>NC_137275.1:91685000-92935000 GCF_054371585.1 Giraffa tippelskirchi | reverse complement strand
TTAGTTCTTTGGCCCATTTTTTGATTGGGTCGTTTATTTTTCTGGAATTCAGCTGCAGAAGTTGCTTGTATATTTTTGAGATTAATTGTTTGTCTGTTGCTTCGTTTGCTATTATTTTCTCCCATTCTGAAGGCTGTCTTTTCACCTTGCTTATAGTTTCCTTTGTTGTGCAAAAGCTTTTAATTTTAATTAGGTCCCATTTGTTTATTTTTGCTTTTATTTCCAATATTCTGGGAGGTGGGTCATGGAGGATCCTGCTGTGATTTATGTCGGAGAGTGTTTTGCCTATGTTTTCCTCTAGGAGTTTTATAGTTTCTGGTCTTACGTTTAGATCTTTAATCCATTTTGAGTTTATTTTTGTGTACGGTGTTAGGAAGTGTTCTAGTTTCATTCTTTTACAAGTGGTTGACCAGTTTTCCCAGCACCACTTGTTAAAGAGATTGTCTTTTCTCCATTGTATATTCTTGCCTCCTTTGTCGAAGATAAGGTGTCCATATGTGCGTGGGTTTATCTCTGGGCTTTCTATTTTGTTCCATTGATCTATATTTCTATCTTTGTGCCAGTACCATACTGTCTTGATGACTGTGGCTTTGTAGTAGAGCCTGAAGTCAGGCAGGTTGATTCCTCCAGTTCCATTCTTCTTCCTCAAGATTGCTTTGGCTATTCGAGGTTTCTTATATTTCCATACAAATTGTGAGATGATTTGTTCTAGTTCTGTGAAAAATACCATTGGTAGCTTGATAGGGATTGCATTGAATCTATAGATTGCTTTGGGTAGTATACTCATTTTCACTATATTAATTCTTCCAATCCATGAACACGGTATATTTCTCCATCTGTTTGTGTCCTCTTTGATTTCTTTCATCAGTGTTTTATAGTTTTCTATATATAAGTCTTTTGTTTCTTTAGGTAGATATATTCCTAAGTATTTTATTCTTTTTGTTGCAATGGTGAATGGTATTGTTTCCTTAATTTCTCTTTCTGTTTTCTCATTATTGGAGTATAGGAATGCAAGGGATTTCTGTGTGTTAATTTTATATCCTGCAACTTTACTATATTCATTGATTAGCTCTAGTAATTTTCTAGTAGAGTCTTTAGGGTTTTCTATGTAGAGGATCATGTCATCTGCAAACAGTGAGAGTTTTACTTCTTCTTTTCCTATCTGTATTCCTTTTATTTCTTTTTCAGCTCTGATTGCTGTGGCCAAAACTTCCAAAACTATGTTGAATAGTAGTGGTGAAAGTGGGCATCCTTGCCTTGTTCCTGACTTTAGGGGAAATGCTTTCAATTTTTCACCATTGAGGATAATGTTTGCTGTGGGTTTGTCATATATAGCTTTTATTATGTTGAGGTATGTTCCTTCTATTTCTGCTTTCTGGAGGGTTTTTATCATAAATGGATGTTGAATTTTATCAAAGGCTTTTTCTGCATCTATTGAGATAATCATATAGTTTTTACCTTTCAATTTGTTAATGTGGTGTATTACATTGATTGATTTGTGGATGTTAAAAAAACCTTGCATTCCTGGGATAAAGCCCACTTGGTCATGATGTATGATCTTTTTAATATGATGTTGGATTGTGTTTGCTAGAATTTTATTAAGGATTTTTGCATCTATGTTCATCAGTGATATTGGCCTGTAGTTTTCCTTTTTTGTGACATCTTTGTCTGGTTTTGGAATTAGGGTGATGGTGGCCTCATAGAATGAGTTTGGAAGTTTACCATCTTCTGCAATTTTCTGGAAGAGTTTGAGTAGGATAGGTGTTAGCTCTTCTCTAAATTTTTGGTAGAATTCCGCTGTGAAGCCGGCTGGTCCTGGGCTTTTGTTTGCTGGAAGATTTCTGATTACAGTATTATTTTGGCCGTGCTGGTTCTTCACTGCTGTATGCCGGCTTTCTCTTGCTGCAGAGCAAACAGGGGCTACTCTTCCTTGCAGTGTGAGGGCTTCTCACTGCGGTGGCTTCTCTTGTTGCAGAGCACAGGCTCTAGGCCACTTGGGCTCAGTAGTTGTGGCGCCTGGGCTTAGTTGCTCCATGGCACACGGAATCTTCCCCGACCAGGGAGCAAACCTGTGTCCCCAGCATTGGCAGGTAGATTCTTAGCCATTGCACCACCAGGGAAGTTCCCTTGATTTAAATAATTTTTGATTGAAGAAAAATATCTGTAAGAAGTAGCTCATGGTCATGCATTTACAGTCATGAATTACTTTCACCTTGAGGGGTTTTTTTGTTATTAATTTTATTGGCATATAGTTGATTTACAATGTTGAGTTAGTTTCAGGTGTACAGCAAAAGGATCAGTTATACATACACATCTATCCACTTTAAAAAAATTTCTTTTCTCATATAAGCCATTACAGAGTAGAGTTCCCTGTGCTATACAGCAGGTCCTTATTATTATTAGTTATCTATTTTATATAGAATAGTGTGTATATGTCAATCCCAATCTCCCAATTTATGTCTCTCTCCCCTCCACTTGAATTTTAAGCACCAGATCATGCTGGAAACTGGGCAAGAGCAAGTGAAGTGGAAAAGATGACTCATTTATTAAGCAGTGATACATATTTCATTGTATGATATGATTTATTATGACTACTGAAAGGCAAATAAAGCATTTATTTAATATAAACTCAGAGGGTAAGTCCTGATGATAGGTATTATCTGGTAAAATTCTGTACATTGCAGCAAACCATTTAGCAAGGTCAATGAGGTGATTTAATCTATTCTTCCATGACAAAGAAACTTACTGTAAAAAGTATTTACATATATTCATACGTACCTACGGGCTTCCCAGGTGGCACCAGTAGTAAAGAACCCACCTGCCAATGCAGAGATATAAGAAATGCGGATCTGATACCTGGGTCAGGAAGATCCCCTGGAGGTGGACATGGCAACCTACTCCAGTATTCTCATCTGGAGAATCCCATGGACAGAGGAGCCTGGCAGACAGCAGTCCATGGGGTCGCAAAGAGGTAGATATGAGTGAAGTGACTTAGCATGCCTGCATACATACCTATATGCATACATACATTTGAAAAATGTGGATGAAGTATCAGTAGAGAAACCTTGCAGCATTGGAATCACTTCCAATGGAGATTCTTAAGGGCATTTCAATTAGCTTAAGGGAATTTCAGTGTGAGCCAGGTGTGTGGAACAGGATGGGCAGGAGCAGGCAGGGAATAGGTGTGAGGGCTAACTCGTGTCACTTGCTGTCTCTGAGGTGTCGTACTTGGGCACTCCTCCAGAGGCTGAACTGCATTCCGTTGTCTCCCCAGCAGACTTCTCACTTGGGTGGGGCTGAGGGGTGACAGTCCATAGCATACAAGGACCGTGGGTTCACATAGGCAAAGCGAACTGACCTAAAATATCTTTGTTCAGTTTTACCTGGAGCAGCGCTTCAGGGTAGGGTGCATGTATTTGCACAAGTGAATTAAAATCCACGTCTTGGCTGACTGACTGACTGACTTGGGAGAACAACCAACTCAAACCCATTTACATAGAAAAGGAGCAAAAGAAATGCAGTAAGAAGGAAAAGAGTGGAAGAAGAATTTTATATCTTGTCAAGACACTAAGCCATACAAAGTGTTTACAGAAATATGCTTCATATTCAGAAGACAGCGGAGATAGAGTCATTCATATTATTCAGGTTAGGCTAGACCATGCTGTGGTAATGAATGCACTCTCAAGTCACAGGGCTCCACAGGGTGAAAACTTGTTTCTCACTTACACCAAGTCCAAAGTCCGTTGGAGGGGAATCACCTCTTCCCAGAAATTCAGGAAAACAGGCTCTCCTCACCTCATGGTACGTTCTCGGTAAGCATGGCTCCCGAGGCTGCCATGAGAGAGAGAAGGGAAAGGCACTCTGGCTTTTAAGTGACTCACCCTGGACGTGACGTGTTATTTCTGCTCACAGTCATGCTGCTCCAGTTCAATTCAGAGAATCTGGGGAGTAAAGTAGAGCACATGAATACTCACCAAATATTAACTGACTTAGCCAAACACATGAAAGGAAATGACAGAAAATGGGTGGTAAAGGAGAGGATAAATAAAGGAATTAGACTACTGAGGAATGTAAAGACATAATAGAGCAGGAGACCAAAACCCAGCCTCTCCCCATGACATTAATGGTTGATTAAGGGTTGACTTTAATCTTAATTTGTAAACAATGCCTTTCTTCTTAACTACAGAGTAATGCATGTGGACATTTAGGAAAATTTTTGAAACAAATAGAAAGATTGTATGTATAATTTCACCCCTCCCTTTCCCATCATTCAATTGCAACATGCTTTTTTTTTTTTTTCTTTTTTAAAATGTGTTCTCAAATATTCCCTTTTAGACAGAATTCCTTGTTCTCTCCACCAGGAACATGCTGCTCCTCCCTCTAAAGGATCACTCACCACATGGTTGAACCCAAAGCCCATCTGTGTGCCTCGCTGGACTTGAGTTCCTGGGCACCTTTGCTTCCTCAGGGCCTGGCATGGATCTGGCATAGAACCAAATGAATGAATGATTCTTGTAGGGGTGAGTGAATAAAGCGAAGGAATGAATAAATAAATGCTTGGATCATTTGCTTGTTCTTTAAGTTTTGTGTTAGAATTACATATTTTCATGTCTCTCTCCTCTGAATTCTGTAGTAAAACTCGTAATTCTTACTTCTTCAGAAGTCTTAGGGGACCCAGACTGATGGGAAGCTGAGATGTGCAGAGGCTTCAGTCTGTGAGGCTGCATGATACACAGCCTTGTTATGACATGCCAGGGCAGGATCTGGCCTCTGGATGCAGTCAGGAACTCATGTATGTGGAAATAGAGGGCTATCTGCTAATGCAGGGGATGAGGCTGGAAACTGGGGGCTTTTCATAGGACCACAGGCTAAGAAAAATAGTAAACAGAGTGGGTTGGGAAGACCCAGGATAATTAAGACTGAGACAGAGCTCAGTAGAGATAAAGAGGCTGTTCTGAATCCTGAAATGGAGGTAGTCATCAGTTAGATCCCTTAAACTGTAACGTGTTTAATAAATAATATCCTGTAAACAGCCTTCACTGACTAAGCTCTCTTTAATTGTTCCAGCCAATTACATACCCTCCAAGCTTCACGTAGCTTAGACAATATGTCACAAGACTCCTTTAACCACCCTGAATAGAAAACACCTGTGACGTACGGGTCAATTTAGTAACCGTTGCTTAAGTTGATTTTCCAGGAACTTGGAGTCAGCTCTGGTCCGGGTCAGGTTCCAGCCAGTTAAGACTGGTTAGGACCGCTGACCCTCCAGCTGGGTCTGTGAAAATGTCCAGTGGACGACCTTTTGATGTCAGAGGGAGGACTAAAACTCCACCCTCAGATCATACCAGCGCTGTCACTTTTGGAATATGAGTCCCTTGAAGAAACATGTAACTCAGATATGCCTCCACAGATCACTAATGACTTCGCCTTTTCCTTACCTCCAATCCCCTTTTTCCAAACCTCAAACCACCCTACTTCTCTATTTATAACTATCCCAAGCCCCTCTCCTTTGAGGAGGCAGATCTGAGACTTGCTTGACTGCCTCAGGAATAAATTCCTGCTCTTCATTTTAGCATTTGACTTGATGCATGTCGGGCAAATGAACCTGGTTCCATAACCAGGTTTGTTCCAACACATGAGAGACCTGTGAGCAATTTCTGAAGGCAGAGTCAGGGTCCTTGAGGTCTTCCAGAAGAAGAAAAGGGTTTGCTCTGAAGCTCAGTGGACTGATGTGTTGACCAGACAGAATGTACCCTTGTTTTCCCAGGAAACAAAACAAAACTTTGGATGAAAGGCTAAAAACCTCAGTAAGAATAAAGACAGGATAGTGACTACAAAGGACTAGGGTTTGAGATGGGGGGAGGGACCCCTGGGAGAGGGAAACAGTGAGGGGCTGTTTAATGTTTGTTGAGTGGAACCCAAGGCTTTAAACTGGTGCCAAGCTAATTGAGTAATGTGAGGCTTTGTGCTTGTAACACCTAATCTCCATGTTACCTGGACTTTGAGATTCTCTGGCCTTGTAGTATAAACTGTTTGTTCACCCGAACTGATGATATATTCTAGTTCAACGGCTACAGCATGGAAGGGACATGTTCGCAAGGTGGGGGATGGGGGGGAGGGTTGCTGCGAAGAGAGTTCAGAACAGGGAGTATTCTGTGTAAAGAAAACAGTTCCGGTTTCTCCCGGTGATACTAAGAGAAGCACTCAGAGAAACGACAGAGGGAACCAGAAGGCCATGCTTCTTGTCTGGGAGTTTCAGAGGTGCTTACCTCACTTGCTCTGCTTGTTAGGACATATTCTGTTCTGAGGAAATGGCCTGACCTTGCTTTGGCTACACAGACTTGGCTTCTCAGAGCCGCTGGGCTGAGTCACCAGCAGCGCCTATGTTATTCCAAAGCAGCAGCAAGAAAGGTTGAGTGAGTCCTGCTACCACCATGAAGCTTTGGATGGTCTCCAAACACTTAGAACTTCCCTAACACTATCAAGAGAAGGCAGCCAACTGGAATGTCCTTCCAGAGGAATTCCCACCTTCATCAGAAATCTGGGCGAGATGAGAGATTAAGTAAATGCATTGTCAGTTCAGATTTAGTAAGGCAGGTTGATTACCCCATGGAAGTGGGGAAAGGGAGTGGGTGGAGGAACTTCTGCCTGAGGGAACTGACAAGTTACTGAAAGCAGAAAGTTCACCATCAGAAACCCCAATACTCAGAAATCAGATACTGTAAATCCACATTGTAACACTATAGAGAAGCATTCCTTATAAGCCTGAGATAATTACAATAATACTATCAATAGGGAGCTGGCATTGAACTTGCGTGTGTGCATGCTAAGTCACTTCAATCGTGTCCAACTCTTTGTGATCCCATGGACTGTAGTCCACCAGGCTCTTCTGTCCATGGGATTCTCCAGGAAAGAATACTGGAGTGGGTTGCCATGCCCTCCTCCAGGGAATCTTCCCAACCCAGGGACTGAACCCACGTCTCTTATGTATCCTACATTGGCAGGCAGGTTCTTTACTACTAACTCCACCTGGGAAGCCCTGGCATTGAACTTACAGCATATCTAACCCAATAACTGAGCAAACTTGGGGCTAAGAAAATGGCGATGGACTCAAGGTCACACCATTTTTATCAAGGTGGCTCAACACGTGAAGATATGCAAATGACTCATCACTGCTGCTCTGGGACCTTCAGAAAGTTGGAGCTGCCTTTCAACCTGAAGACAGCCCTGTACTGAAAACAAATAATCCCTCTTTAAAACTAACAAACAAAAATAGAACCTATTAGGGAATTCCCTGGCACTTTAGTGGTTAGGACTCTGACACTTAAACTGCCAGGCCCTGTGAGGCCAAAAATATATATATATATATATATATATATATATAACCCATTAAAACAAATAAAATAGCAACCACCAAAAATATAACATCAGAAAATAAAAGAATTCCTCTAGCCCGAAATTTAATTTTATTGTTACATAGACATTGGCCAAAACTTATGAGAGGAAGAGAATTTGCCTGTCCAGATTGAACCCATCTGAATCTTAGAAATTGACCCATTCCACATTTTAACATTGAATTGCTGTCTAGTGTCCACTCAGCTAGGGGCAGTCTTCCCTGTCCTGCTGCCCGGGTGGTGCTGCTCAGGGATAGGGTCTGTGCCCATGAGGCGAGGAAGCCCACCAGGAGAGCTGACCAGCCCTGGGGGGATGAGAGCTGGGGCTACTGAATGGAAGCCAACAGCTCTGAACCGACTGTGCCACACGGCCAGATGCTGTTTTCAAATAAACACAGTCATTTCTCTTGGGGAGCTCTATCACCATGCTGGGGGACCCACAGTGAGGGATCCCCTCCCTGGCTTCTCTCAGGAGAAAGAAACCACTACAATATAGAGAATGATTCTCCCAGGTGGGCCTTGAGTTTTCACCCACAGGGGTAACTGAAGACGTCACAACTGAGGGGACTCTCGAGTGCATCTCAGACGATGTGGTTGCGAGCAGAGCCAAGACTTGGAGAGTTACGTGGTGAAAAGAACGTGATCCAGGTTCAAGTCTCAGCTCGAGCGTTCACTCGCTAAGTGAACTCAGGTACTCAGTTACTTCATGTCTCTGAGCCTCAGTAACGTCATCTGTAAAGTAGATGAGGTACTTTCCAAGGCTGCTAGGAAGATTAAATAAGGGAGGCGGGCAGCATACAGTGCGGTTACAACAAGGGGAGGGATCACTCCTTACTATTTTTGCCTCCACTTCATGTTCCACCTGACTTCCCTGGTGGCCCAGATGGTAAAGAATCTGCCTCAGGGGCTTGAGTCACTTGCCTGTTCTAATCGTCTCCTGGTCACTTTGTTGGTGACAGAGGGATCCTCTGGCCTAAATAGCATAAGATGTCTGGACGCATGAGACTGACAGCAGTTCCTTAGTCACTTATTCTCCAGGCCTGGGGCAGCAGGACACCGGATGCTAAACAGGGCCACGTGGGAGTTGCACGTGGGAGCAGAGTGAACTAGAAGGGGCCATGGAAGGTGTGCGTGTGTGCTCAGCTGCTCACTCGTCTCTGACTCTTATGCAACCCCAGGGACTGTGCCTGCCAGGCCCTTCAGTCCAGGGGATTTTCCAGGCAAGAATACTGGAGCAGGTTGCCATTTCCTCCTCCAGAGGATCATCCGCACCCAGGGATCGAACCCACATCTCCTGCGTCTCCACCATTGGCAGGCGGATTCTTTGCCATTGAGCCATGGGGGAAGTCTGCAGTATGCAGCAGGCTTTGTAATAACAGGAGAGTGTGATGTTCCCTGATTCCCACAGGAGGATGCGATTGGCTTGTTGGACTAATTTAGTAGACTGATAGGGTGGTAAATACCACTGGGTTGAAGACCAGGTCTGTAAGCTGGTGCAGGTAATAGAAAAACTAGTCAGGTGGAGAGCCTTTCCTACTAGGTCTGGGTAAGCATATCTGGTGAGAACAGGGGGAAATCCTGCTTAGGCCTTTGGAACCCTGAAAAACTGAAAGATATTAAGGCAAGCTCTTGAAATCTTAGGGCTTTACGATGCATTGCTTTAGATCTCAAGTCTGTGCTCCACTGTGTTCTCGTGTTCTGGTTGTATGGCCTTCAACTAGTTAGCTTCAAGCTAGTTCTCCCTGAAAAATACTGTTTAGTACTTACCCCATAGGGCTGCTATGAGACTGAGTATCATGTGCTTAGCACAGTGCCTGGTACATAAGAATTGGGTATCTGTTAGTGATTGTCACCATTATCCTTGGAGATATTGATAATAACAGTCATGGATGGTTTCCTCCAATTTTGTTCATGTTTGAAGAGGTATTTGAGCAAGGGCTTATTTTTAGGTTTGGGGTCATTTGGTGACCTCATCGATCGTAGGGAAAATGCAGGCTTTACTGTGCTCACAGCATTGACTTGACTTCCCAGCATCATGAAGGAGCTGTGGGAGGGGTCAGCAGGAGTCGTGAAAGGTTGAGGGGGAGAAACACCTCTAGCTAAGACCTTTCTATTAAGCTGAAGATTTAGACTATTTATAAGTTCTTTCCTTTTACTGTCTAAAAAAAGTTATTTTGATCAGAAATGGAAACAAAGGGATTAAAGAAATCAGAAGAGTGATTTGTAATTGGCCTCCAGACTGCACTCCTGTCTCCATCTGTGAAGAGCAAGCTGGTGAATAAAACTGCGTGGAAGGCCTTTATTAGCAGTGGCTTTCCTCCCGCAGCCTGGGATTAGAGGAATACTTTAACCTTGACGCATTCATGTTTGATCACAAAGCCTTTTGCCTATCAGTCTATTTTCCCCTTTTCATATTGCCCTGATCCTGGCAGAAGCTCTTAAAATGATCAGAGAATGGTTCTATATTTCTCTGTCTCCTCCTCCTTCACATCTTCCCCTTGATGTACTCACCAATTTTAGTAAGACAAAGAAAAACAAACCCTCAGGGATGTGTGACAGTATTTTCTACACATATTCTAGAGGTCTGCTGCAGACGAAAAATACATGTTGCCTTCGATGAAGAGTCAATGCATATAGGACTGATTTTCAGAAAGAAATTTGTTGAAATTAAAAGATTTCCAGGGAAAGCACAAAAGAATATATAAGAAAAATATCAAATGTATTTAGCCATCAATTCATCTGCAAGGAACAAAGGAAACAGAAAAAAATATGCATAAGATATTTAATCCAAATGGTGATTATGAAAAGGATATATAACTCGTGTAAGAATCCATTTGAAATGAGTATGGGGTAGGCAGCATTGATATGCATAAACCTCTGAGGTTCAAGTGTAAAATTGACTTGTGTATTTATTAAAGTTGAGATCTATATCAGAGTTAAATGTTAATTGTAGAACACTTGACTAGCCTCCCAAAGACACAATATTCTTTGTTGTTTGATAGGTGGAGAAATCTATCCACCGTACACCAATTTATTATAATTATGGAGTTTTACTTTACTTTTTTCTTTATCCAGCAACATTTTTGACTTGTTTTAGATTAAAGTGTATGTCTCGTTAATTACGGCATTTAGTTCTCAGCTTGTAATTGCTATCTGGTGTTTCGAACTCGCTAGAACTCTTAGTGTCGCTGTTTCAAGGGGGGCCTGTTGAATTTGCCTGAGGTAAACTAAAACGGAAAGTACCGACTCTCTTAAATAATTTCAGTTATTTCTTGTAGCTTCCGCAGTTTATGATTGTTTCAGCAGAGCGGGTGGGAGTGGTGAAAGGTAGGTAGTACTTCTGATTATCTTCCAATCAGAGGGACCAAGATAGGGGCTTTATAATACTGGCAGGGCTGTGTGCCAAGATGTAATCAAATAGGAAACTGGGTGCCAATGGTAATTTTTTGAAATGTGCTTTTATGACATCCTTCTCCAAGATGAAAGCAGTGTTCCCTAAAACAAACAAACAGCGCCGGACTTGGGTTAAAGCTCTGATATGAAATTTATTTATGTTTCACCAAACCCGACTTGAAAGTAATTGTATATGATTTGAAATTTTTAATTGTTCTTGTTGTTTCTCCCTGCAAATAAGGAAATCCTGGCTTTCTGTAAAAAACTCTAGATCCTGACTATTGGTTTCTTTTCAAGGTTTTGCCACACTAATTGCTTTCTGTTTGATTCTGTGCCCTTCTGAAATTGAAGGTTGCCTCGAGGCAGGAGAAAAGCTGTGGTGGTGACTTGTGGGTTTGGGGACTGGGGGAACCCACAGTGGTGGCTGCAAGCCAGCCTCATTATCCCCCGGCTTGGTGGGGGCAAACCAGGGGGCCCGTTTTCCTGCTTCAGATCTGGGCCTGTGACTGGAAGGGTTAGAATCTCAAAGCTTTCTCTTTGCATTATTTATCATTTCTGACTGATAACAGCACCACTTTCTTCTAGGAACCAAACACTGGTCATTATGGTTTTGTTTTAACGTGGTATCATGTATTGTATTTCACTGTTCTTCAACCACAGATTTACAAACTGAGGATATATTAAAGGATCTGTGTTTCACAGGAAATAGACATTTCACTTCTTTTCAGCAATGATATGATATTATTGCTTCTACACCAACGGACTCCTACTATTACTATATGATTGCTTCCTTTGAATCTGACTAAACTGCAGTGGTGAAAGTTGGAGTGACTTTATTGGTGTCTGAGAACATGTATGCAGTCAAGGAAGTCAGAAACAATTTCATCCATGTGTGCTCTGATGGCTTTGTAAATGGGGTTTCAAAATCATAAATTCAAAGTATTAGTAAAGGAATTGCTTAGTTATCTGGAAAGGTTTACTCTATAAGGCACATAGGCATCCTTGCTGACTGAAAATTTGACCCAAAGGGGTAGTTAACAGGGAAGGCTGTGGGTCAGACTTCTTGGATTCAAATCCCAGTTCTGTCACTCACCTACCAGGAAACTTGCCTGGGACACTTCTCTGTGCTTCGATTTCTCCTGTGTCACCTGAGGGTTTTAATGATATCTGGGAATTGGGTGTTTTTAACACATACCGGTGATTAGAACAGTGCCGGGCACCTGGTGGTGACTTAATAAATGCCAACTACGATTATTAATATTTCCCTAAAATATTAGTGCTTTTGAAATTGTACCCATTAAATATTACTTGGCCTTTTCCTTCAGACTCTGGGTCATCACTGGGGACTTCAGTGATGGCAAAGTGATGCGCTCTGGGCCACAAACAAGCTAACCACCTCCCCTCCCGGGGGCACTGCTGTTGCCTCGAGCCTTTAGCAGGCAGCTTCCTTCTACCCCTCATCGCCCCATCGCCTGCCATTACTTTGTGGGCCTGTTCGGGAAGGTGGGGTGATCTTTGTCTTCTCCCACACAGCTTACTCTGTTTTCTGCTCTCACTGCTCCCCTCCCACGCAACCCAAGCCAGTTAAACCACTAATATCCCACCCATGCTTCCCTTTGATCATAGTCATCCTGCTTATAATGACCCAAGTCAGTCTTTTTCCCCACTAGCTGGTAAGCTCCTGAGACCAGGGCCCCCATGCCTGTCTTGTCTCATGCTCTTCCCTGGAGATTGGTGAACAGTGTTCCCTAGAGATGGCCACAGCTGCCTACTTCACTTACAAGCATGTGCTCCAGGGGCCAACTTCCAGGATTCAAATTCTGGTTTTGCTGTATGATGGTGAGAAGGTTACTCAAACTCTCCAGTTTAAAATCTTAGTGACCTCATTAAAAAAAAAACAAACTTGCTGACTTCCCCGGATTGTGAAGATTAGATGAAGTTAGCTAAGCAGAAGGACTAGGATATACTAAGTGCTCAATTAAAAGTTGGTAGTTGTTATCACCATGGCTAAGCTGAGAAAGTTATCATTGTGGCTGAACTGAGAAAGGCGTCCATAATCTTCACCTGGGAACCTCCGCCAGCCCCTGTGGTAGAGGTGGTGGAAAATGTTACATGACATTCTTCACATGATCCACAGAAAGGAGTTAAAAGGAATAGGAGTCTTCAGTGTCATGTTGTGACATTACAAATAGGACAAAGCAGAGTTGAAATATCTATTCTGTCTTCTCAAATTGAGACTGGATGTAATTCTTTAGCTCTTCAAGTAGCATTATCCAAAGGGCATCTGCTATCTCATTTTATCCTCACATTAAACTTCTTCAGTGAGTTCTATTAGCTATTTGTACAGCTCGAATTCATTAGGTAATTGCAAGTGTGGTCCCAATGGTTCCAACCACCACTCTGACTGTAAATTTAGGTAAAACTATTCCTTGTGTTCTCTCTGCATTGTGGTATGATCTAGGAGAATAGTTTTTATCTCCAGGCCACGTTGGTCATGGTCATTCCACCATGGTGGTGGGTCATAGACTTACAGGCCCCCAGATTTGGAAGGAGCCTCAGGGACCACCTAGTTCAGCCTCATCATTTTGCCAGGTAAGGGTGAGGAGATCTAAGGAAGTTAAGCCACTTGTCTGAGACCATAGAGCTGATTACTGGTCATGAGTCTCCCACCACCTGTTGGTTTCTGAGTTAAGATTTGGGAGAGCTCAGTCCTCTCACTTGTCTGTAAGCACATTTCCCACTAAACTTTCTACTTTGATTACAGGTTTTTATTTTTAAAAATGTGTTTATGGAATGAACACTAGATGAGGGATCTGGAAACCTAGGTTTTCTGATTCTATCCCTTACAGGCTTGGGAACAGTACTTATTCCCCCATCTTTGTCTGTAAAAGGGAGAACAGGGTGTCCACCCTGACATCTTAGCAGGGTTGCTACAGAATCAGATGAACCAATAAAGAAGAAACTACTTTGAAAGAAAGACCACACGGACCATTGTAAGAGCCGGGCTTGAGGATCAAAACATACTTGTCGCCAACACCAGCTCTGCCATATATGGACCCTTGGTCATTGCAGTTCATAAGTGGAAATAAAGCCTATCATCTTATTAAACCTGCTCAAAGATTTAAGGAAACGGTATATGAAGTACTAGATACAAGGTGGACTCTCAAGAAATGGTTGTCGTTGTTTTTCAGCCACTAAGTTATGTCCAACTTTTTGCAATCCCATGGATTGCAGAACGCCAGACCTCCCTGTCCCTCACTATGTCCCGGAGTTTGCTCAAGTTCATGTCCATTGAATCAGTGATCCCATCCAACCATCTATCCTCTGCTGCCCTCTACTCCTTTTGCCTTCAACAAGAAATGCTAGCTGTTATCAGATCATTAAGATACTTTACAAAAACAGTGGATGGTAACCTGCTTTGTATTAATAGGGATGTGGGCCCTTATGCTGCCCCATCACTCCCCCAGGTTCGTGGATTTCAGTGTCTGTGATCCTTGTGTGTCTTCAACTCCAGAAACTGGTCACAGCCAATAACTAGAGATGCGTGATGCTATTCATGGTGAGCTCAACTGAGTGAACCCGAATGTGTTTATGCTTATCAAATGGCTTGTTAGAAACCTTAACTGCAGAATTTATGAAGGGGAAAAAAAAATGGCTGTTTTGAAAATCAGTTCTGAACGTATTCAGGTTGGTTTCAAAACAATGAACTCTTCCACTTATCCAAATTAAAAATCTAATAAACACTGTGCATGGGAAGATAAAGTCCAAATTACAGACCGGGGTGGGGGGTGGTTTTGTCTCCAAATGGCCTCAAGCCAGGTTGTCTCCTTCATATACAACGTGTGTGTGTGTAAACGCCTCTAAGAGCCGTGTGGAGGTGACTGAAAATACCTCCCCACACCCGTGCACAGGGGTGAGGCTTGTTGGGAGAGAGGAAGCTCCATCTGCAGGCATCTCCCCACTTGGGAAGCAGGAAGGGCTTTTCAGGCTCTGTGTCATATCCCAGTTTCACTCTCCGCTTACAGGGAAGAAGAAGGATTGAAAAATGAAGCAGATGCATAGTTGCACACATGCATTCATAAAGTCCTCATTAGAAAGTAAAACTGCAGGGTGGGAGCCATCAAAATAAATTGTATTGTCATAAAGCAATTAAGAGAAAATCAGGCAATCATAAGGTGATAAAAGCCTATTAGTTAAAGGGCCTGAAAAACACAGCGGGTTGTAAAAAATTAAATTCTCACACACAGGAAAAAATGCAAATACATGCAATTGTCTCTCTATGGCAAAGAGTCAGATTACTGATGTGGGTGAAGAGTTAAAATCAAAGCCTTGAAAAATGTGAGGTGCGATTTTCTTTCTCATCTGTGCTCCGATTTGAGGATTTCTGTCTTCTAAATTCTTTTCTTTCCTTCACAGTAATCTTACAAAACAGTTTTGTTCTTTGACAATAAGAAGATACATTTTTTTAAATGACATGTAAGAGCATGCAACAAATTTCACAAAGATTTCCATTTTTAACTCATTGTGACCATTTTATAGTCTTCAGATCTCAAAAGAATCTTATCCTTTTTGTTTTTTTTGGCTGCATGGCATGTGGGATCTAGTTCCCCAACCAGGGACTAAACCCAAACACCCTGTACTGAGGGTGCAGAGTCTTAATCACTGGACAACCAGGGAAGTCCCAAAATAATCTTATTCTAAGGCCATTATTAGAAATGAAGAAATGGAGTCCTGAGAGAGTGAAGTGAGGTTTTCACTTGGCTACTGGCCTAGTTAATGAAAGCAAATCTGATTCTAGAGACCAGATCACTTCTCTTCTTCCCAGCTCAGAACTCTTTCCACTGAGCTTCCTTGCTTTTTTGCTGTGAGGTTAGTTCTTGAAAGATTTGGTCTATATCAGAGATCAACACACTTTTCCTGTAGAGGGACAGATAGTAAATAGTTTTGGCCTTTCAGACCATAAGGTCTTTCTTGCAGCAACTCAATGTCCATGGTTGTAGTTCAAAAGCAGCCACAGAGGATACTTACACAAGTGAGCATGCCTGCATTCCAGTGAACTTGCTTACAAATTGAAGGGCCAGATTTGACTACCTGTGATAATTTGCTGACCCTGGTCTATAATTTTTTCCATAATTATTAAGGAACCTGTAACCTAAACCAACATTTCTAGATGTCATAAGGATGTTTCTATGGGAAAATTGACCAGTTCCCTAGGTCAAGTGTGTATTTTTTCTGAGCACTCTTCTAAATTTTCTGAGGCCCTGTTCATTGAGCCCAGCCCTTGCACAACAGTGTCAGAAGCCCCAGTGTTGGGTTAATCTCACCCCTTTCTCCCTGTTTCAGTAGCAGGTGTCTCTGCAATGTAAGCTGGTGCCAGCACACAGTGATCTTGTAGGTGTCCTAGACAGGCCTCTGTCTGCAATGGCTGATCTGACCTTAAGGTAGGGATCTTGCTACTTCTTCTGCAACTGGGTAAATAATTGTCCTAACACTTTAGGTAAACAGTCTTTTTGGCACTGGTCAAAAGTGTCACATTTATCGTATATGAACTTTCCATATGCCCATGAGTTAGTCTGTAGATTTTCACTTCTGTTTCGTTAATCTATTCGTCTGTTTCTCCATGAATCTTTGCAATACTGTATCTTCTCCACTAGGAAAGTCTTTGTCCAGATTTTCTTTTATATCTTTTAATAAAAACGTATAGTTTTCTTCCCAGGGCTTGTACCTTTTCTTCGTAATGGTTTTTAAAAACAAGCTACATGTCACTGATTTCTAACATAGCAAACAGGAATATCCATGGCTGTAGCCTGTGTAGTGGAAGCATGAAGGACTAAGCTGTAAGCAATTGCAGACAAGAGCCCGAGAGTGTTCTATCATTTCCCGTCCTCCTTGGTATGTGGAATGATTGACAGGTGTGTAGCCAAACAAGAAGACAGGGTGGGCAGGGCTGGGAAGAAGAGAACAGAGAGCCAGGCAATTTTATCAAGCACCTGAGCTCAGGCCAGGAGCAACATGGTCTGAGCTGCCCTTGGTATTTTCAGCAGCCCTTGGAGAGGGGTCAGAAGGTGCCACTGGGGCAGGGACTGCAGCACCCTCCTGTTGGTTTACACAAGCTTTTGGGTTTGATTTGGATAAAACTGATCCTTCTACTTTCCCCTTATTCCTGCCTCCTTTCAAATCTCGGCTTCCCCCTTGCTGGCTAACTTGTACCTATTGATTCAGCCCAGCGTGCCTTATTTTTGTTAATTGCTTCTCACTCTTGCATTCGCTTTTGTGCCTGTGTTTATTTGAACTGGTTTATTTGGATTATGTGAATGTACTACCTGATTCTAATCTCTGATTTTCTATTAAAATGATCTCAATTGGGGCCATTTTGCCTTCTGGTTTTCCGTTTCTGGGATGTCCCCTAACTGCTCTGACAATCATTTATTCCCCAGGAACATCTTTCTGCTGGCTTCTTGGGCAAGACTACAAGCTAACCCAGTGCTTTTGTCTTCCCCACAACTCATTACTGTTCTAGTGCCTATTGGTAGCTAATTGTATGTGTGTTTCTACATTAACTATTTACTAAGAGATATCAAATGCATACTACAGGGTGTGGTCACTTCTTACTAGCCCTCTTGTTCATTTTATAAAGTCCTATGTTAAATGAAGTGCTGCAGGTATTATTGAGGAGGCCTATCTGAACCAAGTGGATCCAGTCAACATATGGCTTCGCTCTCCTAGCAAATATACTGGGCAGCTCAGGTAAGCAGTGCTTCTTAGGCTATGGTGGATGCTGCAGAATGGGTTATTGTTGTTGGCTTTGCCACACGTGAGCATGTGTGCTAAGTTGCTTTGGTCATGTCCAACTCTTTGCGACCCCATGGACAGTAGCCCGCTAGGCTCCTCTGTCCATGAGATTCTCCAGGCAAACATACTGGAGTGGGTTGCCTTTTCCTTCTCCAGGGGATCTTCCCAACCCAGAGATTGAACTAGCATCTCTTGTGTCTCCTGCATTGGCAGGTGGGCTCTTTACCACTAGCGCCACCTGGGAAACCTGCGGCCTTGTCACTCCCGGTGACAATTAACATATTATTGGCTGTATATTCTCATGTATAAACATTCCTATTGTATAAACTGAGACACCAGGTCATGGCAAGTAGTCATGGTAATGATCACCAAACAATACCAGCTTTGCATTAATGTAGAGGTCTTAACCATGGTCTTAGAGTTAGTCTGACAAGCTTTTAAAAGACACAGATGCCCAGGCCCCACTCCAGACCAATTGGAACATAGTCCCTGAGGGTGGGTCCCAAGCACTGAGATTTTAAAAATTTTCCAGATGATTCTAATGTGCAGCTGAGGTTGAAAGCCGCAGTTTCAGCAGAACTTTTGGAGGCACCAGCTGTCCTGCTCCACACCCTGCTGTCACCAGACCTCTCTCTCTCTCTTACACTTGTGGAAAACTTATGGGAACCCGGTCTGTGATTTAGGTCACACTAACTTAGTGTTCAAAACTTGAACTTTTTAGGGGGATCTTTTCTCTGTTGTGTTAATTCTTCAAACCCAGAAAGCCATATATCAGAGAGAATTATTTATAGTTCTTAAAAGGGCCACTTCAATGCCCAGATCTCATGGGTTTGTCTCCACAGGGAGAAGGCTGTGGTATTTTTGAAGCGTCTGGTAGGAGTTTCAACAGAAGGAAAAGTTCATTGAGTATTAGTGGAATCAAAGCAAGTCCACAGTGGAATACTGTTGTTGAAACAACATTGTATCAGTCAATCTATCCAGATGTAAAGAGGACACACTAAAGCTAGTCTAAGCAGAAAACAAATTATGAAGGAATAGGTTAGAAAGGAATTGTGCCCAAACCCTGTGAAGCCTTTCCTGGTGGCTCAGATGGTAAAAAATCTGAATGCAAGAGACCTGAGTTCGATCCCTGGGTCGGGGAAGATCACCTGGAGAAGGAGGTGGCTACCCACTCCAGTATTCTTGCCTGTAGAATTCCATGCACAGAGGAGCATGGCGGGCTACAGTCCATAGCGTCGAAAAGAGTTGGACATGACTGAGCAACTCACACTTTCACTTTCCTGCCCTGTGATCTTTTCTATGAAGCCCCTGCTATTGCCTCTGGAGGGCTACACAGGACAGCTCACACTGAGGATCTGGGGCTGGAGCCCTCGAAGTTGTATTAGAACCTAAGCCCACCCCTAGTGGATGCCTTTACCAACAAGTTTGCTAAATGATGTCCATTCTTGAGGTGCTCTTTTCTGAGTGGAGATCTTGACATTGTGTAAGATTATGCACAGCTGCAAGCCTGGCTGGGAAACTGAGTGATTTTTTTTTTTTTTTTTTTAACACCGAGAAAGCAAGGCAGATGTTATGAGAAATTTCTAAGACATAAGAAAGATGTTTAAAAGATATAGAATGGCCTCTAAGAATTACAAACACCCTGTTGTGCTCTTTCCTTTTGCTTCCCAGAGATACCCTTGTATGCAACCACTCAATAAACACTAACTGGGCAAGTTGTGTTGTCCATCATCTGTATGTCTACGGGAATTCAAAATTCTGGTATTATCACTCCTTGGAACATGCACACTCTGTCTGATCTCTAATAATAATAATGGAATGAAAGAAAGGCTTTCTTCCCTGTCAGAGACTTTCTTGTTCTCAGCAGTGTTGGTGGGGAGAGGTTGTAAATGGGTGTGTAAAGAGGTGGAGAAGAACTTCCCTCTAAATTCTAACAACAACGAAAAATCAACCTGGAAGATTTCATGCCCTGACACCCATATACTTTCACCTATACCCAAGGTGCCCCTGAGGTCCAGAGCTGGGGTTCACATTTAAAAAGTACTGGAACTTCCCTGCAAGTCCAGTGGTTTAGACTCTGCCCTTCCACTGAAGGGGGCTCAGGTTCAATCCCTGGATGGGGAATTAAGATCCCACATGTCATGGTGTGGCCAAAATTTAAAATAAATAATAAATTGAAAGTTTACCAAGTACTTGAAGCAAATTTTGAAAGAGCTATGTTAAAATGCAAATAGAAAAATTAGAGCTTTGTAGTAATGCTGGTAGAAGAATGCTATGAACATATGGAAAAAAATTTCAAAAATACCATAGATTTTGTGGAGGAGATGGTACACTTTCTACCAAGGAAAGAAACAAAAAAAAAAGATTTTTTTAAAAAAAATTATAGAATAACAGCAGGGGTTTCATTTAAACCAAAGAAACAGTGCCCCCACAGTATTGCCTACAGAATGCTCAGCAAGGCCCCTGGCCCTCGGTAGAGGCAGTTATCATGTAACACAGATGGCTTCCAGGAGGACTTGCCTAGAGGCAATATCAGTTCAGTTCAGTTTAGTCGCTCAGTTGTGTCCGACTCTTTGCGACCCCATGAATCGCAGCACACCAGGCCTCCCTGTCCATCACCGACTTCCTGAGTTTACCCAAACTCATGTCCATCGGGTCGATGATGCCATCCAGCCATCTCATCCTCTGTCATCCCCTTTTCCTCCTGCCCCCAATCCTTCCCAGCATCAGGGTCTTTTCCAATGAGTCAGTTCTTCACATCAGGTGGCCAAAGTATTGGAGTTTCAGCTTCAACATCAGACCTTCCAATGAACACCCAAGACTGATCTCCTTTAGGATGGACTGGTTGGATCTCCTTGCAGTCCAAGGGACTCTCAAGAGTCTTCTCCAACACCACAGTTTGAAAGCATCAATTCTTCTTCACTCAACTTTCTTCACAGTCCAACGTTCACATCCATACATGACTACTGGAAAAACCATAGCGTTGACTAGACGGACCTTTGTTGGCACAGTAATGTCTCTGCTTTTTAATATGCTATCTAGGTTAGTCATAACTTTCCTTCCAAGGAGTAAGAGTCTTTTAATTTCATGGCTGAAATCACCATCTGCAGTGATTTTGGAGCCCCAAAAAATAAAGTCTGACACTGTTTCCACTGTTTCCCCATCTATTTCCCATGAAGTGATGGGACCAGATGCCATGATCTTAGTTTTCTGAATGTTGAGTTTTAAGCCAACTTTTTTACTCTCCTCTTTCACTTTCATCAAGAGGGTTTTTAGTTCTTCTTCACTTTCTGCCATAAGGGTGGTGTCACCTGCATATAATGACCCAGATAATCTGTTCAAGTCTCTTGCAGGTTTTGAGGCTGTGAAAAAGCCTTTTTCTTGTCCTCCAGTGAAGCCAAATTAGTGTCTTCTAGCAAACTGATGAAGTTTATACAGTCAAACAAAGCCTCCAGGTAGTTAGCGGAATGATCAGTAGATACACCTCTGAGAACCTGCCTGCCCCATGCTTCAGTCTTGCCCTCTCCCCGGAGTGTGAGCAGTCAGTATGCATTTGTGGTCCCTTGTCCTCGTACCCAGGGCAGCCCTCGGCTCCTTGAAAGAAGCAAAAAGTCTAAAACACAGACTTCAAAGACAAAGAGGATTCTATTTTAACATTTTAATTTCATTAAACTTGGATGAATATGAAAGGTCAGCAAACAAGATAAGCACTGGTCTGGATGCCTTCCAGGAAGGCTGAGGAAGGAGTGGGCTCAGAGCAAAGCACAGTATAGTGAAGTGTGAGCTGACTGCTGATGGCGCCCTTTCAGTTCTGTTTGCACCCAGCAGGGTGCTCAGTCACTTAGCTGGATCCGACTTTTTGCCACCCCATGGACTGTAGCCTACTAGGCTCTTCTGTCCTTAGAATTTTCCAGGCAAAAATACTGGTGCGGAGCACTTTTCTATTGCAGGCATTTGATTGGTCTGAGGAAGAAAAGTTGTGTGTGGGAACACTTACTGTGTTTTCAAGCTATGCAAAAGATGTTGTCATTTCTTGAACTTCCAAGTTCCATTCTGTCCTTTGCTGTTGCAAGCCTGTTGTAGATGCCAAAGAAAGGTCAAAGTGTAAAACACAGGGGGCCCAAGACAACATTTCAAAGGATGTGTTGGTTTCCACTCAAATTATTGAATAATGAGTGAAAGGGAATAAAAATACGTTGATATTAGCTTGAATATTTTGTTTACCAAATGGGCTCTGTAAACACATTATCTTACTTTTATCTTCATAAAATGCTTACGCAGTACCTATCATTGAGGAAAATGAGCTTCAGAGATGTCAGGGAATTTGTTCATGGTTGAAAACTGAATTTACCCATAATCTTTCCACTTTGATACACTGTAAACTTGGGGAGACTTTGCTTGCAGTCAGCAGCTGTTGGGTGTGACAATAGACGCTCTTGGTCCCCCACATCTTCTTGGCTTTACCACTTATATGCATGCTGCCCAGCTTTTAAGTTGGCAGTTCTTTGCCTGAAGACTTTCTATGGTTGACCTGGAAGCTCATTCGACTCCTGCAGCAGGTCCAAAGTGTCCGTGCAAAAGTGCCCCACTCCCCACCCAAGCAGTTGTCAACCAAGGACTGAGAGGAGCTGGTCTATAAATACCCCAGCTCCTGCACCCATCAGGTGGGACCACTCTAAGTCACATCTTCTATACTGGCACTGAGGTCCTCAGCGAAAATAAGCTTCAAGTGTCCATAGCAGGAACTTGACAATGAAAGAAGATTCTTTCCTTCCCTCTCTCCTTTCCCCACTTCTCTACCAGTGTTTCCCAGCAGCGCTATCCAAATAACTTGCACTTAAACCCTTGTCTCAGGATCAGCTTCCAGAGGAACTCAAGTAAGGCAGTTGTATGCATGCCTTGTTACTCATAAATGGAGGTGTGGGCTGAGGTAACACTGGTGGCTTGATAACACACACGGCCCCAATTCTGCAGCCCTTTCTGTTTCTGCAGCCTTTTTAATGTGAATGTTTAGCTCCTCCTATCATGAGATGGAGTGTATTTCTCTATCGCCTGAATCTCTGTTGACCTTGATACGTGCTTTGGCCGATAGAGTGAGGTGGAAGCGACAGTGTGCTGGGTTGAGTCTAGGCTCCAAGAGGCTTTGTGGGCTTCTGCTCTCTCTGTCCCTCTCTCTCTCTCACACACACACACTTGGATGCTCTCTCTCAGATGTCTGCTACACCCTTTTTTAAACAAGTCTAGCCTAGTGTGCTGCGGGGCATGGAGTAGAGCTCCCTAGAGGTTGAAGCCACCAGAGAGCAGCCCGCACCTGGCTGGTGCCCTTGCCAACCACAGATCTCAGCCAAGCCTGGCCCAATTCAGCATAACCACTCAGCAGACCCAGAGACATGGGACAAAAATAAATATTGCTGTTGAATGCCACTGTTCTTGGCTCTGCGGCACTTCTATGGCAATAGGTCACTGATGCAGTTACTACAAGCCCTTCAGATTTTTGTTCTTTCTACTTCATTCCTTTTACCACACTGTTTTTGTACATATTCATTTTTCCTATTCCTCTCTGCTAGTGTTTATAAATATAGTACTATTTTCTTGTGATCATTGGTCAAGCTGGAATTGCTCACCAATGTGTAGGGGACCTTGCTGTCAATTTTACTGTAACCTAAAATTCCAGGAAGTCTTTTTAGACCTTTCCTTCAGTTACTTTGCTTATTAAAGGTTGAGTAGCTAGGATATTTTGTTTAACATAGTAATATAAGGAATCATCTAAAGAGAGAGTGGAAGGCTGGGGAACGGAGAGGTTTTCAGAGGACAATGGGAAAGGAAGATTTGCTCCAAGAAGATTTTTAAATCAGAAAAGAGAAGCAGGGAACAAGATGATGCTTTCATCTTTTTCCATTCTGTAAATGAGCCCTTACCATGTGCCATGCACTGTTAGGTGCTGGGGATGTGAGGGTGTATGAAAACATGGTTTCTGCCCTTGAAGAACTGAAGTTCTAGTTGAGGGAAAACTAGGAAAAAAAACAAAAAACCAAAGTTAAGTAATTCCCCATTTTCTGGAGGCTTGAAAGAAGATTTGGTGAATTTCTCAGGTGGGGACGATGTTCAGAGGAGCATGGAGTTCCTCTGAGGCAGTGGCTTCCTAGCAGGGAGCTTGAAGGATATCAAAGTCCAGAGGACCGCAGGGTGGGGCCCTTCCCAGGGGAGGGTGACAGACACCCGGTTAAGAAGAAGAATTTCCTTTTTTTTTCTTTTAGATTCTACATATAAGTGATATCATATGTGTGTGTGTGTGTGTGTGTGTGTGTGTGTGTGTGTGTGTGTGTGTGTGTGTATGACACAAAGGAACTTATTTCCAAAACTCGCAGACATGGAAAACAAACTTGTGGTTACCAAAGGGGAAAGAGGGGGTGAGATAAATGAGGAGTTTGAGATGAACATATACACACTACAATGTTCAAAATAGATAACTAATAAGGACCCACTGTATAGCACAGGGAACTCTACTCGATATTATGTAATAACCTATAAAGGAAAATTGGGCTCCAAAATTACTGCAAATGGTGACTGCAGCCATGAAATTAAAAGACACTTACTCCTTGGAAGGAAAGTTATGACCAACCTAGACAGCATATTAAAAAAGCAGAGACATTACTTTGCCAACAAATGTCCATCTAGTCAAAGTTATGGTTTATCCAGTAGTCATGTATGGGTGTTTGAGTTGGACTATTAAGAAAGCTGAGCGCTGAAGAATTGATGCTTTTGAACTGTGGTGTTGGAGAAGACTCTTGAGAGTCCCTCAGACTGCAAGGAGATCAAACCAGTCAATCCTGAAGGAAATTAGTTCTAAATATTCATTGGAAAGACTG
The DNA here is from genome assembly GCF_054371585.1 of Giraffa tippelskirchi. Classification (NCBI taxonomy): domain Eukaryota; kingdom Metazoa; phylum Chordata; class Mammalia; order Artiodactyla; family Giraffidae; genus Giraffa; species Giraffa tippelskirchi. The sequence goes on along the minus strand of NC_137275.1, from coordinate 92,910,552 downwards.
ATGCTGAAGCTCCAATATTTTGGCCACCTGATACAAAGAACTGACTCATTGGAAAAGACCCTGATGCTGCGAAAGATTGAAGGCAGGAGGGGAAGGGGACAACAGAGCATGAGATGGTTGGATGGCATCACGGACTCAATGGACATGAGTTTTCGGTCAACTCCGGGAGTTGGTGATGGACAGGCAGGCCTGGCGTGCTGCAGTCCTTGGGGTCGCAAAGAGTCAGACACAACTGAGCAACTGAACTGAACTGAACTGATAAAGGAAAATAATCTAAAATATATGTTATATATGTTATGTAATATATAATATTATATATCTCCTAGAGAAAGAAATGGCAACCCATTCCAGTATTCTTGCCAGGAAAATTCCACAGACAGAGGAGCCTGGTGGGCTACAGTCCATAGGATAGCAAAGAGCTGGACACAACTTAGCAACTCAGCAACACATACATATGTATATGTTGTGTCGTGAATATATATGTTCACAATGTGAACTGCAGTGCTGTACACCTGAAACTACACGATACTGTAAATCAATTATACTTCAATATTTTAAAATTTAAGTAAAAAAGAATTCCCTACCATAGCACATCGAGGTTCTGAGAAACTGCGAGGCTGAAGATGGGGTCGAGCATCCCCAGGGCCCTCCTGTTTGCTCAGGAAGGGAAATAAAGCTCCGTGATTATTGAGGAAAATGGGTTTGATAGTCACTTGGTAGTTCATAGATTTACGTGTCGTCTACCCTCTTAATAGCAATCAATATGTCATTTGGCATTTGTGTTAATTAAAGTTTTTAATAAAACTTTGGGTTAAGAGTGCTTATCTCTTATTTCAGACATTCCCAGGAGTGCTTAGAAAGAGGCTCGGAGTAGAAAAATATGCCATTTGGCAATATTCCATGAAACTAATTACCATAAAGAAGTGAAAATTTGCACAGAAGGGCTTGCTACAAATATTTGAATCAATTCAGAAGACAATGTACCTTAGTTGTGCCAGATTCTCAGTACCATCTAGTCCCTCAACTCCCATAGGAAGTTTGTGAGAGCATCAATCAATTTGCTTTCCCAAGATTCCAAAAACATAAGCTTGTCCCTTAAAATCTGACTTCCTTTTGGGACCCCACGGAAGCCCAGCTGCTAACACCATGAACTAGGAAAATACTCTTTTCTTTGCTTTTTTAGAACACAGTCACTAACATCAACTGCTCCACTGAAGCTAGATATTCAGGACAAGCTTTCTGTGTCATCTTCTGAGACACAGAAAATAATAGCACCCGGTCAGCCACTTGAACGTAAGCCCCTTAAGGGCAAGGATTTTACCAGTTTAGGTTAGCTTGACTGTATTTCCAGCACCCACAGTATTTATTCAATAAAAGAATAAAAGGATTATATACCATTTCACACTCAAGAATAGCAAAGCCAATTTAAAACTGAAATAAATAATGAAAAAAAAGAGCTCTTCTCTAGTAAAAGGAAAGAACAACGATTTCTCAATATATGAATTACAGCTACCTATACAAAAAGTATGGCTTCCCAGGTGGCTCAGTGGTAAAGAATCTGCCTGCCAATGTAGGAGACGCAGGTTTGATCCCTGGGTCGGGAAGATCTCCTGGAGGAGAAAATGGCAACCCACTCCAGTATTCTTGCCTGGGAAATCCCATGGACAGAGGAGCCTGGCAGGCCGTAGTCCATGCGGCTGCAAAAGAGTCAGACACGACTGAGCAAATGAGCACACACGTAAAAACACACAGAAAGTATATCTATGTGGCACAGGGTGTAAAGAGGCCTTAGAACCGAGCAGGACAAATGTCCCATGTCTCATAATTTGAAAGTCCCTAGGCAGCTGTCTGTACCTCTTTTCTGAATCACATTCTGCTTCTCTGCCCATATTCAGAACACATATGACCCATGATGGTGAAGAGAGGGGTGACCTCTTCTCTCCACTAGGCCAGGGCCTTGGGGATTTTGAATATCAGAGGACCAGAGGGTGTGCACTAAGAAAGAAATCGCTGGTCATGGTTCATGAAAAAGACAATGGTCCACAGCTTTCTCTTGCTTGTGATCTTCTGTCTTGGTTCTTTGATTCCACAAACACCTGGTCTTAAAACAATAACATTATTTTTGTTGTTGTTCTACGGGTTTAATCTGGTTCTAGGTGTCTGAGAAGGGTTTGGGACTTGCTGCTTTGTAAGTGGGGCTTCCCTGGTGGCTCAGCAATGAAGAATCCACCTGCAATGCAGGAGCCCTGGAAGACACAGAGCTGAATATGGTCTCTACTCAGGAGTTAGTATTAATATCTCATTTAGACAAAGTGGAAAAATAGATGATTGAGGCAGATTAGTGTACGTGAAATAACAAATTGATCAAATACCTGGTTTGTGACTCCATTCACAGTCTCAGTCATCAGAGACATGTCTACATGTCATGGACATGTAAAGGAAAATCATTTTGGGTAAATGATTTCTGTTGCTAAAAGCCTCTGAGTATAATTTTCTGAGTTTTGTCTATGGAAGACAAAGATGTGTCTCTGGCGTTTGTTAAGTATCAAAAACACTTGACTTGATTTTAATTTTGTTCTCATGGGCTTCCTTGGAAACCTCTGAGAAATTCTTGAATTGAAGAATCACGAGGACGGATAGAGGTGCTTGTGATACTCAGGACTGCGGGAGTGAGGAGCAGAATCTGTGGTCATTGGCACAGTTGACTCCAAGTCTCGGTTTATTGTCCTGGATGAGAATGTCAGAGTTAGAAAGGACCCTAACAGTTGTAGCATCTAACCACTCATTTACTGTGCTGCCTCCTTACTCAGACAAGCTGCCATCTCTCCTTGCCTCCCCCAAGGTGTCCATTCCATACCACAGTGATTACACACGGGCAGCCCACTGAGTGCTTTGTTCGGCTTGCTTGGTGTTTAGATGTTTTTAAAATTTACCTTGTAACACTTAAAAACTGGGGGGTGGGGGGGTACTTCCCTGGAGGTCCAGGGGTTAAGCATTTACGCTTGCAATGCGAGAGGTGAGGGTTTGATCCCTGGTTGGGGAACTGAGATCCTGCATGCTGCAGCCAAGAAAATATTTAAAAAAAAAAAAACCAAAAACTGGGAGAGTCCTCATAATTCTTTGAACTCCAATTTCTCCTGAAGATCAGTTCACTACATTGGATCAGTGTTCCTGCAGACATCAATAGCCTGGAGTGTGGCAGCTCCGCCTCATTTAGACAAAGCCTTTGCTTTCCAGCTCATCAGTGTCCATCCAGATTGCTCTTCATTCATTAAATTGCCTCTATGTGCCATAAAGTCTCTGACTTCTGTCTCAGGACCCCTACTCACTGGCTTGACACCATGAGAGGTCACCTTCACTTCTTCGCAGTCTTTCTGCTATTGTTCCAGTCTCCTCTGATCTTCTAATTCGTGTCCCCACAGTCTGTTGATACTCTAGTTCCTTGGAGTCAGATGTCATTGAGCTCTCACAGGACCTAAATTTTCCCATAGACCGTACGTAGTTGGGGCAAACAGAGCTGAATATGGTCTCTACTCAAGAGTTAGTATGAATATCTCATTTAGACAAAGTGGAAAAATAGATGATTGAGGCCGATTAGTGTACGTGAGATAACAAATGCTCTCTTGCCCAGCTGTGGAACTCTGCCTACTTGAAGAGAGGTGTGTCTTATTTGCCACTGGGAAGCTGGTTCTGCCTATGCTGAGAGGACAACTGAGGGTCTTTCTAACATCCTGTGTGGATAGACTCAACTTGAGGGAAGAGGAATATATAATTGTTCATATGGGAAGTGAGTCTGTTATCTTTGGTTGTTGATAGTATCGAAGCAAAATTCTTAAAGCTCCTATGATTTTTCTGGACTCACTTGTTTATGTGCTTAGCTGGAATCATGGGAAAGCTAACATTTACTTTACGTTCATATTCAAAATATATTGGCATTATGGTTGCTTTTGGGTGGTCTGAATGTCTCCTCAGACTTGGACAGGGCCCACTCAGGTCTTAGGATTACTTTTAAGTAATCAAATTTCCACTTGCAGATTAATAATAGGACTTCCTTCCACAGTACCTCTCAGGAAATTTAAATGTTATTAAATACACGTATATACACATATACACAGAGAGAGAGAGAAACAAATGAGGAAACTGTAAATGTAGAAAAAATTATGTTAAAACCATTTTTGTCCCTTATCGCAAGTAGAGGGTAGCAAGTATATACTTGACCATCTTACTGAGCATTTCCGAGAAGTAGAAGAAGCTGGTCTTTTCCACTGGGTTTCACTGGCCCCTTAGCTGTTTCTCTCAACAGACAGTGGCATGAAGCACCTACATTTACTGGGCAAATCCATTTTAGCTGGGGGAAGGGGAATAATTAACAAAGGTAAAATAAAGGACAACACAAATCTTTAACACAATTCAAACACCATTCCAATTTCTAAAAATTTAATCTATTTAGTTAACATTTTTTATTGCAGCTTTTTCAAACCTTAACCTTATTAAAGGGTGACTTAGGAATCATATCAGAGCCATCATATCACACAGAAGATTTTCCCTGATGCCATTTCTAGCTTGGTTAGAAACCTGAAACTTCAGAAATCCACCAAGACTATTGAATTTTGCTAGGTTTTTTTTTCCCCCTCAGTTTTGAGGCTTGTGGGTTTGAAAAATGTCAGAGAAATCTGTGCTGTTGTCTCAGTACATATATTTTCATGTAAAAATATTATGAGAAAGAGAGAACGGGTATCCAAATATGTTAAGGGGGAAAAAGGTGATTGCAGTTTTTCACAAGTTCAGACAGTCTTAGTTCTTTTCTAAAGTAACACTGCAATTGAAAGTGAAACAACTCAGGTTGCCTTAGACATGCTAGGCAGTAAATGGAGTCACTCATGTTTAACCTATGTAATCAAGCGATGGATAATTATGTCCACTCTGACTGTGGTCATTCAGAGATGTCTCAAGAATGGCAAGATTCAGGAGAGCACCACAGGCCAGTGGATCCATGGCAAGAGGCTTGGGATCTTACCCAGAAGTCACTGAACCATTCCATGAATGGGTCTAGGCTTCCACAGGAAGTAGAGAGTAGTGAAACCAAAGTAAGAAATAGACCTAAAGACCGAGCTTAATACTAGGATTCAGATACAGCCTTCCCTGGTAAAATTAAAACCCCTTGTAGTGAGTATTCTGGCCTTCCCTGATGGCTCAGACAGTAAAGAATCCACCTGCAATGCAGGAGACCCAAGTTCAACCCCTGGATCAGGAAGATCCCCTGGAGAAGGGAATGGCAACCCATTCAGTATTCTTACCTGGTGAATTCCACTGACAGAGAAGCCTAGTGGGCTACAGTCCATGAGTTTGCAAAGAGTTGGACATGACTGAGCAACTAACACACACACACAGTGAGTATTCTGGAGGAGGGCATGGCAATCCACTCCAGTATTCTTGCCTCGAGAATCCTATGGACAGAGGAGCCTGGTGGGCTACAGTCCATAGGTTTGCAAAGAGTTGGGCACAACTGAAGCAACTGAGCATGCACGTATGCATAGTGAGTATTGGTGCCCTTCACTTCACAAAACAAATTTATTTCTAAGAACTTGCATATACCTGAATGGAAAGGGACTAGAGAAAAGGGGTTCTTGTTAGGGAAACAACGGAAAGCATCCTTACGGTTATTTTGCAGAGATTCCTTGGTAGAGCAAATAATCACTGGCTAATTTGTTATTTTGGAAGTCTGAATTTTCTTATAAGATTTCTTAAAGAAGGCACAACTGTTGTTTACGTATCCAAGTGAGCCACTTGAAAGGCAAAGCTTATATCTTGGTTAATTTATTACTGTTTATCTTTTCTGTGAAGATATTCTTTCTACTCTATTTACAAAACCAGTTAAGAACTGCTAGCTATTCATTTGGCATCATAGCTATTGCATAAATAAGTTTATTTTTGATTTTTAAGAATTTCCTTTGTGGAGTATGGCCTCAAAATAAGAGGACAAACAGTTAAATCAGCCTTCCTTCCAAACACCATCACAGAGAGAAGTGTGTTGGGGGAATGTTCTCCGACCTCAATAGAAAACACTGCGGGAAAGGGAGGACCTGGCCAAGCCTGGGCCTGATTAACAAACACACGTCAAGAACTTGTGACAGACAAAGCCTGCTTTGGGGAAGACTCATGAGACCCACTTCTCTAAGCATTTCCTTCGGAACGACACCACAGGGCTATCTACTTATTTGCTCTCGGCCACAGCTGTTGACTCAAGGAGATGTGTCAACTGTTGTCTTTCCTGTCGCAAAGCTCGTCTGGCTGCAGAGCCATCGTTCAGGACTGGGCACTTGAAGATGGATGTGGAAAAGAGGAAACAGGAGAGCGCAGACAGGCGGGCATTTGAGAAGTCAGCCTCCCCAGGGCCAGGTGCTTGAAGATGAAAGGATCGTTCTCCCCATGACTGTGCCACAGCCCAGGCAGGGCACAGCTGCCTCCTCACCAACCCCAGTAAGCACCAGGGGTGTTTTCAGGTGAGTGGCTAAAACCACTCATCTGTTTAGTTCAACGAACCCTCCATCATCTGACAGAATGAGTAGGAGGGAAAAATAGGAGGGGTGGGGTGTGGGATGAGAGAAGGGGAAGGAGACCCTCTACTTACAAGCATTTCTCTTTCTCAATCAACTTTCTCATTTGTCAAGTGACAACAATGCTATTACTCACAAATGATATCGGAAGAATAAACATATACAAAAAAAAAAAAAATTCCACCAAGACCCTGGCTCCCAAAAGACACATAATCAGCTGCCCAGAGTCTAAACCTCACTCCTGGTGCCAAGGCTGACCCCAGACTACTGGGGAAAGGGTGGTCCCAGAACACGGTGGGGAGCCCGTCATCACTCACAAAAGCAGTTCCAACAGCCCCATGGATGATTTTGCATTTAAATTGGTCATCCTGACTGAATGAGTGTGCTAGTCACTCAGCTATTGTCTCTCAGCTTCAAAGCCCTCCTCAACTCCACTCTGGGACTCTGGAAACTATGTTTCCTTTGTTAGCTGGTTCTCTGTGAGAATCAGCCAATAGAGAAAACGAAGACAGGAAGACGAGAAGAGGAGAGCACGGCAGTGCAGCTGGCTCCCAGCTCCAGCTGGACCCGCACCCCCAGCATGTCTCAGGGTCTGTCCCTCCTCCCTCACAGAGACAGCAGCCCCAGCCAGGTGGTGCTCCTTCTCAGATGCCTGCATCCCAGCTCCGTGAATATCTCTTCACAGGTTCTGATAACCCTGTGTCCTCCCCATGTTTTCCGAACCTTAAAAACGATGGGCACTTTTTGCAGTGAATTTTGCTGCATTATCTTGGTGCTTCCTTTTTGACTTTATAGTTCTTGAACCCATAGTCTACTGTACACACCCTGATGCCTGTTGTGTTTTCATGTTACACTATATAATACTTTGTAGATACTTGTGCCTAGAGATCTTCCCCATTTGGTATCTTAGCTAATTGTATTTCTTTAGGTTGACATGTCATTATTTAACTAGTCCTTTCTTGGTGGACTTTTGGCTTATTTCAATATTTTGCCAATTCAAACAATGCTTCACATTCCACATCCCATACATCATTTTGCTTTCATGTCAGTATATCTGTAGGACACATTTTCTGAAGTGACATTGCTAGGATCTAAGAATATACTCATTTAGATGTTGCCAAATTGCCCTCCATAGGGACTATGCCAGTTTACACTCATGCTGACAACATATGAGAATGCCTGCTTCCCCTACAGTGTTATAATCCACTTATGGAGTTGACAAAGTTGAGTCTTTCATTGAACATCTGAGGTCATGGCTATGAAATTTGAAAGACTCTCTTTTATAGGCCTTAAAACTATAGACTATTTGCTGATGTGTAAGTGAATTCTTTCTCCAAGCAGACAGCTTAGGGCTCCACAGGAAGCACTGTACTTTTTCTTAGGCCCATCTTTGCTATCTCAGCACAAATTGGAAGCTTAGAGTGAGGCAGCATAGGGATTAGAACTCTAGATTAAACTCAAAGGCCTGAGGGTGTCTCTGGATGTCAGTTTGACCTCCACCATGTCCTGATCTCCAGATTCCATTTGTGTTATCCTCAGTATGCCAGCAAATTTGGAAAACTCAGCAGTGGGCCACAGGACCGGAAAAGGTCAGTTTTCATTCCTATCTCAAAAAAGGGCAATGCCAAAGAATGCTCAACCTACCGCACAATTGCACTCATCTCACATGCTAGCAAATAATGCTTAAAATTCTCCAAGCCAGGTTTCAACAGTACATGAACCATGAACTGCCAGATGTTCAAGGTGGATTTAGAAAAGGCAGAGGAACCAGAAATCAAATTGCCAACATCCGTTGGATCATTGAAAAAGCAAGAGAGTTCCAGAAAAACATCTACTTCTGATTTATTGACTATACTAAAGCCTTTGACTGTGTGGATCACAACAAACTGTGGAAAATTCTGAAAGGGATGGGAATACCAGACCACCTGTCCTGCCTCCTGAGAAATCTGTATGCAGATCAAGAAGCAACAGTTAGAACTAGACATGGAACAACAGACTGGTTCCAAATCAGGAAAGGAGTCCGTCAAGGCTGTATACTGTCACCCTGCTTATTTAACTTATATGCAGAGTACATCAAGAGAAACCCTGGCCTGAATAAAGCACAAGCTGGAATCAAGATTGCTGGGAGAAATATCAATAACCTCATATATGCAGATGACACCAGCCTTATGGTAGAAAGTGAAGAAGAATTAAAGAGTCTCTTGATGAAAGTGAAAGAGGAGTGAAAAGTTGGCTTAAAAATCAACATTCAGAAAACTAAGATCATGGCATCCGGTCCCATCACTTCATGGGAAACAGATGGGGAAACAGTGGAAACAGTGTCAGACTTTATTTTTGGGGGCTTCAAAATCACTGCAAATGGTGATTGCAGCCGTGAAATTAAAAGACGTTTGCTCCTTGGAAGAAAAGTTATGACCAACCTAGACCGCATATTAAAAAGCAAAGACATTACTTTGCCAACAAAGGTCTGTCTAGTCAAAGCTATGGTTTTTCCAGTAGTCATATAAGGATATGAGAGTTGGACTATAAAGAAAGTTGAGTGCTGAAGAATTGATGCTTTTGAATTGAGGTGTTGGAGAAGACTCTTGAGAGTCTCTTGGACAGCAAAGAGATCCAACCAGTCCCTCCTAAAGGAAATCAGTCCTGAATATTCACTGGAAGGACTGATGCTGAAGCTGAAACTCCAATACTTTGGCCACCTGATGCGAAGAGCTGACTCATTTGAAAAGACCCCGATGCTGGGAAAGATTGAAGATGGGAGAAGGGGACAACAGAGGATGAGATGGTTAGATGGCATCACCGACTAGATGGACATGAATTCGAGTAAACTCTGGGAATTGGTGATGGACAGGGAGGCCTGGCGTGCTGCAGTCCATGGGGTTGTAGAGTCGGACACAACTGAGCAATCAAACTGACTGACTTTAATAGTTGTACTTCAGAAAATTTGATCTTATTTTGCAGGCAGTGGGGACCTGTTGAAAGGTTTCATCAGGAGAGTGATTGAGGAGAACTCTGGGGAGGACTGATGGGGGAGGGGCTTGCACCCAGGTGGTGAGGAATCCATGTGTTTCACGGTGGAGGCCTGATGAGGGCAGCAGCAGTGAGCTGGAGAGACTCCAGGATGGAGGGACACAGGAGATGTGAGGAAGAAGGGAGAAGTTACAGACGATGCCAGGATATTTAGCTTGATGTACTTAGTGAACAGTGAATAGAAAAGAAGGAGTAGATGGGAGAGTGAAGACAAGGTTTAAATTATACTTATGTTTTTTGACTTTTTCACTAGATTCTTCAATGAAAAATTTAAAACATGCAAGAATGTTGACAAGGGTAATTGAATAATCCTACACTTATTATCTAAATTTAAAAGCTATTAATATCTTGCCATATCTGATTTATTTTCATTTGTATTGCACACACATGTGTATTTTTGCAGAAACATTTGAAAGTAAGTTGCAAGCATCATGAAAATTTATCCCTAAATTCAACATGCATCTCCCAAGAATAAGAACATTCTCCTTCATAAACACAATACCATTACCAACACTTCATGGCAAATAGATGGGGAAACAATGGAAACAGTGGCTGACTTTACTTTGGGGGCTCCAAAATCACTGCAGATGGTGATTGCAGCCATGAAATTAAAAGACGCTTACTCCTTGGAAGGAAAGTTATGACCAACCTAGACAGCACATTGAAAAGCAGAGACATTACTTTGCCAACAAAGGTCCGTCTAGTCAAGGCTATGGTTTTTCCAGTAGTCATGTATGGATGTGAGAGTTGGATTATAAAGAAAGCTGAGTGCAGAAGAATTGATGCTTTCGAATGTGGTGTTGGAAAAGACTCTTGAGCGTCCCTTGGACTGCAAGGGGATCCAACTAGTCCATCCTAAAGGAGATCAGTCCTGAATATTCATTGGAAAGACTGATGCTGAAGCTGAAACTCCAATACTTTGGCCACCTAATGTGAAGAACTGACTCATTGGCAATGACCCTGATGCTGGGAAAGATTGAGGGCAGGAGAATAAGGGGACAACAGAGAATGAGATGGTTGGATGGCATCACGGACTTAATGGACATGAGTTTGGGTAAACTCCAGGAGTTGGTGATGGACAGGGAGGCCTGGCGTACTGCGGTTAATGGGGTTGCAAAGAGTCGGACACAACTGAGCGACTGCGCTGAACTGAACTGAATTACCACATTTAAGACAATTTACACTATTTCTTTAATATTATCTAATTTTAAAAAAATGTTCACATTTTCCACATTGTACCCAAAATATCTTTTACAGCTGTTCGTTTAAAGCAAGATCAATCAAGTTTCATGTATTGCATTTGGTTATCTCTCTTTAGTTATTTTATTCTTGAACATTCTCCACTTTCTAAATGATATTGGCCATTATTACCTATTGTCATTTTGAAGAGACCAAGCAGTTTTCTTAGGTCTCACAATCTGGATTTGCCTGATCATTACTTTCTCGTATCATTTAACTTGATCCTCTATCCCCAGGGCTTTATATAACAGTAAGTTGGGTTTTGGCAAGAATGATTTACAGGTAAAGTCATATATTTTGCATTTTATCCCATCAGCAAGTGTATAATGTGGGATACTAATGGTGGAACAATAGGGCTTCCCTGGTAGCTCAGCAGAAAATAATCTGCCTGCCAATGCAGGAGACACAGGTTTGATTCCTGAGTCAGGGAGATCCCTGGAGAGGTAAATGGCAACCCTCTCCAGTATTCTTGCCTGGGAAATCCCATGGACAGAGGAGCCTGGGGGACTACAGTCCATGGGGTTGCAAAAAAGTTGGGTACAACTTAGCGACTAAACAACAACAAATAGTGGAAAAATATTACATTTGGTCACTTGATTAGTTAAGGTGGTAGCCATCATAACTCTCCATTGTAAAGATATATTTCCCCCTTTGCAAAAAGCAAGTGGTTTGTGGGAGTGCTATTTTGGCACGCCTAATTATGTATTTTAGCACCCATCTATCCTTCACTATAAATTGTATTTTGGAAAGCTGACCCATGGGACACAGGGTAGATTGTCCAGTGGGAAACTGGCAGAGCTTAGGAAGCTGAGGTTCAGAGATGGGACTGGGGGCCACTGGTGTTTGAAGGATGCTGAAGCTGGTGAAGAAGGTGAGCTCATCCAGAAAGGGTGTACAGAGAAGAGGACTAGGCATGGGCGGTGGAAGCAGAGCCAGCAAGAGACCTGGAGGGGAGGCGGGGATGCAGAACGAGAATATGAACACACAAGCCAGGGAGATAAAGTTTCAGGTGGCAGGTAGGGAGGGGGAAACTACATCCAACCCTGCAGGGGGTCTGAAGGAGGTCATGATGTGTAGAAAGCCACCATAACATTCTCAGTTGGTAGTTGAGGACAGAATCTGCTTGACAATGATGGCAAGGTCCGAATCGGGCAAAGGCAACCACTTTTCAAGAAGCCGGATGTGGGGCAGAGAGAGCCAAAGTGCATCTTCAGAAACAAGGGATGTGGTCATGGAGAAGATTTCATTTTACTCGCTTGTTCAGTTGTAGGACGCAGTTTATCTGATCCCATGTGAGGACCAAAAAAAAAAAAAAAAAAAAAGAGTGGGGAGGTGAGAGGACAGAAGAGGCCAGGGGATAATTTAGAGGTCATGGAGCCAGAGGAGACAGGAGGGGACATGATCAAAGATTCAAGTGTCTCACCTTTGGAGAGAATTGTCCTGTTCAAGATAAAAGTAATATGTGAGGATGCAGAGAATTGTGGATGTACTGGAAAGGGAAGATGGAGGAGTTCTTTCCGATGACTTCACTGAAGTTGTAGAGTATCTCATCTTCCAAGACAGCAGGTGTGGCGGTTCAGGGTCTTGCAGAGAGCAGAGAGTTTTGAACAACTGCTGTCGAGAATGGGAAAGGGAGCCGACACGTGTCCGCGTGACAGCAGGGAAGAAGATTGTTAGAGGCCCACCAGAAACACAAATGAAAGGGACGTTCTGTACGTATCTGCAGTTCATTAGGAAGACTGTAGCTTCCTAAATGGTTCTCATGCAATTCACATCTGCCTCTGCTATAGGTTTAAAAAGTCAGTCAGTGGTGCCTGGAAGTCAGCCTCCCCACCCTGTCTGACAAACACTCCTCAGATGGACGGCCCTCCTGCCCTCCTCCAGGGCCAGTGAGACGCCGGAGCGGTCACACTCACAGAGACCCATTGTGGCATGTCAGAACCCACTGAAAATGTTCCTCCTGTGCATTATTTATGACTTTCCTGCATTTATATAATATCAAGCTTCCTGAAAGTAATTTGTTTTGGATTGTGTAGTGCTGGGCAGCACATCAAAGGTATGCTAAGCAGTGGTAATAAAACACTGAGGTTTATGGTCACTGAGGTATTAAATATCGCCCATAATTACAGGGTGAGTATTTTAAATGAACTATTGCTCAGAGAATAGTAGGCGCCCCCTCCTAGCACATATTAATTGTTGGTGCTTAGCTTATTAATTATCAATAGTTTCCAAGGCTTTGTTACTGTTGTTTTCGTGAAGAGCCAATGTCTGCCCTTTTTACAGCTCTGTGAGTATGTGTGAGTAGATGTGCTGTGTCCATGGGCTGGCATTAAGCGTAATAAAAAATGTGAGGGTACTTTAGGATACATGGAGTCTGATAGCCCTTCATTTAAGAATCAAGTATCCCTCCATTTGAACCCCTGGCACTGTGGTTTCTGTCTCCTAACCAGGCATGCTGCTTACAGCTGCCGACTCCAAGTGGCAAAGTCAGAAGAACCCTACAGCTCTATTTCACTTCAGGTTCTGATCAGTTTGAATTTTTGGTTCTAAGGCTCTGTCCCAGTGATTCCCACCCATTCCTGCCAAATCACATCCTGCTGACAACTAATTAAATTTCACAGACTCCATTTCAGTCTGAATCCTCTACTGTCCTTTTTCCTCCACCCACTTTTCGCATTGCTTCACCATCCTCTCGCTTTGTTTTACCATCACAGCCTCTGAGTTTCCATCTTCTCTCCCATGTGAGCCTCAGTGTACTTCCTCTCAGATGAGTTTCTATAGATTCTTGTGTTTGATTATCCAATCTAGAAATTACCAAGGGGTCCCAGAGGACAACCGAGCACCAAAATTGGAAGGGGGCTGGTGTTTCAGTAAAACTGAATGACTCACACTTTGGGAACTTAACCATTTAAAACAGACACCCCAGAAACAGATGGAACCTCAGGAAATTCTCCCCAGCTTTGCCTAGTGGGAGACCAGAGCTCTGACAGACAGCTGAGAGGGTAAGGTAGCAGGTGGCTGAGCATGTAAATCAGGCTAGACTCCTCTCATTGAATGGCCTTGAAATCTTGCTGGTCAACATATACCTTTCACTGCAGGTGGCTCTGTATGGCTATTTTTGTCCAGCAAGGCCACTGTATACTTTTTTAGTTTGACTTCAATTATATGAAAAGAGGACTCCCGCAGAGTAAATGTAAGTGGACATAATGTAGGTTAGATCTGCTGTGTTCAGTATATTAATAGCAACTGAGTCACATGTGACTGGTGAGCTCTTGAAATGCAGTAAGTGAGACTAAGGAACTAAATTTATCATTTTATTTAATTCTAATTCTTTAAAACTAATATTTGAAAACCGTCACTTGATGCAGTTATTAAAAAACTTCTATGTATGCTTGAGATAAGTTGGGTTATTTGAAACCTATCTTTACAACTTTAAATTTTATGAAATCGAAGTATAAATATTTCCAATGAAAATTTATCAACCAAACAGAGATACATTCTAGGTATAAAATGCACACCATATTTTAAAGACTTAGCATAAAAAATATTTAAAATATCTTATTTACCTACAGGATATTTTGAATATGTTTAGAAAAAAGTCTATTATCAAAATTAATTTCACTCATTTATTTTTAATTTTTTATAACATAACTGCTAGAGAATTTTAAATTACATATGAGTTTCACATTTTGTTCCTATTGGATAGCTCTGGGTTAGAACAAATATTTTTTGGAGGGACATGGGGAATCCCTGAATTTTACAAAAATCTCAGTGGTAGCCATTAGTGTAGACTCGGCACTAGCAGGGCCAAAATTTGAAGAACGTGCTGAAATACTTAATAGAAACTGCCAAGACTGGGAATTCAGATTCTACACGCAGATTGAGTTTGAATTTCTCTAGAATAATACCAGTCATCTTTTTTGAATATTTTTAAACTTTATGTAAATGATATTTTTCCTCTCTGCGTCTATGTCTTTTTTTTCCTCTTTTGTCCCGAACATTGTTTTTGGAAAGTTCTCCATAGAGATCGGAGAGACCCTTGTAGCTCTAGTTAATTCAGCTGTGCTGTTGTCTCGTTTCTACTGTACAATTACAGGAATACATCACCGTTTCTCTATTGAGGGACATGTGGACTGTTCCCGCAATTGAGGTAGATTCTTAACTGTTACAAACAGATGGTGCTATGAACGTTCTTGTTTACAGTTCCTTGGACACACGTACAAGAGTTTCCCCAGAGTGTAAGTCTGAAAGTGAAAGGCTAAGAGTTCATACATACACACTTCAGCTTTACTAGAGAATGTTCAATTATTCTCTGGGGGTTGTCAGCTGTGCGCTCCCAACAGCAGTGTTGCTTCACTCTCTTCTCTATATGCAGCATTTTTTAAATAAAAATGTTTTGCAACCTAAAGTGTGAAAGTGTCTCTTTATTGTTTCATTTGCATTTCTCCAGGCATCTTTTCCTGTTTATTGATCAATCAGGCTTCTTTCTTGACATGTATGTTCATAACAACTTGCCTGGTTTTCTATTGGGTGATTTGCCTTTTCCTATAAAGGGCTTGTCTACCAGTCCTCTTGAAGCAGATATACAGGTGACAGCTGAGCTATTCAGTGTCTCATTGTTGTTCCTTTCTCTATATTTGTTTTTCCTTCTCTTCAAATGTTTATCTTTGAAGTTTGTCATCTGAGATCAAAGAAAGGCCTCCCCCTTCCCTACTCCCCACCAACGTCTGCTGTTTCTCTTGGATAACTCCAATGAGTGGAGTGAGAAGACTAGAGCAGGATGGTGCAGCCTTGAGCTATGAGTACCAGGAGAGGGGATGAAGTGAAGCCATTTTTATTTCTCCTCCATGGTCAACAGCCATTCTTACGTGTTCTTCCTACATTAAAGACAAAAGCTGCTGCTCTGTCCACAAGAGAAAAAAAAAAGATTAAAAACTATCACATTTAGCATATGTAAGCATTGAGAAGGTTCCACTGAGACTATAGTTAGATAAAAAAATGAAATAATTTGAAGATTACAAAATTACTGCTAGTTTAAAAGTTGTCATGAAAACCAGTTTTGAGATACTGCACAAATGCTTTTTAAAGCCTCCATTAAATCTACTGCTAAATATCAGGTTGAATCCATGGAACTGCAATTTTTAATCTCACAATAAGACACAAAGCTCTCTCAATAATTCTAGCTTATGTTTTCGTAGACACTGTGAACAGTCTTTGAAAGCTTTTCTGTGGCCTGTAACAGCTTTTGTTTCTTAGGACAATTGGTATCGTAAGTATAGATATGGTCATTAAATGTTACTAATGATACCTAGTATTTATATAATACCTTTCATCCAAGGACCTCAAAGAACTGAGCAAACATTAACTCACTAATTCCCACAAGAGCCATGAAGCACGAGTTATTATATCCGTTTTACTGAGGAAGGAGCTGAGGCACAGAGAACTAAAGTAAATTAACTTACTTAAGGTCATATGAGATGTTAAAATTTTAGCTGAGAATGGGCCTAGATCTCATCCTCTCTGTTCATGGTGGTCTAAAACATTATCTGCTTCTGAGAATTGTGGGTTTTTTTTCCTCTGCCCTTCCCATTTTCTCCTCTGAGTTGTGTTAAATAAACAATTATGAAAAGGGAAAATTTTCAGTGCTTAAATGCAAATTTCCAGCAGCACAGTGTCATAATTTTGGAGACATGTTTATCAAATAAAAGAATAGAGGTGTGTGGCAGAAGATGACAAAGAGTTTATACAAGATGTATTACCATTTTCCCAGTAAAAGAACCCTCAAGTCATTCCATAAAAGAAGTTGCTGCTCGGGACTTCCCTAGAGGTCCACTGGTTAAGAATCCACCTTCCAAAACATGGGTACAGGGTTTGAAATCCCTGGTCGGGGAACTAAGATCCCACAACTAATCCTGTGTGGGCCACAACTAGAGAGGAGCCTGCACTGCAGTGAAAGACCCCACACACTGCAAGAGAATCCTGCATGCCTCAGACTAAGACCTGACACAGTCAGAAATAAAATAAAATAGATAAATAAATATTTCTTTTCTTTTTTTTAAAAAAAGAAGTTGTCACCCATTCCTTTCAAATTGACTAGCAAAGTTCTACCAGCTCAACTGGTATTTCTACCAGGCCCACCCTAATAAGAGTATTCCGACATTCTTGCAGCTTGACAAGTCCCAGGGACTTGGAACCAGGAACTCTATTAGTTCTCTATTAGTTCTTCAGTCCCAGGAACTCTATTAGTTCACTTGCCCCTCCCTCCATTTTTATTAGGTTCTGAATTTCTTTTTATATTGAACTGACACCTGACCTTGAGGCCTTAGTGCTTCCCTCCATGGCATCATACAGAATAAGCCTAATCCCTCTCCAACATGACAGACTGTCAGAGCTCCGAACCCAGATCTTTTGTCTCCCTCAACTCTTTTCCTTGGAACAACCAGAGTTCCAACGACTGTAACTCATATGTGGTCGTTTCTAGGTACATTCCATCATTTTGGTCCCTATCTGACACACTCCAGTTGATCCAGGTCTCTCTTCAAATGTGGTACCTAGAACAGAACATCATATTCCAGATGTGGTTTGAAATTGGAGAACAGCTGCTTCCACTAACCACACCATAGTTCTTCCTTTATTTCAAAACTGTGGTTTAATCTTCCTACAGTCTTTTCTTCTCCAGGCAAAAAACAAAACAACAAAAAGCAAAAACAATCCAATTTATACTGTAATTTCTTAAAGATTTATTTGCCATTATTTGAATAATTTATATGCCTATTTCCTCTCTTTTTCTAACGTATTTCTAAATTTCATAGAAGTGAACATCATGATCAAATAACCCTTTTAAGCTGATTAAAAATGGTGAACCTCAACTTAAGTGAATCTTAAATTGTTTCCTAACCAGATGTGAGACCATAACCTTAGTAGACGTGCCTGAAATTTGGGTGTACATTTACTATCTTTCATGCAAATTATAAGCTAAATGCAGCAGTGAGGTTTATTGTTTGTTTTTAGTATACAAATTGCGTGTGTGTGTTTCTGATTACAAAAACAATGAAGTTTGGCACAGCAGTTGATAATCCAAGTCCTAGAATCAGATACACATGGGTTTGAATTCTGACCCTACCACTTATGAGACCTTGGATAAATTTATTTAAACTCTTTAAACTTTCATTTCTTCATGTGTAAGTTCAGTTCAGTTCAGTCACTCAGTCGTGCCTGACTCTGCGACCCCATGAACCGCAGCACGCCAGGCCTCCCTGTCCATCACCAACTCCCGGAGTCTACCCAAACCCATGTCCATTGAGTCAGTGATGCCATCCAGCCATCTCATCCTCTGTCATCCCCTTCTTCTCCTGCTCTCAATCTTTCCCAGCATCAGGGTCTTTTCCAATGAGTCAGCTCTTCACATCAGGTGGCCAAAGTATTGGAGTTTCAGCTTCAACATCAGTCCTTCCATTGAACACCCAGGACTGATCTCCTTTAGGATGGACTGGTTGGATCTCCTTGCAGTCCAAGGGACTCTCAAGAGTCTTCTCCAATACCACAGTTCAAAAGCATCAATTCTTCGGTGCTCAGCTTTCTTCACCATCCAACTCTCACATCCATACATGACCACTGGAAAAACCATAATCTTGACTAGACAGACCTTTGTTGGCAAAATAATGTCTCTGCTTTTTAATATGCTATCTAGGTTGGTCATAACTTTCCTTTCAAGGAGTAAGTGTCTTTTAATTTCATGACTGCAGTCACCATCTGCATTGATTTTGGAGCCCCCCAAAAATAAAGTCTGCCACTGTTTCCCCATCTATTTGCCATGAAGTGATGGGACTGAATGCCATGATCTTAGTTTTCTGAATGTGTAGCTTTAAGCCAACTTTTTCACTCTCTTCTTTCACTTTCATCAAGAGGCTCTTTAGTTCTTCTTCACTTTCTGCCATAAGGGTGGTGTCATCTGCATATCTGAGGTTATTGATATTTCTCCTGATTCCAGCTTGTGCTTCCTCCAGCCCAGCATTTCTCATGATGTACTCTGCATATAAGTTAAATAAGCAGGGTGACAATATACAGCCTTGATGTATTCCTTTTCCTATTTGGAACCAGTCTGTTGTTCCATGTCCAGTTCTAACTGTTGCTTCTTGATCTGCATACAGGTTTCTCAAGAGGCAGGTCAGGTGGTCTGGTATTCCCATCTCTTTCAGAATTTTCCACAGTTTATTGTGATCCACACAGTCAAAGGCTTTGGCATAGTCAATAAAGCAGAAATAGATGTTTTTCTTGAACTTTCTTGCTTTTTCAATCATCCAACAGATGTTGGCAATTTGATCTCTTGTTCCTCTGCCTTTTCTAAAACCATCTTGTACATCTGGTAGTTCACGGTTCACGTATTGCTGAAGTCTGGCTTGGAGAATTTTAAGCATTACTTTACTAGTGTGTGAGATGAGTGCAATTGTATGGTAGTTTGAGCATTCTTTGGCATTACCTTTCTTTGGGATTGGAATGAAAACTGACCTTTTCCAGTCCTGTGGCCACTGATGAGTTTTCCAAATTTGCTGGCATATTGAGTGCAGTTAGGAGTATAATAGGACCTCTCTTCTGAGATTATTGTGAAGATATTATGTAATGATGATCATAAGAGACCTAGCACAGAACCTAATGTAGAAAAAGCACTCAACAAATGTAAACATTCTTACTGTGGAAATATTTGGAACATGCAGAAAAGAGGACAAAAGAAAAGTCACTTGTAATCTCCAGCTTGTTTTGGCAATAACTACTATTGCTATTTAGAATATATTCTTCAACGTTTTTCTGTACTTTAACTACTCTTGAATAAAGGGGAGCTCTTGCAGAACAAACAAGACTATGAAAATGAGCAGGGACATTTCTAATGTCTCAAGATAAGCAACAAACCAATAATAATATCAATATTATGATAGACTTAAAATTTAAGAAATACACAAATACATACATTTAGGTCATTATCATTAGAAGTTGCCTAAAAATAATACAGAATGGATAAGATATTCTGTCTTTTATAAAAGTAATCAGAAGTGGACATTATTGATATAATGGGCGTGGTTACAGAAAGCCTCCCAGAACATCACACATAAACACTGGTGCCCTGGCCAGGTGTATGTATATGTCAAGACCAGATTTCGCCAAGTAACTTATGGTTCTCAGAACCCGTGATTTTACACAACAAATGAGAGATTTATCACGTTTTGATGATAATACAAAAGTAGTACTTTGAAACTAGTAATATCCACCAGATTTAAATTCCAACAGTAGTTGATTCACATTTACTTTCCAAATTTACTTATAAGATTTGTTGCTGTGTTATTGTTTAGTCGCTAAATCATGTCCAACTCTGGCAACCCAGTGGATTGTAGCCCATCTGGCCCCTCTATCCGTGGGATTTCCCAGGCAAGAATACTGGAGTGGGTTGTCATTTCCTCCTCCAGGGAATCTTTCCACCCCAAGGATTGAACCTGCCTCTCTTGCATTGGCAGGCGGATTCTTTACCACTAAGCACATACAAGTGTTAGCTTATTGACAAATATATTTAAAATTGCACTAAATTGGTTTATTTCTTTTCCCCTAATTCCTTTCCATAATGTGGCCTCTACTCTGGGAAAAAGGATCAATGGTTTTCAAAGAAAGTTTATTTCTGGCTTCTCTACTGCACCTGATGTATGAGAGCATTATTAGACAGGGGACCACATTTGTTCACCAGAATGGAGCCTCCAGTGTCTTTTCACATCCCCTTTAGACAGCCTCCTGCAGCTGCTAATAACATCCGGCCATTACCCTGCAAGACTGGATTCCAGCCAAAGTGGAGAGACTCCCAGCACCAAGACCTTGAGGTGTCCCTTACCATCCCTTTGTCAGCCCCCTGAGCCATACCATTCCCATGTAATAAAACTTCTAAGCACGGCACTGAAGCCAAGGGGGTGGCATTGCCTCAGACCAGGCCCTTGCCCCCTCCGGCTCCTGGGCCACAGGTTGCGCCAAAATCTCAATGGCAGGACACCCGTCAGACAGTCCTGGGAGCTGTGAAGGCCTCCCAAGGCTTGACTGGGTGCCAGGCCAGAGGAAAGTGGGGACGGAGGGGCATAGGGTGGGGAATGTAGCTTGAGACACCACCGTGTTTTTATGGCTCAACCATATCAGCACAGAGGCAGATGGCCGTGGAGGCTGTTTGAAGAGCGGCCTGTGACAGACCAAGAGGGTGTGGGCTCTAAGTCATGCCGACAGGTGTGTTATTACCAAAGTGATGTAGGGGATCTGGAATGTGACTTAAAAGGCAGTAATGAAACATTATCCATAAACATGTTAACTGCTTCAAGTAATACGGCACTAAAAAGTGAGAGCAATCCCATTCTTATGAAATCTCTGCTCACTGGCCATGAATGAGCAAATACAAGTGATGCATAAACAGAAGTAAGTGAAAGGGGCAGGGTGCCACGTCTTTCTGAAGGAAGGCAACCAATCCTTACTCTCCACATCTCTCTCCTGCCCCATTTCACCCATGTAATTCCCATGACTATTATAAACAGCCTTTCCACATTTGATATCCTGTAAGTTCTTACCCTTTCTTGTCATCCTGACTTAGGATGTAAAGCCTTCCTCTTACTTGACGTATTATTGGACTTTATACTACAGGGCAGAGAAGGGTATGGCAGCCCACTCCAGTATTCCTGTCTGGAGAATCCCATGGACAGAGGAGCCTGGAGGGCAACAGTCCATGGGGTTGCAAAGAGTTGGACACGACTGAAGCTGCTGTGCACACATACTATATATAGGGCAAGCGGTCTGTCACTATCCCCTCTTTGTTCCTGTCTTTCAGGATCATAAAGCATGTGTTTACAATCCACTTTTCAGGTGGAGAAAGCTTCTCCAGCCTGGGGCCCTGGACAGTAACCAGTAGCAGTTATTTTCAGCTTTAAGATTGCCGAGTGTCCTCCCATGGGAGGGGCAGTGGCTGGCTTCGAGCCTAGCTTCCACTAGCAACTGAGGTGGATGGTGCCCTGAACCAGGCTTTTCTGAACTCTACAAGCCTGTTTCCAGCTGCTAACCCAGCAATTTCACTCAAGAGCCCCTCAGACACCCCAGGGGACAGTTTATCATCACCAGAATCACCTCAGCAAAGACAGACTCAGGAGGTTGCCCTGACCAACCAGACCTATAAATAGGATGGTTACTTATTACAGTTTTTCACATCATGCGTGTTTCCACCTTCTGTTTCTCTGCATATGGGATTAGGATAGTTTACAACTTGAAACATTCTTCATCTTGTTTCTACTTTTAAAGGTATTATCATCCTCAATAATAATATAAAAACAATAAATAGCAGCAGCAGTACCTATTTGCCCATACTTGTTACTTTTTTAGTTTTCGTAGCTGTTGCATGTTATATCATTATTATTACTAATTGTTTCATGACAACTTTATATACAATTAATTTATTTTGAGTAAATTCAGTATATTATTAAAAAGTATCAATCTAGGTAAAAGATACAAAATGTACAAAAGATCATTAGATGCTGTCTTCATACATTGGTTCCAATTTTGGCTAATGTCTGATTAAGAGAATAGTTGCCCTTAAATATAACTCAGGGCTTAGCTAAAGGCTTTTTTTCCTGACTAGGACATTTATTGAGGCCTAATATATAACAGGCAGGGCTTCCCTGGTAGCTCAGTGATAAAGAATCCACCTGCCAGGGCAGGACACGTGAGTATAACTTTGAAATAAATCTAAGTTACTGAGGTAATGTCAGTGTTAGGGTTTCATTATTATATATATAATTTAAATACTTCAGCTTACCTTTTCTAAAGGATTCACTTATATTTCTATTTTGTTTTTTAATTCAAGATTCTGAGATTTTATTAGCTAAATCATCTCTGCTGCCAGAGACTAGTCATGTCTCTACAGGTAAGAAAACGAAAGTCCAGTGAATGTTAACCAACTACCATATTGTGTGCTTTACATTTCTGTGACTTCTTGAGTTTGGAGCAGAAACTCAAATTTATTAAGTATGGATTTTAGATGAAACATTTAGCTGGAAATTAAGCTCAAGCTGTAGAAGAACACTGCAAACAGTCCTTGCCCCTGTAGAGTGGGTATCTGTTGTTCGTAGCCTTAGGCAGATCATTAGACCTTTTTGCACCTCAGCTTCTACACTTGGAGGACGGAACTATCCATTTCAAACATCCATGATTCTATGGTCCCCAGCCAGGTCGTAGGCTAAATTCCACCCTGGCTTTTGTGTGTAACAGTTGCTTCGGGCTTTCCAGAACCCTTTCCTTCTTCTCTCAGTGACAGCAACTGCCACCACTCTTGCTTAGGTAACTGCTCCTCTCTCCTCACCACTCCAACAACCACTTGTCCTATAATTCTGATGTGGCAGCCACTCAGAGCTCTTCACCCACCTGACCGCAGGGATGAGCCGGCGGTGAACACGTGACCCAGCTAGGGCCAACCCCAGGCTTTCTCAAATTTTCCAAATGGTAGCTGGCAGGGATATTTCTCTTTCCCCTTTGGAACTCTAGTCACAAGGATGGAGCCCTAGAGCTACCTGTCTTCAAGTCCCCTAGCAAGCCAAAGGGCTGGTGAGCAAGAGGCCAGGACTGAGGTGGAAGCCAAGATGAGAGAAGGGCAGGAGGAGACAGATTCCTGATGGTGCTCCTGGCACCTGATCCAGGTGACACTGAGGCTAGCTCCCTGATCCCCTTCCTGTGATCTGGTTATGGCAGTCCATCACAACCACATCTTTGCTTAAGCTGTAGAAGTTTGGGATCTCTGTCACTAACAATCAGAAGGGCTCTAAGCAGCGCAATTCTCCATCTTCCTCCAACTGTCCATATTCTATATTCCAATGCAATTAAATTGGGTGAAAGTAGTTTTTATGGTTCTACCTGCTTAACAATTCACCATGTCCTCAGAGCTTTTACTTTTAAGGTGGTGCAGTCAAGTGACAGACTTACATCAGTACTGTAAAACACCGGGATTTCAGCTTTAAAGCACTGAGTTTTAAGAGATGGATACCTTTAATCACGAACCAGAGAAATCTCTTTCTCTACGAAAAAACCTGAGACCTTCTTCAGTATCTGATTTTCCAAAAGAGAAAATCGAGCAAGAAGAAAACATCAAATACTAAGTCACTGGATAAAACTCTGAAATTCGGGGCTGGGGGCTGTCCTCGGTCATGTAGGATTTGACACTGGAACAAGTGGTAATAATGTGGCTTTTCCTGGTGGCTATGCTGGGGATCAGGAAGACGGAGGAGAGAAGCAGCCCTGGCAGTGTGTGTGTGTGAGCTCAGTCACTCAGTCGTGTCCATGTCTTTGTGACTTCACGGACTGTAGCCCACCAGGCTCCTCTGTCCATGGGATTCTCCAGGCAAGAATACTGAAGTGGGTTGCCATTACCTTCTCCAGAGTATCTTCCTGACTCAGGGATCAAACCTAAGTCTCTTGCATTGCAGGCAGATTCTTTACTGCTTGAGTCACTGGGGAAGCCCCCAGCCCTGGCAGACTCCTCTGCAAACTTGGACTTGGTGTCATGGAGATTTTCTGATCAACCCTGGAGAGACCGCTGAGCAGGGCATTCTATCTGAAGGTGTAGAGTCGGTCCAGAGCAGCCATGGCTCCCTACTACAGGGAAACTGGGATGCAGTTGTGAAGGGTGCCATTCAACACCTCCAGCAAGTATAGAGAATATAGAGGGGCATTTAGTCTAACGGCAGGGGAAGAAAACCACATACAAAAAACCCACAATCTACGGCCAAAAGTGTAGCTGGGAAGAGAGGTCTTTCTGCCTCACTAGTAAGAATAACTCTAGAAAACCCAAAGGAAACCGCCAAGCCTGTGTTTGGTGCATGGCAGAACTTGTGAAAGACACAAAAGCCAGTGAGTGGCTGAGGGTTTAGACCAACTCTACAGGCTGGGGGGGAGACAGTTCCTGAGAGAGCAAACCAACTAGAGCTACTCTCCACCACAGATATTCAAAGATCAACAAGGTTGTTTTCCATTTTAAGTACAACTTATTTGCTTTAAATACAAGTAAGCCTGAATCCAAACTGCAAGATATCGTGTATAAATCCCAAGACTTCAGTTCCCCTTTTCCTTCTTATTCCATTTCTACAGTCAGTGCAGCAGGCAGTCTTGTGGTTGGGATTTGACTCACACACACACTCTTAACACTGCAACATGTGCTAAGTCACTTCAGTCATGTCCGACTCTTTTCAACCCTATGGATTACAGCACACCAGGCTCCTCTGTCCATGGGATTCTCCAGGCAAGAACACTGGCGTGGGTTGCCAAGTCCTCCTCCAGGGGATCTTCCCGACCCAGGGACTGAACCCACATCTCTTACATCTTCTGCATTGGCAGGTGGGTTCTTTACCACTAGTGCCACCTGGGAAGCCCATGCAGAACACAGCAACATACTAATAATATTTTAGGCACTAAAGTTTAACACTGCCACAAAGGATTATATAAACTTACTCTAAGCTTCCATGTATATTATTGTATATTATTTGTGCCTCATCCTCTTCTCCATTTCTTTAAGTAGTTTCAAAAGTTACACTTTGACTCCAGGAGATACCGTTGAAGTCATCTGGCCTTATTTCCTTGCCTTTTGAAGACCAGGACACCAGGGCTCAAAGAGATGATGTGACTTGCTCAGAGTCACACAAGTTATTAATGGCAGAGACAGAACTAGAAGTTCTGTCCACAGGTCTCTGGAATACCAGGTCCTAACCCAAGCCATGGCTCCAGGGGCTCCTCTACAGAAGCCAGGCTTCAAGACAGGAGAGTTCACAAGAGGAGGTAAAGTGGACCAGCATACCAATTCAAACTGACCAGAGTGGAAACCTGGAGTGAGCAGTCATAAATGTAACAAGATGAAAACAAATAATGGGGCTTTACTGGTGGCTCAGTGGTAAAGAATCCACCAGCTAATGCAGGAGATACAGGTTCCATCCCTGATCTGGGAAGATTCCACATGCTACAGAGTAACTAAGTCCGTGAGCCACAACTACTGAGCCTGTACTCTAGAGCCTGGGAACCACAACTACTGAGGCCTCACACTGCAACTACTGAAGCCTGTGCACCCTTAGAGCCTATACTCCACAGAAAGAGGAGCCACTGCCTGACCACTGCAACTAGACAGTAGCCCCCACTCGCTGCAACTAGACCAAAGCCTAAACAGCAGCAAAGACTCAGCTCACCATCTTTCAAATTCCATATATATGCATTAGTATACTGTATTGTTGTTTTTCTTTCTGGCTTACTTCACTCTGTATAATGGGCTCCAGTTTCATCCATCTCAGTAGAACCGATTCAAATGTATTTTTTTAAAGGCTGAGTAATATTCCATTGTGTATATGTACCACAGCTTCCTTATCCATTCGTCTGCTGATGGACATCTAGGTTGCTTCCATGTCCTGGCTATTGTAAACAGTGCTGCGATGAACATTGGGGTACACGCGTCTCTTTCAATTCTGGTTTCTTCGGTGTGTATGCCCAGCAGTGGGATTGCTGGGTCATATGGCAGTTGCATAGAACAATTTTATGGACTCTGAGGGAGAAGGTGAGGGTGGGACGTTCTGGGAGAATAGCATTGAAACATGTATATTGTCATATGTGAAATAGAACACCATTCCATGTTCGATGCATGAGACAAAGGCTCAGGGCCGGGGCAATGGGATGACCCAGAGGGATGGGATGGGGAGGGAGGTGGGTGGGGGGTTCAGGAAGGGGAACACATGTAAACCCATGGCTGATTCATGTCAATGTATGGCAAAAACTATTACAATATTGTAAAGTAATTAGCCCCCAACTAAAATAAATAAATTTATTTAAAAAAAAAGAAAAGAAAGACTCAGCTCAGCCAAAAATAAATAAAATTATAAAAAGAAAACAAACAACAACAGCAAAACCAAATAATGTTTACTCAAGTGAAAATGACAAAAACTCATCAATCTCAAACTAGATGTTGAAAAGTTTAAAAACTATAATTGCCTGTAAGGCTTTGATAGTAACTGTGTGCCATGCTAAGTCATTCAGTCATGTCCAACTCTTCACAACACTGTGGACTATAGCCTGCCAGGTTCCTCTGACCATGGGATTCTCCAGGCAAGAATACTGGAGTGGGTTGCTATGTCTTCCTCCAGGGGATCTTCCCAACCCAAGGATTGAACCTGAGGCTCCTGCATTGCAGGCAGATTCTTTACCGCTGAGCCACTAGGGAAGCCCGACACTTTCATAATACTTCATCTGTAAGTTCTCAAAATATTGTAAAGCTAGTATGATTTTTACATTACTAGTATGACTTCCATTTTACAGGTGGGGAAACTGAGGCACTAGGTGGAATAAGAAACTTGCCCAAAGTTATACAAAGAAGCAAGAGTAGAATATAGCCTATGACCTACACGTGAACCATGGAATCGTGGAGGTTTGAAATGTAAGAGTCTGAGTTAAAAGTTCTAATGATCTGCCTAAGGTCACAAAGCTAGTTAGTAAGTGAGCGGCAATAAACCTGAGGCCCCGTGGATCCCAGCGCTGTGCTCTTTGTCCTTATTCACATGCCTGAGTACAGTCCTGCTTGGGCAGATGTGAAGTGAGCTCCAGAATAGACTTCCCAGTGGAGCTTTCTAGCTGCAGGGTCATGCTTCTTTCCTTGTTCTTTGCAAGGGATGATCAGTTCTAGGAGACAAACTGTCCTGCCTGGTTGTGAAGACCCTGTATGGGACCAGTGTGAGAACAACCCATTGAACCGAACAGCCCTCATTTCAACTGGTGAGTGGCATCCCCCAGACACTGTAGCTGTACCCCTTGCCGGGGGCTGTCAGTCATCAACCTGGAGGTCAAGTAGTGGCCAAAATGGCCTGGCAGCATTTGGTGGCTGCTGATCCGACTTGTCAGTTGCATTAGATTCTTAATAGTTTCTTCTTCTTCAGCTTGAAAATACTTAGAATTCTTCTCTTATAGGACACCCTTAAGCAAAAAAGCACCCTCTTACTTTTCTTTTAAATATTCTTTTGACAGCCACAAGAAACGGCAACTCTGCTACAGTTGAAAAATCTGCTCCACATCAAAGCCACCCTTTCTTTTCACCAGACTCACAGAGCTTTTCATTCCCAGCACTCCTGAATATTTCGAACGCCACCAGTGTTTACATTTTTGTCCAGCCTACACGTCTTTTCCTGCTTAAGAACCATATACCCTATCACTTTAGTCATGTGGCTAACACGCCCTGCTTCCTTCCTTTTCCTCCGGCTCTTCTGGCCTCTGACTCCATTACACCCATCCTGGCTGGTGGTACAGTAGGGAACGTTTAAAACATATCGGCTCTTGCCAGTGCCCTCTGACACGGTCCCCCTGTCCAGGACTGAAAATACTCCAGGCATTCAGTAGCCAGCCTGAGAACCACCAGTGTTCCCTTCACACCTAATATTTCAATAACTGTTCTCTGATGGTGACCATTCTGGAATCTGTTTCATCTGAAGTCTGCTTTCACTGCTCTTGTTCCTAGGGAACAAGAGGGAGAAAGTAAGGTAGTGATAACTGGGTTTGGAAAGCAGGTAAAAACCTAAGAGTTTATAATCCATGTTTTGCCTCAGAGTAAAAATAGAAACCCTGGTCTACCCAATGACTCTGGGTGGAAAAAAAGCAACAGCCATATTTGGGTTAGAAAAACCATTAACAATCTCCTTTTCTGATCCTAGTAAAATGTAGGGGAGTAAATTTTCAAGAGAATTCTGCATTCTTCCATAGAAAAAACCTTTAAAAGATCAAGTCATGCCCTCTTCTTAGGTTGTGGCTGGACTCATTGGCTCTGTCATTCAACAAAATATTGTTTTTGACTATCTACCATGGCTGAGGAACCGTGCTAAGTTCTCTAGATAAAGTAGTAAGTAAAGCACATATGGTACCTGTCCAGGGAGTTTATAATCTAGTAGGAGACTATGCACTGGTTGTCCACCTCATCCACTAGGTCTAGTCACTCAGTTGACACTTTTGCAAATTAAATATCCATGGATTACTGCCCATTATATAAGGATACAGACTGCTCTGTTGAGACATTTATTAACAAACTCTGCTAAATCTCAAGCTGCAAAACTTCCTATCTTTGGGGTCAACTGCCTCACCAGCAGGGGGCACCATTGTGCACTTGAACAGAAGTAGCCACAGTCACGTGGGTGCTCTCTAGGAGTGGGATGGACCATAGGAGGCTTCTAGGCTGTTAAGAGCTATGAAGCACTCCAAGGGGGCCCAGCAATCTGTGCTCTGTACATAATCTCATTTAATACGTACAATGACCTATTTTGTTTATGCTTTCTGGAGAAACTGAAATTCATTGAGGGAAAATTATTTGTTCAAGGTCAAGAGCTACTGTCAGGCCTCAGCTCAGATCCACTGACTTCAAAGTTCTTTTCTCCCCCATGACACACTATCTCTCAAACCACAGAAATTAAGATCTACAATTCAATAACTTAAAACTAAAAATCTGTCAAACTCATCATTTGTGCAATAGAGGAGATGTATTTTTATAAAAAAGTTATTTGATTCTTAGATCCCTGAATCTAGAATTTCTTCATTTCTCCTGTTCTTATCTAGAGGTCTTTAACTACAGACCCTTTGGGAAAAAATATATGTATATATATATATATATATATATGTATATATATGTCTACATCAGTTTCAAAAGTTTCATTTCACATCTGGATCTACTATTGCATTTTTGCCCCAGTCTACACCACAACAAAAACACCAACACAAAAACATGAGTAAAAGGGAAATGCTGTAGGAGCATTCACATGGGAATTGTTATTTAGAAATCATGTCCCTGAGCTCCACTTGTTCTGCCTCTCTGATCCAATTTATCCCTAATTCTCAAGACAATGTAATAGTTTGTCATACCCCGAAGGGGAACCAAAAAACCAAAAACTGGACTTCAAAGCACAGAAACTCCTTACAAACTTAAAAGAAATGATCAAGCAATTTAATATGAAAATGAGTCAAACTTATTAAAAAAAACAAACTTAATTGGAGGCCTGTTGAATGAAGCAAAAGAAATAATTGAGTCTTAAAAAAAAAAAAAGAGTTGTTTTGGGAGGAAATCTGGCTTTTCTAAGAAACCCTATGCTTGTTGAATGTGGTCAGGTGGTTGCAACATGAACTTGAACATGTAGAATTCATGACTCTCTTCTCCAAATTGTGAATGCAGGATGGACTGTAAACCTGTAGAAAAACTGTTTATTAACTGTGTTGTTGTTTGGCTATCTGTAACATCAGTATGACTATTGCAATTTTACTTTTAAGCTATTGGTTTTCTCTCTTTTTTTTCTTTTTAATTTATTTTTTATTGGAGGATAATTGCTTTATAGAATTTTGTTGTTTTCTGTCAAACCTCAACATGAATCAGCCATAGGTGTACATATATCCCCTCCCTGTTGAACCTCCCTCCCATCTCCCTCCCCATCCCACCCCTGTAGGTTGATACAGAGCCCCTGTTTGAGTTTCCTGAGCCATACAGCAAATTCCTGTTGGCTGTCTATTTTACATATGGTAATGTAAGTTTCCATGTTACTCTTTCCATACATCTCACCCTCTTCTCCCCTCTCCCCATGTCCATAAATCTATTCTCTATGTCTGGTTCTCCACTGCTGCCCTGTAAATAAATTCTTCAGTACTGTTTTTCTAGATTCTGTATACGTGGATTTGAATACAATATTTATATTTCTCTTTCTGACTCACTTCACTCTGTATGATAGGTTCTAGGTTCATCCACCTCATCAGAACTGACTCAAATGTGTTCCTTTTTATGGCTGAGTAGTATTCCATTGTGTATATGCACCAGAACTTCTTTATCCATTCATCTGTCAGTGGACATCTAGGTTGCTTCCATGTTCTAGCTATTGCAAATACTGCTGCAATGAACAATGGGATACGTGTGTCTTTTCCAATTTTGGTTTCCTCAGGGTATATGCCTACGAGTGGGATTGCTGGGTCATATGCTGGTTTTATTCCTATTATTTTTTAAGGAATTGCCATACTGTCTTCCATAGTGGCTGTATCAATTTACATTCCCATCAACAGTGCAAAAGCATTCCCTTTTATCCACATCCTCTCCAGCATTTACTGTTTGTAAACTTTTTGATGATGGCCATTCTGACTGGTGTGAGGTGATATCTCATTGTGGTTTTGATTTGCATTTCTCTAATAATGAGTGATGTTGAGCATCTTTTCATGTGTTTCTTAGCCACCTGTATGTCTTCTTTGGAGAAATGTCTGTTTAGGTCTTTTTCCCACTTTTTGATTGGTTTGTTTGTTTTTCTAGCATTGAGTTGTATAAGCTGCTTATATATTTTGGAGATTAATTCTTTGTCAATTGTTTCATTTGCTATTATTTTCTCCTATTCTGAGGGTTGTCTTTACACTTTGTTTTTAGTTTCCTTTGCTGTGCAAAAGCTTTTAAGTTTAATCAGGTCCCACTTGTTTACTTTTGTTTTTATTTCTGTTACTCTAGGAGGTGGGTCATAGAGGATCTTGTTTTGATTTATGTCATTGAGCGTTCTGCCTATGTTTTCCTCTAAGAGTTTTAGGGTTTCTGGTCTTATATTTAGGTCTTAATCCATTTTGAGTTTATCTTTGTGTATGGTGTTGGGAAGTGTTCTAATTTCATTCTTTTACATGTAGCTGTCCAGTTTTCCCAGCACCATTTATTGAAGAGGCTGTCTTTGCCCCATTGTATATTCTTGCCTCCTTTGTCGAAAATAAGGTACCCAATAGGTGCATGGGTTTATTTCTGGGCTTTCTATCTTGTTCCATTGGTCTATATTTCTGTTTTTGTGCCAGTCCCATACTGTCTTGATGACTGTAGCTTTGTAGTATAATCTGAAGTCAGGAAGATTGATTCCTCCAGCTCCATTCTTCTTTCTCAAGACTGCTTTGGCTATTCAGGGCCTTTTGTGTTTCCATATGAATCGTCAAAATTTTTTGTTCTAGTTCTGTGAAAAATGCCATTGGTAATTTGATAGGGATTGCATTGAATCTCTAGCTTGCATTTGGTGTATAGTCACTTTTACAAGATTGATTCTTCCTTCCCAGGAACATGGAATATCTCTCTATCTGTTTATGTTGTCTTTGATTTCTTTCATCAGTGTCTTATAATTTTCTGTGTACACTTTTTTTGTCTCCTTAGGTAAGTTTATTCCTACATATTTAATTCTTTTTGTTGCAGTGGTGAATGGGATTGATTCCTTAATTTCTCTTTCTGATTTTTCATTGTTAGTATGTAGAAATGCAAGTGATTTCTGTGTATTGACTTTTTATCCTTCAACTTTGCTAAATTCGCTGATTAGCTCTACTAATTTTCTGATTCTATCTTTAGGGTTTTCTATGTACAGTATCATGTCATCTGCAAACAGTGAGAGTTCTACTTCTTCTTTTCCAATCTTGATTCCTTTTATTTCTTTTTCTTCTCTGATTATTGTAGCTAAGACTTCCAGAACTATGTTGAATAATAGTGTGAAAGTGAATACCTTTGTCTTGTTTCTGATCTTAGGGGGAATGCTTTCAGTTTTTCACCATTGAGAATAATGTTTGCTGTAGGCTTATCATATATGGCCTTTCCTATGTTGAGGTAGGTCCTTCTATGCCCATTTTTTGAAGTTTTAATCATAAGTGGGTACTGAATTTTTTCAAAGGCTTTTTCTGCATCTATTGAGATTATCATATGGTTTTATCTTTCAATTTGTTAATATGGTGTATCACATTGATTGATTTGCATATATTAAAGAATCTTTGCATTCCTGGAATAAATCCAACTTGACCATGGTGTATGAGCTTTTTGATATATTGCTGAATTTTGTTTGCTAAAATTTTGTTGAGGATTTTTGCATCTATGTTCATCAGTGATATTGGCCTGTAGTTTTCTTTTTTTGTGTTCTCTTTGTCTGGTTTTGGTATCAGGGTGATTGTGGCCTCGTAGAATGAGTTTGGAAGTGATCCTTCCTCTGCAATTTTTTGAACGAGTTTTAGAAGGATAGGCATTAACTCTTCTCTAAATGGTTGATAGAATTCTCCTGTGAAGCCATCTGGTCCTGGGCTTTTGTTTTTTGGGAGATTTTTGATCACAGCTTCAGTTTCAGTGCTTGTAATTAGGTTGTTCATAATTTTTATTTCTTCCTGGTTCAGTCTTGGAAAATTGAACTTTTCTAAGGATCTGTCCATTTCTTCCAGGTTATCTCCATTTTATTGCGATATAATTTCTCATAATAGTCTCTTAAAATCCTTTGTATTTCTGCATTGTCTGTTGTAACCGCTCCTTTTTCATTTCTAATTTTATTGATTTGATTCTTCTCTCTTATTCTTAATGAGTCTGGCTAAAGGTTTGTCAATTGTTTACCTTCTCAAAGAACCAGCTTTTAGTTTTATTAATCTTTACTATTGCTTCTTTCATTTCTTTTTCATTTATTTCTGCTCAGATCTTTATGATTTCTTTCCTTCTACTAATTTTGGGATTTTTTTGTTCTTATTTTTCCAGTTGTTTTAGGTGTAAAGTTAGGTTGTCTATTCGATGTTTTTCTTGTTTCTTGAGGTGGGATTGTATTGCTATAAACTTCCCTCTTAGAACTGCTTTTGCTGCATCCCATAGGTTTTGAGTTGTTGTGTTTTCATTGCCATTTGTTTCTAGAAAATTTTTTATTTCCCTTTTGATTTCTACAGTAACCTGTTGGTTATTTAGAAACGTGTTGTTTCCATGTGTTTGTGTTTCCTACAATTTTTTTCTTGTAACTGATATCCAGTCTCATAGCATTGTGGTCAGAGAAGATGCTTGATACAATTTCAATTTTCTTAAATTTACTGAGGTTTGATTTGTGACCCAAGATGTGGTCTATCCTGGAGAATGTTCCATGTGCACTTGAGAAGAAGGTGTATTCTTCTGCATTTGGATGGAATGTCCTGAAGATATCAATGAGATCCATCTCATCTAATGTATCATTTAAAACTTGTGTTTCCTTATTAATTTTCTGTTTTGATGATCTGTCCATTGGTGTTAGTGGAGTGTTAAAGTCTCCTACTATTATTGTGTTACTGTCAATTTCTCCTTTTATATCTGTTAGGGTTTGTCTTATGTATTGAGGTGGTCCTATGTTGGGTGCATAGATATTTACAATTGTTATGTCTTCCTCTTGGATTGATCCCTTGATCATTATGTAGTATCCTTCCTTATCTCTTATATTCTTCTTTATTTTAAGGTCTATTTTGTCTGATGTGAGGATTGCTACTCCAGCTTTCTTTTGCTTCCCATTTGCATGGGATATATTTTTCCATCCTCTCACTTTCAGTCTATATGTGTCTTTAGGTCTGAAGTGGGTTTCTTGTAGATAGCATATATATGGGTCTTGTTTTTGTATCCATTCAGCCAGTCTGTGTCTTTTGGTTGGAGCATTTAATCCATTTACATTGAAAGTAATTATTGATATGTATGTTCCTATTGTGTTTCTTAATTGTTTGGGGTTAATTTTGTAGGTCTTTTTTCTTCTCTTATATTTCTTGACTATATAAGTCCATTTAACATTTATTGTAAAGCTGGTTTAGTGGTACTGAATTCTCTTAACTTTTGCTTGTCTGAAAAGCTTTTTATTTCTCCATCAACTTTGAATGAGATCCTTGCCAGGTACAGTAATCTTGGTTGTAAATTTTTCCCTTTCAGTACTTTAAATATATCCTGCCATTCCCTTCTGGCCTGAAGAGTTTCTGCTGAAAGATCAGCTGTTAAGTGTATGGGGTTTCTCTTGTATGTTACTTGTTGCTTCCCCTTTTTCCTTTTAATATTCTTTCTTTGTGTTTGGTCTTTGTTAGTTTGATTAGTATGTGTCTTGGCGTGTTTCTCCTTGCGTTTATCCTGTATGGGACTCTTTGTGCCTCTTGGACTTGATTGAATATTTCCTTTTCCATGTTGGGGAAATTTTCAACTCTAATTTATTCAAAAATTTTCTCATACTCTTTCTTTTTCTTTTCTTCTTCTGGGACCCCTATAATTTGAATGTTGGTGCATTTGATATTGTCCCAGAGATATCTGAGACTATTCTCAGTTCTTTTCATTCTTTTTACTTTATTCTGCTCTTCAGAAGTTATTTCCACCATTTTATCTTTCAGCTCACTGATTCTTTCTTCTGCTTCAGATATTCTGCTATTGATTCCTTCTACAGTATTTTTAACTTCAGTAATTGTGTTGTTTGTCTCTGCATATTTATTCTTTAATTCTTCTAGGCCTTTGTTAATTGATTCTTGCATTTTCTCCATTTTGTTTTCAAGATTTTGGATCATCTTTACTATCGTTATTCTGAATTCTTTTCCAGGTAGTTTGCCTACTTCCTCTTCATTTATTTGGACATCTGTGTTTCTAGTTTGTTCCTTCATTTGTGTAGTATTTCTCTGCCTTTTCATTTTTTTTTTAACTTAATGTGTTTGAGGTCTTCTTTTCCCAGGCTTCAAGGTTGAATTCTTTCTTCCTTTTGGTTTCTGGCCTCCTAAGGTTGGTCCAGTGGTTTGTGTAGGCTTTATATAGGGTGAGATTTGTGCTGAGTTTTTGTTTGTTTGATTTTCCTCTGATGAGAAAGGCTGAGTGAGGTGGTAATCCTGTCTGCTGATGACTGGGTTTGTGCTTTTGTTTTGTTTGTTGTTTAGATAAGGTGTCCTGTACAGGGTGCTACTGGTGGTTGGGTCTTGTATTGCAGTGGTTTCCTTTGTGTGAGTTCTCACTATTTGATACCCCCTTAGGGTTAGTTCTCCAGTAGTCTAGGGTCTTGGAGTCAGTGCTCCCACTCCAAAGGCTCAGGGCTTGATCTCGAGTTTTGTGTGGGTCTATATATTCTTTTCCGTTGGTCAGGTACGCCTGTCCACTCTCAGCTGGTGTTCTGCATGTACTTCTGTGTCTGAAGGTGTATTCTTGATGTATCCGTGGAGAGAGATGTACTCTGTGTCCACCTACTCCTCCACCATCTTGTTCTCAATAGATTTCATTTTTAAGGCTATAATTCTTATGTAAAAGAGATGCTTCATCAATTTGACTGTATGAAACATTTTTTTTGAAAATCTACTTGGTGATTAGATTGCATCAAGATGGTGGAGGAGTAAGATGTGGCGCTTACCTCCTCCCACAAAATACACCAAAAATACATTGACATGTGGATTGGTTCTCACAGAACATCTACTTAACCCTAGCAGAAGACCTCAGACTTCCAGAGGTGTGCTAAAATCTCTACATAACTATGGGGTTGGCTGAGGTCTTTGTTGGGATGCAGTGCAGCTCGGTTCACACAGGTGCTGATCCATAGGGTACCCCCTTGGAGAAACAATTTGCACTTTATAACTGGACAGGAAATCTTTTGGTGAGCAAGAGGGCAAAAGGAAATGAAGGCCAGTGGCGTGACCATGGCAGAGGCCCCCGGTTACTCTCGAGACCACCTCAGCCCCAAACCACCGTGACCACCTAACAAGACTGCCTTTCCCGCAGAGTCTCTACTGGTTCTCTTATGATGACAGAATTTATAGCACAAATGGAATTCTCCTGCCATGATATGGTCTGGCACTGTGTGGTAACACCAGTGACCAGGAGACACCAATGAAAAGGACGTGTGTGTTTACATCAGTGTCCATATATCTCATATAAAATGGGTCACTAACGAGCACGTAACCCAGACAAGCATAGTGACACAAGGTCGATTTTTGGAAGGAGCTAAAGAAAAGTGTGAGAAGGAAATGTGTACTATACACAACCTGAGCTGTGAGCTGAACTGCAGGAGAAATACAAAGCCTGTGTTGGAAAGATGAGCTGGCTATAAAAAGGGAGCAATGGGGACAGGGTAGAGACTAAGACTGAGAGTAGGAGTGGTTAATGCGAAGTGTGGGAAAAAATTCTTTTCGCCATACTAATAGCTTTGCATTATTATTGATTTATAAGTATCCATTAGATTTACTAGAGTCATTACTGAGCATGAGTATGACATACTCCTTTGTAAGCTGAGGGCCCCCCTACCCATGGCTTATTAATCTAATATCAGTAACAGAGTCTCCAGCATGAGTCATAACCCAGAGTACTTTCCTGCACGGGAAGGAGCAGGAGAGGAGCTGGCATCGGGCATATTTCATGGAAAATACTGAGAACCTCAGGAAGTGTATACAGACCTGCCTGGAGCTGGGGAAAGACACCCAAGCTAGAGTGGGAATAAAAGAGTGTCAATTAAGCAGAGTTACTATCCCAATTAAGCAACTGTCATGGCCATTAAGAAACTCAAATGAATTTGCTCTGTGATGTTCAGTGAGCTTGCCTGGTGACGGCCTGATTAAGTGCATTCACTGATCAGGGCACTGTAGTGATTATTAATATTTCTCAGGTCTTCCATGCCTCTCTGAGTGCTCTGGGAATGACCATTGGCATGGATCCTTGAATGAATGAAGATGATTCTGGAAATGAAAAGGACATCACAGTCAAAGGGAAACATTCAAATGGCCAGAACAGGTCTTGTTGAAACTGCTGACACAGCTAGCTGCCTAAGCTTTTCTTGGGATTCTGGGCCATTCCCTCTCTCTGGCCATCTCATGTCTTGTGATCTAAACAGCTCTCAGGGGTTCTTTGGTCAAACAGGCTGGCCCTGCTTCCTTCTTTTGCTTGGCTGGCAACTCTCACATAGACTTCAATGGCAAAAAGCTGTCATCAGTTCATAAAAGGATCAAACACCTTAAGATGTTGTATACAAGTCCCAGTGATGTTTTCAAATACACTTCCTTTCCTAGTTCCTCATAGATAACCTTTTGGCATGCAGTGAAGTAATTTGGAAGGCAGATAGCCAGTCCTGGTTTGAGGGAAGTTTTTCCACCCACTAGTTGTCATCATACATAGCTTGGTTGGAGAGACATCTCATCAATGGAACCTTGTAATATTCCTGTTAGCCACCTTCCTTTTCCTAGGGAACAGCGGTCAAGGGAAGGTCTTTCAAAAGAGGCCAATTGTCAAGGCTGGGGCTTACTTTCAAGTCTGCCATCACAGTTCTTATTAACTATTTCTCTCCAAAGAGAAGCAAAAGAAAACACAGCTTTCCATGATGGTTATTCTTTTCATGCCAGCCTTGTTCCTAGCAGAAGAGTTTTCCAACTCTGAAGCTAAATATTTGTTGAGTGTTTAAAGAAGACTTAGAAGATAAAGAATGAGAAGAATATTTTGCTGCCATCCTATCCATGGCTAGTGGGGCTTTCTTGCTCTCTGGGACAGGAGATAGAGGATGGATGAGCTGGCTTGGGAAAGAGGAGACTGACCCACTATTCAGAGAATCACAGTCTCTGGTCAGACTGTGGAAAACTTCTTCTAAAGCTTCTTTTGAGACCCTGAAGCTTTTCTCCATGGGGTTCCTCCTGTGAACCATGAAACAGAACGTGACTTGAATGACTATATTCTCAGTTCTCCCAAAAATAGCAGAGAGCTTGTGTTATTCTGGCAGGTGCAAGAGAAGAGAAGTTAGTGGTATGGGGAAGTGGTATCTCTTCCAGCAATTAGGCCTTAATTCCATCTTGAAACTGGCTGATGAAGATTGTAAGAGAAACACCACACCTAAAGGCCTGGAGTCAGAGGAGCTAGATAAAATGGCCTTTTTAAGAAGCACAGATGATTAATGTGCTTTAAAAATAAATGCATGTGCTTAAAATTTATCTTTCACAGTCGCAAAGTTTGCGGAAACTTTTTTTCAGATGAATCCAAGAAAAACTCCAGAAGTCTCTCAAAGCCCTAGATCGGAGGGTCACAACAAAAGGAAGCAAAAATTGCTCCACTTTGGATTCAAATGACCAAAAATGAGCTCATTTCCCAAAGTAATAACTCCACATCAAATGTGTTAATTTCTCCTTCTTTCTCACAACAAACATTTTGTAGGTCTCTATCTGGGTGATGGTGTTAGGGACCTAAATGTCTTCGCTGTAAGGTAGACACTGTGTCAAGGCATCCACAGTCAACACAGGGAGGACAGGCATATAGGATGGCTCTGGGAATGCGAGACAGATGGATGCGAGAGATATTCAGAAAATAGAATCCTTATGAGTTGATAATCAGATGGATTGGTAGATTGGAGAGAGGTGCTAATTTTGGGTGGGTAGCTTTTCTAGGCCTTAAATGGGAAATATATATGAGGTGGAATTGAGTTGTGGTTGTGACTGCTGTGGTTGTTACTGTCATGTGGGTGGGGGTGAGATGGTGATGATGCGCTCAGCATTGGAAGAATTTGAGGTCTGGGTAAGGGATCCAAGTGAAGCAACAGTGAACAGCTGGACACAGGGCTGGGTCTTTGAAAGGAATCTCATCAGGAGATGCAGATCTGAGAGTTCCTAGAAGTTGTGGAATATGTATAGCTCATTCATGGGGGATGTGTTCACTGAGGAAAGGTCTTCATTTTTGTGAACTTGAGAAGCAAAGCTACATTTGTGATAGAAGCATTTGTCCTGCACATTCAGAAGATGACATAAATGCAGCCATCAGAGGGATTCTTGGCCTTGATTCTGACCCAAGGAAATTTTGCAGGCTTGTTGCTTTAGGTACCAAATCCAACAGCTTTGGCACTTTGCTTCGACACAACTCCTTTTTCTCCCTTCAAATACTATAATTCTCTAGTTTTCCCCAAGCTCTTGACTTCCCTGAGAGAGACCAAAAAGCCATCTGTGTTCCAATATGTTCTCTTTGCAAATCCACTTGATTTTGCGGCCCATTGCAGGAGGAGATTAAGTAGGAAGACCAGTCGAGAGATTTTTAACATAAATTAACCATCCATATAGCCAAAAATTTGTGAGTCCTCAAAGTTAAAAATATCTGCATCAATTCTTTTGAAAAAAGAGACAAATACGATGATAGGAAATTTTAAACCATTACACAGAGAAGTATGCATGACAAATACTGAAATACTGCATTTATTGAAAATAATCAAGAAAATAATGTAATGTGAAAAGCAAAATCTACCACAGAGAAAAAGAAGAGGTCATAATATAGTTACTTTCACCTAGGTAAATGAGTGAGGAAATTATTAGTAATAATATTCAAAATTATATGTAATAATTTGTTCAGAAAAATCAATGAGCCATGCAGACTAAAATAGCAGTTATTTATAAATGAGGCAAAATACTTAACTCCAATATCTTCATAAATGTATTGCACCTCAGAGAGGATTCCTAACTACCGAGGGACCCAAATATTGTACTGCCCTGGGTGAAAGGGAAGAAGTTTTGTGAGAAGTTGTACATAGTTTGGCAGTTAAGAAGTTGGGCCTTAGAGTCAGACTGGCTGGATTCAGATCCCTGCCCCACGGCCTGATTGTGGGCAAATTACTTTTCCAAGTCTCCATTTTCTCATCTATAAAACAGGTATAACATTAGAACTTTTGGTTAGTGCCAGTATAAGAAATAAACGAGATAACATGGAGTCTGGGATGTAGTTTAATAAATATTATGAGGCCATGATGATGATGTTGACTGAGCAGTATATTTTTGCTTGTTTTTTTTTTTTTAATGAATTTTTACTGGAGGATAATTGATTTTTGGGCTTCCCTTGTAGCTCAGTTGGTAAAGAATCTCCCTGCAGTGCAAGAGACCTGGGTTTGATCCCTGGGTTGTGAAGATCCCCTGGAGAAGGAAATGGCAACCCACTCCAGTATCCTTGCCTGGAAAATCTCATGAACAGAGGAGCCTGGTGGGCTGTAGTCCATGGGGTTGCAGAGAGTCGGGCACGACTGAGCGACTAACGCACAACACAATTGATTTACAATGTTGTGTTAGTTCTGCTGTACAGCAAAGTGAATCAGTTATGTTGTTGTTGTTCAGTTGCTCAGTCATGTCCAACTCTTTGCCACCCCATGGACTGCAGCATGCCAGGCTTCCCTGTCCACCACCATCTCCCAGAGCTTTCTCAAACTCATGTCCACTGAGTCAGTGATGCCATCCAACCAACTTTCCCTCTGTTGTCCCCTTCTCCTCCTGCCTTCAATCTTTCCCAGCATCAGGGTCTTTTCTAATGAGTAAGCTCTTCAAATCAGGTGGCCAAAGAATATCCACTCATTTTTAGATTCCTTTCCCATTTGGTCATTACAGAGTATTGAGTAGAGTTCCTTGTGCTATACAGTAGGCTCTTATTAATTATCTATTTTATATATAGTAGTGTGTATATATGGAGAAGGAAATGGCAACCCACTCCAGTATTCTTGCCTAGAGAATCCTGTGGACAGAGGAGCCAGGTGGGCTGCTGTCCATAGGGTCGCACAGAGTTGGACACGACTGAAGTGACTCAGCATGCATGCATGCATTGGAGAAGGAAATGGCAACCACTCCAATATTCTTGCCTGGAGAATCCCAGGGACGGAGGAGCCTGATGGGCTGCCGGCTATGGGGTCGCACAGAGTCGGACAAGACTGAAGTGGCTTAGCAGAAGCAGCAGCAGTGTGCATATGTTAATCTCAACCTCCCACTTTTTCCCTTTGGTAACCATAAGTTTGTTTTCTACATCTGTGACTCTGTTTTGTAAATAAGTTCATTGCATCATTTTTTAGATTCCACATATAAGTGATATCATTTGGTATTTGTTTTCCTCCATCTGACTTACTTCACTCAGTATGATAATCTCTAGGTCCATCCATACCACTGCAATGGCATTATTTTGTTCTTTTTTATGGCTGAGTAATATTCCACTGTATAGATATATCGTATCTTCTTTACCCATTCATCTGCTTATGGACATTTACATTGCTTCCATGTCCTGGCTCTTGTAAACAGTGCTGCAGTGAACACCGAGGTGCGTGTATCTTTTCAAATTATGGTTTTCTCTGGATATATGCCCAGGAGTGGGATTGCTGGGTCATATGGTAGCTCTATTTTTAGTTTGTCAAGGAACCTCCATACTGCTCTCCGTTGTGGCTGTACCAATTTACATTCCCACCAAGAGTATGAGAGGATTCCCTTAGACTGAGAAGGATTTTGAATTGAGATATGACTCAAAACCACATATTACTAAAACAGGACATTGAGGAACATTACTTAAACATAGTATTTTTACAACATGATACCGATGGAGAGTCAGAGCTGCTGCATATGGCTGCACAATTCCTGGGGCTCACAGAGCCTTAATTTATGCTGTCTCTACTCAGAAAGTAACCCACAGGGACAAGGACTTCCCTTTTTGTCCCTCCTTAAATTAAAAAATGTTGCCTTTTACCATTGTATCTCAGAATGCCGAAGCCTGTATGTAACTCTCATTTCTGCCACTTTACTAAGCCACAGATCCCAAATAAATGCCTCCAGGGGCCAGGCAGTTAAAGAAACACCAGGTGAACTGAGCTGGTGAGCATCAAAGCAGAGAAGACATACTCACTGAAAGGTATTCACAGTCGAATGATTTTGAAACACTGCCTATCCCAAATAAAACATCTGGAGGGCTCCACATGCTAACCAGCTATGTGGCCTTGCTTGAGTCACTTCATCTAAGTTTTCTTAATTTAGCAAAATGAAAGATGGGACCAGTCTTTTACTGAGACTCAGAAGTGATGATCACAGAGACTCAGGGATTCAGCTCTTGTTCAGGCTTCTCAGTCTGTCCCCAGAAATCATCATCTCCTGAGTCAGAGGAAAGATGCTGGTCTGAGAAAGAACAGACTGTTCTCCAGGAGCGGCCCATCTCCCTTTCCCCACTGCTCCATTACATGCTCTCCTATTTATTTGAGCATAGATTTTAAAATGGTTTAAATAATATCTATTTGTTGTAAAATACAGCATTTGAGAAATACAGAGAAGCATAAAGGAGAAAAAGTCATGCCTCTAAGTGTACACACATACATACTTTGTTTTCCTCTGGTACACACTCAAATACAAGTTACAAGAAATTGGGGCCAATCTGTAAATGTTTGGCTATACTATATCTTTTGTGGTTAATATTTTCAATACATTTTAA
Organism: Giraffa tippelskirchi; assembly: GCF_054371585.1. Classification (NCBI taxonomy): domain Eukaryota; kingdom Metazoa; phylum Chordata; class Mammalia; order Artiodactyla; family Giraffidae; genus Giraffa; species Giraffa tippelskirchi. The sequence goes on along the minus strand of NC_137275.1, from coordinate 92,867,742 downwards.
AATTTAAATAAATATTTCAGTTTAGAATCATTTACAGAAAAGTTGCTCAGATAGTACAGAGAATTTCCATATAGTCTTCACCCATTTCCTCTGTTGCTAACATCTTACGTTACTATGGTAGCTTTGTCACAACTAATCAAACAACATTGATAGATTACTAGTTACTAAACTTCATACTCTATTCACATTTCACTAATTTTTCCCTAATGTCCTTTTTCTGGTTTGGGACTCCCTTCAGAATATCACATTACATTTAGTTTTCATGTCTCTTGTTTTCTTTTTGGCTATGACAGAGTCTCAGACTGGTCTTTTTTTCTCCCCCTATGGCCTTGACATCAAACGAATAGTGGTCAGGTATTTTGTAGGATGTCCTGGAACTTTGATTTTTCTGATTTTTTTTTCATGGTGCGATTAAGATAATGCATTTGGGGGAAGAAGATCATGAACGTGAAGTCCCATTCTCATCACATAATGTCAGAAGTACATGCTTCAACAGGACTTATTAGTGGTAATGATAACTTTGATCACCTGGTTGAAGAAGTGTTTGCCAGATTTCTTCATGGTAAAATTACCTTCCCCCTCTTTTCTTATTCTTCTTTTTGTAAGGAAGTCACTAAGCACAGCTCACTCAAGAGGTGAGTCAAGCTTCACTATCTTGAAGTAGGAGAATCTACACAAATTATTGGGAATTTTTCTGTACAGAAGGTTTGTCTCTTCATTTATTTCCTTGTTTAGTCATTTATTTGCATCAGAATGGACTCAAGGATATTTATTGTAAATTTTGAATTATAATCCAATATGACATTATCTATTTAATTGCTCACATTGTTGCAGTTTTTCCTCCTGAGTACTTTTTCAGATTGGCTCCTACATCTCTCTGATATGCTTACATCCTTTGAGCTTTCTGAGCACTGCAAAAATCTTCCCAGTTCATTTCATGTCCCAGTCCTAGAATCAGCCAGTTCTCCTGGGAGCCCTATTCTTTTTCTTTTTTTGGATAATCATATTAGAAACCAAGATTATCTAGGTGGGCTCAGTGTAATCACAAGGGCTTTCTATGAGAGACACAGGAAGACTCAGGGTCACTGGAGGAGGCAATGTGATGATGTAAGTAGAGGCTGGAGTGATATAATTTGAAGGTGGAGGAAGCTGTCAAGGAACACAGGCAGCCACCAGGAGCTGAAAAATGCAAACAAATGGCATCTCCTCTCAGAGCCTAGGAAATCAGCCACGTGAAACCTTGACATTAGCCCAGTGAGATTGATTCCAGACTTCCGATCTCTAGAACTGTAAGTTTGTGTTGTTTAAGTCACTTTTTTAAAAGAGGAAGAACCACTGTGGCTGAAAAGGCAAAACCAAGAAGAAGTTTCAGGGAGACTATACTGTTCATGCTAGCATATTTACTGCTGCTCAACCTGAGGCCAGAGATTAGTCTGAAGGTACCTGTGCCTGTTTGATAACTCCCTGGCAAAGAGTGGATCACTCAAACTGCTGTTGAACGTAAGTCTGCAGCTACCACTGCCCAGAGTACCAGAAATAAGGGGGATGGAAAATAAATTTCAGTTTAGAAGTGCATTAGTTCTGGCTTCTAGAATGAAACACCATAGATTTCATTACTCAAACAATATTCTCACATTTTTGGAGGTTGGAAAGTCCAAGATCAAGGTGCCAGCCAATTTGGTTACAGGTGAGAACCCTCTTCCTGGCTTGTAGGTGGTCACCTTCTTTTTGTATCTTGATTCACATGATAGAGAGAGGGAAGTCTCAGTTTAGTTCACTCGTTCAGTCGTGTCCAACTCTTTGCGACCCCGTGAATCGCAGCACACCAGGCCTCCCTGTCTATCACCAACTCCCGGAGTTTACTCAAACTCTTGTCCATTGAGTCGGTGATGCCATCTAACCATCTTGTCCTCTGTCGCCCCCTTCTCCTCCTGCCTTCAATCTTTCCCAGCATCAGGGTCTTTTCCAGTGAGTCAGCTTTTCGCATCAGGTGGCCAAAGTGTTGGAGTTTCAGTTTCCTCTTTAAGGACACTAATCTAATCACGGGGGTCCCACCCTCATGACCATATCTAAACCTATTACCTCTCCAAGGCCCTGCCTCTAAATACCATCAAATTGGAAGCTGGGGTGTTTTTTTTTCTTAACTTTTTATTTCGTATTGGAGTGCAACTGATTAACAATGTTGTGATAGTTTTAGGTGGACAGCAAAGGGACTTAGCCATATATATACATGTATCCATTCTCTGGGATGGATACAAGTCCTAACAAGTCTATAATAATAACAAATGTAATAGTAAGATTTAAGGATTAAGTTTAAGAGATTTAGAGTAGATTCCACCCCATGAAAATGGTAAAATGAAGAGAATGAAATTACATTTAATGTTTATTGAACATTTTCTCTGTGCCAAATGCTTTTAGTTGTACTTTTCCAATCAATTCTCACAAAAAAAGTTCTATAAAGTAGACATGTCCCTATTTATTTATTTTACTTTCCCCATTTTAGAGATGAAGAAATGGAGATGTAGATAGGCTAAACAACTTGCCCAGTTGTTTAGGTTAAACTCTTGCCCTTGCAAAGAGTTGGACACAACTGAATGACTGAACTGAACTGAGAGCTCAGTTGCTAAACAACTTATAATCCCTTATATGTCAAAGAAAAGTTGCAGAATTAGGAGATGGTCTGAACCTCCATAAAACCATCATGAGGAAGGCCATTGGAAGCCTAGTGTTTTCAGGGTGAAAGGGACCTTAAAGACCACCCATGTCCTTACTGTAAGAAGAAGGAAATGAAAACCCAGTGCCTGACATCACTCAGTTATTCAACAATTTATTTCAGGACCAGAACCAAAACTCAGGCTTGTCTACCTCAAGTCCAGTGCAGTTTCTACAGTTCTACAGACGCTATTGGAGAGAGTGAGATTCGCTTTCTGATGATTCCTATCCACGGTATACTTGCCTATACCCTAAAGGCAGACCTACAGCAAACAGCATATACATGTGTTCAAGCCAGTCCCCTTCCTGAGATGAATCCCAGAAGACTTCCTGGGAGCCCATTTCAATCTCATCCTACCTTCCATGTATCTTCCTTCCCTTAAATCTTCTTCAATGTACTTGCCTCTACCCTCAACAGGTCCTCTGAGCAGGTGGTTCAAGGAAAATGTTGGGGGGAGGTGGGGCGCAGAGAGGAAGGTGAAGTAGGTAAATAAGACAGAGAATACTCCACCAAGGGAGAATGTCTGTGACCATCCCAAAGATGAAAGAACTTAAAAAACATGTTCTGAGCACAGATGACAACGTACAAGTTAACTTGAAGCTTCTTACAAGGCCTACTGAAAGGATTGTGTTTATTTGGGTGTTTATAGTCTGGCATCTTACTTTAAAAAAAATGATCCTTATTATTTTACAGTCACACATCATAATCCCTTATAATGTCAAATAAAAGGAAAATAATAATACCTTGTGTTTATATATTGTTTTACAGCTCACTAAGCACTTTTACAACCATGATCTCTTTTAATCCTTACAGTAATGTTGTGAAGTAGCCAAAGAAGGTTATTATTAATCCCCATTTTACAGATGAGGAAACTGAGGTTCAGAGAGAGTAAATGAACTTGCTCCATATCGCTCAGCTAGGAAGGAGGGGCCAAACTGGACTCTACAGCTGGGGACAGAGGAGTACTCTGAATGAAAAGGATCACTGAAGCACCAAGTGTGGCCAGGAGTAGAAATTTTTTTCTGCTTTACCAACTCAGGATTCAAACCAAGTTTCCAGTTTGACTACTGAAAGAGACTTCGAAGGCATAGTGACATGATGCAAACAACATACAGAGGGATTAGGAGATGACAGTTCTCTACAAATGGGGACTGGGGTATACAGCTTCAAGACAGACACAATTGTATAACATCATTGCTATAAAAAAGGAAGGTATGAGTGCTAATGAAATGAAAGCCTTAGAAAGGTCACAGAGAGCCAAACAACTTGAACTCTGCTTTTGCCTACTCAGAAAACAATTTTAAAGTGAAGAAAGGAAAGAAAAATGGAAATGATGAAAAATAGCAAAACAGAAAGACATTCCTGGAACTCTTTCTACCAAATATAACCAAGTATTTCTAATCTCCTTACAAGACATACACAAATAATTTCAGAAGAATTAAGCATACACGTACTTTCAGGCTCAGCTGTTGGTGAATATTTACATAATTTTGGAGTATAGGAAGTTATAAAGCATAAAATCAAGACAAAAATCATTAGGAAAAGATTTATAGATACGATTATACAAAATTCAAACACTTCTCTCTTAAGTCAAAATAAAAGGAAATGTTATAAACAAAATTACAAGTGAAAAAGGACAAACTGAAAAATATTTGGAAAATATGTTAATGTTTTCATTTAAAAAACTCTAATGAATTTATGATAGTAATAATAACAATAATAAAATGAATTCCACATTTGAGAAATATGGGCTTGGAACCTGTCAGAAAAAAATTATATAGAGAGAGCCAGGAAGCATATGATAATATGTTTTACCCTTATTTCTTAGTTATACCAATTCACACCAAAACATTTTACTGATGTGGAACATGTTATAATGAGTGTATAAGAGAGGTTGCTAAATTTTATTTCAGTATCATTCTTTTTTAAAAAATAAGCCTCCATATTCTTGAAGAACAATGGTACTCAGACATTAGCAGTGGTTACCTCTAGACAGAAAAATATGGATACTTTAAATGTACAGTATCTTTTCTTTTTTCTTATTTAATTTTTAAAGTAATGAACATGAATTACTTTTGTAATAAAGAAACCAAATTGGCCATTACACCTGTAAGCAGGGATGTAATTTCTCATTATGCTATTGTTTCTACTTAAAAATCACATTTAACTTACAGCATTTAGATTTTTCAACCCCCATTTCAAGAGCACATTCTGCCATGAAATGGAAAGACTTTGTGCCCTTCATTTGGATAAATAATTTGAGTTGGCTTATTCCCCACCTGCCCTTCAGGGTAATTTGCATAGTTACCTCCTGGCCTCTTCCATATAATTACAAGGAAAAGAAGTACCTTGATTATTATATAAACAAACAGCATAATCATATACGGTATCTTCTGAAATTTGGGATGTTGCCTATTTTTATTTTGGAGCGAATATTAGATTGACATCTATTCTGTATATGCTACATTAGAAACTTAGAACTTCTGAATAAACCACCCACAGGGTCAGATGTAGACTCTAATGCAATAGATTTTTTTCCCTGTTTGGACCCTTCTTCAGTAATCTTGCCCCAGGTGTCCTCTCATGCTTAGCTCCATTACCAAGTATAACTGGCTATCCATACTGTTGTTTAGCCAGATACAGATCATGAAAGCGAGAAAACTCTCCCATCATCAGCCAAGGGACACTTCAGTCGTGTCTGACTCTGTGCGACCCCATGGACCATAGCCCGCCAGACTCCTCTGTCCATGGGATTCTCCAGGTAAGAATACTGGAGTGAGCTGTCATTCCCTCCTACAAGGGATCTTCCCAACCCCAGGATCGAACCTGCGTCTCAATGTCTCCTGCATTGGCAAGCAGGTTCTTTACCACTAGCGCCAAAAGGACACTACTGGAACCCAAATCAAAGGCAGTGTCACAGAACTTTATTTTCTGTCTCATATATTCCAGAAAGTGAGATCATACTCACTGGAGAAGAGGGATAATCTTTAGGAGTCTGAAATTCTGAGACTTTGTTATCTGTGGCCCCTCCTGGAAGGCACTTTGGTAGTTTCACTTCATCTTAGAGAACATCATGGTAGCATAGATTTTATATACCCAACCTGTTATGTTTCTGGTACCACAAGAGTAAAGAAAAAATTTTTGGTAGAGAAGGCTTCATTATGTTGTATATATATGAAGAGCACATGGTTGAAGTAGAAATGGCTCTGCTACTGCTGGCTCATGTACGTGGTAGGTGACTGTGTCCTGGGGCTACTAGGCACGGCCCCTTCTTCTGGCCAGATCCCCTGAACACTCCCATAAATGGGAAATACCTTTCCTGGGTGACAGTGGTTTCTCCGCCTCCAGATACCCGTCTGTGTACACACACGCCTGTTCACATAGGCCCCTATGAGGGTCTCATTTAGAATCCAGGTTGAAATGTTCTCTGGAGTTAGGAAGAACCTGGCCAGTAGCAGTGGAAGATATTTCACAATAATAACGATGATGCCACCTTGCACTTTTCATCTTCAAAGCACTTTAAAAACAGTAATTAATTCCCATAAAATTCATGAGGCAAGTAAGTAAACACCATTATCCCCATTTTATGGTTGGAGAAACTGAGGGGGAAATAACCAAGCAAATGGCCCCAGGCCCAGAAGAGACAGTGTCAGGGCAGGGATGAGAGGGCAGGAGCTCCTGGTATCTGCTCGTCCCCTCAGGCTCACACTACCAGACCCAAGTCAGGGAAAAGTGGCCGTGGAGCCTCCCCTAGCAGGCCAGGTTCTGGCCTCACTGCCCAGGGAGATGAATGCGGCTATTCATCGCGTGGGCAGTTTGTGGGCATTCACTTCAAGATCCTTGCAAAATAACAACGACAAAAACCCTATTGAGGCTCCTTTCTCCTCGGACCACGTATTTCCTGAGTTTTTCCTTGAAAATCAGGGGATGTGTGGTACACACACGCCCTCAGGAAGCAGGATTATTCAGCCCACCCTACAATTCCTGGGCGGCTGCATTCAGAAATGTGACCACAGACCAGGCTGTGCGGCAGGAACCTTCCACGGGGCTTCTGGCAGGGCTCCTTCACGAGACATTTAAGAGCCATCTGGCTGGCTTCACCCTGGAACACTTGTCTGGCTGCCTCCTCTCCGTGGGCCCCCTGACTCCCTGTGTTCAAGATGGACACATCTCAAGTAGCTGGCAATTAGACCAAAACCTTACTTCAATGCTGACGGAGACCGGCCTGGGGAAAAGCCAACTTGAAATGAAAATGGCGTATCAGGGAGGGACCTAGTCTCAGGGGAATGAAAGGTGCTGATCAAACGACTGCACCACCCCTGACTCGAATTTTACCCAGACCACCCTGCTAGTCAGTGGTGGTATCATCCCTGAGGACCCCAGGATGGATCCAACAGGGCTCTCCAATTCTTCCACCTGCCAAAATAACACTGCCACTGATTCCCTCCTCTGCACATCCACTCCCACCACTTCAGAGTTCCTTCAACAGCCTGAAGGTTGCCGTGACCACCCACCTCACGTTTGTGGCACATGTAGAAGCTGCTGCTTTAAGCGTTATCTAGATGGTGGTGGTGTCCTGCCCTGGCCCCTAATGAAAGCTAATTGCCTTTGAAGTGCTGAACCAAAGGTAACAGACAGTTACCCCAGTCAGCCCCATCCTCCTACCCTGGCTCAACCTTTTGCCTCCCACCTGGCGCACCCTGCAGAGCTGTAGAGAAAGGGACACTTTCCCTCTGCTGCTCTCCCTGGTTCTTCGGGGAGACCAGACCCAGGGAAGTTTGGAGGGTCTCAGAAAAGTATTGGCCCAGAGAACACAGTAAGGGCGCCCAGGAAAATAGAGGGCGGATGCACAGCAGTGGGAGTCCCAGCCCTCAGGGCCCTCAGAGAGAGGCCTTTGATCTCCCCGTGGCATTTCATTGGCTGACCAGGGATGGCAGTGTGTTGGTCCCAACCACCTCACCCGCGTCTCATCTGCTGAAACAGGTGGATTTAGTAAAGCATAGGTTTATGCAGTTCATACACGGTCTTTCAGCGAGAATGAAATACCTCCAGGCAGCAGACCTATTGAATGAGACCAGTGTCCTGAACATGTAAATGACATGAATCCGACAAGATGACACCGTGGTCAGGAGTGGCCATCCTGTGCAAAAATTGAACAATCCTAAAAATCACCCCCAAAGCCTGAACAGCATGGTTACAATAATGCTCTGGTCCTTTGGTTTCCGGGGCAGACAAAATCCCCCCCTTTGACCAAACAGTACACGCAGCCCACAGGACGGATTCTTTATCTGCCTTGGAACGGCCACCACTTCCCCTGGCGCTCCGCGCCCCCTGCAGCCCCACGGCTGGGCGTGTTCCTGACTCGGGCATCACCCACGCCCGCTCCCTCCGCGCTGACATGCTCCAGGTGAGCGCTGAGAGGAGCGCTGAGCCGCTCACCACATGAAAGCGGGAGCCCAGCTCGCTGCCAGAGCGCTGGCTGCGCAGCAACGAGGCACGTCACACCTTGGATTTTGAAGTTCAAAAATAGATCGACAATGTTGATACTTTAGGGGGACGGTGGGTGGGAGTTGAATTTCTGTTTCTCCAACTCTGTAATTAATTTATCCAGCAAGGAGGCTCTAATGATGCCAGGAAGAGAAAAGAACCCCTGGAGGGGCTGTCTGTGGCTTTTCCTCAGAATGATTGGGTACTGTTGGGTTGGGGCTGCAGCAGAGATGTGAATGAACTCAAAACTCTATGTGTGTGTGTGTGTCTGTACACAGAATATATGGGATGAGTGTGATGTGTGTGCTATGTGTTTCTATGTGTGTGACCTGACTGTAGTGTTGTGTCTGTGTGCTCTGGTGTGATGGGTATATCTACCAGTGGTGTGTGTGTGAAAGTGGTATGGTGTGAGTATATGTGGTGTGAGAATGTAAAGTTTGGCATGTGTGTGCTATAGTGTGTGTGTGTTTACATGTGGTACGTGTGCAGTGTGGGTGTGTGATGCTTATAGTGTATGGTGTGTGTACTCTGTGAGAATCTGAGGTAGTGTGTATGCAGTATGTATGGGGCAAGTGTCCTGTATATATGTGTGTGAAGCATAAGTGTATGGTGTGTAAACATGCATGATGTAAGGGGTGAAGTGTGATATGAGTGTGCTGTAATGTGTGCGTTGCTTTTATGTATGTGAGGTGTGGTGTGTGGATCATATATGTGTGGGGGGCATACATATGAGATGAAGGGTGTGAGGTTTGGTATGTGTGTTCCGTAGGGTGTGTGGGCTGTATGTGGTATGTATATCTGGTGTGTGGTGTCTTTATGTGTGTGGTGTACACATGTGATACGAAGGTGTGAGGTGTGGTATATGTGCTACCTGGGTATAGAGGTGTGTGGTGTGTGTCATTAATACAAGTTGTATATATGTGTGTGGTGTGTATTATGTGTAGTTTGTCTCAGTGTGTGTATTTTATGTGTGGGATGTCCTTGAGTGTGTGTGTGTGTGTGTGAGAGAGAGAGCATGTGTGTGAGAGACGTGAGCGCGGGTCAGCCGGCAAGCACTTGTGCAGGCAGGCCCGGCCCTCGTCTTTGATGTGAGCGCGGAGGTATCCTGGCAGCTGGCTCTGTGTCCCGACACTTGCTGGAGAGCTAAAGCCCAACGAAGGAAAAAAGAAAGCGCTGCTAACGCACCACGCCCTAAGCCCCTCGGGGAAGGGTTTGAATCGCTTAGCTGGGATCCTACCAAGCTTCGGCCTGCCCCTGGCTGTACCTTCGCTGAACTTGATCTTGTCTGTGGGAGGCCCGGGCGCTGGAGGAGGGGCAGGCAGGAGGCCATCCTGCCGAGGTTCTGCCCCTCAGGAGGCCGGCGCTCCAGCCTCCGCTGTGATGTCTGTAAAACTTACATAGCAAGGTGCTCCTCTGGTGTGAGAATTTCATACAAAACGCCGCACTGCTGCTGTTTCCCACCCTCGCCTTCAATGAGGGTGTGAGTTTCCTCCTCACTTGGGAGGATTCTTTGGCTTTCCTTGGCTTTGGAGCTTTCTAAAAACACCCTAAAACCTTTGGAGGTTTCCTAAAAACACCCATCTCACCTAAAAACACCCATCTCTAAAGCTCAGAAGGAATTGGCAAACAATAGACTTGATGACTTCTTTTTTTCTGTTTCTAGCACCAGTGGATAGGGCCTGAGGACAGGAACTCAGCTCTCTCATCTCTGCCGGCAGGAAAGCGAGGGAACAGAAATTCCCTGAGGCTTTCATTCCAACCAGACCCCAGGGCCAATGCTTTGCCATGGGGGAATGGTTAAGGGCATGGACTTTGACTTCTGCGTATCACTACTGTGTGACCTTGGACAAATTACTTCTCTGAGCCTGAGTGATTTCAAATCTCTAAATTAGAGCTAATAGTAGTACCTCATTCATAGGATTATTTGAGGATTAAGTGATATAATGAATAATAAACTCTAGCATGGTGCCTAGCACACAGTAAGCCATAAATATGCTTTATAAGATAATTCCTCCATTCCCCTGGGTAGGTATGATAACCCATAAAGAAAGAGGCTCAGACAGGTCACACAGCTAATAAGTGGTGGGTCTGCCATTCACGCACAACCATACTGCTAGCACCCCGTGTGGCCACGCTTGTTGCCTTCTACCGCGACTGCATCAAGCTGCCTGCCCTTGAGACCTCTCCCCGGGGGACTGCTGAGTGTCACAAACACTATCATACAGTTGTCCTTTAGTCTAGAAAATATTTTAGGAAGAAGCCTGGGAAGAAAGAAGACAGCACCATGGACTGACAACATGAGGCCACTTCCTTCAGTAGGAGCTGAAAAGTGTGTTTGTAGATTGGTAGAATCCTACATGATATTTTGGGGATAAAGAATTTGTTACTAAGGAAAAACACACGTGAGAGCTAGACTCCATGATTACATTCGCTCAGAACAGAGTCCACTAGAGTCTCTCAGGCCTCCATGCCTTCGCACAGGCTGTTCCCTCTGAAGAAGGCCCTTCCTCCTCCCTCTACCACCACCTCCACCGCCCAACTCCCTGCTCCCTCACACTTTGAATATACCTCTCTTGCAGTAGTTAGCACCTGAATCTAACTAGTTGTTTATGTCTGTTTCCTGCCCCTGGATTATGCATGCCTGGGGACAGGTGCCCTGTCCCACTCACCCATGTTCCACTCCCCTGGCAAGGGCGCCTGATGAGAAAGCACACCAGCATTCGCAGAGCGCCGTCATTTGCTGAAACAACATGCATGCGGTGTCCGTGGCACTGACATTATCCAGGTGCCATGCTGACACTTCAGGTACAGAGCGAAATGAGGCACAGGCTCAGGGCTGTGGGTACTGCATCACCAGGGTGTCCATAGGAGAGAAACCACTTCAAGTGTTTACAGCAAAGGGAACATAATGCAGACAAATGGTTTTCACAGGTGTTAGAGGCTCTAAGAAGCCAAACAGAAGAAAAGAGAAACCAGAAATTAGCAACAGGTGGGAGCCGCTGACGGTACCAGGAGACAAAGACAGGAGGTGACGATTCCCAGAGCCCAGGAGCAGAGGCAACCTGAAAGGGAGACTGTCCTGGGAGTGGGTGCCACCAAGGGGACACAGACAGCAGGGCCTTCTGCCCTCCAGTCTTGGGCCAGCTCCCCCACTGGCTTCTCCCAGCTCCAAGGCAGCTGGTCTGGGAGCCTGGCAAGTGCCTCCTACCAGGTCAGCCTCTCTGGTGCAGAGCAGAGCCTGGGGAGAGGGAGAAGAACGAGACCATACAGGTATGCTGCACCCATGGGAGGAAGGCCACTCTGGAGGGAATGCAGGGCCAGGCCAAGGATGGGCTGAAGGAGGGAAAGCCAGAGCCAGGTAAGCTCGCTGCTTTCAGGGCAAGAAGGTAGGTTAGTTGCCATGTGTTTTTCTTTGCCACAAATTTAGTGGCATAAAACAATATACATTTATTTTCTCTAGTTACTTTGGGTCAGGAGCCCAAGCATGATTTAGCTGGATTCTTGTTCAGGGTCTCAAGTGGCTGCAGTCAAGGTGTTGACTGAGCTATGTTTTCATCTAGAGACTCGACTGGGGGAACATCCACCTCAAAGTTCACGCAGGCTGTTGGCAGAATCAATTCCTTATGGCTGTATGACTGAGGGCCCAGCTTTTTGCTAGTTGTCATGGGCTAAGTCACTTCAGTCATGTCCGACTCTTTGTGACCCCAAGGACTGTAGCCTGCCAAGCTCCTCTATCGGTGGGATTCTCCAGGCAAGAATACTGGAGGGGGTTTGTCAGGGGAGTGTGAAGTTTCCTCGGTTCTGTCTCGTCTCAACAAAAGTTTGAAGTGACGGACGTTAAAGCCCTTGGCGTGTCACATCTCTCGGACAGACCATCTTATAGCTCTCGGCTCTCAGACAGACCGTGTTATAGCTCTCAGACAGATCAGTGTTACAGCTCCGTGTTACAGCTCAGTTTTATTTAGAGAATGAAAGGAAAATACATCCTTGAGGCATGAGGGCATGCTGACCCAAAAGATGCAAAGAGAAAAGAGAGAGAGAGACAGAGAGCGTGCGGGGGGGAGAGAGACCCCCGACCCTTTGGCTCTTTTTGTATGTTTTTTTTCCCCTGCCCCTGGGCCTGCTCTATGTAAATTGGGCTAGCCAGGAGTGCTGTTTGTTTTACCTGAGGTCCTTTGTTCTATTTTCGCAGGCTTTTCCCTTCCTTGTCTTTCAGCCACCACCATTCCGGACTCCTTTTCCCTATTCTAACTACCTAACAGGTTGCCATGCCCTCCTCCAGGAGATCTTCTAGACCCAGGGACTGAACCCACATCTCTTATATCTCCTGCATTAGCAGGCAGGTTCTTTACCATGAGCACCTTCTGGGAAGCCCCATGATAGTTGTCAGCTGGAACCATTCTTAGGTCCTAGAGCTAACATTGCTGTTGGCAGCTACATGGGCTCTTTCAATGGGGGCCATTTACTTGATGAAGCCCACAAGGAGCATCTCTAACTCCAGTTTGCTGAGAGGGAGTCTCTTATAGCATAACATAGTCACACGTATGACATCCCCTCACTTTGCTATACGGGTTGGGAGCCTGCACTCGATGAGAGGGGGTTACACAAAGACATGAACTCTAGAGATGTGATCATTGGGGTCACCAAGGGTCTGTACATCGTACACTTGATCTCTGCATACTTTGGTTCTGGTTTTCTTCTTCTGCAGGTCTAAATTTAAGAGTACTCACTAAAGAATGAATCAATAGGAACAGTCATATGAATCCTCTGTCATCTGACTTAGAAAATTAGCAATAAAATCCACAGACATTGCAATTAGTGAAAGCTCAGAGATACTACAAAAATTTGCTAAAACATATCCCATGTCAAATTAACCTTACCTTTTTCTCACTATCTAAATGCATCTTAAAACTTTAGTATTTTGAAAACCTTTTGACCAATAAAATCCAGTTCTAGGAATTTATTCAAAGAAAATTATCACAGACATGTGCAAAGATTTAGCTATAGGGATGATCACCTCAGCACTGACAATAAATGCAAAATAAAAAAACAAAAAACCTCAAACTACAAACAATTATTTAACAATAGGATATTAACTAGTTAGGCTATGATACATTCTTACAATAGAATATGATGACTCTTTTGAATATGATGTGGAAGAATATTGAAATGCATGAAAAATTGTTAACTACATAATAGTGATTTAGTACTACTAAAAAGAGGGAAAGGTCTTAACACATACCCCATGACTCGATTTTGTTTTTGTTTTGCTTTAGCATATATAGGCATGGATAAATGACTGGAAAGATTTACACAAAATTGTGACAATATCTTTGGATAATGAAATTAGATGTAACTTTTCTTTGCCTTAGTTTATTCTCTAGATTTTCTACCATAAACATTTATCACTTTTACAGTAAGAAAAACATTAACTTAAAAATATCTAAGTTTCCACAATCAGATATCAGGAACAAAGGGTGTATTGGAAGCAATCTAAAAAACTGGAGAAAGAGGTAACTTTGGGTCATGGTTCTCCTATTTGGTGACACTGTTACCTCAAGCAAATCACTGTCTCACTAACCTTGGTTGACTCGTATGTCATGAAAACACCATTGTCTCTGGCTAAAAGCAGTGTCTACTGTAATGATTAAGACAATGTGTGGGAAAGTACTTGCTAAATAGTAAAGCATGAGTAACAGAGCGTTTTTCCCTTTGACTTTCAAAGGAAATAAGATCCACCATACCAAGAGAGGTATGAGGAAGGATCTGGTGGTTAAAGTTGTTGCTGAATGTTACTCCACGGTGGAGTTTTCTCCAAAAGCCTACATTCGGTTACAGTCTCTCTTGGTGTCTGGGTGTGTGTCTGCATGTGTGTCTTGCTTACCATTAGCTGCCAGCATGGTCTTGAGGCTGTCAATTTCCTCTCTGACTTTAGCTCCTACCGTAAGCTTGTAAGGGAAACATTATGTTATGCTTACAGATTTCTTACCAGGCTCTCTAGGGCTTTTACAAGCTCGAACATCCTATGATTTGGAGAATCACTGACTCAATGGACATGAATTTGAGCAAACTCTGGGAGATAGTGAAGGACAGGGAGGCCTGGCATGCTGAAGTTCATGGGGTCACAAAGAGTTAGACATGACTTAGCAACCGAACACACACAACACGTATGTTCCTAAGTGCAGAACAGCCAAAGAAAATGGGGAATATTAGGAGTCAGGTTTCCTCTTTGAGGAGATTGCTGTCCAGGCTGGTTACATTCCTAGGAGAGGAAAGACTGAAGGATTTTTGATGACACATTACATCAGTGATATAACAGCATACCTCCTGAAGTCCTGTTGTGCTGGCATGAGTGGTGGCTTTGGAGAACACAACGAAGAATGTGAGGTCTAGCATCAGACCGGCCTGGGTTCAAATCCCAACTTGGGCTCACCATCTTGTGATCTTAGCAAGTTATTTCACCTTTCTAAGCCTTGGTTTCCTCTATTAGCTCGAAGTCTCATAGGACTTTTACCTTACCTTTGGGAATAATTAAGAGCTAGTAGTACAGTGTTTGGCACATAGTGGATGTTCAGTAACCAGTAAATTTAATTACTATTTGGAGTTCATTGGAATAAAGCAGTAGGAGAATATTCTTGGTTTAATCTAGCTCTTTATTTCTCCTGGCTCACCAGAGGAGATCACCATCTAAAATGTGTCCTTGTCATGGTTTAAGTGTCCTTTGGTGATGCCCAAGTTTTCCAGGGTCAGCTTTTTAGTCACTGACTACACTCAAGGGTTCAACTGTCAAATTCTGAATTTGTGGGGAAGGAATGTGTTAAGATATCATCTGGTTGTAAGTAGTTCCAGCAGGTGAGAGTTTGTTTCTGTCCATATAAAGACGTTTTCTTGAGTTTCCTAATGATATTCTTGTGTGAGTTTTTCTACAGATATTCAGAAGATGTGTGATTCAGATGGTAAAGAATCTGCCCTCAATGCGGGAGAACTAGGTTTGATCCCTGGGTCAGGAAGATCCCCTGGAGAAGGGAATGGCTACCCACTCCAGTATTCTTGCCTGGAGAATCTGATGAACAGAGGAGCTTGGCAGGCTACAGTCCGTGGGGGTCACAAAGAATCGGACACAACAGAGTGACTAAGCACCATATATCCAACCACCCTTGACACTTTCTGTCAGGGATTGTGTTGAGATATCTGAGATACTCTTTGTGGAATAAAATTATATTTAATAATCTTGGGAGCTAAAGGTTTTGGGGTGAGTTTCTCTTTAGAAAAGCTAAATTGAAGATTTCCCTCTCTAAAAAACTGAACTCAATTTATTTCCTAAATACCAGGGTTGCTTGTGCCAAGAAACTTTTTTTAAACATGGGGAAGTGCAGAAAAGATTTTCTTTAAGTAATCATAAGTGAATGTGGTTTACTTTTTTAAAATTTTATTAACTTGTTTCCTTCCATTAGAAAAGTAATACATGTTCCTGTTCAGAAATTTATTTTCAAACAATTCATAAGGAAATAAAATGGAAAGAGTCCTGTCTTCACCACCCCATGACCCTCAGAGGAACACATCCATCTCCCCAGAAGCAATCTCTGTTAAACTGGGCACACAGCCTGCTAGAATTTGAGGAGCTTATACACATGATAGGGGCTTCCCTGGTGGCTCAGAGGGTAAAACGTCTGCCTGCAGTGCAGGAGACCTGGGTTCAATCCCTGGGTGGGGAAGATCCCCTGGAGAAGGAAATGGCAACCCACTCCAGTATTCTCGCCTGGAGAATCCCATGGACAGGGAAGCCTGGTAAGCTACAGTCCATGGGGTCGCAAAGAGTCGGGCACGACTGAGCAACTTCACTCACTTCATACACATGATACAATATTTTGATTTTAACTAAACTTTTTAAATTTGATATAATTGCAGATTTATGTGCAGTTTCAGGAGATAATATTGAGAGAGGCTATGTGCCCTTTGGGTCTTCCCAGTTGGCACTAGTAATAAAGAACCCACTTGCCAATGCAGGAGACATAAAAGATGTGGGTTTGACCCCTGGGTTGGGAAGATCCGCTGAAGCAGGGCATGGCAACCCACTCCAGTATTCTTGCCTGGAGAATCCCATGGACAGAGGAGCCTGATGGGCTACAGTCTATCGGGTCTCAAAGAGTCGGACACAACTGAAGTGACTTAGCACACAGCACACACACAGGTACCCTTTACCAAGTTTCCCCCAATGGTAACATCTTGCAAAACCGTAATGCAATATCACAGCCAGGAGGCTGGATACAGTCTGTCAAGAGACAGAACATTCCATATCCACAAGAATCCCTCATATGGCCCTTTTATAGCCAAATCCACTTTCCTCCTATAACTACCCCTTCATTAACCCCTGGCAATTGCTGTGTTCGCCACTTGCATACTTCCATCATTTCAAAATGTCATATAGGGACTTCCCTGGTGGTCCAGTGGTTTAGACTTCGTCTTCCAGTGCAAGGGGTATGGGTTCAATCACTGGTCAGGAAGCTAAGATTCTACATGCCTCAGGGCCAAAAAACCAAAGCATGAAAGGGAAGCAATATGGTAACAAATTGAATAAAGACATTAAAAATGGTCCACATCAAAAGAAAAAAAAAATACACTTCATGTAATGGAATTACACAGTAAATGACATTTGGGGGCTGGCTTTTGCACTCAGCATAATTTCCTGGAGATTCATCCAGGTTGTTGAGTGAATGACTAGTTTGTACCTTGATTATTGCTGAGTGGTAGTCCATGGTATGGTTATACCACAGTTGGTTATTTATCTGTCAAAGGACATCTGAGTTGCTTCCAGATTGGGGTTTTTACAAATGAAGCTGTTATAAACATTTATGTACAGGTTGTTATGTGAACACAAGTTATCATTTCTCTGGGATAAATGCCCAGAAGTGTAATTGCTGGGTCATATGGTAGGGCCGGCAATGAAGAAACACTTTGTAAAATAAAATTATATTTCATAATGGGTGGATCTTGTGAGCTAAAGGTTTTGATTTCCATCGGAAAAAATGGAAATTGGAATTGTTTTCCACTCACTGTAGGTTAGGTTTTGTTCCTCTTGGGTTGTTTTCAAGGTTTTTCCTTTGCTTCAGAAGTTTGATGGTGATGTGTCTTGGTATAGATTTCTTTGGAGATTCTATTTGAGCTTCATTCAGCTTCTTGAATCTATAGACTTATGTCTTTTACCAAATTTGGGAAGTTTTCATCTTTTTTTCTCCTCTCCTGGAACACTGCTAACAGAAATATTAGATTTTTACATATAGTTACATGAGGTCCTTAAGGCTCTGTTCTTTTTTGTTTATTGCCCAGTCTATTTTTCCTCTGTTGTTCAGAATAGATATTTCCTTATTGATTGAGCTTTAGGTTCGTTGATTCTTCACCCAGGCCCCTCCATTCTGCTGTTGAACTTATCCATAGAGTTTGGCTGTTGTTGGCTATTGTATTTTTCATTTCTAAATTTCCATTTGGTTCATTTTCACATTTTCTATTTCATTGCAAAGAGCTTCTGTTTTTTATTTGTTTTACGCATTTTCATAATTGCTCACTGAAATATTTTTATGATGGCTCCTTTAAAAATTATGTCAAATAAGTCTAACAGCTGTGTCATTTCAGTGTTGGCATCTGTTGATTGTCTTATATTATTCGATTTGAAATCTTACTGGATCTTGATTTTCACTGGAAGTGATTTTCTAATAAAGATAAAGGAGAAAGATAGTGATTTTTAAAATCAAAACCTAGGCATTAGATGAGACTCTGGGTCTTATTTAAGCATCTAGTTTAGCTGCCTGTGACTCCTCTCTGGCATGGGTAGAGGGAGCATTGCCTTTTTACTACCCAGGGGAGTAGACATCCAAGCTTCCCTCTTGGCCTCTATTGATAGTCCTAATTACTACTGGGCAGAGGTGGGAGCTGTGCCCTCTACTAGGCCTCCATGGATCCCTGCCTGGGAGCGGTAGGAGCACCTCCCACTGCCCTCTGCGTGGCCTCCACTGACACCACTGGGGGTAGTGGCCTCGCCACCTCTGGGCAGTGGGGAGAGTCCTCACTCCCTACTGGGCCTTCTCTGGCATCATTTTGGCACAGGAGTCGGGTGTCTCATCACAGGCTGGTGAGAGAGGATGTCTAGGCTCTCCACTTTGTCTAGACTATTGTGTGAGGGGGTGAAGACCACAGCTTTTTTCCCACAGTTTTTGGGCTGGAGCAGAGAAGTTATTGACTGAAGATTTTCTGTTTTGCTACACTTCCCCATTCCTAGACCAATGGTTAGAGACAGTCAGCTTTTGTGCTTTTTTTTTTTTTTGGTCTATGCCTATTGGTATCTCCAACTGCTGACTTCTTCAGCGCCTAGTCCAGGATATATAAGGCAAGAAGAAAACCCAGGGAACTCACCACTGCATTATATCTAGGGTCCCAAACTGTTTAGCTGGTTTTCCCTCGTGTCTCCACCTTTCAGAGTCTTCTTAGGTTTGCTGTATATACAATGCTGGGGTATTAACTGTACCCAGTGGGAGGAATAGAGAGAAGCATGTCTATTCTATCTTCCTGAAAGCGGAAGCCCATGGTTTACTTTTAACAGAGACTCAAATAGTACAAGTTTTCCCTTGAGCTATAAAGCATGCAGTTTTAGCAACTACAAAGAAATAACAGAAGACTACAATTAAGGAAATCTTTAATCTTGAAATTAACTAAATAAAATCATAGTGTCTGTACATTCTAATGTATAACAGGGAAAACTGAACAATGACTGTGTGTTAAAGGCCCAGAATTATGGAGTCAGAGAGCTTAATTAATATTTTAAACCAAGAGTGTAAATCGAACTGTCTTATGAAGTAACGCCAACCATCAAAGTGAAATTAAGGAGCCAGAGTGCTCACAATCTATATTTTACTGTGTAGAACCCATTTTCCTCTCTCTCTCCTTCTTTCTTTCTTTCCTTCCTCCCTTTCTTCCTCCTTCTGTCCCTTCCTTCCTTCCGTTCTTTCACTTTGTTTTAATTTTAAAGCTTTGATTTTTTTTGGCCCCCGCTTTTTTTTGACCCCTATATTGCAGCTTCTTGCCTTTATTTCTGAGCTAGCCATTAGACTCAACTGATTGAAACTATCGTTTAGTGAAATCTATGGATTATTCTGAACTAATCATGAGAAAACTTTAAGTAAGGAAAATTCTACAGACTTCCTTTGTGGTTGCTTGAAATAGCACTCCATAGCATTTTGCTTTCTGACTTTTCTACATACTCTGCTTAGACCAGTATTTTCCAAACCACATTTACTTCCCATCTTCAGGAATTGGGCCAAATTTTCATTTAGCTCATTCTAATTTTCACTTAATTTTTCTCAAATCAATTCTTTTTTAAGAAACTTGTTTCAAAAGAAAATTGTAAAAAAGAAAGAAAAGAAAGAAGATAGTACTAGTAAAGTATCTCAAAAAAAAAAAAAAGTAGAAAGATACCACAATCTCCCATAGTAAACAAGTTCATATCTTATAAATTTTGGAGTGAGAAAGTTCTCTATGGTGTCCAATCTGCCTCCCTGTCTCTGACTGCACTTTCTGTTAATTTCTGTAGATTTTATGAAAATAAATCTCACCAACGCAATAAGTACTTGTCCCATGGAAGAAAACCAAAACTTAATCTTATTCTTATCTCTCCTTTAAAACTTCTGTCTCCTCAAATCTTGTCTCCTTTAAAACTTATTCCTCTGCCACTTGGGGGCTCCCAGGCTTAGTCAGGTTAAGAATCCGCCTGCATTCCAAAGACTTGGGTTCAATCCCTGGGTCAGGAAGATCCCCTGGAGTAGGAAATGGCAATGCACTTCGGTACTCTTGCCTGGAGAATCCCATGGACAGAAGAGCCTGGTGGGTCCGTGGGGTCACAAAGCGTCAGACACGACTAAAATGACTGAGCACACATACACACACTGCCACTTGATGACAACTCAGGCCCCAATAATTTTCTACTCATTCTGGAATAACAAGCCATCCTAAAATGACTAAGAGACCTGTGGTTCCCACTCACTCCAAATAAGTAAAGAGAAGGTATCCAGGCCATGTTGAAAATCAATTCTTGGATTTTGACTTGAAGACCGGACTGGTTCTCCCATTTCTGCTTCTTGAGGTCTGTGGTTTGAGGCTGGCAGCCCCAAAGGAATGGAGCGGAGGTGGCTTCTGCTCACCTCCTTTCTTACTCCTGGGTCACTCACACCAACCCCAACCAGCTGACAGAGGGGCAGGGTCGTCCAGGAAAGCAGGGGAACAGTTCTGTGGTCTCTGGCTTTGTGCACTCTGACAAGACCAGATGCCTGCCGCTCACCCTTTCCAAGGTTCCCATCCCTGAGATCCGCCGCCTTGCAACCCCCACTGGCAGCCTTTCCCCATGGGCCTGCAGCTGGAATCCCCACTCCCCCGGGGGTTCCTCTTGTGTAAGATTTGACAAGGCTACAGTGCACCCCTCCTGTCAGATGTAGCCCACAGCTAATCCCTGCGAAGCGCTCAGGTATCCTTACCCTGAGAAATCAGATGCACAGCCCATTCCCAGCTCAGCATCACACTCCCGAAGCTGCCATCAGAACCGTTCACCAGCTTTCTCCTTCCCTCTAGATCTCCCCAGGCACCAGACCCAAGCCCACTCTGTCCTCTGACCCTTTCCCTGGCAGCTTCTCCTAAAATCCAGGGAGGAGATGCACCCCTGCGTTAGAGTGAGTGGGGATCACAGCTCTCTTGAATGGAGAGTTTCTTACAACATTTCCCGTTCTCCTACACTCGCTAACCCACTTTGGGCCTTTGGCTGAGGGAATCCAAAACTGTAAAGCCAATTCTTAATTTTTTTTTTCCTTTAGATAACCTGTAAGTGATGATCTGGTATCTCACTTGGGGATTTCTATATTTTTCTCATTCAAAACTTTAATGTTAACAGCCAGCGCAGGAAAGCAGCAACTTTGTGCCATCAACTTACTTATGAATATTTCAGGACTTGTTATTAAAGGTTATAAATCTTCCTCAGGCCTCTTCTTTTAGGAGCTAAATGAGCCCAATTCTTAGAGAGTCATTTCTCCAAGGTCCTTTAATAATTTTGATTTTTCTCCTCTAATTTCTCTAGTTTTATTACATTTCAAATAATTTGTGCATCAGAGAAATGAACATGCAAGATGTGGTGCATGACTTTGATGGTTTTATTTTTATTTCACTTCCAATTTTTCGTAGGTGAAAGTTTCATATATTTTAAAACCCAGAAGATACAGAAGAGTGTACAGTGACAGTTTCCTTACCAGCCTTGTTCCAAGCTACCCAGCACCATCCCCCACTCCCAGGAATGAGTATAATTAGTTCCCTGAGAATCCTTCCAGCAATACTCTGTATATACAAGCAATCGTGTATTTATAATCTGTCTCCCACTCACCCTCACACTTTCCCTTTGCTTTTTCCCCTTATAAGAATATCTTCAAGATCCTCTAGATCAGAAAAGAATTTCCTCATTCTCTTCTGTAGCTACATTATAGTCCTTTGGCCGGATGTCCCAGAGTTTAACTAGTTCCCTACTCTTTTTCATTAATTTTTTTAAAAAAAGTTTAGTTATTTTTAATTGAAGGATAATTGCTTTGCAGTATTGTGTTGGTATCTACCAAACATCAGCATGAATCAGCCATAGGTTTACCCATGACTAGTTCCTTACTCTTGAACATTCCAAACTCTGTCACAAATAATGCTATGTGAATAATCTAAATACATCATTTAGCTCATATTTGAATATACCTACAGGATAAATTCCTAGAAATAAAATTGCTGGTCAAAGCATGCATGCAGTTATAGTTCTAAAGATGCTGCCAAATTGTTTTGCATCAGAATGGTACCAGATATACCCTTCCCAGCAATACAGGAGAGTGCCCATCTATACAGACTCGCCTCCATGCCATGCTGCCAAACTTTTTAATCGTTGACCATCCAACTGCTGACATATTGAATCTCAGTTGAGTGAGGCTGAGCAAATAACATCCCTACACTTCAGTCACTTGTATTTTCTTATTTTGTGAATTGTCTTGCACATGATATTTGAATGCTTACCTGGACAGGTCTGGAAATGGTGGAAGGATTACTTCATTGGCCACACAGGTGAATAGTAGGAGATGCTGTCACAGAAAAAGGTACAGGGCTTAATTAAGACAGTGAAGCTTCAGGAGCCCATGTAGCAAAAAGCATGGACTATTTGCCACACACAATGCAGTGTGGACAGTGGTAACTTCAGCCTGGTGCAGAAACAGTTCTAGGTCATGTCTTCCATGCAAATTCCTAGGTGGGTAATGATTTCAAAGAGAAAATTATTAGCAGATAATACACTCCAGGTAAATCTAGCAAACAGGAAGTTATGAAACAAGCAAAAAAATATCTTGAAAATATTTGATCCTCCCAATGTAAGAATTTATAATCTATTAGCACTAAAGAAATTTGATCTTGCAGTTACTGAATCTAGGGAGGGAAATATATGTAGATAAACGATGATAGACAGATAACAGATGAATATACACATGTTGACTTAAAATGTACAAGATAGAAGCTGCTTCCCTCATGGATCAATGGTTAAGAATCCGCCTTGTAATGCAGTGGACACTGATTGGATTCCTGATCAGCAGTGAAGATCCCACATGCTGCAAGGCAACTAAACCCATGTGCCACAACTACTGAAGCCCAAACGCCCTAGAGCCCATGCTCTGCAACAAGAAAAGCCACCACAGTGAGAGGCCTGCCCGCCACAACAAGAGAGTAGCCCATGCTTGCTGCAACTAGAGAAAGCCCACGCACAGCAATGAAGACCCAGCACAGTCATAAATAAATAATTTTTTTAAAAGAGAAGCCTAGTTTAAAAAAAAAAAAAACACAAAGAAGAAGCTGTGAGTTGTGTTTATTCAGCATCTTACTGAGGACTGGCCTGGGAGACAGCATCTCAGAGAGCTCTGAGAAGTTGCCCCCTGTGATTTTGGTGAAGGGAGTACATGCGTGCAACCAAGCACAAAACTCAGCCAAAGGTTGCTCGTCATCACCAGGAAGACATATTTTAGTTAATAGTTTTAGTGCTTTTCTTTCTAAGTATAGGAAAATGCAAAACATTGGAAAACTATTAAAGTTTTCTCTTGAAAATATCTAACTATCTGAAGGCCTGTTCTGTCAGTTTTCCCAGAACACAGAGTGCCTCATTCCTGATCTCTGCCCTGAACTCCTTTCAGAGGGTGTTGAAGGTCAGTGACTGCAGTGGCAAACAACTCAACCCTTGTAGAGCTGGATGGTGAGTAACATTCTTTAGTTGGCACAGATATATACAGTATATACTGTATTTGGTGTATAATAGCACATACACTGGGTTTCCCTGGTATCTCAGACAGTAAAGAATCTGCCTGCAATGCAGGAGACCTGGGTTTAATCCCTGGGTCCAGAAGAT
Organism: Giraffa tippelskirchi; assembly: GCF_054371585.1. Lineage (NCBI taxonomy): Eukaryota > Metazoa > Chordata > Mammalia > Artiodactyla > Giraffidae > Giraffa > Giraffa tippelskirchi. Next base: position 92,844,100 of record NC_137275.1, on the reverse strand, counting down.
CTCCAGAGAAGTGAATGGCTATCGCCTCCAGTATTCTTGCCTGGAGAATTCCATGGACAGAAGAGCCTGGCAGGCTAAAATCTATGGGGTCGCAAAGAGTCAGACACAACTGAATGGCTAACACTTTCACTTTTTTTCAGCATATACATTGGACTGCAAAGAAATTGAAACAGTCAATCCTAAAGGAAATCAACCCTGAATACTCCTTGGAAGGACTGATGCTAAAGCTGATGCTCCTGGCCACCTGATGCGAAGAGTGGACTCATTAGAAAAGAGCCTGATGCTGGGAAAGATTGAAGGTGAGAGGAAAAGGGAGCAGCATAGGATGAGATGATTAGATAGCATCACCAACTCAATGGACATGAGTTTGAGCAAACTCTGGGAGATGGTAGAAGACAGAGGAGCCTGGCATGCTACAGTTCCTGGGGTTGCAAAGAGTCAGAGGCAACTTAGCAACTGAAGGACAACAATAAAAAAAATACACATTATGTAAAAGTATTCAAGTATTTTAAACCTTTAAAACAGTAAAGGTAATGTGTTGTAAGAGTTAGCTCAAACATTGACCGTTTGATGGTAGAACTGTTATCAGCTGTTTAAGAATGATATACAACACCTACAAAAGCAAAAGCAAGCAAAAAATATTTCTGCCAAGTACTGTGTGTATGTGTTTGTGTGGTGTGGGGGTGCTCTCTCACTATAAGAGGCATTTGCTTTCAAATGTAAAAGATTCATTGTGATTTTTAAAAATTTTTCATGTTATACTGGAGTATAGTTGCTTTGTGTTAGTTGCTCAGTTGTGTCCAACTCTTCATGACAACATGGACTATAGCCCACCAGGCTCCTCTGTCCATGGAATTCGCCAGGCAAGAATACTAGAGTGGGTAGTATTCCCTTCTCCAGGGAATCTTCCTGACCCAGGGAACAAATTCGAGTTTCCTGTATTGCAGGCAGATTCTTTACCATCTGAGCCATCAGTAGTTGATTTAAAATGTTGTGTTAGCTTCAGGTGTACAGCAAAGTGACTCAGTTGTACATGATATATGCTGCTGCTGCTAAGTCGCTTCAGTCGTGTCCGACTCTGTGCAACCCCATAGACGGCAGCCCACCAGGCTCCGCCATCCCTGGGATTCTCCAGGCAAGAATAATGGAGTGGGTTGCCATTTCCTTCTCCAATGCATGAAAGGGAAAAGTGAAAGTGAAGTCGCTCAGTCATGTCCGACTCTTAGCAACCCCACGGACTGTAGCCTACCAGGCTCCTCCATCCATGGGATTTTCCAGGCAAGAGTACTGGAGTGGGGTGCCATTGCCTTCTCCGACATGATATATACATATACATATATTCTTTTTCAGATTCTTTTCCCATATAGGTTATTACAGAATGTTGAGTTCCACTGTGACTCTGAGCAAATTTGTTTAAACTTTTAAAAATATGTGTCTAAAAGGTAGACAATTCTTTAGCTACTCACACTGTATGTGACGCTTGTAAGGCTTTAAAATCAGACAAGCAGAAAGATTTCTTTGCAAGTCATTCTAGCTCCTTTCACCAATCTCTGGGCAAGGCAACCCTGGAATAACCCGAAGTCCCTGCAGTTGAGGATATCTGCTCACCTGTCTCAGGTGGGCACTGATAACCTGGAAAGCTGTGACTGATCGCAGATGTGACACCTTTGAGGCTGGAAGGCCCCTGGGCCAATGGAAGCTGTAGGGGGCTTCGATAAACTCTCTGCTATATGGCATGAGACGACGAGAGGGCATCACCTGAGAATGTCTCGGCTTTGGGTCCAGAAGGGAGAGGGGGCCTGGGAGCCATGTGCATCCAGTTAAGGATGGGAATAAGCACGAAACAATATTAACTTTAGAATGAGATGAAAGCCCATGTGTGCTAGCTTTCACACAGAAGGGGAGACCCGACGAGCCTCCCAACCCCCTTCAGCACTGCTTTTAGATGGAAATGATTTTGTCGAACACTGACACAAAAGGAAGATACAGATGTAGTGAAGAGCCTTAGCGAAGAACAATTATATGCAAGTAGGTTACATGAAAATATAGTCTCAAGTGTATGATATCTTGTGAATATTAATTAAGAAAATTATTCTCAGAGCAGCTAGTGTTTAAAACAAGATCTAATCTCTACTGAGTGGGCCTGCCGTCCTCTTTCTCTGTGTTTAACTTCAAAGGGCTTTGGAGTTGGGGCAAATGAGATTATTATTACTTCAATCTAGAGAGGAAACCTATTCTAACCAACATGAGAGTAAATTCTAGAATTACACATAGCAGTTACTACAAAGAAGAAAAAATAGTCCACACTTAAAATGCCTACATGCCAAAATGTCTCTTAACCTTTTTCATCTGATCTACTTCATCCTCCTGTAAAAATTGCACATTTCAGGTACAGAGCTGGAGAAGGAAGGGTGTGGGCCAGCTGAAGACACCCTCTTATTCACCCATTCTTTTCTTTGACTCAGGGCCATTAGAAATAATAATATTACCATTAATATTAATAATATTATTACTACTATTAGCTAAGACTTAAATGCATCTGTAGATCAGGTACTCTTTTCCTTATATTAACTCATTTAATGTTTTTAAAAGCCCTGTGAGGTTTTAAAAGTTAACAGACCTAGAAAGGTAAATATATTAGTTTACCGTAAGAAAATACCACAGACTGGGTGGCTGAAACAACAGAAATGCATTTTCACACCATTCTGGAGGCTGGAAGATCAAGTTGAAGGATGAGATCACGGCATGAACAAGGCTGGTGTCTCCTGAATCCACTCTCCTAGCCTCACAGGTGGCCACCTCCCCCCTTCGTCCTTATTTGTCTGTCCTCTGCACACACAAATCCCTGGCCCCTTGTGTGTCAAATTCCTTCCTCTTGTAAGGACAGCCAAAGATGGAGAAGCTCTATACAGTCAGCAAAAACAAGACCGGGAGCTGACTGTGGTTCAGATCATGAACTCCTTATTGCCAAATTCAGACTTAAATTGAAGAAAGTAGGGAAAACCACTAGACCAGGTATGACCTAAATAAAATCCCTTACGATTATACAGTGGAAATGACAAATAGATTTAAGGGACTCGATCTGATAGACAGAGTGCTTGATGAACTATGGACGGAGGTTCAAGACATTATACAGGAGTCAGGGATCAAGACCACCTCAAGAAAAAGAAATGCAAAAATGCAAAATGGCTGTCTGAGGAGGCCTTACAAATAGCTGTGAAAAGAAGAGAAGTAAAAAGCAAAGGAGAAAAGGAAAGATATACCCATTTGAATGCAGAGTTCCAAAGAATAGCAAGGAGAGATAAGAAACCCTTCCTCAGTGATCAGTGCAAAGAAATAGAGGAGAACAATAGAATGGGAAAGACTAGATATCTCTTCAAGAAAATTAGAGATACCAAGGGAACATTTCATGCAAAGATGGGTTCAATAAAGGACAGAAATGGTAGGGACCTAACAGAAGCAGAAGATATTAAGAAGAGGTGGCAAGAATACACAGAAGAACTGTACAAAAAAGATCTTCAGAACCCAGATAACCATGATGGTGTGATCACTCACCTAAGCCAGACATCCTGGAATGTGAAGTCAAGTGGGCCTTAGAAAGCATCACTATGAAAGAAGCTAGTGTAGGTGATGGAACTCCAGTTGAGCTATTTCAAATCCTAAAAGACAATGCTGTGAAGGTGCTGCACTCAATATGTCAGCAAATTTGGAAAACTCAGCAGTGGCCACAGGACTGGAAAAGGTCAGTTTTCGTTCCAATCCCAAAGAAAGGCAATGCCAAAGAATGCTCAAACTACCGCACAATTGCACTCATCTCACACGCTAGCAAAGCAATGCTAAAAATTCTCCAAGCCAGGCTTCAACAGTACGTGAACCGTGAACTTCCAGATGTAAGAAGGTTCCAGAAAAACATCTATTTCTGCTTTATTGACTATGCCAAAGACTTTGATTGTGTTGATCACCACAAACTGTGGAAAATTCTGAAAGAGATGGGAATACCAGATCACCTGACCTGCCTCTTGAGAAACCTGTATGCAGGTCAGGAAGCAACAGTTAGAACTGGACATGGAACAACAGACTGGTTCCAAATAGGAAAGGGAGTCCATCAAGGCTGTATATTGTCACCCTGCTTATTTAACTTATATGCAGAGCACATCATGTGAAACCCTGGGCTGGATGAAGCACAAGCTGGAATCAAGATTTCCGGGAGAAACATCAAAAACAATATTGATATGCAAATGACACCACCATTATGGCAGAAAGTGAAGAAGAACTAAAGAGCCTCTTGATGAAAGTGAGAGAGGAGAGTGAAAAAATTGGCTTAAAGCTCAACATTCAGAAAACTAAGATCATGGGATCCAGTCCCATTACTTTGTGGCAAATAGATAGGGAAACAGTGGAAACAGTGACTGACTTTATTTTTGGGGCTCCAAAACCACAACAGATGGTGACTGCAGCCATGAAATTAAAAGACGCTTACTCCTTGGAAGGAAAGTTATGACCAATCTAGACAGCATATTAAAAAGCAGAGACATTACTTTGCCAACAAAGGTCCATCTAGTCAAGGCTATGGTTTTTCCAGTAGTCTCGTACGATGTGAGAGTTGGACTATAAAGAAAGCTGAGTGCCGAAGAATTGATGCTTTTGAACTGTGGTGTTGGAGAAGACTCTTGAGAGTCCCTTTGACTGCAAGGAGATCCAACCAGTCCATCCTAAAGGAAATCAGTCCTGAATATTCATTGGAAAGACTGATGCTGAAGGTGAAACTCCAATACTTTGGCCACCTGATGTGAAGAACTGCCTCATTTGAAAAGACCCTCATGCTGGGAAGGATTGGAGGCAGGAGGAGAAGGGGATGACAGAGGATGAGATGATTGGATGGCATCACTGACTCAATGTACATGAATCTGAGTAAACTCTGGGAGTTGGTGATGGACAGGGAGGCCTGGCATACTGCAGTCCATGGGGTCGCAAAGAGTCGGACACAACTGAGTGACAGAACTGAACTGACTGAACTGATAAGAACACAAGTCAGACTGGATTAGGGCCCACCCTACCAGCCTCACTTTAACTTAATCACCTCTTTCTCATCCCTGTCTCCAAATACAGTCATGTTCCTAGGTTCTGAGGATTAGAGCTCCAAAACACAGATTTTCATTGGGGGCAGGGGATCACCATTCAAACCATAACAATGAAGTTGTCACTCCAGGCTCTCATAGCAGGTCAGATGTGGAGCTGGGATTTCAACCCTAGGACTAGAGTCAGATCCTCAACTTCTGTGCAACACTGCCCTATACGTACCAGCCTTTGAGAGGAAAGGGAATATACATCTATTTCAATCAGGACAATGGTCTCATGACCTGTAACAGCTCTGTGTGGGAGGATAAAAGGTAAGACAATGAAAGAAACATCTTTTCAGACAGGACCAGTAAAATGTATCATACAGATTATTAAGGCTTTGGGGCTTCCATGGTAGCTCAGCTGGTAAAGAATCTGCCTGCAATACAGGAGACCTGGGTTCGATCCCTGGGTTGGGAAGATCCCCTGGAGAAGGGAAAGGCTACCTACTCCGGTATTCTAGCCTGGAGAATTCCATGGGGTCGCAAAGAATTAGACACAACTGAGCGATTTTTCACTTCCATATGAATTTAGTAGATTTTTTTTTTAAGTTTGAGGGACGTTAACCAATTACCTAACATTAGAATTTTAGCTTTAGCTGTTGGTGAAAGCAGTGCTGCTGCCAGGCTGCACTCCTGCACAACTGGAAACAGATGCTGGGTATGGATGGGTACTGGAGAGCCCAGATGCTGAATGGATACAGTTGCCATGGACAAGAAATGCAGAAGGTGAAGAGAGACGGAACAGCTGCAGATGTGGCTGGACATGGATAAAGGCAAACATATCTATGTGGGCTCCCCATCGGTCACTGAGGCAGCCAAGGTGCCCCAGGGAGAGTTGGAGTTAAGTGGAAGTGTGTTCCGACATTTCTGGATCAACCTGAGACCCAGAAAATTCAGACTGCCCCAGGCAGCGCCAGCCTCATTACCTGCTATTTGCTTTGCACTCAGATCAGCAAGCCCACTCCTGGTTTTCCAAATGTGCTGTGAATGCTCCACACTTACCTATGCCTCTCTGTTCCCTCTGCTGTGAACGCCCTTAATCACCACCACCTTCCCCATCTCTCCAGTAGCTAAAACCTCTTCTGACGACCTCCTGCCTTGGAAACTAAGATGGGTCCCTTTCTTTACTGTCTCATTGATCTTTATCATTTCATCCCATTCCAGCAATTTCTATGCATTCATCTGTTTCTGTGTCTCCTTTACTTAACAAAATACTTGAAAATATGAACCATGTCTTTTGCATTTTTGTATCTGCTGCTCCTAATACAGTGCCAGGCACATCATAGGTACCCAGCAGATAACTACAGAATAAATGTCCATCTCAGAGAAACCTAAAGTCCCAGAGATATGTTTTACTTGGTCGGTATGCCACTTGAAAATAATAATAAATATGTTGCTAATGTTTACAACTTCAGAGATTTCACAGACAAAAAGGATTATCTGCTTTAAAAATCCAAAGGGCTGGCCACACCAGGCTTGAATTCCCACACACAATGAGTTAAAATTGAGGAGTGGCCATCCCTTTTGGGGAAGGTGTTACTCTGTTGTTTACCCCAATCTCTACCCTATTCTTAAGTGTTCCTGCCTCACACCTGCCCTCTTCATGTGTGTGGGAAACCCATCTCACCCCATTAGGCATTCTGTACCCCCGATCCCATCAGACCAATCCATCAGATCCTCCTCTGCTTTCGACCGCCCATCCCAGCACATATGGACTACAGTGGTTTTCCATCATTCGGCTCTGGCCATACCCACGTCTCGCTCCCTCAGTGTATCCTTAAAGGGCAGAAGAGGCGGGAGGAGGATGCTTCTTTCAGTTCATGGAAAGGGAGCTAAAGGGAAGATCTGTCTTCTTCTGGCATATCAGATGTTGGCACCGATGAGAGGCAGGATACTGGCCGGGATGGGCAAACAAGCCAGCTGGGAATGGCAGCCCCTGTGTCCCAGCCAGCAAACACCTTTTCAAAGCCTACTTTGCATAAGACAGTTCCGCTGACCACATCGGAGTCACAGGGGAACAGTTACCCCTGGAACTTCCTTTCTGCAACAGTAGCACCCTGTGTAAGGGAACCAAAGATGGAACATGATCGTCTCATATATATGCTGCCATGAGGTTTCAGACCACCACACTGGCATGAGCTTTCAACGTTGAAAAAATAAATGAAAACTCTCTGGAAATAATAGGAGCACTGTGTCCTGGAACCCGAAGAATAATAATCCCAGGCCATCAGTCATCCAAGCTGAAAACAGTTTCTTCCTCTCTCTTTGCTGGGCCTAGGATGACATGACACAGACTCTTAGCCCAGGAGTGATTTGCATCCCTGCTGGGGACACAGAAGAGGCTGCGTCCACCATGGCTGAAAACGCCAGGAAGACGGGGGTCTTTTCCTTTTCAAAGAGTTAGAGTTGCTTTCTATGTATTAGTGTGAAGTGCAGTTTGGGATTGTGCTTCATGGGCCCCAAATATCTGGACTCACAAGGGACTTTTGTGTCCAGATCTGGAGGATTTGCAAGAATATGAACCATGTACGGAGAATTCACATATTCAGAAGGCCAGTAAGCCTTTCCCATGCATGGCCTCCCAACAGTCTGAAGCAGTAGGCACTATCCTTACACCCATTTTACAGATGGTAATGCTGCAGCTAAGCAGGCTAATCAATGCCACCAAGCCCATGAGTACAAGGTTACAGTACAAGGTTACAGTTTGAACCTAGGTCTGTCTATCTGACACCACAGCCCTACTCCTAGCTCTCACTCTCTGTTACTTCCTCATTCATTCTCTTATGCCACAAATATTGAACACCTCCAAGAGTTAGACACTGTTCTAGGTGCTTAGGATACAACAGTGAATAAATCAGATAAGAATGCGTGCGTGCTAAGTCGCTTCAGTCATGTCTGATTAATTGCGACCCAATGGACTGTAGCCCGCCAGGCTCCTCTGTCCATGGGATTCTCCAGCCAAGATTACTGGAGTGGGATGCCCTCCTCGCCATGCCCTCCTCCAAGGGATCTTCCGGACCCAGGGATTGAACCTGCATCTCTTACATCTCCTGCATCGGCAGGAGGGTTCTTTACCATAAGAGACACCTGGGAAGCCCCTGGATAAGAATATTTGCTCTCAAAGAAGTTATGTTCAACCCAGCATAAACTGCAGTGCTGTGTGGAGACTACATCCCACGGTTGTGAAGACCATTACCTGGTGGATCTCACTTCCAAAGCACTCAGGAAAAAATATGTAAATTTGGGGAAAGGCATGATCTTAGTTGCGGTAGGTGTGTTTTTTAAGTAAGTTCAAGGGGCTAAAAAAAAAAGTTCCTGCTCAACTTGAAAATGAGACTGGGGTGTGTTCTATCAGTTTTTCCTGAAGGGGAAAAAAAAAATCCCCTAATTTTAATTCCCTTCTGAACTCAGCCACATGTTGAGATAAGGAAGGTGGGGTTATAAATCAATTCAGCTCCCTTGGGAGAAAAATTATAGTAATAAGCTTTTAAAAAACGATGATAATAATAAGCTATATGATTTCAAAGTGACTCACCACCACTCCCCCCTTCTTTTTTTTTTGACAACTGAAATTGATTTTGAAAGGAAAGGCTGTGGAGATTTTCGTTGAATACAATCCAGACGTTCTAAATCTAAACCCTCTCACCAAAGAGACTGCAGATCTGGAGAGCCTGGGCTCTGTTGATAATGCCCTACTCTCTGCCCGACATACTATACCCACCACCACATGTCACTCAACATGCCTGAGAGCTCGTAGATGAAGGAAATAAAGATGGAATGATATTAAGACTGAAATCAATACAGCTTTCTTTTACATTTCCCAATAGTCTCAATAACTTCAAAGGAGCAGATATGAATATAATTAATGAGCAGAACAAACACCAAGTGCAAAATAAATCTGGACCTTGTTTTACGAGCAGTGTTGGAATGATGGATTTAGAACTGTAGACATGCTTGTTGGCAAATCTGACTACTCACTCATTTCCAAATGGTATAGCCTTTTAGAGCAACTGCAGTTGCATCAGCCTGGGTGCCCCTTAGGAAAAATACTTGCTGGAAGCACTTGGTACCCGACTAAACAGAGCGCTTGTATTTTGATGCATTCAGCCGCTGTTAAAATTTATGTTTGAATCAGTATTAGGAGGAATCCTCTGACCAGCTCTCCATTTGGCTGCTTCTGCAAGCTAATCCCGTTTTAAAATATGTATATTCTTAGGAATCTGACCAAACTGAATAACAACAATGCTCAGAGGAAATACACACTTGTATATCGAAAAGAAATAAGAGCTCTCACTAGAGAACGGGTGCAAAAGCTATGAAAACAAAAACATGGCCTTGGCCGTGGTACTCTGCTTCTAATTGTGTGCCTTCTGGGAAATCCCTCAACAGTTCTGTCCTCCGTCTCCTCATCAATAGTAGTAATACAAGTATATGTACTGGGTGTTCACTATGTATTAGACTAACCCTGTTCTAAAAGGTTCATGCACCCTTTTAGACTAGTCCTATGAGGTACAGTCATTCTGTTATAGCCCCGTTTTTATAAATGAGGAAACTGAGGCTCAGACAGCTGCAGTGACTAGCCTGTACTTTTAAGAATGTGAAAACTAGCAAAGTGAATGTCCTGGCTCCACAGCTTCCATTCTCAACCACTATTTTCTTAGGGCTGGCAGTCTGGAGGTACAGATAGGAGTTCATTTATACAATCCTCACGAGTTTAAGTCCATTTACTCATTCTTTCAGTTGCCTGGTCTCTAAAATGATATTAATACTTGCCCACCTTACATCTTGAACTTCGCACATGAAAGTCAGAAGACAAGGAAGAAATGAATGACACATTGTGACTGTCTCTTTATATTTGGTGGAAAGAGAAGCAGCTGGTGGACAAAAAAGGTCCTTCTAATTTCTTCTCACATTTTACCGACGGCATCATGAGTTACAAAGACCTGGGCTCTCTAGTCCTTTGCTTCACAGCCCTCTTAGCCCACTGTGGCTAATTTTATCCTTAGTCAGGTGTCCTGTAACAGGCCTACACAGCAAAAACATAAGCATTCTGGTAATTCTTCATGAATATAAACTGTGTGGACTCCAACCAAAGCATTCAGACCTTGGCTGCTGCTGCTGCTGCTAAGTCGCTTCAGTCATGTCCGACTCTGTACGACCGCATAGACAGCAGCCCACCAGGCTCCCCTGTCCCTGGGATTCTCCAGGCAAGAACACTGGAGTGGGTTGCCATCTCCTTCTCCAATGCATGAAAGTGAAAAGTGAAAGTGAAGTCACTCAGTCGTGTCCGACTCCTAGCGACACCATGGACTGCAGCCTACTAGGCTCCTCCGTCCATGGGATTTTCCAGGCAAGAGTACTGGAGTGGGGTGCCATTGTCTTCTCTGTTACGCCTTGGAGTGACAGTTTAAAAGCTAGATTATTAACAATGACTTCCTGCTTAGGGTCAAATCCACTAATTTGTGCTCCAGAGTATTGGTCTAACATTTGGGCCCAGGGACAATCCTATTTCTAATACATCTGTCCTCCAAGGACTATAGACACATGAATTTAGCAGATAATGTCCCAGGGATCAAAGAAGTCTCATTACAGTCCCTACACACAAAGAGAAATAACGGTTTGTTCTACTGATTGTCATGAAATACACCCAAATGTCTTGATATTCCATCTTTTAAGTCAGTTGTAAAAAGAGAAATTGTTTACACCTTTAACAGCATGATGAAGATGTATAAATCTTGATCCAACTGGCTGTTGGAAGTGAGAATGGCTCCAGGGAGGATGGCTCTGTGGGAAGGGGGTGTGGTGGGGGGGTTGAGGGTTGGAGGGGGTGTTCAGGGATGGGGAGGTGGGTGAGGTTAGAAGGATGGGGGGTGCAATCACCTTGTTCCTGGCCCAGTACAGAAACAGCATCTGGGGTGCTTCCCTCTGCTCCAGCAGCAGCGCTTGGTTAGGGAGGGCAGCAAAATTAAAAACACCGGGCAGAGACGAGCGGGGACGCGGGTAGGGGGGTAGGAAAGACAAAAACAGAAACCACCACTCACAGAAGCGAACCCTGAGTCTGTTTTATGTGGTAAGGAAATCTAAGATCTAATCAGTAGCCTTAATTGAAAGGCTCAGTGAGGGGGATCTCTAAGCTCCTCTTCCTGCCATTAATTTTAATTTTAGCCTTTCACAGGGTACGGACAGGAGTGAAGGTGATGCGTAGGGCCCAGCCATTTAGAACCGTGAGGGCCCCTGGAGAGACGGTGAGGCGCTTCCCCTTCTGAGATCTGCTGGGACACGACAGGCACTGGGCGGGGCTGTCGGGGTCCACAGAGGCTCTGTCCCCTCAAATCCGCAGAGGAAACCGTTCCTCCTCCTCTGTGCCCAAGCGCTGCCACACCGCCCGTGGAGGGAGCCGCGCCGTGGTTCTCCCTCGCCACCTTTCCTAAAGGCCACGCTCGTTGCGGAGCTCTGGGGAGAGGAGAGGCAGACGCGCGGAAGGGCAGAGAAGACGAGGAGGTAGGGAGAAAACGAACCACTAGAGCGGCAGCAGGGAGTGCTGCTGAAGAGCTTTCAAGGACTTTTAAAGGAATGCCATCCACTCTTTCCTCGCTGTTTCTGCAGTGTCATTGACTGCTCCTACCAAGTGCTCAATTAAAATCGGTCTCCCAGGTCCCTCAGTAGTAAAGAATCCGCCTGCCAATGCTGGAGACTCAGGAGACTCGGGTTCGATGCCTGGGCCGGGAAGCTCCCCTGGGGAAGGAAATGGCAACCCGCTCCAGATTTCTTGCCTGGAAAATCCCATGGACAGAGGAGTCTGGCGGGCCACAGGCCATGGGGTCGCAAAGAGGCACACAGGACTGAGCATGCGTGCAGACGGTGCATTGACGCACCACTTTGGTGCACCTACTCACCGGGTATACAGTATGAACTTTCTTCTGCGGGCAGAAGACGTTAATAGTGTCTCCTTTGTGCTTTCACCAGTTTAAAGCCAGAGCAAAACATAATTATAGCAGAGGCTGTTAATGGATTAGGTGGTAGGTTTTGCCACCTTACTCTGTGCCCCTCTTTCCCTCCATTGGGCTCTGTGCTAGCTCTCATCATCTTCTAATTATCTGTTCCTTTTTTCGCTTCACAGCTTTAGAAGTTACAAGGGTATTAGCTGAATCCAAATTAAATTTCTTTTTTTTTCCTTTTAAAGGAAATTTAAAAAAAGAGTAGGTTCTTTTTAGGAGTGGTGCTTCACTCCAGACAATCAAACAGGAAAGATATGTAAAAGGGTCTCTGAAAAATCTGTGAAGCCAAATAAACCCCAGATAACTGTAGCCCTGCATTGGGTGCAGTGAGTATATTTCAGTCTCTTTTCCACCTCAGGATTTCCACCTGAAAAAAAAAATGAAATAATCACACTTACTAATCTTAGAGTGGCAACTGGTGGATTTAACAGCGCCCTGAAAACGAGACTCCTCTGTTTAATGAAGCAGCTCATTCAGAGGTTCATTCGGCTAATAAAACCCCCATTTTTCACTTGTGTTTGAAGCTAGTCCATTATTCTTTTGCGTGTGGTTTGAACCAGTTTTCCGTGAGCTGTGGTTGCTCCTGAGGATGGATATGAATGGCACTTATTAGGAAGGGAAGAGCTCATGAATTCAGATCATCCTTAATGCTGAAATGAGCTGTAATGAAGGCCTGAGATCAAAGTGCTTGAGAAGCAACGGCAGATGAATGGGCCCCAGAGCCTGGGTCGCTGCAGAAAAGGATTAGGAAACTTCACTTAAGTAGCCAGAAAGGTTTCCACAGGCTAGCCTGCTCTGCATTTAATTGTTTATGGGATTCGTGGTCGAAAGATATACAAATGGCCTCCCTCAGAGAAAACAGCGTTATCAGATATTTTCCACAAGGGAGAGGAAGGGCTTTAAATTAGTAGCAAGAAGAACAGAAGTGAGGCCATTCTTAACTCTCGGGGAGGGGGCCAGGGTGAGGGAGAGGGGCTGAAGGAAGAGACAGGTCCAGAAAGAGGGGAAGAAGGGAAAGGAGGAGGAAGAAGGAGCAACCGCCTAGCCTTCAGGATAAGCATAGACATCCAGGGAGAAGCACATCCCTCTTCTCCTAAATACTGAACATGAAGCAAAACAGAGCTCCTGCACTGCAGTGCGGGTGCCTCCCTGCCACGCATCGAAGCGGCGAGATGCAGGGCGAATGGAAAGCAGATGCAGTGGTGGAGTACTCCAACTTTTCACTCTCCTCCTTGAAAAGATGTCAAGGATTATTTGTGTTACCTCCCTGGAAAACGCCGAGACGTCCTCTTAAGGGATGAATGAAAGATGAGTACAAAGAGTTAATTTGAAACCAATCAAGCCCTGTGTTCGTCGACTGCTTCAGAAATCCTTCTGTTTTAATGATGAATTTATTTTCAAAGCAGTGCCGATCCTTTTGAGGGGAATTCCACCTCTCACAGCTGCGCAATGTGCCCTGCAGTGTTGAGCTTTCTTGCCCACCTGCTCTTTGTAAAACAGCGTGGACTTCCCAGAGCTGAGAGTGTGCCAAGCTGGCTCAGCCCGCCTAAGAGCCATCCTCAGCCTGCAGCCACCGAGGTGTCAGTGAATACACCACAAACCCCTGCAAAACAGGCAGGGCAACTTGGTGGAGCCACACAACCACATGGCAAAGCCACAGACTCCCTCTCACCCAGCAAAGGACCCTCTTGAATTTTCTATGGTTGATCTGTTAACCTAACTTGGCTTCCCCTTGCTGCCCTGTTCAAAAGCAATTGCCTTGAAAATATTATTCGCAAAAATTTTTAAAAACATCACACCTGAAAAACCCTACACAAAATTCCCATTTCGTTGTCCAAGCACAACTCTTGAAGAGACTGGAGGATTTTATCTGCTTTAACTGGGATGGAACTGACATGTTTGTGTTGAAATAGCACCTGGCCATGACTTTAAAAAGCTCCACTTAATAGCTTTGGGTTCCCTGTTTTTCTTCTTTATTCAAATACATCTAATTGTAAGGTTCTGAAATTTAAATGTGGTGGCTGTGCATCTGGTTATCAACAAAGAACTTCTGGATTAATGCAGAAGCACATTTAATAGGCAGAATGCTATCCCTTTGTGCCTTTGAGGGCATCCATAGTTCTCTTAACGAGGAGGATTATGAGATCGAACCCTTAGCAGTGAAATAGGCCCTGTTCCCCTCTGTAAAAAGATTCGTCCTCCTGGACCATTGAGTCATCTGAGGTCTGCTATTATTTATCCACTCCCAGTGTTGTAGCAAACAGTAAGAGGGAAACATTGTGCCAAAGTACCTATTTTATAATTATGATTCATTGGAAAAATGCAGAGTTTGTTCTAAACTAACTTTCATGAAATGTACATGTCATAACCGTTAGTCTTTTTTTCAACTCCAATACCTAGTTTTTCACATCTTTACAGTTCTCTCAAATTTGATTGAGAATCTCAAAATAAGGTGATGAACAGTCCATGTGTGTGTCATGGTAGTTATAGCAATAGTAACAGTGATAGTAATAGTAATAGACTAAAGGCAGGGGATTGAATTTTAAGGAACTTAATTGAGTAAGATTTGACATTATCATCCTAAAGCATCAAACTTCATATGTTTGCTTTCTAGCAGTCTTGGCTAAGACTGTGAATAAGGCAAAGATCACTGTTTCTGCTATAGCATCATATAATTTAGAAATCTATAAAATGCAGCTCAGGAGTGTTACTCAGATAGCAATTTAAGGATTTTCAGGAATACAGCATACTTCAGTGAAATATGTTCCTATTGAATAGATAGAACTTGCATACCCTCAGGTATTTATGAGCAACAGAACTTTCCGGGTGCCTCTGCATTCTTATCAATTCCAGCCTCAACGTCCTAGTGACCCACTAATGACCACAGAGTCACACATGCAGGCTGCCAGGTGACCCTGCGGACACAACTTGTTGCACAGAAAATGACCAGACAACTGGAAAAATGGAAGATGGCAGTGCCTTCTCCCCTTTGCTGTATACCAGCTTGCTTAAGACTGGTTTAACACACAATGCAATAACCTCAATCGATAGTTTAGATTGATGTATCTAAATATTTAAAGGTATTATTCCCACTAGGAAAGCTTATTGTTCCAACTGAAAGCATCTCAAAGTTGTGCTATGAACGTTTTAAAAATCTGCTTATGGGTGTTTGGCTAGACTGGATTGTTCACAGTGATACTAGCACAGTGGCAGCTTAAAACAGAGTTGAGCTGCTATTCAGCACCCATTTCTCCTCCATGGGGTAGCAGTTGTGAAGTTTGTATGGGACTGTCTACCTTTCCTCCAGCAACAGGGGTGGGCCCTAAATAGCCTAGGCCAATCAGTGTAATCCCAATTTCCTATCCACAGTGATTGGTCTAGAGAAGGCACATGACCCAAGATGGTCCAATAAGAGTGAAGCCCAGACCTTTGTTTGCTGATTTGGAAAGAAATTCTGTCTCAGTCTAGGGTGGTGTGCAGGTAAGTACACAGGCTAAAGTAAACAGCCTTTTTTTTCTACTTGGAGAAAAACCAGTCGAAGAATAAAGGCAGTAGCCAGAGGAGAGACAGGGCTGAGAGAAGTTTATAAAACAGAGCCCTGATCAGACCATTCTGAAGTTTGAAATAACCCTGAACTTTTTCAGTTATGTAATCCAACAAATTATGTTCATTGCTTAAGCCACCTTGAACTTCAGTGATTTGCAATTGAAAGCTTCCAAATGAACACAAAGTGATTCAATAAATATTTGTTGAATGACTGAATAGTTATGCATATTGTAATTTAGTCCATATGAAAATGTAACGTTACTGGTGATCATATTTCTGTTATTAAACTTTCAATCATCAGCAAGCTCTAGGAATGACTTGGAAATTGTAAAATTGTATTTTCCATCAACGGTAATAGACCATTGCCTAGAGTTAATGGACAGAAAAAGATGCTATCTATTCCTGAAAGGTTACTGTATGCTTCCATAGATATAAAACACGTTACATGTACTCACTACACAAAGATGAAGTGAGGCATAGAGTTTTAAATTATTAAGGTAAAATCTTTTAAACAAATCCCTTAATGGTTCACCATAAGGAAGACAGAGACATCTCAAAAACAGTCACGGATTTGTCCTAGGTCACCCATCCTCTCGCTTGGTCTTCTGATGACAAATGGCCACAGCCACAAGGCAGCTGGCCAGGGTACAGACCAGCTCAAAGCCCTCTCAAGACTGTAACAATGCAGAGGCAAGTGGTCCTCCCGCTGGCCCTGGAGTGTGACCTCTAAGAGGGCAGGAACTTGACTTATTCTCCACAGTGTCCCCACACCTAGTATGAGACACATGGGATATGTGTGTGTGTGATCAGTTCGTGACACACAGTAGGCTGTCAATCATTATTTGCTGAGTGAATGAATGACAATTTATGACGTGGGTCTCATTTGCTCTTGTCTTATTCTGTTTCATATAAGAAGGAGGAGGAAGTGAAAGACATAATTGAGTTAATTTGGGTTTTCCCCTAAGCTGCTCTTTGATCACTTTGACACTTAATTGAGTTCCTGCATCCATCTAAATTCTCTTCAAGATAACCTCACATACCCTCAAGGCATTTTTTCTCAACAGAAAATACAGAACTTGACTATCAGGAGAGAAACCAGTGAGTCTTTGACTTAAAGAAGAGGGTATAAGGGACCTTTTTTGGGGGGCTGATTATGAGATCTTAGGAAAGTCATTTTACCTCTCTGGGTTTCAATTTTTTCATCCCTAAAAGAGGCGAGTTGAACTGTATGAGTTGCTTTTTCAGCTGTGCTTTATAGAGCCCAAGGTGTTTTGTAGAGCAAGAGGTTGTCGTTGTTTAGTCATTAAATCGTGTCCAACTCTTTTGCAACCCCACCAGGCTCCTCTGTCCATAGGATTTCATAGGCAAGCATACTGGAATGGGTTGCCATTTTCTTCTCCAGGGGATCTTCCTGACCCAGGGATCGAACCCACATCTCCTACAGTGACAGGCAGGTTCTTTACCACTGAGCCATCTGGGAAGTTGAGAGTAAGAAGAGAGAGGGATAAGGCCAGGGCTCAGAGCCCTCCACTCCCACGTAAGCAGAAGAGGGTCCGGAGGCTGACTGGCTGGCTTCCAGTCACAGTCCTACTATTTCCTAGCCGCATGATCTCAGACAAGTTATCTTTCATGCATCTCGGTTTCCCTACCTTTAAACAGAGATGACAATAATATTTCTTTACAGGATGTTATGAGGATTTAATAAATTAATATCTAAAATGATATTAATACATGAAAAATGTTGTATAAATTTCAGATATTACTATCTGTTTTATATATTGGAGTTCCGATAATGTTTAGGCTTAAATGGTTTAAAGTTCTTCTGCTGCCAACAAAACAAAAATATTTAATTAAAAGAAAATGTTTAGGGTTTTTAATTAGGATGTAATAGGGGATAGTAATTGCAAAGGGTCTGTTAGACAGATATTAACCTCTGCAGCCACCATTGTCATTAACACCACACCTCGCCAACCAGACTCTGCAGTATGTTTAACTCAGCACAATGGGCTGCCGCAGCTTGAGAGAGCTGGCTTTTTCTCCTGAAGATTATTCTGCGGTCCCATTCAAATGGCCTCTGCGTCGCTGGGCGGCTGATGCCTGGTGCTAGACAGAGAAGGGCTCCGTGGCTAATCGCTCGCATTCCTGTGAAGACTGAAGGAAAAGATAAATTTCCTTAACAGTCAACATTTCAAGGGAAGGCATTTTCTTAACAGAATATGGTGAATATCTGAAAAGATTGAAACCTCAGGCAGTTTAAAATTTGCAAGGAAGGAGTGCCTGGCAGTTCAACTGCTTTAAAATTCCTTTTCCGAAGATATCATATGAATTTAAATAAAACTTGAATGATTATGGTAATTATCCACACTAATAACCTTGCTCAGAAACTCCTTTATCTGTCGTTTCACTTCCAGAATGCTGTAGACTGCCAGGCATTCCTTCTCTCCTTTACCTGGAGAACAGAGTTTCCATTTCTCGACATTGTGCTCTGGAACTACAACTATGGGTCAGTCTATTTTTGGACTCACCCAGGCTCATCATCCCCTCACCGGGTACTGATACTGCCCTCACAAGCCCTGTTCTCCTAGTTTGCTCCCCAAACACTGAGCTCAGATCTCCTTTGACATTTGGCTTACATTTCAAAATATTTGTCTACCCCTTCTCCTTCCCTTTTTCTGTTTCTTCCTCCCTACTTTCCTTCTCTCCTTGAGACTAATCGGTATAAAGGCGGTGGGGGGCGAGCAGGGGGGTTAGAAATTGCTCCTTCCTATTCCTCAGGACTAAGGTTGGACAGGCGCGTCTCTGTCCCAGAAATATGTGAAGATTAATCCAATTTGCAAGGGCATGCAGGAGCTGTAAATATTTATGGGCAACAGAGAAGAAAGTGACCCAAGCACACCGGGTAAAGGAACCAGGCAGAGGGCTGGCCAAATGCCAGTGACCCCAGATGCTGCTCCCCGGGTGCCAGGTGCAATTAGCCGCCCGGGGGGCCTCCCTTCTGGGTGGGAGGTGACAGGAGTCTGGGAAGTCAATCCTGGCATCAGGAGCAGCAGAATTCTTCTCTCTCCCTTTCCTCTACTCCCAGCCCATTTCTAACTTCCAACCTCTTGGAGGTTCTAGGGACCAATTTAGTAGTCAGAAACTTCCCACATCTCCAACCTGCCTATTGCTGGCGTGGATGACTGACTTGTACTTCTGGGGAGAGGAAACATATGCTCACCCTCCGCTCCTCACCTCCGCCATCCTATCATCTGTTAGAAAACATCAGGGGATGCATAACTTTTCCCACCTTTGTACCCAAGCACGTGCAAGTTGTTTCAAGGTCTAAGGTTTAAGAGTTTCTTGAATATTCTCCTTCTTTGTTACAATGTAGACAGAATATGTTAGAAAGAAATACAGTGGTTTACAACTAGATGATTTCTTTTTTCTGGCCTTGCCACCCAGCTTTCGGGATTTCAGTTCCCCGGCCGGGGATTGAATACTGAGCTCACAGCAGTGAAAGCAACGTGAATCCTAACCACTGGACTTCCAGAGAATTCCTTAGAACTAGATGACTTATTATTAGAAATTCATTGTAACAGAGAAAACCTTTCACCAAGGGTCACCAGCATTTTCTTGCATTCTGGCAGGAATGGGGAACTCACTACTGTCAAAGCCAGTTCAGTCGTGTTGGCCCAGTTTTGTTCATTAGAATCATATTTTGAACAAATGAATACCTGCTTCACAATTGCATGTATCTATCAACCTTTTCCTGCCCCTTAGGGTATTACACAAGTAATCACAGATAGCTGCTTTGTATCTGATTTTGCTTTTTCATTTGTTTATGTGTGCCCCAGTGTGCCTGCAGGTTCCCTGATAGCTCAGATGGTAAAGAATCCACCTGTAATGCAGGAGACCCCGGTTTGATTCCTGGTCGTGAAGATCTGCTGGAGAAGGGATAGGCTACCCATTCTAGTATTCTTGGGCTTCCCTTGTGGCTCAGCTAGTAAAGAATCCATCTACAATGCGGGAGACCTGGATTCGATCCCTGGGTTGGGAAGATCCCCTGGAGAAAGGAAAGGCTACCCACTCCGGTATTCTGGCCTGGAGAATTCATGGACTGTATTTTCCATGGGGACACAGAAAGCTGGACACGACTGAGCGACTTTGACTTCAGTTCAGTTCAGTGTGCACGGGTGCTCAGTCGTATCCAACTGTTTGCTACCCCATGGACTCGAGCCTGCCAGGCTTCTCTAGTCATGGACTAACTCATCTTCTTTTGTAACTATTCTTCATTTTGTGAGTCTTAGAGGAAGGCAGAGACCTACTTCCCATCACAGAAGCCAAAGAGGACTGGGGATCCCCTCTACTCATCTGCAGACAGTCAGCATATGGTCACATAACCAATTGGAAGCACCAAGTGGGATTTTTAATGTGAAGGGGGAGGGGCAGGCTCAGTCCAAGACCATTGGTGGAAAACAGAAAGATCCAGCAGTGATGGCCACAGTGAGCCGTGGAGGAGGGGCTAGCACAGTATCCCAGCTAGATGGTTCTTGTGGTATAACCACAGCTGTATCCTTTGCTGCCAGCCTCACTTGGCTCTTTGAGTATTTTCCCCACCAGACTCTCCAGTCCCCTGGTGATGGTACAAGTCACCCAATCATGTTCCAACAAATTCCTCTTTTGCCTACGTTAGCCAGAGTCAGTTTCTGTCCTTAGCAACCATGAGCCCTGACTGATACATTCTCTTCCTCCCACATTCTCCCAGATGGTCTGCTCACCATCATTGCTCCCCTATCAAGGTGCCCAGCTGTCTCTGTGCACCCTGATGAAGCAGGACTAGTGGAGCCATCCTCTTTCTACACCTGGATAGGACACATATAGTGATGCTACTGCTCCCAGGGGTGTGTAACCACATCGCCCTACTGACTTGTACTCTGTCAAAGAAAATCCCCAACTTTCTCTCTGCATATTATAGTTAAGCCATTATCACCCTCATTCCATAGTGCATGTGAGTGTTTTGATCTGGAACTCCTAGTTCATTTAGAGTCAGAATTTTTCTGGCTGGGGGATCCCAAACTCCCCAATAATCAGGTTCCTGCCCATTTTCTCCTATGAATGAATCCTACCTCACACTCTATACCCATGAGTGAGTTTCCTGCCCCTCTTCCCTATTCTTATGCACTCACCACCCCACACCTAAGGGCTGGAAGGCCTTCTGTGAATCTCATGTTCCAGCTGAGTCTCCAAATGACACAGTTGATTATCCATCCCTCATGAACACCACCTGATGGTGCAGCCACCATCGAGTCCCTTGCTCAGTCTCTGCTTAAATGCACCTGCTGGATGTCAGGCCCTGGACGTTGTTGTTGTTCAGTCACTGAGTTGTGGCCGAACATTGAGACCCCATGGACTGCAGCATTCCAGGCTTCCCTGTCCTTCACTGTCTCTTGGAGTTTGCTCAAACTCATGTCCATTGAGTCAGTGATGCTATCTAATCATCTCATCCTCTGCTGCCCCCTTCTCCTTTTGCCTTTAGTCTTTCCCAGCATCAGGGTCTTTTCCAAGGAGTCAGCTCTTTGCATCAGGTTGCCAAAGTACTGGTGCTTCAGCTTCAGCATTAGTCCTTCCAATGAATATTCAGGGTTAATTTCCTTTAGGATTGACTGGTTTTATCTCCTTGCTTTCCAAGGGCCTCTCAAGAGTCTTCTGCAGCACCACAGTTCAAAAGCATCAATTCTTTCTAGTGGCTTTGGGCACAATGCCCATTCTTGTCCTCTCAAACTGACCTTGTAGTTCCTCTTGAGCTTCAGGTTGGAGTCAGACAACTCAACCCCATATTTCAGTGCCTTTTCTTAATTGATCATGGACATGGAGAAATGTAGGGGGGGGAGTGGGAAGAGGAGATTACACGCGTTGGGTGCTTGTTATAGACCCACCTTATTAAAGGCCCTTACATACTTTATGTAGATTATCTTATCAGCTCTCTATCATAGACATGATTGCCCCAGTTCTCCAGATTAGGCAACCGAATCTCAGAGAGGATAAGTGTCTCTCAGGTGCTGAGTCTAGAATTCAAACCCAGATCTTTCACCAAACTCTCCCGGTCCGGTTCTGACATAACTAATAGAACTGAAGTGTGTAAATGAGAGCTTGGAGCGTGGAGCCCACTGAAGCAGGATCCTCTCGGCATTCGTGTTGCCATGTTGACAGAGGGCATGAGTCTTAAGGGCGGCACACGGTCTTCGCGTCATTTCCTTCAAGAAACAGTCTTGTTGCCTCCTCAACCCCTCGTATGAAAAGTGAAGTCAATGTGTTCTTTGTCCTGGGTGATTGCGATCCTCAAAGTACTTCTGAACTCAGAAGTTTATGTCACCAAGACTGTGCCATGCCTTCTGCAAGTGTCCCATGCGCTGCCCAGAGCTACGAGAGAGGACACAGGGGTCCCTCTGAGGACCCAAAGTGCTAAACTAGACACAGGTCGAAGCCTCTTCTTGGCCTCACAGTGGCTTAAGCTGAAAGGAGCAGGGAGCCCGGGACCTGCTCAGCCAAGCCTTCAGTTCCCTCTCTGACTTCTGCCCAAGAGAGCAGAGCCATTTATAGGCACACATGGTCTGCAAACTGAATTCTGGTTGGCAGCTTGAATGACTTCGGCAACCAAGCTCTTTCTATAAAGTGCTTACAAATAGAAAAATTGTCCCGTCTGAATTTTGTTTTATTGATTCTGCCAAATAGGAAGGCAAGAATAAAGGTCTGGGAAATCCACAAACTTGAAAATTGGTGTCTGATGAGAGCTGATGGTATCTTCTTGGAGGCAGAGCACTGCCAGCAGCAGTGGCCTAGTTTTGTTTTGAAACCTCCCTTCCTGGAACCACAATTGCTACTGCTTTGGTGGCAGAAGGAAGATGTTTACCCTTCACAAAGACGGCAAGCTTTCCAGCCCTTTATGTAATCTCCTGGGCCACCAAGGGGCCAGCCACATGGTGTCTGCAGATGGGGAGAGAGGCCGACAATTCTCATACCAGGCATTCCTCCACTGTCCTTCCAGCCTGCGTAACAGGTCGCTCCCCTTCCTACCAGAGAACCTGAGGCTCCACCACTGACTGCCAACTCCCCACTCAGGCCTGACAGCAATTTGTAACTCAGCTTACACAGGCTCTCCTACTGTCTGCATTTTTGTTTGTGAAATGAGCAATTTGCTGTTGGTCGCTTGGCTCCTCTGTGAAGTCGGCCGCGAGGGCGGCTCACCCAAGGGGACAGCTGGGCAGTGAAAGCAGAGGGCGATCCCCTAGCGCTTGGCCTGCGCCTTTCCCCTCCTCATGGATCTTGCAAGTAGTTTTGTCACATGGAGCCACTCTCGGTTCTCCATGTGTGGTATTTGCAGCAACAGAGAAATCAACCCAGAAGGAAGGGTTTTGATGAGACATTTGGGAGGTCTGGGCAAATGCAGTGCCCTTCTGGACAGCTGCTTTCTTTGGAAAGACTTGTCTTCTTTTTTGTGAGACGAGGCCCTGGGTGTGGGGAAAAGAGGTGGCAAAAATTTGTCCTAGCTCACACTCCAGGGGTGAAACACCCCGGCTCACTCATCAAGTGATAAAGACGTGGTGAGGAAATCAAAAACCACAGCCGACGCTTATTGCCTCAACGGCCGCGACATTATCTCACCACTCATTTAGAACATATGTTCAACAGCAGCATTGGGGTGCGGGGTCTCAACTGTGCTCCGAACACAGAGGGGAAGAGGTGAGAAGCACTGCATGGAGGAGGCTTCTGTGACAAGTCCTCCAGAAATTCTGAGACCCGCCTTCCCCTCCCTTCTTCCTTTTGATGCCATCACCACCATCACCACGTGCGAACTATTTTGTCATCAGGAACAGTGACAAACACACATGGTGGTTCCAGCTACCTGTGTTCCATGTTGGCCAAGGGGGAGGTAATGCTACCTTCCTCTCCTCCCTGTCCCCTCCCCCCAACCTCTCCATCCAGGGGGAAAGGTGCAGACATGCACTCTTATCAAGCATTCAAACTATTTCATGGGAAGACCACACTTTGTTCTATTCTGGCTTCCCTCATGGGGGCGGGGGTGGGACGGCACATCTTCAAACGCCTGCTGGCTTAAATGGTGACAGCTGCATGCAACGGGCTTGCTTACAGCCTGCCGGGTGCAATGGGAGATAACTGCAGGGTAGAACTTCAAAGACAGACCCACTGCAGCCATTCCAACAGCCCGGGGCTGCCGCTGTTAGTTGGTGCCTCCTTGCCTCCCTGCATGCAACAAGTGAGTCAAGGGCAGCTCAAAAATCGGACTTTGCCTATGTGCATGGGGAGTTCCGATGCAAGGAGGCAATAATGAGTCAGGAGACGTATTTAGGGCTCTCTGCAAAGCCCCAAATACATTTGTCCTAGACAAACGTTTTTATCTTGGATAGATAGTGAGGAGAACCAACTCATCCTAGCATGTGAGTTTGACCAAACTTTTATGTTTGTAACAGATTATACATTTTAAAGGCTGAAAGTGAGTTGAAGTCTTTATTTTGTAAACGTGTGCCTTGCTCCAGTGTCACCTGAATTACCCATCTTTGCAGAAATCACTTATTAAAAGTTGGCTCTATGTTAAAATGGATGGTGGCCTTTGATCTTCAACCAAAGAGCCGTTATGGGAGAAACCGTCACACAGAAGATGCAAGAGATGACTTGAAATGCTCGCTTTCTTGCAATGGGTGCACAGATGGCTGTTTAAGGAACCACATTAAAGCACCACCTTGAAAGGTAGTTATTTCCTGTCTTCTCCATCTGGCAGGTCCTAACGAAATACACTCCAAGGAGCAGACTCACTGTGACACTCTGTCGACACATGTGGCTACTGATGCTTTTGGTGAGGCTATTCATTTCTATAAATTGCCTCCTGCTGCCCTACCATCCAGCTTGGTCCCTGGTTCTCCTTTCTGTCTGTCAAAGTCCTAATTGGAACACAGGCAAGTTTGTATAACCTCTCTAAGCCTTGGTCTTCTCATCTGTGAAATGCGAATGAAAACATCTTATAATAACAGTAATAAGTTTGTTTTGCTTCAGTTACACTGAGTTGGTTCTGCAATTTAAAAGAAGCTATTTGCGAAAATGAATATCCCTGTAGTATGTGTTCGTATGATACGATATATAGAATTCAAATGATGGAAAATAACATAGCCAATCATGTCTTAAGACATGGGGAAAATATCACACTGTGATCATTACGTGAAAAGAGCAAAGGCTTTGAAGAACAAATAAGACAATCTGTGTAAGGTGATTAGTATAATGCATCACGTGGTCTGCACTTAAGACACTGAAGTCATTATTATGTTCACTTCGCCTTTGTGTCCACACCAAATACCACCTCCATTATGAAGCCCTGTCCGGTTGTTCCAGCCAATGATCCTTTTTCCTTAAGCTCCATGGAGTCACCCTGCCCTTGGTACTGATACAATCCTATGTATACATAGGATTGCACTAATGTACGTCACATTTTATATCACACTATGATAAATATTTCCCCTTCTTGTCTTGCATCAGTTAGGTTGAGTTGGCCCTACAGTTTGAAAGGGAGCCTAACTAATACATTACGATGTTTTCATGTGATGGAACATAATATAACCTGAACGAAATGTCTTAAGACATGGGGAAAGTATTTTGTAACTAAGTGAAAAAAGTGGCATGGAAAACTGTAATACAGTATGTTGGCAAGTAATAGAACCCCCAACTGTGTGTATATACATACATATATGTTAAAAAAAAACCCCACCAAATAATAACAAATATTTACAATGAATAAATAATAACAAATATTATTTGGTATTTATTATACCAAATAATAACTGCATATTATTTTGGCATATGTTTTTAGCTGATTTTTTATTGTTTCTCTTCATATTTTTTTGAATTTTCCTATTTCTACTAAACAGAAAAACAAACAGGAATTTTTTTAAAAGGGCAAGTTGTGAAGTATGAATGTGGGGTAAAAAAAACATACACACAAGGGGTTAGGGAGAATTTAATGAGTTTCTAACTTCATCTGGTTCTTTCAACAAACACTTTAAGAGCAAACTGTTATGAGGCTCTCATAAATACAACAGGAGAAAACAGACTGAAGACAGGCCCTGGCCTTAAGAGACTTAATATTTAGTTGGGGAGATGAGCCATACAAATGGGGGTGATGACACAAGGGAGCAGTAGAGGAAGAGGCAAGATGAGTGGTTCTGGGAGCAAGGGCAGGACTTTGCTGTGTCCACCATGCTGGAGAAAGGCTTAGTACAGAAGCGGTCTTCAGGACTCCTCCAAGGCAGACAGACTCCATGGCCATGTGGATTGTTACACTTATTGGTTAAAGAAGTCAGGGATGGAATGATTAAAATAAACTCATATAATCTAACATTTTTTATTTAAATCATTAATTTCAAATGGTTTCTGCACCTACTTTTTTCCAGAGTTGCTAGCAAGTAGTAAAGTCCCTTGAGGGTGAATTCCATAAACTTCTGGTGGACTTACAGTGAAATACAAGCAGCAGGAGGGGAAAAAAAAGCAGACCTGAATGTCCTCAACCAGAGTTTCCTCCTCATAGCCCATTAAGAGTAAGAAAATTGGACTTTTTAAAATGCAAAAATATTTTCAATTAAGATTAAATTTTATGAAAATTAAACTTTTCTGTATTGTTTCTGAATAGCAAGTTTATCTGATTTTCTCAAAGCTAACAGAAGTATTTTGGGCTTCCTTGGCGGCTCAGCAGTAAAGAATCCACCTGCCAATGCAGGAGATGCAGGTTCGATCCCTGGGTCGGGAAGATCCCCTGGAGGAGCGTGTGGCAACCCACTCCAGTATTCTTGCCTAGGAAATCCCATGGACAGAGGAGCCTGGTGGGCTACAGTCCATAGGGTCGCAAAGAGTCAGACAGGACTGACTGACTAAACAACAACAGTAAGAGTAATTTAATCCTCTGTTTTGTTCTAGCCAAAATTTTCTATCATCTTTGCAAAGCATCTTGAAATTTAGTGTCAAGATATCCAAATTTACCTCATAAATAAAGGTGAAGAAAGCTCACAACTTTACTTTGAGGGAAACTGTATCCATGTCCAAAGTTCCTAGATTCTCTTTTCTACTAACTGATGGCAAATTTGGGAATATCAAACCATGGCAGATCCAAACAGTTATTTGTTTATAACACGTGTAGGCAGGGTGATAAGAAAGAGAAGTGATATCCTAATGATCCCTTACAAAGAGGAAATCAGAAGTGGTCACACAGAAGCAGAATAGATAGGCAGGTTGGTTACCTTACCTGACACAATCTGCTCTATCAACTTAACCAAAGGTGAAATTTAGGCCACAGATTCACTTTCAAGAAAGTCAGAGGCTTCTCTGGGCAGGGCTAGACCTTTTTGATACTTCCCACTAACTCTCAAGACAGAGATTTTGGCTTTCAAAAGGCTCTCCACATCAAAAAGTTTACTAGGGAAATACATATTTCTGGGTTCTGGAGAAAACCCAGTGGCAATGTTTAAATGAAGACGATGCAACCATTAGCAAGTTTTTTTTTATCATGTTCTTATGTATAATATTTGAAGGTGGAAACTCGATGAATTTTCATTTTGGGGCACAATCAGGCAATCAGGGGTCAGCGATGACATCCCAACACTGAATTCATCCCAGCCCACAGTGCCAAACGACCTTCAGACAGAGTCAGCCAGCAGAGGCCAATGCCAGTAGCAGCTGAATCTTGGCTGCCGTCCAGGCCTCACCCAGCCCTTCTCCCTTCTAGGGTCCCCTCCAATTTCTGTTTCAAAGACAAGGCTAGAGGCTGCCCAGCACTCAATCAGAAGCTTGAGCAGATGTTGGAGGAGCTCAGCCCAAGGAAGTAGAGATTCACACGACTTAATCTTATCACCCCTTGAGTCACAGAACTGAAACTAGCGCCTCCAAGGCAGTTTTCTGAAAACATATTTTTTAAAGTCATTAGAAATATGCATAATATTATCAGTTACCATTTATAGCTTCTGTATTTCTAGTAACTGGCATTGTTGTTACTTCAGGCAAGCCAGAAAATAAGCATGCCAGGAACTGACAGGGTGTGTTATGTCACCAAAACAAAAGAGCTCATGCTGATAAACGTCAGGTTGGCTTCTTTGTGGGTTTTCCCCTTCCTTTTGCAAAGTTGCAGCTTTTGCCTTCTTTTCCACTCGCAGTATGGGCTGAAGTGTTGAGCAACGCAAGAAGCTGGACTCTCTTTCCAAGATATCTGCCTTCTAAAGCTATCAGGCACATCAGATGGCCACGACTTTACCAGATACAAGGACTCTGGCCATTTCCTTTGTCTTAGAGCCAGTAATCTAGTCATGTTTTTAAATAACGGATATTCCTGGAGGTCTTGCTCATCTGGCATATTCATCGTATAGAGAGGAAAAGACAGGATCTTTTCTTGCCACTGAAGACCTGGGTGGTCAGGACTGCCTGAAGGAGGGGAAGACAGAGACTTTCTCAAGTAGCAATGAACAAACAGGAATAGATGTCAGCAGGAAACGTGAAGGAGGAGGGCGGCTGGTGATAAAACTCTGAGAGAGGAGGCTGCAGAAAGCCTCTCCCTTTAGTCCCCCTGCCTACTAATCTCTCCCTCTTGACCACTGTTTCTTTTACCTTTTGATTTAATGCCATTGCAGACAAAATAGGAAAAGGCATTCTCTGCCAGGGCCGTTTACACTGGCTTTCGTCTTCACGAAACCTAATACACGTTACTGCTTTTGTTAAAGAGGAACTAGTATTATTCCTGGGTTTGCATAGATGTGTGTGTGTGTGTGTGTGTGTGTGTGTGTGTGATTTGTTTATACTGATTTCTGCTCCAGGTAGACATTCACATTCTGCCTGAATACAAACGAGTATGTGCATATATTAGACACATACAACTATCTACAGTGGTAAAGACTGCTCGACATTGACTCCAGGTCTGTCTCCCTCTCTTCTTGGACACTTTGGAGGAAAGCCACTGGCTGGCCAGGGTCATTCACCTTGGACTCTTACTTGAGCAACAGATTAACTCCTGTTGTGTTTAAACCATAATACAGTTTTGGTTCTACTTATGTAGCAGTTTAGCCTAACTTACAAATACCCCACAGTCATATATATGAACACACACGACTTAGACCTACCACATAGTACATGACTCTAAGTCTGTCAGTACACCACAATGGTAACTTGCATGGCTCCAAAAGTATGAGAATAATTTGAAAGGAGGCTTATAATGGTGCAAAAGCAATGTTTCCTTTGATAGAATTTAAGCATGATTAACAAGCCAAACACATTTTTAGAAGTTACATATGAATCAACTAGGCTTTCCTAATTTTGAAAGCTAGCTGGAACACAGATGATTCCCGTTTGGGCCAGAATTGCATTAATCTGCTTAGACTAAGCCAGTTTTGACAATAGGAATGATGTTAAGTAGTCCTAAATATTTCTGAAATGCAATTCTGTGAGTGAGCATGAACGTAAATACGCATACAAGCACATCTAGCCACACGTTAACGAGAGAAAAAAATACTATGTTTCTCCATTTAAAAAAAAAAAGTCTCATTCTTTTAATCTGTTTATCCCTGTTAAAGGAGCCAAGTGAAGATTATTGAAATTAATGCTTCACATGGCCCCACAACACAACCTGCACAAGTTAGGAGCAATGATGTTAACCGAGTGTCCACTTGATTATAAGAAAGCATTTGGGGGAGACACTCATTGCATTTCCACGAGCCAGGCAAGCAGTCTGGCTTAAATCTTGTAGGCTTAAATCCTGGCAGCAATATTATCAGAAATAACTCTCACCTCTTTCAATCAGAGATCTGAGACTTTGAAGTAATGCTCAGCTTTACAAAGGCAGAGAAAAATGGAGGCAGGGTCTTTGTTTGTGGAACTACATGTGAAATTCTAAAAAACCCACCCTTTGTCATTCCCAGGAACAAAACTGGGAAGGCTGAAGAGAACTTTTGCCAATGTTAGTTTTCTAGAACATGCCTTGGGCATAGTAGTGAGAAAAAAGAGAGGGAAAAATCAACTGGTGAGCATTACTGGCTGCAAGACAAGATTCAAATAAGCTGTTTAGCCTTTGGTTTCAGCATTCCCAAACATCATAAAGATTTCAGCTCTTGTAAAAGGGGAGCCAATTGTTTACAATAGACTATTCTGGAGGGAGTGGGTGTGTCTCAAGAGGCAAATATTTGCCCATAGGAGGTAATAAAATTGTATTAAGCTCTTACCCCACTGCTGTACGTGGTCATCAACGTGATTAGCTCACTCAAGTCTATTTTAAGATCCTGACAGGCACAAACATTAACAAGAACCTGGCATTTCTCCTTAAGAATATATAATCGACCTTTCAAGTCCGTAATCTCATTTATCAAAGCGGATGGCAGGGATTTATGCAGAATAATTTGCACACCTCTTTGATTTCGGCCCCCTGAGAACCCAAACAGGCATCCCACCCAATCCTGTTTTATTTTCGCCATATCCTGTGTTGTTGAATGGGCCTCTTGTAAAAATGCAATGTAAGGCCCTCCCCTTGCAGTTTTTTTCTGAAGTTCTGAACAAGTCTTACATCAGTTTTGTAAAATGTGCAGTTCTCTTACATTCCTCAGGCAGACTTGAAAGGTCACGGTCCTAAAGAGTTAGGGAAGTCTGTTTGCATAGACAGGGACCCACATGGATGAAAGGAAGAAAGCAACTGAATCGACAGTTAAGCTGTGTGGGCAAACACAGCATTCCAGAAAATGGTGGCTAGAAGTGGGTGGGAGTATGAGGAACTGGATTCTCTCAATCAATCACTTTCAACTTGTGTTACAATTTTTAAACTAAACCTTCCGGCAAAAAAAAAAAAAATGCACTGACTGGCAGTACTCTTTCTTCATTACAGCAATAGTGAAAAAGAGCCAGAGAACTTGTGAACGACTCAAGATGAACCTAAAGGACAGTGGAAGAGCTGGAAAATGAAACAGGATCAGGACCTGACTGCCCTCATCAGAGCTAAATCCAGCCATTAAAACTCCCCTTACCATTTTTGATTCTGTGCTTTAATTGTTGAGTTCAGCCCCTTCTCATCTCACAGTATCTCCAAGCACCATCAAGGGAAATAATTTTTTTAATCAATAATCATAAAACAATGTTTCACATAAATATCCATGCTTTCAATTATCTTTCAAGTTAGTTCAGGTGCTAACGAGAATCCAAACCACTCTTTCTATGGGGCTGAACGGTGTGCACAATCCAAAGAAAGTCACCAAAGAAGAACTCGGCTCTGTTGCTATAAAACTAATAAATAGTGCAATAAACAGAATGCGTTCCAGAGAAAGCCTGTGCTCGGAGGTTAGATACATGACTCAAAGCAGCAGGCTCCCAATACCAAGAGTAGTCGGAAGACCCGGGTGTGAGGCTAGGAAAGGGATTACATGTCATAAGAAAAAGGAAATTATGTTGATAATGATTCCTGGAGTCAATGCCAGCAACTTCAGCCAACTTGCCTGCAGCTTCATCAAAATGTGCCAAATGTAGGTCCAATGCTGCCAGGATTAAGAACATGTCCCACGCAGATCAAAGGAAGACCCTCGGAATATATATATGTATATATATATATATATTTAATCAGTACAAATATGTCCCCCAACTATGAGATCTCCAGACTGGTAGACTTAACAGATAATAGAACCATTTCCCAGGTTACTGTTTTAATATGAAGCTGGGGCTAATCCTTTATACCACCTGAGCCCTGTGCGTTCATTCACTATTGACTGTTACTTGTTGGGCACGCACAATGTGCAAGGTATTTTGCTCTTTCTGTTCAGGATCCAGAGTTGGGAGACGGGATAACAGGATTGCTCAGGTAGAATTCAAATGGTTGGCCAGTCAGTTACTAGATGTGTTAGTTAACCTCTCTAAGCCACACCCATTTCACAGGATCGTTGTAAAGATTAAACAAGGATTTGTGTAAAACACTTGGCAGAGCCCTTGGCACACACAAGTGCCCAGTCCATGCCCAGCCATTATTTCAGGCCAAAATTTCTAGAGTATGGGCAAAGTTTCTAAAGAAGAAGAAAATACGGTAGAGCATTCATCCAGGTACTTAACACTCAAACATAGTTCCTCTTTACACGCACACAATACTCAGAACTCTCAGGCTTCCTTCAAATAAATATTTGCAATGAAGTGTGTTTACACATGTGTGATCAGAATTTTTTGTTTTCTTCAACAGTCTGGGAAAGGAGAGAGCCAGATTGTGTGGGGCCAACTCTGGACTGGCATTTGAGCCCCAACAAATACCATATTGTCTGTGCTGCAAAGAGGCTGCCGCTGGCATCTCCGGGAGAGTGTTTACTCGCCTCTAAATTACACCATTGTCCACGCGAGGAGAAAGTCAGCTACCGAGGGGAAAACAGAGGATGGGAAAACAGTTCTTTGTGACAGCAAGAGGAGGGTCCTTCCGCGCTCCTTGTGTCCCGAGGCAATGTTCAGTGATGAATTTTCTCGGCAAAGCCTAGGCTCCCTGAGCTGGTCCTCACTCGGATTACCTGCGAAACCTTTTCCTGAAGCGATGGACGTGGCTTTTGCAACCAGTTAGCACCTGCTCTCAGAACTCAATCCCCCTCCTTGATTGGTTTCAAGTGGAGCCAGGGGATCAGGACTTAATTAGCAGTGATATAGCTCATTCTGATCGGTTCCGCCCTGCTTCCCCAGGGCCCCAGGTTTGTCTCCACTTGGAATCTCTGTGCTCGCTGGACGCGTGTGTCTGCAGTGTTCAGACAGAAGTGTTTGGTGCGGCACCAGGCAGGGCAGGGGCCCCCCTGGTGGCAGCTGGTCTCAGGCCACCCTCTGCTGTGCCCCTGACCCCCTACTCTAGCCGGCCCTGCACCTCCTCCTTGCCCCACTTCGGAGTCGCCCGCAATGCCAGGGCCCATCACCGAAGCCACCCTGAATAAGGGTGACTGGAGTGGAGTCACCCTCACAGGCTGCTGGATGGGCCATGGAGGCCTCAGCCCCTTGTCTTTGCTGGCCCCTGGGCTGCTGAAGAAGGTTCTTGTTTTTTTTTTTTCCTCCAAGAGGGGAAAACGTCTCCTGCTCTGTACCAGCTTGAAACCAAAATAACATGTTTTGGCAACCATGATTTGGCAATTAGGGCCTCAGTGCACTGAAAGCATTCTTCCATGCAAAATATGCCTTGGAAAGAAAACACTAAACCACATCTGAGTGAAAATATAGGAAGTGAACAAAGGGGTGACAAGGCAGTGAGAGTCAGAAAGGGGGAGCGTGGTGGGGGTGGGGGGGTTCCGGCACGTCTGGGGAGGCCAGACCACGACTGGACGCCTGGATGTTTCCACAGACCCCACTCTGGAGCAGTCCAGGGAAGGCCAGAGGCTGTGCCTGGCAGAATCCTGCATCTCTGTGGTGAGTGCACCCTTCACCGGCCCTCAGACAAACCCCTGAGCAGGACTTGAGCAAAAGTGAGACAGAGCAGTGGCGCTGAGCCTGAGATCACACAGTCCCAGTGGGCGCAGGTGCCCCTCCTCACCCAGCCTCCTGAAGGCTGTGCACAGGGACGGACTGGCTCCAATTGCCCCAGAACGGAAGCCTCCTCCAGGGATGCTAGGTCTCTCCTCCCTTTCAGTCTGGCACCACCCCATTTGAGAGGAAGATTTTCTTGCCTGGAGAATCCTATGGACAGAGGAGCTTGGCAGGCTGCAGTCCGTGGGGTCGCAAAGAGTCGGACACGACTGAGCGACTAACACTAACAAACTATGGCAAGGAAAGAGACTTCTCTTCTTACCATTCCAGGGCACCCACATTCTCTGATAAAGAGAGAGCAGAATAGACTCCTTAATGATATAATTTCACCGAAACAAAGGGAGATTATGACACAGGGCACATTGTCTCAGGTTAGTGTGTGTTTGTTTGCTGTGTTAACTGATGTCACAAACATACATGTTGCCACTTGCTGGTGTCTTCTCCTATATGGAGCATCTACTTTCTTCCCTTCCCCTGTCCAACTCCCTCACTTTAGGGGAGGGCAAGAATTTAAAGGCAGGAAACCATGCCCAGCTAAACCTCCCACACAAAAACACAACTCTGCAGTGGGTTAACAAAACCCTATCCTCAGATGCAGTGGTAGCAGAGGGTGATAGGATAAGGATCAAGATGCTGGCTTCATCTTCCTTATGACCCTAACCTACCATCTGAAATTGCACCAGAAAGTGTAAATGGATTTTATTGGTGAGTCTGATATTACCAAGGAGGTTATTTATTACCCTATCAATGTGCAAATATCCCATGAATACTGGTTTCATTTTACAATTGTGAATTACTTTCCCCTCACTATTAATTAACTTTTTGGTAATTTTTCTAATAACACAGACTGTTTGCATAGAAAATTTTAAATCCTGGTTTGCTTATGCATGACCATTGGATGAACCATTTTAGTTTAAGCACAGAGATATGTCCATTTCTGCATGACTTATTTCTGTAGAATCATTCACCTGATAACTATAATACAGTCATCGCAAAGACATTTCTGAATTTAGCTTTCATAATGAAAATAAAGTGTTTGGGATTTAAGCAAAGTATTATTTATTTTGGTTAGTGTATCAAATTTAAAGTTTCTTGTGGTCACAGACTTTAAGATTTTTAAGTAAACTATGAACAATATTTGGTGTACTATCTTATAAATCTTTTGTGAGCTATAATTTTGCATAGATAATACCTATAAGTAAATGAGATAGGGATATTATCAACTTTTTTGCCCTTTGTGTATTTTCTGTTTAGCTCACTTAAATATAGGGTGGTAAGGTAAATCAGACCATGCAGACTTGGAAGAAAAGTCTAGTCAGCTTGGCACTGGTCTTGTCAACTCTCTGTCCCTCTTTTTCTGGGCCCCCTTTGTTCTGTTTCAATGTCCACAATCTGGAAAAGTTCTGGAAGCCTGGTGGTGTGCCTGCACATTTTGGCTCACCTTTCTGTTGAAACTTTTAGAGAGAGTTCTGCCTGCAACTGAGTTTGGACCCTGAAAAAAGTAAAGTGCATACCATTTTCCATCTGGGCACTTATTAGGAAAAATATTTATTTCTGGTATTGAGGTCTCAAGGTTCTAAAAGGGTTAGTGTCTTTAAAGGGGGCAAGGAGGGCCCCATCCCTTATTAATTCAGCGACCTGCACTCGCATGGGTGTATTCTCCTCACACAGGGGAGGCTGGTTCTTGGACGGTGATGAGTATCTACTGTCAGGAGTAATAGGAGGAACACAGGACAGGACTAGGAAGTCCCCCTATGTATGTTTTAATATAAATTTCTTTGCCTTTAAAGATGGCAGCTAGAATATTATGACAGAAGGCTGCTCTACCCTTGGAGTATTCCTAGGAATACCCTAGGATGGTATTCCTACCGAAGCAGAAATAGATGTGAGCTAATGTTTGCCGATATTTGAAAGGATTGTGGGAGCAGAGGAGATAGCATATATTCCTCTCAGAATAACTTTTTAAATCAGTTACTCTATGGAGTGTCAAAAGCCATGTAAATCCATATTGCATGCTGTAGGAGTGACATAAATCATTGTTGAATGAATAGATGACAGACATTGCTTCTAACCCAGGCTTTTGAGGTGCTAAATTTTTGCAGGAACATGAATCCCACTGTATCAATGGATGACATCCTGGTTTATTCATTATTAAATAATCCAATACATGGCTTTAAAGAAAAATGGGCCTAAACTGATTCTCCTTCTTCTTAATTGGTTTAAATGCAGTCAGGAAATGGGTTCCCTAAGTGTAATATATCTCTTCTTTAACATGCCTGTGGGTGGGTTACCTGTTAGAATTTTCCCCCTTTGTCCACATCTCACAACTAAGACCCTTGCTGTCATGGCGCATAGCATGGATGTCCTGTGTCTCCACTTCTCCCTTGCCTGGCGTCGCTATGCATCATGATAGTGCACCCAAACATCTTGCTAAGGAGGTATTAGAGTTTACATTAGGTTAGTGAAAGGCTGCAGCAGTTTTAAAAATTAAGCTGAAGAAGGAAATGAAGGATGAACACCAGGCATATCCAGTGAGGCGTGGTGGGTGGGGAAGGAGGCAATCTTCGCCATTTTGTAAAACTGTCTGAGATGCAGTCAAGCACCGGCAAAAGAATCTGACAGGGAAAAGTGCTTATTAGAACAATGATGGCATTGACCTCCCAAGTTTGGGAACTGAACTCTTCTCCACAGGAAGGGCTCCCAAAACAGCATAAGCACTTGTGTGGATCTCTTGAGAAATTGTAACAATGCTGCTTTGCCTGGGGAGAAGCTGTTTTTGCCGACCCTTGGGTAAATCATTTAACCTCTGTGGTTTGGTGTTTGAATCTATAAGGAATACTCATTCTGTTTCCATTACAGGAGACATGAGAACGATGAGTGAGCTGTTGTTTAAGGGCCTGCAGTGCCTCGGATGCAGCTTTCACGTAAGGTCATTTGGCTGACTAGGGGGTGGGATTATGATTTCTTTGGTTAGAAGTCGTAAGTATGAGAGACTCAAGCTACACACCAGTGTTGTTCTTATTTCCAAGATGTTGGTGCAAACAGTACCCTGGAGTAGGATTTTATACTGTTTCTTCACTGAAAATAAACTTCTTATGTAGTGGCCCCATAGTGTCCTTGTGCACAATCTGAGCTGGTCAGAAGCTAGGCGGTCTCCGGCTCCTAAAAGCAAGGGCTTGTCTCTGTTTGAATGTGGGAACAGTAACATTTTAATTCTCTGCACAGAGTTTGAGAGTTGTCTCCTTTATTTCCTGTTGACTCAGCTATCTTCTTCCCACATTTTGTGGTTTGTGGTAAATGAAGAATTTGTATTTGGCCACTGGAAACAAGGCCTTTGAATAAGCTGAGAATCATATGGACCCTGTGATCTGCAATTCTCTTTTGCTCATAGATGCACCAATATTAATAAGAATGACATATGCATTTGGTGAAGTGGGCCTTCAGTGATAGGAGAAAGCTTAACTAAATACTGTACATATAAAAACACAGTTTTAAGATTCCTCACTTCCTTGAAATTCTTTCCAAAACAAATCAGCCCTTGTGAAGGAAGCACAAAGCCTCATTTTGTTTCTGCAACTTTTCTCTCTTGATGGATACTAGAACTCCACCAAGGGAAGAAATAAAGTGGGAAAGATAAAAATAGAAATTGTCTATGCAAATCCAAGTGCACACTGCAAAAGGATTTCATACACATTTGACCCAATTCATTTAATAACTTTGAAGGATGTTACAAATACTTTTATAGTTCTCTTTCCTTCTTCCTTCAGTTACAAAAAAAAATTCTTTAAAATTATGTAAATATTTACAATTTTCATTTTATATGTCCTGAATTGAAAGAATTAACTCATTTTAATCATTTTTAAACCATTTTAACCCACTTTTAGGTGTACAGTTCAGTTGTGTGCTAAAATTATCACCATCTAGCTCCAGAATGCCATTTTCTTTCAAACATCAAATTTTAAAGCTAAAATCTAGAAGAATTGTCTTCCCTCCCAGTACAAGACTGGGGATTACTGGATCTCAGTACAAAATTAGGAGGCTTGTTGGGGGCTGGGTCTAGTTTGCGGTGATTCGAGTTTGGGTCCTGCTGGTAGAAGCCTGTTTTGAGCAAAAGGAAGAGGCAAGCGTGTGGACAGACACAGCCAAATCTCTAGCAGATGAACAGGATGAATTAAGTCTGAGAGACAAGCAGACCATGAGGAGAGGATAAATAGTGAAACCAGTGGCAAAACTCTCTAGGTAGACAGAGAACAAGGTACAAGGTGCAGTAGGATGTGGAAGTTGTGATATCTTTGATATACTTTGATATCCCAAAGATGGAAATTTAAATGGCTTTGTCATGGGCATTGCTGTTTACCTCATGGGCAGTGGCAGAAGCAACACTTTCAAAATGGCTTCATGGCCAGCAGACATGGACACTCTAGACCCAAAGGCAGAGATGAGTGGAGTGGGTATCATGTGGTGATACTATCTAACAGCCCGATTTG
Organism: Giraffa tippelskirchi; assembly: GCF_054371585.1. Taxonomy (NCBI): domain Eukaryota; kingdom Metazoa; phylum Chordata; class Mammalia; order Artiodactyla; family Giraffidae; genus Giraffa; species Giraffa tippelskirchi. Next base: position 92,806,420 of record NC_137275.1, on the reverse strand, counting down.
TGGGCACAAATAAGGCACCCCTTAGGGATTTCCATGAGTAACTTCCGGATACTTTTTGGAAGGGCTAGAAACCAGTTATCACAAAGATGAAGCTTTGGGTTAACTAACATTTAGGTTACATTATATTACTCCAAAAATGTTATATTATTATTTCTAAATTTCTTCTGCCAAATGGCAAATACACTAGTTATTGTCTCAAATGTGAAACACTGTAATGAGACAATTATATTTCAACAAATGTATGTAAAGGTTTATTTGCAAGCCAAAGATATGAAACACTGTATTATTTTAAAGTGGCAGAGATGCTGCAAAATTTCAATTTAGTGAGGACCCACAAAAGGTCACTCATTAAACTGAGAAACATAAATATACTCTGAGATTCAATCATAAGTCGGGCTCTGTGGGTAAAATTATGAAGCAGAATCTGTCCACTCAGTCACAAATTTGAGAATGATCTGTACAAGACAGGAGCTGAGTGTAGGGCCTGAGGAGAGGAAGCCTGGCGAAAACCTCGGCATTGAAGGACTATGCAGAGGAGGCATCTTTCACCCTCTGGTGTCAGGTCCCCTCTACACCCTGTCTTCCCAGCTAGATAACCTCCATGCACATGGAGGGGACGAGAGGACCCAGGCATTACCAGGACTTCCCTCTACTTAAACATGGCGTTTTCCCTTGACGGTGGCCGCTCCATGCTACCAGGATCACTGTACCTCTGCTATCAGGAGCAATCTTCTTTCCGAGTCCCAGTCCAGAAGGATTATGCAAATTCTTTCCGCTCCAGGGCTCCCAAATCTCACCAGCAGATCTCCATTCTTCCTCCGTCCCCCTCCACCCCTACCCTGCTCAGTCTTCCATCCATACTCATGTCTTTCTCTCTGCCAGCCCTCCACCCCTCTTATCAGGTCCTCTGGGCATCTGTTGTGTTTCGTCAGCTTTGTCTTGGTGCCTTCCGGGGTGACAGGAAACCATCATACGTGGGAGTGTACCAGTCAATCTCCCTGCTCTGCACTGATCTGTATCAACTGTTCTAGTTCTTGATTTTGTTTCCTTGGAACCCACACATCCTCTCATCTCTCAACAAAGCCCGGCTCTTACAAATAAAAAGCTTGGCTTTCAAATCTATTTTCCCTGAAATGAGCTTCAAGAGCCTATTTTGGAGAAGCTCAACACTGACGCTTTTGTTCTTGGCTGGTTACTACTGCCTTCCCTCTGCAGCAAGGGATGCCCTGGGCTTGCATGGGGGCAGCGGGAACTACCAGCAAGGGAAAGTGTGTCCAATCATATTTAAAAATGCAGTCCTGTTAGAGAAGAATGGCAGGCAGCAGCTGAGGTTGGAAACTGTGAATTCAGAGCAGCGCTGCTCTCACAGTTGCACGGTTTTCTCCAGCAAGGCTCAGAAGGCTGAGCTTGAGTGGACCGTCGCACAGATCCAGGCTGCGGGGTGGAGAGGCACGATCTTTAAAAAGATACGGAACAAATGAGTTGAGACGATTGACAAGACAGTGATTGCTGGATAGTGGAAAAAGTAAAGTCAGAAAGAGCCTGGAGGAAATGTCAGGGTCAAGGGGCTAGACATTTTGGTAAATGTGACGATAAGTTGATTGGAAAGTAACTGAGTGGGAGTCAGTGACCTTTTTTGATTTTAGAGATTTAGAAATGAAACAGTTAATGGAAGTTAAACTCAGATGGGGTCATGCCCAAGTGTGCAGAAAAACATCTTGCCAGTCTCCAAGTTAGGTTATAAATACTAGATGTCACCTAAAGCCTAGTGCATTATTCCTTGTGCATTCTCATTAGAGTGCCTCTGTAAACTAGAAAACTTCCCTTGGGTTGTTGCTGCCAGCAGGAAAAGGCCTACCACAGGCTTCCCAGTCCCTGTCTGGTCTGTGTTCAGTCCCCAGTTGGGGAACTAAGATCTCACGAGCCAAGTGGCACAGACAAAAAACACCAAAACACAAAACAAAACAAAACAAAAGCAGCAACAACAACCTCCCCCACCAAAAAAAAACCTCAGGAGGGTCTTACATGCCACGTCTTCACTGCTTTCTTTACAGAAGGTAATTCAAAGATATAATTAACAATCAATATATACAAAGCATCTTATAATTTGCAAATTGTTTTATTTATCTATTTTATTAACCCTATGTCATTATTATATCTATTTTATGGACGAGGGAAACGGAGACATCATCAGGTTAAGTCCAAGTTCACAAAGTTAGTTCATCCTCTTCATCCCCGACACCTGGCCCAAGTATATCTCCTCCGATATGGCTCTTCATTCTCTCAGCCGTAGCCCACAGTTCACTTTGTCTCTGAGCTTCCTCTTGACCTATACATACTCTGTACACAGCTCTTTCTATTTGCCTGACAGCACTCCACTGTGATGTGAGAACTTGCCTGTATGTGCAGTGTGTTAGGCCAGCACAGAAGGCCCAGCACCTCATACAGAGTTCCTGACAAACCCTCATGGGTGGTTCTCCAGTGAAGCCGTGGACAATCCTGGGAAGAACAGAGGAGCTAAAAAGCATCTGTGAATCACCAGTGCTTCCCCTGGGCCATCTGCTGACAAGCCTCAAGCTGCTGGGTTTTCCAGTTTTCTTGGGTTTTCACGGATTTGTGAAAAGGGAAGCACCTGGATGGGTGACCCAGGTACACTGCAGGTGATGCTCCTGGGAGACAAGCATGTAGGAAATGGAAGTTTCATAAGCAGATAATCTTTCCCGGACCTTTGGGTTTGAGGAAGAAAAAAGCAGGAAGGAGAACAGAATTTTTACAGCCTTGTATATAAAGATTTTCTTGTAAAAGCCAACTTCAAAGGGAGAGAGAATAGTGCTCCTTTCCAAGGAGTCTCATTAATTATCACAGCATCTTTTCAAGGGAAGCACATTGGAAGGAATATCTCTCAAATGAGGAAACTGAGTGTGAAATGGCTTGATTATTGGCAAACCAGAAAATACAACCCAGGGCATTTCCAGGCTCCTTGTCTAAAGGGCTAGCAACCTCCACCAGGCCATTTAGCCACTCATTAAAGAAACATTTATGGAGACCCTGCTTTGTCCCGGGCACCAGGCCAGGAGCCAGGAAATATGGTCCCTGACCTAGAGGATTTCATACACCACCTGATCACCAGTAAAGTTTGCAAATAATCCAAACAGGCAAATAAATATCTGTGACACAATGTGCTAAGTACAATAATAGAATGATGAACAAAGAGCAAAGAGATCACAGGGAGGAGAGTGATTATTTTTGCCTGGGAAGATTAAATAAGACTTTAACTGAAATCTTTAGTCCATCACGAGATTTGAGAGCTGGCATTAGCAAAGTTCTGGATTAATATTTTGAATGAATTTGTTAAGGGCTCCCTCCACAGAACTCTGTTTTCATAATCTTACAGAATTAGTGATCTACAGCCGCCCCCGCCTCTCCCGCCACCGCCACCAGCATTGGCAATGCATTTTGTAGAGGGTTGCCATAATCCCTAATATTTATTCAGTAATCACCATTTAATATGCACATGTTGATATCTGAGTTATCTTATTTAATTCTCACAACAAAAAATATTCATTTGTATGCCCATTTTACAGACGAAGCAGTTTAGAGAGATTAAGCAATTTCCCATGAGTTCACACTGTGTTTTAAGAAGAACAGCCCCTGCTTGAATTAAGGAGGGTCATTCATTGTTTGGGGCACATGTATATTGAGTTACACAAATTAGCATTCATTCTTGTGGCTCAAAATCAACATCATTCATTTAATTAAATTACAATAACATTGATCTTTCACACAAATTTTTTCCTTCTTCCAATTCAGGAACACCTAAATTGCTCCCCCTCCCCCAACCCTCTAACTAGAAATGTGAGTAAAATAACTTCTTTCTTGTCATTTTATGGGTGAAATAGTTGAGCTGATGGACCAGGGTCCCACAAGTTCAGAATACCTTTCATCTAAGCATTAATGGTGAGTTATACTTAAAGAGGCAGCATTTTTTAAGCTTCAGCTCAAAATATCCTTGACTGGGTGTGTTAAACCAAAGTACCTAATTAGAGATGACTTAAAGTAATACCTTCCTTTGTCCCTTAATATCCTCTAACCATGAAAATCCAGAGGTATTTTCCCTATACCACAGAAACCTCACTTCCAAGGACATGATAATCACTCGGCAGACGTTTAGCCTCCTGAACTCCGACAATGGAAACTGTGGGACTCATCTCCACTATTCCCACAATGGCAAATTCCTGATTACCTCATTCTTCCTGCAGAGCCAAGTAGGTATCTGTTTAAAGGAAAGTAACTTGCCAATGAATTAATTATTCAATACAGCTGTCAATATAGAATCAGTATAAATAGTTCTTAAATGCCGAACCTTTAGCCTCAAATTGCCTGGTCTAAATCTCATTGCCTCTGCTTAGTAAGTGTGTAACATTTGGGCAAGTTATTTAAACTTGCTAAATCAAACTTGCCTCAATAGTAAAACACAGGTGATAACTGGTAGAGACTGCACGTTGCCCAGAGACTTGATGGGTTAATAGGTTTAGTTAAGATTTCAAAGAAGTGTGAATATCTATAAATAAGATAGCAGTGCCAGCGTTCCTTTCTCTCCTTTTTCAACAGTAGAGTAATAGTTGAAGACATGACTGCTGAACTGGACTATATTTCCTTGTGTTTCTCATGCCCAGGTGTGGCCATGCCTAAATTATCTCTGCGGAATATGAATCCGAATTAGATGTGTCACTTCTAGGTCAGGATGTAGGGATGGAGGAGCACCCTCCTGCTCTCTCTCCTCTTCCTGCTGCTAGAGGTGGCAACAACAGTAACATCAGCAGCAACCATGAGGAACCATCCCACAGTCTAGGTCCCTGGTTGACTCTCTGGAAGAGAGGCATGTATTTGCTGGATTCATGAGAAAAATATATTTCTACCCTGTTTGAGTCACTACATTTTGGGGGGTATCTATACAGTAACTAAGATTATGGTCCTATTGCTTCATGGCAAATAGAAGAGGAAAAAGTGGAAGCAGTGACAGATTTTATTTTCTTGGGCTCCAAAATCACTGCAAATGTTGACTGCAGCCATGAAATTAAAAAACATTTGCTCCTTGGAAGGAAAGCAATGACAAACCTAAAGAAAGCAAATTAAAAAGCAGAGACATCACGTTGCTGACAAAGCTCTATAGTCAAAGCTATGGTTTTGGCAGTAGTCATGTATGGATGTGAGAGTTGGATCATAAAGAAGCCTGAGCGCCAAAGAATTGATGCTTTTGAACTGTGGTGCTGGATAAGACTCTGGAGGATGCCTTGGATTGCAAGGAGATCAAACTAGTCAATCTTAAAGGAAATCAACCCTGAATATTCATTGGAAGGACTGAAGTTGAAGCTCCAATACTTTGGCTACCTGAAGTAAAGAGTCAATTCATTGGAAAAGACCCCAATGATAGGAAAGATTGCAGGCAATAGGAGAAGGGGGCAGCAGAGGATGGGATGGTTAGATAGCATCACTGACTCAATGGACATGAATTTGAGCAAACTCTGGGAGACAATGAAGGACAAAGGAGCCTGGCATGCTGCAGTCGATGGGGTTGCCAAGGGTCAGACACGACTGATCGACTGGACAACAACAAAACAATATTGAAGTGAAAGTCTCCGACTCTGCAAACCCATGGACTATACAGTCCATGGAATTCTCCAGGCCAAAATACTGGAGTGGGTAGACATTCCTTTCTCCAGGCCATATTCCCAACCCAGGGATCAAACCCAAGTCTCCCACATTGCAGGCAGATTCCTTACCAGCTGAGATACCAGGGAAGCCCAAGAATACTGGAGTGGGTAGCCTATCCCTTCTCCAGTGGATCTACCTGACTCAGGAATCGAACCGGGGTCTCCTGCATTGCAGGTGGATTCTTTACCAACTAAGCTATCAGGGAAGCCCAACAATACAATAAACAGTATCTAAATCATAAAATAAAATAAGTATTGAAAAAAGATAATGCATGAGCTCTTAGTTCAGTGCTCAGCGCATATCATTACTAAGCATCAGTTTTTCAAGTGAGAAGATTGTGTAGCAGTTAAAACTGGGAGCTTAGTACCCAGTGTGTATTGAAATTTTGCCTGTTTTCCAAGACCTGTGTAAACTGAGAGATGTTTTGTAATAGGGAGAAAAAGAAGTGAAGTCTCCTTCCTATTCAGGGTCTGAGAAAACCTGAGGGCAAAGCTGGGAGTTCTCAGCATTATGACCGTGAGGCAAGCTCCCTGATGTAGAGAAAGCAAGCTAGTGCAGAGTTCTAAGTCCAGCGACTCAGAAGCCTTCATTTGACCCAGAAACCCTCCAGCCAGATTATAGGAGGCACAAGGTCAAAGAGATAAAAATCTAAAAGCCAAACAGAAGTCTCTAATTAATGCCAACAGTCTGCCTTTTACAGCTTCAGTTTGGTCACTAGTCGACAGTCAAATTAACTATAGTTCATTTCCTAGTACAGTCAACTTACAATCAGGTATAATAATGAAAGGAAGTAATGGCACTCATGATTTAAAATAAAAAGTAAGCTCTACAAAAATAATTTTATTTGGCTTTGGAATTGTGTGCATGTAACATTTACCATTTTATCATCTAGAAGGACTTGCTCTCTCCCAAAAGAACTGGGAAAAATTGGTCCACATCTCTTTTTTGTTGTTAATTTTCTATTCCTGTGACTAACTTCACACAGAACTAAAATAAAATCATTTGCTTCCTTACTAGTGTAATTATGTAAAATTATTTCTGGACTGTACTTTATTTAAAGACATTCAAGGATCTTTTCAATCTTAAAGAACGCATCGGTCTCTGAGAAATGTTAAATGTATCCATTATAGCACAGTAATAAGCTCTGCAGTGACTATGGCTAAAAAAAGTGTCCAGGATGCAATGTTGTCTACCCACCCCTCTCTACCCTTTCCCTTCTGCATGGGTGCCCTGTTATCAAAGGAGCACCCATCTCAAGACGTGAAGTTCTTTAATGAACCATTTTCAGTTTGGTTGTTTTATTTTTAGGAGCTTCATTTTAGTGGGGTGCCTCAGGAAGAAGAGTATTTAAGGACTGCAGGCGACTATTTGTTTCCTAACCTCTTGACCCAAGTTGAGTGTCTGGTTTTCTCCAGGCACGTTCTATTATCAACACTGGGCTGCACCAGGACCACAGTCCAAAGGGGTTAATTAACATAGGGAGGAAAAAAATAACCTGCACTCCATAGCTGCTGATAAGAGAGCAGCCATTATCACCTCCTAAATCGTTTCTAGAAACTCAAAGAAAGTTGGGTGAGTAAACTTATTTATATTCCCTTCCATATAAATGTCTCCCTAAACCCTCATACTCTGCTAGTGGTAAAAACAACTTGACAATATTTAATAAAGATGAAAATGTACGCCCTGAAGGAGCTAGCAGTTCCACTTCTGGATATATGCCATAGGCAGGCACTTACATACAAGAACACACACAGATGTATCTTCATTCTGGAATTGTTTCAGAAAGGAAAACTGGCAAGAGCCTAAATGCCTACCAATAAGAGAATGAATGAAAGTCTATACCATAGCAAAAAATTATCCATTTGGATTTATTAAAATGTATAAGTATGAATAAATATAAAAACACAACATTAAATGAAAAAAGTCAGTGATGGACTTTTCAATACACCATTTATATTGGTATAAAACAAGACTAAATGTTACTTATGGGCATATATAGCTATTGCTTCAGCTATATCAAATTTAAAAACATATCTGGTAATAATTAAGTGGTGCTAGTGGTAAAGAACCTGCCAGCCAATGCAGGAGATGTAGGAGATGAGGATTTGATCCCTGGGTCGGGAAGATCCCCTGGAGGAGGGCATGGCAACCACTCCAGTATTCTTGCCTGGAGACCATGGACAGAGGAACCTGATGGGTTACAGTCCATAGGGTCACAAAGAGTCAGACACGACTGAAGCGACTTAGCATGCGTGCAATGGTAAAAATTAAAGCTCAAATTCAGGACAGTGGTTATCTCAGAGCAGAGATGAGAAGGTAGGAAGAAGAACGGGCTCAAGGAAGGTAGCAAGTAACTCAACTAAATGTTTCATTTAAAAGATCTGAGTAAGTATGGCCAAATATTAAAATTTGTCAAAACTCCGTAGTATATCCATGAGTATTCATTATACTGTTTTCTAGATTTTGCTTATGCCTGAAATATAGGACTTTTCCAAGTGATCTCTTAATGGCTGAATATAACTGGATGTCACTGTATCACTGATGTTAACAACAAAAAATTTTATCACTGCTTTTCCAAACAGCAGTAGCTAAGAATGAGCCAGCATGTGGTGGAAGGAAGGTCCCAAACCATTCTCAACTGCCACAGAACTACAAGCAGTAGCTAATAATATTACGTGCGCGTATGCTCAGTCACTCAGTCGTGTCTGACTCTTTGTGACCCCATGGACTGTAGCCCACCAGGCTCCTCTGTCCATGGGATTTTCCAGGCAATAGTGTAGTGGGTTGCTATTTCCTCCTCCAGGGGATCTTCCCCATCCGGGGATTGAACCTGGGCCTCCTGCATTGGCAAGTGGATTCTTCACCACTGTGCCACCTGGGAAGCCCAACAGTATTATAGATCAAGCATTCATACCCAGGCTAGACTGAATGTTTAACATGCACTATCCCTTGTATTCCTCGCAACAATTTCAGAGAAAAGACACTATCACCAATTCCTTACTATAGATGAGGAAACTGAATTGTAGAGAGTAATCTGGTCAAGACCCCACGTTGAGCAGAGAAGCCAAGAGTCAAACCAAGCCCTGCTGGACTCTCTCTACCACTCTATACTACCTCCTCATGATTGGTGTCCACTGTCTTTACAAATAGTTATTTTCCAGAATTTGGGGGTTCAAAAGTTCATTGGGGTTCCCAATATAGAAGCTGTGGGAATCACTGTGTACTGACCATCTGCACTGTGTGAGGCTCTGCACAGAACGATCCCCTGCTACACACCTGCCAAGCCCAGCTGTCACTGCTCACTCTGGACCACACCTCGGTGAACTTGAAAGCTGTCCTGTCAATAAGACCTTGACTCAGGAGGCAGGCCGGCCAAGGCCTCTCCTCGTGACCACTCTGGAGGCAGAAGTGTTCATTCACAGTTTAGATCTATTCAGCATCTAGCCTGAAACAGAGACGTTGTAAATCCCATCAAAATCTCCTCCATTATGTGACACACTTTGTTAAAACAGAATAAGGGGTTCGGCTCTGTTGGACCAGATCAAGTTAGTCTATGTCAAGTATCACATTTTAGATTCAAATCCCTGTTAAACCCTCTGCTTAGGCTCGTGGTTAACAATATTTTTATATCTGTCTGCAGAGATGACAGGCAGCCCCGCTCTCGAGTGGGCCCAGCGGCCTCCGCGCGGCTGCTTTTAGAGGCAGGCTCCATAGATGAAAGGCAGAAATCCCACCACCCCAGTGTCTCCTGATTAGCCTGGAGAAAAGCTGAATGACAAACATGTTTCCAATCTGCCTGGCCCATGCAGGGAAATGGGACAATCTGGCCTGAAAAGGGATTTAGACTTTTGTTGTGTGCAAGGGAGGAGGGATAGAGAAAAAAGCTGATTTAAATCCATCCACAATGCTTTCCCACTTGGTGATCTCTCAGATAAGAAATAGGCTGGCTGTGGTTCAGACCTGTATCATGCCCAAGCATCTTCCCCCTGCCCGCCTCGCTTGCTGTTAGGTAGCCGTGGACCTCTCAGATAGAGTCATGTACAGCAGAGATTATTGCAACTGGTCGTTTCAGGCCACTTGCTTTTTTGGCCAGAATCTTATGATGTGTTTGTTGATTAATAAAACTGGCCTACAGTAAAATTCTCTATAGGACTTCTGGATTAAAACAAGCATCAGTAACAGTGTATGCATTATCCAGTTAGCTGTTCACTTACACTCATCATATTACACTATGTTAATTGCAAAGTCATATAAAATGTGACGTCGAATGTTCGCAAGGCTCACGTCGCAAAGGCTAAGGGTTAATTATGTGATTGATTTATTGGAGACACTGCATTAAGACAGAATATTTTCATTTCTCTCTTCCTAATAAAGAACCCTCAGATATTGAAAATATACACAGTTGATGCAGAGCTTCTTTTAACTATGTAAGTCAACACATCATTGTCAGCTTTTATTACGTAATGTTTATTACACATTGTATGTCCAGGTGGGCAGGGTTTGGGTGCTAAATATTTTTGAAAAATCCACAAGCAGGTAAGATAGAAATACATCTTCTAAAAGCAGAAGTTCTGGTTTCAGACACATGGTTTTTTCCTTTTTCAACGCATTGTTAGTATTATGCTGATGGGATGAAGGGTCAGGCTTGGGGAATCTTCCCCTTCAAGAGACCCTTTCGAGGATGTGGACAGGAGACGAGCACCTATAAGATAGCTGCTGCTGTACCTCATGGCCGCCAGGCTGAGTCCAGGGCGTCTGGCTCTGTTGGCATCAGTACAGTGCTTCTTCAAACACAATTATCAGAGAGTCTTCAGTGACCTCTTATTGCTGCCATATTTGGGAAACCGCATTCAGATGCAGATTGACCTAAATCCTATCAACCCGTTCAACCATGTGTGCGAGTGTGCATGTGTGCACGTGCACGTTTGTGAACAAACATCACACACGTATCTGTGCTTATATAAATTCTCCCTAAGGCATTTAAACCCCCCACCCCCACTCCCCAAATTTTCAAATGAGGAGAAATGGTTATTTTCCCAGGCAACTTTGTCAATTGCTCTTGTGCTCTTCTTATAAATATTTCATAGCAAATATTTAACATGATTCTTTCCCCAATCGGATCAGCTTTGAAATGCTCCTCAAGTGAATTCTCCCCTAACAATAGCTTGATGCAAAAGCTTTTTTTTTTCTCTTAAGCACGGGTCTGCTGCCATAGCAGCAAGAATAGTTCTTATTTAATGGAAAGAAAAGATACTTTAAACCAGTAGTCAGCGAAGGTGGGGGGCGGCGGGAGGCATAGCACATGCGTACCTTGCGCTTCCAATACGGAGGCCCAGCCTACCTTGACCTCCCCTCCCCCCAGAGCAGGCCTGCGATTATTGCCCAGCCTACATTAGAACTGTAATGGGAAGTGACAGGTTTATGTAAATGATCCACATACGGATTTTGCTCTTGTAAAACAGAGCAGTTACTTTGGGCTTTCTAATTATTTCATGCCTTGTGGTTCTCTGATGCGGCTGAGATGACTATACTTGAAAAGTACCCTGTGATTGACAGACTTCTGTCCCCCTGGAGCTCATTAGGGCTCTGGCTTTGGAAGATGGGAAATAACCCTACCAGGCGCCAAAAGAGAGAAAAAGAATGCACCCCAGCACCAGTGATTCAGTAGATTCATTTGTTCAGATTTATGTTTTGTTGGGGAAACAGTGTTATCAGGAAAGTATACTCTTGCCTTCCTGATCCAAACAGACTCTCTGCTTTGGTGCTTTTGATTTTTAAAACCAGCATTTAGAGTCACACAGGCTGTATGATGTAGAACTTGAAGGATATGAAATGCCAATAGGATTTTTCACAAGAAAGTGGGAAGGAGAGGCAGGTGAGAGGAGCAGGAGGCCACAAGGAACAGCTACAGACGTGAACCAGCTCTAACCGCTGCGGTCACTCTGCAGTCAGCAGGACCTCTGCCTAAGTCAACTCGGCAGAGAAATCAATGAAAGGGCCAGATAAAGTGGAAAAAACGATTTGGAAAGCCTGACCTTCCCTTCAGTTTACATACACTCTGGTGAGAAGAAGAAGGTGCTAGGCTGCAGGCAAGATTGTGAAAAGAAAAAAAAAAAAAATCCATAAAGCTGGAAAGACTTTAAGGTTCATTTCCCTTAATCTTCCCATTTTATGGATCAGAAAATTAAGAGGCAGACCAGTCACACAGCCAGCTAGCAGGACAGCCAGAACTCATCTACAGTTTTCTATCCAACACCCATCTCCTCTCTGGCAGAGCCAGGAAGGGATAGGATGAGGGGAGACCAGGTGACATGAAGTCTGTTGGTGGATGAGATTCCAAAATAAGGAAGCCAAGATCTGTTGGTTCATATATCAGATTTTTATCCACTATACTGAGATGTGTAAAAACTGGACCATTCTTTATGTTTCTATATCTGATGTTGTCTTCAAGCCGCATACCACTGGGTAGTAAGGAAAACAAACACTTAAATCTTCTAATTAAAGTAAGTTCAATGTCTCACAGTTTTAAAAAGGAATTCATTCTACTTAGTTTATTTTCTTTTGGATAAATATTTAGTCAAGTTCTATGTCCAAACTTCCCACCAGGGCCATTTGTCTTCTTCTAAAAGTTCCCCAACCCCCAATGTACTTCCCTAAGAAAGCACCTGGGTATGTTGTGTGTCTTTGCAGTGACTAGAGGAGCTGACTGGTGTCAGTTCAGGTGTGTCTGCTGTTCCCTGGTCTCTGATGCCTCTTTAGCTAGCTATGTCCACTGTTGAGCAAATGCCATGCAGATAAGCCACCAGCCTCCTTTCCCCTTATCACCATGAATGCAAGTCAGTTTTCCTTGGACCCAAGAAGGCATCTTGGAACCTAAAAGGGAGAGGGAGAATATTTCTTCAAAGTGAGGTTATTATATTAAATAGTAAAATATAAAGATACTCTTTGATATTTGGCAAAATTTTAGCACATCACGTAGCTTCATATCACCTTCCCCTGCCTCCATCATTGACAGTGAAGGGTTCATGAGGAAGCCTGAGTCATCTATGCAGAATAAAGCAGTTACCATTAATTACACACCTGACCCAAACAGTATAAGTTTAGACCCCTGCTGTATACAACATTATTTTGTTTTGTTGTACTTTGATTTATTGCACTTTGCAAAGATCTCGGGATTTTTTTTTAATGAATTGCAGGTTTGTGGCAACCTTGTATTGTCAGATGATAGTTTGCACTTTTAACAGTAAAGCATTTTTTAATTAAGGCATGTACATTTTTTTAGACAATGGTATTGCACACTTAATAGACGACAGTATAGTGAAAATGTAACTTTTTTAGGCACCTGGAAACCAAAAAAATTAGTATGACTCACTTTATTGCGATATTTGCTTTATTTCAGTGGTCTGGAACCCAACCTGCAGTATCTTTGAGCTGTGCCTGTATAAGCAACACAGAGCCAGGAAAGAAGGTGCAAACCATGAACTGGAAGTGAGACAGTAAGTCAAGGGCCAGAGGAGCAAGTAGACCAGGTCAATGTAGATAAAAGGGTGCATGGAAAGGAAAAGGCCAGCCTCCAACAGAGGCATGCTGCAAGACTTCCCAAGGTGAAGAACAGAGAAAGGAGGAAAGTTGCCCAACTCATTTTAGGAACTAATAAAACTTTGAGTCTGAAACCAGTATGGATAGCACAGGAAAAATGTACAGACCTATTTAACCTAGGAACACATAGGGGGAAATCCTATATAAATTACTTTCTAAGTGAATCTAATCATGTGTTAAAAAAAACAACCCTAGTGCAGTTCATCCCAGGAATGCAAGAATGGTTTACTATCAGAAAACTTCTCTTAAAAGACAAAACAAAAGAAAAAGGAAGTAAAGAAAATCTATAAATGCAAAAGGTATTTCATGAAGTTTAGCATTTAGTTATGCTCAAATAATAACAGTTTCAGTAGCCAGGAAGAGAAAGGAACTCTTTTAATCTGATAGACTTTATACCAAAAAACTAAGGTCAACATGGTAGTGGATGAAGAAACCTCATAAGCCATCAGTTCCTTTAAGGTCTTGAACAAAAGAAACTTATTATGATCTCTGATTCTATTTAACCTGCTATTGGATGGCCTCAACAATAAAAATTTCTAAATAGAAGACAAGAAGAAAAAAGATTGTAAGATGTGGTGGTTTAAATATGTCCATAAATTCTAACAGTATCTTCTAAAAGTGGAACCTAATTTCTCTCCCCTTGAGCTTGGGCTGGACTTAGTGAATTGCTTCTAACAAATAGAATAAAATGAAGTAATGCTGTGTGATTTCTGATACCAGATCAGATTCCTGGATTACTGACCTCAGAGATTGTATGATACTAAATATCTGCTGTCTTTAACTGCTATGTTTGGGACAATTTGTTTGTGGCAATTGATGACTGATACAAACAAGCATTGGAATAAAATATATTAAATCATTCTTCATTGCTGACAACAGAATCATCTATGTAGAAAATTCAACATCACCAACAAAGTATTAAAATTAGTGAGAGTTTAGCAAACTTGCCTTAACACAAAATCATATGGATTAACACAAAAATCCATAGCGTTCTATTCCAGCAACACCCAAACACAGTATCATTCACAACAGTGGCAAAACTGTAGCGCATCTGGGGGTCAACTTTACAGTGAATGTACAAGACATTGTTATGGAAAAATATTAACATTCTATTAAAAGACATAAGAAGAGTGAATAAATGGAAATATATACTACATTTGTGGCTGCTGACTTAGTAGTAAAAATATTTCAAATCTTCTTCAATTAATGTGTAGTTTCAATGCAAAGACAATAAAAATTCCAGGCAGATTACCCACCTGCCTGGAGGGCTCACCATGACCCATTACTATCCCCTGAACGTGAACACGCTCTTCGGCTGGGTCTGTGTCAAGGGCCTGTCTGACCGCAGTAGCCATGTTGCTTCCCTCAGCCCACCTCAGAGCCAGGTGCTCTGGATCTGCCTGTTGTTCACTGAGCTCCAAGTTTCTGTTGTGCTATGATAAGAGAGGGCAAGAGAAGCAGAAGGAGAAGAATAAGGAGGAGGAAGGAGGCCGTAACAACAATAACATTTGGATCCTGTGAAGGTAGGACCCCTCTGAACACAGTTGCATTAAGAAACTTATGAAACTTTCACTATGAGACCAGTAGATGGGAGCCTGATTATCAATTCATCTGAATAAGCTCATGGGGCATAGGTATTTGCCTTAATGAAAACTACTGGAAGGGAGAACTTTCACACAAAGTTTATAAAATATATCGAAAGAAAAGATGCCCAAACTGTGTGGTAATTCTAGTTAGCAGACCATTGCAAACAACATTTTTACTGTCTTCATGAATGAAATAGTAGGCTACAAATTTATATGCTCATTTAGATTTGGTATGAAGAAAAGGAGAGATAAATATGAAATAGGGCTCTATCAATAAAGAACATAGGATCACCAAACCAGAAGTTCTTTTCATTCACTGGCCAAGAAAGGCTATAGTTGATGAGGAATGCAGTCAAAGAAAAGACATCCTGTAGCTATGCGCTAAAAATCATCTGATTGCACTGAGTAGTCAAGTGACTCAGCAGTGCAGGATTTGACTCGATGCACAGGCAAATATTGACCCCTTACCTAGCATCTGCACTCCTTCTACCGTATTCACACCCCACTTCCCCTGACTTATTCCTATTCATGCTTCAAAACAACTCTGATGTCAACAACTGTGGAATGCTTTCCTTTATACCTCTTCCTTCCACCTAAATTTCCACTAATCTCCCCCTCAGTTCACCCTGCGTTGCTCCCTTCATAGATCTATCACTCTAATAGGATTAGTTTATTCACATCTCTCCCCACTAGATTTTGAGCTCTTTAAAGGCAGGGACTGTGTCTTTAATTTCTGTCTCCCAAAGACCCAACCTAGCACCTTAAAGTTAGTAGGCTCTCAATAATATTCACTCAATGAATGAAAGAGTGAATGAATGCCACTGGAATTCATGGGAATTAGATATGATCTCTACAAAGATAAAGGGAAAGTGTAGGCATGAGAGAATAGCGTCACCAAGGCAGATGTGAAAGACAAGTAAGAAGAGAAGATACAGCAAAAGTGCCCAAAGGTATGGAGGGAAGTCATTGGCGACTGAAAGAGAAGAAGGAGGTGGTGTGTAGGAATCTTGAACAACAGAGAAAGATAACAGAGATATAGTTCAGGCTGTGATAGTCAGACACGACTGAGCGACTTCACTTTCACTTTTCATTCTCATGCATTGGAGAAGGAAATGGCAACCCACTCCAGGGTTCTTGCCTGGAGAATCCCAGGGACAGCGGAGCCTGGTGGGCTTCCGTCTATGGGGTCGCACAGAGTCGGACACGACTGAAGCGACGCAGCAGCAGCAGCAGCAGTGATAGAAGGAAAAGCAAAAGAAAATGTTTCTGAAACCTGAAGATAAACAAGAGAAAGTGTAGCAAAAAGACAGGAGGAAGAATATAGCTGTTGAGAAGTGAAGACAGGGTGGGCAAATTTCAGAAGACCTAACCATATTTGAAGTTCCTACAGAGGAAGGTGAAGGAGGACAAAATTAGGGAAACTAAGAAATGGAAAGGACAAAGAGAAGTGAGACAAGGAATGCCCTTCCAAGAAGCCATTTAAAGAGCAGACATGCCAAATGGAAGAGTGAAGTAAGAACTGTTAACATTTCCTCAGGCCACTGTGCTAATTTATGTCTTGCTGCATTTTTTCTTCATAGCAGCTGGAGGTGTTTTACAGATGAGAAAACGATGACCCAGAAAAGTAAAGTTTCATGTTTAAATTCACACAGTAAGCAATGGAAATGGGACATTGAGCCAACTCTTTTGGCCTCTGAAGCTTAGAAGCTGAGACAAAAAGGAAGGAGACAAAGATACCGTGGGAGGAGGGGAGAAACAGAGGATTTCTGGAGGAAGCTCAACGGGACCAACACATTCATCACATAGGTAACGCACAACTCCAAGTGCAGTTGCACAATACAAATAGAACGTTAGAATTCCGCCATCCATGTTTTGAGGGAGTAACTTAAGGATAAAAAAACAAGCAGTGTTTTCTTTTATGCATTAGAGTCTGAGAATTTCTCTCTAGGAAGAGACACAAACTTGCAACTTAGAGAAGGCAGTATAAGCTAGAAATAAACTCCTGCATCTCTACAGGAGGCCCCAGCAGGCAGTTCTTTGCTTGTAAAGTGAGGGAGGAATTTAACTCTGGGAGGTCGGGGGAGAAAATGTATGAAGGAGGAAGGGAAATGAGTAGGCAAGGAGGTGGCTCTAGGAGAAGCAGGCTGGGGCAAAAAAAGGTCCCCCGGCTAAGAGAGCAGGCTGAGATGAAATGGGGAGCTGAAACGTCTACTTGGGATTTATGAAGTGTAGCTGTAGGGCTGAGTTAGAATTAGGGTTAGAGACCCCTATGCAGTCTTCAGCCAAGGCAATGAAAAAGAAATTTTAGCATTCTGAATATGGTTGGATTTATTCTATAAAATGTTGAAGGGAGTCAGGTCAGAATATGGTTTTATGTGGAGTCAAGACAGCCTGTTGGACAAGAGTGCTAAATCTGAATCGCATACATAGTAATACTTTTCAAACAAATCCATGAGGTATCGCATATCAAAAGCCTGGAAAACTAAAAGTCATACCTACGTGCCAGCAAACTGTACTGCTTGGACTTCATCATATGGAAATAATAGATAATATGCATAAAGATTCTGCCTGCCATTATTTCATCAGAGAAAGAATGTGAGGAAAATGAACGGCTCAGCAATAAGTGATTGGTTAAATAAATGATGATGAATACTTAGAGTTGAGTACTACCCACTCACCAAAAAATTACATTGCAGAGTCATTCATTCATTTGGCAAATATTTATTGAGTGCCTTCAATGTGGTCAGCACAGTTCTAGACACTGATGACTCAACTGAGAACAAATAAATATCTCTGCCCTCCTGGAATTTACATTATGGTGGAGAGAGAAAGACAATATCCAGGTAAACAAATAAGTAATATAATTCAGATGGTGATAAGTGCCAGGCAGAGTAAAGAAGGAAGAGATTGACTCGAGGGTAAAAGGTATGGCTGTTTTGTGAGCGTGTCTGGAAGGGTCTCATTGAGCACAGAACTGGCTACACTACAGGACAATGTGTCCTCTAGCCAGAAGCCTTCCTCTTTGGGGAACCAGGATCTCTATACCTGAGGAGCTCAGAGCTGAGAGGACAAAAAACACAAAGTCCCCAGTGTGTAACCAGAAGTGATGGTAGCAGGACCACTCCTACTCCCAGCCCTTGGTTCCTAGGTTCATTTATTCTGCCAATAGAGACAGTCATCATCTGAGGCGGTTGATTTATTAAAGTCGAGCACTGCATTCTCAAGGATAGCCCCCATCCTTGCAAGAACCTCCAAGCTGACGCTTTAGCTGTGAGTTCAACTCGTCCCATAGTTCTGCCAGGCTGGCAACTTCTGGCTGGTGCAATAGGTAATAGGACTGTGGATCCCATGGATCTAGAAAGTGGGTTGCTGGGTCTAATGTGATGATATCTGAGATTCTGTGGAGGCAGATCAAACACATTGTAAGCTTTCAGGATGCGCTCATGGCTGAGGTCCTGAGGGCAAATACATATTCCAAAAATATGTCTTTTCCCATCAAGACAATGCTGCCCTTTCCAAGGCAGAAGGGATTAACTTGCCTGAGGTAGACTGCGCTGTCTCTGGGATTCAGGACTTGTCTCTGCTACAGACAACTTGGCTCTATGAGACTGGTGAGATTGTGTAGGGATCCCTCATCCTAACCCAGGGCCACAGCAGAGCACTTCAGAAGCTTCAGTTCAGTTCAACAGACATTTCAGTTTTCTCTAACATCTCTCTACAACTGCTTCTTGACTAGGGAAACTTTTCTCTCCCAGCCCTTTCTTCACAGAGCCTTATTCTCATTTGCTTACTGCTCTTCTACTCTCATCCTCCGTCCTTGCCTTCATGGCTACCGTGTTCATACATTCGTTGTACCAGCACCACCGTGATGACAGATGGAGGCTGGTGTTAGCTGCTCCAGTTCTGCCTGCTTGGTTGCTGAGTTCCTCTTCCATGGTCTGTGTCTCTGGTGGGCATTTGTTAACATGCAGTATGAAGGTCATCTTATTCGGTAGCAGCTCATTCCCATGTCCACCTACCTGCCTTTACGCCTCGTCTCCTATCTTCTAATCTTTTTTCCTGCTAGGTTCTTAGCTGGCTGGTTAAGTTATTTGCCACTATCTCTGAGTCTGTATTGGGCTTCCCAGGTGGCGCAGTGATAAAGAACTCGCCTATCAAGGCAGGAGATGCAGGAGACATGGGTCCGACCTCTAGGTTGGGACCATCTCCCTGGAAGAGGAAATGGCAATCCATTCCATTTTTCAAAATCCCATGGGATTGCAAAGAGTCAGACATGACTGAGCACACAGCACTGAGTCTATATTCTAACCTAGGGCTGCTCTGTTTCCACACAAAGTGGGTGCTTTGGGGACAATTTTCTGCCATCCCTGGGGAAGGTGGGAGTACAGCAACTATCCCTTTTGCAGTTTGCACACACGTACTAGGCTGACTTTCCATGAACCAAAGAGGGCTTTTCCCTCCTTGGTCAGTGGGTATAAAGGGTTCCCAGAGGGCCACATGTGCGAGCTGAGGGTGCAGCACAGCGGTGGGTGGCCTGAACCCAGCCCACGCGTGCAGTGTGCTCCTGCTCCCAGCCTCACTCAGGCCTGATCCTGGATGTGCCATGGGCACCATGGGCTGATGCCTGCTGGGCCCGTTGGACCGTGTGACTGGGTGTCTGACTGGACCAGCACTAGAGGAGCTGCTCTGGTGGCCTGTTCACTCGGCATCCTGTAGTCAAGCAGTCCATCTCTACCAGGGCATGAGGCCAGGAACCGTTTTCAAAAGATATACAGTTCTCCCATGCAGAAGACATTCTCCGCTCCTGACCCAGAAACCCAGGGGCCGGGGTCATGACTCTTCCACCGGGGCCAGCCATAAACTCCCCAGGATGTCCTCTTCCACCGTGACTTCTCTGCAACCACAGGGGCTGCTGGAGGGTAGGGCCTGAGTGGCGGGGCCACTCACACCTCAGCCTGCACCCACTACAGAACTCGTTCTTAATTTCCACTCAAAGAATGTAGCTTTTTGTTTCATCTAATCAGAGCAGTGTTCACAGGTATGGAATATGCTCTCTCCAGAATCCAAAGAGGCTTCTGAGGTGTTATGCTTTCTTCTTTGTGGTGGGAGACATAAGATACAATAATTTTGCCTTTATTTTGGAGGGGACTAAGGTAGCTCAGCTGGTAAAGAATCTGCCTGTAATGTAGGAGACCCAGGTTTGATTCCTAGGTTGGAAAGATCCTCTGGAGAAGGAATAGGCTACCCACTCCAGTATTCTTGGGCTTCCCTGGTGTCTCAGACAGTAAAGAATCCACATGCAATGCAGCAGACCTCGGTTGGCTCCCTGGGTTGGGAAGGTTCCCAGGAGGGAATGGCTACCCACTTTAGTATTCCTGCCTGGAGAATCTCCCTGGACAGAGGAGCCTGGCGGGCTACAGCCCATGGGATTGCATACAAGTTGGACACGACTGAGCGACTAAGCACGCACACAAGGTGGAGAAGAGGAGAGTTAATAGAGCCCTAGGTCAAGATTGTAAACTGTTATCCATTCCACATGGATTTGAACTGGTTTTGATCATCTTTCCTTATAGAAATGGGAAAAAAATATGTGCCAGATCAATGGCCACATATCATGTAGGCAAGGCCTTGTTAATTTGCTGTAGCAAAGATAGCACAGCTGGCACAGCAACTGCAGTTGTGGCCACTGCACAGTTCAAGTCTGCAGTAGTCCTGTCATCCTCCAACATTTGCCTGGTTTTCTCAGGGGCCGGACTGATGAATTGAAAAGAGATGACAGCGCCCACCAACTCTGCATCCTTTGGTCTTAAATTACTAAAGACCAGCTGGGATGGGATTTTGGTTTTAATATATTATGTTAGCTGGGAGTAGGGGGTGGGATGCATGATTCAGAGCTTCCACTTGGCCTTCCCACCATGAGAGGTCTTATTCCAAAGGCAAAGAAACCAATACAGTGATTGTGCCAAATACAAAGTATATCTTCTCTTGATAGACATTTGGGGTAGGAGATGACCAACTGGGTGGGTCCATGGACCCAGTGGACCCATGATGAGTCAAAGCTAGGCCAGGATTCTGTTAATTACATGATGATGATGCTTCAGGTCTCTGGGTATTGTTAACTTCAATCCTGCAGGAGAAAGGCCTCTGAAGTATCGTCAATCAAGGAGGCAGTGCTCTTCTTCACAAGTGAAGGGGATGGGACTTCCCTGGTGGTCCAGTGGTTAAGAATCTGCTTTGCAATGCACAGGACCCAAGTTCAATCTCTGGTCAGGGGACAAAGATCCCACATGCCTTGGAGCAACTAAGTCCATACGCCTCGACTCCTAAGCCCATGCGCCACAACTAGAGAGTCCATGCACCACAACAAAAGATTCCACATGATACAAAAAAGACCTGATGCAACCAAATAAATAAATATATTTTTTAAAACAACAAGAGTGAAGGGGACATTTCTGCTAGTTTGAAGAGTTCAGAGAAACCTATGACCTAAGAATTTTGGTTCAACAATCCACAGGTCTCCATTGTTGCCAGGGACCCATACTTTCCTGGCCTATCTGCCTCTGTCAAGAATTCAAGTTTCTTTAGAGCTCTGTGAATTTTATGATTAACTCCTGGTCTTGGTCCTTAGCTTTCTGTAGCCTTTGGCTTTAGAAGACTAGAGTACTTTATCAGCAGCAACCAAGGAAGCCCTCTGACTTTCACTCTTACCAATTTAACTGTCAAATAATCATTCTCAGACTTTTACAGTTTTTTCCCAAAGCATCAGTTGAGCTTGACAAGAGCTACCCAGTTCCACCAGGCTTGTTATTTCTTTCATATTTATTAACACCAGATACTCTCACTAGCTGCTGCATTTTCTCCCACCAGTTTCCCATCCCAGAGTCCCTCCAGGGAAAGCCTTAACAATGCTCTGCTTCCTTGGACCAGGGCTTGTCTATGCTTCATCCACCACCACTCACGCGGTCCTCACTGCCAGCTAGGGGGTAAGTGATCCAGCTCCAGACTTCTACCTTAGTGTCTGCTTTCTCAGACCACTTCTAATACTAACTGTTATAGACCAGGTTCCCCAGAAAGAAAACCCTGGGACAAAAATTAGCATGTGAGGTTGACGAGGGAGCACTCTTGGGATTGGGTCTCTGGGAAGGAAGGGATGGGTTGGGCAGGACTGAAGAGAGAAGTGGGGCTGTGATGCAGTCCCAGCTGAAGGCCTCAACTTACCCCACAGGGAGATCTGATGCTGAAATAGCCATTCAAAAGTGATCAGAGTCAGGGCATGGGAGCCTGGCCTTTATACCCTTGCCTCTCACAGTCCCTGGAAGCCAGCGGCTGATGGAAGGGGCATGCCCTTGGGCAAGGGGAGTCCCTTCATCCAAGAGTTCTAAAGAGAGCTGAGGGCTCAGGGCTGTCTGCCAGCAGTCAACAGCTGGGTAAATAAGTCTTTAGTCCTAAAGGGGATCTGGGTGGTACATCACAGCATTGGTGCCAATTACTTTGGATGCACCAGAAAGATGTTCAAAATAGATTTAAAAATGAAAAAAAGGGGGTGTTATAAAAGAATATTGTCTATGTGATCATTAATATACAAGTATTAATGATGGTTCTGTCTTTGTGGTGATGGATTCTGATTTGTTTTTCTCTTGATTATCTACATTTTCTAACATTCCTTTAGTTGACTTCTTGTAAAATGGGGTGTTACTTTTAACTTTAAAATTTTCTGGAGATAAAATCAAACATTATATAAGAAATTAGAAATAAACTATTTGAAATTCTTCTTGTTATTTTAAGCTATTTCATCAAAAAGATTTAGGTTGTGACTTTTTAATTTAAGTAAGTAAATGCATAAAAGTGAGCTGAGGAACACGTTGTCTTTTACAATTAGTAAAAATAGTCACACTGTCCAGTCATTGCTAAACTGGAAGTTATATTGCTGCCATATTGTGGCTTTCATCTGGACACTCAAAAACTCTTAATGAGAAATTATTCTAAGTCCTATTTAGCTGATGGACAAAATGAAAAATAGAGAAGTAAAGATATCCAGCCAAAGCTGCACAGATTACTGGCAGAAAAGACACCCTCAGCTTCATATTTAGAACTCTGTTTTCTCATTATTCAGCAATCCTTTCTCCAAGTAAAGTTTAGGTTCAGGGCACTCAATATCCAGCTCACTTGCTCTAAAGTGGCCCTCTTAATTACTAGTGCTCATTAACTTTATGTGTCATTATTGGAGCAGGAGGTGGGGAGGGAGGTGGGAAATGTAAAGGAAATAGGAAGTAATAAATTAATTTCTAACCAGGGTCAGCTGTTCCCCAGAGCACAAAGCAATGGATGGTGGATTGCTCCAGGGGCTTATATTAGCACAAAAAGTTATTTTGACAAAGTTCATAGGAAGTGGGCAGAAAATTCTGTCCAAGATACAAAATATTCATCAGCTAAAAAAAACGGTGAAAAAATATCTGAGTTTAAATATTTCTCTACAAGTTTTTTCTTCTGTGTCTATTCTTTACAGAACAAGTTGAACCTAAAGCAGCCCCTAGGTAAATGGAATGAGAAGGTTTAATAAAAAGGAATCAGAAAGAGAGAGACAGAAACGGATCTCCAAGCAAACTTTCAGTTTGCTGGGTAGCTGGGACAGCATTTCAATTTTTATAGTCTCCTTCAAGCAGCCTTCAATCTGTTGGAGAGTCACATATTACTAGTCATCAGTAAATCAGTAATTCATTATTCGTCAGTTGAAAAGTAAATAAAACAAACCCATATGACACAGCTAATAGTAATTTGGTATATGAGATATATAGATACTCAAGACTTACAAGATTTTCTATGTAATCAGATGCTACAAACTTCACAGATTTTGTGGACAAGGACAAAAACACTTTCAAAAACTAAAGTTGATAAGAATAAACACAAAATACCTTAAACAAGTGATCAAGACTAACACCAAACCACCATTAAGAGCTTCCTGATGTGTTGCCAAGGAAAACATACTTACCTATGTAATATTCTTACCGAAGTTTCACCTGGACTGTTAGCAAGCCAAGTCCAAAATGTTGGATTAGACACTCACAGTGTCACTGTTATGAAGGAAAAAATAAATTCAAACGTGGGGATGGGGGACTATTCTAGATTAAAGTTAACTAAAATGGCATGACCACTAAATGTAGTGAGGGATATTTGAGGGGATCCTATATTTTTTAAAAGGGTTATCAGGTATATTTTTAATTGAGTCAACTTGAATATGGACTATATATTAGATAATATTACTATAGCAATATTTTATTACTTGTTTGTGATAATGGTGTTTTGGTTACAGAATGCCTTTGTTCTTAGAAGAGGTATGCTGATATATTTAGAGGTGAAATGTCATATATCTGCATAAAATGGTCATGAAATAAATGTCCACATATAAAAAAGAAATGTTTATACATGTATATATATATATATGTTTATATACACATACATAAGATATATACATATATAAAAATGTGTATGTGTATATATATATACATATATAGAGAGAATATGACAAATATGAATAACTGGTAAGTTTAGGTAAAGTACTATTCTTTCACTTACTCTATAGGTTTGACCTTTTTTTTCCAAAAAGAAATTAAAAAAAAAACTCAAAATGGAGGTGATTATTCATCAGTGGAAGTGATTATCCACCCAAGAAAGTGTAAGTGATTTTTATACACGGGGCATTTTGCACCGCATTTTCCCCACTATGTCCTTGAATCACAAGCAGAAAGTTAAAAAAAAAATCCTCAGGTTGGAGCCCTTTTCAAAGAATTAATGTTGAAAGTGATGTCAGTCTTTTAATTTTCACTCTTTGGTCAAAGGTAATATATTTCAAACAACTTCTAACTCTATATGAAATTCTGTCTATCAGATATACTGTTATGATTTCTTTTTATTTTAAAGGAATTAACAAACTTTGAGCTTCAGTTGCTTCCTCTAGGGACTATGGAAGGAGATTTTTAGCAATACATAGTTTATAATCAAAAGCAACTTATAATTTGGCTATAGAAGTCTAATGGCAACCCACTCCAGTATTCTTGCCTGAAAATATCCCATGGACAGAGGAGTATGGTGGGCTGCAGCCCATGGGGTTGTAAATAATCAGACATGACTGAGTGACTGAGCATGCATGCATGGAAGTCTAAATTTTATTTATTTATTTTTTCCATTTTTTAAAAAATTTATTTTAATTGGAGGCTAATTACTTTACAATGTTGTGGTGGTTTTTGCCATACATTCACATGAATCAGCCATGGGTGTACATGTGTTCCCCATCCTGAACCTCCCTCCCACCTCCCTCCCCATCCCATCCCTCAGGGTCATCCCAGTGCACCAGCCCTGAGCGCTCTGTCTCATGCATTGAACCCGGACTGGTGATCTATTTCACATATGATAATATACATGTTTCAATGCTATTCTCTCAAATTATCCCACCCTCACCTTCTCCCAGAGTCCAAAAGTCTGTTCTTTACATCTGTGTCTCTTTCACTGTCTTGCATATAGGGTCATCGTTACCATCTTTCTAAATTCCACATATATGCATTAATATACTGTATTGGTGTTTCTCTTTCTGACTTACTTCTCTCTGAATAATAGGCTCCAGTTTCATCCACCTCATCAGAACTGATTCAAATGCATCCTTTTAATAGCTGAGTAATATTCCATTGTGTATATGTACTACAGCTTTCTTATCCATTTGTCTGCTGATGGACATCTAGGTTGCTTCCATGTCCTGGCTATTGTAAACAGTGCTGCGATGAACATTGGGGTACATGTGTCTCTTTCAAGTCTGGTTTCCTCACTGTGTATGCCCAGCAGTGGGATTGCTGGGTCATATGGCAGTTCTATTTCCAGTTTTTTAAGGAGTCTCCACACTGTTCTCCATAGTGGCTGTACTAGTTTGCATTCCCACCAACAGTGTAAGAGGGTTCCTTTTTCTCCACATCCTCTCCAGCATTTATTGTTTGTAGACTTTTTTATAGCAGCTGTTCTGACCGGTGTGAGATGGTGCCTCACTGTGGTTTTGATGTGCATTTCTCTGATAATGAATGATGTTGAGCATCTTTTCATGTGTTTGTTAGCCATCTGTATGTAGAAGTCTAAATGTTAAACCATGGAATAAATATCCAAGACTAGTACTATATTTAAATACATTTTCTAATTTATGATGCTACAGAAAAATAATTAGATTTGGTTGAACATATGAACTTGACATTTTATAGAAAAACAGTTAAGTAGAGGTAATTTTGTACAGTTCAACTACACATTTTCTATTTACCACACAGGCCCAATTATAATATGAGGTGCTTTTATTTGTTCAAAAAAATTATTCTTCTAAAAAGAAAGCACTTATTGAAGTCATTGAAAG
Source organism: Giraffa tippelskirchi (assembly GCF_054371585.1). Classification (NCBI taxonomy): domain Eukaryota; kingdom Metazoa; phylum Chordata; class Mammalia; order Artiodactyla; family Giraffidae; genus Giraffa; species Giraffa tippelskirchi. The sequence continues at coordinate 92,780,137 of NC_137275.1, read as the reverse complement.
TTCTCTTAACTTATAGGGAGCTCTTTAACTACTCTATTTTGAGCAATAAAATATTTTGTGAGAAAAACACATTCACCTGAACAGACCCTGACCATTGCCTACTTTGGGTGTTTTTGCAGTTACCTGGCAGGACCAGGTTTTTTTTTTTTAATTAAAAAAAATATGGAGGTAGGAGAGGGGTTCATGATGGGGGACATATGTACACCCACGGCTGATTCATGTGAATGTATGGCAAAAACCACTACAATATTGTAAAGTAATTAGCCTCCAATTAAAATAAATAAATTTACAAAAAAAATGTTAGTAGATCTAGTAGCTGTTCAAAAGAGGTTGATCCCACAATTGTAAATGTTCATTTTATTTTGCTTCATTTTATTTTTATTTATTTAGTTGTGGTGAAATACACATAACGTAAAGTTTACCATCTTAGCCATTTTAAGTGTACAGTACAGTAGCATTAAGCATATTCACGCTGCTGTGCAACCACCCATCTCCAGAACAACTTTTGTCTCATAAAACTGAAACCCTGGAATCTTTTAAATCAGAACTTCTCTTTCCCCTTTCTCCAGCCCCTGGCAACCACGATTCTCTCTGTCTATTCTAAGTACCTCATGTATGTGGAATCACACAATATTTATTCTTTTGTGACTGGTCTACAAGCTTCCTTCATTATAGCATGTGTTAGAATGTCTTTCCTTTTTAAGACACAATAATGTTCCATTGTGTGTATATATATATTTACACCACATTTGTTTATCCATTTATCCTTCAATGGATATTTGGGCTGCCTATACCTTTTGGTTATTTTGAATAATGCTGCTATGAACATGGGTGTAAAAATTTCTCTTTGTGATCCTGCTTTCAATGCTTTTGTGTGTGTACCCAGGAGTGGAATTGCTGAATCATATGGTAATTTTATCTTTAACTTTTTGAAGAACTACCATGCTCTTTTCCACATCATCTGTACCATTTTATATTCCTACCAAGAGTGTACAAGAGTTATAATTAGAAATTGGAACCACATCTTCCCTAACATTTGTTATTTTATGGCTTTTTTTGCTTTTGTTTTTTTTGATAGCAGCCATCCTAATGAGTGTAAGGTGATTGATTTTATTTTGAACAAGATTTTTAAAACATCATTTAAATTATCACATTACAAGATCACAGATATATATCTTTGAAAAGATTGTGGGGGAAAACTATTATTAAATAAACAGGCTTACAAGAAAATTTATAATGACAACATCAGTTCTGAATTTCAAAATTGACAGAATATGCTCTGAAAACTGTATTGGAGGAATAAAAAGATGGCTCTATGAAGAAAGCAACACTAATGCCAAGGTTGCCCATGAAGAATGTGAATAAAATTGCTTCATGAAATGTGTAAGTAAAAAGAAGCGATATTTCTAAATTAATATTTTATGCATATAATGTTAAATATGTGTGTGTATCTAGATTAATAAACCATAAATAGGCAAATTGCCTGTTTTAATTATATCCTGTTTTAATTAACCTCTGAAACGGGTGCAGACAAGGGTCTCAGAGTTTGCTGCTCTCTGAAACAAAACAAAACCCACACACACAACAATGAAAGAACTAAGGATGTATATGCTTAGCTCAATAAACAAGTACTGAGTACATAGTATATGTATACTAGGGCTTAAGTTCAATTCAAGGAATATAAAGCTAAGCAGGACACAATCATAGAGAGCTGATGAAGGTAGCAGTTCCACTGAGCACCGACTATGTGCCAGGCATGTCCCTGAGAAGTTTATGTGAGTCAGTCCAAGTAATCCTTGAAGCGATCCTGACCAGGACCTAGGAAGCCCTGCATGATCTGGCCTGAGGTGCCCTCCGAATCATTTCTTAGCACTCTCCCCATGGCCTTTCCCCTTCAGCCACACTGCTCTTGGATTTCCCGACCACATCAAGGACATTCCATCCTCAGGGTCTTTGCACTTCCTGATCCCTCTGTCCAGTGTGCCCTTTCCCAAGATATCTGCAAGGCTCCATCCTCACCTTCTTCAGGTCTTTCCTCAAAGGTCACCATATCAGAGAAAGCAAAAAGAAGCATTCCACCACCCTGCTGAGTGGCTAAATATTCTGGATTCCAAGTAAGACCCATTAATGCCTAGCCCATCCTTTTTACTAAGACCCAAAGTCATCCAAAATTAGATGTTTCCACTAAATTTTCACTTTTTCCCTAAACCATCATTTACTTATCATTTAGCTAATATCTTGATCAAAATAGATTTAAATCAAATTTATGATGTCATCACTTGTATTCCTGGCTGTTCCAAGTTGATGGGGGCTCCGTGGCATAAGGAAGTCCCTTGTCATAGTCACTGAGAATTTCAGTGACACCAATGGCTGATGGATTGCAAAGCTGTGAAAAATGTATTCTTAGAGAAGCTTCTATGTTGTTGTTGTTGTTGTTGTTTACTGCATGATTTTGTTAATTTGGAAATGTCCAGAATGTGCAAATCTATAGAAACTGAAAATAGCTTCATGCTGGCTGGGGAATGCGGGAGTTGGGTGATGAGAGCTGGGGGTACCAAGTTTCTTCTTGGGCTAATGAAAATGTTCTAAGACTGATTGTTGTGACAGTTGCACAACTCTGTGAATATATCAAACACTATTGAATTTTATACTCTAAATGGGTGAATTTTATGGTATGTGATTTAGAGCTCCACAAAGCTGCTTTTAAGACTTAGGAGTGTCTGCCTGGAGTTCCCAGCTGAGAGTGAGGTGGTGAGCTGGGCTCAGTGGGCGGAGTCCTGGGGTTGCTATCCTGCCACAGGCATGGGGGTGGGGGCAAGGATTTGTCATCTCAGGCTTACAGGGACATTTTTATTATAACACTCCATCTTTAAGCAACTGAAGAGTTGCTCAACAAAGTTACCATTTCTCTGTCTTTTTTTCTCTTGTTAGAAGAATATTTTCTTCTAATATAATATTTATAATATAATATTTATAATATAATATTCTTCTAATATAATATTCTAATATTTCTTCTAATATATTCCTATTGGAATAATAAGAATAAAAGAAAGAACAAAGTCTGCGTCACATAGCAAAGTAGTGGAAAGTCACACTATTTTTTGGAAGCAAAACAAGGAGCATGGAGGACCTGAGTGGATATGATGTTGTGGGCGATGATGGGGATGAGGGGTTGAAAGAAAGTTGGATGTCCGACAACCAAGATAGAGTCTTGACTTTATTTTTCCTAACAAAGAAACAAGTGGCAGTTACTTTGACCTTGTGGGGATATTTCAAAGATCACAAGTAAAAAATTTACAGTACAGAAATATGGAACCATAGAAGAAAATCAAAGAAGAGCACATGACTTTCAGTGGCTTGCAAGAAAAAAGATAAAGGAAGCAAGGAGACAAAATGAGCTACACCAGAGAGTTGGGGAAAAAATATATATAATGCTTTTACAAGTCTATCAAAGGGAATAAAACCACCAAAGGGAAGTGTACCATTAAATAGAGGAGGAAGAAATGAGATGAAAATCCAAACTATTAAAATACTTAACAGACCACACCGCAAACCAAAAGCTCTTGTGCTCATTAGAATTGTCTAACAGTATCTTTTTCTCTAATTATTGAGATCTCAAGGTTGACCATTAGGGAATTGAATTCAATGTGATTACAATTTATTCATTCACCATTTCCCTCCACTAAAGTCTAGTTTGGAGCTGAGTTAGCTTCAGATCAGGTTACCCACTATGTGAGTCTGGGAGGCACAGCCCAAAGGCACCCAGTCCTGCTTCTGTTCTTTCCAGAGGCTATCTTTCCCCCAGCCCACCTCCCCACTTCTCTACCTTCTCCACATTTCTCCCCACACACATCTGCAGATAGGATTTCACAGCTATCACTGAGTGCCCGCTAAGTGCAGGGCACTGTGCTAGGTCTGGAAAACCCCAAGAGTGAACAAAACAAACAACTTCCCTGCCTAACACAGAATTACATGGAAACAGAGACATTAATCAGATGATCACACAGGTTATATTATAAGTCGTGATAAAGGAGCACTGTGAGAATGCACCTGGTGAGGTTCAGTCTAGCCTGGCAGGTCAGGGGAAGCTTCCCTGAGGAATTAAGATCTATGCTTAGAAAGGACAAGTAATAGGGGTTTGATTCAGGGGTGGGGGTGGGACTTGGAAAGAGTATTCCAGGCAGTGGAAACAGCTGGTACAAAGGCCCTGAGACCAGGTGGAATGTGGTACAGTTGAGGACTACAAGAAGGCTAGAGTGCAGATAGCAGGAAGGAAAGTGCCACAACACAAGATCACAGAGGTGAACTAAGGTCCAACAAACCAGGAGTTTGTAGGCTGTTTTATGGAGTTGTGCCTATTCCAGGAATGGTCAGGAAGGGTTTTTAAGGGCCAGCGGGTGCTTAACCCCCGAGGAGGGAGTGGTCCCTGAGTCCCTGGGATCATGGCACCACGGGTAAGTCAGGATGGCTCCCTGATGTTAGTCAAGCTATCTCTGAGCAACATCATAAAAGGTGGTCCCCTCACTATGTGCTTTAAAACACCAAGCACAGTTTCTGGTCTCCAGGTTTTTTAAATTAAGCTGCAAAAGAAAGAGAAGTTTTTGCTGAGGAAGACAGAAGTGAAAAGAGTGATCAAGCTGTACCAGAGACTTGGCTGTGATGTTTTTTAAACTAACACAAAGCATCAAGCTCTCTGCAGTGCATGCGTGCTCAGTCATGTCCGACTCTGTGATCCCATGGACTGTAGCCCACCTGGTTCTTCTATCTATGGGATTTCTCAGGCAAGAATACTGGAGTGGGTTGTCATTTCCTCTCCTGGGAATCTTCCAAACCAAAGGATCGAACATATGTTTCCTGCTTGACAGGCAGGTTCTTTTACCACTGAGTCACCTGCAAAGTCCCTAGCTGCAGAGATTAGACCTTCTATCTTCAGGCCAGAATCAGCATCTAGGAGGAGGCAAGGGAGGCTCCCAGGTGCAAAATTTAAGGAGGCACTTATTCTCAGGGGTATGCATGTACATAGTGGGCCCCTGAGACTGGTGCCTCCTTAAGGCTTGCACCCTAGTGTCTGGCTGGACCATTCAGCAGCACGTGCAATGCTGAAGACTCTAAGACGAGTAGGCAGCAAGTGACCCTAGGCCAGGGCTGGACAGAGGCCTGAAGATGAGGAGAACAGGCCAACCTGGTTGGGGAACACTTTCTGGAATTCAGCCTTTGCGGGTGTCCTGCTGTCAATTCTGGACAAGTGAGCCTGAGCCAGGTAAAGAGCCAGGGATCCCACAAGTAGCTCTGGTGTGCTGCACTCTGCACACAGCAGTGACCTGTGTAGGCACTGGTCAATCAGAGACAGTTCAGCTGACTTACTTGTCTAGGAATTCAGACAGTCGATTGCTGATATAAAAACAGCTCCACCTGTGTTAGCTGAGCTTTGTTTCATCAACACTGTATTCATTTCAATCACATCTCAACAACACACAGGCTCCCACTATTTTATGTGAAGAGAAACAACATGGTAATTCTGTTGATCCAATCTCTCTTTTTCCATTTCCCTGTCATCTCACCACTCATATTCTCCTCCATCCCTCTTAGTTCCTCTCCCCATCCCCTAACATAGCTTCTACGTGCCCTAGTGACCATGACAAAGCATGGAGGATGGTTTCATTTGTGGCCAAGTTAAAAAGCCCTCTGCAGGTCCCACCAGAGCCCTGGCTGTGCACAAAGATGACAGATTCCCAAAGTGCAGACTATCTTCATAAAGGAGTTTGACCCTGGAACCCTGTTCCATTTCATCTTTCTTCTGTCTATTGCTTTGTCTGGACTTTTGTTCCCTTTTGCCTTGAAAAGTGCAATTATTCCACAGCGACTGATTTCCCTGGTAGAGGATAGAAAGGCCGTTATTAATTTGTCCTTGCGTTAATATACTTCATTTCCTTTCATCTTTATTACCCATCTATATCTTCCTCAGAGGTCTTGTTTACATAAAACAGGACTCTTGGATGCAGAAAGTGCTTAATGAGTCTCAGCATAACCACTACAGAGCAAACACGGTACACTCACCCTTTATAATTATGAATCATTTGCCTGTATTAAAAAAACGTCTTCAGCGAATGGTGCCAGGCAGCTTCTTTCGAGATTTTTTTTTATTACTATAAAGATCAGCCGTAAACTAAATTATGAGCTTGGTCTATGACATTCTGGCATTAAAGCTCTAAGAGTGAGGGCATATATATTGAACTATGCTCAGATTATAGGCTTGAATAATTTGATTCTTCTTACTCTCACAAGTCCCTCCTTTCCTCCCTTCTTCCCTTCCTTCCTCCTGTCTCCCTCCCCTCCTCCCTCCCTCCTTTACTCCCTTCCTTCTTATTTTAGCCATTTGCGCACAGAGCACTCACTACACAAAGAGAAGTAAGACTTCAGGGGCATTAGCCCCCTCAAACCTACTTACATCCTATTTACTCACCAAAGGATCTCTGCTTCAGCAAGTTTGATATGAAAGCCTGAGTTGCTGCCCAGTGGATTTCCCTCTGAGACTGTAGCATGAGCAAAGAGCTGGGAACAAGTAGTTCGGTTTTAATAACTAATTATTGAGCTCCTACTATGCACCTTGAATAGTGTAGGCATTATTCAAGCCTGTAATCTGAGCACAGTTCAATATATATGCCCTCACTCTTAGAGCTTTAATGCCAGAATGTCTTAAGTGTTGATGAAAACCAGATGTGGGAGTAATTAATCCTGTCCTGATGTGGTGAGAAAGCCTATGGAGTTTCAGAGATATTTGACCTGGGCTTTGAAGGATGACTAGGAGTTTGCTAGATAGATAAGGAGAAAGGTCACGTTAGACAGAAGGTCCAAGATGATAAAGACAAGGAAATGTGAGCGCACACCAGGGTCTGGGATGGTTGACGTATAGGGATTCTAGAAAGGCATGACTGGATTGGAAGATGAAACTGGAAATTAGTGACAGATGGCTTGTGAAAGGACACACGGTTCATTGGGAAATTCAAAAGCAATAATGGGGACAATTCATTCTTTCACAGACTTTTTTCTGAATGCCTTTTACATAAATGGCATGGAACTAGGTTCTAGAGTGAAATAGAAAATGTGGCCCTTGCTCTTCAAGGGTTCACAGTCTCCCTGAGAATACAGAGGTACATAAGTAACCATACCTCCAGGCAAAATGAGAACAAGGGAGCTACCGGAGATATATAAAGAAAGCTAATGAGTGGGAGCAATGAATGCCATCTGGGAAAGCTTCAAGAAGGGTTGACTGGTGAGAAATACGTTTGGGGTATAAAGAATGATATAAAACAAGGGCAAGAACATTCCAGGCAAAAGGAATCACCTGAACAAAATAAACAGTATGTGAGAGATCAGTCTGTATTTAGGAGAAGGTAGTGTATAGAGGCTGGCTTTGAGGAAGAACACAGTTATAGAAAGATGGGTTGGGATGAGTTTAAGGGAAGCCTTGAATGCCTTAACAAGAAGTCTAGGTTTTATCTAGTAGAAGATAGAGATCAATAGAAGGTTACTTAATAGTGATGTCATATCAAAAGCATAGTACAGGCAAATATATTTCATCTTGAGAAAATACTCTTTTAATTTAGCAATGGCTGCCAAAGATATTGTCTTGGGAAGGATTCTGGGCTCAGTGAGGAAGAAATGGATTCATTTATCCATTCAGTTATATAACCAGCCTAAAGGGTATGCCTTCTTCTTGAATTGTAGAGAACCTCTGGGAAAACAATGGTTTAATTGTCTTTGGGCATATCTCCCTTTTACTCATCTCAATAAGATCTCAGGAATAGTGGAGCAACATTCATCAGAGACTTTTAATAAGAAAGAAATCCTACCCTAATCAACTCAATAGCAGAACTGAGACATCATTAGTTAATAAGACTGGCCTAGTCCTTTGAAGTTCAAAAGTACCATAAACACACTACAAATTGTTATTAGGAACCAGGGGAGAGACATCTTTCCAGAACCCAACATAAAAGACCAACTAGTAGGTGTGAAGGTTCTCTAGGCAGCACTCCCTTTACCCCGTTCACTACAAGTTCTCACGGCGCTGCTTTGCCGATGCCAGGGCAGCTCTGCTTCTCCTGACTGTGAAACATGGGGAATAAGCAGGGTCAGCTGGCTTCAGAAAACACTAGCATTACTTGACAGAGACAAAGAGAAAAACAATCCGGATCGGTTGGGATACCTTGGGGCTCAGACGGTAAAGAATCTGCCTGCAATGTAGGAGACCCAGGTTCAATCCCTGGGTCAGGAAGATCCCCTGGAGAAGGGAATGGCAACTACTCCAGAATTCTTGCCTGGAGAATTCCATGGACAGAAGAGCCTGGTGGGCTACAGCCCATAGGGTGACAAAGAGTCAGATATGACTGAGCGACTAAACAACAATAATAGAACCTAAAACCAAGACTTTGGTGATGATGTGTCAATGTTGGTTCATCAACTGTGACAAAAATTCTGAGAAGGGGTCGGTTATTCATTGGGTTCATTGGGCTCCCAAAGAGTCTAAGGCAGAAATAAGTTAAAGAACTTCTCCCTGTTCTCACATCCTCAGGGATGACGTCTCCTCTCTCCTTCTTCTCCAGCAGGCAGGCTTTCTTCCTCCATGTTCCCCTTCGAAAACCTCTCATGCCTCTTTTTTCACATAAAGTGATCTGACTTTGTCCCAGTCTATCTAAACTTGCATGCTTAATACTTTACACTGAGGTTGAGGAATTTATTAGCAAATAAAAGATTCTCTGGTTATCAACATCCATCCTCCTTAAAAGCAGTAGGGATTATACATAACATTTTTTTTTCCTGTCCTATGTTCAAACTAAAAACTAGAGATTTATTATATGTCCAGAACAGAAACCAGACGATTTTACATTTCGCCAAATTCCAAAAAGAGTAAAGTGGGATAACTGCAGTTGCATGACACCATCCTTCTAATTTTTTTCCAGGGATATTTGTATGCCCTTTGTAGAAAGGTACCTGGAAGTTTGTGGCTTGCCCGTTCCTTCATTCACTTCCACCTCCATCTGGAGCACCCCTTTCCCATCCTACTGGCCTTGTCCATCTGTCTGTTAAGTAACATCTCTTCTAGGAGATGTTTTTCAGCTAACCCTTCAGGTACCATCTCCTCTGTATGGACCCAACACTTATGTCTGTGTGTGCTCAGTTGCTATGTCGTGTCTGACTCTTGTGACTCCACCAATGGACTGTAGCCCACCAGGCTCCTCTGTCCATAGGATTTCCCAGGCAAGAATACTGGAGTGGGTTGCCATTTCCTACTCTAGGGGATCTTCCCAACTCAGGAATCGAACCCATGTCTCCTGTATTGCAGGCAGATTCTTTACCACTGAGCCACGGAGGAAGCCCCTAAATATGTATTATATCATATTATAATTGTTTAGTAATAATAGTTAAGACTTATTAAGTATCTACATGGTAGATATGTATATATGCCAGGCACTATTTTTCCCCACCATCTCAACAGTGGTTCATTAAATATTTAACATGTGCCATGTTATAATAGGACTTTATAAACGATATTCACAATAACCCTAATGATATTGCAGTCATCCCTAGTTCACAGATAAGGAATTTGTGACCCACAAAGATTACATAATATTTCAAAGGTTACACAAATTTGTTCAGCTTAACTTTAAATTCCATCAACATCTAAAGTTTGAACATTGAGTATTTTATGACATTTAGGAATTATTGTTAACTGTTCTTTTAAGTGTGATAATGGTATTATGATTAAATTATTTTTTTAAAGTTCTTATCTTTTAGCAATACATTCAGAAACATTCACTGATTCAAAAAAAAAAAATCAAAAAGTCAAGTCAGTAAGTCTTATCAGTCCCAAAGGACTACCCAGTGTAGAACCCCAGGGTCACTGCAGCTTAGAAAGAAACAAACCAGTGGCCAGAGCAGGGTCTTTCTCTAACAAGCTTTGTGACCTTGGATGAGTCACTTCACTCCTTCCTTTCATAGATGAAGGAGTGGGGCATGATGATTTCCAGGGCCCTGTTAAACAGGCCGATTCTCAGACAAGGTGATAATTATTTACCTCTGGCTTCAGAACATTTCGATAGTTAATGGTGGTTCTTTAATGAGTGGAGACTGTAGTCAGATATACAATCTGTCTAGGTTTAGACATTAACTTAATCAAGAAAATATTCTCTTATTAACCCTTTCTTAAAATTAAATATTTCATAGATGTCTAATTTATAAAACCTTTAAAGAGAGTTGCTCTGGTTTAAATGATAGCCGAGAATCCCTTCCAAATGGCAAGCTATGAAAACCCACTTGTCTATACTGTCCAGAAAGTGTTTTAATGATTTTTATTTATTTACTAATTTAATTCTCATATCTGTATAAGATGGATACCATTGGAAGATGAGAACTCTGAGGCACAGATAGGTTAAGAAACTTGTCCAGTGTCATGAATATAGAAAGGTGCCTAAGGTGGGATTCAAACTGGGGCAGCCTGGTTCTAAATCTGTACTCATAGCTGCTACACTATACATGTCCCTCTCAATGTGGCTATACATTTATCTTCCATTAAACTGCAGGCTCCTTGGAAAGGACAGGGGTATGTGACTTTGTATTCCTCCTGCCCATCCTATTGTCTACTCAAGCATAGGTGTTCAGTGAATGTGTGTAGAATGAATGAAATTTATTGGATACTTTTCAGAGGTTAAATCAAAGCTCATTAAATTTTATGGATATGAATGTATGGGAGAGATCAAACTAGGTTCTTTATTTTGAAGATGAAAAGGTAAGCGATTTCCCCAGGACCAGCTGGTTAGTAGCAGAACCCGAAGAGAGACCTAGGTCTCTTGACTAGTAAATCATTAAAAGCATAAAAATCATAAAGGGATTGGATTAACAAATGCTGGTATCTTTTTCCTTTTTAAAGCTGTTCTTTTTCTAGTCATGGGATGGTGATGATTAAGGTAGTGAGAAAACTGTCCTGGCCATGGCAGAGATGGTGAGGACCGTAGGGTTGGCTTTAGGGTTCTTTTGCACCCCAAATACCCTTATATGGCAACATATGGCAACTACAAAGTGTCTACTTGCCAACATGATCACTTACAATATTGCCTGATTCCCTCAAGTCATTTCTTTCTCTCATAGCGCTTGAGCTAGGAGACTGCAAACTAGAGCTTCAGCCCCATTTCAGACCCCCAAACAAACAGGATATAATTAAAGAGTCCTAATTCCATATTCAGATGGCTTAAGTCAATATGTATGTCTAGTCCTTTTCTAACCTGGTTCTTTCTTTTATTTTGAGACCAAACCGTCACACATAGCGCAATTCTGATTGGACTCTTGTTCTTTCCTTATGGCCTAAGATACAGACTGGATAATCAGCTTCTGCAAAACACAGGACAAGAAACCCCTGGCTCACATTCTCCCCCTGCCCACGCCTCCATGTCAACAGACATCACTAATTATCACAGTAGCCTTTCTTCCCAAGCCTGGAGGTGGCTTCAGGATCGTTCTCTAGGAAGCCCCTGCCCTCAAGAGGAAACCTATTTGCCACAGGCTTTATTCCTTTAAGGGTCTGTCATTTGCTCCATTCTGGTTTCTCTCCCCTGAAGGAAGAGGGGTTCTTTCAGTTTCACGGGTCTTGCTGCCTATCAGATGACATTCCTGAGATCCATCTCTGCGGAAGACACAGACTGTCTGCCCTTCCCTGAAGGAGTGATTTAGCAGAGATCATTTGGGGTCAAAGCCAGAGGAGAACATATACCTCACTCAGAATCCAATGAATGTTAGAGATGTGTATGCAGTACAGGAAGGATAAAAAGAAAAATGTATTAGCAAGGCCAGAGAAAGAAACTGAGGAAACCCAAAAGCAGAAATTGGCGGTTGCATAGATCCCTGGGTTGGGAAGATCCTCTGGAATAGGAAATGGCAACCCACTCCAGTATTCTTCCCTGGGAAATCCCATGGACAGAGGAACCTGGTGGGCTACAGTCCATGGGGTCGCAGTGAGTTGGACAGGACTGAGTGACTAACACTTTTTTCACTATACAGACAAAGAAAATTGGATAGCAGAGGAGACAAGACTATGATGTAACAGATCAAGTAAGTGGATGTGTGGTGAGTGGGAGAGAGTTACACAATCCATCACATTTCTCTTATTATTGCCAGGAAGTTCAAGTCAAATTTACTATTTGGTAACAATAACAGTAATAGCTCTCTCATAACTAGACTTTCTGTGCTCAGCTCTCTTTAGAGGCTTAAAGTTTTTGTTTTCTTTTGAAAACTATGAGGTATGTCTAAATACACACACATTATGTACGTATTAATTTCTGCATTTTCATTTACAATAAGAAAAGATCAGTCCCATTTGAAAACGCTGGCTGAAAGCCCCCAGAATCTTATCTGGAAAGAGAAATACAAAAGTAACAAGAAATGAAAGACTAAAAATCTTCTGTTGATCCTTCTCTTGCAGTAAAGCTCAACGAGTCTTTCTGTGTATGTGTGTGTGCTCAGTCATGTCTGACTCTTTGTGACCCCATGGACTGTAGCCTGCCAGGCTCCTCTGCCCATGGGATTTCCCAGGCAAGAATACTGGAGTGGGTTGCCATTCCCTTCTCTGGGGGATCTTCCTGATCCTGGGATCGAACCCGGGTCTCCTGCATCAGCAGGCAGATTCTTTACCACTGAGCCACCTGGGAAGCCCCCAGCAACTCTCTGCTGGTATTAAGTATGTGTTGAGCTCTGAATTGGATGCTGGGAAGGACACAAAACTGAAAAAGTGACCCATGTCCTTTAGAAGATTATCTTCTTAGGGATACTGACTGTACAGAAATATAATAGTTTATTTTAAAAAATCTGACTGATAATGGATATGTGGTGTGGGTGAGAGGTAAACCTCTGTTGTCTTAAATTATTGATATGTAGTTGTTGCCTGTCACACAGCAAGCCTAACCCAGTGAGTCTCAGAGTGGAGGTGGGGCGGTCCAGACCAGCAGCATCAGCATCACCTCAGCATCTGTTAGAAATGCTAGTTCTCAGGCCCCACCCCATACACACCGAATCAGAAACTCTGGAGGCGGGGCCCAGGGATCTGTGTTGTAACAAGCACTCCAGGTGATTCTCATGTGTTAAAGTATGAGAAACTCCAGCTACAATAATCTTTGCCATGGATATGCCACACTTCCCCCTCTCCATCCTCCCGGCTGTGCAACCTTATATACCCCTGTGGAATGGAATTAGTAATGAAACAACCTTGCCCAAGTTCTAAACTAATAGTTCCCTTTACAAAAGTTTAGACTCAAATATTTAAGCCAGAGGCCATGTTTAAAAATGGTATCTGCTCAAGTGAAGCTGGCCTATCATCCCGAAAGAGGTGAAGTCCAAGAACACAGGTGACCACAGTTACTGATAATTTCCTACGTTTTTAGTTGATCCACCATCTCCCAAGCTCTCTATCTTCCCCAAAAAAACCCATTAAAAAGACAAAATTATCATTCCCAAATTAGAGGGGAAAACACAGAAGCTAAGAGCAGAGAAGCAATTTTCCTAAGACCCCACGGTTTGTGAAGAGTAGAGTCAAATTTGAACCCAATTCTGTCTGACCCCAGAGCCTGTACACTTTCTCACTCACCTTTGTTAAAGGAATGAACTGTTTTCTGAGAGTGCTTGAGAACACAAAGATCCAGTAGTAAGTCTACCCCACTATCACATTACCAACCCTGCCACCAATTTGCTGGGCATCATTTCATCATTATGCCTTTAACAGTTTTCTTTTGAAAAATGAGAGATTTTACTACTTACCACCCACTTCTCTGTAAGCTGGAATAAACTGAGGTATGTAAAAGTGTTAGAGAACTAAGGATGAAAAGTGTTATAAATAGTATGATTACAAGAAGCAATAAACTAGCTAAAGAATGTAAGGTGCAAGTTGAAACATAAACTGAAATTATGCCCATAAGTATAAAAGAACCCATGGCATTCAGTTCTTTGAATTCTAATAGTAAAATGCTTAACTTAAATTTTACATTAACAGGGCACCCAAATAGCCACTTCAGAAAGACATAATTTGAGAAGGATAATCATCAGGAATATTTTTTAAATAGTGGCTAATCTGATATGTAACTTGAATGTTTTTTAGAAAAAATTCTAGTAATGAAATTTAACAGTTTACTAAATACCAGAGACAGTTTCTACAGTCTTTACATTACTGACTTATTTTACTCTTCATGACAATCCTATGAAGTAAGTCATACTGACATCCTATATTTTAGAGAAAAGGAACCCTCCTACACTGTTAGTTAGAATGTAAATTGTTGCAGCCACTAGGGAGAGCAGTATGGAAGTTCCTTTAAAAAACTAAAAACAGAGCTACCACATGATCCTGTAATCCCACTCCCAGGCATATATCTGGAGAAAATCATAATTTGAAAAGACACATGCACCCCAACATTCACTGCAGCACTATTCACAATGGCCAAGACATGGAAGCAGCCTAAATGTCTATCGGCAGAGGAATGGAGAAAGACATAGTATATTTATATAACGGAATATTACTCGGCCACAAAAAAGAATGAAATAATGCCATTTGCAGAAACATGGATGGACCTAGAGACTGTCATACTGAGTGAAGCAAGTCAGACAAAGTATCATATGATATCAGTTATATGTGGAGTCTCTCCAAAATTATACAAATGAACTTATATACAAAATAGAAATAAACCCACAGACACAGAAAACAAACTTATGACTACCAAAGCGGAAAGAAGGGGGTGTGATAAATCAGGAGTTTGGGATTAACAGATACACACCACTGTATAGAAAATAGATAACCAACAAGGACCTACTATATAACACAGGGAAATTTACTCAATATTCTATAATAACTTATATGGAAAAAGAATCTGAAAAAGAATAGATATATGTATGTATATACATATATATAAAACTGAATCACTTTGTTGTACACCTGAAACTAACATAACATTGTAAATCAATTGTACTCCAATAAAAGTAAATAAATATGTAAAATGAGACAAATTTTAAAAAAATGAATTTAGGCTATCTGACTCCACAGTGTATGTGTTAACTGCAATGTTATTTACTAGTAGTTCTATGTTAATAAATTACTATTTTTAAAATCTCTTCCTCTTTTCCCATTACCTTGTTCTTTCTTCTTTTTTTTACCATCGTTATCTCTGGTTGGGGGGTTTCTCTGATGGCTCAAATGGTAAAGAATCCTGCAATGCAGGAGACACAGATTTGATCCCTGGGTTGGGAAGATCCCTGGGGAGAGGAAATGGCAACCCACTCCAGCATTCTGCCTGGGGAATCCCACAGACAGAGGAGCCTGGTGGGCTACTGTCCGTAGGATCGAAAAGAGTCGGACACGACTGAGCATGCACACACGCGTCTCTGGCTGGGCTCATTACTCAGAACTCCAGCAGTAGGTCAATGACGACTGCGATAAACTACAACAGAACAAAACACCACCACAATGACCACAATGACCATAGCCTTTGTAGTCTTCTAAATGAAGCCACCTAGACAAGGATGTTCTTTAAGCAGGTTATTGTCAAGGAACCTCAAAAGAAGCAGGGAGCATTTTGCCCTGACACATAGTATAACAAAAGGAACATTGGGTACATATATAGACAGCAATTCTTTGTACTCGTGATAACCCTTGCTCTTCTCAACTTCATGTGCTTCCTTCCTCTGGCTTCCTTCACCCGGTTTCTCTTATCTAAAAACTCTGCCCCAAATTGATGCCTGCCAGATAACTTTCTCAATGGAATCCCATTTCATTTTAGCGTTGGTCAAATTCTTAGAAATGAACCAAGTTGATTCCATGAAGCCCTGAGAACAAGCACTGTGCCCAGCGTAACTCAGTGGGCTAGTGCACAGCATGGCTCTGAACCCTAGACCTGCCCCTGGGGTCTGGCTTCGGGGAAATGCCCCTGAATCAGAACAGGACATGGGAATATGGGCTCTGCTCTCCAAGAGACCCTTCCTACTGCCAGTCCTAGTTTTACCACTTACTAGATCTGTGACCTTGAGAATCATTTAATCAGATATTACTATCAGAAAGAGATTCAAATGCAGTTACTTGCAAAGGGTATAAGACGATACTTTAGAAAAGCCCAATACACTCAGTAAAAAGCTATTTACATTCAAAGATAATCTTTTATCTCTCTTATGCATGATTAACATGCAAAAATGGACATTTCTGTATACCAATAATAACCAATTACAATGTTTAACTTCTTTTTCAAATATTTACCAAAAATACAAAATACAGATTTAGGAAGTGATATACTTTTCTGGTGGCTCAGCGGTTAAAGAATCTACCTGGAATGCAGGAGATGTAGGAGACACAGGTTCGCTCCCTGGATTGGGAAGATGCCCTGGAGGAGGGCATGGCAACCCACTACAGCATCCTTCCTGGGAGACTCCCATGGACAGAAGAGCCTAGCAGGCTACAGTACATGGGGTCGCAAAGAGCTGGACATGACTGAAGTGACTGAGCACAACTGAGCATCCATTACCAATATTTTAAGAAATAATTTAATTGGTTTAGTAGAAGGAAAAATATTTCTACTTCCAAAAAAAGTTATATATATATATATATATGTATATATGTATATATATATATATATATATATAAAGGATGCCTAATTCTTCACATACACAACATATATATATCTTTAATGTAATCCTAATCAAAAGCCCAATAAGATTTTTACTAGAATTCTGCAAAATTAAAATAAAATTCATTTGTAAAAACAAATGGATCAAACTATAAAATTTTGAAAGAGATGAGCAAGGATAAAAGACTATTTTATCAAATAGTAAAATATAGTATAAAGCAAAAATCCAAACAGTGTGTTAAATCTAACACAAAACTAGACATAACACCAATGGGTCTATATAGGAAATTTGCTATGTATACAAATGTAACATATGATATAGAAATTTAAAATGCTTTTATAAATGGTATTGTACTATCTCATTAGAAACTGAGGGAGAGAAATAAACTTAAGTCTATACCTCACACAAAACCCAAATAAGTTCCAAATGCTGTTAAGAATTAAAGAAAACATAAAACAAAAACTAGTACAAAAGATCTAACAATCAAATATTAAGAGGAAGAATAACTTCATACATTTGAAAATAGATAAAATGTCCCTATACAAAGACAGCTTCCTTTAAAAAAAATTTAAATTATAAACATTAAAATAAAAAAGCATATGGATTAAGAAAAACAATTTCAGTAAAAATGGCAAATGATGATTTTTATATCATCTTGACAATATAAAAAGCCTGTTCAAATCAATTTTTGAATGATGTCAAAATAAACTAAAATAAATTATGTAAAGAGTTCCCACACATAGACAAGAAAATCAGATGTGAATAAATAATTAGGCAAGGGATAAAACACAGACAATTCATACAAAGAAGAAATACAATTAATACAGAAGCCTCTGGAAGAAATATTAACATCGCTATTAATCAAAGAAATGCAAATTAAGGCAACATTGGGGCACCCTTTTCTAACTGTAAGATTAACAAACATTGTCTTTCAGTAAAAATACTCAGTGTCAGTGAAATCATAATGAAATCACACACTCATATTTTTGGTATCAAGGTAGAGGTACACAAGCATTTGAGTCACAAAATAGCAAATCACCTATGTTAAAAAAAGAAGAAAAAACTTTTTAAAATAGGAAAACTGTAAGCAC
Organism: Giraffa tippelskirchi; assembly: GCF_054371585.1. Classification (NCBI taxonomy): domain Eukaryota; kingdom Metazoa; phylum Chordata; class Mammalia; order Artiodactyla; family Giraffidae; genus Giraffa; species Giraffa tippelskirchi. The sequence goes on along the minus strand of NC_137275.1, from coordinate 92,762,402 downwards.
AAAGGTGTTTACAGCAGTGCTATATTTTTTATTAAAAATTCCGACAATTATCTAAATGTCTTGGCACGCACTTGCTCTAGGAAGCTCTGCCATCCTCCCTGCCCTGCTACTTCCTAGTCTTCAGGCTTCAGTCTCTCCCAAGTATCCTTATCACGGATATGTCCCTAGCCTTTGGCATGGGACTTGGCACATAGTAGGGGTTTAGTAATTACTGATTGAATGAATGAATAAATGAATGAATCCATGTTAAACAGTAGCAGATTGTATTAGTATGGCTCTTGATGAAATATGAAGCTATTAATTTGCTAATTATGAAAATTATGTTGCAACTCAGAAAATGCTTCAGGATAGTAGTGCCAAGTGGGGGAAAGAAACAGACTACATAATTACACATATATTATGATTGTAGCTAGATAGTAGTTGTAGGCACATGGACAAACCCTGGTGGATATGTAAATTCAATAATGCTTTTTGTTGTTGGAGCCATAGTATTATGGATATTTATCTTTTTCTTTTTTAAAAATAAAAGCATATTAATTTTTCTCTTTTTACAATTATAAAAAGGTGGGAGGTAGGGGTGGAATTCACAAGCCATGAGTTAGGATATTTGGCTGCCAGTCCTGACTCTGCTATTTAATAGCTTCCTGACCTTGGACAACCTGCTGGAACTCTTTGAGCCTCAGTTTCCTCATCTATTAAATGGGGAAAATAGCTACCTCTCAGAGCTGTTGTGAGGTGTAAATGGCCTAATACATGTGAAAGGATTTTATAAACTATAAAGAGCTATATAAATGAGATGCCATTATTATTAAAGCAGGCTTTGTCTCCTAAGAGAAATGGTCTTTTTCTTCCAAATTGTTTACATTTAGTCATTTACATATGACACACAAAAAATTGCTGAGTTACTGAAATACACAACATCACAAACTAATATTAGACAAACCCTAAAGGCGCATCAGGCAGTAGTGGATTTCCCACTGGGGAAGTAGAAGGACCCATGAGGTGCTGGAGGTGAATGGGAAATGAACCCAAAGGGGAACGGATTCTCCACGTAATTAAATAAGGAAAGCCACAGAAAAATCTAAAACCAACTTTTCAACATTAATTATTTAAGTTTCAAAAACCCATTCCTGTCCCTAGTTAGCTAGTCCTCTTCCTTCTAGATGGTGACTATTGTTTTATTATGTGTTCTTCTAGGATACTTTATGCACATGTAAGCAAACACAAATGTGTCACTTTTTTGCTTTCGGAAAAATTTAACTATACATCTTGGTGCTTTTTACATATTGGTACATGGAGAATTTCCTTATTTCTTTTGCAGCTGTGCTCTGCGTTATTCATTGAATGGATGTGCTTTTATTCATTTATTTTATCAATCCGTTTTGAAAAGAATATCTGGGTTGTTTCCAATCATTTTCTCTGCCCTCTGAGGAAGGAAGGCTTCATTCTGCCTTAAGCGGTGACAGTGAGGCAGCTAGAGACCAGGTCCAGAGCAAGCCCAGCCTAGACAGACCCCTGCTCGCTTCTCTTTTGAACAAGCAGACAGACCTTTGGAATCTTTGCAGTTATTTTTCTTGCCCTCAGTCAAAATCACATAGTTGCAAGGACCTATTTCAGTTAGCCTTTTTCTTACAAGTCAGTATAATGCTATAGTGAAGAGTCTAAAACCAGACTACCTGGGTCTAAGAACTGGCTCTTCCCACTTACTATTCAAATTCTGTCTCAAAATGGGGATAATAATAGTAAACACTTCACAGGGTTTTATAAGGCTTAAGTAAGCTATGTAGGTATCAGTGGCTCTTATAATGTCCACATCTTTCAAGGGGTATTTAGGAAGGAGCAACCAAAACAATAAAAGGTGTCTTTATCTCAAGGAAATAAATCCCAAATCAGTGGTTCTCAAAATGTGGTCTGTGGACCAACAGTGTCACCTGGAAACTTGTGAGAAATGCAAACCTGCTGAATTAGAATCCCTGAGGGTGGGAGGGATGACCCAGCAATCTGGTTTTTAACAAGCCCTCTAGGTAATTCTGATAAACACTATGGTTTAAGAACTATTGTTCTAAAATGTAGGGTTTGGCAGGGGAGGGTGGTTTTAAAACATACTCAGATCATGAAATGCCTGAAAATCATGTTCTTTATGGGATATCATGAGTTGGTGACACAGAATTTCATGCATTTTACTTCTGGAAAAATATGCCTATATTATTTGTATGAAGTTTTCTGTATGTCAGAAAATATAGAAAATATATTGTTTTCTTTTAGATGACATTTCCAAATTTTTCTCTCAGCATCTGTTGGCTACTAATAGTTCAGTAGCATTGATAGATCAAATAGTAGCAGGTGTCAGTTAATTAAAAATATGGAGGTGAAAAATTCAAAATGGAAAAATTCTAACTCTTAAACTTACTCTATAATTACAAAATGGGACTGAACCACTATGATTTAACTTTAGCCTTGTTTTCATTTGTTTATTCACTCAGTGTTTACTGAGCACCGACTACATTGTGAAAGCTTTCCTGAGCTCTTGGGATTTTAGTGAATAAGACTGGCAAGAGAAAGATATTATCTATCCATTGATCTATCCACAGGAAATCACAGTCCAACTTGTACTATACCCATGTTTCCAAGCCATCACACAGAGTTTTCAGAGAGAAACAAGCCATTATGGTCCCCGTCCTCCCTGGAACCAGCACAGTGCTCTCTCCAATGAAGAAATGCTATTATCCTGTACTGTAAGCAAATGATGTCAAATAGGTCTGAAGTTAATTTCAGCCAGTTGGGGGGCCTCTCTGGAGCATTATTTTGAGAAAGATTCTGAAACAATATTCTAACTGGGCAGGAAAGAGTGCTGGACACAGGAAAGAAGAGCATACCAACATAAGGATTTTTATTTGCAAACCACTAAGAGTATAGCCTTCCTATTCTTTTAGGAAATAGCCTCCCATTTTCCAAAGGAAAAGGAAAGCTATTTTGCAGCATTTCTTGGATTATAAAATCATACCTTTGGCCTTGTGTCCCTCTGAGGCTCCTGGTATCATTGGCATCCTTTTCTCTTGTGCTTTCCTTCTCTAAGAGCTTTTGTGAATGGCCTGGTCAAGGTCAGAGTCAGTGAACAGTGCTTCCCTGATGTCAAATACATTAGCATAAGACATAGAGAACAGACTTATGGACACGGTGGGGTTGAGGGTAAGAAGGAGAGGGTGGGACAAATGCAGAGAGTAGCATGGAAACACATACACTAACATGTGTAAAACAGACATCCAGTGGGAATTTGCTGTATGACACAGGGATCTCAAACCTAGGCTCTGTGACAACCTAGAGAGGTGGCATTGGGCGGGAGGTGGGAGGGAGGCTCAAAAGAAGGGAGGGGACATATGTATACCTATGGCTGATTCATGTTGATATATGGCAGAAACCAACACAACATTGTAATTACCCTTCAATAAAAATAAATAAGTTAAAAAAAAAGTATTAGCATGGAATGATTTTCTCTGTAGTGTCTGGGCTAAGGCCCCAGTGCCCATCCCTGCTGTTTTCTTCCATTGGCTTCAGGACACCTGGCTTGCTCCTAAGTGTGAAACAGCAGGGTTTGTTTCCCTGAATGAGAGAGCACACCATTTCCCCTTTGCTACTTGGTTGGCATTACACGGATGTGAACAAATGGTCCTTCCTTTCCACCTCCATGTCAACCAACCCCTTGGAATAAACATAAAGAAGATTCCCACTCAAACTCCATGGAAGAGAACACAAGCAGACAAAATGGGCATTAGGGTCAAGAATCACCTGGTTGGGCTGGTCTCCATTTGCTCTACAATTAAAAAAGGTGTGTGTGGCATTTCTACCTTACTCTTTATTTGCTTACATGCCTCTCTGACAAGGAAATCATGAATCCCTGCTTAGGGTTCATTAGGCTCAGAGCTCTGGGGAAGTCTGAACTGGACCAATCTGGCTCATGTGGTCAGCTAGAGCTATAATTTGGAATGTGCTGCAGAAAATCCATTCTATGCTTTAAATGACAAAAACCCTGGAACTCCAGAGATTTTTATTTTCCAGCCCATTTCCTTCAAGAAAAACCAATATGGAAACATTCCCAGGATATCTTTCAATTAGTTCTACTGAGAACAAATGGAGATTCTATTTATCCTGATTTGCTGAAGATATTAGAAATCACGTTTCTCTCCCTCCTCCCAAAATGTTATTTTTTTCTCTTCTTTCCTTATATCTTGTCTTTTTATTCACATCAAAAGAAGTTCACCATATTTGCTCATCACCTGATTATTTTCTGGTATTATTTGGATTTCCTTTTCTTGGCCTTCCTTTCTAAATATTTCTATTTTCTTTATAAGTTTCTTCAAGTGTCTCAAACATAGTGTTTTTGACCTCTTCTTTTATTTATTTATTTACTTTTTGTACTCATCAAAAAGTGCATATATGTTCTGGAACTATCTAATTCTAAACCCCACCACAAAATGATGCTTTTTGATATGTTTAAAGTTGTAAACTTGGAATCACATCAATGGGTTCCATAGATAACTAATTGTAAAAACTTATTAGATCTTCACCCAGTTGATTCTAATTTTATACCACTGTGACATCTGATTAAAATGTGGCTAACTCTCAGTTAACCCTAATAATGGACAAGAAGAGTACTGTTAAATTAAATCACAGATTACTGTTTCTATGTTTCTATAATAATATCAATCTCCCCCTCATCAGAATGTAGAAGTGACACTAAAGGGGAATACTGACAGGTTTATTTTTTGTTGTTTTTCTTCCTATCTTCTTTTGGAAAACAATGGGTAAAGACAAGAGGAAAAAAAAGTATAGGATGAACATCATGAAAGCGCCATGAACTATCCCTAGAGAGTAAAAAAAATGGCTTTTGTTGGGAATTTCAAGATTGTGGATATAATACACCATGTCCATTCACTGGCTTTGGGCACAGTTTTTACAGCCAGTCATAAAATGGAAAGTAAAGGTTCATTGTGAAACAGTTGGCACATATTTAACAAAGGTAAGACAAGCTGGCACCACTATAATTTATACCCATTAGCATGGGGTTCAGTGGTGATCCTATGGTAGAGGGCATAGCTAATAAAGAACTTCAAAAGAAGAGAGAACAAATTATGAAATATAGATTAGTATAGGCAGTTTACATTTTCAACGATGGTGAAACTAAATTTAACTTGCAAAGGCTAGCAAATTTCACTATTAGTTTATATAAATAACCCAGCAAATCTATAACTGGAGAAAGAGTTTTGCCATAAAAAAGACCCGGTTATAATATCTAAGATCTATACTATTTTACTTTCAAAAGAATTGAAATGATAGCTCTTGAAAGCACTTAAGAAAGGTTATCTGTCAAATCTACATTTGTAAAGATTTTCTTTGTGAAGACAGTGACTAACTGGATCCCTTTGCCTTGTAATAATAACCCCCCCTCATAGTTCTAAAAATGGGAACTGATTGACTCCTTAACCCTTACTTTTACAGGTAAAACAATTCCATCTCCATTAGCTCACTTTCCGTATCCATGGTTATCTGGTTAGTTTTCTCTGGATCTTTTCACCATTCCCACTTTTCTCTCAAAATAAGACAGTCAGTTAGGTCTCAGTGAAGTTTTCTTTCAAACCCCACCAAGAAGCATTTCCACTTCTAACTCTTGTGTGCTTTTCTTTAGTTTGGGCAATTCCATCAAAAACAACCAGGTACTTCTGAATTCCTAGAGAAAAGATTTGAACACAAAGATGACAACTAAACCTTTGAAACCATAGAGCACTAATCTCCTTATTAAGAGTACAGAGGGCCTGCAAAACCACACGAGCTCCTCTGGAGGACATGCTCTTTACCTGAGAACTAACAGCTCTGCTGCAAGACAGGCTCTCTGCTCATCTTAGGTCTTGCCATAAGAGCTTATACTGTGATGCACAATATAGGAGAGGAATGAGCAGAACGCCATGATGGAGATACTTAAATCAGTTGCTTTTTCGTGCAATAAAGCACGAAAGTTGGTAAGTCCAGTTCTTTCTGAGACCCTAGAGATCAAAGAGAATTCAGTGAAGGGCAATGATTTGAAGAGCAATTACTATGGTATTCTTTACCAGAAATTTTGTGAAATGTAGGTTTGACACACTTATTTCTGTCATTCTTTTTCACATTTCAAATGCTAAGGTAATCCACTGAAAAATATCGATTTGATAATTAAAACTTGAATGGCCTGGCGTGTTGCATCAGACTGCACCATGGAGCAAACTGAAGGATCATCTCAATGGTATTTACTAGTATCACAATGGTCACACCAATTACACCCCTCACAAGTTATGGTACAAATAAACACAACTGTGAATGCTTGGCAGTCAAACTAAAACAGAGACTCTTCTATTTAACTAGAGGGACTGAAAGGAGTGCTATAAATCCAAGATTCATAAGCCCCTATCTACTTCTTCATCACGTGTCCTTGTGTGCTTTACTACTCAAAATGTGGTCCCCATACTTGCAGCATGGGCAGCACTGGTGAACTTGTGAGAAATGCAGAATCCCTGGTCCCACCTCAGGTTTATTAAATCTACATTTTGACAAGATTGCCAAGTGATCTGTATGTATATTAAAGTTTGAGGAACACTAGTTTCGTGTGTATGTGTGTGTGTATGTATATATATATATATATATATATATATGCCAACTCCTAGCTGTAAAATGATTTTGCCCTCTTAAGCTCCCTCACCAAGAAGTTAAAAACATTAGTTTAACAAAAATATAGCAATCACAACTCTCCTGTAAAGCCACTGGCAAGGCCTTTTGTTGTTAGATTCATAGGAAGGCCAGGGGAAAAGCAGTTAAAAGACGGCTCTTGGCAAAACATCAAATACTCCCTTCCGTGTCTTACCTTGTCTAGTGAGGAATCTCCCTAGAATTGACTTCTTTATTTCACACACTTTTCTACCATTCAGAGTCTAGAAAAACTTCAAAGGAGGACCAGGTGCTCTAAAATTAACAGCTGTTTATTATTTTAATTAATTTTCTGCAAGACTTTATTTTCCTAGCAGTCCTGAGATGATTCTGAACACAACTGGAAGAGCAAGCAGGCTATGAGCATATTCACCCAAGGATCAACACAACTCTACAACTCACAGCAAGGGAACTTGGAAAAGGTAGGGGGAGGGGGGAAGATTTTATCACACAAAGTACTTGGAACCTTTTTTCACCTGTTCAAATGAACACAACAATAGATCTAACTTGAGGTGAATTATAATACCTTTCTTTGAAATGCTACATGGCTTTCAAACCAGGCTGTGGTTTAGTTTTACATGATGTCAGAAATTCATGGATAGAACATTTTAGGAACAGAAGCATGAGTTCTGATGGAAAAGGGACAGATATCTGTAGATGAGACTTCAAAGGATATGGAGAACAATTTTGCACACTTTTAGCTTATTTTCATTGGAGACAAAATAGCAACTGGTAGAAATTCTTGCTCATTCCCCAAACTATCCCTTTCAAGAAAGTACTTTCAGGTACCTTAAGGAATCATTTGTACATGGGCTCTTAAATTTCCTCTTCCTTGTTTTCTCTGCCTAGCATATATTGTGTCTCAGTATCTGCAGAGAACAGTCTGAAGACAAGTACTGTACAGGATTCCTTAGAGTGGTGCTTCCTCAAAAGTGGACCAGAGGTCACCTGCATCACAATCAACCAGAGTGCTTGTTACAATGCAACTCATGAGCCTCCAGATCTAATAAGTCAGAATCCATAGAAGTTAGGTCTTGGAACCTACATTTTAAAATAAGCTCCTAAGTGATGTTACCTACATACCACTGCTTACAGTTGAAAAAAGTCAGCTGAATTTTGGATTATGAGAGCATCCCAGCCTATATAGTATTCCATAACTATCTCCAACATGTAGGGTGGGGTACGAATGAGCCTGAAGTATCTTACCGTCTTGGGAATCACAAGCAGCCTGGGTGCTAAGGGAAAAACAAGGTGTATCAGGGGATATACGTCCTGGTGATTTAAGTGGAGGAATGACATCCAGCCCAGGTCCTGTCCGTTCTATGAAAAGACATTTCCACAACCAACCATAGCACCCGGCAAGTTCTCTTGAACTTTGGGAACAATCACTGTCAGGAAGAAGTGGGATGTCAGCTAGATGGTTTGTATTGTAGAAACCCCTAAAGTAACACACAGCACTTCAATTATGTACCTGTTGGTCCTTGCCTGAATTCAGTTTGCAACTGATTTTCATATCTTGGGTTGTTTTAGAATTTGCAGGGCCACCAGAATTAAGCTCCCATTTGTTAGCTTCTATGCAAGAAATGATTAGGTTTAAATTTTCCCGCTGGATCGGTAATAGACAATTCTGGGTGCATGTACCCATTCACAAAGCTTTAAATTCACAGTGCTCTTGTCACATTATTGGTGATTTTTGGTCTTTTCCAGGTAGAAAGGAAAAATTTATTTGAATAGTAGAATAAGAAGGTGATCCAGAAAGAGAGGGCTTCCCTGATAGCTCAGTTGGTAAAGAATCTGCTTGCAATGCAGGAGACTCCAGTTGGATTCCTGGGTCGGGAAGATCCCCTGGAGAAGGGCTAAGCTACACACTCTAGTATTCTTGGACTTCCCTTGTGGCTCAGTTGGTAAAGAATCCGCCTGCAATGTGGGAGATCTGGGTTCGATCCCTGGGTTGGGAAGATCCCCTGGAGAAGGGAAAGGCTATCCACTCCAGTATGCTGGCCTGGAGAATTCCATGGACTGTATAGTCCATGCGGTCGTAAAGAGTTGGACACAACCGAGCGACTTTCACTTCACTTCACTTCCAGAAAGAGAACCATTACAACATTCAATGTTTATAGGAGAATATTAATGCACATTTTAATTTAAACTCCAAAGATGACAAATGAATTAACTGGTACATATTTTAAACCCCTCTTATAGTAAAAGAGTCTCTTTGAATTCTGTTTCTTAATCAAGATAAGTTCAGTCTTCCATTGAAATCAGCAATGATGTAATAGATTCCTGATATGGTTTTTCCACCAACCCATACACCCAGCCCAGATTCATAAACCATCATCTGGACATCTACAAATTATGATCAATAGTCAACCATCTCATGTTTCACTTAATGTGAGATTTCCTCTTTGAGGTCTTATATTAAAAAAAAAATACACAAGGAATTAAGTTTCTCTGCAAAGGAGTACTAGAGGAATGTTATGTTTGGCCCATGAACCAAATGATTTCCATCCTTATGTAAAGCAGACAGCCCTAGGTGTATGACCAGGCTCCTAATAGATAACCATCAATTCTTTCTCCCTAAAATGACTGACTGCTGCCCCTATATACTACTCTGAACTAACTACACTCAGAATAAGGTAAGGGTTGCATTTGCATGACAGGAAGTGAACATATTATCTTTGAGTGATGTATGTAGCCACCCTCACTTACATTTCAACCCTATATTCTTTGTGATCTCAACATTACTGATATGCAAACAGAGATTTATGCTGGATGCCTGTTCTCCATGCCCCCTAATTTCCATCATTCCATAGAGCTCCCTGTTCAGTGTCTGGTGTTTCTGGATCTGAAGTGGCCAGATTATTGGCTGATTCATATAGAGCATTTTAACACAATTTTGTGTGTTCAAGTGACAAAAGGGTAAACAGTGGGAGACAGCAAGTCAAAAGGTGAGCAAGATGTCTTTTTTTAAGGTAAGCTTTGTGAAGCATACAAGCACCATCAGGTAGGAGTGAAGATGTATGCCTGAGCTTTCATAAAGCTACATGGAGACAAGGTAACTGCTTATTCCCAGTTCATAAAGTTACTAAGGGCTTGTTTGCCCTTAATTTCCTAGAGGATTGGTAGGAAATAAAATCAAAAACTATCACAATTTACTTAATAGAGAACTTTTCAGATAAGTTGAATGATTTTCCTCAAGTTTTGTAATAATTCCACTCTGAGCTTAGATTAAAATTCAGAAGATAGACAGGCCTGGGAAGATAGCATAGAGTGTGTCCTCTGGACCCAGAAGACCTCATCAAACAGGATCTCCCACCATCCTTAAAAGAATCCTATAAAGTTTTCTTATAACCATTTTACAGACGAGGAAATAGGTCATTTGGCTAACTTCACATTGTTGGAAAACCTCAGAGCCAGGAATCAGACACACACCTTCTTTCTTCAAAACCCATGCATGTAAGCTCTAAGTCTAGTGTTGTACAAAGTATGGTATGCACACACTCCTTTAGGGGGTACCTGGGAGAAAGCTTCACTTGTGCAGTAGTTCTCAAACTTGACTCTGAGTGAGAATCATCTTGAAGCTCGTTAAAATGCAGAACCCCACAGACTCCCCAAGGGCTGACTTTCAAGTCAGCACCACACAGGTGATTCTGCAGCATGTGCTCAGACAGCCTCACTCTGAGAAACTCACTAGAGATAGAAATATTAACACTACAAAACCATTTCACAAACTTTTTAAAGTCTTCCTTTTTAAATACACTTAAGTACAAAGTTGGGGGGGGCATTTTAAATCCACACGTTATTTTTTGAATTTGACTTTATTTAAAGAAAACATTTAAGAAGTTACTGTAGAGGGGGGTGACAGATCTGTCAAAGATGATATTATGGAGCTGGTACTGTAAAGACTGGTATCTGGAGAAACCCAGAGATTAAGATTGAAAAGAAAGGCATGTGCTTCTGTTAGCCCAGATACAGGCATAAACTGAAAAGCAAAGACTGTCTGGGAGCTCAGGGACCGTCTGCTGGTTCCATGCCCCAGTCGTACCACCGGGGCAGCATGGGGATAAGGATACAAGGAAGACCACCGGGATCCAGAGTGGGACCTTCTCTCCAGTTAACTCAAGGCACAAGGAGGCACCCTCCCCCACTACAGTGCTCCAGGAGCTGGAGGGGCCTGACAGCTTCCTCAGCTTCGGTTAAGTGTTCTCGACTGTTGGAGGTCAGAGACCACTTCGATGGTCAATAAAAGCTTTGCAGCCTTTTCCCAGAAAAATGTTCACATACACACATACAAAAGTATGTCGTCCTATTTCATGGGTTTCTCAGTTCATCCAGACTCCAATTTAAGTACTCCTTTATGTCAAAATGAAGAGTTCATTTCAGCTCATGGCAATTCTGTTTGAATTCCACTTATCCTTCCTCTGAGTAAAACATTCTAAACAGGAGTTCTCACGGTTCCCAGTGGGGTGGAGCTGGGGAGGGGGTGTCAAGAGTTACAAGTAGACTCCCTGACTCTACAAAGAGGATTCAGACGTTCACACATTTTGGCACAATGCCAAAGGAGCTCAAAACTCAGAAATAGTTTTTTTTTAAAAACACACAAAGAGTCGGACACGACTGGGCAACTGAACAACAACCACAAAAACACCTTTTAAAAAGTACATTTCTAAATGTAAATAAAACACACATAACAGAAAACCCCTACAAAACAGAAGTATGGCATAGTGAGTTATCATCAGGTAACAGCCTATGACCAATACTCAGGTCAAAAAATAGGACTTTGCCAGCTGCCCAGCAGTCCCTTCATGTACCTCAGCCCAGCAGCCCATCACAGCTCCTTCCTCCCTTCAGAAGTAACCACTATCCTGAGATTAAGAGCAACAGTTTCCTGTGGTTCCTTCTGATTTTATCATCCAAGTGTCCATCCTGAGACACTGTCATTTAATCTTATCCATTCTTTAAAATCTGATATATACTTTCAATCTCCTTCAATCTACCACTTATCCTGCATGCCGTTTTTTAATTCCTTATAATTAACCTCTCGAAAAAAATCTTAGGCTCTTTAACAGTAGTGTTTCCCATGGGCTGGATTTTATTGATCTACCCTTGGTTTAGTTCATTTTGCTTTTCTGTCCTTGGTATCTCCTGTAAACTAGCAGCTGAATACAGAGAGTAGGTAAGATTCAGTTTGGCAAAGTTCAATTTGTGCTGTGTTCTTCCATCAAAAGACACCCAATGTCTGGTTTTTATTCCTTTTTTGATGTAAGCAGCCACTGACTCAATGCCTGGATCTATTCTTTTATTAGGAATTACAAGACTGTGGTATTCTAATTTTATTATTTTGTTTCATTTGTTAGCTGTAATAATTTTATAAGGAGATAACCCAGTGGTATGGTTCACAAAGGAGAAGCAGATAAATGCTTGATTTTTTCCCTTTTATCTATCCAGTTTTTAAATAACTGAATTGGTACCTGCTATCTTCAAAAGGTGGCCAATTAGTGCCTTACATATATATATACAATTATGAATGCACAGATATCAAGGTATTTGATGGATTTCAAGTCTTTACAATTCTTATCCATTCTGAAGTTCAGATTGGTCTGTGGGAATCTTGTCTTCAAGTTGGTTCTCAAGTCCATTGCACATGACCCTATCTGTCTTAGAGAGCTTCTTTGCTATCCAGTATCACAAGGCATTCCAGGCCCTTCTTGTATCTCCTTCCCCAGACTTGGGATCAGCTTTTCCAATAAATCCCAATTTCTTTTAGAGGGAATGGTATTTCAAGACCACATCTGGGCCCTAGAGATATTCATTGTTTCTGAGTTGGTTATTTTCAGTGAACAGAGCTAGGAAATGCACATACTAGATATGAATATATGTTTTCAAAATACAATACCTCATAAGCTCATACTGGTACTTCCAATACAAAACTGAGTCCAAAAGATTTTTACAGGATTCAGGGAACAATATTTCCTGAGTTCTTCCGTGTTGATTATAGTTTTTGATGCCCTATTTACCTGAAACTCAGTTTTTCTAAATATAAAATCTTGGCACATATTTTCTTTCCTTCAGTCCTTAAATATTTTATACCATTTTCTTCTGGCATAAAGCACTGAAAAGTCTGATGATAACCTAATTGGATTTTCCTCGTATGTCATATGCTTTCTTTGTTTATATATACAAAGGGTTAGGATTTTTTTATTTAAAGTTCAGTAGGCGGTGGCTGAGAGGAGCTACCCCGCGCCTGAGGCCAGGGGCGGCAGCCGAGAGGAGTTATCCCAGGTCCAAGGAGCAGCAGCTGTGTGGGCACAAGAGGGCCAAGAGGAGTTACTCCACATTCAAGGTCAGGAGGGGCCGTCGTGAGTAGATACCCCTTGTCCAAGGTAAGAGGCAACGGCTGCACTTTGCTGGACCAGCCGTCAAGAGATACTCCATGTCCAAGGTAAGAGAAATGCAAGTAAGACGGTAAGTGTTGCGAGAGGGCATCAGAGGGCAGACACACTGAAACTATAATCACAGAAAACTAGCTAATCTGATCACACGGACCACAGCCTTGTCTACCTCAATGAAACTAAGCCATGCCATGTGGGGCCACCCAAGACGGATGGGTCATGGTGGAGAGGTCTGACAGAATGTGTTCCACTGGAGAAGGGCATGGCAAACCACTTCAGTATTCTTGCCTTGAGAACCCCATGAACAGTATGAAAAGGCAAAAAGATAGGATACTGAAAGATGAACTCCCCAGGTCAGTAGGTGCTCAATATGCTACTGGAGATCAGTGGAGAAATAACTCCAGAAAGAATGATGGGGTGGAGCCAAAGCAAAAACAATACCCAGCTGTGGATGTGACTAGTGATAGAAGCAAAGTCCGATGCTGTAAAGAGCAATATTGCATAGGAACCTGGAATGTTAGGTCCATGAATCAAGGCAAACTGGAAGTGGTCAAACAGGAGATGGCAAGAGGGAATGTCAACATTCTAGGAATCAGTGAACTAACATGGACTGGAATGGGTGAATTTAACTCAGATGACCATTATGTCTACTACTGTGGGCAGGAATCCCTTAGAAGAAATGGAGTAGCCATCATGGTCAACAAAAGAGTCTGAAATGCAGTACTTGGATGCAATCTCAAAAATGACAGAATGATCTCTGTTCGTTTCCAAGGCAAACCATTCAATATCACGGTAATCCAAGTCTATGCCCCGACCAGTAATGTGAAGAAGCTGAAGTTGAACGGTTCTGTGAAGACCTACAAGACCTTTTAGAACTAACACACAAAAAAGATGTCCTTTTCATTATAGGAGACTGGAATACAAAAGTAAGAAGTCAGGAAACACCTGGCGTAACAGGCAAATTTGGCCTTGGAGTACAGAATGAAGCAGGGCAAAGGCTAATAGAGTTCTGACAAGAGAACGCACTGGTCATAGCAAACACTCTCTTCCAACAACACAAGAGAAGACTCTACACATGGACATCACCAGATGGTCAATATCGAAATCAGATAGATTATATTCTTTGCAGCCAAAGATGGAGAAGCTCTATACAGTCAGCAAAAACAAGACTGGGAGCAGACTGTGGCTCAGATCATGACCTCCTTATTGCCAAATTCAGACTTAAACTGAAGAAAGTAGGGAAAACCACTAGACCATTCAGGTATGACCTAAATCAAATCCCTTACGAATATACAGTGGAAGTGACAAATAAATTTAAGGGACTAGATCTGATAGACAGAGTGCCTGATGAACTATGGAGAGATGTTTGTGACATTGTACAGGAGACAGGGATCAAGACCATCCCCATGGAAAAGAAATGCAAAAAAGCAAAATGGCTGTCTGAGGAGGCCTTACAAATAGCTGGGAAAAGAAGAGAAGCGAAAAGCAAAGGAGAAAAGGAAAGATATTCCCATCTGAATGCAGAGTTCCAAAGAATAGCAAGGAGAGATAAGAAAGCTTTCCTCAGCGATCAATGCAAAGAAATAGAGGAAAACAACAGAATGGGAAAGACTAGAGATCTCTTCAAGAAAATTAGAGATACCAAGGGAACATTTCATGCAAAGATGGGCTCAATAAAGGACAGAAATGGTATGGACCTAACAGAAGCAGAAGATATTAAGAAGAGGTGGCAAGAACACACAGAAGAACTGTACAAAAAAGATCTTCATGACCCAGATAATCACGATGGTGTGATCACTCACCTAGAACCAGACATCCTGGAATGTGAAGTCAAGTGGGCCTTAGAAAGCATCACTACAAATAAAGCTAGTGGAAGTGATGGAATTCCAGTTGAGCTATTTCAAATCCTCAAAGATGATGCTGTGAAAGTGCTGCACTTGATATGCCAGCAAATCTGGAAAACTCAGCAGTGGCCACAGGACTGGAAAAGGTCAGTTTTCATCTCAACCCCAAAGAAAGGCAATGCCAAAGAATGCTCAAACTACCGCACAATTGCACTCATCTCACACGCTAGTAAAGTAATGCTCAAAATTTTCCAAGCCAGGCTTCAGCAACACATGAACCATGAACTTCCAGATGTTCAAGCCGGTTTTAGAAAAGGCAGAGGCACCAGAGATCAAATTGCCAACATCCGCTGGATCATCGAAAAAGCAAGAGAGTTCCAGAAAAACATCTATTTCTGCTTTGTTGACTATGCCAAAGCCTTTGACTATGTGGATCACAATAAACTGTGGAAAATTCTGAAAGAGATGGGAATACCAGACCATCTGACTTGCCTCTTGAGAAACCTGTATGCAGGTCAGGAAGCAACAGTTAGAACTGGACATGGAACAACAGGCTGGTTCCAAATAGGAAAAGGAGTACGTCAAGGCTGTATATTGTCACCCTGCTTATTTCACTTCTATGCAGAGTACATCATGAGAAACGCTGGGCTGGAAGAAGCACAAGCTGGAATCAAGATTGCTGGGAGAAATGTCAATAACCTCAGATATGCAGATGACACCACCCTTATGGCAGAAAGTGAAGAAGAACTAAAGAGTCTCTTGATGAAAGTGAAAGAGGAGAGTGAAAAAGTTGGCTTAAAGCTCAACGTTCAGAAAACTAAGATCATGGCATCTGGTCCTATCACTTCGTGGGAAATAGATGGGGAAACAGCGGAAACAGTGTCAGACTTTATTTTTGGGGGCTCCAAAATCACTGCTGATGGTGATTGCAGCCATGAAATTAAAAGACGCTTACTCCTTGGAAGGAAGGTTATGACCAACCCAGATAGTATATTTAAAAGCAGAGACATTACTTTGCCAACAAAGGTCCGTCTAGTCAAGGCTATGGTTTTTCCAGTGGTCATGTACGGATGTGAGAGTTGGACGGTGAAGAAAGCTGAGCACCGAAGAACTGATGCTTTTGAACTGTGGTGTTGGAGAAGACTCTTGAGAGTCCCTTGGACTGCAAGGAGATCCAACCAGTCCATCCTAAAGGAGATCAGTCCTGGGTGTTCATTGGAAGGACTGATGTTGAAGCTGGAACTCCAATACTTTGGCCACCTCTTGCGAAGAGTTGAGTCATTGGAAAAGACCCTAATGCTGGGAAGGATTGGGGGCAGGAGGAGAAGGGGACGACAGAGGATGAGATGGTTGGATGGCATCACCAACTCTATGGACATGGGTTTGGTTAGACCCCGGGAGTTGGTGATGGACAGGGAGGCCTGGCGTGCTGCGATTCATGGGGTTGCAAAGAGTTGGACACGACTGAGTGACTGAACTAACTAACTAACTAATTTTATAAGATTTTTTTCTTGATGTTAGTCATTCCGGGTCAATATTCTAAGGTTCACAGTGTGCTTTTTTTTAATGTAATTTCAATTTTTCTTTTATTTCAGAAGTATTTTCTGTAAATTTAACATTTGCTTGATTCCTGTCCATTGGTTTTTTTCTTTAGGGACTCCTGTGATCTGCAAGCTTAATTTTCTTTGCCTGTCTTCAAATATCTGTCTTATTGTCTTGAGTCTTTTCTTATTTCTTCATTTTCCTTTAGGAAATTTTCTCCTTTTTACCTTCTACTTCCCTTAAGGAATTATCTCATATTTATTCACTCTTGCATTTCTTTTAACTTAATCTTCACTTTTTCTTTTAAGCAACTTTTTGTCACCTATCCTCTGATCTTTGAATTTTTCAAACTGTGGTTTCTGTTGTTCCTTTATGTGTTGAACAATTTACTTAAAATATTTAGCTTGTTTTAAAATAGTACATTATCATTTTTCTTTTTTTTGCATATGTCTTTCTGGTATGTTTTATTGCCTGTTGAGACATTATTCTGCTCTCAGTTCTCTTTTTACTTATAGTAACTCTGTATAAAATATGATATCAATAATTTCCTATTGCTATTTTTATGTAAAATTATTTTCCTGAACTTTTTGGAAGAGATTTGGTTCCTATAATTTTATTCACAGAGATCTCTCCTCTGTTGTTTTATAAATTGTTCTAATAATTATATATAGGCTCAGATGGTAAAGAATCTGCTGGCAATGCAGGAGACTGTGGTTTTGGGTTTCGATCCCTAGGTTAGGAAGATCCCCTGAAGAAAGGAATGGCTACCCATTTCCAGTATTCTTGCCTGGAGAATTCCACGGACAGAGGAGCCTGGTGTGCTACAGTCCATGGGGTTGCAAAGAATTGGATACAACTAACACTTTCACTTCACATTCTTGTATATATATGACAGCTACAAATACCTGACCAGTCCTCCTTAAAACTGTTAAGATCATCAAAAACAGGGAAAGTCTGAGACACTGTTATAGCCAGGAAGAGCCTAAGGAGACATAACAGCAAAATGTAATGGTGTACCATGAATGAAACCCTAAAATAGGACAAGGATATTATGTAAAATTTTAGGAGATGTGAAAAAAATATAACTTAGGCAATAATTATATATTTATACAGGTTTATAAATTATAAAAACTCTACAATACTAATGTAAGAGGCTACAGATGTTATTAATAGTGGAAACTGGGTGGGGAGTATATGAGAATTCTCTGTACCATCTACTCAATTTTTGTGTCAATCTAAAACTGTTCTAAAAAATAAAGTCTGTGATACACATACAGACACACCAGTTTGCTAAGAATTCCTGGCTCTGTTTTCATCCATTTTCATCTGAACCTTCTCTTTACTTCATCTCTTCAGCGTGAGGCCCTGGGGAAGGAAGAGAAGTCTGGTGGGTCCATTGCAAGAGCTCACAGAGGCGGTATTGCTCCTGTCACTTGGAGCCTTAATATGAGCTTCGAAATACCAGCAAGTGGGCTGGGCAAACACCTGACAAGCTCAGCTGTTGTTATCAAGTTGACCTGCTTTAGTTAGAAATTTCATCTATTTTGAGGTCCCTCAATTCTCTTATTCATCAAATCCAGCCCCACTGCTTCCCTCTGTTTCCTCTTATACAGATATCAGAAGGCACAGGTCTTGTAGCTCATATTTTAGGATTCACTGATTCATCTTATTTCCTGCCTTTTTATACGTATGTATTGTCCAAGGATTTTTAGTTTTATGATTCAGTTGCTTTATTTTTTCCTTATGGTTTAGAATATATATATGAAGAGCTTTGTTGAGATATAACCCATATGGCATATAATTCACCCTGTCCTTTTTGTGGGGAATTTAGGAAGACTCCCAAAATCATGCTGCCACCATTTCCCCAACATTTTAAAACCAAACTTGAAGGCCATTATCAACATAGATTACTGAGATAAAGAGGATTTTATTATGATAGAAGATCCAATGGCTCGTTTACCTATAGACAGGCTAAAATGTGCTGTGGGTGGTAGAGATATGATGCTATGTTTTCCCATGTGTTTAGAAGTAGAAACTCTAGGGCTTCCTGTCACATTTGGCATATGGCCAGTTTACAGTTCTTGACAGTGCAATGGCATTGACAGTATATGGCAGTTTTGGCAAGAACATTTAAAATCCATCAATCATTCCAATAATCTCAGTAATTTTGCCTGAATTTCTCCTAGTTGATTGGTTTTTAAGAAGTTAAAGGAAAAATACAAAATGTACACAAGTATAATTTTGCCATCTTATGCCAGGGCATGCATACTTCTGTGGGATTTTCCTCCTCTTACCCAAGACACACAGCTCTGCACTGGAGAAGGGCGGATTCAGTGATACAAAATCCAGGTGATCCTGGAACAATCAACCCACTGTGAAACAATATACCTCATTTTTTAAAAAAAATTTCAAAAAAACCCAAACTCTCAAGGTCTCCTTTCTACCTTCCATGATTTGAGCAGCACATCTAGACCATATTATTGGTTCAGGCCCCATGAGCCTGATTCTACTACTAATGCTGATAGACACTTTTCAAAGGGCCTGCTCATACAATAGTCTGTAAACTGATAACTAAGTAAAATTAAACTTGTTAGAAAGAATCCATTCAGCCTTCAAGGACTTTTTCCCCAAGGTGTTAATAAGTCTCACCGTGAACACACATTTCATTTATTCTGTCTGCCTTGACCATTCTTTAGGCAAAGTGCTAAAAGGCAGCCAACGATAAGTACTAGGACCACCCCCTCCACCGCACCTCCCCCCCCCCCCCCGCCACAATCCATAGCCTGGATAATCAACCCCTAAATAAAAGACAATAGGTCTCATAATATTTTATTTTAAAGTTGCAACTAGACCTCTTTGGAGTTAGACAGAGGCTCTTTCTTTCCAGAACACGACAAGGATGAGAGGCCACCCTCAAAATGCCACCCTAACACAGACTGATCCCCATACACACCACCAGTCATAGTTTGTTTTCTTAAACAGCAAAAGTTTATTTTATTTTACTGCTCCATCAAAATTATTTATCTTATTTATCGTACAGTTCCTGCCTAGTATGTTTTGCCAGAACTAACATGCATGAAAATTATGTTAATGGGCCTTGGCCTGGTTTTAATGTACTTCATATAATCAAGAAACTAAACAGAAAGGGCTCTGAAAGGTACCCATTCTACTTGGAAGAACCGCCTGCTCTTGTAAGACACGTTTTTGAGGAGAGTCACTGCCAAGGATCAAGCCACCAGCAGGGCCCTTAGAAAAGACCTATTTATTCCAAGAAGAAAACAGACTGAGGGACTTATCATTGTGCCCTACTCCATCAAGTACCTGAGGTTTCCATTAACCAGCGGTGGTTTCATGGAGAGAGACTGGGAAGTGATTTGGAAAGGATTCTTCACACGAAAACTGACCCAGAGAGAAACTAAGTTTCAATTTTTGAGGAGAAGCCAGCTTGGTGAAAACCATCCATTGCTTGAGGAAATCAGTGTGTGTATACACAGGGATGTCAGATAGTGCTGGCCTGGTGGTCAACTTACAGAACACAGTGACGCAGGGAAAAGCCTTATTATAAAGAAGTCTTTCTGCTGCTTCTGAGAAGTGAATATCCTAGGACTTAGTACAAGATAGACCCACATTATCATAAATTTTCCTCCATAAATAGGTCATATAGAAAAACTCCATTAAACTTGCCAAAGAACTGAAATTCTGAAGAGCAGTTTTAAATAGCTTTGTGATGTTGTTTTGAATACTTACATTTGTATGCTATTTTTTAAATAAACAATTGCAAAACATTTCTTAAAGGCCAGAAAGTGGGGTAACTCTGGGATACAACAACAACAAAAAATTCTATTAGTGATATAAAAAGAACGATAAAATCAGATGAAATCTATGTGACTAAAATGGAAATCTGTATGCAGGTCAGGAACCAACATGTAGAATTGGACATGGAACAATAGACTGGTTCCAAATAAGAAAAGGAGTCCGTCAAGGCTGTATATTGTCACCCTGTTTATTTAACTTATATGCAGAGTACATAATGCAAAATGCCAGGCTTGGATGAAGCACAAGCTGGAATCAAGATTGCATATCAATAACTTCAGATATGCAGATGGCACCACCCTTATGGCAGAAGTGAAGAAGAACTAAAGAGCCTCTTGATGAAAGTGAAAGAGGAGAGTGAAAAAGTTGGCTTAAAACTCAACATTCTGAAAACTAAGATCATGGCATCCCGTCCCATCACTTCATGGCAAATAGATGGGGAAACAGTGGAAACAGTGACAGACTTTATTTTGGGGGGCTCCAAAATCACTGCAGATGCTTGCTCCCTGGAAGAAAAGTTATGACCAACCTAGACAGCATATTAAAAAGCAGAGACATTACTTTGCCAACAAAGGTCTGTCTAGTCAAAGCTATGGTTTTTCCAGTGGTCATGTATGGATGTGAGAGTTGGACTATAAAGAAAGCTGAGCACTGAAGAATTGATGCTTTTGAACTGTGGTGTTGGAGAACCTTGAGAGTCCCTTGGACTGCAAGGAGATCCAACCAGTCCATCCTAAAGGAAATCAGTCCTGAATATACATCGAAAGGACTGATGCTGAAGCTGAAACTCCAATACTTTGGTGTCCTGATGCGAAGAACTGACTCATTTGAAGAGACCCTGATGCTAGGAAAGATTGAAGGCAGGAGGAGAAGGGGACGACAGAGGATGAGATGGTTGGATGGCATCACCAACTCAATGGACATGAGTTTGAGTAAGCTCTGGGAGTCGGTAATGGACAGGGAAGCCTGGTGTGCTGCAGTCCATGGGGTCGTAGAGTGGGATATGACTGAGCGACTGAACTGAACTGAAGTGAAAATGGAAAGAAAGATGCTAATCTGCTCTTTTTAGTATTAAATGATAGTATCAGATGGATTGATTGACCCATTAAGCCTATGGAGTTGAACTTAGTTGTTAAAATGGCCAAAATGATCTCAAAAGGACTGCAATATGTGAAATATGTAACTTTCACCCTTTTCCCAGATGCCGTTGAGGACATTGGTGTCACCTCTATTCCAGTGACAGGAGGATTTTTGTGCATTTCACAGGAGAAATGGTGCTGGCTTCCAAGTTTTTATTTTTGTTTTGTCTTTGTCTAATATTTCTTCCATCGAGAACAAGAATTTTGTTTTGTTAAGAATAAGAAGGCAAAGATAATCAGCAAGGACCCACTATATAGCACAGAGAACTCTGCTCAATATTCTGTAAAAACCTAAATGGAAAAAGAATTTGAAAAAGAAAAGACACATTTATATGTATCACTGAATCGCTTTGCTGTACACCTGAAACTAACACAACACTGTTAATCACCTATGCTGTAATATAAAATAAAAACTAAAACAACAACAATAAAAAGGCAAAATCACAGCTGGACATCAAAGAGTAGGCTGTACCTGTGAGAGGAGGCAGTGGGACAGGTCATGGGGACTGCAGGCTAGCCAAGACTCTGCAAGCAAAGTAGGACCTGAACAATGACATGATCTTAATAAAGCACCCTGTAGAAGGGCACTTCCCCAATGGTTCAACCCCAGATAAAACTCCACAATTGCAACTTTTGTCTGTTTATTCAAATTAAACAAGGCTTTGCCTATGGAAATAAAAATGTATACACTTGAAGAGAAGTGGCACATGAAACTTATCATTTATTTTGTACTTCAACCCAATACATGAGTCAAATTCTTTCTTTGCTATTTGTTATAACAGGAGCAGCTGGGGTTTGAAGGAGAGCAGGGGCAGAGGCAGAGATGGGGACAACTGGTGGGAGGACCCCTGGGGTGGAAAGAGAAAATAAACCCTGATGGGGTGAAATAACAGAAATAGAAGAATAAATAAAAATAGAAATGGAAGTCAAGTCTTAACCATGCATTTTACCTTTGGCATTTCACTTACAGCCCGTCCTGCAGGTAGAACAAGAAAATAATCCTTCTCTATTCTGCTTAACCTTGTGATAGTAAGGTCTAGGAGTAAGCCATATTTTAAAAAAGATGTTGACCAACTGTTGTATGTCCAGAAGAATATGACTAGGAGGATGAACATCACGAAGGATCTTTGAGGAGACTAAGTATGTTTAGCTAGAGAAGATTCAGCAGAAGCATGATAATTATTTTAGAGTTTGTAAAGGAGGCAGGAAGATAAATATGTACACTTACAAGTGTTGCCATTGACAACACATAGAGGACCAATGAAAGGAGATAAATTTGGGATCAATGTAGGGTATTCTAATATTCATAATGATCAAAAGGGAAATGAACTGTTTCACAAAATAGTGAGGGCTCTATCTCTAGATGTATTCAACAGTCAGCTGCTGAGTACTCAGAGCTAGTATAGAAAGAGATTATGCATTACTATCAGTGATAGCTCTCAACTGCAAGTGACAAAACAAAATTATATGGCTTCAACAAAAAGGAAATGAGTTGGTTCAATGAAACTCTAGATTTAGCACAGAGGGATCTAGATGCTTAAGTAGTATCATTAAGAATCTCTCTTTTTTTAAAAAAAAATTTTCTTTTGATGTGGACAATTTTTAGTCTTTATTGAATTTGTTACAATACCACTTCTGTTTTATGTTTTGGTTTTTTGACTACCAGGCATGTGAAATCTTAGTTCCCCGACCAGGGATCGAACCCACACCCCACTGCACTGGAAGGCAAAGTTTTAACCACTGGTCTATCAGGAAAGTCCTGGTGGAAAGTCCCAGGAATCTCTATCACTCAGTTTTACCTGCCTTTCTGTTGGCATCATACTAAGATGGTGACAAAGATGGCAACCACAGCTTCAGTCTCACACTCCACCAACTAAGCAATGGAAGTGGACTTTCCCCTTTCTTGATAGCACCCGCAGCTTCTGGAATTCACTCTAGATTAGGTCAAGTGCCTCCTCTGAACCTATTGCTATGAACATGGGGAAGCCGCAATCCCATTAGCCAGAACTAAGTCACGTGCTCACCCCTGCACAAATCCAGGCAGTCATGGGCATGCAGCACTCTCTTTGGCCAAGTCTGGGTCATGTGCACACCCTTAGAGCAGGAGAGGAGACTTGGTATGGAGTCAATGATCTCTCCCTCCTAAACCATGTGGACCTAGAACTGACAAGGGAAAATCAAAATGCTATGAATCAGTAAAAGAGGAAGGGTTTCAGGGCAGATAAAAATAATGGCTATCTTGTATGAGGATAGGAGACAGGCACATAAAATTTTTATGACCTTTTTCAGTTAAAAATTTTATTTGTTCGCTTATTTTGTAAGTCACACTTGCTAAGTCAAGAACTAGCAAGCAAATTACTTATTCTCTAGAATTTAAAGCTGAACTTTGACTTTTTAGTCACTTAATCCTTAGATATTCAGTAATATTGACATAGAAAATGAATATTCAAGTAATAGTTATGCATCTCCTTTTGTAAGATGTATGCAGAAAGAAACCACTGGTGTGCTGGCAAATGGCTTTCTGTAAAATAAAGCCCTGATGTATAGTATCTGCCAATTTCCATGGTGTAAGTACTCCCACAACAGTCAATTTCAAGCTCTCAACCTGAGGTCACTAAACAGAGTTGGGAAGAGATGTGTTTTTTCCTGTTCCTTAGTGGTGCCATCCGGCTGTAGCACATCACTTTACAAGACTTAATAAATGTTCCAAACCTGTGAAAAATAATCTCAGTTGATGAAGTCCAAGGCTTTGTTTTGTTTTTTTCATTTCTTTTGATGATACAGTAAGAAACTATGGATTTAAAATATAGCATAAAGTATTTAAATTAAGTACATCAATTTCTCCATAATGGATACTATTCACTATGACAGTGGATTTTTTCAACGTGGTATGGAATTTCCTATTGAGGTCTTCATAAACTGGTTGTCATTTCTTATGGTTTTATATGAATGATCTTGAAGGATAACAGAGGCACTGATAGCTGATGGCTTATTATGATACTTCCAGACTAGTTTGAAAAGCCTAACACCCCTCTAAACTGCTATGAAAGTGAAACACTGAAAGTGTTAGTCACTCAGTCATATCTGACTCTTTGAGATTCTCTTAACTATAGCCCACCAAGCTCCTCTGTTCATGGAATTCTCCAGGCAAAAAGACTGGCACCAGTAGCCATTCCCTTCTTCAGGGGATCTTCCCAACCCAGGGATCAAACCAGCATCTCTTGCATTGCAGGCAGATTCTTTACCATCTGAGCCACAAGGAAAGCCCCTATACTGCTATAATTTTTGTCAAAAAGAACCAAATCTAATGGGAAATAGAACATATGTCTATAATAATTTATCAATTATGTGACTTGTTTGTGATAAATACAAAAAAATAAAATCCCACAAAAACAAATACAACCATGCATGAATGTCACATGGCAGGCATTCGGCAAGAAGGGAACTGACTCTGAGGAACTGGCACAGAAAATCAATAGGAGAGGGAATGCCCTCACAGTTCAGTGGTGAGGGCTCCGTTTCCACTGCACAGGGCATGGGTTCAATCTCTGGTCGGTGATGTAAGATTCTGCAAGCTGCACTACCAAAAACAAAAAGTCAATAGAGTCATTCCTCAGAGGGTGAGAACACATAAAGGTAACTTTAGCAGGGTTTCTCACTACATTTCTTCCCAAAAGGCTTCAGTTCAAACTTCAAGCATCCTATATATCTCAGATAGACAATGGCATTATTTAAAAGAAATTGCTCATAATTCAACCTTTTCAAATATTGTAAAATAGAATATAGCATTATATATATATACACACACAACACACACACATATATATATATCTCATTTTTTATTGCATCCTGTTAGAATTTTAGAAATTGATTTTGTCCTCACCATCAGCAGCCTCAACTATTTATCCATTTTGAATTGTGAAAAGGGAAATTTCAACACAACACTTGGAAATAGTAACAGTACAGAACTCTTACTTTGTTCCAACCACTGCTCAATTTAATATAAGTCCTTTGAAACATTCAGTCAACAAATAGTATCACACCAGACTTAGGTCTACAGGCCCAATAAGAGGGTTCCAAGAGGCATTCAAACAATAAAGGCCTGAGTTGGGCTTCCTTGGTGGCTCAGTGGTAAAGAATCTGCTGCCAGCACAGGAGACATAGGTTCAATCCCTGGTCTGAGAAGATCCCACATGCCTCAGAGCAACCAAGCCCAGGTGCCAAGACTACTGAGCCTGTGCTCTAGAGACCCTGAGCCAGACCTGCTGAAGCCCAAGCGCCCTAGAGCCTGTGCTCTGCAACAAGAGAAGCCCCCACAACGAGAAGCTCATGCACCACGAGTAGAGAGTAGCCCCTGCTTGCTGTAATAACTAGAGAAAGCCCAAGAAGCAATGAAGATCCAGCACAGCCAAAAATTAATTAATTGATTAATTAAAATTAAAAAAAAAAAAGAAAGGCCTGGGTCAGAGCTCAGGAGCTGAAGCTGAAGCACACAGAATGAACGAGTGAGGGAAATGCAAGGCCACCCAGGGAAGCCAGAAGAGGATCACCCTGCTCCCTGGAGCTGTGTGGGCTATTTGTTCCACTTAGCACGTCAGAGAAAGAACAAATATAGAACATACTTCTGAAAATCACAAGTCTGAATGTTAAAATGTATGGACTTTTTACAAAATCTGTGGGGAAGTTATTTTTAAGAAAATCATAAAACCCAGAAACTATAAATGAAAAAGATTGATCCACTGAATTTGTCTCAAAATTTTTAAATTCTATAGGAAAAAATACTACCAATAAGGTAAAAAGACAAACTTGAAAAAAACTTTTGTAATCATACTGCTTGGTACAAAAAGACCTTTTATAAGTCAGTAGAAAGAAAAGAAAAAAACAGAAGGAAGGGAAGAAGGGAGGGAAGGAAGGGAAAAAGAAAAGCAAAGGACAAACATGATAAGCTTCTCATAATTTTATATACATCACTCATAATTTAAAAATATAAGCACCACTCAAAAATTTTAAAATGCAAATTTACACAACAATGATGTATCCTTTCTTAAGGATACATCTAAAATTAAAGCAAGCATGTCAGCCAGTGTGTGGCAGCAGATGAATTATACAACTTTTCTCCAGGACAATTTGGCAAAACATCAAAATTTAAGATGCATATATCCTATGACTTCACAATCTGATTTAAATTCAGAATTCAGAAAAATAAATGAAATTAGATTTTGACTAATGGAGAAGCAAGCCACCCAAAACTGAACACTGTTGTTCCTAAATGATTGATGGTATAATTTATGACAGAACGTGAGGTTTCTTGAACTGGCCTGATGGATAGCAGGTCAACTTAGAAGAATATTTATGAGTAGAGCTAATAAATTCAGAGCCTACTTTGATCTGTGACTTGCTTGAATTGGTTTTGCCTTCACCTTCCCCCAAACTGATCATCCTGTAGAAACCAAGGCTACTCGACACCCAGCGTATCACACAGGTGAGCAAGCTCTGCACCAGAGCAGGGAGAGGAGAGTTAAGTATGAGGCAGGGTAACAGAAAAAGCAAATGCTGTGTGACTGCATGGGTGGGAATGGCTTCAGAGAAGAATATTACCCGAAACTGGCCTTGAACAACAGGAGAAATTGGAGAGTTGCAGAGGATTGAAGGACGTGTGCTTCACGTGAGAACTCCAAAACTACAACTCGCTGCTGAATAACCATCAACTGGAGAATGTTGGATCCCACCAAAAAAGGATACCCCACGTCCAAGGGCAAAGGAGAAGGCCCAGAAAGATGGTAGGAGGGGTGAAATCATGTTTAGAATCAAACCCGTTAACTGCCAGAGACTCTTAGAGGGCTCACACAAACCTTGTGTGCACCAGGACCCAGAGACCCCACAGAGACTGAGCCAGAACTATGTGTGACTGTCTCCTGCGGAGGTCCGGGTCAGCAGTGGCCTGCCGCAGGGGCAGGGGCTCTGGATGCAGCAGACCTGGGTATGGCCTAAGCCCTCTTGGAGGAGGTTGCTGTTAACCCCACCATAGAGCTGCCAGAACTTACACAGGACTGGGGAAACAGACTCTTGGCGGGCACAAACAGAACCTTGTGCGCACCAGGACCCAGGAGAAAGGAGCAGTGACCCCACAAGAGACTGACCCAGACTTGCCTGTGAGTGTTCAGGAGTCTCTGGCAGTGGTGTGGGTTGACGGTGGCCTGTTGCAGGGTCGGGGGCACTGACTGCGGCAGTGCATGCATGGGACTTTTTGAAGGAGGTCGCCATTATCTTCACTACCTCCACCATACTTTGGCCTCAGGTCAAACGACAGGGAGGGAACACAGTCCCACCCATCAAGAGAAAATGGGATTAAAGATTTATTGAGAATGGCCCCGCCCATCAGAACAAGACCCAGTTTCCCCCTCAGTCAGTCTCTCCCATCAGGAAGCTTCCATAAGCCTCTTATCCTTATTCATCAGAGGGCAGAAAGAAAGAAAACCACAATCACAGAAAACTAACCAATCTGATCACATGGACCACAGCCTTGTCTAACTCAATGAAACTATGAGCCATGCTGTATAGGGCCACCCAAAACAGATGGGTCATGGTGGAGAGCTCCGACAAAACGTGGTCCACTGGAGAAAGGAATGG
Organism: Giraffa tippelskirchi; assembly: GCF_054371585.1. NCBI lineage: Eukaryota > Metazoa > Chordata > Mammalia > Artiodactyla > Giraffidae > Giraffa > Giraffa tippelskirchi. The sequence continues at coordinate 92,734,310 of NC_137275.1, read as the reverse complement.
CAAACCACTTCAGTCTTCTTGCCTTGAAAACCCCATGAACAGTATGAAAGGCAAAAAGATAGGACACTGAAAGATGAACTCCCCAGGTCGGTAGGTGCCCAATATGCTCCTGGAAATCAGTGGAGAAATAACTCTAGAAAGAATGAAGAGACTGAGCCAGAGCAAAAACAACACCTAATTGTGGATGTGACAGGTGATGGAAGTAAAGTCCAATGCTGTAAAGAGCAATACTGCATAGGAACCTGGAATGTTAGGTCCAGGAATCAAGGCAAATTGGAAGTGCTCAAATAGGAGATGGCAAGAGTGAACATTGACATTTTAGGAATCAGAGAGCTAAAAAGGACTGAAATGGGTGAATTTAACTCAGATGACCATTATATCTACTACTGGGGGCAAAAATCTCTTAGAAGAAATGAAGTAGCCATCATAGTCAACAAGTGTCCGAAATGCAATCTCAAAAATGACAGAATGATCTCTGTTCATTTCCAAGGCAAACCATTCAATATCACAGTAATCCAAGTCTATGCCCCGACCAGTAATGCTGAAGAAGCTGAAGTTGAATGGTTCTATGAAGACCACCAAGACCATCTAGAACTAACACCCCCCCCAAAAGATGTCTTTTTCATTATAGGGGACTGGAATGCAAAAGTAGGAAGTCAAGAAATACCTCGAGAAACAGGCAGATTTGGTCTTGGAGTACAGAATGAAGCAGGGCAAAGGCTAATAGAGTTCTGCTAAGAGAACGCACTGGTCATAGCAAACACCCTCTTCAAACAACACAAGAGAAGACTCTACACATGGGCATCATCAGATGGTCAGTACCGAAATCAGACTGATTATATTCTTTGCAGCCAAAGATGGAGAAGGTCTATATAGTTAGTAAAAACAAGACCGGGAGCTGACTGTGGATCAGATCATGAACTCCTTATGGCCAAACTCAGACTTAAATTGAAGAAAGTAGGGAAAACCACTAGACCATTCAGGTATGACTTAAATCAAATCCCTTACAATGATACAGTGGAAGTGACAAATAGATTCAAGGGATTAGATCTGACAGACAGAGTGCCTGAAGAACTAGGGACAGAGGTTCATGACATTGTACAAGAGGCAGTGATCAAGACCATCCCCAAGAGAAAGAAATGCAAAAAGGCAAAATAGTTGTCTGAGGAAGGCTTACAATAGCTGAGAAAAGAAGAGAAGCTAAAGACAAAGGAGTAAAGGAAAGATAAACCCATTTGAATGCAGAGTTCCAAAGAATAGCAAGGAGAGATAAGAAAGCCTTCCTCAGTGATCAGTGCAAAGAAATAGAGGCAAATGATAGAACAGGAAAGACCAGAGATCTCGTCAAGAAAATTAGAGATACCAAGGGAACATTTCATGTAAGAATGGGCACAATAAAGGACAGAAATGGTAGGGACCTAACAGAAGCAGAAGATATTAAGAAGAGGTGGCACGAATACACAGAAGAACTGTACAAAAAAGATCTTCATGACCCAGATAACCATGATGGTGTGATCACTCACCTAGAGCCAGATATCCTGGAATGTGAAAGCAAGTGGGCCTTAGGATGCATCACTACGAACAAAGCTAGCAGAGGTGATGGAATTCCAGTTGAGCTATTTCAAATCCTAAAAGATGATGTTGTGAAAGTGCTGCACTCAATATGCCAGCAAACTTGGAAAACTCAGCAGTGGCCACAGGACTGGAAAAAGTCAGTTTTCATCTCAATCCCAAAGAAAGGCAATGCCAAAGAGTGTTCAAACTAATGCACAGTTGCACTCATCTCACTTGCTAGCAAAGAAATGCTCAAAATTCTCCAAGCCAGGCTTCAGCAATACATGAACCGTGAAATTCCAGATGTTCAAGCTGGATTTAGAAAAGGCAGAGGAAGCAGAGATCAAATTGCCAACATCCACTGGATCATCGAAAAAGCAAGAGAGTTCCAGAAAAACATTTACTACTACTTTATTGACAACGTCAAACCCTTTGACTGTGCAGATCACAACAAACTGTGGAAAATTCTGAAAGAGATGGGAATACGAGATCACCAGACCTGCCTCCTGAGAAATCTGTATGCAGGTCAAGAAGCAACAGTTAGAACTGGACATGGAACAGACTGGTTCCAAATCGGGAAAGAAGTCCATCAAGGCTGTATATCGTCACCCTGCTTATTTAACTTTCATGAAGAGTACATCATGTGAAATGCTGAGCTGGATGAACCACAAGTGGGAATCAAGCTTGCTGGGAGAAATATCAATAACCTCAGATATCAATAACGTCAGATATGCAGATGACACCACCCTTATGGCAGAAAGTGAAGAAGAACTAAAGAGCCTCTTGATGAAAGTGAAAGGGGAGAAAAAGTTGAAAAATTTGTCTTAAAGCTCAACATTCAGAAAACTAAGATCATGGCGTCTGGTTCCATCACTTCATGGCAAATAGATGGGGAAACAATGGAAACAGTGACAGACTTCATACTTTTCTGGGCTCGAGAATCACTGCAGATGGCGACTACAGCCATGAAATTAAAAGATGCTTGCTCCTTGAACAAAAAGCTATGACCAACCTAGACAGCATATTAAAAAAGGAGAGATATTATTTTGCCAACAAAGGTCCATCTAGTCAAGGCTATGCTTTTTCCAGTAGTCTTGTACGGATGTGAGAGTTGGACTATAAAGAAAGCTGAGTGCTAAAGAATTGATGCTTTTGAACTGTGGTGTTGGAGAAGACTCTTGAGAGTCCCTTGGACTGCAAGGAGATCCAACTAGTCCATCCTAAAGGAAATCAGTCCTGAATATTCATTGGAAGGACTGAGGCTGAAGCTGAAATTCCAATACTTTGGCCACCTGATGTGAAGAACTGACTCATTGGAAAAGACCCTGATGCTGGGAAAGATTTAAGGCAAGAGGAGAAGGGGCAACAGAAGATGAGATGGTTGGATGGCATTACCAACTTGATGGACACAAGTTTGAGTAAGCTCCGGGAGTTGGTGATGGACAGGGAGGCTTGGCGTGTTGCAGTCCATGGGGTCGCAAAGAGTCAGACATGAGTGAGCAAATGAACTGAACTGAACTGAGAGGATTGGAAGGGGCTTTCAAGGTGGCGTTAGTGGTAAAGAACCTACCTGCCAATGCAGGAGAGGCCAGATACTTGGTTTCAATCCCTGGTTTGGGGAGATCCCCTGGAGAATGAAGTGGCAACCCACTCCACTATTCTGGCCTGGAGAATCCCATGGACAGAGGAGCCTGGTGGGCTACGTTCCATAGGGTCGCAAAGAGTCGGACATGACTGAAGCAACTTAGCAAGCATGCGAAGAATTCATAAGGGCATTTCAAGAAAAAGAAAGAGCCAGATCAGAAACCAGGAATGGGCAAGAAAATTTGAGACAAATCTGGAACACATCAGAACAAGAGCATAAGATTTTTGGCACTTATCTACTGATACATCCATCAATAGACCAAGGGAAACAAAGCCCCTGGGTCTCAAGATATTCTATATTGGTGTGTCCCAAGCTTTATACATTTATGACTCTTCCTCAAAGTTTTCACTGCATTGGCTGATAGACATATTTACCCTACATTTTCTCTTTTAAGTCTATTCCTTTTCTTTTCAGCCTTATCTTAAGGAATAACATCTATGAAATAACAGACTTGGTATATTAGAAATAATTCTGCTAATGCATCTTAAGTAAACACAGAGCTAATGAAATGTTTTTAAAAGTCCACTGTATACCACTTTATATCATACTGTGAACCAACAAAGAAATACATGACCTACGTTGAGAAATGTGTGTCTTCGGAGATAGTCCTTTCAAACTTAGCCACGTGAAAACTGTCATTTGTCCATGTTTACATCACAAATGACAACCTAGACCAAACATGAACTGTGAAATTGACTGTACCAGATGGCATTTTTAAACCGTGCTGAAGCATAACTTAATACACTACAGTAGAATGAGAAATGAGTATTTGAGGACAACTACTGTGTGTAGTCTATGTACTTGTTATCTAAAAAATCCTGTGAATTCTTATAATAACCAATAATGGGAAAGAATCTGAAAAAGAATTCAAATCACCTTGCTATACACCTGAATCTAACACAATTGTAAATCAACTATATTCAATTTAAAAAATATCCTATGAATAGACAAAGAATTTTCACAAAATCACATACTGTAACCAAGCAAGTATAGCCTCCTAATGCAAACACCTTTATATTCCAAAACCCTGACAACCTGATATCAAACAGCATTTCAAAGGAGTCTGGGCTCAGTTTTGACTTCCAACCTTTGAGAAAGGTTGTTGGATCCCACTTAAAAGCATGACTATCCCCTAAGGAGAAAGACCACAATACCACAAGAAATTAAAAAAAAAAAAAAACAACCACCAATTATCTTCCAACATTTACTAAAGGAGGAGAGGTTTCAAAATAGTGTGCCAGCTGGCTGGAGTGGTGGGGTGCCTTCTCTATCCATTTGCTTAAGGTCTCACCAGCATAACTTTCTGGGTGACCAGGGAAGCTTTTTAACTAGATTATAACTGTATCAGTGTAAACCTCTCTTCATGGAAAATGAAACAACTTATCTTCCATTGGTCACCGGAAGGAATCAGGGGACCATGGTTGCCTTGCCCTTCTGGTTAAATGGTTATGATTTTGGCGATCCAGGCTGATTCTGTTTCTGCTCCCCTGTTTATCCCTAAACCATACAAAAACCCACTTTTTCTTCATGCAGCCAGTGAGGCTGAAGTGGAAGATGAGTCTGGGTGTACCCAGTGAAGCATGCTCTGGGGCACTTGAAGAAAATGACAAAAATGATGAACTGTTTGGGAAACAGTCCTCACAATGAGAGAAGTAAAAGAATTTAGATATTGTGCTGTGAGAGAGGAAGACTGAGAGCAGAGATGGGACTCTGTTCCTAAGGGGAAGTGATGACTATTGATGGGCGTGTGACAAGCGTCTGTCGACCACATGCTCCACAAGAGTGGAGCCACACTAAACTTGACAGGAGATGTTTCTTGTGAGCTGCAGTTCCTTGCCTGCCTTCCAGAACATTGCCAGTGTAGGAGGCAGGGCAGCAAGCAGTGCAGGCACAGACTCTGAGTCTCAGTCTCCTTGCCTGTAAAATCACAGTAATGGTGCCTACCTCATCATTTTCGTGAGGGTTATCTTCATTATTATATGTAAAATGCTTGAGCCCAGTGTTTGGCACATAGTAAGTGCTATGTGTTTGCTATGGTTGTTGTCCTGTTAGTTTTATGTTTACTATAAGCACCTGCTCTATCTCCATCAGGACAAAGAAGTTCAGGGATTAAGTTAAAGTGCATGAAATTGAGGTAACATGTTGAGTATAACATTAGTTATCAGGCAGGAATGGGAATTTTGTCTTTTGGGACTGGCCTGATTTTGCTGTTGTTGGAGAGAGTGAGTTTGTGTGAACATAGATGGTCAACACCGAAATCAGACTGATCATATTCCTTGCAGCCAAAGATGGAGAAGCTCTATACAGTCAGCAAAAACAAGAGCAGGAGCTGACTGTGGATCAGATCATGAACTCCTTACTGCCAAATTCGGACTGAAATTGAGGAAAGTGGAGAAAACCACTAGACCATTCAGGTATGCTGCTGCTGCTGTAAGTCACTTCAGTCGTGTCCGACTCTGTGAGACCCCATAGATGGCAGCCCACCAGGCTCCCCAGTCCCTGGGATTCTCCAGGCAAGAACACTGGAGTGGGTTGCCATTTCCTTCTCCAATGCATGAAAGTGAAAAGTGAAAGTGAAGTTGCACAGTCATCTCTGACTCTTCGTGACTCCATGGACTGTAGCCTACCAGGCTCCTCCACCCATGGAATTTTCCAGGCAAGAGTACTGGAGTGGGTTGTCATTGCCTTTTCCGAGGAATGACCTAAATCAAATCCCTTATGACATACAGTAGAAGTGAGAAATAGATTTAAAGGACTAGATCTGATAGACAGAATGCCTGATAAACTATGGATGGAGATTCGTGACATTGTACAGGAGATGGGAATCAAGACCATCCCCAAGAAAAAGAAATGCAAAAAAGCAAAATGGCTGTCTGAGGAGGCCTTACAAATAGCTGTGAAAAGACAGGAAGCAAAAGGAGAAAAGCAAAGGAGAAAAGGAAAGATACACCCATTTGAATGCAGAGTTCCAAAGAATAGCAAGGAGAGATAAGAAGGCCTTCCTCAGCGATCAATGCAAAGAAATAGAGGGAAACAACAGAATGGGAAAGTCTAGAGATCTTGTCAAGAAAATTAGAGATACCAAGGGAACATTTCATGCAAAGATGGGTTCAATAAAGGACAGAAATGGTAGGGACCTAACGGAAGCAGAAGATATTAAGAAGAGGTGGCAAGAATACACAGAAGAATTGTACAAAAAAGTTCTTCACAACCCAGATAATCACGATGGTGTGATCACTCACCTAGAGCCAGACATCCTGGAATGTGAAGTCAAGTGGGCCTTAGGAAGCATCACTACGAATGAAGCTAGTGGAGGTGATGGAATTCCAGTTGAGCTATTTCAAATTCTGAAAGATGACGCTGTGGAAGTGCTGCACTCAATATGCCAGCAAACCTGGAAAACTCAGCAGTGGCCACAGGACTGGAAAAGATCAGTTTTCATTCCAATCCCAAAGAAAGGCAATGCCAAAGAATGCTCAAACTACCGCACAATTGCGCTCCTCTCACAAGCTAGTAAAGTAATGCACGCTAGTAAAGTAATGCTTAAAATTCTCCAAGACAAGCTTCAGCAATATGTGAACCATGAACTTCCAGATGTTCAAGCCGGTTTTAGAAAAGGCAGAGGACCCAGAGATCAAATTGCCAACATCCAATGGATCATCAGAAAAGCAAGAGAGTACCAGAAAAACATCTGTTTCTGCTTTATTGACTATGACAACGCCTTTGACTGTGTGGATCACAATAAACTGTGGAAAATTCTGAAAGAGATGGGAATACCAGACCACCTGACCTGCCTCTTGAGAAACCTGTATGCAGGTCAGGAAGCAACAGTTAGAACTGGACATGGAACAACAGACTGGTTCCAAATAGGAAAAGGAGTACGTCAAGGCTGTATATTGTCACCCTGCTTGTTTCACTTCTATGCAGAGTACATCATGAGAAACGCTGGGCTGGAGAAAGCACAAGCTGGAATCAAGATTGCTGGGAGAAATATCAATAACCTCAGATATGCAGATGACACCACCCTTATGGCAGAAAGTGAAGAAGAACTAAAGAGCCTCTTGATGAAAGTGAAAGAGGAGAGTGAAAAAGTTGGCTTAAAGCTCAACGTTTAGAAAACTAAGATCATGGCATCTGGTCCCATTACTTAGTGGCAAATAGATAGGGAAACAGTGGAAACAGTGACTGACTTTATTTTTGGGGGCTCCAAAACCACTGCAGATGGTGACTGCAGCCATGAAATTAAAAGACGCTTACTCCTTGGAAGGAAAGTTATGACCAACCTAGACGACAGCATATTAAAAAGCAGAGACATTATTTTGCCAACAAAGGTCCATCTAGTCAAGGCTATGGTTTTTCCAGGGGTCATGTATGGATGTGAGAGTTGGACTATAAAGAAAGCTGAGCACCGAGGAATTGATGCTTTTGAATTGTGGCATTGGAGAAGACTCTTGAGAGTCCCTTGGACTGCAAGGAGATCCAACCAGTCCATCCTAAAGGAGATCAGTCCTGGGTGTTCATTGGAAGGACTGATGTTGAAGCTGAAACTCCAATACTTTGGTCACCTGATGCGAAGAGCTGACTCATTGGAAAAGACACTGACGCTGGGAAGGACTGGGGGTAGGAGGAGAAGGGGACGACAGAGGATGAGATGGCTGGTTGGCATCACCAACTCAATGGACATAGGTTTGGGTGGACTCTGGCAGTTGGTGATGGACAGGGAGGCCTGGCGTGCTGTGGTTCATGGGGTCGCAAAGAGTAGGACATGACTGAGCGACTGAACTGAACTGAGTCCTTTCTAGAGGGTAAGGTGCATACAGGATGACCCATTGAGTTCTTCAGGCTGGCTGATTTGATATCAACAATGTGACCACATCAGCCCTGGATACAGAAATTTCTCATAAATGTATCTCACAAGAAACAACTCCTGTCAAGATCTATGTTGTTTTACTTGTGTGCATATGGCCGACAGATCTTTGCTGTCTACCAGTCAATAAACATGTGTGCTGGCGTCTCTCTTTATGGCACGGGGGTTGGGGTGGTAGTGGCAAGAAGTGTCTCTGAATCCAAACTTTACAAAGGATGTGAGCAGGCTCTGTGTGTCTCTGCTGTCCATGTCAGTCAATAAAATTAGATCCTTACATCTCCTTTTCCTTGAAGGCATTTAATGAGTTACATATTCATTGCTTTAAGAAGCATACTTGAATATATTTGTGGGCAGAAAAAAGAACTACTCGGGCTGGGTTTTCATGCCATAAAAATTCAGTGATAGGAAGTAACCTCAAACACTGGTGAAATCTTCTGAACGAAGTGGGAGTCTGCCTGCTGAAAGACTACAGGATTCCTTCCTATGCGGAGCTGCTTATTGGTAGACAGATGTGGCTCAGTGGGTGTTTAAATCCCGGAGATCCTTGACATTTGTAGATTCAACTGTTCATAGTAGACTGTGGGGAAGCAATCTCAGTGGTCTATGTCAAGTGATCATTTGTAATTCTGCTGCAAGGCTGGAGCTCCTGAGAAACCGTGTAGCTAATTAAGGGACACGGTAGACTTTTGCAGGGCAGTCTAGCACATTGTCAAAATTGGGACCAATGAATTACTGGACATATTGGGACCACTTTTGAGAGTAAAAACGGGTGCTATTAATAATTACAACAGGACCACAGGCATGAATAGTGTCTGTCCTAGGCAAGGAGAAACATGGTCTCCCCACTTAATGTCCAGCATTGGAATCTTCTATTTGTGCAAGTTGCATCTCTGATTCTTGTTGTTGTTCAGTTACCCAGTCATGTCCAACTCTTTGCAACCCCATGGACTGCAGCACACCAGGCCTCTCTTTCCCTCACCATCTCCCGAAGTTTGCCCAGTTCAGTTCAGTTCAGTCACTCAGTCGTGTCCGACTCTTTGCGACCCCATGAATCGCAGCATGCCAGGCCTCCCTGTCCATCACTAATTCCTAAGTCCACCCAAACCCATGTCCATCGAGTCCGTGATGCCATCCAGCCATCTCATCCTCTGTCATCCCTTTCTCCTCCTGCCCCCAATCCTTCCCAGCATTAGGGTCTTTTCCAATGAGTCAGCTCTTCACATCGGGTGGCCAAAGTATTGGAGTTTCAGCTTCAACATAAGTCCTTCCAATGAACACCCAGGACTGATCTCCTTTAGGATGGACTGGTTGGATCTCCTTGCAGTCCAAGGGACTCTCAAGAGTCTTCTCCAACACCACAGTTCAAAAGCATCAATTCTTCGGTGCTCAGCTTTCTTCACCATCCAACTCTCACATCCGTACATGACCACTGGAAAAACCATAGCCTTGACTAGACGGACCTTTGTTGGCAAAGTAATGTCTCTGCTTTTAAATATACTATCTGGGTTGGTCATAACCTTCCTTCCAAGGAGTAAGCGTCTTTTAATTTCATGGCTGCAATCACCATCAGCAGTGATTTTGGAGCCCCAAAAAATAAAGTCTGACACTGTTTCCACTGTTTCCCCATCTATTTCCCACGAAGTGATAGGACCAGATGCCATGATCTTAGTTTTCTGAACGTTGAGCTTTAAGCCAACTTTTTCACTCTCCTCTTTCACTTTCATCAAGAGACTCTTTAGTTCTTCTTCACTTTCTGCCATAAGGGTGGTGTCATCTGCATATCTGAGGTTATTGACATTTCTCTCCAGCTTGTGTTTCTTCCAGCCCAGCGTTTCTCATGATGTACTCTGCATAGAAGTGAAATAAGCAGGGTGACAATATACAGCCTTGACGTACTCCTTTTCCTATTTGGAACCAGTCTGTTGTTCCATGTCCAGTTCTAACTGTTGCTTCCTGACCTGCATACAGGTTTCTCAAGAGGCAGGTCAGATGGTCTGGTATTCCCATCTCTTTCAGAATTTTCCACAGTTTATTGTGATCCACACAGTCAAAGGTTTTGGCATAGTCAACAAAGTAGAAATAGATGTTTTTCTGGAACTCTCTTGCTTTTTCGATGATCCAGCGGAAGTTGGCAATTTGATTTCTGGGTCCTCTGCCTTTTCTAAAACCAGCTTGAACATCTGGAAGTTCATGGTTCACGTATTCCTGAAGCCTGGCTTGGAGAATTTTGAGCATTACTTTACTAGCGTGTTCATGTCCATTGCATTGGCGATGCCATCCAGCCATCTCATTCTCTGATGCCCTTTTTTCCTACTGCCCTCAATCTTTCACAGCATGAGGGACTTTTCCAATGAGTTATCTGTTCACATCAGATGATTAATTACTCTTAAAAACAGTCTTTATTTAAAACATCAATAAAATGAGACATTTTAATTCAGTTTGGTTAACTTGTATGAAGGTTTGCAGACAAAGCAGATAACTAGCAAAACAGGAGGCTATCTAAACATGTCCATTTTGGAGATTCATCAAAATCTTGCCCTAGAACCTTTGTGAATCTCCCAAGAATTCGCTGAATTTTTAAACAGAGCATAGATCTGAATATTGTATGTCCTAACTCTATTTCTATCAAATTAGGTCACGACACACATATGAAGATGACCACCTGAGTGCAACTGCAGACAACATCACTGGGTTTGGTATTCAGCTCACTAAAGTAAATGATCAAGTGGGTCAATGATAATATTGATATCTTGTAAGAAATTAATCATTTAACTTGGAAAATTTTGGAATCTGAAGCATCGTATAAAAATAGCCCTATATCACACAAAAACAGCTTCTGGGTAAGAGGAGATAGGCCAATAATTACCATGTGCTGTACATTCACTGTGCAAGGCTGTTTGCTAGACTCTTCATAGATGTGCTCTGATTTAATCTCCACACCTCTATAAAAGAGATATTATCCTCACTTAGCTGCTCGAGATATTAGAAAGTTTGAGTAACTTTCTCAGGGAAAGTCATTTATATTTTCAGTAAGCGTTTTTACACAGTCATGGTCAGGAGGCATGCTTACAGTTGGCAGCAGAAAATGAACTTTAATCTTCTGTTCACCTGGAAAGGGGAAGAGAAATTATTTGCTGCCTCCAAGAAACTACTACTATTCAATCTATAATATACCAACGAAATTCTAGAGACTAATTAGAGTAAGATCAGTTCTTTCCTACAAACTAACCTGTCTATTTGTTGGCTGTGATGTTGTTCCTCATATAATTTTTGGAAATCTGGAGGAATTCTGGGACATCCTAAGTGACATGAACAGGGTAGTGGTTTGCAAATATTTTACTATCAATATTAAGAAAGTCCCTGGGAGCTTCCCTGGTGGCTCAGTGGCAAAGTATCCGTCTACCAGTGCAGGAGACACAGGTTTGATCCCTGATCTGGGAAGATCCCACATGCCTCGGAGTTACTAAGCCCTTGATCCACAACTTTTGAGCCTGTGCTCTAGAGCCCAGGAACTGCAACTATCGAAGCCCACATTCCTAGAGCCCATGCTCCCCAAGAGAAGCCACCACCATGAGAATCCCACATACTGCAACTAGAGAAAAGCCCGTGCAGCAACAAAGACCCAGCACAGCCAAAAATAAAAAATAGAGGAATAATCTTTAAAACAGAAAGAAAGCCCCATTTGGGATAATCTCTTTCCTAGTCTTCAGCATCTGTATTGAGTCATTAAAATGAAGAGGAAGAAAATGGTATGAAGAGGTGTAGTGGGAAGAAATAGTGACTATAAACTACAGCCAAGAAGTGACTGAAAAGCACTTTGTTACAAATGCAATGGTAAAGAAGTGTGGAAAGCACCAGTCTATTTCAAACTAGACATCAATATGCAGTCAGCGACTCCCAGATGAACTCGGTTTAGGTTAGAAGGTGAACAGACTGCGGTTTCCACTGTAGTAATTACCTATAATTATAATTTTGGATTTTTTTTTTAACATAAAAGGAAATAGGTTCAAGTGATGCTGCAATAATACACTGTTTTCATGAGTTCTGTCTATGATAGGAGATGTGAGGGTATGAAGAGGATATTCTTCAATCAAAGCTTTACATGAAAATATGTTTTGTGTCCCCACACATCAGATAAATACAATGATCTGGAACTTTTAATGTATATGTGAAATACTCAAAGTCTGGCATTGGCAGTTTTCAAAAGTAAAACAATAACAACTTGACAAACCTAGCAAAGATGGAATCTGTGAGTCCAGCTGGATGGTGTGTTCAATGATGAAAAAGTGTGTTTGGCTGACCTTCTCCAGGACACACTTTCATTCTGGAAACTCCTTTGGTAGGAACACTCTTCCCAAGGCCTCTGGCAAACTCCTGCTCATCATTCAAGATGCATTTCTAGTGTCACCTCTGCTATGAAGCCTTCTGCAGCCTTAAGGCAAAGGTTTGCGATCTCTTAGCGGGTTCCTTTGGTCCCATGTACAGAATGCCTCTCCTACACTCTAGCACACTGGTTAGTATCAGGAGTCGTCTGCCTCCAGCATGTAATTCCACTGTCCTCGGGGCTGCTTCTAGTGAGCTGAAGGATTAGACACATAACTTGTTCCTCATTCAACATCCAAGAAAATGACGTGTACACTTAGTACAGCGCAAAGAAGTAGCTTGTAAATAAACGCTTGTTCATGTGTGTATTGTCCACTAGGCTGTGAGTTCCTTGAGCCCAAGTTTTAGGACTTTTTCAATTTTTTTATAATCTGTACTTATATAGTACAGATTACATGTGCATCGTACATAAATGTATGTTCATGTAATAAACAGCAATGAAAATAATACAACCAGTCTCCTTTTCTAAAAATGCCATTTCTCAAGTCTCTATTTTCTAGAATCTATCCAGATTTGTTAAGTGTGTTTATATTTACTGTAATTGAGGTAGCTTAAAATTTTTTGAGGAATTTGAATTTATATGTCCAGCCCTGAGCTCCAGGCACACATAAGCAACTTCCGAATTGACTCTCCACTTGTATTTCTAACAGGCATCTCAGACTGTCATGGCCAAAACAGAACTATGGATTTCACCCTCACCCCACCCCTGAGTGATCCTCCGCACTCTTCCCATCTCAGTACCTTCAGTAGGTATCTTGTATCACCTTTGTCCAGACCATCATCGTCTTACCCAAACAATTTCCACCTAGTCTCCCTGTTCCCATCCTTGTCTCCCTAAAACACAGCGATAGTTACAGTGCCCTTAAAGTAGTACTCATATCATGTTACTCTCACAGTCCAACGCCTCCAATGGTTTCTCAAGATGCTTAGAACAAAATCCAAGCTCCTTGTCAGGGGTTCCAATTTTCTACATGACCTGTGGCCTGCCTGCCTCTCTGATCTCATTTCCTACCTCTCCACCATATCCGTGGGGCCCAAACCCCTTTCTGCCCCAGGAACCTGCCAGGCTGTTCTCCTCTGAGAACTCTGAATTCCTCCTCGTTGTCCCTGGGCACTGCCGGGTCTTCTCCTGGTTGCTCTGTCTAATCACCCCAGTCTCAGCTTAGGCACTGGTCTTCCCTGGCCAACCCTCTAAAGCAGATCTCCAAGTGCTCTCTAGAATATGCCCTGTATTGTCTGCTTTGAAAATTATTTTGTTTATTGTCTATTTCCCTCACCCACATCCAGAACACAATCACCATGAGAGCAGGGACTTGTCTATCTCATTCACTGCTGTATTCCCAGCTTCTAGAATGGAACAGGTGCTTACTTGTGTAAAAAAGAGGGAGAAATTCGGGGGAAAAAAACCCCACAAGGCCAATGAGAAATCTGAATTTTAGTATAGTCATCAGGAAGTGGCTCTTCTGTAGACACATGATGCTTTCTTTGTTGTCAGCCAGAGGAGTAAGTGAGGACTACACACAAAGAACAATCCAGTGACAAATGTACAACAATTTGCTCTGACGACATGCCCAACACGGAAGTTTGTCAGTGTGCTGGCAGAACAGATGTTCTCCAAACTGCCTGAAGAGCCAACACAGCTGGGGTGGACACGTGGCTTGCTTAAAAGAGGGTGGGCAGGACTCTCACCTCACAGGATAGATTCTCACTGACTGAAAGCCCTGTAGCAGACACAAAACATGCTGTGCCAAAGAGACAGCCTGACCTTTCTGTACAACAGAAAGAGTGGAAAGAGGCTGAAGAATTGATTTATTTTAGGAATTAGGAAATTTGATTCTATCCTGCCCCCAATCTGGGTCACTGTGACTAATTAGCTCCCACTTTGGATACATATATTACATTTCCCTAATTATGACCCTGATACTGATATCATACCCTCAACCTCTTTGAGATACAGTTAAAATGGTGTTTACGTACCAAATAAACTTCAAAGGCCATCCTACAATGAATTTCATTGCTTTGGGACATTTTAATGTCCAATACAAAATGTATCATAATGAGTATAATGAAAACGTGATAACTACTCATCATTGTAGAGTTATTGGAGCCCCCAGCATGGTACTAACCACAGCTCATGTGCCTGTAACTTCTTACAGAATGATCCAGCCTCTTCTTCAGAAGCACATGATGTACTCTTAATTGAGAATCTAGAAGACGCACTAACTACTCTCTCCCTCCGTCATCATCTACCTCGTTAAAGATATCTAATTTTTTGCTTTCTGGTCATTTCTAAGGGAATCAGAAGAGCTTATCCTGCTTCTTAATTTTATGTGGTATGGAGGAAGCATGGGGGCTTTGAAATCATGCATGCTGGGTGACCTAGACCAGTAAGGACACTTCTGCCACCTAAGATTTCCTCTGATGTGTGATGTTCCTGTTTTCAGCCCTTCTATGGTCAGCAAGTCACAGTTTGCCCATCACCTATCACAAGCAGGAAATGCTTCTCTGTGGTTTCTTGTATCACACATCACACCTACTAGATACAGGGGCTGTGACGGAAGAGATCCACCCCAAAGTTCTGTGATGAGCTTACTGGAGCAGGGGACTGTGACCAAGAGTGGAGTGAAGGACAACAGCCCACTGAGCTAAGTTTTGAGATGAGATAGTTAGGAATAGTCTGGAATAAAAAAAAATTGCCACTTTTTGGCTACGTGATATCAGATGACTAACAACTTCTATAGTCCCCATTTCTGAAAATGACAAAAAATATAACACTTGCCTTGTAGGCTGCTGAAAGGATTAAATTAGGTAATACAGGTGAAGGGTTTAGTATAGTCCCTAGCATCTGGTAAGTGTGTCAATAAATCTTAGCTTTCACCTTAGCAGTATGGAGAATTTGGATTTCCACATGCCATTTACTGATAAATGGTAATTAAATGCATCATTAGTTGTAGTTTGACGACTTGGTTAGAAGGATTTTGTTGAGAAAGTCCAAGGCTCTTCCTGCACAGCATTTCCAGTACGTCAAGGCTGTATATTGTTACCCTGCTTATTTAACTTATATGCAGTGTATATCATGTGGAATGCCAGGCTAGATGAAACACAAGGTGGAATCAAGATTTCCAGGAGAAATATCAATAACCTCAGATACGCAGATGACACCACCTTTATGGGAAAGCAAAGAAGAACTAAAGAGCCTCTTGATGAAAATGAAAGGGGAGAGTGAAAAAGTTGGCTTAGAACTCAACATTCAGAAAACTAAGATCATGGCATCCAGTCCCATCACTTCATGGCAAATAGATGGGGAAACAATGGAAATAGTGACAGACTTTATTTTGGGGGGCTCCAAAATCACTGCAGATGGTGACTACAGCCATGAAATTAAAAGACACTTGCTTCTTGGAAGAAAAGTTATGACCAACCTAGACAGCATATTAAGAAGCAGAGACATTACTTTGCCAACAAAGGTCTGTCTAGTCAAGGTTATGGTTTTTCCAGTGGTCATGTATAGATGTGAGAGTTGGACGGTGAAGAAAGCTGAGCGCCAAAGAATTGATGCTTTTGAACTGTGGTGATGGAGAAGACTCTTGAGAGTCCCTTGGACTGCAAGGAGATCCAACCAGTCCATCCTAAAGGAGATCAGTCCTGAATATTCATTGGAAGGACTGATGCTGAAGCTGAAGCTCCAATACTTGGGTCACCTGATGAGAAGAACTGACTCATTGGAAAAGACTCTGATGCTGGGAAAGATGGAAGGCAGGAGAAGGGGATGACAGAGGATGAGGTGGTTGGATGGCATCACTGACTCGATGCACATGAGTTTGAGCAAGCTTCGGGCGTTGGTGATGGATAGGGAAGCCTGGAATCCATGGGGTTGCAAAGAGTTGGATATGACTCAGTGACTGAACTGAACTGAACTGGAAGGGTTAGAGGAGGGAGGCAGAGTGCCAGCAGAGACACTATTTCAAAAAACCAGTTATCTGGGAGTCCAAGGCCCAGGTGCCCTGGCATGGTTACTATATGAAAAAGTAATGACAGAAATACCCACTTCATATGATAGCCGTGAGTATTAACTGAGATCAATTATTTGAAACTACCTACAGTCTAGGAAGTCATATCCTTTTTCTCTTTCCTTTACATGATTTGGAAAATGCTTAAAATCTTTATCTGATAACTTGCAGAATTTTTTTAAAAATCAAAAATCTAAAGAGATTGTTTCTTTCCATGAGCAATTCCTGGCCTGCTATGTTTTTAGCAAGCATTTTTTTCTAATAATCTTTCCTTCCTTTCTCATCCCTTGATCCTTTCTTTCCCTGGTAGTCCCTCCACTTCTCACATTCCTTTAATTTATATTTTGTTGCAAAATCCTGGTGCAAGAGCTTTATTGTAGCACCAATAAAAGAATAACTTTTTTAAATGGTCAGTCTCTACAGAAAAGAGAATACTAGCAAGATGCATCCTGCCACACTCTGATAGATATTCTTTTCTAATAAAAAAAGAAAAAATGACTCTTTTGGTATTCTATGCAAATGAACTTGATTCTAAGTTGGAAACACATTGAGCTGCCTCCTCAAGCAAACATGTCTTTTCAATGTCAGAATTCTTGAAAGTCCTTGAATAAAAATTCACTTCCCTCTAGAGTTGTATTGATGTATTTTTAATATTGCCATTTTTCTTTTATTGTTGCATAAAGATGCATTCTAATTTTGTTTGTAGCTTATAATAAAAAGGAACCAAGGGAAAAACTAGTAAGGGTCTATTGAAAGAGTTAAATTATTTCCCTACAGCTTTCCTAAGCGGAACTGATAGTCTTAGTCTGACTTAGAGAGCTGGAATAGAAAGGCTGCCAACATCTGTTTTGGTCAGAGACAGATAAAAGAGACTAATTCATAGCGGGAATAACCCATGTATGGCATTCTGTATTCCATTACCCTTTTCACAAAAAAATACACATGATATAGATAGACAGATATATTTCTACCTAAACTTTGCCACAGTGAAATGAAAGAAAGGTGAAAGGTTCAAAGAGTTATTATTGATTTATGTACCTAGAATGAAGCCAGAAGGCATAGAGCATCAATAGCACCACCACCACATTGCAAGGTTGGCTGTCAGACATTTAACAAAACATTTTAAAATCTAAAAATGCAGAGGTGAAAATAACTTTTCAAATACCTGTAGAAACATGGGTTATGGCTGACCTAAACAAATGAAATGCAGGAATAATGTAAAGTCTTCATTTTATCCATTTGTTTTAACCTTCTCTCCATTAAAACTAGTTCAAGAATTGTTAATTTATAGCCAAATAAACTAGTTTGAGACCCTCTTTTCTCATTATTGACAAAGGTACTAACTGGTAGGCCAGAGAAGTAGTAAGCTATGTGGATAACTGATGAAATCAGTCAGCCACACAGAAATAATCAGGACTTGCCTTATCAAGAGATCAAGGCCAGAAGAAAAAAAGAGTTTGCATTTGACAGGAATGCAACTGTGGAGGTGAGGGAGACACACATTGTTTCTTTGGTTGGTTAGTTGGTTGGCTGGCTAGGAATGAAGACTGTTAATTCCATTTCTTACTTAAGAATCCACAAAAAGCCCTCAAAACCCAGAGTCACCAAGAAACTTTAACTGTGAATTACTTCAGGCAAGTAGTTCTGGTATAAAATCTATTTCACTTTTGACATGAATCTTTGCATCATTGAAAGAGTGTTGTGATAAGTAGAATGTTTATGATATACTCTTGACAATGAATGGGAAAATCTTGAGTCAAAACAGCCCAGTGGATGAACTACATACCACAGTTTTCACAACCAGAGCCTGTGATTCCTCTTTTATGTGAGAGGAAGAGCTCCACCTTGGATACTCCAGAAGCAAAGGGGAAGGGCACTCTTGATCTTCTTGGGGCTTCAATTCTTTCCTCCTGTTAAAAATTAAGCACAAGCTCTTCATGACTAATCTCACTCTTTCACTCTTCTACATCTTTCCCTCTTTCTTCTCTTCTTGGTCCTCTTTTTCACCTTTCCTTTCTCTTCCATCATCTTGGAAACTGTCTAGGTGGGAAATACATCTTATACCTAAACATTGGAATTCAAGCTCAGTGCAGGGTGACATTGTACAATGAGAACACAGAGAAGATACTCAAATAGGCACATTAAAAATGAAACCAGGACCACCCCTAAGGTTTCATACCGAGGAAATAGTTATATCAAAAGGGAAGCAGCCCCTGGGCAGGGAGATTCAGACTGATATGGTATATTGCTTCTTACACCTCAGGATCTGAAAACATTTGCTTATGAGCAACTGCCTTGTTAAACAACAACTGTAGTCTTTGATATTCAGCACATATTACAAATGTTTTATGTTTCTGAATTCTTTAAACATTTAGCTGCTGCTGCTGCTGCTAAGTCACATCAGTCGTGTCCGACTCTGTGCGACCCCATACACGGCAGCCCACCAGGCTCCCCCGTCCCTGGGATTCTCCAAGCAAGAATGCTGGAGTGGGTTGCCATTTCCTTCTCCAATGCATGAAAGTGAAAAGTAAAAGTGAAGTCGCTCCGTCGTGTCCGACTCTTCACGACCCCATGGACTGTAGCCCACCGGGCTCCACCGTCCATGGGATTTTCCAGGCAAGAGTACTGGAGTTGGTTGCCGTTGCCTTCTCCGATTAAACATCTAGAGCCTTAATTAATCAGAAATCAATGAAATGGAACATTACCACAACTACTCCCTCAAAATTGTATAACTTTTCGGTCATCCCACTTAATAAGAAAATCATACACTTTAAGTGACTCAGAGAGACCACAGATATGATTGATAAATATGTCCCCATGTACATTTAAGGCAGTGTACATTCAGGCCAATCTCTTAAACCTTCTACAGGCAGAGCACACAATGCTGAACACATTCATATTCAGAATCTTAATCCTGAACCAGAACAGAGCCGTGATAATGGAAGAAACATTGCTATGTTCTCTCTTCTTACTAAAGCCAGAAAAACTGCTACTGCCCTTCAGAAAGATTTTCAACAAGAGAGAATATTCTTTTTTCTTTGCATTCCAGATAATTGAATTTCTTTTTTCATTTGCCAAAGAATGTCAGTGCTCTGATCCTTCTAAGAAATCTGG
Organism: Giraffa tippelskirchi; assembly: GCF_054371585.1. Classification (NCBI taxonomy): domain Eukaryota; kingdom Metazoa; phylum Chordata; class Mammalia; order Artiodactyla; family Giraffidae; genus Giraffa; species Giraffa tippelskirchi. Next base: position 92,714,737 of record NC_137275.1, on the reverse strand, counting down.
GAGTAGCAGCCTGGAATTATTTATGATTTATGCCTACTGCCATAAAGGATTTGAGGCCTGGAAATCAAAGAACTGATATGACCAATATGCTAGACTCTACTCTTGACTTTTTGACCAAAGATGTGTGCTTCATTTACTCTAACAGTAGAACAAGGGACAGAAAGTCATAGGATGACAGAGTTCGAAGGGACCTTTACTATTGGAAACTGTAGATCATTTTATAGAAAACTAAGTCCCAGAGAAGTGAAATAACCTATGGTCAAAGGGCTCATCAGTAGCAGAACTGGGAGTAAAACCGGATCCCCTAACTCCAAACTTTCCCTACTGCCCTGTACAATCTCATCTCTGCTCAGGTTTTCAGGGTGAGACTATTTTGTAGTCTGTAAATGCTGGAACATACCCTGGAAATACAAAATAGTGTCCATTTTTCCTCTAAATACCAAGTTCCACCTTGATACTTAGACAGCAAATGGGTCAGAAACCAGCATCTCAGCTACCATGTGGCCACCACCGCATTCTTCCTTTCCCTGACATTGCCACTGGGGTTCCTGTCCCTGGAGAAGGCATTGATCATATGGGGTCCAAAGAGCCCCTGCCTCTGAAAGCATCATGCCCACCATTAGGCTTCCACATTGCCTTCCCTGGGTGGTGGAGGTAGGAATGGTGGGGTGAGACTGGCTCCCATGCTGTGAGCCAGAGCTGCTAGATTGTTAACCTGGGGGTAGGAGTGCATAAAAAGAAGGAGGGATAATAGGCTGTCAAACCGAAGAGGGCCTAAAGCAAGTGCTGGGAGATGGAATATGGCTCCAGAGTAGCAGAGTAGAAGAATGCCACAGGAAGGCAGTCCAAATAAATAACTAGATTTTTGCTTTTCACATGCAGTCTTATGATGAATAAGATACACCCTTAGGACCTGCAGAGGGATGGCTAGAAAGACTGTCTCTTTCTTCTCTCTGTGAGGTCCCAAGAGCCAGCTCAAGCAGGCCAGGTACCTTTGTCCCTCATTTGTGCCATAGCCCCTCCTCCAGTGTCTAACACAGAGAAAACCTCGGCTCTGGGAAAACTCCAAGCAGCAGTAGGAAACAACTATTGGGCAGGGGTGTGCTCGAAAAAGTTTAGCAATCAGTTCTCTAGAAAAAAATTTATGTATTAATATAAGCTAAGTTTTACTGATATAAAGAATGTGTGGCTACAATTTATAAATATAATAAAATACATAAACCTGCAAACAGAAGGAGAAATTGGAGGCAGTGACAGATTTTATTTTCTTGGGCTCCAAAATCACTGTGGACAGTAACTGCAGTCATGAAATTAAAAGACATCTGCTCCTTGGAAGGAAAGCTATGACAAAACTAGACAATGTATTAAAAAGCAGAGACATCGGTTTGCTGACAAAGGTCCATACAGTCAAAGGTATGGTTTTTCCAATAGTCGTGTACAGATGTGAGAGTTATAAAGAAGGCTGAGGGCCAAAGAATTGATGCTTTCAAACTGTGGTGTTGGAAAAGACTCTTGAGAGTCCCTTGGAATGCAAGGAGATCAAACCAGTCAATCCTAAAGAAAATCAACCCTGAATATTCATTGGAAGGATTGATGCTGAAGCTGAAGCTCCAATACTTTGGCCACCTGATGTGAAGAGCCAACTCATTGGAAAAGACCCTGATGCTGGGAAAGACTGAGGGCAGGAGGAGAAGGGGGAAGCAGAGGACATAATGGTTAAATAGCATCACTGACTCAATGGACATGAATCTGAGCAAACTCTGAGAGACCGTGGAGGACAGAGGTGTATGGCATGCTACAGTTCATGGGGTCACAAAGAGTCACACATGACTTAGCAACCAAACAATAACAACAAATAAACCTATATTATAAATTCTATGTAGTCAATTGATTTCTCACAGGATGTTTTCCTTGATTTTTATCTAATTCTTGTATTCGTAGCCAACCTACAGTTGCAATTGTCAAACAAGTACAATTCCCACAGGAATGCTGGTTAATATTTTCATGTGTCTTAAGGAGTAATAAACAACAAAGACATATATTGGAACCACACTTGTTCATTGATGACATAAGCAACTTCTTTGCTGAATTAGACAATAGTGAACACTGGAAGAATATTTCCTCAATTTTGGGGGCTATCCACAGTGTAACAAGTACAGCTACGACATTCGATTAAAATTAACATGCATTAACATTTTCCCCATCGCTTTCCTAGTCCAGATAATCATCAAAACAACAAATCAAGCCATCATTTGTGGTCAGTTTCTGTGTTGTAAATAACTACCATCATGCTGACTTATGTGATGCCACTGAAGGCAGGGTTGTAAAGAGACACACAGCAGTACACCGTCATGTGACCCGTCCACCATACAGGTATGACAAATGTAAGGGACCTCAAGAGCAGAGTATATTGAAAAGTAGTCAAATAATCAGAAAGGGGTAAGTTTAGGGTATTTGCTACATTTGTTTCTAATTTTTTTAATTAAATTTTTTAATTTTTTTTTTGGCTGCCCTGGGTCTTTGTTGCTGTGTGTAGGCTTTCTCTAGTTGCAGTGAGTGGGGTCTACTCTCCATTGTGCTGCATGGGCTTCTCATTGCAGTGGCTTCTCTTGTTGCAGGGCACAGGCTCTAGGCACATGGGCTTCAGTAGCTGCAGCAGGCGGGCTCACTAGTTGTGGCGGATGGGCTTAGGTGCTCCACAGAATGTGGAATCTTCCTGGACCAGGGATGGAACCCGTGTCCGCTGCATTGGAAGGCAGATTCTTATCCACTGAGCCACCAGGGAAGACCTATATAATTTAATTTTTAATAGTGACTGTTTGATAGCTGGCTCACAAAATTCCTAAACCTTAACAACCAGCTCTTATACGCTGGTACTAGCGGGCCCCAGCACTCTACTAAGGGGAAAAGATTCTTTGGAAAACAAAGCCTCAGTAAAAAGCTCACTATTTCATAAGACATATGTTCGTATTAAGTTATAAAGCCATCTATTAAGAAACTGAATCTTCACAACCCTCTTCCAGTCAGTAGATTCGGCATGTCTGTCCAAGCATGTGTGGGGTTCGAGTCTCCCACTTCCCCCACAGCCTCTAACCACCCTCACCAACTTACCCACAGACTCCCACTGCACAGAAGGGATTCATTTAACACACCTCATGAGAGCTTCACCTTGTCCTATCCAAAATAACTTTTTCTGGAGCCAATTTTTTAGTGTAATTTATTCCAAACCTTTGATGGGGAAACTTGTACTCTTGAAGCCATTCAGATGTGCAGCCAGCGGGAAGGCTCCTGGGCCACATTGGCTGCTACGGCTACAGATGCTACAGCCGGCCCGACACCCAGGGACACCACGTGGGTTTGAAACATTCCTTGAGGGATAGCTGATCCATAGCCTACAAATGAATGCATTATGCTTATCCACGTATGTGTTTTTCATCTGTGACAGGTATTTTATGGATTGGAGGCTTCATTTAAATGTTATATAATCCTCCTTTAATAAGCAATGCGAATATTCAATATAATTGAAACAAGAAAGACAGCCTTTGTGTCGGCATAACTGGCTCAGAAATAAAGGAACTCACCACAGACTAGAGCTTAATCATCAGTTATGTTAGAAGGTACGACCACATGTCTGTCATAGTTAAATCACCATGAAAGAAGTATAAATGATATATGGATTTTGGCCTTTTTATATGGTCATCCTGAACTTCTCCGACATAATAACCTAGAGAAATATCCTGTTTGGTCAACTTACTAATTTGGTTTAACTAAATGCAAGGCCAGGATGATTCAATGAAAAATACTAAGTTACAAAATGCTTTTTACCAAACACATTTTTTAAAAAAAAATTAAGTTGTATTACCAATTATCAAGTAGAACTCTTATTTTAACAGCTTTAATGTGGGGGAGATGAATGTCAACTAGGGAATAGAACCTAATCTTAAAGACTTTGACTTGGAGCATTTAGGACAATGTCTGGCTAAACACTCAAAAGGAGTTCCAAGAATGAATGAATGGCTGTCTTAACAACTAAAGGCAATTTATTAACATTATTATTAAAATTTGTTTTGTCCTGTAGATTAAAAACACATTTATAATTTTACTTAAGATGCTAATTTTAAAATATACATTCAATTAATATTATTAACATTTAGGACCTCACTAAATTATCATATCTTCCATTATAGGAGTTGATAACCCCTTTGTTTTGTCATATCCAGAATCTATTTCCCTGATTTTCTCTTGGGAAACTGTTTCTCCTCTTCACACAGTCCATCAGGCTATGCCTAGGTTGACTCCAACCTCAGTCCACAGATGGGCATATGATCCAGACCTGGCCAGTTAGATCCTGCTGTCCACAGTAACTGATTTGGGGATGGCACGTGACCTGCTCAGGACCAATAAAATATGTTTCTAAGACTTTTGCTGGAACTATTATGAGAGAGATGCTCTCCTCCTGTTAGTGCACTCACCTGGCAGGGTGGAAGCCTGGTGTTGATGGCAGCCACATTCAGCTTCAGCTTAACCAGACTGGGAATGACCTCTTGATGGATGACATTATCTGTATCTGCGCATGACTAAATGCTGCTCTACTCTTGGACTTTTCAGTTTCAGATACCTGTAATTGAGACGGGTTTCTGTCACTAACAACCAGATGAGTTTATTCTACAAGTTTCAAGTATGCTTATTTTCAAAGCATGTTCGCTTTGTTATATTTTAAAACCCAGTGAAAGTACACAGGTTTCTTCAGTTGACAATATGCATAATTTGAACTCTTGCTAACCATTCTGAACATTTTAATTAAGGGCTTCAGCAATTCAGAAAGTCAAGAACTGAGTTTTAACAGAACCTACAAAGTAAAGGTTTCTCTGTTTACCTTGATGGCCTCAAGAAGCTAAGACAATAAATAACTCAAATCTTGAAGACTGTTATTCAGAAAGTCCTTTCCCCATACAGGGCTTTGTGGTTAAATAATACCCATCACCACCAAACACAGGGACCTAGAAATACAGCATTAGGATGACCAGAAGTATACAGATTCACAAAATGAAAACCCTAGAAGATGGCCGTTCTTCTAGGATTAATGGAATGCCTCACAAAACTCTTCAAAGGGAAAATTTAAGATAACTATTCCAAAACAATTTGCTATCCCAAATACTGTACTGTGGAATCAAAGGGAACATAAAGGTGTGGAAACAGGAGTCATAAACTGGATGCGGTGGTTCCCATTTCTGGTACTTGCTGTTGGTGTGATCCAGTATGTTAGCTTTAGTCTCTCCATCTAGAAAACAAGGATGCTCTTCCTCATTTCTTCCTCATGAGAATCAGTGGAGCTGGTGGACTTTAAGTACTCCAGTAGCTCCACAAATGAGCTATCAACTATCATTTTCAACATATTAATAATATTGTATTTATTGACAGAGTTCACATACTTAAAATCTGATGTGGCAAACAGTTAGTACACAGGGAATTTATCCACAAACTCCCTACCTGTGTACCTGAGACAGACTTACACAAGGGTCTAGGCACTTTGCAACAAGAGGACTAACAGCACTCCTCTGCTCTGTGATCTGTCCTTTGCTGTGCAAGCAGCATGCTACCCACTATAAGAGTTATAAAGATGTGTGAGACAGTCTCTGCTTTCTAAGAATATAGAGGCCAGGTGTAGAGCCAAACATATCTTACAGCATGAGTGCTAGAACAGATGGGCAAGCAAATGGCTATCTCAGTGGCAAGCAAGAAGTGATTAAATCTAGTTAACCTTCATTAAAAAATGGGCATTTCCAGACAATTTCAAAAATGGCTTGTGTTTTAACAGGTGCTATGAAAGAAGACTCACAAGAAAAAGGAAGGTTCTCTGGAAAGACACTGAATAATCAAAATGCATCAGGGATCCATGAAAGTTTGGAGCTGGGGAGTAAATCCTGAAGGGTTTGTCAGACTGGGAGAGCTTCAAACACTAGCAAAGAAGTTGGGCTTTATTCTGCAGACAACAATGAGCCATTGTAGCTTTTAAATGAATGAGCTACAAAACCAAGCTAAAATTTAAAAAGAAAAGGCAAGCATCAGAGTGAAGGATTTCTTGAATAAAGAACGTTGGCAGGCAGGAAAAGTTAGGGAGTATTGTAATTTATCCAGGTAACAGAATATTAGAATCTGAATTTATGCAAGTAACACTGGGCATGAAAATGAAGGAAGATAATTTACAGAATTCTGCATATAAACTAAAAATATTGTTTGATAAAAAGTTGGATATGGGAAATAAAGGAAGGTGCCAGTACTTCTTGATAGAGTGGCTGGGAAGTTGACAGTAATACTGGTCAAGTAGGAAATTCAATGGAACAACACAATTAGAAATAAAGGCACATTTTGTACCTTCAGGATTTGAGGTGACGGTGACATAGCATAAGAGATATTGAAAGGTACAGATGGCTAACAAACACATGAAAAGATGCTCAACATCACTCATTATTAGAGAAATGCAAATCAAAACCACAATGAGGTACCATTTCACACCAGTCAGAATGGCTGCTATCCAAAAGTCTACAAGCAATAAATGCTGGAGAGGGTGTGGAGAAAAGGGAACCCTCTTACACTGTTGGTGGGAATGCAAACTAGTACAGCCACTATGGAGAACAGTGTGGAGATTCCTTAAAAAACTGGGACTAGAACTGCCATATGACCCAGCAATCCTACTGCTGGGCATACACACCGAGGAAACCAGAATTGAAAGAGACACGTGTACCCCAATGTTCATCGCAGCACTGTTTACAATAGCCAGGACATGGAAGCAACCTAGATTTCCATCAGCAGACGAATGGATAAGGAAGCTGTGGTACATATACACAATGGAATATTACTCAGCCATTAAAACAAATACATTTGAATCGGTTCTATTGAGATGGATGAAACTGGAGCCCATTATACAGAGTGAAGTACGCCAGAAAGAAAAACACCAATACAGTATACTAATGCATATATATGGAATTTGAAAGATGGTAACGATAACCCTATATGCGAGACAGAATAAGAGACACAGATGCATAGAACAGTCTTATGGACTCTGAGGGAGAAGGTGAGGGTGGGACGTTCTGGGAGAATAGCATTGAAACATATATATTATCATATGTGAAACAGAACACCATTCCATGTTCGATGCATGAGACAAATGCTCAGGGCTGGGGCAATGGGATGACCCAGAGGGATGGGATGGGGAGGGGGGTGGGAGGGGGGTTCCAGATGGGGAACACATGTGGACCCATGGCTGATTCGTGTCAATGTATGGCAAAAACCACTACAATATTGTAAAGTAATTAGCCCCCAACTAAAATAAATAAATTTATTAAAAAAAAAGAGAGAGAGAGATATTGAAAGGCAACTGAAAATTAAGATGTTTGGTCAGGATGAAGGTTAGAGCTAGAGACAGAGCTAGAAATCATGAGATCTCACAAGGAGAGACTTGTAGAATAGTATATAGGGTTATGTGGGAAAGAAAGAGCCAGAAGTGACTCACAGCTCCAGAAGGGAAAGAATTTTTCACTTCAGAAGTGAAAAAGTTTTAAGAAGGGAGTGTTCCCTGCTTAACAGACTGCAGAAAGAAGATGAAGAGAATTTGCTCATTAAAAGCTCATTTTGACTTTAACTGAAAGCTTAAATTAAAAAAAAAAAATCTCATTTTATATATACAAATACTTGAGAAATTTTCCATCCCTAGGACCAGGGCCAATTAACATATGAGTTGTAAAACTTGGGACTATAGAACGTTGGTTTAAATAATAATCATTTACATTTCTTAAATCCCAAGCACTGTCGCAAATGTTATTTCCTAGGTTTTCTTCCCCCAAATTACTCTTTTTTTCTAAAACATATCCGCAAAAAAGTAACATTAGGGATTTGAGTGATTATTTTTTAGTTTTACACATTTAAGTGTTTTTTTAATTTTTAAAAATATATTAATCAACTTTATTTTCAAAACACTAACCTGGGAATTATAATTCAATAAAGTTTCCATTTGAAAAAATATTGAGTTGGTGAAAAAGTTCACTCGAGTTTTTCTGTAATATCTTATGGAAAAATCCAAATGAACCTTTTGACCAAGCCAATATATAATTCCTTACACAATAAAGCATGCGTGCGTGCTCAGTTGCTCAGTCATGTCTGATTCTTTGCAACCCATGGACTGTAGCCCACCAGGCTCCTTTGCTCATGGAATTCTCCAGGCAAAAATACTGGAATGGGTTGCCATTGCCTCCTTCAAGGGATCTTCCCGAAATAGGGATCAAACCCATATCTCTGTGGCTCCTGCATTGGCAGGTGGATTCTTTACCACCGAGCCACCCGGGAAACCTAGATAATAGTAGATACTATAAATTTACTTTAGAAAAGAGACAAAAGAGCCTTAGGCTTCCTGCTGTGTTCTGGTAGCTCAGCAATAGGAGGGAGTCCAGCTTATGGAGAGGGAAACAAGGAGATCTCAGTGGACAGATATTTATTTTGATAGAAGGATGCTGCAGGCTAGCAAAATTGGTTAGCAGAAAAGACCCTCATGCTTGTCCTTACAAGCTTTCTGGGAAGGCAACAGGATAAAGTCCTAGTGTCATGAATGTCCCTTTGAATCCACCAGCATTGAAGAAACTTATTGGGAGTTAGAGATGGAGGAGCAAAACCTAGCCACCAATGAGAACTGGAGCGGAGGAAAGGAACAAAGTCTTCTCTCTGATGAGGGATGACCCTTTGAGGAGGACCATACTGGGTGTTCTAATGGGGAAGTCATGATAATTTTACGGACTTGATTTTTGTCCTAGTGACTTTGCACTTCAGAAATCAGTCTTCAGTGTATCCAGATACAACTGCTTAGATTTCTTGGCTTAGCTCTTCTACTATAAAATATATTTCACTCTGAAATGCAAGAATTATTTAAATGGAAAAGTTAAATGGAATTAACTTTCACCAGTCATGTCTTTCCTGTTTCTGGTCACTTATGATTAAGGCTGACTTCTTTTAAGGATAACTTGAGGTCATTAATGTCCATCTATGTTTAAACATTTAAAAAATTTTATACTTGCACAGCAAAATGTTTCTCTATGTGTTAGTTTTTAACTGAGTGAAAATTTTGCTTCAAAAAAGAGAATTATATAAAATTCAAGGGTGGGTGTCTGCCCGTTCCATCATTTCCCAAAAAAATATGCAGTAATGACAGCTAGACTCAAGGTTTTGGCTGCCAGTCTTACAGTTTCTCTAGAAGAAGCCCAAGGCACAAATCCGAGGCAGTCACAGCCTCTTTATGGCTCTGATGCCCAACACAGAGCTGTTGTCAGTTTCCAGTGGCCCAAGAACCACAACACACTAAGCAGAACCACTCCACAGAATTCAGTCTGGAGCGAAACCTGCCCCTGGTAAACGGGAAAGCCCATCAGTTGAGCAGGTCAATGGCAACAGAAAGGCACGTCAAAAATGGAGAAAGCTTTGACATAGGTATATCCCCACGGAACTGTCACTACAACTGAGAAAACAGACATTTCCATCACCCCCCAAAAGTTTCTCTGTGGCCCTTGGTAATCCATCCTTCCATCTCCACCCCCAGACAACCACTGATCTGCTTTCTGTCACCATAGACCTGTTTGTATTTTCTAGAAAGGAATCATACTCTATATATTCCTTTTTTGCCTAGCTTAAAGTATAAGGATTCTAAGATTTATTCATATCATTCTGTATATCAATGCTTTGTTCTTTTTGTAGTAGGGTTCTACTAGCTGGATATACAACAATTTGTTTAACTATCTATTGATGAGTTCATGGGTTATTTCCAGTTTTAGAAGTAAAGTTGCCACAGCATTTGCATACAAGTATTCGTGTAGAAATATGCTTTCCTCTTATCTTAGTTAAATAACTGGGAATATAATGACTAGGTCATATGGTAGGTATATGCTTAACTTTTAAAGAGATTTCTAAGCTGTTTGTGTAGAATTTGTACTGTTTTTTCCTTAAATGTCCGATAGAATTTACAAATAAGGCATTCACAAATAAAGCCATCTGGGGCTGAGGTTTTCTTTGTGGGAAAATTTTTTACTATCAACACTAATTCAATATCTGTAATAGGTTTAGATAAACTTAAATGTTGTCCTAAGTTTCACTGATGCTCTGTTTTGATCTTATCTCTCTTTTTTCTTTCTGTCTTTCATTTTGGATATATTCTATTGCCATGCCTTCAAATTTACTAATCTTCTCTTCTGTATTGCTCAATCTGCTACTAATCCCATCTGGTGTATTTATTCTCAAACACTGGTTTTTCATGCCTTTAAGTTTGATTTAGATCTTTTTGGTCTTTTCCATATTTCTCCTTGTCATGCTCATGCTCTCCCCTATTTTCTTAAACATATGAAGCATATTTCTAATAGCTCTTTTAATGTCCTTATCTACTAATCTTATGATCCATGTCATTTCTGGGTCTGCTTCTATTGACTGACTTATCTTCTTATTGTACTGTGAATTTTCCCACTTGTTTGCAGCCATCCTCATTTTTTACCAGCCATTGTGAATTTTGACTGTGAAGTGACAGATTCTTGTGGCTGTATTCCTTTAAATATTCTTGAACACTGTTCTGGAAAAGTTAAGTTACTTAGAAAAGGTTGACCCTTTTGAGGCTCAGTTTTAATGTTTGCTAGGTGAGTCCACAATAACACTTCAGAGAGAGGAAATACCTTTCTGAGCACTTACTGAACATACTGTATTAAGAGGTCTTTCCACTTTGAATAGGGGAAAATGAACTTGCTCTACTGGGAGCTTGCTCTACTGGGAGCTCTTCCATGAGCTCTGGGAATTGTTCTAACTACTTCTTCCCACTGATTCTTTCCCTGGCCTCAGGATTTTCCTCACATACATGCACTGGTTAGTACTTAGCTAATGACTTCAGGGTGGGCTTCCCTGGTGGCTCAGATGATAAAGAATCTGCCTGCAATTCAGGAGACACAGGTTTGATCCTTGAGAGAATGCAAGCCACTCCAGTATTCTTGCCTGGGGAATTCCAAGGACAAAGAATCCTGGTATGCCACAGTCCATGGTGTCACAAAGGGTCGGACACGCAAAGGGTCAGACTGGGAGACTAACACACACACACACACACACACTCAGACTGGGAGACTAACACACACACACACACACACACACACACACACACACACAAAGACGTACGGGTACTCTGAATATCTCCAGAGCATTCTCTCTGTCTCTGCAGCTCTCTACTCTCCAGCACTCTACCCCCCCCCCCCACACACACACACAGACGTACGGGTACTCTGAATATCTCCAGAGCATTCTCTCTGTCTCTGCAGCTCTCTACTCTCCAGCACTCTATCCCATACCCCATGAATTCTACTCACCTTGGCCTCCTCAAGTTACAAACTCTTTCCTCTCATCTCAGGAGGTTGCACTGCAGTCTCGAAACATTCACCAGATAATGAGCTGGGCCAGTCACAGGATTCATTTCATTTCTTTCCCTTTTCTCAGAGATTATTGTCTTATACTGTCTATTTTAAAATAACTAAACACGATTGTTTCACATACTTTCGCCCCTTCCTTTTTAGTTGTTTAAGGCAAAAGGATAAACCCCACCCTACCCCACAATCCATCACAGCACAATGTGAAACTCTGATATAATATCAGGTTCAGAGATTTGAACTATAAATTCTAAGGGTTAATGCTGAACAGTTCCCACAAACTTCTCCATCTGACCCAGAGCCTCCCAACACATGTGTGGACCAAGTGGATGCAGTGTCCCTGATAGGAACCTTATTTTCATTTCCATAATTTAAGATTCAAAGCATAAGTTTGTATTGCTCCACATTTTCAGATCCTACCCCAATGAATTGGAGACATTTTCTCTCTAGCTCTGCATGCGTGCGTGTATGTGTATGTGTGTGGCAGGGGTGGGCAGGGGAGGGGAGGAAGTGTTTCTGTAAAGACACATGCATATATATTTTTGCATCCAGCTGTGTGACTGGATTTAGGCTTAAAATATAATTTATGAGTAAACTTTGTTTAATGCACATAAACAGGAAATAGACACTTGTGAATTCATTAATTAAAATCCTGTTTAGAGAAGTATTGTGAAGGATAATCCTTTGCTCACATGAATGAGATCCGGCTGTCAGTATGAAAAATACAGAATGAGGTCCTGCTAAGGAATCACCTTGGAACTTCACCACACCGTTAGCTGGTTTCACTCAAGAGCCCTCTGCGTTTCCCCTGTCCTAAGACTGGGTTTTCCTCTCAAGGAAGCAAGCTCTTGACGGGGCTAGAGCTTTGCATGAGAATTAATCACAGCTCACCAGCCCCCACCCTGTCCTTTCCTCCGACTCTGTTCCTAGAGCTGCCTTGGCTGCCTGCCCAGACCCTTGACTTGTCAAACTTGGGCCCACCTTGTTTCCCATGCCCGGCTGAACCCAAGGCCGTCCACCTTTCCTTGACCTTTTGGATAAATTTTCTGGGCTCCTGTCTGCCTGTCCACCTGGCTGTCGCTTGGCCCAATGCCCAGTATATGTTAAAAGCAAAAGGCAGGATAAAGAAATCTACTTGTTTCCTCTGGACAATGGAAAGGCAGCCAGCGGTCAGGAGAGATGGATATGGTGCATACTTAAAAAGTTAAATGAACCACGGATGCAGCTACAATACTAACGCAGTTCAACAAAACATCTTTTAACCCAAGCACTATGCAAAGGTCTGGAACACAAGCTGAATAAGATGCTGGCTGCTCACCTTCCAGTTTGGGAGACAGACAAGAAAAGAGATTATAATTCAGCACATAAGAAAATAATAGCTTCTCCTTGTCTGTCTAGTTTTGAAGTCTCTGCTTTAATTTACATATATGTTCAAACAACAGACTATATATGTTACTGCTAGATGTAACTGGGCTTCTCTGGTGGTTCAGCTGGTAAAGAATTTGCCTGCACTGCAGGAGACCTGGGTTTGATCCCTGGGTTAGGAAGATCCCCTGAAGAAGGGAACAGCTACCCACTCCAGTAATCTGGACTGGACAATTCCATGTACTGTATAGTCCATGGGGTCACAGAGTCAGACACCATGTTCAGATTGATTTCCACAAACAGTTTATATGTCTATCTTTCTGACTAAATTATAAATTCCCTGTCACTCCCAGTGACTAACATAAATTTTCCTTGAATTAAAATATATGCAGCTCCCATTTATAAGGGCCAACTCTGTTGTTGTTGCTGTTGTTCAACCACTAAGTCATGTCTGACTCTTTGCTACCCCTTGATTGCAGCATGCCAGGCTCCTCTGTCCTCTACTATCTTCCAGAATTTTCTCAAATTTATGTCCATTGAATCACTCTTGCTGTCTGACCTTCATCCTCTGCTGCTCCCTTCTCCTTCTGCCTTCAATCCTTCCCAGCATCAGAGTTTTTTCCAATGAGTCAGCTCTTAGCATCAGGTCTACTAGAAAGTAATAAATTAATTATACAACCAACACATAATAAACTAAAGCATACATCTTGATAAATAGCAATAAATCTAAATATTTGAGAAAATAGTTACAATTCACAATGCTAACAGGCTAATTAACTAAATAAAGGTTAATGAATATGCATTGTTTGCTCAAGCTTTATCTTTGATATGTGTATGTGTACTGAGGCCATAGCCACATGTGAGCAACCATGGCAATGCTGCTACCATTCATTTGGGGTGACTGACAAGATGACAGCTAGAACTCATACTGTCAGACAAGAAAAAGTCTAGATTCTGCCCTTGTTGCTAATTTTTCATCTTTTGGCCACTACTTTCATCTACCACAGTTTTACTCTGTGTAAAGTTGCCTGGTTTTAGAAAAGGCAGAGGAACCAGAGATCAAATTGCCAACATCCGGTGGATCATCGAAAAAGCAAGAGAGTACCAGAAAAACATCTGTTTCTGCTTTATTGACTATGCCAAAGCCTTTGACTGTGTGGATCACAATAAACTGTGGAAAATCTTGAAAGAGATGGGAATACCAGACCACCTGACCTGCCTCTTGAGAAATCTGTATGCAGGTCAGGAAGCAACAGTTAGAACTGGACATGGAACAACAGACTGGTTCCAAATAGGAAAAGGAGTACGTCAAGGCTGTATATTGTCACCCTGCTTGTTTAACTTATATGCAGAGTACATCATGAGAAACGCTGGGCTGGAGGAAGCACAAGCCAGAATCAAGATTGCTGGGAGAAATATCAATAACCTCAGATATGCAGATGACACCACCCTTATGACAGAAAGTGAAGAAAAACTAAAGAGTCTCTTGATGAAAGTGAAAGAGGAGAGTGAAAAAGTTGGCTTAAAGCTCAACATTCAGAAAACTAAGATCATGGCATCTGGTCCCATCACCTCATGGGAAATAGACGGGGAAACAGTGGAAACAGTGGCTGACTTTATTTTTCTAGGCTCCAAAATCACTGCAGACGGTGATTGCAGCCGTGAAATTAAAAGACGCTTACTCCTTGGAAGGAAAGTTATGACCAACCTAGATAGCATATTAAAAAGCAGAGACATTACTTTGTCAACAAAGGTCTGTTGTTGGTATAGTCAAGGCTGTAGTTTTTCCAGTAGTCATGTATGGATGTGAGAGTTGGACTATGAAGAAAGCTGAGCGCAGAAGAATTGATGCTTTTGAACTGTGGTGTTGGAGAAGACTCTTGAGGGTCCCTTGGACTGCAAGGAGATCCAACCCGTCCATCCTAAAGGAGATTAGCCCTGGGTGTTCATTAGAAGGACTGATGTTGAAGCTGAAACTCCAGTACTTTGGCCACCTCATGCGAAGAGTTGACTCATTGGAAAAGACCATAATGCTGGGAAGGATTGGGGGCAGGAGGAGAAGGAGACGACAGAGGATGAGATGGCTGGATGGCATCACCAACTCGATGGACAAGAGTTTGGGTAAACTCCGGGAGTTGGTGATGGACAGGGAGGCCTGGCGTGCTGTGGTTCATGGGGTCGCAAAGAGTCGGACACGACTGAGCGACTGAACTGAACTGAACTGAACTGAAAGCTGCCTGAAAGAAAGAAGATAAGCCTGGATAGCTTTGTGCCTAGTAGAGACAGGAAGGATTTAGCAACAGCCAAGGAAGGGTAGGAGGTGGAAGGGGCAATCCAGCTGATGCTATTGGTTAGGATTCTTCAAGTGGGGGGTGGGGGGGAGAAGTAATATTAATTGGAGTGTGACAAGCAATGTACTGTGCACTCTGCCTGTGGAACCTCACTGAAACCTCACAATAATATTGTGAGGCAGGCTTGATTATTCCCATTTTATAGATGAGTAAGGGAGATTCATCTACCTACTTAAAGTCACATTTACCTGCTAAATGCAGAGTCTAGATCTAGATTTTTATATGTACTACCTAGCATTGTATCAAATCATTGTGAAATGAAGATCTTCAAGGTGTGCAAGATGGATGAACTGGAGCAGATTAGACTAGAACGAATACCTTGATTGGCCCTGGGATACACTGAAGCTCAGTGAAAGCCAATGACAGTGTTACAAACCCCACAGCATGTCCTAAAGACACAAACTAAAAATGTCTCATATAGTTTGTTACGAATCATTTTTTAAAGCAAACGACCCCCACCAGTCTCAGGTATCAGAGGGTGAACATCACCTAGCACACACCCAGAAGTGAGGAGCACTGTGTGGTTGAAATAGTGTAGATTCGAGGAAAGCATGCCTGAGCCCACATTCAAGGGTTCTGCTTCCTGACAGTATTCCCTCAATTCTAAAGTCCTCTTTATTTCAGATGATAACCTTCTGAGCTCCCCAAGGAAGCTCTTGGTGCTCAGTTGAAGTCCTTGTTGCCACCCGCCCTGTTCACCACTGACTCACTCTATCCCCAGATATAGGATGAGTCTAGCTGTCTCTGCTGCCTGTCAGATGCTAACCCAGAGGTTCCTCTGTCTTCGCTGAGCCCTCTTACCAGACAAACACGTGACACAGTTTACAATTTAAGAGTATATGGTCTGTGCTTCCTACAGTTTTGCTGCCATAGGGAAACATTTAGCTCTGCGTTGAGTGCTATCAAAACAATGTGCCTCCACACACAACTGTGAACTCTCCCACTCTTCAACACATGCACGCACAAACATGTATGCATGCATGCACCCCAGACAACAATCTCTTCATGGAAGTTAGTCAATGCCCTTGTCTTTTTTAGTCTGTTATTAAACAAGGAATTTTTTTCTTCCATCAGAGGTATTTTCCATAATTATCTAGGCTTCCTTAGGAAAGAAAAAAAAAAAAAAAACAAATCAATAATCTATACATGTTGCAATTGTCTCAGTCTTTGAGGTGCTTTTCAGGGCAGTGATTCACTGTGGAGCTTTGAAGATCACCGACCCCAGGCTAAACAAAAATGAACGTCCTTCTCCTGATTACTACCTCAAACAACACAGGACCTGACATCTCCTTAGAACTTTCTCCCTTGGATGACATGTGGAAAGTGCCTGTGAAAAAGCAACACTATGTGTTGGAACTTGGGGGTTTATTTTGGAGGCTGGACATGTAACAGTTCAGAGGACGGGCTCTGAGAAGTGAATCCTAAGCCTGCTAAAGTATGGCCCTGAGGAAGCTACTTTGCCTTCTAGAAAACAGAAATGGTATTTTTTTTCATCTCACATAACTTAATGAGATAATTCATGAAATTATAGTAGACTATTAATACTTTAGTATAGTACCTAGCACATAATAAGGCTTCAATAAATGTTAGCTATTATTATTCCAAAAAACTCTGTCAGTATCACCATGGCATCTTCAGCCTGCTTCCCAGTCTCCTTCCTATCACTGGAATATTGCCCTAAATGGAAATTTCCATCCTCTTGCTCTGTCATCACTTCCCACACCCTCCTTCCAATTTAGCTCAGCTCCTTCCACCCTCACATCATGAATTCCTGCTCCTCCCACCTCCACTATGTCCTGGGGAACCCCTGTCTTAATATAAACAAACATCCTCTTTGTCCTTTCTCCTCAACACTGGCTTGTCCCTGTAGATACCATTTCCCTTACAACCCATTCTAATAGTGACCACTCATTTACAACCCATCACCTTTGAGATGAGTATACTCTAATCAGAAATCTACTTCTTCAGTTGTCTCCCAATATCTACTTACCTCTGAAATCACATATATCACCTTTTTCCATTTTGTTGCATCTCTATTTTTTACCTGTTTCACAAATTACACCTAGTTCAAAATTTGTTCTTACTCCTATACTTAATATACTCCATTAATAGCTGCATGAAACCCTGCATCAGGCACTGGGAATATAAAGGTAAATAAGACCTTATCCTAGCCATATGAATTAGTCTAGTGGGAAGGGAGACATGCAGTAAGAAGGGAACAGTGCTGACACAGAGCTCAGTACTGGTACAGTGAAAGCTCAAACCCTGTAGGCACCTCAATGTCCATGGTGTCAACCCTCCCAAGCCCTGTATCTTACACGTTCTTAATCACCTCCACCTCCTACTTCCCCTTCTCAGAAACAGACCCCCACTTTAGACCTGGTTGTTCATAATTTAAAGCTGCTCACCTCCAAGATCTTAAACTCTTAAATTCCCCTCTTTGATGATAACCTCCAATCCCTGCTAAACCTGCTCTTTGCCCTCATTTTCCTTCAATTCCTAAGACATTCCCTATTCTCATTACTCACTGACCCCTTCTACGTCTTACAACCTCTATCTGTACCACTAATTCTATCAGCCCATGTTCTCTAGTCTTAATTTATTTTAAGAGTCCCTAACCTGGGTCTTCAAAATATCCCTATTCACATTTTGTCCTCCCAAGGTACTAGCTGTCCCTTGATTAATGGAGGCATTAAAAATAATTTTAAAATGGAATGATCCCACTATAATCTATATATCCAAGTAAGCCCCTTGTCTTACTCTACCAGTACTTTTATTCAGTGAAACCCAATCATATCCCCTACAAACCAATTCCACATCATTTCCTTTCTTCAAATCCTCCTACCACTTTGCCTCAGCTGAGGCCATGTGCGTGCATGCTTAGTCGCTCAGTCATGTCCAACTCTTCATGACCCTATGAACCGTAGCCCACCAGGCTCCTCTGTCCATGGGATTCTCCAGACAAGAATACTGGAGTGGGTCGCCATGCCCTCCTCCAGGAGAATCTCCTCGGCCCAGGGATGGAACCCCCTTCTCTTACATCTCCTGCACTGACAGATGGCTTCTTTACTACTAACACCACCTGGGAAGCCCTGTCAACTTCCCCGTGCATGCGTGCATGCTAAGTTCTTTCAGTTGTGTCCAACTCTGAGAACTGCCCCCCTCCCCACCCTGCATTCCTCCTCAAAATATTTTTACATTTTCACCCATTTTTTCCTCCTTTCCTTCCCAGTACAGAGAAGGGCTTTCTGCTCTCCAAGGCTAACTGCTATACTTATGACCTTGATTCTGTCCACTTCATCCTCCTCAAGTACCAAGATAATTGTCAGATGACTTTATTCTTCCCTTTCACCCTCTCCACTGTCCTTCCCCCTCAGCCTATAAGCAAGCCGAAATCTCTCTTCCTATCCCCAAAGAGCATTCCCTTGACATAATATCCCTCAAGCTCCTGTCCTTTCTCTTTTCTTCTCTTCACTGCCAACTTCTTGAAAGAAACAGACTCACTGATTCCCACTTCCTGACCACCCACTCATATCTTATGCCTTTGCAATCTGGCTTCCAGCCAAGTGGCTCTAATAACAGTGCTGTAGCACAGATCACCGAGGGAAGTACAGGATGCTAGAGGAATGCCTTGAAACCCAGGTTAAAATAGAATAGAGTTAGGCCTTTTCAGTGAGATTCTCACAGGAATTAAACACCACCCAATTCTCATGGCTGTGTATTGTTGATTTAAAAGGAAAAAAATGTTCTTAATTGTTTTTCTGAAAGAGGAAGAAACTTCAGTATGTAAAGTACAAATCATGTGGGCTTTTTCCTCTTCCCTAAAATACTCTAATTTTCATAATGTAATGACAATATTTGGTGTTTTATAGATCCATCTTGATTTTATAATCTATAACTTTTCCGTTTTGTATGAAATGAATCATATTGGGTCTTACAGTTCATACAGCGCTCTTTATTTATAAAGGAGTTCCCAGGAATAGCAATGAATCAATATAACTAATTTTTCCACTATTCTGAAGAGAAGAATAAAAAACTTGGGGAAAACATGTCTGTAATGAAGTTGTGTCTATATTCTCCAGTCCTTGGAATCAAGGACAATGATGTGCCCTTCTAACTATGAGTGAACTAACTTCAATATTAACAACATGCTTTTCTGTGTTTTATGGGGGTTTTGCACATTGTTGGTTCTGTCCACACCTTTACTGTGACTCACTTTCACTGGAATTCTGCTGACAATCTGTTCTAAAGCCTCGCAAAGAGTTGCGTTATTTCTCCCTTGACATATCTCTATTAGTGTCATCAATTAACCCCATGCTTGCTAGTTTCACAATATAAATGCCTTATAATTAGGATAATGACATTCAATCATAGTATAAGAATCAACTGAGCCTTCAGAAAACTGAGGGTGTGGCCTCTCTGCCTGATCGCCCCACTTTTAGATAACTAAGGACATTTCTACTTCTGCCTTTTGCTTTATAGTTCTTGCTATTCAGGGTGATATCTGAGAGTATCAACCGAGTAAGAGTGCTTCTGTCATTTTCAAAATACAAAAAAAGTGTTAGATTTTAATTATTTTAGAAGCAAGATTGGAGGAAAGTATGATTTTAAGAATGATAAAAATTCTTGATTCCTAGATTTTATTTCTTAGAGTGCTCCTTTTGTGAGCATATTCTGAAGTAAAAGGAGCTCATCACAATGACTATTCACCATCACACGGTTGAGCAGAAAAGAGCTGAATGCTGTTTGTGAGTACCTAGAAAATGCCAGAGCCAAGTAGCCAAGATGCATAGAAGTTATCCTTTTTACTGCAAAATCATAAAGGTGGCAAAACGCAGAGAACCAGGGCTGTCTTTTCGTTCTAAAGATCTAAGTATTCAGATTAAGAAATTGCCTTTCTCTTATATTTCACCAGGAGTATATCCAGCTAAGAACTTTAAGTCTGTTAGCTGTGGAACAATAATGCACCTTTCCACGGCTCTTTCCTGACAAATGAAGTAAGAAGCCTAGGGTAAAACTCCTCTACACTGTAATTAAGACTGGAATACATCTTGTCCTTAGTCCAACACTGCTTACTTACACAATGTTATTCACACACCAAAGGGAATTCTAGTTACCATGAAAAATAAGCCACAGGGACACTATAGAAATTTCCCACAATTATTTGTTCCAAAGTAAATATGTTTCCTTTGATTTTGACAAAACCATAAAACACAAAAGTGTATTGTGAGGCTCTGTCTAGCGGTATGTTTACCAATACCCTGGAGGCTTCACTCTTTGAAACGCAACAAGATTACATCATGCTGCTTCATCTCTCATCATTTGACACGCATATACATTATACCTAACAATCAGACATCAGCAGAAGAAAACAATACACTAATTCTTGAATCAGGGTTCTGTTTTATACTCCATTTGAAAAGGGTAATCATGACTTAGCTTAAACAAGGCTCTATGCCACAGTTCAGTTCAGTCGCTCAGTCGTGTCCCACTCTTTACGACCCCATGGACTACAGCATGTCAGGCCTCCCTGTCCATCACCAACTCCTGGAGTTTACTCAAACTCACGTCCATTGAGTCAGTGATGCCATCCAACCATCTCATCCTCTGTCGTCCCCTTCTCCTCCCGCCTTCAATCTTTCCCAGGATCAGGATCTTTTCCAATGAGTCAGCTCTTTGCATCAAGTGGCCAAAGTATTGGAGTTTCAGCTTCAACATCAGTGCTTCCAATGAATATTCAGGACTGATTTCCTTTAGGATTGACTGGTTTGATCTCCTTGCAGTCCAAGGGACTTTTAAGAGTCTAGATTACAGGTTTCAAAGCGTGAAAGTGTTGACCGAGCCTGGATCCCTGATACAATACAGGAAACACAGAATGTTCATCTGACCTTTTCTGAAGGCCTTCATGAGTGTTAGTTCATGTATAGCACAGGAATGAACAACAAATTATATAGAGATTTCTAAACTTTACCACCATTCCTCTCAGTCATAATAACAATAACTTTGTTTTCACTGAACTTTCTTTTCTCTTCCAATCAAACAGGCCTGTCTTCCAAATATTTAAGCGTCTATGATTCTACTCTCCACAACCAGAGGGTCACTTCAAGGGAGCACTTTGTTTTCAATTTAGATGACAAATTCCCTCTTCTCTCTTTATCTATTTTACTGATTAAGGGTATACTGGGATTATAAAAGAATCATACATGCTCACACACAAGGAAAAAAACCTCAGTACTTTATAGTTTCTCTCTTTGTGTTTATGCTTTTATTTATTCACTGACTCTGTAAATGTTGGACATCTAAAATATGCTAGGCATTAACCTTCCAAGGAATAATACATAAGTGTCTTGTACTTCTATGACCTCCTTCATTCTGGTTTGTTCACGACCACGCACATCCATTCCCGTGGTTACACCTTAGCTTTACCACCGCATGGAATTGGGTCGCCTTGAACCCGTAAACACAAACCACATCTTCTGATCTATATCCGTCTGCTATTCCTTTACTTTTTAAAAATCTATTCTTTGATTACTGACACCTTCAGTTCCTCACCCCTTAGAGGTCTGAAAACACATCTGGATTCAGATACTAGCTTACCTGGAGCCCACAGTTAGAGCACAGAAGCCAGTACCCTTGTTTCTAGTCTCCTTTGTCTTTTTGTGGTCTTCACCATGACCCTACCCAGCTCAGTTCAACCCAACTGGACCCACAGAAGGATCAGTGGAAAGATGTGGCTCCAGACAAGGCTCTGGGCTTTGGAGTCACCCTGAAGTTTGCATTTGCTTCTGCCAATTGCCAGCTGTGTAGCTTTATTAAGCGTTTAACCTCCACAAGCCTCGGTTTCTCTATCCATATGATGTAAATAATGATTCCTACATCACAGGTCTCATGAAGATTAGAGAACAGGCACCTTAACCACATAGCATAGCCTTCTTCTGGCACATAGAAGGCACAAATAAATAGAAATATTTGTCTGTTTCTAGTTCAGTTCTGCTAAGTCTTTCTGGAGAAAATTGCATATTCATGTTGCTGGGCTCCATTATAAATTTATGAGCTCCATCCTTCGCTTGCCCCTCAAGGTTTCTCATCTGCTCCATTTCCGTTCTCCGTAACAGCTGTTCCAAACCTTTATGCCTTTCCTCAAGGGTCCTGCCAGATTCCTGCCTCCCCTGCTCTCAGCAGGTGGCTTAACTTCCTCCTCTGCTGAGAAAGCAGGTGCCTGTGAGCACGTACAACTTCCGTTTCTGTCCTGATCTCTCCGATCAGCTCTATCATCATGCCTCCTCTCTCGCTTCACTTCAATCTCAGGAAAAGAAGTATCTCTGCTCACTCGATCATTAATGAAATGACCCAGAAAGTATTTGTTGAATGTTGATGGATGGACCGACCATATGTCAGAGCCTGGGCTGGGTGCCAACCTGGTCTTAAACAGCTCTAGCCTCATGGAGAAGTCAGATCAGTGAACAAACCAGAAACAAACAACAGGATTCATGCTATGATAACTGCAAAGACAGGTACTAGCCAAAGCTTGCCAGGTCAGCTAGGCTAGCTTCCCAGAGCAGGCTGCATCTGAACTGAAGACTGAGAAAGAAATAGTAGTAGCCAGGTTAGAGGGAAGGGGAGAGTGCTTATAGACAAAGAAAGCAGGCTGTGCAAATCATGGAAACATGCAAGAGCCAGGTGCTGGGCCCAGATTTCATTACAGACGTAAGGAACCGGGAGCACATAGCTGTTGGAAACAACTGCTGGGCCAAACACTCAGTTTGTGTCACCATGTGGACAGGAATGAAGAAGCCAGACAGAACCTCCTGACTTGCTCCAAATCCAGGTATCTAGTGTTAGAGATGGAGAAGGCAATGGCACCCCACTCCAGTACTCTTGCCTGGAAAATCCCATGGACGGAGGAGCCTGGTAGGCTGTAGTCCATGGGGTCGCTAAGAGCCGGACTCGACTGAGTGATTTCACTTTCACTTTTCACTTGCATGCATTGGAGAAGGAAATGGCAACCCACTCCAGTGTTCTTGCCTGGAGAAGCCCAGGGACGGGGGAGCCTGGTAGGCTGCCGTCTATGGGGTCGCACAGAGTCGGACACGACTGAAGTGACTTGGCAGCAGCAGCAGCAGTGTTAGAGAGGATGATCAGGAAAACTTTCAGTTTGTTCATATAACTTCTGTCCTGGAAATGGAATGTCTCATATGACTGAGATAAGACACATAGATTTTGACCACAGATCTTAAGAAATATGGCCAAGGTGCCTGAACCATTTTTGCATTGAAGGAAACTGTAGTTAGAAACACTTTTGTTTAAAAATTCTATTTGCTTCCTTTTTTGATATGTGTGCTGTGCTGTGTGCTGTGCTTAGTCATTCAGTCGAGTCTGACTCTGTGAGACCCCATGGACTGTAGCCTTCCAGGCTCCTCTGCCCATGGGGATTCTTCAAGCAAGAATACTGGAGTGGGTTGCCATGTCCTCCTCCAGGGGATCTTCCCAACTCAGGGATCAAACCCAGGTCTCCCGCATTGCAGGCGGATTCTTTACCATGTGAGCCACCAGAGAAGCCCTTCAGTATGTGTACCTCCATAAATAGACAAACAGGGACTTCCCTCACAGTTCAGTTGGTAAAGAATCTGCCTGCAATCCAGGAGACCCAGGTTCAATTCCTGAGTTGGGAAGATCCCCTGAAGAAGGAAATGGCAACCCACTCCAGTATTCTTGCCTGGAGAATCCCATGGACAGAGGAGACTGGCAGGTTACAGTCCATGGGGTCGCAAGAGTTGGACATGACCTAGCGACTAAACCACCAAACCACCATAAATAGACTAGAGAGAAACTTCTCTTTTTGTACCCCAAATAAGGCAAAGAGAAGTTAGTAATAAGTAGCTTTCAAAATATGGGCTTACATTTTTCTTTCTGAAAAGTATTTTTAAAAGATTGAAAATGCCTAGAAGAAAACACAAGCAATAAGTTCCTTGCCATTAGTCTGGGCGATGAATTTTTTAGATTTGACACCAAAAACAAAGGCAACAGAAGCAATAATAAACAACTGGGACTACATCAAACTAATGCAAAAGAAAGGAAACCATTAACAAAATGAAAAGGCAACCTACCAAATGGGAGAAAATATTTGCATATCATATATTGGATTAAGGGATAATATTCAAAATATATAAAGAGCTCATACAACTCAAAATCAAAAACATAAACAATACCACTTAAAAAAGTAAGCAGAGAATCTGAACATTTTTCCAAAGAAGATATAAAGATGGTCAACAAGCACAACAAGCACATGAAAAGATGATCAACATGGAAATCATCTCTCTGATTTGCCTTGGAGGTTACAGTTCATGGGGTCACGAAGAGTCAGACACGAGTGAGCGACTATACTTTGGCTGTATGTGGAATTCTGAGGCCATGGTCCTTTTTCCTTTAGAATACAGTGTTTGCTTATGAATTGAAAATTTTCAAAGTAAGAAGTAAGTATGAAGTAAGAACTTTTTCAAAAAGAAAGCATTAATGTCTGTCCTCAGGATTTCATGATTTCATAAAAGTGATCTAAGAATAATTTATATTCTACTAGAAAAACGATGGCTAATTTCTATAAAGGTATAATCATTAGTTGTTTTTTTTAAACTGAGAAGGAAAAGAGCAAACGTGATTAACCTCCATGATTAAGAAAATTAGTTTATGCAGAATAAATTATTTTCTAATGACAGGGGTTTTGGGGAAAGTATATTAAATTAAGTACTGCAAAATAAGTTCCTCAAGAGTCTTGGAGAGTCCCTGGAATTGAGAAGGAATCTGGTTCAATCATATAACATACAGCAACGGAAGAGGATGCGTCAGGCACTTAACCTACACTGTTTTCTTCAGAACAGGTTCTCAGAGAATTAAACACTTACTTGAGATCCCAACACTAGTAAATAATTGGCAGAGCTCAAATTTGAACCCAACTATATGCCTCTAGCACACTTCCCCTTTGCAGTCCACCACGTTATTGGGAGTGTCTATGTGTTCGTGACACTAGACTAGGTGCTTCGATGGATGGAAAGGTGAACATCCCTACCTGCAAGATGTTAGCTGACAGACCCTATTTAATGTACTTAGCTGAAAAAAAGAATGAAAGAAAACTAGCATTTCTCTTCCTGTCAGTAAAAATTAAACCATGAATCTATGATTCAGAAGAAAAATGTCCTTATCCAGGTGCATTTTTATACATTAGCATTTAGGGCAAATTGCCCAGAAATCCAATACTAATTTACCCTTAGGATCTCAGCCCACAGTTACTGTTGGAATTTTTGGCAAGTAGATTTCCCTGAGGGAAATAGTCAAATTAAGAAGCCTTCTTAAAGAAAAGGTGTGAGAGTCTTAGGCAACAGTTCAAAGCTTGGTGTTCAAAGGTGGGGAGGGGTACTTAGCCAGGGGGTGCTCCAGGGGGTAAACGAGGTGAGAGAGTGCCGGTTTCCTTACCCTAAACCTCTGCTTAATGGAGCAGTGATAGACTTGGTACGCAGTGGTGATAATCTTTACTTTGCACTCAAAATAACAGTGAACCATAATTTAAGTTCTAATTTCAAAGTTATTACAGCAGATTTGGGAGGTGAACATTTTGAGGGTCAAACTTGAACTCTTTGCAAGTATAAAATGCCAATGTGAGCTTAGTAGGCCAGAAAAGCACTTCCCACACCTGTAATATTCTCAAATTCATAAGTTTAATTCCTATTGCACTGAGAGCCCCCTTAGGTTAACCAAGAAAATAACAATAATACAATAGTTACCTTTTTGATCACTTACTATGTGAAATGTACTCTTCTTAAGGTTTTACCATTCAGTGAATCCTCATAATAATTCTATGTTTGCATACCTATTTTATAGATGAGAAAACTGAGGTCCAGTGAGATTAAGTGATTTGCCAAAGATTATAAAACTGGTAACTGGCAGATCCGAGATTTGAACCTACAGACTGGACCCTGACCAAGCATTATTGACCACTGCCATCTACAAGGTTCCACGTGGTCACATATGACCTTTAATGAAAATTTTATTATTACTTGGATTAACATTGCTTGGGCTGAGTGTGAGTTTGGCTGAGGAAACTGACTTGCTTTTAGACGAACTCCTACAAAGTTAAGCAGCATCTTTTGTAGACCCCAAAGGAATCTATAAGAAGAAATGTCAAGGAAATTTAAACATCAAGATGGAATGAGGTGGAAATCAGCAGGACAATGTTAGGGGGAAGCTACTACTGAATGGGTAGCTACTACTGAAGCCTGGCGTGCTGCAGTCCATGGAGTCACAGAGTCGGACATGACTGAGCGACTGAACAATAACAACTACTGAATGGGCAGGTCCCTACTCATCCCCAAAACAGTTTGCAGTAATAGGATTAAGTCATGCCCCACTACCTCGTAAGCCGAAGGTATTAAACCTGCTCACTGCTCTGATCAGAACTGATTTAAGAGTTAGGTATGGCTGGGCTGGGCTTCCCAGGTGGCTCAGTGGTAAAGAATCCGCCTGCCAGAGCAGGAGGCGCAGGAGATAAGGGTTCTATCCCTGGGGCGGGAAGATCCCCTGGAGGAGGAAATGGCAACCCACTCCAGTATTCCTGCCTGGAAAATACCATGGAGAGAAGAGTCTGGGGGGCTACTGTCAATGGGGTCGCAAAGAGTCAGACACGACTTAGAGACTAAGCAGGCACATATTCATGGCTGGGCCTCTAATGCAAAGGTATTATGAGCAAGGGGCTGAGAATACAGAGACTGGAAATTAGTATAAACATAAAAGAAACAATTTTCAGGTCCATGCCCAATTCCAAACTTGGGAAAATATCTTCTTCCCAATTTGAATTACATTTCTACTGTTAAGATACCTGACTTACTTAGTGACCTGGGAAACCCCCTTCCTTTACACATTACATACAATGTAATGGAATGTATAATGTTCAACACAAACGTGTTGACTGATGTCAAATGTAAGATAAAGGCTCACCCGTCATCTTCTTGCTGTCCCCCAGTGATCCTCTTGGAGAATCACTTCCTCCGTTTTGCCAGTCAGCACCTCCCCAGAACAGGACACCTACTCTAAACAGCCTGCAGCTGGATTGGCTAGGAGCTGGCTACATATGCTCCAGCTGGCCCAACCAGCTTGACCAGTGAGATACAGGGTGAGGCAAAACAAGGAATCAACAATCCTGTGCAAGACAGCCAATCTGGCTTCTTTATTAGGCCCACAAAAGACTAAAATTCCTCTTCAGCAAAGTGGAGCCGAACAGGAACCTAGAGATAAGAACCTCAGGGATGGGTTTTCCTGGTTGGCTTTTTATCTTTATATGGCAGTGAAAGACCTGAGTGTTCTAGTTGTTTGCATCTTCCCACATTCAAAGTTTTCTATCAAGGATGTCTTTGGCAATTAGGGAAAACATTAACAGCAGGGGGGGAGATTGGCCACCTTTTATTTCTATCAACTTCAGAGGCATTGCTTTTTGCCAAACTGCCTACCCCACACGAAAGGATTCTCTTTCCTCTGGTTTTGATGTAGTTATCTGGCAAGAGAGATGTGATTTTTCTTAGCATTTCCCTTTCTCCAGCCAAAGCACAGACTGTTCAGACACATGATCTCATTTCTATAATTCTTTAACCTACAGGAGACTTGTGCACTAGGGTTGATGTCAGGTCTGTTGAGGTCCTTCCTGGAACAGCTGAAGAATTGGAGGTCACTTCCTCATAGGCCACATGTCCAGACAAACACATAAGCTCCATGAGATGAGGTCTGCATTGGTCTTACAAGCCCTGTGTCCCCAGCACTGGTCATAATGCCTGGTACATAACAGGTATTCTGAGTATCTAATACTGTAGATTACAACATCTTTCCCCAAACTTTCTCATGGGACACTAGACCCAAAGGATGCTCAGGAAAAAAAAAAGTCTATTTTTTGAAAAAGTGAGCTTGATAAGGGGCTTCCCTGGTGGCTCAGCAGTAAAGAAACTGCCTGCCAATGCAGGAGATGTGGGTTTGGATCCCAGGGTCGGGAAGATTACCTGGAGAAGGAAATGGCAGCCCACTCCAGTATTCTTGCCTGGGAAATCCCATGGACAAAGGAGTCTGGTGGGCTACAGTCCATAGGCCCACAAAGGGTTGGACACGACTTAGTGACTAAACCAATGCAATCTTGATAAATTCTGCATATCAGAGCCCCTTTCAAGAATCTCCATTCAAGTTAACCTACTTAAGAGGCTTTTCAGTTTTTCTGTAAAGAAATACAGATTCACCCACTACTGCTTCCAATAGTCCTTCAAGTGACTATTCCAGACTTTCCTTTGAAATCATTAATTACATAAGCCTGATGAACTGTAATTTTCAAATCATCCTGAGTGCAAATAGGGACAACAAGCCCCCTTCTGCCTTCCTATGATGTATTTCCATGCCTAGGCACAACCAGGTGGATTCATTTCTGGAGAATAATTGCCTTCAATTTAATTAAATCTTCAGAGCTTAATAGTATCTCAGGGCATTTACTTCGCATTTAAGATGAAGATCACAGATTTGTATACATTATGGAAATATACTATAGTTCCCATTTTAATAAGGAATGTGAAAGTCCAGCCTAGTCACCAGCACTGCCATAAGGGAGAGATGGAATGTGTCCATACATTGACATGGATGGTCTTTATCTAAGTATAAACAGGACTTTCATTTTCATGTATGCATGCTAAGTCGTTTCAGTTATGTCAAACTCTTTGTGCCCCATGAACTGTAGCCCACCAATCTCCTCTTCCCATGGGATTCTCCAGGCCAGAATACTGGAATAGGTTGCCATTTCCTTTCCAGGGGATCTTTCTGACCCAGGGATTGAACCCATGTCTCTTACATCTCTTGCATTGGCAGGCAGGTTCTTAACCATTAGTGCCACCTGATAGATGTCTAAAACCCCAATGTTTTAAACATCTCAGTGATTCTGGACCCAAGAATTTATCCTGAGGATATGTGTAAAGTTAAAGTGGGAAGTCAAGAAACACCTGGAATAACAGGCAAATTTGGCCTTGGAGTACAGAATGAAGCAGGGCAAAGGCTAATAGAGTTCTGCCAAGAGAACACACTGGTCACAGCAAACACCCTCTTCCAACAACACAAGAGAAGACTCAACACATGGACATCACCAGATGGTCAACATCAAAATCAGATTGATTATATTCTTTGCAGCCAAAGATGGAGAAGCTCTACAGAGTCAGCAAAAACAAGACCGGGAGCTGACTGTGAATCAGATCATGAACTCCTTATTGCCAAATTCAGACTGAAATTGAAGAAAGTGGAGAAAACCACCAGACCATTCAGGTATGACCTAAATCAAATCCTTTATGACTATACAGTAGAAGTAAGAAATAGATTTAAAGGACTAGATATGATAGACAGAATACCTGATGAACTATGGATGGAGGTTCGTGACATTGTACAGGAGACGGGAATCAAGAGCATCCCCAAGAAAAGAAATGCAAAAAAGCAAAATGGCTGTCTGAGGAGGCTGTACAAATAGCTGTGAAAAGACAGGAAGCAAAAAACAAAGAAGAAAAGGAAAGATACATCCATTTGAATGAAGAGTTCCAAAGAATAGCAAGGAGAGATAAGAAGGCCTTCCTCAGTGATCCATGCAAAGAAATAGAGGAAAACAACAGAATGGGAAAGACTAGAGATCTTTTCAAGAAAATTAGAGATACCAAGGGAACATTTCATGCAAAGATGGGCTCAATAAAGGACAGAAATGGTAGGGACCTAACAGAAGCAAGAGATATTAAGAAGAGGTGGCAAGAATACACAGAAGAATTGTACAAAAAAGTTCTTCACGACCCAGACAATCACGATGGTGTGATCACTCGCCTAGAGCCAGACATCCTGGAATGTGAAGTCAAGTGGGCCTTAGAAAGCATCACTACAAACAAAGCTAGTGGAGGTGATGGAATTCCAGTTGAGCTATTTCAAATCCTAAAAGATGATGCTGTGAAAGTGCTGCACTCAATATGCCAGCAAATCTGGAAAACTCAGCAGTGGCCGCAGGACTGGAAAAGATCAGTTTTCATCCCAATCCCAAAGAAAGGCAATGCCAAAAATGCTCAAACTACGGAACAATTGCACTCATCTCACACGCTAGTAAAGAAATGCTCAAAATTCTCCAAGCCAGGCTTCAGCAATACGTGAACCATGAACTTCCAGCTGTTCAAGCTGGTTTTAGAAAAGGCAGAGGAACCAGAGATCAAATTGCCAACATCTGGTGGATCATTGAAAAAGCAAGAGAGTACCAGAAAAATACCTATTTCTGCTTCATTGACTATGCCAAAGCCTTTGACTGTGTGGATCACAATAAACTGTGGAAAATTCTTCAAGGGATGGGAATACCAGACCACCTGACCTGCCTCCTGAGAAATCTGCAAGCAGGTCAGGAAACAACAGTTAGAACTGGACATGGAACAACAGACTAGTTCCAAATAGGAAAAGGAGTACGTCAAGGCTGTATATTGTCACCCTGCTTATTTAACTTATATGCAGAGTACATCATGAGAAACGCTGGGCTGGAGGAAGCACAAGCTGGAATCAAGATTGCCGGGAGAAATATCAATAACCTCAGATATGCAGATGACAGCACCCTTATGGCAGAAAGTGAAGAAGAACTAAAGGGCCTCTTGATGAAAGTGAAAGAGAGTGAAAAAGTTGGCTTAAAGCTCAACACTCAGAAAACTAAGATCATGGCATCGGGTCCCATCACTTCATGGCAGATAGATGGGGAAACAGTGGGAACAGTGGCTGACTTTATTTTCCTGGGCTCCAAAATCACTGCAGATGGTGATTGCAGCCATGACATTAAAAGACGCTTACTCCTTGGAAGGAAAGTTATGACCAACCTAGATAGCATATTAAAAAGCAGAGACATTACTTTGCCAACAAAGGTCCGTCTAGTCAAGGCTATGGTTTTTCCAGTGGTCATGTACAGATGTGAGAGTTGGACTATAAAGAAAGCTGAGTGCCGAAGAATTAATGTTTTTGAACTGTGGTATTGGAGAAGACTCTTGAGAGTCCCTTGGACTGCAAGGAGATCCAACCAGTCCATCCTAAAGGAGATCAGTCCTGGGTGTTCACTGGAAGGACTGATGTTGAAGCCGAAACTCCAGTACTTCGGCCACCTGATGTGAAGAGCTGACTCATTGGAAAAGACCCTGATGCTGGGAAAGATTCAGGGCAGGAGGAGAAGGAGATGACAGAGGATGAGATGGCTGGATGGCATCACGGACTCGATGGACATGGGTTTGGGTGGACTTAGGGAGTTAGTGATGGACAGGGAGGCCTGGCATGTGGTAGTTCATGGGGTCGCAAAGAGTTGGACACGACTGAGCGACTGAACTGAACTGACTGACCTTATAAGATTTCATACCAACTGTGAAAAATTAGAAGCCATTTAAATGTCCAACAGTAAGATCGTAATAAACTACAGTACATGATATACAACAGAATAAAGTTAAAAGCCATCATTTATTGAATGGTCTGCCAGACGCTGTTCTGTAAGGGTTTCATATGTGTTAACTCAATCCTCACAACCAACCTATAAGGCAATTCTATGTCCCTCTTTTTACAGATGAGCACACGAAGGTACAGAGCAGCAGAGTAAACTGCACAAGGCTACATGGGGTAGAACAAGGATTCCAGCCTGAGGAGCCTGGCTCCAGGGCCCATGCCCTGCATCTGTACTGGGCCTCACTTTCAAGAAGGATGCGTTCAGTTTAGTTCAGTTCAGTTGCTCAGCCATGTTCGACTCTTTGCGACCCCATGGACTGCAGCATGCCAGGCCTCCCTGTCCATTGCCAATTCCCAGAGTTTACTCAAACTCATGTTCATTGAGTCGGTGATGCCATCCAACCGTCTCATCCTCTGTTGTCCCCTTCTCCTCCTGCCTTCAATCTTTCCCAGCATCCAGGTCTTTTCAAATGAGTCAGTTCTTTGCATCAGGTGGCCAAAGTATTAGAATTTCAGCTTCAGCATCAGTCCTTCCATTGAATATTCAGGACTGATTTCCTTTAGGATGGACTGGTTGGATCTCCTTGCAGTCCAAGGGACTCTCAAGAGCCTTCTCCAACAACACAGTTCAAATGTGTGGGTGCGTGCTAAGTCGCTTCAGTCATGTGCAACTCTTTGCAAACCCATGAACCATAGCCCGCCAGGCTCTTCTGTTCATGGGGTTCTCTAGGCAAGAATACTGGAATGGGTTGCCATTTCCTTCTCCAGGGGATCTTCCTGACCGGGATACAACCCACATCTCTTACATCTCCTGCGTATCAGGTGGTTTTGTTTTTGGTTTTTACCACTGAGCCACCTGGGAAGCCCTCAAGAAGGATGATGTTAGTTCAAATATCCATAGCTTCATAAACATATATACAAAACACAGTAACAGCAAAAAGGGAAAGTTCTCCACTTTAAAATCAGTAAACTTCCTTTTTGCTTTACTGCTCATCTGTATTTACTAAATTTTCCACAACAAGTATCTGATATTTTATAGTTTAAAAATAAAAACAATAATAATTGATGTTATTATTTTGACTGGGAACCAAACTCCTAGAGTCAGCTCAACATAAAATGCAAGCCAATACATTCCAGAAGACTGGGAGCCAGGCAGCATGTGGAGGGCTCCTCCAGGGCCCAGGGTCCAGGCCTCTAGTGGTACACACCACCCACGATCCAGAAACCAACAAGCTCTCTGCAAGGAACAGAGCTAAACAGAGACCTTCTCTTGGACCTTCCTTCAGCTAGCTTCCAAACCTCAATTTTCTCAACCCAGACAAGTTTTATGATTACCAACAGTGACAGTGAGTTTCAAGTCCATGGTCTTTTGAAAACTTAGGAAATAAGGTAAGTAATAAATGGGAGAAGTTGGGACTTCACAGAGTCCGTGTGGACGTGGTCTCCGCAAAGAGTGCACTCAATACGTAAAGGTTAGAACTATATAGAATCTTAGAGATAAAATTCAAATATCTTCATTTAGCAAAGACTGCAAGGCTCACAGAGGTTAACTAACTTGTACTCAGTTACCCGGACTGCCAGAGGCCAAGCCAGAATTAAAAACTAACTTTTCAGTGCCTAGTCCATACTCCCTCCATTCAGCCATAACTACCTGAGGGACTTGGGCTCAGCTGAAAGAAGGGGAAAGGCATTGATTAAAAAAAATAACAGATATTTTATGAAAGCCGTTTTCTATTCTCTCTTATTATACTACCAGCATTTACAAAAGAGAAGTATACAGAGTAAAACGTGAGGGCCTCCCTCCACACACCATAACTCCCCCCACCAAGAAGTGACTACCACAGTCAATAATTTTGGGTGTCACCTTCCAAACCTCTTTCCATCAATGTCATACATGTATTTAGCAGCGTGCGAGAACCAGTCTGAACCGGTTGTTGAGAGTCAAATTTTCAGGAAAGTTGTGAGCTGGATCATAAATGCATTCATTATTAAAATTAATTTATATAAACTTAAATTAAATTATATATTTTAAAAGATAAGTACTCAAAACTTAAAAAAAAAACTGCATCACTTCCCTTTTCATTTTTTTAAACTACATTTTACTATTACCTATGTTCTTGGGGTTATTTACATTTGTCACATCTGTGTGGTGGATAAATGAACAGTGTATCACTGCTCATCTCTTTCCAACTTCACGTCCATGACAACACATTGTAGAATCCACTGGAGTGGAAATGTTTACACCAAGAAACTGACAAACACTACAAATCAGGGCCTGCCCTCCCCTCCTCCCAACAGCCAGTTTCCAAACATTTATTGGCATACCATAATAGATATATTTTTTCAAGTATTTTTTCTCATCATAAATAGACTATAGAACAAAATTTAAATCTGTTAAATGTATTTCTTTTCCCTGTAGAAAATAGAGCAGAAGCAGGTGAAATATGTTGCCATGAACCTTTTTTCTAAACTACTCTTCCATTTCTTTTCTCTCAATTACCTCCTCCCTTGTTGCTCTAGCCAGCTTTAACTAAACCCCAGTTCCTTTTAACTTCCCTCTTCAAGTATATCCTGCCTGCTCGCTTCCATGCACCCCATACCTTTCAAGTCCTGAAGAGAGAAAAAACATTTTTAAAGGTAAAGGTGAAGTTCTCCTAAGGTAATTACTTGAGAGACAACAAAACAAGAATGGCTGGGTTGGCTTTGCCATGGTCAGCCCTAGATTCTGCTTACTGCAGCTCTGACCCTCCTAGGCTCCTGAGTGTCAGAGGGAAAGCAGCATACTTAGTCCCCTTTGTTTACACACCAAGAGATTAGGTTTCCTCAAATTCCTAAGGAACTTCAGAAGATTAGCTTTTAGATAGGAAACTTCATAGGCTGAGCAGGCGGAGAAAAGAAAAAAGAAAAAAAATCATGTCACCCTCAAGCAGTTCCATCAAGGGATGAAATTTTAAATCACATCATGTCTCACACCCATTTCTTAGTGCAAAATAAATCACTTGAACAGAGTGGAAGCCAATTTTTACTTTAAAAATGTTGTGTCCTGAGGCTGTCTTCTTGACTTCAAAAGCACACTTTGTAATTACTCTACCTATCAAAGGAAACTCAACACCTCACCTCCAATCTTCTCCAGCTTGTGTTATCACTTTTAATTGTTAATAAACCACATTAATTTTAAAATGATTATCCTGTTTGGGAATTCAGTGTTTTCAAACAGAATACACTGGATTATATATAAATGAGCTTATTTATGTACAAGCTGAAGTTAAATGGGGCTTTTTCTCACTACCTGTCATTGGTTTTATTTTTAGAAATTTCTGGCATTTTGGAGACACAGCAATTCTGGTCCCTCACTTTTTAAAGGAATAGTTTTCTGGGAATGAGAAAGATTTAAGAATGCCAGGGATTTTATCTGGGTTTGTATCCAAACTGATATTTGATTCTGGCTGGTGAAATCAGCTTGCAATTATTTTTAAGGAAAGTGAAGGACTAAAAAATAATTTGCCAAATTCAGGCCACGGTATCAACCTGTATAAATCATTCAGATTTATTTACATGCTTTATTTGCTTAACGAGTTTTTCCCCACCTGGTATTAACAAGCTAAGTGCTTGTTATCAACCTTCCCACCACTGTGGGCTGACAAAAGCATTTGTTTACAAACCATATTTTTCCAGCCTGGCCAATTTCCTCTCATGGTTACTAACACAATGTTCTTGAGATGGAAGCACCTCGTGTTTGTGTTCACTCTGGCACCAAGCTCACAGTTCAGGAGTTGAGGACAGTTCCTGCCTGACTAAAAAGTTCTCAGAACATCTTTCTCTCTGCTCCAACTGTACTCACGGTGCTGAGCCTCCACCTGAAGGGCTCTCTCTCCCCTCTGCCAAGCAAGCCCAGTTCTGCAGTGCCCTTCCCACTCTCCCGGGTAACACTGGCAAGCCTTCCTCCCAGTCCCACGGTACAGGGCTAGAACCCCCAGCCCCACCAACATCCCCATCATCTCTGTCAAGAGCTTTTTGTGGTGCCAGACGCTATTCTGCATGTTTTACACGTGTTAAGACATCCTCACCACAACCTTATTAGTAAGCGCATTCTTATTCTCACTTTGTAGATAAGAGCCCTAAGGCTTGAGAGACTGGTGCCCGAGGTCACCAGAATGGTAGAAGACAGGGCAGCCAGCTACAGGGACAGCACACTGAAGCACCCTACCACACCTCCCTGCTCCATCAAGCAACCGAGTTACCTACACAATGGCTTCTCCACTGGCCATGCACCTTCAGACAGCCACCTCTGAAGGGGCCACCTCTTATCCACAACTACAGCACCCAGAGTGCCTGCCATAGTGCCTGGTGAGTGGTAGGGGAACATTAACTATTTATGGAAGGAATGGACTTTTCCTACCATTTCTACGTTTGTGAATTGGGAGATGTCTCCACAAGAAGATAGCCTGTGGTGGCATTGGGGAAAGAGCTCACCAAGCTGGAGGCCCTTGATGTACAAGGCCTGAAGCCCAAATCTCTCTATTGCTGGGCTATGTAAGGGGAGTAACGTGACTGACTATGTCAATCGGGCACACATTGATCAAGTATCACTTCCCCTTGAAAGTTATAGCAAGTAAGGGACCACAGATGGTACTTGACATAAGTGAGTGATGGAAGCCGAAATAAGCTAGCAGAGCTGACCCTGGAGGTTGGAATTAGCCTATCTTTCTGATTCTTTTATCACTCTCCTAGCAAAATTATAATTTAAATGTATTCAATTACTTACACACACCCTATCTTGTCCCCAGAATAGTTTATATATTCCACAGATCTATAAATTGGAAATGAAAAGAAATAAGAAAACAAAACCAGGGACAATAAATGGAACTCAGAATGAATCTAATACAAAAAAAAAAAAGATACATAACAGAGTTGCTACATATTTGCTATGACTGCAGCAAAAGAATGAAATGTATGTAGTCCTTTATGATGTACATTCACCAAGATGCTCATACTGGATCTTCAAAGAGGACATTCCCTAGAGCTAATGTTATTATGAGCAGGTTCCAGGTGAGGAACTGGAAGCTCAGAGAGAACAAGGAGCTTAACTGAGTTCACACAGTGAGTTGTGAGTGTGACCAAGGCTAGCCTTGAGGTCAGGAACTGATTTCGAAGTCTGTTCTGAGAGGTCTCACAATCAGCCACACCTGAACCATCTTCTCCACATGAGGGGAAATAATGAACTATAGTTGAAGTACCATAGTTATTTGTCCCCTTTACCTACAGTTAGTACAGCATAGTGGAGACGGCAATGGCAACCCACTCCAGTACTCTTGCCTGGAAAATCCCATGGACTGAGGAGCCTGGGAGGCTGCAGTCCATGCGGTCACGAAGAGTCAGAGATGACTGTGCAACTTCACTTTCACTTTTCACTTTCATGCGTTGGAGAAGGAAATGGCAACCCACTCCAGTATTCTTGCCTGGAGAATCCCAGGGACGGCGGAGCCTGGTGGGCTGCCGTCTATGGGGTCGCACAGAGTCGGACACGACTGAAGTGACTTAGCAGCAGCAGTACAGCATAGTAACAATAACTGAGGCTACACAACATCTGAGTTTGGTTCTAGAGCCAGTGTTTTGTGAGTCTGATGGTGGGTCCTCCATACTTCTACTGACCCGAGTCGCAAGCTGTCCCTCTCACAGCTCAGGTCTAGGCAGCACTGTTTTCCTGAACCTGTTTTCCAGGTTAAGATCAGAAACCTCACCTCCACCTCTTTAAGTTCTGTGGTTAGAGAAATCTTTTGAGGAGGACTGCTGGGGAGGGCAGTGGTCCCCGGACAGGGCGGGTCTTCACTCTGCCCAGGGCATGGGGAAACCTTGGACCAGACTCCTGGTGTCTTGTCATAATCCTGATACCCCTCTTCCCTCTAGTTAGATAGGAACCACAATGTGAATCAGAGGGGCTCTGACACAGGGATCTGAAACAAAATGTAGAAGAGATGCTGATAACAGAGAAAAAGAACAAGTCACAGGCACATGATTTCTGGGAAGGCTGCTTCCAGAGACAGACCTGCATCCTTCTAGCCTCAGTGGACTCTCCTCTGCCCCTTCAGTCCTGGCTCTTGCTCCATCACTCCTGCTCCCCCACATGCTAACCTCCTTTCCCAGGAGAGTTCTCCATCTGAGCAACCCTAAGGAAGGTGCTTCAGATGCTGCCTTTCCAGAAGTGTTTCTGAGCATTTGCTGCTGTCGCCGGCATCTACAGAAGGTTTCACTGCGGGGTACACAGTAGACAGAGTGAAGAAACATAATATGACCCACTTAGATGTGGGATTAGTGGCAGCCAGACACACTGAGAGATAAAAATCCCTCGGCCTCCCGCAGACTTACTGCGTGGAGAGGTCCAGCTGATGTGCTAGCCATCTTCCCCAAACAATAAGACAACCGAATGCTTTCTATTCAGGGACAGAGTCACTAGTAACGCTCTGGCCAACGGCATAAACAGTCTGGCTGCCCCCACTTCCCTGACTTTCCTTACGTGGCCCTTTTCTGGCTGTGATAATGGACCAACATACGCACTCATAGATCCTTCTCTTCAGAAAACTGGGAGGTTGAGGGGGGAACCCCGACATCATCTTCAGGCTATCTGGAGTCCAGCCACTTTGTCTCTTTACAAAACTACCTATAACCAATAAACTGTGGATTTAAAAAAATGCTTGTGAGGGAACAGGAAATAAAATTCAAAGACGTCTCAAAAAAAAAAGAAAAGAGACTTTGGGAAATAGTTTACTCATCTTCTTACTCAAATACCCTGATAAGATGATCACAAAATAGCAGATGACTCATTTACTGGAACAAACTTTGGAGATAATGTAGGACACCTTCATTTTACAAATGAAGAAGCAGAGGCCCAAAGAAAGTAAATGACTGTCTCAAAGTCACAGCACATAGTGTTAGGACCAGAAACTAAATGAACAAGACAGGTGGCAGGGATAGAAAAGCGGTGACAGACAGCAGTTCTGAGAACCCAGGATTGCTGGGATCACCAGGCTCCTGCAGAAAGGAAAGGCGTTTGCACCCTGTTGTCCCCTGCTGGTCCCATACATTCCCTCCACCCTGTGGCCTTTCCCACTGCTTCCACCCCTCCCACCCCACCCAGCCTGGGGTGGGTGCCACTTCACAATTACATTGGGCGATGCTGTCACAGAAGATAAGATGCAGATTGGATGACAGAAGTCATTTGAGCCCCTTCCTACACAGTGGGTCCTTTCCACTCCAGGAATGGGTGCAGGCATGACTACAGCAAAGGGAGCCTAGTTGCTTTATTTATCCTTATTTATACATGTCCCCCTGCCCACCAGAAGGCAGTGGCAACCCACTCCAGCACTATTGCCTGGAAAATCTCATGGACGGAGGAGCCTGGTAGGCTGCAGTTCATGGGGTTGCGAAGTGTTGGACACGACCAAGCGACTTCACTTTCACGCATTGGAGAAGGAAATGGCAACCCACTCCAGTGTTCTTGCCTGGAGAATCCCAGGGACGGGGGAGTCTGGTGGGCTGCCGTCTATGGGGTTGCCCAGAGTCGGACATGACTGAAGCGACTTAGCAGCAGCAGCAGCAGCCCTGCCCACCAAAAAAAACCACAAAACAAACCTGTCACCAAAGATCTTAAGACAGCTTAATTTTTTAAGGCTTAAGCAAAAAGTATATGAACTGGAAGTGTTTAAAAAAAAAAAAAGTGCCAGAATGAAGAATGAGATCAGGATGTCATCATCCCATGGCAAACAGACAGCAATAACACCGTCTTCACCTTGCTTACAAAAACACGTTGCAGAGGAATTGGAAAGAAGACTACAACAAATGTTATTGAGTTTTAGGCGTTTTGCTTTTTAATCAATGTTATCACTTAAGAACCAGCTTCCTTTTCTCTATAGTCAAGCACTTGTAGCTTGAAGTAACAGTTGGCCCTTGATGACAATACTCTAAGAAAACCTCATCTGCTTCTAACGATCCCCTTGGAGGACTCAAGGAATGCCTAAAGACTGGATTCCGATTTACTCACTATTGACTTAATTTACAGACTTTCTTTTCTAAACTCTTTAGTGATGTTTAATAATACATAGTTAAGTTTTACCATAGAAATAAGACTGATCACCACCATGAGATGTATCAGCGGCGGTAACCTTTAAATCTTCCCAAAGAGGGGGAGTGTTTGAAGCCTGGGTATGCAGACCAGCATCTAAAATTGTTACGTTGAGTAACTGAACACATCTGGGAAAAGAGACTCACTGCCACTTAAAATACCTACTCTAGTCTCCAGCACATCTGTGGAGCAATTAAAGAACCAAGTGCACAGTTAGAATTCAGGTCAGCACACAGCAACAATGGGGCTCTTTGATGTGAGGTCAGCTTTGGTAATTCTCATATACTCATTCAACAGGTTAATCAACTTAGTGCAGGACACAGGACAGGAGTAACCAAAAATTTATTTAATTACTATTACCCTGAAAGCATCAGCAGAAAGATCTGCTTTACTTGTTGGATGTAGTGATCACTGTTTCATTGTCAGTGCATTGTGACAGAGCTAAAGGTGCCATTTCTGGAATTGTGTGCTTTTTTCTAGCTAATGAAATGTAGATATTACATTAATATCTGTTAGTATTTATTACTTTTAATTAATATATTACAAAAATAGGTGGTCTGGGGTGTACCTTCCTTTTTCCATCCTTGCAGATTTCTCTTTCTTGGTTAACATAATAAAGCATGGGTTGAATTTGTGGATACATGAATACGTAGCAAGTTCTTTACATTTGCTTTCTTCCCTTGAGTTAAGAAGGTGTTTTGTCATTGTTGTATTTTTATTTTTTAGCTATGCTGAGTCTTCCTTGCTGCACGCAGGGTTTCTCTAGGTGTGGGGACTGGGGCTACTCTCTAGTTGTGGAGTGCAGGCTTCTCATTGTGGTGGCTCCTCTAGTCGTGGCTCTCAGGCTCCAGAGCACTGGCTTCTGGAGTTGTTGCATAGGGGTTTAGTTGCCCTGAGGCAGGTGGGATCTTATTTCCCAGACCAGGAATCAACCTGGCATTAGTAGGTGAATTCTTAACCATGGGACCACCAGGGAAGTTCCAAGAAGGTGTTAATGCGACACATTCAGTTGAGTAAACCTCATTCATATTCTCCTAAGATGTCTAATGAATTAGACATCTTCCATAAGGAAGGCAGTTAATACAAACGACTAGTGCTACTGTGAATGCTCTAGTTGAGAGACCTGGACTTTAGGTCAACCAGGCTTGGATTCTAACGACGCTCCCTGATCTGCAAATGCTCTTTTGTGGACTGAAGATAATGATAATAATCCTACTCTGCAGGACTGTTGTGAAGATATAAGAAAACAATGCACATAAAATGCTTAGTGCAGTGTTTAGAACACAGTAAAACTTAATGTTAAAATGTTAGACCTGAGTGGGAGCCTAATAGTCACCTAATTGAGTGCCTTCTTTTTCAGAGGAGAAAAGTGAACCTCACTGATGTTAAGTGCAGAGTTAATTAACAACATACATGTGAACTGATCAGTTAGAAAAATAATATGATCATAATAATAGATGTTGAAAGTAATTCCATGAAACCCACTACTAATTTAAAAGAAGAGAAATAAAGATGGGTATTTGCCTATTAAAATTAAAATATGGTATAAAAGCACATCATTTTTTAAAATGTGGCGCTGAAGAAGAATAAACAGACCAGTGAAATGAAATACATGGCCCACCAAAAAAGCTGTGTTTTTGTATAGATAATTGTCTGTGGTAATACTTGAAATTATTCTTCAAAATAGGATATAAAGAGCTAAATATTTTTACAAACTAGAAAATACAGATAAAATATAAATTGATATTTATCAGATCTCTTTAAGGAGGGTATTTTAGTTTTTCAATAGTGATAAAAATTACAAAAGAAAATATCTACAATGTAAAATTTTAATCATCTGTTTAAGAAAAATGACTAAAAGTTAAAGTAAACAAAATGAGAAATACATTTCGGCAGACTCTGATGGTTGCCTATCCCGTATCCATTCTCTCCTTTTTACTTACTTAACTGAACTCTAATTTTGTTGAAGTAACAATGCATCCAGCTAAAAATCCTGCTTTAGACATCTTGGCAGTGAGGGTTGGGGATGTGATAAGTCTGGACAGAAGGAATGTACTGGAGATTGCCAACCAAGGACGTCCAGAGAGGCATCATGAGAGAGACAAATCCCAGCCAGTGCTTGGTGCTCAGCCCAGACCGCTCAGAAACTCTTTATCTGTTCCGTGCACCGTGGCCTGGTGTCTCTGCATCCCGATTCTAACAGCTGGTACCTGTTACTTTCTTCAAACAACTATCTTTGGGTTACTAGAGCCTCTGAGTCAGACAGTCTGGGTGTTCACATCCCCATGCCTCCCCCAGTGACTGGGGCAGGGGTCTGCTACTTTCTTGGAGATGGAAACGACACAATCTTATGTAACTCGCGCTGTGTTCCCCTTGAATTCAGGTTGAAGCACTCCCTTGCTTGGCTGTATAGTCTTCTCTTTGCTGCTTCCCTCATTCCATCCACTTACAGACATCTCCTAGAACTACTTGCTCAGTAAATCACTAACACGTGAACAGACCAGGGTCTACTTCTGGGGAATCTGACCTAACACATTCCCTTCTATCTTTTGTTCTTTTACCCTTTACAATGGCACCTTTTTCCTTCCTGGAGCAGAGAAGAAATGCCCAGAGGTTCAGCAGCCATCTGGCAACCATGAGGCAATAAGTACATTATCAAAAGTCCATACACTATGGATGACGTAGCCGAAAGATGAGAAGAGTCTGAATACCAAATGGTATGATTAGTTGTCATACCAGTCCTGGACTGATATCCTTAGATTTATTTTTTCATAAGACAGGTAACGTCTAACTCGTTTATATGCCTGAGTGGCATGTAACACTAGCCCCCAAAAGATGTTCATATTCTAATCCTTTGAAACTGTGGTTATGTTATGTGACAAAGAGGAATTGAGGGTACAGATGGAATGAAGGTTGCAATTCTGCTAACCTTAAAACAGGGAGAGTATTCTGGATTACACAGGTGGGCCCAATGTAGTCACAAGAGTCTTTAAAAGCAGACAAGAGATCAGAGCCAGAGCAAGAGATGTGATGATGGAGGCAGGCATGGAAGTTATACTATGAGAATGACTCAACCTGCCATCACTGGCTTTGAAGATAGAGGAAAAGATCTCAGCCAAGGAAAGTGGGCAGGCTCTTGAAGCTGGACAAGACAGGAAACAAATCCTCTGCCCTAGGGCCTCCTGGTGGTTCAGCAGTAAAGAATCAGCATGCAATGTAGGAGACTCTGGGGATGTGGGTTCAATCTCTGGGTCAGGATGATCCCCTGGAAGAGGGATGGCAACCCACTCCAGTATTCTTGCTTGGACAATCCCATTGGCAGAGGAGGCTGGTGTGCTACTGTCATTGGGGTTGCA
Organism: Giraffa tippelskirchi; assembly: GCF_054371585.1. Taxonomy (NCBI): domain Eukaryota; kingdom Metazoa; phylum Chordata; class Mammalia; order Artiodactyla; family Giraffidae; genus Giraffa; species Giraffa tippelskirchi. The sequence goes on along the minus strand of NC_137275.1, from coordinate 92,671,617 downwards.
AAGAGTTAGACATGACTGAGCATGCATGCTATGCTAGGGCCTTGAGAAGGGAACACAGCCCCGCTAACACCTTGATTTTAGCCCAATGAGACCCATTTTGGACCTGTGACCTCCATAACTATAAGAGAAAACACTTGTGTTGTTCAAGCAACTAAATTTGTAGTAATTTATTGCAGCAATAATGGAAAACTAAAACATTGATATATACTTGAAATTTTCTAAGAGAGTAGGTCTTCAGTGTTCTCATCAAAAAGAGTCACAATGTGAGACAATGGAAGTGTTATTTAACTTAACCATAGTAATGATTTCACAATGTATCATATATCAAATCATCATATGGTACACTTTAAATGTATGGTATTCTATTTGTCAATTATACCTCAATAAGGCTGAGGGGCCAAAAAATACATCTGCTTTTCTGTTCCTTTCAGCCTAATTCAGTCTTAAATGAGGAGAAGGCAATGGCAACCCATTCCAGTACTCTTGTCTGGAAAATTCCATGGACCGAGGAGCCTGGTAGGCTGCAGTCCATGGGGTCGCTAAGGGACAGACACGATTGAGTGACTTCACTTTCACTTTTCACTTTCATGCATTGGAGAAGGAAATGGCAACCCACTCCAGTGTTCTTGCCTGGAGAATCCCAGGGACAGGGGAGCCTGGTGGGCTGCTGTCCATGGGGCCGCACAGAGTCGGACACGACTGAAGCGACTTAGCAGCAGCAGCAGCAGCAGCAGCAGTCTTAAATGATACTTTTAAATTGAAAATGGTTTATATTTTTGATATAGAAAAATCTTATATAAATCAATGAAAAACAGTAAATCTAATAATACATTTATGGAAAGACAACACATGGTAGATAAAACCTACAGGTCAGGAAGTTAAGATGCTAAGAAATAGCATGGAGATAGGGTTTTCCATAAAAATACATGAAACATTTTTAAATATCAACAGTCATTATGTTACAATATTACATGAAGAAAACACAAAATTTATATTGTATCAGTATGTTTCCAACTATATTTTTAAAATAAGCCTTGACAAAAAGATTAAAAGGAAAGATTTTTCAATAGTGAGATCTATGGTGTTCTTTTCCTTCTTTCTATTTCTTTTTTGTATAAGTCATATTCAAATAGCTATTTGTTTCACTTTATTCAGGTCTCCTTGCTAGAAAAAAGAAAATAAACTTTGCTTAAAAAATAATTACAATGTAGTATGCTATTTGTAATAATACATGGAAGGAAGTGTAAAGCCAAGGGCTGGCAGAGAGGAATGGAGAGGCTTTGCTGGGAACACTGGGAGAGCATCACAGAGGAGCGGGTAACTGAGAGGAATCTTATCCAGGACCATTAGGAGAAAAGGGTGCTCTAGACAGAGGAAGGGCCGTGTGAGTTCAGGGTGTTGCATAAAAAACAGCTGTGATGGCTGTACTGCTGCCTGAGGAGAGAGCAGCGCAAGATCCGGTAGAAGAAGCCACACCTGAGAGGGGTTTACAACACAGATGTAGAGTTTGACCTTGACTCTGTGGGAAAGTACTTTTTGGCAGGAAAGAGCCATGATCCGGTTTGTATTTTATAAAATTTTTCTGCCGCAGTGTAAGAATGGACAGGGGACCAGAGGCATGGGGATAAGTTCGTGCTATTGCAATTGTCCAGGCAAGAGGTCTGAACTGAAGAGCAAACAAGGGAGGTAGAAAGAACAAATTCAACAGATACTTAAAGAAGAGTCACAGAGGACTGAATCAGAGGAAGTAGTGAGGTTGACTCTCAGCATTTACTGAGCATTTTTCAAGCAATTTTTTCCTAGTTTTACAAATAAGAACTGTCATGCACACAGAAAGCCACCCAAACAAATGCACGCCGTGCAGCTCCATGAGTGACCACAAAGGGAGCACGCCCATGTGATCACCATGACACCATCACTTCTTGGACTACTGGGGCCTCAAAGGACGTGATATCCACTTGCTCAGGCCAAAAACCTAGGAGCCACCTTTCATTCCTTTCTACCCTTCATATCATACATCTCAGCCATCAGCAAGTCCTGTCAGCTCTACCTTCAAAATATACTCAGAACTCAATAAAACTTTCTCCCCATCTCTACTGTTACCAGCCAACTCTGAGCCACTGTCACTTCCAGTCTGGACTCGGGCACAGGGTCCTTCCCATTCTCTCTCATCCCACTCTTGCTCCCCAGATCTACACTCCCCGCAACCACTGGCATAGTCCTTTTCACATGAGGACTGCATCCTGTTGCTCTCTGCAGTGGATCGTCTCCATGACCCTAGTTCTTTACTCCCCCCTGTACTGGTGTCTTTTGCTGTGTAACTTTGCAGTGAACTGCTCACCTCTCTTGATTCTGGGCTCAGCTGTGTGTTTTGCAGAGTAGATATGATCAAGAGGAGATTGGAAATAGCTTTCAGCATTTAGCGGTTTTGGTTTTTGCAAAATCGACGTGAATGGAGAAAAATCCAATTTATGGTATCGCCAGGTCCTCCTGATCTAGTGTACCTTTCCAGATTGCCTTGCACAGTCTTGCCCTATATCCGCCGTGGTCTCTGCCACCCCCCCTCGCCCCCGGCCCTACTCTCTGGCTCTCAGGGACCAGGCCAGGATCCCACCTTTCCCCTGGGCCCTTCCCTACCCACACTGGCCCATGTTGGCCTCACCCACTCTGCTTGGTGCCTTTTAGCCATCTCCTCCCCAACTCCACAGCGGCATCAGATAAAAGGGAATCTCCAGGCTCTCTCACTGTGTACCTCCCTCCCTCCCCACTTCACTCTAGACTTCATTCAGCTGCCCTTTCCATCTCTGCCTTGTCCTGGAAACTGACCACTCGGCATCATCTTTGGGGCTCACTTTGAGTCCCTTACAGCCATAGTTCAGATCAAAACAATCTTCTGACTTTTTTCTCTGTCACTTACTTGGAAACAGGACAAATTTACCCAGGAGGCACAGCAGCACAGTACCTAAAAGGGACTTCCCTGGTGGTCCAGTGGTTAAGACTCCATGCATCCCATGCAAGTGGCATGGGTTTGATGCCTGGCTAAGACATTACTTTGCCAACAAAAGTCCGTCTAGTCAAGGCTATGGTTTTTCCAGTGGTCATGTATGGATGTGAGAGTTGGATGGTGAAGAAAGCTGAGCGCCAAAGAACTGATGCTTTTGAACTGTGGTGTTGGAGAAGACTCTTGAGAGTCCCTTGGACTGCAAGGAGATCCAATCAATCCATCCTAAAAGAGATCAATCCTGGGTGTTCATTGGAAGGACTGATGTTGAAGCTGAAACTCCAATACTTTGGCTACCTCATGTGAAGAACTGACTCATTGGAAAAGACCCTAATGCTGGGAAGGATTGGGGGCAGGAGGAGAAGGGGACGACAGAGGATGAGATGGTTGGATGGCATCACCGACTCGATGGACATGGGTATGGGTAGACTCCGGGAGTTGGTGATGGACAGAGAGGCCTGATGTGCTGCAATTCATGGGGTCGCAAAGAGTCGAACACGACTGAGCGACTGAACTGAACTGAACTGGGGAACTAAGATTCCACATGCCATGTGGTGCAACCAAAAAAGAAAAAAATAATAATAAAGATATAATAATGAATCCAGCCTGGATTATATTCCTCTTTGTTCCCTATGTTTGTAGAATATATATATATATTTTAATATTTATTTAATGGAGGAAGAGGCCCACAAAGGGAAAAATTCCTAAGACAACCAAAAGTCGTAATACTATCCTGGTGGTTTTTAGTATATTATCATCTTCTGTGGGCATGTAAGTGTTTCAACTTAATTATAAATGCCTTAAAAATGAGTATTGCCTAGACTTCCCTGGATGTCCCAGTGGTTAAGACTCTGTACTTCTACTGCAGAGGGCACAGGTTCAATTCCTGGTTGAGGAAATAAGATCTTGCATGCCTCATGGCATGGCCAAAAAAGAAAAAAAACGTTAAAAAAAAAAATACCATTTTTGTTGTTTGGTCGCTAAGTCATGTCTGACTCTTTGTGACCTGATGAATTGCAGCATGCCAGACTTCCCTGTCCTTCATTGTCTCCTGGTATTTGCTCAAACTCATGTCCATTGAATCAGTGATGCTATCTAACCATCTCATCCTCTGCCACCCCCTTCTCCTCTTGCCCTCAGTGTTTCCCAGCATCAGGGTCTTTTCCCATGAGTCTGGCCTTTTTTTGCATATTCATTTTCCCTACAGAAACTTTCTTATCAGATACTTGTTTTAATTGGCTGAGCACGTGCAACATGTTGCCCATAACACAGAAAGGTCATGGCTGCATTTTCTTTTCTCTATTCTAGCGTCAAAGCCGCAGATGATAGACTGCGTGAGCCCCACACAGTAGCTTAATCCACATAAAGACAGTGGCAATCTCCCACTGTTGGTGGGAAGTTCCCAGTCAGGTAGCATTCTTACACATTATTAGAGACAAATGAGAGGAGGCGGTGAGCCTGCTCATTCATTCATTTAGGGGAATCCTGGCTCCTCTCCTCTCACTAGTATATGGCCTAGGTAAGTAATTTAAACTCTTTGCCTAGATTCCTGAACTGGAAACCAGTGAATAAATAAGGCACTCACTTCAGAGGGCTGTGATGAATAATAAATGAGACAATCCACTTCAAGGCCTAGAATGGTCCCTGGTAAACACGCTTGAAATGGTAGCTGTCAATTAATTAGACAAAAAATTGAGTGCCAACATGTTTATTGATTGAATGAACCAACAATGAACAAACAGCCAGAGTTCGTATCTCCGGGCTCTCTTTCTCTGCAGCACTCCTCCACTAAGCACACCAGCTGTGGGAACCCTACATCAGTCTGATCCAGCCACATAAACCAAGCACACTGGTATTCCCTGGCCTTTGGCAGAATGCAGGAGCTTTGAAGGTTTCTCACCCTGGCAAGTGTCTGCTGGCTGAAGAGAGGACTTGTCAGCGTCCCAAAGGTGGGAGATGATTGCAACAGCCATCTAACTGGCCTCCCCTGCCCCAGCCTTGCCCCCACTTGAGGGCATTCTCCACAGAGCCGTGGGCAGATCTTTATGAAGGTGTGAATTAGGTCACATCACTTCCATGATTGTCTTTTGAAAGGCCTCTCTCTGAGTTTAAATGACAAATCCTCAATAACTGACCAAGCTCTCAGCCTTCTACCACAGCCTGCTCTCCACTGTCTCCCTCCCCACACCCCACCCCAGTCCATACTCCAGACTTGACCTTTGTTTGTCAGTTCTCCAAGCAGCTGCTGCTGCTGCTGCTGCTAAGTTGCTTCAGTCGTGTTCGACTCTGTGCGACCCCACAGACGGCAGCCCACCAGGCTCCCCCATCCCTGGGATTCTCCAGGCAAAAACACTGGAGTGGGTTGCCATTTCCTTCTCCAATGCATGAAAGTGAAGTTGCCCAGTCGTGTCCGACTCTTAGCGACCCCATGGACTGTAGCCTACCAGGCTCCTCTGTCCATGGGAGTTTTCTCCAAGTAGCACTTTCTCTTAATCCATAGACCTCCTGCCTGCCTCTACCTTGGAGTTCCCTCTGCCTGGACCATTTTCTCTTTTCTCTTCACTTGGCTAGCTCTCACTCCACCTGGGGAACACTCTGACTCCCAGACCAGATTACATTCTCCTGCTTTGCTCTCCTACAGCATCTAGCTCTTCCCCACCATCACTGCAGTCTGTTGTAATTGTCTGTTTAAAGTCTGTCTTTCCCAACAGAGTATAAGCTTGGTGGGGTCACCATTATACCTGCCTTGGTATTGGCAGAATCCTGAAAGCCTCCCATAGAGCCTGGCTCATAGTGTCTCTCAACACACTGACTGAAAGAATGAGTTAATAAATTAAAGAATAAAGTCCCAAAGCGGGAAAAAAAAACAAAACAAAAATGAGTCTCCATGCCAAGCATAAATCTGCACTCACTAAAACAGAGGGGGAGCAGAGAATAAGAGGGATACACAGGTAGCCCCCCTGTGCCTCAGTTTCCCCATCTGTATCTGAGGACACTGAAAAGCCTATCTTACAAGGCTGTTGTGAGGATTAAACGAATCAACAGGAATAAAGCACTTAGAACAGGATGTGACATATGCTGGCACTGTACATGATTATTATTTTCATTATTCACATGGGGCATTTTTCCCAGATGGTGTAACTCATTCCACACAGCAAATGCGGGAGCAGCTTACTGAAGCATGTATGCACAGGAAGGGGAGTCTGAGGACTGGCGGGCAGTGTGCAGTGCCCCATCCTAGAGGGGCACCGAGCAGGAATGGCTGAGGCTGCTCCTCCCTGAAGTGTCCTGTTATCTCCAACATGGTCCTCATGGGGAAGTTACGACCCTGCTCTCAGGAAATGCACATAACTCACTGCTGCATTTTCAGCCCATCTGGAGAGCTGGGCCCAATGAGTATTCCGTCTCTATCCTTCCCAGTCCCCAAGAATAACACATCAAAGAGCATGTTTGCATCCCTACAACAGATAACAGCACTGCCATAAGCTTCAGGGGCCACGCACGCTACAGACAGAATGAATTAATTTCACATATTTATAAAATATAAATTAACCCAAGAAATGTATAACTCCAAGGGAAATTCCAGCTTTTTAACACTGAACAGAGAAAGACGCTTTGATAAATAAAAGGTTAGTAAATGTTCATCATGTGGCATCACCAAATTGGCACTTATCACATGGAACGAATCATTCCTCTCTGATAGATAAATGTAGATACACAGAAGCATCAGTCTCTGGGGATGAGGAGGGTACAGAATCCAGACAATTGATTTTTTAAATTACATTTGATTATTTGATGCCCTTTTTAACAATGAAAAAGCAAATAGTATGATCAATAAGGGTTCTGAAGGCTCTTCTGCATTTATATAAGCGCAGCAAATTACTCATAAAAACCATGGGCATTTACCTCTGTCTTTGTGTATAATATACCATGTCTGTGTGGGACCCAGTTTGCTTTGATGGTAAACAGCTCTTTTCCCTGAAACCTTGCTTTCTCTTGCTCTGCTCTGGGTTGAGAGGTTCCCTTAATAGCCAAACTAGTTCTCCCGGAAAAAGAAAGTAGTGAGAGAAATGTATGTATCAGACTTCTTTCTTTTCCATAATACTGTAATGATAATTTACATTCATATTCAAAGATATAAAGATCCATACACTAGCTTTGTAGAGAAGTAGTCAAAACATAAAGCAGTCCTCAACTAAATATACCGTATATATTTAGTGCTATACTAAATATACCACAGCAAAGGCAAAAAAAATGTGTGAGTCTATTACCCAAAGACATAGTATACTAAAAATTATCCTTTTTCCTTCCTGGGTCCCCTGACTCCAAAACAGAACAGTATGCATATGGATGAGAATCCTGCAGATACTTATTTACATGGATTATTTATTACTAAGATTGGGGATTATTTTGTTGCTAAATAGGCTTGAAGAGCTTCCCTGGTGGCTCAGTAGTAAAGAATCTGCCTGCCAGTGCAGGAAACCTGAGTTCAATCCCTGGGTCAGGAAGATCCCCTGGACGAAGGCATGGCAACCCACTCCAATATTCTTGCCTGGAGAATCCCATGGACAGAGGACCCTGGCAGGCTACAGTCCATGGGGTCACAAAGAATTGGACATGACTTAGTGACTAAACAACAACAAACAGGTTTGAGGAAGACTATGTTTATCTATGAGCTATTTCCAAACATTATTAAGGATATATCATTAGAAAAGGGAGCAACTAAATAACTTAAGTTTCTATTTTCCTCATTAATATTCTTCAATTGAAAACCTGAAATAACATTAATAATAACAGTTTATACATATACAGTTTATATATATAGCAGGATTTTATAACTACAGTAGAAAAAAACTGAAATTAAAAAAGAAGGAATCATTAGCATCACCTCCAGGTTAAAAAAAAAAAAGGTGAGCTGAGATGGAAGGCTTTACTATGTAAAATCAAGAATACTTTTTTCCATACTGAAAAATGGATCAAGTTTTGCTGAGGTAGTAGCATTGACTGAGAAACGTTAATTACAATAAGTCTCCAGAAACACCCTGAGCTAGAATCTCTCCCTCTAGCTCAGGAGGATCTGTGGAGCAGATCAAGGAGCTTGCCCCTGCCCTCTTCTCCTGTTCTCTGGCTCTTTCTGGGTGTTCCCAGGTGAACTAGAAAATTCCCCTTTGGCAGCAGAGCCTGGAAGTGGCACCCAGAAGGGCCCACAGTTGCCCTTAGTGGAAGCTGCTTAAGGTTTCCCCAGACACAGAACAGTGAGCCAGAGATTCACCCAGAATCAGGCCAGTGAGCTCGGCAGCAGTCAGGGCCACCCGGCCTCTTGGCAGTGCCCATCAGGGCAGACACTCACACGCTGCAGCCACACACAGAGTCACCTGAGAGAAAGGAGGAGACACTCCTCCACCCTCCTGGCGTACTTGAGCCAAGTCCACCCTTCCCACTACCACACCCGGGAAAACTGAGTTGCGTACAGAATAAAATAGCAATGCACGGAAAGACGAGACGGTAGAACAGTGTGTGGTGTCTGTACCTCACAGAAGCCTGATTACTGAGACTTCTCCCCAGACCTTTCCCTTCACAGTGCACCAAGTATCTGCTAATACCAAGCTGTGGTCTCAAGCAATGTGCTGGATATAAAACTTATGTGAGACCAGGGAGAATGGGAGTTGGCCAGGGAGACAAGCTACCTTTTGTTAGAAATTTTATTGTACTGAGGGCTATGCATACATTATCTCTGGAAGTTTCTGTGATCACTCTATTCTATATAATTGACGCTCAGAGACATTAAGTAACTTGCTCAAGATCACACAGTTGCTAAGTATCTGAGCTAGGTTTGAACCTGGATTTGTAAGACCGCATGCCTTTAACCACTGGGGAAAGAAAAAAAGCCCATACTGCTAATCTTTGTAGGTTACGCAAATGTAGACAGTAAGAAAAAGAACCCATTTATTGATTTAACAGCAATAGTTTCATCAAAATATGTACAACAGCGTTATCAACAGCATGTAAAGGTGAGACATTAACAAAGGCACAAAGAAATGTTGGTTTGCCTTTATATTAAAAACACACACATACACACACACACATTTAGGTGAGACTAATGAAACAGTGCAAATACAGCAAGGCACATATAGGGCAGAAATATCATGAATCATGTGATCACATGATCTGATTCTGTGGTCATAAGGGTTTTCCTCCAGCCATACAAGAGCCTGCATGGTTAACCCCAGAGACTGTGAAGAGCAAGGTTGCTGCCTCCCTCTGTGGGTTAACCAAAGAGCAGTACTACTAAGCGCGACGTGGTTTCCTGATGGGATCCCAGAACAGAAAAATGGCATGAATGGAAAAACTAGTGAGAGGTGAGTGAAGTCTGCTGCTGCTGCTGCTGCTGAGGCACTTCAGTCGTGTCCGGCTCCGTGCGACCCCAGAGACGGCAGCCCACCAGGCTCTGCCGTCCCTGGGATTCTCCAGACAAGAACACTGGAGCGGGTTGCCATTTCCTTCTCCAATGCGTGTATGCATGCTAAGTCGCTTCAGTCGTGTCCAACTCTGTGTGACTCTATGGACAGCAGCCCTCCAGGCTTCTCTGTCCACAGGATTCTCCAGGCAAGAATACTGGAGTGGGTTGCCATTTCCTTCTCCCAAGAGTAAAGTCTAGAGTTTAGTTAAAAGTAACGTACCAATGTTAGTTTCTATTTTGACAAGTGTTCCATAGTTATTTACAATGATTGATATTAGGGCAAACTGGGTAAAGGGAATACAAGAACACTGTACTACTTTTGAAACTTTTCTGTAAAATAAAAAAGTATTGCAAAATGTAAGATTTGCTTTTAAAAAGTTAAGTAAAATTTAAATATAAAAATGAGAGAGAGAAAGAGAGAATGTAATTCTAGAGACTAGAAAATTATCTTGCTGTCCTCTTACTACATCCAAAGGGGACAACTATGCAGGGTAATTTTGCAAATGTTTTTCATTTTGTATGTTACTAATAGTATCATACAGATGCAAAATCCCTGGTTGTGTATATTTAAATAAAGAAGATGATTCTCAAAGATCAAAAATATTTATATATGTTAAGTAAGTCAAAATCTTGCTTTGTCTGAATAACTCTCTGGGGAGCTTATCCTTTTGCTAGTAAATCGTTAGCAGGAATTCTCTTTACAGGAGTGAGTATTAAAAGAATCTGCCACTAGACATAAAAGAAGACTTGGAAAAAAAACAGCAAAAAATACCATGTCCTGAGATAAAGACTTAGTATGCTAAAATTCAATTCTCCCTATATCAACCTGTAAACATAATATGTTTCCAACAAAAGGGTAACTATTTTTGTGGGGGAACTAGACAAGCTGATTTCAACAGTCATAAGCAAGCAGTCAGTAATGGCCATGAAAATCTGGAGGAAAAATAAGTAATAGGAGAGAACCAACTCTACAAGATTTAAAAGTACATAAAGAAACGACAGTTTTATTTTATTTTATTTTTTTTATGAAGGTTATTTTTATTTTTTTTTTATTTTATTTTATTTTTTTATAAATTTATTTATTTTAGTTGGGGGCTAATTACTTTACAATATTGTAATAGTTTTTGCCATACATTGACAAGAATCAGCCATGGGTTTACATGTGTTCCCCTTCCCGAACCCCCCACCCACCTCCCTCCCCCTCTCATCCTTCTGGATCATCCCATTGCCCCGGCCCTGAGCCCTTGTCACATGCATCGAACATGGAATGGTGCTCTGTTTCACATATGACAATACACATGTCTCAATGCCATTCTCCCAGAACGTCCCACCCTCACCTTCTCCCTCAGAGTCCATAAAATTGTTCCATGCATCTGTGTCTCTTATTCTGTCTCGCATATAGGGTTATCGTTACCATCTTTCAGATTCCATATATATGCATTAGTATACTGTATTGTTGTTTTTCTTTCTGGCTTACTTCACTCTGTATAATGGGCTCCAGTTTCATCCATCTCAGTAGAACCGGTTCAAATGTATTTTTTTTAATGGCTGAGTAATATTCCATTGTGTATATGTACCACAGCTTCCTTATCCATTCATCTGCTGATGGACATCTAGGTTGCTTCCATGTCCTGGCTATTGTAAACAGTGCTGCGATGAACATTGGGGTACACGCGTCTCTTTCAATTCTGGTTTCCTCGGTGTATATGCCCAGCAGTGGGATTGCTGGGTCATATGGCAGTTCTATTCCCAGTTTTTTAAGGAATCTCCACACTCTTCTCCATAGTGGCTGTACTAGTTTGCATTCCCACCAACAGTGTAAGAGGGTTCCCTTTTCTCCACACCCTCTCCAGCATTTATTGCTTGTAGACTTTTGGATAGCAGCCATTCTGACTGGTGTGAAATGATACCTCATTGTGGTTTTGATTTGCATTTCTCTAATAATGAGTGATGTTGAGCATCTTTTCATGTGTTTGTTAGCCATCTGTATGTCTTCTTTGGAGAAATGTCTGTTTAGTTCTTTGGCCCATTTTTTGATTGGGTCGAGAAACGACAGTTTTAAAAGCAAAGTGGTGCTGACTTGGACTAGAAAACTGATCAATGACATAAAACAGAATATCCAGAAACAGAACTAAATTCCTGAAGTAATTTAATACATATAATAGTAACTTGTCAAAACATTAAAGGAAAGATATATTATTTAATAAGTGATGCTGAGGCAAACAGATGGCAGTATGTAAAATACTAGTTAGGCTGGTTTTCTACCTTATATCTTCCACCAAAATAAATTCCAGATACACTAAATATTAATTCATAAACAAATAGATAAAAACATGGAAGGATTTTTAAAAATAAACTACAGTATTTTGGGAGAAGTCTCTTTAAGTATAATATAAAACCCTTAAGTCATAAAACACGAAGACCTGGATATCTGACTACATGAAAACAAAAATTTTCTGCATAGTGAATGGAGATAGATAAACAAAGTAAAATACAAACAGCACATTGGTAAATATGTTTGTGATTCATATTCCAGGAAAGAAGGTGAACATTATTAATATATAAAGAGCTGTAACAAATCAATAAGGAAAAGAACAAAATTCAATAGAAAAATGGGCAAAAGGATATAAACATACAGTTCACAGAACAGGAAATACAAAGAACCCTTTAAACTGAGGCAAATATGTTCATCTTTAAGGGGAATAAACATTAAACTGCACTAAGGCTCTATTTTCACTTTCTAGACTGGCACAGATCTAGAAGTTTAATATCATACAATGTTACAAAGGATGTGAAGAAACAAGCACTCTCTTATACATGACTGGAGGGAGTGTACATGATATTCATGTAAAGCAAGGCAATACAATTTCAAACAAAGCCACATTCTGACTTGGTAAGTCCAATTCTAGTTATTTATCCTCTAGACACACTCTCACAATTGCAAAATTCCACAACTACAAGAATAGTAATTGCCACATTGTTGATGATAGCAAAAGACTGGAAACTATCTAAATATCTGTTGATAGAGGACAGATTAAATAAACTAGGGTACATATAATGGAATGCTATCCTGCAGATAAAAAGAATGAAGCAATTCTATAAGGACTGAGAGGGAAAAAACCTCCAAAATATATTAAGTGAAAAAAGCAAACAATTGAACAACATGCTATTGTTTGGGGTGGGGGGGTTGTATATTCATAAATGGATATAAAATCTGTGTAGGAGAACAGGGGGACAAATGTAGAAAGAGATTTGGTGACAGTACTCTGTAATGTTACTCTTTTGGCATCTTGAATTATTTTATAATGAACAATAAGTCCATTTTAAATAAGGAAGATAAACAAAGTTAATTTTATATGAAACTCCATCAAATGCTCTGTAACTACATAAATGCATTTCTGAGAAGAAAGTGAAAACAAACAAAACCACCTGGTTCTTCAGGCCCCTGTCCCTGATCCTCAGTAGTCCCCACCCTCTCCCTAGGAAAACAATGCAGTGTTAAACCCTCAAAGCCGATCAGCTCAGTTGTTAAGGTAATTGTGTTTACTCTTTTCCAAACAAAGTCATTAGAATCAGAAAAGTAAACGTGCTCAGCCCTCCTGTTCTTTGATGTCATCCTTCTCTTTGCTCCCAGTGTGGGACTCCGCAGCCCAAGGCACCATGGCCCAGAGCCTGATGCACAAATTCTATAAGCATTGCCATAGCTACACCATACTGCTTGTGCTCGTGACGCAAAACAAACAAAACATAAGGGAAAAACAAATCTGAAATAAAACAATAAGCCCTGAAAAACACAAGCTATGGGGATTTTTCTGCCCTTTGAATGCTTGTAGAGATTATGAAACTGTGGAGTGTTTTAAAATTTCAGAACAGTTTTTCAGCGTGACCAAGTCCCAGATACAAGACCATTCTCTTTCCTGAAAATAACATCTGATCAAGGCAAATGGTATGTTGAAACAGTAAGAGCCAGCGTCTGTGCCACCTGAGCCTATCAGATGCTTTCCCTCTAGATGACCCTTGTTAAACATCACCTCAGCTCTAAATATGATTTTAGGATTTCAGGTTCCTAAGACTCCAAAGCTGGTGGCTGTGTAGTCATGCTGACTGGATCTACACAGGGGAAAGATAGAGCCATCCCTGCCCTATTAGACAAACTACTCGACTCATCCAGATAAAGCACTCTGGTCAATGGGACACCTATGGTCTCCTCCACTCCAAACCTCCCAGGGATCAGTAACACTCCCTTTCACCTCTATTCCTTATAGCAAAAAGTTTGAAGTTGGAAGGTATTTAAGAAAGAAAAAAAATAGAAAACAACTCAAAAGAAATTTGCTAGAATGTCTTTTGCTCATTTAACACCCTGAGGTTAAGCTTCTCTAATGGCATTTAAATCCTTGGGTTTTTTTTTCATTACTTTATGTACTTGCAATAAAAACATTCCTTTAGACGTTAGAAATTCTAACTAAAACAAGAACAAAGAGTGTTCCTTCTCTTCAGCTCTCCGCCCAAAAGTTATCATTGTAAATCAAGGTAAGAAAGTAAATTAACTACTGGCATTTAAATGTTTGCTGTCCCAAATATTTATTCTTTCCCACTCCCCCAAATTTGTTTCATACAAAACAATGCTCATAAAAACAATAAATATTCATTCTTTATCTACCAAAATTTTTAGATCAAAGTCCTGTGTGGCCCAAATCCTGAATAGCAAAAAGTAATGCTGTTTGTTCAGCAGGAAGCCTTCAACTTCCCAATAGCAATCTGACCAAGGTTGGTTTCCACTTATCTTTTAAGTACTGGTGTGCTAGGTATAAACATAAGAACATGATTAGCACTTCACATTTGCATAGAACATTGTGAATAGTTTCTTGTTGTTGTTTAGTAGCTAAGTCCTCTCAGACTTTTTTTTGACTCCATGGACTGTAGCCCGCCAGGCTCCTCTGTCTGTGGGACTTCCCAGGCAAAAATACTGGAGTGGGTTGCCATTTTCTTCTCCAGGGCATCTTCCTGATCCAGGGATCGAACCTGGGTCTCCTGATTAGGCAACCAGATTCTTTACCATTGAGCCACCACGGAAGCTAAATATCGTAATGTAGAGTGTGCCAGTGTGCAGCAAAGCCGGTGGCACCCACGCCAAGTTGTCAGTCTGTGTCTGCCTCCCATTACTAGAATGTAAACTCCAGGGAGGAACTAGGTCTACTCTACCCGAGCAATCTCAGAGCAGGAACCACATGCATTTGTTAAACTGACAAGAGTGCTGATGTTTTATTCTTTTCTTAGGCTCATAAAACTGCTACGGGCCCCCACTCATGCTCCCCAGCAAAAGGGAACTAGGGTCTCCATCTTCCCTGCCACATTCCTACTTTTCTGTCAGCTCCATTTAGGCTGAACATTTGTGGACAGCTGTTGAGAACCTCTGAGAAGAGGGTCCCCTACCCCCAGTCCTGAGGGGCACAAACCATCCCCACTGTTGGCAGCTCTGACATGCCAGAGCTTCACTGTCCTCCCTGACTTGTGGTGCCCCTTGAGTGCCCTCCTCCAATGCATGCACACACACACATGTGCACACAATTGCCGCGCTCAGATGACCAGACAGCCCCTGGCTTTCCATCCAGATCTGCAGAAGGATTCCCATGGTGTGTACACCTTTCTGCTGGTCCCCTAAGAGCTCTGGGTTTCCCTGAGAAGTACCTGTTCCCAGAGACTTTGTCTGTGTCTTTGCCTTGTTCAGGGACAAAGCTGTTGTCTCTGGGGACATGGTCTTGTGTGATGAACTTGGCAAACAACTTTAAAATGACTGTGGAGGATCCAGCCAGGGCAGATTAGTCAAGGGTAGATACATGTGCCCACCCCTGCAAACTGCTTTGTCTGTCAAGTGCCCCAGGGCGTCTCTTTCAGAGAGTACAAAAGAGAAGATGGAGGTTAAGTCGTAGACCTGGTGGCCTCCCAGGCGGCGCTAGTGGTAAAGAACCTGTCCGCCAACGCAGCAGACCTAAGAGGCATGGGTTTGATCTCTGGGTCGGGAAAATCCTCTGGAGGAGGGCATGGCAACCCTCTCCAGTATTCTCGCCTGGAGAATCCCCATGGACAGAGGAACCTGGGGGGCTACAGTCTATAGAGTCGCAAAAAGTTGGATAAGACTGAAGCAATTTAGCACACACGCACACACAGAGACTTGTAAACTGCTTTTAGTGAGATAGTTTACTATCCCACCAATTTAGGGACACACAGATATTGCTGGGCTACTAAGCCATCATATGTTAGTTGCTTCCAGTGAGTGAAATGTAAGACACGGCTCCCGCCTTCAATGTCCCTCATTAAAGGCGGTAGAGGGCACAGGTCCCAGGTCCCAGACCTGCCATAAACCCATCTGGATAACCTGTAGCCTAGCTTTGAGCTTCAGTTTTCATTCTGTGAGATGCTGTTACTCTGCTTTGCAGATTACTTCCAGGATTGGACATGACGTGTGACACACAGGGTGGACGGCAGGGAGGGAGAGATTCAGTAAATAACAGGCCTACTTATGTTGTATTTTAAGGGCTTGCTGAGATGCCTGGTCCCTGCTCTCAAGAGACTTATGGACATAAGTGGAGGGGGCAAACGTGTAAATATTACATAGGCCCCAGAATGGACCTCTCCATAGGGCGAAGCCCCAGAATGGGGAGCAAAGGAAGCACGGTCCTGCCTTTTGGGGTGGGGAAGTCCTTCACAGAAGAGGTGACAAAGGGACTTCCCAGGAGCCCAGTGATTAAGACTCCACACTCCCACTGCAGGAGCTGTGGGTTTGAACCCTGCTCGGGAAACTAGGATGCCATATGCTGCACATCTTGGCCAGAAAGAAGAAAAAAATAAAAGGGGTCACACAACCTGAGCCACGAAGGATGTTTAAGTAAGGACAAGCAAAGACTGGAATGGCATTGCAGATGGAGGGAACGGCATGAGCAAAGGCCTGGAGGTTCAGAACACCTGGAGCCTATAGGATAAGCCGAAGTCATACGGCATAAGCCTGCAGGGTGGGAAACAGGAAGCCTGAAGAGAATCAGAGGCAGAGTAGAGTGAATTTTTAGCCGTTACTTACATGCAACGGGGGGTGTTCATTGAATGTGTTTTCTCTTGAAAACCTTTCTTTTTATTAATTTTAATTGGAAAAATAACATGCTTATTGTTTAAGAAAAAAATCAAGTCATATAAAAGCAATAAAATAAACCATCCTGCCTCATTCCCTAGAGGTTAACAGTTTAGTACTTATCCTGGACTATTCACTGAAGAGTGTTATAGGAACACTCTTCACTGTGTTTTTTTAAAAAAAATCTTTTATAAAAAAAAAGATCCAATTTTTTATTTAAAATAAAAATCACTCTTGATATAAGGTGGTGGGTAGGGTGACTGAAGGTGGGGAGACTCCCCCAGTGCCAGGGGCACAAACACCACAGGCCCTGTGTGGAGACAGTGCTGTGGGGCGAGAGGAGGGAGCTTGGTTCCTCATCAGCTGCAGGAGTGACAGAGAGGGGGGAGTCAAGCAGGACATTTTAATTTCTGCTTAAATTAATGAGACTGGATCTACAGAAGAAACACAGGTATGTGGGGTGAAATTATGAGCATAACTCTGGACGTTATGAGAAGTGTGGCGTGGCCTGGGACATCCAGGAAAGGAAGTCATACATCTGGGGTTAAGGATAGGAATCAGACTTAAAGAAGTAGACATGCAGGAGATTTCATGTGATGGTGAGATTGCTCAGGTAGAAGCAGAGGAAGGCCCACATTTAAGAACTGAGCAGAGATGGGGGCCTTTACAAGGATGAAAAGGAGCTGACCCAGGAGGGGAGACAGGAGAGCATGCCACAGTCAGTGAGGCTCCTTCCAGAAGGATCTGCAGTGTCTAATGCTGTGAGTAATTTGACTCAAGTGAAAATGAGCTTTGCTCATAGTAGTCAGGGAGCTTTACTGGAATGGGTTCAGCACATCATTTATGTATATTATTAGAAAAGAATAGGAAGGAAATATAACACAATGTCAACAGTCATTATTTCTGGATGTTGAGGTTATGGGTGATAGCTATTTCCTTCTGTTCCTAGAAAAAAGATGAGGGGGTAACAGAGGAAGAAGAAGGTACAGTATTCCAAAAGGAAACATTTAAAAATTATATCATTAAAACAAATTTATTCAACATGTCCAAGCATTTAAAATTGTAAGGGAAGACAATAACTTTATAGGGAAAACAGCATAAAATAATATTGCCACTACGTTACTGCTTGCTGTTTTGCAAAGCATGAAGCATGAAGCATGAAGCACGGCAGGAAACCCCCTACATGAAGTATGGTGGGAAACTCTCTGGTTCCCCCAAAAGATCCCACAAAGTCAACTCAGGAACCCACAGCAGGGTGTTCCCCAAATTTCAGCCATTTAGTCCATGAATTTTGTCAATTCCCTTTACCACTAGTCCTGCTATTTAATAAACACTGCATTTAAACCAACTCATTTCTTAAACTTAAATGGATTCATTTCTATGACAATAGTAAATATAAAATAATTAGCACAATACATAGAAGGTAACTGAAAAATTAGTATACTGAAAACAAAACAATTGTTAGTAATTCTAGCAAGATACTCTCAATAACGCCTGAGGCCTGAACTAGCTCTCTGGTAACAAGGAAGATCAACACTTGTTGCTGTTGTTCAGTCGCTAAGTCATGTCCAGCTCTTTGCAAACCCAGAGACTGCAGCATGCCAGGCTCCTCTGTCCTCTACCCTCTCTTGGAGTTTGCTCAAATTCATGTCCATTGAGTCGGTGATACTATCTAGCCATTTTATCCTCTGCCACCCCCTTCTCCTTTTGCCTTCAGTCTTTCCCAGCATCAGGGTAAGAATGAGTGGGCTCTTTGCATCAGGTGACCAAAGTATTGGAGCTTCAGCTTTTCTGGTGGGTCAGTGGTAAAGAATCCGCCAGCCAATGCAGGAGACACAGGTTCCATCCTTGCATGGGAAAGATCCCCTGGAGAAGGAAATGGCAACTCACTCCAGTATTTTTGCCTGGGAAGTCCCAGGGACAGAGGAACCTGGCGGGCTACAGTCCATGGGGTTGCACAGAGTCGGACACAACTGAGTGACTAAACAACAATAACAATCAACAGCACTAGAAGTGGTTACAGTCTTACTGGTAGTGTAGTTTGGATTTAAGAATTCCATTGCAAATCGTTTACTTGAAAGGGGAAGGAAACATGGAAACACAAATAAAAGAGTTGGGAAGCAAGAGAGAAAAGGGAAGGAAGCCAATAAATGATGTATTATCAACTCAGTGATCACTCTGGGCAACTGGTGCTTAATCCCCCTGGGCAAACTCTGGGAACCAGTGCAGAACACACGTCAGAACAAACCCACACAGTGGGTGAGAGAGCTGGGGTATCTGAACACCAATCACTGCTAAAGGTTGATCGTGGAGATATTAATTTCCTAGCATTACCAGGCTATCTTGAGGTCAGCAAAGCAGGCCTCAGAGGCAAGAGACGAACTCAGGCAAAGAATACAAGTGCTGCAGCTGGAAGGCTGGCAGGAGGACACTGACTTGATAAAGGTGGCAACATGGACAGGGCTCCAACAGAGGCTGCTAGATACCAAACTGAGGCTGCAAGAGAATACAAAAGGAAAGCGTGTCCATTTGTCAATCCCAATCTCCCAATTCATCCCACACCCACCTTCCCCCTTGAGATTGACACTGAGATGATTTACAACTACCATATATAAAATAGATGACTAATGAGAACCTACTGCATAGCACAGGGGACTCGATTCAATGTGATGACCTACATGGGAAGGAGATCTAAAAGAGAATGGATATACGTATACTTAGACTGATTGACTTTGCAGTATAGCAGAAAAAACAACACTGTAAAGCAACTATACTCCAATAAAAAC
The DNA here is from genome assembly GCF_054371585.1 of Giraffa tippelskirchi. Classification (NCBI taxonomy): domain Eukaryota; kingdom Metazoa; phylum Chordata; class Mammalia; order Artiodactyla; family Giraffidae; genus Giraffa; species Giraffa tippelskirchi. The sequence goes on along the minus strand of NC_137275.1, from coordinate 92,652,247 downwards.
ATTCTTTTAAATAAATGAAAGGAAGTTCTCTCATTACTAGAGTCAAAACAATTTATGGAGAACCTGTTAATCACTCAAAATCATCTCCCACACCACCAAGCTAAGATTCCCCTAGCCCAGGAAATCAGATAACTTGGTAAGCCTGAAGTAATTCAGAAGGTACTGAGTCTAACCCAACAACTGTCTTGAGGAGCCTGGTCAAATCTCATCCATACCAGCTTACTGAACAAACAGATCTTTTACAGTATTTTAAAATTTATTTTCCTCCCTATCAGTTAGAAATAGCCTCATCATATCTGCCTGTCCAACAGAGTGGTCAAAAAGTGTCTTCTCTAAGGAAGCAAGTCATTAGGGTGAAAATCTGTGTTGACAACATAGACAAATGAGAGTATGCTCAGTCATTCTAAAAAGGGCTTTTTACCCTTAAAAGAAAAGACAGTAAATTCCTTTGAGTAATAGCTCCCTGGATTCATTTAAAATATGATTTACTTATAAATATCAAACTCCACAACAGCCATAGCTCACAACTATAACAAAGGATAAAGTATACAAGTTCCAGGTGCTACCAGTGTTTGTAATTTTTATAGATATTCTTTCATTCAACAAATATTTGTGGGACTGTTTCTGTATACCAGGAACTATTCTAGGTGTCTGGAGATACAGCAATGAAGGAAACACAAAAACCCCTTTCCTCCAGGAAACTACACCCTAGTGAGGAAGACAGTCAATAAATAAATGAAAAATATGTACAGGATGTCAGCTGGCAATGTGTTACAAACAAAGGAGGAAAAGAGTATAGGGAGGACCCTTGGCTGGGGACACATTCTAATTTTAAATAGGGTGATCGAAGAAGACCTTACTGACAAGAAATATTCAGAAAGACCCAAAGGAGGTGAGGGAGTAAGCCATGTGAAGATCTGGGAAAGATAAACAGAAAGAGAGCAAATAGTCTATGTGGGGATCGTGGGGCAAGAACTCATGTGAGATTTGAGAAACAGCAAGGAAACTGGTAATGCTGGTTCAGAGTCAGAAAAGGGAAGAGCAGAAGGAGACAGAGAACAGAGGAAAAAGGGATGAGTGGGGGTCATGTAGAGGCGCGCAGACCATTGTGAAATCGTAAACTACTGGAGAGTTCTGGGCAAGGGAAAGACCTGACCTGACTCAGGTTTAAGAGGATCCCCCTGACAGCTCGCAGATGATAGACACAGGGAGACTAGTTGGGAGGCTGTTGTCAAAATCCAGAAAGGTGATGGCAACTTGAACCAGGTTGGTGAGAAGTAGTTGGTTCTGGTCATATTTTATAGGTCACAAAGTACAGGCTTTGGAGATAGATTAGATATGGGAAACAAGAGAAATGTTAGGGTGAAGGATGGTGCTAAGGCTTTTGGCATGAGCAGTAAGTAGAGAAACAGACCTATTGTTTCCTGAGATAGAGAAGACTAAAGAGGAGCAGATTTGGGGAAAGATCAGAAATTGAATTTTGAACATGTGAAGTTTTAGATACCTATCAAACATCCCAATGGAGGGTCTGTAGTCAGTTGGAGCAAGTCTGTACATCAGGGATTAGGTCTAGGGCAAAGAAAAGACTCTGGGAGCTGCTAGTACTCTTGCCTGGAAAATCCCATGGACGGAGGAGCCTGGTAGGCTGCAGTCCACGGGGTCGATAAGAGTAGGACTCGACTGAGCAACTTCACTTTCACTTTTCACTTTCATGCGTTGGAGAAGGAAATGGCAACCCACTCCAGTGTTCTTGCCTGGAGAATCCCAGGGACAGGGGAGCCTGGTGGGCTGCCGTCTATGGGGTCACACAGAGTCGGACATGACTGAAGCGACTTAGCAGCAGCAACAGTATATTTAAAGCCATGAAACTGGATGAGGTCAACAAGGGAATGAATCAGACAGAAGGGGCTGAGAGGCTGAGCCACAGGGGCAGTCCACCAACCAGAGGTCAGGGAGAACATGGGGGACAAGCAGAGGAGACTGAGGGATGGCCCAGAAGACCAGGAAAGAACCAGAAGCTGATGGTATCCTGGAAACAATAAAGTTTTGAAGAAAGAATAGTCAACAGTGTCAAATGTTGATGGTGGTCAAATAAGGAGAGTGAGAACTGACCATCAGATTAAGCAGTTTTGGTGAAGAGCTGGGACCAAATACATGTCCACAGTGTGTTTGAGAGAGAAGGGGTGAAGAGAAATGTATTATATTTACCACCCTCTTTGTGTTGGTGATTTTGGACCCAAAAGAAGTGTCTGATTTTCCCCCCGACAAAATTAAGTATAATTGAGTATTAACTCTGCTTAATTTATTAACTCAGGTTAAAAAAAACCAAACAGCTTTTTCTTCCACAGTAGGGTGTTTGCCTAAGATTTTTATAATTGGTTTAATTTTCTGCTTTACTTTTTACATGAACAAAAACACTGGCTACACACTATAATATGTGTGGTATATCTGGTAAATATTCTTCATGTGTAGTCTCTGTAGTAAGCGACCTGAAGTATATCATTTATATAAGTCAGTAAATATGTATCTCTTTCTCTTCCCATCTGGTGGGGCATCAATAACCTAGAAGAGGGGTTTGCCTGGTGGCTCAGTGGTAAAGAATCCACCCACCAATGCAGGAGACACAGGTTCTATCCCCGATCTGCGAAGATCCCACATGCTGAGGAGCAACTAAGCCCTTGATCCACGACTGATTAAGCCTGTGCTCCACAGCCCGGGAACCCAACTACTAAAGCCCGTGTGCCCTAGAGCCTGTGCTCCACAAGAGAAGCCACCACAACAAGAAGCCCTCGAACTGCAAGAAGAGAAAAGCCCCTAGAGAAAAGCCCGTGCAGCAGCAAAGATGCAGCAGAGTCAAAAATATAAATAAATAAATAAACATAATCTAGAAGACAGGAAAAAGGAGATGATAGGAAGAAAAAGAGAAGCAAGCAATATTCTGAATTTTCTCCAGCCTGATGATGGAGTTAGCTCCATTTAAATTCAGTATCGACACATGGAATGAACACACAAAGTCACAATCATCAGTGTCCACAGTATCAGAGGCTGGGAGTATAACTACCTTACTCATGTACAATGTGAATTAAGTTACCAAAATAAAAAGAGAAATTTCTCTTTCCTTTTCAATTAAATCTGTGTCCTGTTGATCTGAATACAGTCCTGAGTTTTTTTTTTTAACTATTTAAATTAGTTGTAATGTCTGCAGTATCACTTTTATTTGATTTTGAATTCTTCTTCCATCTTAGAAGAAACCACGAGGAAATAGGATTTCACTCACTCCCTGGTTAACTAGAAGTGATAGCAGTTTTACTCAAAGGCTCATAGTCCCAGGCTATAAATTATTGTTTTATTTCTTTTCCTTTTCCTTCTTTTTTCTCCCCTTCAATTAAAAAAAAAAGAACAGAAAGAGACAGTATAGCTGAAATAGAGTTATTTCCATAAAATGTTTCTTCCACAGTGCTGGGAGTCCTAAGATAAGAGTCCTATATTCAAATGTGAGAGGTAGAAAATGTAATTTACTTCAAGCATTATGTGAAACAGAATAGGCTCTTTAAAAAAAAACATAGTAAGTGAGATACTCACAGTAACTAACGTAGTATAATGACCCCTTGATTTTCAACCTTTTTTCATGTTTAGTAAGTAATCAAAAAATAAATAGATATGATGATGATGATTTTCATTTAAAGATCATTTTTGCTGTTGCTATTGTTGGAATAATGAATATAATTAATTATAGAACATTAACTCTTGCATAGAAAACAAACCAAAAATACCCACTTTGGTTTATAAGTGAACAGGAGAGACAAAAAGTATTTAATAAGTAAACTTCTTTTTCACTGCTGCTGCTGCTGCTAAGTCACTTCAGTCATGTCCGACTCTGTGCGACCCCATAGACAGCAGCCCACCAGGCTCCTTCATCTCTGGGATTCTCCAGGCAAGCATATTGGAGTGGGTTGCCATTTCCTTCTCCAGTGCATGAAAGTGAAAAGTGAAAGTGAAGTCGCTCAGTCATGTCTGACTCTTTGCGACCCCATGGGCTGCAGCCTACCAGGCTCCTCCGTCCATGGGGTTTCCCAGGCAAGAGTACTGCAGTGGGGTGCCATTGCCTTCTCCGTTCTTTTTCACAGATTATGACAATTTTTAGTGTCTCTCTATCCAACTGGCCTTCTCATAGACATGGATCTTTTTCATTATCTTAATTTTCAGCTCATTTATAATTTATTACCGACACAGCCACTATACAAAGGTGTTTTCTTACCTAAGTGACTCTTTGTGGTGACCAACTGACCACCTTAGGCACCAAATCATCCTTCTTGTCAGCTTTTAATTCCCTTCATTTTCAGGGATCAAACTATGAAATTCTCATAGCTCACCAGTGCAAACAGTTTATCAAGCAATTTCACACCCAGATGCTGCAGGGCTTACGACAAAAGGGGGACAGATGAAGGCAGCGAGAAGCAAGATGGCAACCGGGAGTGTTCTGCAGTACATACCTGGGGTAAACCCTGAATGTTGTCTCCACATTTTTGTTTTTACTTCCCTCACAGCATGCCATGTCTCTTTGGACTACCAGGATAGTAATCCAAGAAGTTCTGACAGTTAGGAAATCATTTGACCTGAAACTCACTGCAGTTCATGCCACAGCCCTCCTTTGGACAGTTTTGACCTGTTTACTGGTTGGATTGTTCTGGCATGGGCATCTGAACCCACATTTTAGTTGATAAAATCTTCCCTTTCCTGGAAGTGCAGGTTTATCTTCATATTAGAGGAAGAAAGACAGAGACAGAAACAGAGAAGAAGACAGAAACGTCAACTATTTCACAATAAGGGGAAAAAACATCAGACTACATCCTGTCTGTATATTTTAACACTTCCTATAAGAGAAATCCAGGAAATATGCTTTTTTTTCCCCCAGTGAGTACAATTTTGTGCCACAGCCAAGAGACCCTCCTGTTTGCTGAGCTTAACTGCGTGTACCCAGCAGACTAGATCAGACAGAGGCTAGAGGAATGTTAAACTCAGTAGGCATGGGCTAGGGGGACGCACAAATCTGCTCTATTGCTTTGCTGTGTTTCTACACCCACCAAGGATCCCCATGGTCCCAAGTCTCTGGGATGCATCTGCCTCTGGATATCACCCCATCACTTCCTTCTCAACTTACCCCACAGCCTCCTCCACCAAATGTCTATGTCTAAAGCACCCCAGACCTGTTCTGATTGCTGTGTCTGTTGGGATCACAAATATCATTTCATCCGTTACACTGAAAAACAATTTGCAACACAAATATTTCAACAAATTTACTTGGTCCATGTTTCAATTCAGCATTTCAATTGTATTTCAATCAAATACTATGAGTTTCATTTCTTCCCTTCCTATAATGTACATTATCAACACATTTTCTGGAAAGGCATATTTCAATCTGACAAGTTTTTCAAATGGAGAAATTACATCATAGAGTTTAAGGGAAATGTGCAAAGCAGTCAGTAAGAAGTCTAACAACACATGACATGTCACCAAAAATGTAGCTTAAAAAGTTGCTTCAAAATAAGTTCATCCCAACCTAGAGTCTGTCATACAGACTGAAGTAAGTCAGAAAGAGAAAAACAAATATTGTCTATTAAAGCATATATGTGGAATCTAGCAAAATAGTACTGATGAACCTATTTGCAGGGCAGGAATAGAGACACAGATGTAGAGAATGGACTTGGGGACAAATCAGGGGAAGGCGAGGGTGAGAGGAATGGAGAGAGTGGCACTGACATACATACACTACCATCTGTTAAGCAGATGGCTAGTGAGAAGCTGGTGTATACACAGGAACCTAGCCTGGTCCTTTGGGATGACCTAGAGGGGTAGGATGGGAGTGCAGGTGGGAGGGAGGCTCAAGAAGGAGGGGATGTATGTATTCTTATAACTGATTCACATTGTTGTACAGTAGAAACCAACATGACATAGTAAAGCAATTACCCTCCAAGTAAAAATAAAGTTTAAAAAAGTTCATCCCATATCTCTGGGAATTTCTGATGATTGAAATGTTCTATATCTTGATTGGAATGATTATGTCACAAGTGTATATATATATATATATATATATATATATTTATAAAAACTCACTGAATTGTACACTTAAGACCTATGCATTCCACTGTTTAACTTTTAGCTTAGAGATTAACAAGCCCACCTTTCTGACTGCTATAAATGATCAGAGCCCCTTTGTACTAGTCTCCACATACCTACTAGCTGGCCTTGAAATTAGCACCTCATCCTCTTATTTTCCTTGCTGATTACTTATTTTCTTTCTTTTTTATTATTATTGTCAAAATTCCCTAGGATCAGTTCATTTTTTAAATATTTATATCATGTTACATTTAACATTTTTTACCTTCTTCTTTTACTGTATATAAATACTGATTCAGTGTATAAATGTTCTAAAAGTACAAAGAAGATAAAAACCATCCATGTCTTTACTATTCAGAGAACACTACTCCCAGTATTTTAGTTTCTACCCTTCTGAATATATTCAATAGACACTGACTGAGTGCCCACTGTGTGGCAGGACTTGTCCTAGGCACCAAGTACTGTGCTAAGCAAACAGTACCCTTCCATCATAGAACTTAACATGCTAATAAATGATACATACAGAGGGATTTTTTTTTAAATGAGTCAGGACTGTGCTTATTCCTTTATAATCTGATTTTTCCACTTAGCAGTAGACCACTAATATTTTTTCAAGTAAACAAAAATTGTATGATGTCATTTTCATACCTGCATAGTGCTCTATGGCATGGCTACATTAAAATTCACTTAATAAATCCCCTAATTCAAACAGCTAGACGTTTCAAAGTTATAACTTACATTTCTCTAAACATCTCATTACAATTTTTTAAAAATATATATTTCATGATCTTGCTGGTAAAATAATTTTAGGAATCATGGCTAACATAACTGTTTTCCTTTAAATAACCTTCACTTCAGTGGTGGCATAAGCTTAAGCCTTAATTTCCTGTACTTTTGAGGAAAGACTCTATAGGTCATTTTCAAAGTCACAGTAAAGGATGATGTGTTCATGTACTTACACCCAAGAATACTTTCTACTATAAAGGTACACCAAGGCCTTGGAGGTAGATACCGCACCAGAAGGTTCTTTACACATTTCTTCCAGGAAATTACCCTGCGCTCTTTCTTGCATCAGGGTTTAAATCTCTGAAATAGGTGAAATGATTTCTGCAACTATAAAGCATTTGCCTAAGCCTGGGGCTAGTGCCTTATGAAGATGTTTTGGTTGAAAACTCCAGGCACAGGACAGAGGGAGATTTACTATCTGGCCCATGTGTGGTCAAGAAGCCACTGAGGAAGTAAAGCTGAAAATGCAGTCTGGGTGGGAGTGGGAGCTCTCTACATTTCCGGACAAACCTTTGATCCTACAGAACTTTGAGCTCAGAAATTTTGCAGGGGAGGAGAAAGTCATTCTCAAAAATATGATACAGGAAATCGTCAACTTACATATTTCCCAAGGTTCAACAGTAAATCTATTATTTACAATGTAGAAAAACACTCAGAGAAACAATTCAGCAACACACCTGAACAACAACTATTCACTGAGCCCCTATTACGTGCAAAGCACTGTTATAGTACACTTAAGATGATGGTCACAATCTCAAGCTGGTACACAAAGGCTTATTTCACTCTCCAATGAAGTTGAAAGCCTATATTTGCGAAGAAAAAAGTACGCAACAATATATTGTTATAATATTCTTTGATATATTTTTTGATCATCTGCTGTTTTGAGGGAATTGTGCAAGGTATTGGGGAGGGGGTGCTTTACAAAGATGATCCAGACAAAACTTGACAGACTACAGTCGTGTTACTACAGATGTTCTTCTGAGCCCTCCAAATGACCTAAGAGTCACACTCTCAGCTGTTGTGGACAACACACCAAATTTGAAAAACTTGGTATTGTAGTGTGTTGTAGACAACACATCAAATTTGAAAATTTTAATATAAAATAAAGAATATAAGATCTCTCATTATACATTGAAATGGTATATTTTGGGTATGTTACTTAAATAAAATGTACTATTAAAATTAACATGTTTCTTCTAGTTTTTTAATTTAAAATTGCATGATACTTGTATCAGCAGTGCTGATCTACACAATTATAATTACTACCTACTCAGTGCTTATAACATATGTCAGTTAACTTTATACCAAATATATGTGACTTTCCACAAAGGAGGTATTACAGATGAGGAAACTGAGGGTTCAAAGGCCATAATAATTCATTTTAGTCATTTTTTAGAAGATTTTTTTACATGGACCATTATTAAAGTCTTTATTGATTTGTTACAGATTACTTTATGTTACAAATTACTGTTTTATGTTTTTGTTTTCTGGCTGTGAGGCATGTGGCATCTTAGCTCCCTGGCCAGGGATCAAACTCATACCCCTGCACTGGAAGGCGAAGTCCCAACCACTGGACTGCCAGGGAAGTTCCTATATTATTTCATTATTCAATACATACCTGGTATATTTTCTGTGCACCAAGGGCTGTTGGAGGCAGTGGAGATATAGCAAAACAAAGTCCCTACTCTCATAGAATTTACATTCTAGTGGGAGAGAAAGGTAATAAATAAGAATAAAAAATATATCAGGCAGTGAGAGTGAGGAAAGATGAAACCTGTAAAAGATGGAGAGTCCATAATTGGGGTGAGATGGGATTGGACTATTTTTCAGATGACAAGGTCTAAGAAGTTGTTATCTGGGCAGAAAACATGAAGTGAAAAAGGGAGTCCTGCGAATATCGACCTGGCCAGGAGCTTCTGGGCCAAGGCATCAACAGGTAAATGACCAAGGGGTGGGTGGGCGTGGGTGTGGGGTGTGGGGGTGGGGGTGGGGGCGGCGCACTTGACACACTGGAGCAAGTTGGAAGCCACCACAACTAGGAAATGGCTCTGCCTGCACCGTGACACGTGGCTGTTACAGGGCATGTTAGGAGGTTACTGCAGGAGGGCAAGAGAGATCTTACGAGGTTTGTCTGACTCAGCCACTGGAGATTTGCTGTTCCTGCATTACAAAGTAAAATAATCTAAAAATTATCCAGAGAATTTAAACAGCAAAGGTCAAATATCTGGAGAATTTAAGCCTCAAAGCATATTTAAGAGTCTGTAAAGTTATCTTTTGGCAGTCAAAAATCACTATCAAACTTCACAGAATAGTAATTTATCTCTGTCCTTTGCTTTCTGCCAATTTAACCTAAGGGAAGTGGACTTGAGATCTGTAATTGGCAGAGTGGGATTGCAGGACCTTTAAGTCAGATTCAGATCAAGCAAATTAGTTTCATTTTTGCCAAAGAAAAGTGTTTTGTTGAGCCAGATGACAATTTTGAAGCCTAAACTATTTGCACTGGCTCTGTCTACCTTCTGAACTACTCTCATAATTGCTAATTCTGAGTTTAAGGATAACAGCACACACAAGACAGAGTTAAGGAAAGAACCTTGGATAAATGTATAAATTAGTCTGAATAACTCCACTCACTAAGTTTGTTTTTATGGACAGAAGTAGTTCAAATAAAAGCAAGCATCCTCAAGGTTAAATGTTAGGTAGGCCAAGTCCTTCCTCTTCTGAGATGAAGATGAAGGTTTAAAATAGGTACCCAGTTTCAAATGAAAACAAACAAAAAATCAATCACAAGGAACCCCAAAAGTCATGTCATGATAAAAAGGAGGCTCAATCCTGACCCTCCAGGTTAGTTTATTTACTTTGATGGAACTCATTGGGAAATTGTTCAGCTCCATGCTTCACTATGCCTGTGTAGATGTGTTTTCCAAGTACTGGATGTAGTTCCTGTCAGTCAGGCACTTTCCTGGAGCACTAAAATGTACAGATTACACACATCAAAGAAGGGCTGCAACCACTGTACTTGAAATTTACACAAATCTGTGCTATGAGTAACTGGATAAACAATGAGACTAATGACCTTGTTCTGCATTAATCTCCATATGGCTCTGTTGGTACTGCTCTTGCCTTTAGGCAAGAAGGTTGTGGCTTTGGCTTCTAGCCTCAAACCAGGGATTAGGCGCTGGCCCAATACTGACAGAGCCCAGAGCCCTGCTCCTACAGCCCAGGGAGCGTGAGCAGGCTACAGAGGCTGTCCATCTTAAGAGGTACGTTTACCACGATTCAAGAAACACCCCTATTACCATATTCGCTGAGGAAACAGGTTTATAAAAATAGGAAAAATCCTTTAGTCATGCCCCCCACCCCCACCTTCAGAGAAATTACTTTCTTCCAGAGGGCCTCAGGTTTTTCCTGAATATTTTTAGGGCCTTTCTAACGAGCCCCCCAAAATAAGACAGAACCCTCAGTGCCTTGGCCCCATGTTCTTCTTTCAGCCAAGAATAAATTTTAAAAATGGCTGCATCCAAAAAGAAGAGTAAAAGGAAGGACTGAAGTGCACTTGCTCAGCATTTGTCTCATCTGGGACTCTGCGGAAAGGATATGTTAAAATTTGAAGGTTTCCCCTCCTAAGTACTCCCCTACCCCCACATTGCTGTAGAGTCCCTTTAATACTATTTGTGAAATTTGCATGTTGCTGCTAGAAGAGACTGTCAAAGGAGTTGGAACATCTCAGAAGGGTGCTATACCTGAGCAGCCTTGGGCCACAGTAAAAGGAGACCAGAACACTGGAAACCACCCCTTACCCCTGCTTTCATCACTTTGTATACAGGTCACAGTGAAAAATTTATACTGGGAGGTGGAGCCCAGGAAATGATTCCATCAATGGGGTTACCCTGGGTTAGGATCACGCATGAACCACACTCAGCTAAATGCCCAAAGTGTTACACATGTGGCACTCCTGTCACTTCACACCCAGCCCCAGCCATAAACTTTATTGCCTTGTAAACTTGAGATGCCTCAATCTAACACATGTAATCACATTCAATTCTGAAACAATTTCTGGCGTCCCAAGAACACCTCTTATACACCCTTCTAGTCACTCTCCTTGTGTCCTTACTTCTGTTGTTTTGAGAATATTATACATATACATGTGGCTCCTTTCATAAGTGAGTGAAGTCACTCAGTCATGTCTGACTCTTTGCAACCCCTTGGACTGTGGCCTGCCAGGCTCCTCCATCCATGGGATTTTCCAGGCAAGGATACTGGAGTGGGTTGCCATTTCCTTCTCCAGGAGATCTTCCCAACTCAGGGATTGAATCCCAGTCTCCCGCTTTGCAGGCAGACTCTTTACTGTCTGAGCTACCAGGGAAGCTTCTTTCATAGGCCATCACATTACCAAAGATGTTTACAGAGTCATTGTCGGCTGTGTCAAATGCCTCACAAAAAAATCATCTAGGGAATTCCCTGGTGGTCCAGAGGTTAGGACCCCTCACTTCCATTGGAGAGGGCACAGATCACTGGCTGGGGAAAGTAGCATGCCATAGGTACAGCCAAAAAAGAAAAAGTCTATACCAGTGCCATTTTTCTTCATCCATTTATCAGTTCATTAAGAGTCCATCATAAACATGAGGAAGAGTTAAAGCACATTCTCTCTCTTCCTGGAATGTTCGTTCTCCCACTATACTCACACCTGGGATGACAAACCTAAGGTGATTTTGATGCCTTTACAACACAACTGTTGCAGACGTGGTGAGGGTCACAGCAAGAGATGTCTAAGTGTGAAACCATCCCCTTTTGGTCCTGTGGTAAAGATTGCTAGTGCTTTAAAAGTTTTTTGTTTGAAACTTAAAGAGGACTGCTTAAAAGTCATCTTTGCTTCATACCTGACATTTACATATACTTTCACATGCATTACCTCACTGAACCATTACAACAATCTTCTCACATAGGCTATTATTATACCTATTTTGCAGAAAGGACAAGGACAAGGTTAAATGGCTTGCCTGAGGTCACCACAGCATGAGGGGAAGTGGTGGTACCCACCTCCAACCCAGGATTTCCAATGCTTCGCAGTACACTATTGCAAAGCTGTCTCTTTATGTTGGTTTGTTCTGAAAAACAGAATATTGCTCAAGAAGTCCATTCAATAAGAGACCTTAGAGGGTTTTTCTTTGTTGTTGTTTTTGCTATAAAGACAGAAACCTTCTGGCTAGTCAGCGTGTCAGAAAAGATTTCCAGAATCGATCAATAAGAGGACATCATATCATAGACACCAGTTTTGATAGTGAGTGCTTTGGTAAAATAAGTCTTAACACTGGTTTTCCAGACTTCTCTAGAAGGAAACTACATGGCACACTGTACGGTGTGTAAAAAAAGCAGCACTGTGCACAAGGAACATGTGCACACGTGTGTGTCAACGTTCTCTCTCCAAATGGGGCTGCAGAAGAAAGTGCTAAGCATACCGAAATAAGGTAATATTTATGGCTGAAGAAATTCGACTTCACATAACGGCAATTATGTACAAGATATTTTCCCTAATAAAATTACTGCAAAACAAAATCTGAAGAAACTAAGTGTTTCCTTATGTCTTCTTTATTTTACTCCATGTGCTCAAAAATGGTTGCGGCAAAAAAAGAGTATAGCAAGCAGAGGCAGAAGAGTCCTAGCCAGACGGCCTCTGCTGAGGGTTGCTTTTGCTTTAGAAACTGGAATGTGTCCAGGCTTGATTTTTATTTTCAATTCACATTTCAGATCCAGCTCCCCAAACTCTTTGATCTTTCTCCCTGTCTCCTTACCCGGAAGAGAACCCTTGGCCTTCTCAGCTGGGAGCTGGGAGCACACGTGGAAACACTGGCTCGGATCCATATTCTTTCCAAATTTAGTCACACAAAGGGGCCTGCAAGGGAAAAAAGAAAGGATGAAAGCAGCAGCCGCCAGGGCTTCAAAGGCCGCGCCGCCGCGCCGGGCCCCGCGCAGGCGCCGCCCTCCGCGGATATAAGGCGCGGCTCGCGCGCGCGGGCGGCCTTTCTGCGCGGCGGCTCCGCGCGCGTCCCCGGCCCGAGGGCGGGTGGACTGGGGGCCCGGCGGCTGAGGGAGGGGCCGAAGGGCGGGCCAAGACAGGTCCGCACACCAAGTTGAAGACGCCTGAGAAAAGTTTTCAGAAAGGAGGGAAAAGACTTTCACGTCCAGCCCAGGAGGCGAGCCGTCCCGGCGGCCCAATTGTATTCCAGCTCCCACACCCGTCCCATCCTTTCCTGGGGATCCCCTTCCAGACTTTCACGCCGACTCCTTTGCGTCGGAGGCCGGGTCCCCGCGGGGGGTTGTTGGGGGTTCCGGTCGCGAAGCCGAGCCGCGGGGGCGCGTGGCAGGCCTCTCTCCGGCCTCCGCCGCTTCTCTGAGCCTATCGCGGGCTCCCCTTGTTCTAGTCCGCGAACACCCCGACTTGCCTCTTCTCTCTCCGCGTGGGCAGAGGGTCTGCCGGCCGAGCCCACAGATCGTGGGGTGGCATGTGGCCCTCCCTCGCGGGCAGTGGGAGGACCCGGCCCGCACGAGCGCGGGAGACGCCGCCGGAGGACTCCAGGGGCGCGCGGGCGCGGCGGGCTCCTGGAGGCGACCCCGCGGGGCTGCTTTAGGCTGCGGGCGTCAACGGGCTCCGGCCCCGTGGGAGTCGGGCGTCCGCAGGCGGCCGGATTTGGGAACGACGTTTTCACGGTCCCCCGAGTTCTCCGTTACCCCGGAGGGTGGGGGGCTGGGGGGGGGTTGAGTTTGTGTGTCTTAGGAGGAGGCGCGAAGAGGCGGAAGAACTCCTGGGACACAAACTGCCATTTCCCGCCCCCCGCTTTCCGAAAAGTCCGTTAAACTGAAGATGCCCACAGCTTTAATCCCCTGGTGACGCCGGGGTGGGAAATGGAGGGTGCTGGAGTTCCGTCCCTGGAATCACATTATTCGTTTTTCTAGTCCTTCACCCTCGCGTCTCTCTCTTCCAGCATCCTCTTCCGTGCCCCCTCCTCCGGCCACCTCCTTCCTCTGGGATCCCACCAAAGTTGTCGCTGGGAGAGAGTCCAGGCCACACAAAGGGGGAGACCCGGAGCCCGGGCGGGGGGTTAGGGCTGAGGAGGCGGAGAGGGTTCTGAAGGGCACCGCGCTTTTCTCTCTTCTCTGTAATTAAGTACTCATTGGAGTGTCTGCAGCTGACTTGACTTGGCAGCGACCCCTTCCCCCCACATAGGAGGGGTCTCTGGTGTGGGTGGGGGTCAGTCTAGTCCCCATGTCCGCACCCGCGGGGGGCTGGGCTGTATGTACCCTGCCGACTTCGAGAACCGCCTTTGCAGCCCCCTCTCTCCCTGTTCCGGCGCAGGGTGGGCGCCTCGCCCCCCACGCGCAGCGCGGGCGTCGGCGCCCGGCGCAGAAGGAAGTGTTGCTATAAAACAAGTCACAGTTCGCTCCCAAGGTAAACCCCAACCAACCAAAGCCATCAAAAGGGGAAAAACCAACAGCAATCCAGTCCTTAGCAATTGTTTCACGGTCGGAATTAAATCACATCAAAACGCCCCCTGAAACCCACATCCTGAAGGAGTGAACCTGCAGCAGCTAACCTCCAGTCGTTCGCTCGAGTTCACACGAACAACCTGCCTCTACATCCGAGAGAAGGGGGCGGCGGTGTCTCTCGCTCGCAACACCCACCAGGTCCCGGACCTTGCGCCCCAAAAGGCGGCTGTGTATGTTAATAGCAGCCCCCACACGAGTTAGAAGAGACCTCTCCGCGACACAAATACATTTGCCAGGAACTTCACTGAACCTGTAAAGGAGGGAGGAATGTCTTCCCGGGGTTGCCTCGCCCGTCCAGTGTCTCCCAGCTTTTCTCTCTGAAGAGACAGACTTCGCGTGGACATGTCAATCTCCCTTCCAGACAAAGCTTTTTTAAAAAACAAAAAAAACTTGAATGAATGCTTTCTAGAAAAGTCCCTTTTAAACGCACCTCATCAGAAGATTTGCAACAATGCTAAGGACAATCAGCGAACGAAACACCCCTCACGCCACCGGGAGGGAAAACAGTCACGCAAATAGAGTAAGACGCTGGGTGATTTCGTTAGAAACAGTGTTTCCAAAGGTGAGGTTTGCCGCAAAATACAAAACGCAGCCACCTACCCTCGGCCCTTCTAGTAAACGGTTCCTACTAGTTATTGTTCCAAAAATTCCCATCTTCTCGAGCTCTTAATCTCCAGGACACCTGGAGCTGAGCTCCAAATGACTCGGGGAGTCCAGATAATTAACATGAAGGAGTAAATGGGATTCGAATTAGTTGCGACACTTTAACGGGGAGAGGGGCAGATGTAGGAGTCGTCATTTAATCTCTTTGGCTTCCAGAAAATCCCCCCACCCCCACCCCTTGACAGTCTGATGAAAAGGAATCTTTACTCTGGCTGTTTTGGTGAAACTGCATTTTCCAGTTCTTTTCCTGTCCGTCGAATTGGCGCGTTTATGGGAGGACTTTTTACTTTGTTTTCCCATATTTCTTTTATAACAGGGTGTGTGTGCTCAGTCGCTAAGTCGTGTCTGACTCTAAGACCCCCATGGACTGTAGCCCTCCAGGCTCCTCTGTCCATGGGATTTCCCAGGCAAGAATACTGGAGTGGGTTGCCATTTCCTTCTCCAGAACAGAGGGAATAAATGTCTGACATAGCTACATGTTCACATCTCTGAGACATTACACTCACTGGTGCCTAGCAAAGTTGCATAATGCTACCAACCAAAAAGTAAAATGGGGTTTTCCCCCATCTTTTTAGTATTGCCTTACACATTGTAGAAAATTATTCTTTCTTTCAGGCGTAGCATTCTTAGCTATTTGCAGAGGATTTAATGCTTTACTCTCTCTGGCTCCCATCGCCAGCCCTTTAATGTTACCCTAACCCGAGATAGAAATTTTCCGTGTGACTACTGGCCATGCTCTATGAGACCAACTGAATGCTATAAATGATAGTTTTAAAAATTGCTTCCTAGTGAATTCCCATCTCAAGTAATTATCAATAAGCGATATTTTGAGTGCTCATTTAGAGCATTGCATTGTTAACGTCTTTACTTATACGATGTCTAGCAGCATGCGATTTCTCCCTTACACAAAAGAAGAGGGATCTTTACATGACTATTCCTATATAATAGAGCTAAAGTCTGATTCTGTAATGTTTTCCCCATTTTCAATTTAAGGGAGATGGAGACACATTTCTTCCTGTCTCTTGTTTACTGTTCTGAGGTTTTACAGATGGCTACTGTATTGGGTATAATAATTTTGCCTGGATTTTTAACTGAGGGAGTTTGAGAGCCAAGGAACAAAATGTGATGTGTTTTCAAACTTCAGCTTGGTTTATACTGTAACTTTCACAAAGCATCTCCTTAAAAGTCCTGTCCTTGTACAAAATGCATCAAAGAGACTGTGGAGGCTGGGAAATTTTTGAGGTTGAATTTGGATTTGCATCTTCAAGGGTCTCTTTGAGCCCGAAGTCTGAGGTGCCAGAGACTGCCCTGTCCTCCCTTCTTCTACCGGCTTCACGCTCCTGGGTCCTTTTGCCTTTTCCTCCCCCCCCCCAACTTGGGTGGTTTTTTTCGTTATGAGGTTCCCACACATTGTGGCATGTATCTTCGAAAATACACGAGCGACCTAGTGTAACTGTGTGTGAGCATCCTATGGTGAGGATGTAAGAAAAAGATCTTGCTTAAAAAGCGATAATTAAGATTCAGTCTTCGGTTTTTTCTTCCTATTTTTTCTCCTTAAGTCGGGAGGTTTTATTTTTGTTAGCATGTGTTCCCTTGACCTTTTACATGTATTTAGGAAAGCCACAACTCTCTTTCTTGTTCTTCTTGCTTCCGTTCTCTCTTATTAGTTGAGCAATGTGTTATGTTTCCCCTTTTCCTTCTCTGTGTCCCCATTCCCGCCTCATCCTCTGTCAGAGCATCTATCAATGTGGTGTCGATCACAGCTGCGGCGGCTTCTCTTTCATCTTCTTCCCACTGCCAGAGCAAGGGAGGGAGGGAGAGGCGGAAAAGAGGTGGGGGAGAGACTGGTGGAGGAAGGAGGGGGGTGGGTGGGAAGGCAACAAGAGAAGAGACACTTAAGATGATGAAGTTAAACCGCTGGGGCAGAGTTTCTTGTCAATTTCACGCGGGCAAAGCGTGCCTCTCGTGGGTTACAAGAAACGCCGGGTCCTTCCATCCCTAGCCAAGTTGCCTGAATCTTCCCCCTAGGCGCGCGCGTACGTACACACACACCCACACCCACACCCCCCTCTTCCCCCCAAAACCTAGGACTCGTCCTACAGGCTCTGGGAAAAGAAAAAAAAAAAGTCCTCAATCACCACCTCCTTCTCGCCGTCCCCCTCTCCGCCCCCCCCAGCGGGCAGCCAAGGAGAGCTGGAGGCGGGGGAGGGGAAGGGGAGGAGAAGCGACGCAAGTGGGCAGCTTTTCAGCGCCGGCGAGGCGCGGGAGGAGGAGAGGCGGCGGGGAGGCGCAGCCGCTCACCTGCGGGGCAGGGCGCGGAGGAGGGACCAGGCTGCGCGCTCTGCGGCGGAGGAGCTGGGACGCATCCGCAGCCCCGCACGCGGCCAAACTCCGGGCGTCTCCCACCCCCTGGCTGGGGGAACCGGAGGGGTACAGCTCTTTGACAAGCGGCTTGGCGGAGGCGTGGAGAGCAGCGAGCAAAAGAGCGAGCGAGCCAGACTGAAGAAACTCGAGCCGGGAACAAAGAGGAGTCGGGTTGTGTGTGTGTGTGTGAGTGTGTGTGTGCCGGCTCCAGCTCCCGGCAGAATCTTTTGGGTCCGAGGTCCCTGCTGTGACGCCCGGAGACCCAGTAGTGCCCTCCACTGCCGACTCCCTGCGCTCGCCGGCACAAACTTTATTCTTGGCAAACTTCTTCTCTTTCTCTTCCCCTCTTCCTCCGCCCCCCACCTTCTCCTCCGGCAGATTGAATGCGCCTGGAGAAGGAAAACCGAAGCGAAAGGGAAGGAAATAAGAAGCTTTGAAACGGACATCTTCAACCTGAGTGGCTTTTTTTTTTTAACCCTCCAGGAAGTGGACATTTCATTATCTTCTGATTCTCCTTACACCGTCTCTACTGGGGTAAACGGAGCCGTTTTGCTCAGCTCGTTCCTTTTCTCGGGAAACAAACCCCTGGATCGTCATCCAGGGAAGCTAAAGTGGAGAGATCCGCGAAGAGTCTCGCCGACAGACCCTCCCCTGCACTTTGGAGAGTCGAATCTCCTCCAGAACCGGCGTCCTCCGCGCGCAGACCCCGGAGACGCCGGGGGCGTGGGGCGGCCGCCCTGGCAGCCTAGCCTAGCGCGCGGCACAGACGCCCCCAGAGGCGCCGGCCGCCGCGGCCCTCGCAGCCCTGTGTTGTTCGGCCTCGGGGACGGGCGCCGGCATCGGTCTCCGCCGAGTGGGAAGGCGCGGGCGGCCACCGGGGCTCGGGTGCCGCTGCAGCAGCTCCGGCTGCCGGCCGCCAGCCCGGCGCTCTCCAGCCCGGCTTCCGCCCGCTCTCCTCCCTGACGCATCCTTCCAATTCTCCTTTTCCTCTCCCCCTTTTCGTTGATCCCTTCTCTTTTCTGCTGTTGCCTGGGGTGCACCCCCCGCGGAGCGGAGATTACACAGTGGTCGGGATGCCCCAACTCTCCGGGGCAGGCGGCGGCGGCGGTGGGGGGGACCCGGAACTCTGCGCCACGGACGAGATGATCCCGTTCAAGGACGAGGGCGATCCTCAGAAGGAGAAGATCTTCGCCGAGATCAGTCACCCTGAAGAGGAAGGTGACTTAGCCGACATCAAGTCTTCCTTGGTCAACGAATCCGAAATCATCCCGGCGAGCAACGGACACGAGGTGAGCTGGCCGCTGCCCCATCCCCGAGAGGCATGCCGGGTCCCGGGGAAGAGCCGAGGGAGGAAGGGAGGGAAGGCGCCGGGCAGCCCAGGCTCCTGGGGTCCGGGTAGGTCTGCTGGGAGCGGGATGGGGGCTGGGGGGGGCGGTGGCTGGGCTTCTGGTCAGCGTTCTTCCTGTGTGTGGGGTGGAGGGTTGTGCAGGGAAGCGTCCAAGTGTATCAGTTTTGGCGTTCGGTGACTAAACCGTTGATTTGCGGCCAGGAGAACCTGCCCTTAACCCATGACATTTCGCCTTCGGCCTTTTTGGTGGGGTTCAGAGGGTGCGGTGCATTAAGGCGAGGATGTCTGAACAGCGCTCCTGAGAAGTTCTTCTGTAGGACGGAAAACAAAGTGCACCCGCTATCTCTCGGTAGAGGTCTCTGCAAAAGTGCGTACACTACCGAAGGCTTAGGTACAGACGAGCAGAGCCGCAGGGAGAGAGGAAGGGGTGGCGGGCGTGGGCAGGGGACAGGCGTGGCCCGCCCAACCGCCGCCCAGCGGGGCTCGCGCGGGTCCGGCCCGCGGAGGGGGCGCGCGCCCGGGCGGCGGGGGCGATGCGGGGCCGGGTCCTCGCGGCCGCCAGGCCAGCTGCCGGAGCCGTGGGCGCGCCGAGCTGAGCCACCCCAGGAGGGCTCTCGCACTACCGGCCGCAACGCTGGTTTTCCCCATCTATCGCCACTTAAAGGGGAAAAAAGCACGCTTATGTCCGGCCCGAATCAGGCCTTAAATCTATGCAGAAGAAGGGCGAGTCAGAGAGAGGCAGCGGAAGCCAGGGCACCCACTCAGAGGAGGGTGGAAAGCGCTTATCAGATCTCTTGGCCCGCTGCGGGCGATAGAGTTGGTAACCCGAGTAGAGTAAATAGAGACACGTGGGTGCTGGCGAG
Organism: Giraffa tippelskirchi; assembly: GCF_054371585.1. Taxonomy (NCBI): domain Eukaryota; kingdom Metazoa; phylum Chordata; class Mammalia; order Artiodactyla; family Giraffidae; genus Giraffa; species Giraffa tippelskirchi. The sequence goes on along the minus strand of NC_137275.1, from coordinate 92,632,564 downwards.
AGCAAGCCGCGAGCGGGACCTCGCGGAAGGGCTATTTCAGGCCTCGCGGAGAGCTTCAGAAGTGGGGGAGGCGGATGGACCCTGATACCCGACACCCCACTGGCCACCGTTGTTCAACAACTGGAAGACGCTTTGGAGGAAATCCGGTAGCAAAGTCCTGACACTCAAATGGTGTCACCAACGCTTTTTCCCTCCAAAGAAATTTGGAGGGTATATTCTTTTTCCTTAAATGGCATCCTTCTGCCCCCAAAAAGAAAGCGTGTGGTTTTGGGGGCGGAGACATTTTGTGTTTTAAACAGCAAGTTTAAGAGCACCTCAGAATTACCTTCTTTATCCCAATGGCAGGGGTGAGTAACGCGTTTTGGAAGGCCGAGGGCCTGGGTCCTAAGGAAAACGTTGGGGTGTTCTCTCTCCCCTGAATCTTTCATCTCAACATGCCAACTTAGGGGGGAAACTGGGGTTGCCCAGAGCATACCTAACTCCACTTAAAAGATTTGTGACTGTGTATTGGGCGCGGAGAAGAGGTCACTGGGAGGACACATGTCCAAGGAACCAAATAGCCTCCGAAACACTTGAGGCCAAACTCGTATTTGTAGAACAGCCTTTTCACATTTCTACCCTTTTTCCTTGCCCTTCCTTTTTCTATAAATAAATTTGCCATCCACTTCACATTTTCTACATGTTTTTGCCTTGGGGAGAAGGGCGCTATGTTTGAAGCCCCAGAACTCAGGTATTAGGGCTTTGTTGTTAATCTTTGCTGGTGGTAAGTGGGCATGGGGCAGACCCAAGGAAGATGGGACGATACCACCGATTTGCACGTGGTTGAGTCTGGGTGGATGGTGGTTACTAGAACTGATATTAGCTGGGCTACCTTTTAGATGTCTGTAGCTCGACTCTCAAGTTTTTCTCCCTTTAACCACAGAATAGTTCACTTTCCTCTTGTAAGCTCGCACTGACAGCCACGGTAGCTTGGGAGCAGTGGAGCTCCTGCTGTAATTGGTTTGGGACAATTGCCTAAGACCCCCACCAGTGAGTCATGGGCTTGTTTTTATTTAAAATGTCATTGCAAAATGATATTGCAGCCTGCTTTTAATCAGCTCTGACTGAAGTAAACAGTGGTTGAAGAAGCTATCAAAATGATCAACCCCCTCCCCCCCACTCAAACTCCTATCACATTAGGCATCCAGGTAGTCTTGATGTATTTTAGTAAACTGTGGTCAGAACAGCAGGTGGATTGTTGACAAGTTCGTTTCAGTTGTTATTGTCATTTGTAGTTCCTAGTACTGTAGAAGTAGTTTTCAGGAACACATTGAAAAGATTTCCCAGGACTCAGTCCTAGCCTGTCCTCTTAGATTAATAAAACAGGTAGATTGAGTTGCACCTAATCCCCCTCTTTTGAGTTACCAGTGAATATGCATTTATATCATTATTGTCACAAACTCTAAAGCAATTTTCTTTCTTTTGGGGGTGGGGATTTGTGCTGGTAGGTGGCCAGACAAGCACAAACCTCTCAGGAGTCCTACCACGACAAGGCCAGAGAACATCCTGATGATGGTAAGATGCTAATTCTACTTCTCCCAACTTTATCATTAACATGTACAATTTGTGAATATTGGTACATTTTGCTGTTTTAATTTGCATCCAAGAAACTCAAAGCATATGTAATAAGATTGTGCCCGTTGTTTGAGCAAAATGGTAAAGAAAACCCAGAAAACTTATTGCTTACCTCTAATACATATTTCCATAATTATAAAACTGAATGAGTTAAAGGCCTTTGAATTTCCTTTGGCTTCCAGATTCTTTACGGAAAAAGAGAAATGTCTATAATGAGTTTTTCTCTTTTCCTCATTTTCCCTCATATTCTAATTGTCATAGAACTTTAGTATTTTTTTTCCATGCATTTTTACGAAGAGTGACAGTCTACACTAATTTATTTTCCAACAAGAATAGTTTCAAGTGGGCCTTCATTTGTTTGCTGTTTCTTGTTTTAGTGAGAAGGCAGGCACTATATGCGCAGACTAAATATAGCTCAATAAAGAAGAATCTAATGTGTAAAAATATAACACTTTAATCTTAAAATTAAGAACTATGCATATGAAATGTGATAGATTTCCTCCTCATTTCTGATTCTTGCTCAAAACTGTAAAAATTCTGAATTTTTTTTTTGAGACCTAAGGAGAACTCCCTGTGACTCTAAAAGAATCTGTGATCTGTAGGGTTCCCTTGTTGAACAGCCTGCATTTCTGTTCTCCTTTAATTACTTACAATTGGCCTGACCAGAATGAAGGGTTCACACATACATGTGAGCCAGGGGAAGAAGGGAAGAGAACTATAATATCAAGCTTCCTTCTGAGCTACAAAGTAGATACACAGACAAAAGGGAAGAAATGTATACACTGAACACACACACGCAAACGCACTTTTCTTTGGCAGTGTGATATAAGTGTAGCACATAAAATTAAGTCTCCTGGAGTTAATCCTTCATAAATTTGGGTAGTTGCCCATATGCTAGACACAACTTTCTCCGTCAGTAAAATCTAGAAATTTTCCAGAAATCCAGAAGTACAGGTAGAATTTTTGAGTTTGCTTATAAAGTGGAGCGTAACTTTAATGTATAAATATATGTGTGTGTATATAGCTGAATAGCCTAGTGTATTTATATTATAGCTTTGTATGCCTTTTTTCATGTGTCTGTATTTCTTAGTCCAGTTTGTTAGTATTAGAGCAAATTAAGTTAGATGGATAACACTTATTTTTGTAAAAACACCAGTCAGTAGTGGAAGTAAATTGAACCACATGTTTTTAAAACATCTGGTTCACTGCTAAGCCATTTAAGAGAGTAAATACTGTCAATCTAAAATAGAGCATAATAACCCAGTTATAATATTTTGTAAACAAACCTTTTATGTAAGGTCTAATTTATAGTAGAACTATTAACTTTTCAATGAAAAATACAGTGATATAAAAGGAAGTCAAAGCATCATTGATTGTTCTTTGCCTTCTCTTAGGAAAGCATCCAGATGGAGGTCTCTACAATAAGGGACCCTCTTACTCGAGTTATTCTGGATACATAATGATGCCAAATATGAATAATGACCCATATATGTCAAATGGATCTCTTTCTCCACCCATCCCGAGAACAGTGAGTAACATGCTGATGTTGCAAATTATTTTCAGAAGTGCAAATTAATTTGTATTTTTGGCAAAATGTTTGCTTTTTAAACTCACCGGAAATGCTTTCATTATATATGACCAGTTGTTGCTAAATAAGACATGCTATAAGGAATGGCTGCCTTAAAATGGTGCTACTTTTTGATGTTTTGACCTTCAGATATTAGCTTTTGGTTTATTGGTTAAGTTGTATAGAAAAACAGATCATGAGCTATCATGATATCAAGTGAATTTAAATCAACAAACTCATGATTTTATGAGTATTATGGTTTCTACTCTGCTGAGAGAGAGAAATTGATTTAATCTTTCAAGTAACTAAGTGGTCTGTGGCTTTCACTGCCAGTAAGCTATATAGAATCAGAATTCCTTTGGCTCACTTGGAGCTGAACTTTGGGAATATTACTTCAGCTTTTAAAACAGTGTCTCATTTTATTGTGTTAGCTAATGTTTCTTTAAAATCAGTTTAGGTGTGGGGGAGCAATGAGCTATTTTTACTTTATTGTCAGTTGCTAAGAAGTATTGCTTGAAAATAACTCTTAATGAAAAAAAATTTTTATTTTTTTACATGGTGGCTCAGTTAACTTTTAAGTTCTAAAAATGTGGAGGCATTATAACTGCCTTATACATTATGCTTAACATGGAAACCTCAATTTATATAGTAAGAAAACATCTAAAGGGTAACTTGTGTAGTACGTGAATGTGAAATGGAGTTCTCCCTGAGGTTCATCTGTTCGGAGGTAGTGGTGGATTTTTACTGATCTATCAATATATTTACCTTCTTTGTGGCCTCACTCTCCCTGTACCACCCAAACCCCAATGAAAAACATGTATGTTTGGGTCTTGGGGATAATGTTTCAGTCTAACTGGCCCTCCTGCGAGTCAAATCTAGGATCATAAAATGGAACCTGTATCTTTGCCTTATTAGCCCAGTGCTTTCACCAAGTGAAAAAAAAAAAAAAAAATCGGTGGAAGACATCTGGGGCAAGTACTGTCGTTGATATCTCAGTGGACAGAGTCTGGGAACCATGAGATACTCCAAAGTAGAAAAGAGAAATATTTCCTGATCAGTCATGAACAAATAAAGAGTATTTGTGGCTATCATTATCTGTGGCCCTCAGCGGTTGAAGAGATAGATCTAGAAAATATAACCACTTTTTGGGGGGCACTGTGATTTAAAAGTTATTTTTTTCCCACAAATTTCAAAAAGATATTTGACCTCTTAAGTAGGGAATAAGATTTTTCCAGTTTTCACATAGAAGCTAAAATGGAGATCTAGGAAATCTTATGATGGTTGTTATAGGAAATAGTGATTTCACATTTTATTTTAAAAGGCTTTTCAAATATTTAATGATAGAAATGTGTGTGTGGTACATATGAATCTCTTACCTAAAAAGTGAATGAACTAATAAAAGCAAATACAGTTTTTAACATTTAGAGACCACCCAAATAAATGCTTCTGAGTTTTAGAATTTGTAGGAGACTTTGTTTCTGTTGAATTGAATATACATACATATCAGATAATTTAAAGTTGGGCTATTTTTTTTGTTGATATTTTGAAGGGGTAGGGGAAGGAGACTATATTTTAAATAAGAAATAATTGAAGATTTCTGCTGAAGGCTTTTTAGAATAACAAATAATCTTTCCAACAAATCAAACTATAGTCTCTGACTTGGTAACAATAGAAAATAGCCACTAAAATAATCTTACACTTTTAGGCTGTGAACACAGTTAAGGCTTAATAAGTATTTGTGGAGTTTATTCTTCAGTTCAGCCAGTTCTCCTTTCAAGGCAATAATTTTTTAAAAGTCAATATAGTAAAAATCAATTGTTATTTATAAGTTATTCCCAAGAATATTGAAAATTAAGCTGCTCTTCCTCTTTAAACCAGCCTTTTCTCCTAGCCCCTCAGTATACTAATCATTTTAAATTGATAGAATGGAAAGTATTTATTGTTAGTGTATATATTAAAATTTTGAGGTCAGTGAATTGAACAGTCATTCATTGTTTAGGAAAGATTTGTGGCCAGAATAAATGTTGGTGGGGGCGGAGTGGCGGAAAGGGGTGTAGTTACCTTACCCTCCTATCTGCTGCTTTGCTTTATTCTGTTCCATTTTAGAACACATTTATTTTAGGCACCTTTTCTTGCCAATATTCTACAGTTCACCCAGTTCCAGAAGCTTTGCAGTTTTAACCACAAGACTATGTTCAATTTTTCTCTTTTAGGGTCCAGCCGAAGTGGGTCTCAGTCTTTGGTTTTTAATACGTAACAGCTGTTTTTAATGCTGAGTCCCAATGCACTTTAACCGGAAGGCAACCCCTCCTCTTCACCCCGACCACACTTCTGCCTCTTGCTCTTTAACTCTGTTCTTAGCAGGACTAAGTGTTTGTGAGGCGGACATCCACAGTGATAGGTTTGCATTTAGGGTGTCAGGAGCAGGGTGACCATTTGTGTTTGGACTTAGGGTGGGAGCTGTTCCTTGTCAGCCCTGTTGCTTGGATTTGCATTACAAACGACCCCTTGTTTACAGTATCTGCTGCCCTCAGGTGTTAGGATTAGAAAAACATCTGGGGGTGAGGGAAAACCCAACTGCCCCTTCCCCACACAGAATCTTCTGTTTACTTGTAGCTTTAGATAATCCAGAGAATACCAGCCATGGCCAACTGGCACACACAGGAGTGTTTCTGCTGGTAGCTCATTTTAACAATTCTATATGCATTTGCTCTTTTTAAGACAAACACTGACATACATTTGCTCATACAGCCCTTACTCATGACCTAAATATAGAGTTACCTGCACAGGAGAACCACTTTTGCCATTCAAGCTTTTTTTTTTTTCCCCATCTGAAGGAAAATTTTAATTGGCTAATTACATCCTTCCAGAACTGGAATTCTTAGAGGTGTGTCTATACTAGAAATCTCGTGAATGGGTGTCTCATAGAATTTTAAATAAGAATTCTTGTTCCGATAAATCAGGCGGGCCTAGCAAGAAAGCACCTATAATAATAACATGTTTGGTGTTAGTGTGAATTCTTAAAGCACAGTAAACCTTGGCTTGGGATGGTCGTTTTCACTGAGTGTGAGAAGATCCAGTAGCCTTTTAAATATTTCAGAGGAAGGGCCCTGGAGAGTTTATTAAAAGCATACTCCCAAGACCTTCTTTCTCTGAGTCTCATTTATGAAAATCCTTGGAGACCAATGGCGATGTATTAAAAAGGAAAACATAGTTGGTTGCCTCCTGTGCTGGGTCCTGGCCCTTGTGTGCCTGAAAACTGTGTGACAGTGAGCTTGGCTGCCTTTACATAGTGAAAGTTCCCATTGACCTCATGCACTGTGGTTATTCGTCTTAGGTGTCAAACTCCATTTGTCCCTCAAGCAACCCAAATGTTTAACACCTCTGAAGAGAAACATCTCGGTTCTCTTCAGCTGCTCAGGAAAGGAACAGTAGCAGACTTAGTGCAGGAAGCAACAACAAATGTTGCTGCTTGGCTCACACCAACCGCAGCAACAACCTGGTCAGGAGAGTGCTGCTGACTGCATCGTTGGCTTCTTTGTCATCTTTCTCAGGATGGATTTTCAGGTGGGAAAGGAAGATGTCTGTGTTCGAATTTCATCGTATTTTCTTATTTTTAGTAGATTTATTTTTCTTATTTTTGCTCTTGAAATGCTTCAGGGTTCTTTTATAATTATTTTGAGCAACTCACTTCTGTTGTATGGTTTTTACCTGGAGGGAGTCAACATTTTGACGTCTAATAAACAGAGTTATCCCTCTCAGAACTTTGTCTTAACCTGCCCCCACCGGCCTCCACCCATGTTTGTGTTTGCTTACAGTTAAAATTAAATTTTTGTCATTGTTCACATCTGGAATTAAGGAACTAAGTGAACATGTCTGATCAGTAAGGTAACGCTTAGCCATCTGTCCATCACACGACTGCATAGCTTTGAAAATAATCACAGAAACAATCATCAATAGGAAGACAATGACTTATTAACTCAGAGTTCAGAGAGACTCTGGCTCATATTTTCAGCAGAATTTTTCAGTGTCTTTTCACTTTCCTTGAGGAGCTACCTCATGTGACTTACTGATTAATGATTTTAAATTTTCTACTATAAGTTGTCTACTTTTTGAAGCTAAGTATATGAAATGTTCCTCTTTACCTCAAGTGCAGGAGATGTTAAGTTTTAGAAAGTGTATTCTATCTCAGATTTGAATGCGATCTCAAGAGAATATGTGCAGAAGCTCCTCAGAGCCCCAAACTCTTCTGTTTGATTCATCTTAATTGTACTGCTACAAAGTAGGGAAAGGACCACAGTCAGAATAACTAGAAGTGATTGCCATTCCCCCTTCAGATAATTTAGGTATCTTACGACTGAATGGCATGTTAATTCAAGTGTCCCAGGTGCCATGCTGACGTGACCTTTCAGGAGCTGATATTGCCTTGCATGACTGGTACGGCAGAAGTGTGATCCTTAGTCAGATAGGTTTTTTCGAAATGACCCTTGAAATTTCTTGTTCATTCATAAAGGTGTGAGAACAACCCAGTTTCACTAAAACAAGCCTATTAAGCCAACTTGCAGAAAATCTTGCTCTTTGAAGTCCCCCTCCCCCTGCCCACATGCAGGTTCTCAACTTGGTCTCATCAATCCCATTATTTTGATTCATTTCTGTCTTGCAGACAGACTCGTGTAATTCTAACAGGACAGAATAAGGACCTCATAAATGGCTCTATCTGGACTTCAAATTGTTACCTCACATGTATTCTTCTTAATATCAACTGAGAAATTTTTTACAACTTTTGAGTCTTGTTTTTAACTAATCGTGTTAGTTCTTTAGGCAGAACTGTTTTTGGTGTATGTGACTGACATTTTTTTAAGCAATGGGATCATTCCATTCCTCTCTGACTCCCCTTGCTCCTCATTTACATATTATAGATAGAATTTTATAAAATTGGTTTCTCTTTGACTTCAAGATAAACTTGAAATTTAAAGAGAAAATATGCCAGCACTGTCCTTGGGCCAGCAGAAAAGCCCATATATTTGATTCTGAGGCAAAAGTAGAACTCAGCATTATGTAGGTGCTGCTGTTGTGGAACTGAATGTTTTTTTAAAGAAGATACTTCTTTAAAACTTGTATAGTATCTTAAAGTTATCACTTAAGTGATCACGCCAGACTGATGCAGTCTTTAGAAAGCTAATATTGTAGCAATTGAGAGACTTGGTAATGCTTTGTACTGTCCCAACAGGTCCTTACTCAATTTTTTTTTTTTTTAAACTCTCAGCTTTATAACCAAAAACACACTCTCAGACACTTCATTTAGGCCTCAATTCTTAAGAGATTTTACCTATACGTATTGTACCAGCCATTGGACTTTATTTAAATAATTTTTAAAATATATTTTAGGTTGATGATCACTTTTTAAACATTAATTGTGACCTTATGAAGTTCCTGTGGGAACTGTCGACTCTGCTGTATGAGGGGTGGATAAAGGGAAGGTGCTATAAGATAAAAAGAGGAGTGGCTCTACTGCAGTTTTAATTTTCTTTTATTATGTCAGCTTCTGTATGAAATAATCACCAAAACTGTTAAAAGCTGACATACAAAGGTATTTTTATAAGTCCTTTTTTTTAAAAATCCTGATCATTTTTGCAATAAAGCCTATCCAGCTGCAAATGATAACTGATTGTTAATCAGAGATTACTGATGAACTTTGAGATAGTTATGGGTTAAGAAAGCACAGAATAGACCCTTCAGTAGATTTGCTGAATAAATAATGTTCTAGAAAATTTTCATGTATGGTTTTCAGATATGTCCAAAGGATCTGTCTTTATTCAACCAAATCCTGTATGAAAATCTGAAGGTGTCTACTAAATAATCCTTAGTATTTTATTATTTTACTTTTTTTGATTTGTTGCATCAGTGAAAAAAAAAAGAATATTTAGACCATGTCTTTAATGAAGAAGTCAGAGTCACTGCTTGCAGAATGTCAAGTTTCCAAGTAATAGCTGAAAACAGTCAGCTGGAGAGCTCCCTGCTAGAGTGAAAAAGAATGGGACTGGGTCCTCATTTGACGACTGATCCTCAGAAGTACTTATCTTTACTTAGGTCCTGGAAACCTAATTGAACAAGAAGAGATGATGGAAATGCTTTTTTTCAGAAGGGTGCTTGAGATGGAAATGAAGTCATAATAAAAAGAAAACTGTCTTCAATTATGTTGCAGTATCATATGGTTAATGCTCCTCAATTCATTTTTATTCTTTCCCAGATAGAAAGGGTATTTCTTTTTTCAGTAACACTTGATGTGTTTTGAGACACTAAAAAATTCTGCATGTATTTTCTAAATACATGTAGTAGCATCAGTGCTGACTTTTCTAGGCCAGTATGTGTTGTAAATTGATTATATCCTTTGGCAATATGGAGAGCAAAATTTTTGAGTCTTTATTAGGTGGAGGTAGGCAGTCCCTTGTGAAGGCTGAGCCTGTGGAGGAGGGAAGTCCTGGGCAAGATGTCAACAGATTTGGGGTCTAGTCCCATGTCCATCACTCTCCATCACTCTCCAAGAGCCTTGGACCTCTGTCAGCCTTTGTTTCCTTGTTTATCATGAGGCATATTAATGTCCAGCTTGCTTACCTTATATGATTGATGTGCAATTCAGATGGCACAGATCCTGCGAAAGCACTCAGTTTTCTAGCTAAGGAAGCAAAGCACAAGTCTCATCCCAGCCTGGTAGGAATTCTGCCACAAAAGGTGCTTGACTGTATTCAGGAAGCTCCTGAGAAAGGTGAGAGATTTTTGTTTCTTACCGTGTCACCATGCTGACCTGGAATCTGGATGACTGGGTAAAGGCCTTACAATAACCGTAAGAAAATATCTGTGTAAATAAAAGTTTTGGGGAGACGGCTTCCTTCTCTTGGGCTCTTTTTTCTCTCCTAGTTGTTAGGAGAGCACCATTTCTTCTACTAAGGGAATGAGATGCGTGAGGGAACAGATTTCTAAATTAAAGATTTGTTAAAATTTTTACATCCTTCTAATATTTGATATGAAATTGCCAGATGACTCATAAATCCTTGGATTGGGGTAATAATTGATTTTTATTTAGGAGACTTTTTTTTCCCTTAATCCTTTAAGAGCTGGGTCTCTTCTCCCCACTGCGAACAATCTATAGAGAGATTTAAGAACGTCTTGTGAATGTAGAGGACGACAGGCGAGTTATTTTTCTTTCCCCTTCGAATATTCTTCTGGCTTAGTCTTTCTTGCTTTCCTGGCACCTAAAAAAATCAGGTCCAAGGGGATAGGCTGGCCAGGCAGCAAGGAGAAATCAGTGCTTTTCTAGTCTCATTGGAAAATTCCAGCTTCCATCCTTTCAAGACTTTTCTTTTTCTCTCAGTAAAAATTCAATGAATGTTAAATATATATCAATATAGAGTTAGCTTTCTTCAATTTTAAACATTATATATTATACCATGTAATAATTATGAACACATAGCATCTTGGCACTCTAGTTCATATGACTTGGACCAAGGAAAAAACGTATTGTGATCTTATCTCAAGTGTGTCAAACTTTGTCTTAGACTCCAAAACTTAGATTTTTTTTTTAAAGTCTGAAACAAAACCAGCAGTACCAAAGTAAAAATTTTTACCGAAGTAAAAAATGTTTACTGTTTACTACAACTGAGCTAACCAGCTAAGTAGCTGACAGGGTTAAGAAAAGAATCAAGCCTCCACGACGTTGCTTGAATTGTTTTTACTCAATTTTTTGGTATAAGTAAAAAGTTTAAAATTAAAACTCAAATTCTTTTGAAAGGGAGAACAATTAACTTTTTTTCTTTTTTGAACTAGTACCATGTACCAGGTACTGAGCTAGGCAATTTACACAAATGAAAACTGTGGCTGGGTGTAGTAATCTCCATGCTCAAGATAACAGCCCATCCTCAGGGGCAGCAGTAACCTGCTTCAGTTTAGTAAGCAATGGAGTCATGGCTCTTCCCTTTTTAAGGTCTGAAGACTTGTTAATTGTCATTTAAAATAACCAACCATTATTGCCTTTTGGAACATAAAACACTGATTAAATGAATCATATGTTGATTAAAATATAAAGCCCAAAATTATTACTTTGAAGATTTTGTTGGCAGTTTCTTTTCAGTAATGGTTAGCTATTTTTTATGAAAACAAAAAGAAAATACTTTCATTTAAAAAAGCAATACACTAGAAAACTCAGATGACCAAAAGGAATAAAAAGTATTAAATTCCTAGGATCCTGCTGTCAGAGATGGTCATTCTTAAAGCTCACCATGCAGACCTCTTCCTCTGCACATTTAGAAATGCATGTAAATATACATAAATATATGTTATATACTCATGGCCATGGAAACATAATATACCATTTTTTTCCTGCTTGTTTTCCCACCAATATACAGTGGATATCTTTTTTACTCTTCTGTAACAACATTTTTAATGATGCCTAATGTATTGCCTAATTTATTTAATAAATCTTTTGTTGGTAAGACCTTTAGATAGTATCACCTTTTTTTTACCTCTATCTTAAGCAACATTTGATGGAATGCGTATTTTCTAAGTACATCTTTGCACACATTCTGTTCCTTTGAAATGAACTACTAGAAGTGGAATTGCAGAGTCAAAGGCAATGCACCTTTTTAAGCAAGGGAGGGGGATAACCCAACAATGCGATTTAACCCTAAAAAAATTTGAAGTCAGTATTTAAAAGTATTATTAGATTACATTCACATTTGATTATGGTTGATGTTTTGAGGCCTTCTTCCAGTCAAGAATCAGTCCAGCAGTAGACAAGGAGCTGGACAGATGGGGAGCAGAATATGAGCTTCATTATTAATCAGGCTAGATGGAGACAGTGGCCTGAACCATGACACAAGTTTGGACTTCCTTTGAGTTCCCCGCATGGAACACCACCAAGTCACAGGCCTCCCCAACAGGGACAGGGAGTTCACCTCCAGTAGAACTGGAGACAAGAGCAAACTCATGTTGGGGCAAGCTGGCCCTGAGAGAGAACAAAGAGTCAGTCTGTCCTCGCTTGGTTCTTCCTCCGAATCACCAGATACGAGTTGCTCTCCCATGTGGAAAGTGAATGAGGGTACTGGAGAGACAAAGGCTACAGCTGCCTCCAAGAAGCAGAAGTTACTACTTGATGTGCTAAGCTTAAGGAGGAGGAGATAATGAGAGTGTGGTTATCCCGAGTCATGATCACTGATCAGACTGATGGCCACGAACAGTAGTGGTGAGATACGTGCGTACACATGATGGGAGCTGCAACAGAGCACTGCTGTTGGAGTCAGAAAAATTTAGATCTCAGTGTCTGCTGCTTACTCTCTGAACCTTGGTTTCTTAACCTGTAACATAGACTGCCACTTCTTCAATTGATACTGACAAAAGTACAATATAGGGTACTCTGCATTAGTAATAGTGTTTATGGAATGCAGGCCAACTGCATCTGAGTTTACTGGTGTTCTTATTAAAAAGGCAAATATGTAGGCCCCTCTGCAAATGTCCTGAACCAGAGGCTGCAGGCGGGTCATGCATGTGCACTTTAACCCAGATACTTCAGTGGTTCTTACCTAAAGTAAGCTTTGGAAAAATAGTGACCAGGTACACTTCCAGTAATTTAACTGAGGTTCACATATCCTGAGTGACTCGTGCAAGGTCTCATACCTAGGCAGCAGTCAAGTGCTTTGGCCCCAAAGCTCACTCATCTCCACTCAGCCCTTTCCCTCACGGAGACCACTGGCACTCTGTTCATGGAGACCTTAGGGGGTTTGTATCCTTCCTCCACTGACTGCAGAATGAAGCCCACGTTCTTTAGCATTCTTTTCAAAGCTTTCTGCAGTCTGAGCTCATCTACCTTTCAAGCCTTGCCTCCTTACCCTGCAGCTTACGATTTAAGCTACTTTCCCACACCTGCATCCTATCACTTTGCCAAATTCCTGTCTTTGGGTTGTCATAGCTTGGTCTCCCTGGAATGCCCTGTTTTCTCTTCCTGCCAGCATAGTCTTGTTCATCCCTGAAGATCTGGGCTACATGGTATCTCCTCCAGGACACTCCTCCTGATTTCACCACCAGGTAGGACTCAGTGCTGTCTCCTGGCGGGCTCCCACAGAACCTTTTTCATAACTGTCATCACTGCTTATAATAGTTGTTGTCTCTGTGTCTGTCTGTCTCACTCACTGTTAGTTCCTTTAGATAGGGAGCTTCTCTTACTCATCTCGGTGCTCACAACCAGTTATACTACTTGACATAGAGCAAGTTACTCCACAGATATTTGTGGAATATATAGAGCAAAACTTTTTAAAATGTATTAATGTAGAACAGTAACAGCAGATATCAATCTATATTTAAATGGAGATCCTTTAACAAAATACAAACTAATACAGAATCACAAACCTGAAATTGAGCTAGAAATGATCTGAACATGAAGTATATAGTCCATGGACTAGACATTAGCTGTTAGTTTTGAGTATTTAGTAAGTGTCAGGACCTGTTCTGAGCACTTAATGTATACCAGCTGATTTAATCTTCACAGTAACCCTGTGATATCCTGAATATCCCTATTTTACAGATGAGGAGACTGAGGCATAGGGATCATACAAGTGGTTAAAGCACCGCTGTAAAACTAGACCAAGAAATGCTCAGTCAGATAAAGTAGGTAATTTGGCAGGATCACACAGCTAGTAAGTAGTGGTACCGTGCTTGGACCAGACTTTGACCCTCACTGCAGGCTGCTTTCTGCAACTTCAGCTATCACTGCCATCACTGGCACTCAGAAGATGCTAGATGGTTGTTGAATCAGTGTATTTCTCATCAGGAAGATGTAAAAGATTTTTAACCTCTTTGTTGTTTAGTGGCTCAGTTGTGTCCGACTCTTTGTGACCCCGTGGACTGCAGCATGCCACGCTTTCCTATCCATTACCATCTCCCAGAGCTTGTTCAAACTCATGTCCATTGGGTCAGTGATGCCATCCAACCATCTCATCCTCTGTCGCCTCCTTCTCCTCCTGCCTTCTAGCTTTCCCTGCCTCAGGGTTTTTCCCATGAGTTGACTCTTCCATCAGGTGGCCAAATTATTGGAGCTTCAGCATCAGTCCTTCTGATGAATATTCAGGGTTGATTTCCTTTAGGATTGACTGGTTTGATCTCCTTGCGGTCCAAGGGACTCTTTAAGAGTCTTCTCCAGCACCACAGTTAGAAGGCATCAATTCTTTGGCACTCAGCCCTTTTTATTGTCCAGCTCTCACATTCTACATGACTACTGGAAAAACTATAGCTTTCACTATACGAATCTTTGTAGGCAAAATAATGTCTCTGCTTTTTAATATGCTGTCTAGATTTGTCATTTCTTTTTTTCCAAGGATCAAGCATGTTTTAATTCCATGGCTGCAGTCACCATCTGCAGTGAATTTGGAGCCCAGGAAAATAAAGTCTCTCACTGTTTCCATTGTTTCCCTATCTATTTGCCATGAAGTGATGGGACTGGATGCCATGATCTTAGTTTTCGGAATGTTGAGTTTTAAGCCAGCTTTTTCATCTCCTCTTTCACCTTCATCAAGAGACTCTTTAATTCCTCTTCACTTTCTACCATAAGGCTGGTGTCATCTGCATATATGAGGTTATCGATATTTCTCCTGGTAATCTTGATTCCCACTTGTGCTTCATCCAGCCTGGCATTTCGCATGATGTACTCTGCATAAAAGTTAAAAAGCGGGGTAGCAATATACAGCCTTGACTACTACTTTCCCAATTTTGAACCAGTCCATTGTTCCATGTCAGGTTCTAACTGTTGTTTCTTGATCTGCGTACAGCTTTCTCAGGAGGCAGGTAAGGTAGTCTGGTATTCACATATCTTTAAGAATTTTCCACAGTTTGTTGTGATCTACACAGTCAAAGGTTTTAGAGTAGTCAAGGAAGCAAAAGTAGATGTTTTTCTGGAATTCTCTAGCTTTTTCTATGATCCAACGGATGTTGGCATTTTGATCTCTGGTTCCTCTGCCTTTTCTAAATCCAGCTTGAACATCTGGAAGTTCTTGGTTCATGTACTGTTGAAGTCTAGCTTGGAGGATTTTGAGCATTACCTTGCTAGCATGTGAAATGAATGCAATTGTGTGGTAGTTTGAGCATTCTTTGGCATTTCCCTTCTTTGGGATTGGAATGAAAACTTACGTTTTCCAGTCCTGTGGCCACTGCTGAGTTTTCCAAATTTGCTGCATATTGAGTGAAGCACTTTAACTTATAGGAGGTTTGAGAACAAAAAATGTATAGAATCATAAATGTCTTTAACATTATTTTTGGTAGTAATAACTATGGTGCTAGTAAAAAAACACAGAGTTTAAGGCAACAGGTTAGATGCAGTGAAGGGAGGGGAAACTGGAGGAGAAACAGAACAGATGGAGAAAGTTCTAGCATGCTGATGGAGGGGCGGTGTTAGTGGAAACAACAAATTTAGAAAGAGGAGCAAGTTTTAGGACAGACGTACATGAGTTTGACTTAAGGACTATTCTATGTTTTCTCTTTTATGTTAAGAAAACAAAAAATTAACCCATATCTGCAACCCAGCATTTTACATTATGGACATCATTTTGGTCTCTAATTTATCTAAGTCAGCCATGCCTCACAAGTATCACTTCACTTCCGTCTAACGCAGCCTGAACCTTGTTTAGAAGATTCTGTGTGATTATAGAAAATAGAAGTGCATATAGACCACAGGTGAGGCGAAGAATAGTATTAATATACTACCATATAATATCTAATGAATTCACTTTACCTGCATTTTTCTTATTAAATACTCGCTATATCACTATGAAAGGAACACTACCAGTCTTCCAGTCTTTTCATTCAAGATAGTGACACACACAGAGATTACATTGTTTACTGTAGTCTCAGGGTTTAGTAAGTGGTAGAACTTGGATTCAAAGCCACATAGCCCTGATTTAGAAGGTGGGACCCATTTTATAAACTAGTTCCTCCCTCTAAAGAATAATCCTTAGTCAGTGTCAATAAATTACATTGAAGATTAAAAGCGTGTGTTACATTTGTGTTTTATTAAACATTGTAAATGGTTCAGGTCTAGTGGTGGCTTAAGTAAGTTCTCAGAATACTTGAAAATTGTCTTCTGGTTTATTCAACACATAATCATGTAATTGCTCAATGTGTTCTTGAAAATTCCCAGGAAATACTTGTTTCTTGGGTGTATCAGCCACATTTTGATAAATGCTTAATTTTTATGGGAATTCCTATTGCTCAATTCTAGGGTCCCAGTGTCCACAAATATTAAGGACTCAATAGATCAGTCAAATAGCAGTGTAGCCAGAGGTTTTGTCATTTTTGGAATCTCCTTGGTGAATGATGTTGCCGCCTTATTCCTTAAGAACTGAGTGTTACAGGCAAAAATCTGCTGCCAAAGAGTGTTCTTTGCACAATAACCAATTAAAATGTGATATGTGCTTTGTTTATAGGAGCTGTTTGTGGTGATTTTTGTGGTACCACGATATTAGGTTAAGTAAGAGAAATTAGCTTAGAATTAACTGGAACTGTGATCATTCCTGAGAAGTTACAACAGTGGGTTTCCTTAAAAAAAAAAAAATCTTTTTTGGTAAGAAGATTATTATTAGAAACAATCTTCTTTCTCTCAAAAGGAAATGTCTTTGTTTTTTAAGGTAATATATGTATTTTTAAAGTTAAGAGAAAATTCATTAAAGAACAGAAAAAAAATGCAAGTGCCTGTATTTGTCACTCATATAATGGTTTCATTTATGTTTTTCTTAAAGTTTTCTTTCTCCAACTCTACCTATAATACAAGGTTTTTAAATAAGAGGGCCCATAAGGTTACTGTTAAAATTTTTCATCAAAAACATGTTGTTGCTCATCTTCCCATATGAATAAGTCAACATCTATTATCATCATCTGTTGTCATGGCTGGATACTATCCAGTTATAAGAGTATTTTAGTTTATTGATTTTATCTTCAATTATGGGTGCTTTTTGTTTTTCTTATTTTGAACAATGCTAAAATGAAACCTTGTTAAAAATACATATTTATAATTATTTTTATAAGTTATATAGAATTAAATAGATTATAGAAATAAGTCTATTTAAATAGACTTCAGATAAATGTGTTTTTGCGTATTTATGTTTATCTGAATCACTGGGTCATATCTTTCTTGACTTATGCAAGCTTTTTATATATAAATATAAATATGGCTCAGCAGGTAAAGAATCTGCCTGCAGTGCGGGAGACACAGGAGACATGGGTTCAATCCCTGGGTCAAGAAGATCCCTTGGAGAAGGAAATGGTGGCCACTCCATTATTCTTGTCTGAAAAATCCCATGGACAGAGAAGTCTGGTGGGCTATAGGCCAGTGGGTCACAAAATGTCAAACATAACTAAGCAACTAACACATGTTTATATATAAAGCATATTAACCATTTTGATAACAAGAAAATGCTTTCCAGCATTAGCTTGCCTCATTTCATGTAATTTATTTCAGAAGAAAAGATCCGCTTTTGACTCTTGTAGGATGGTACAGTAACCAGAGGAAACATTTTATTTCCTTTCACTATCAGAAGAAGTTACCTGTTGTCGTAGCAGTCTCTGAATTAACCCTCAAGTTTAGGGTTAAACGAGTTTCCTGGTAGGATGAAGACAAACACCAAAGAATGTTTATTTGAGGAATGATTTATCATTCATCTCATAAATATTCATTGAAGGTACTTATTTTGAAAGTCATTGTGCTGAGCCTGATTGTTAGTATATAACAGCAAAGACAGGGTCACCACCCTCCAGGAACTCATGTGTCAGTAAGGGAGGGACCCTTGTGCAGACATCTACAGCTTGAACACAGAGTGAGCAGGACCCGGGGAATAGACGTGGTCAGGTCCTCCTGCAGTGCTGAAGCCTGTTACAAGCAGTTCCTGAGGACAGTAGTTTTTGTATGTGCCAGCCTTTCTTGACCTGCTTTCAGTTCAGTATGGACCATCTGAAGTATGATAAAGAGTATTTGATTTACTTGTTTTAAAATAGTTATGTAGATAGTTCTATTTGAGTTGGGCCAGGAAAGTTGCTTTAATAAACACTTTTTTAAATTAAAAGGTTTTGCATAGTAAATAAGACTACTTAAGAAATCAATAATTTATAGAGCATCTTGTTTTATTTATTTTTAATGTAAAATAAGTTAGGACATCCATCATAAAGCATTTTAAATTGACAAGTTTACCAACATTGCTGCCAAGCTAACTGATGGTTGGTAAGAATGAAGGCCAAGAGTTAGACCTCCTCTGTTCAGTTGTTGGTACTATGTCTCTCTTTCATTAGCACCATCACCAGAAACCTTTACTTGTAAGACATTTACTCTGTGTACTCTCTAACCACATTTTAGAGAGTTATTTTCGGACTTGACCACAATTAGAATTAGGGAAACAGGATCTCAGGAAGGCAGACACGTTTACATTTGTTTATATCATGTAGAGCTAAGAACACATGCCCTGGGTCTTGAATGCCTGAACCCAAATCCAGGATCAGCTACTTGCCAGCTGTCTGGTGGGAAAATTATTTTACCCTCTGCTTCTGTTTCTTTATTCACAGTTTGAAGGTTTTCTTAATAGTTGGAAACACAGCAGGAAACTATTGCTTTGAAAATGATGTTACTTAGTTATCACATATAGGAAATATTTGGTCAAAATCCATGGCAGGGAATCACTACCTGCTAGGAATAGGTATCAAGATAGATCTGTGAATTACAGGCCTGGGAATGTTTGTTTTCATGTCTTCCATACTATTTATTAAATAATTCTAAACTAACACCACATTTAAATAATGTAAGATCTTATTAACTAGATTTTTGGAGCATTCTCATGTATCTAATTGGGGAAATTAGAGATTAAATTTTTCAAAAGGAGATGTTTCCTCCTAAGATGGAAAGAGCAAGAAAAATGTGACATTTAGCCTACAATTGAGAAATTGGTTCATAATTCAGGGACGTGTGAGGTGTGTATGTAATGTTTATTGGTTGTCTAAATAGTTTCTGAATAAATTCAGTAATGTGTATACAATGAAGAATTTGAAAATAGTTGTCTACTCATGGAAAAATAAATTTTAAAAGGCTTTTAATTTTTTCTTGAAGTTCTGTTGTTGCTAATTTCACGGGAACTGGGCGGGGGTAGTATTGACAAGAAGTTAGGCAAGGCATTTACTGTCTGTTGATCTTTGAAGGAGTTCCTAACACTTTCGAGTCCTGGTTTTCTTGTCTAGAAGTGGTAACAAGTGGGGGTTGTGTGGACGGAGCGAGGCACAGTCACATCCATGTGCTTTCTTTGTGTGAAAGCCGCTGGGCTTCTGGGTGCCAGACCCCTGGGCTGCATCACATTTGCATCTCTCTCTTGCATTGCTCTATCAATATTGAAAGCATCAGAACTGACATCAGTGCTTTGGCAAAGGAGTTTTTCTGCTCTAGGAGTACAGTAAGGTCTGATGGTGTGAGAATTGGAGAATACTGACCCATACTGCTTTTGCCTGGCTCTGGGAAGGCATCCTGTTGTCCATTAGTAAGTTCTAGGGGCACCCCCAGTGAAGACTAACCACACAAATGAGATCTGGGCATCTAATTCGGATAGTTCCATGCAGCTGAGTTGCTGATTGTTAAAAGTCTGCCTTCAGAGAACCAACTCATACCTCTTTCTGCTTTTCCTTTTCTCATAGCCCAATATGTTCCTAGAATTCCTTGCCCACAGTTATCACCCAGTCACTGCATTTCACAAGCAAGCATTTTGCCATTTTAAAGTTACAGGGTAGCCCTGTGGACAAGGGTTAAGCCACACGGCACTTTGACACAGGGAGAACATGTCTGGAAGGGCTTTATCCTCTACCTTTTTTTTTTTAATTGGGGAAGAGGAATTTATTCATGTATTTAGCATTTATTCAATGATTATTTATTCTAAATAGCTTTGCTGCTAAGTCGCTTCAGTCGTGTCCGACTCTGTGCGACCCCATAGACAGCAGCCCACCAGGCTCCACCGTCCCTGGGATTCTCCAGGCAAGAATACTGGAGTGGGTTGCCATTTCCTTCTCCAGTGCATGAAAGGGAAAAGTGAAAGTGAAGTCGCTCAGTCGTGTCCGACTCTTAGCGACCCATGGGCTATAACCTACCCGGCTCCTCCGTCCATGAGATTTTCCAGGCAAGAGTACTGGAGTGGGATGCCATTGCCTAGCTTTACTGAGATGTAATTCACGGTGCCGTACAATTCAGCCATTTGAAGGGTACAGTTAATGGTTTTTAACATATTCACAGGTGTGTGATCATCACCACAGTCAGTTTTAGAGCATTCTCATCACCACAGAAAGTAATCCCACACCCTTCAGCTGTCACAACCCATCTCCCTATTCCCTTACCCCGCCACTCCAGGTCTGAGCAACCAGTTAATCTTGGTTTTTTTGTCTCAATAGATTTCTCTGTTTGGGATATTTTATAAGAATGGAATCATAATAGGCAGTCCTTTGTCACTTGCTTCTTTGACTTAGCAGAGTATTTTTAAGGTTCATTCATGTTGTAGCATGTTATCACTACTTCATTCCTTTTACCCTCTGGCTCTTCATGGCTGAATCTCACCTTACAGAGGTTGGATACTTTCCCTGACACAGATATGAGCATTGGTACAGAGAGAAGATGAGTTGGGTTAGTTTGTTTGGGGAAGGGGGAAAGGTAAAGTCAGTTGATATGACAAATATATATAAATATAATATATATATAAATATAAATTAGATATATATATATATAAATCAGTGATGAGAGAATATTTTTGATTGCGGATCCCAATCAGTTAAAACATTTGACCACTGTGTAATTATTTATGAATTACATATGTAAATTACACATTTATCTAATAAGTCAGAGTATACACTTAGGGCACTGTTTATAGTCATTGATGGAAGCTGCAAATTCTTCTTTCAAATAAAATAAGCAATCTCTAATTATTTTGGTTAGCTTCTTGTTAGATCTCATCATAGATTTTAAGGCAGGCTCTTAAAGAGTTGTTATTAGAAGTAAAGTAACTGTCAGCTTTGCCATTTTCTTGAGTTTCCTTGTGCTTTCATTGTTAGCATCTTCAGTGCACTTGGTATTCTTGCCCATCTGACATACAGAGTAAATGTAGGCCCTTTCTGAGACAGTCTGTATATTAAAAATATTTTGTAAAGATTAAATGTTTTAATATAAATGTGAGTGTTGACATTGTAATGTTTTCTTCCTGCACCTCAATGGCTGATGCTGTGTGCTCTTCTTGTACTACATTGTAGCCCACTGTTCTAGACTGGTGGGAAAAGTAAAGGGAAGCTATATTCCTATTTGAGCCAATGAGATATTTCTGACAAGCTGGCTGCTGTGTTTCCTGTGAAGGTTTTTTTATGAGACCAGCAGATTCTGCACACACGTGAAAAAAAAATCCTCCTCTTTTTGGCCTGTTAGGGAGGTTCTTTTCTGTGTAGGTCACTTGCAGATGGCTCAGAATCCCCTGGGCTTGCTGCACCTGGGGTTGGGGGCTGAGGCTGGGGTAACTCTCCCATAGCCCCACTAAATTACCTCCTTGGTGGTTGTGCTTCGTGCCAACCATGCAGGACCTCCTGCTTGTCCCGGTGGCCCTACCCTCTAGCAGCCCTCTGGGAATCCTGCTGCCTTCCCAGAGATTAGATGTCTGTGCTGGGCTGTTTGCTATTTTAAACCAAAAATGTACAGTGTGTGCAAATGATGAAACCGCTTGAAAAGAAAGCCCTCTGCTATCTGAGACAGTTCTCAGTCATTCCTGAGCACACTGGAAACTGGGCACCATCCAAACCTTGACATATTGATGTGGCTTTCAATGATACATCCATCTCTCTGCTAGTCCCCAGAGGACATGCCCGATAAGAAGCTGGTCATTTGACTCGGACGAGGCAGGGGGCCGTTTGAAATCATCTCTGGGTATAAGACTGTTTCTTCAAAACAAGTTTGTGACCAGCTTTGTTCTTCACTGAAGAAATATCCAAAGAAAATGGGCTTAAACTGTTGAAAGAATTTAGGTTGGAAGAATTACTTCAGAGGGAGGGATTAATAAACACTGAAATGGTTTATCAAAGGAAAAGCATAGAATCTGATTATTGAAAGGTTAAATGTTTGTATGAAGCGATTTAAATGCCTCACCTGGAGGGATCCAGACGGTGGGCTGTGCCTCTTCTTCCTGGGCCTCACCCACCTTGCCTCCCCCACTCTTCACCTCTGAGGCAGTTGTATTTTCTTTTCTGTCAGCAGCATGCAAACCCTCCAGGTCCTCCAAGAGATTATAGTCCTTCCTGAAGGGAAAAATAAATAGGCCAGCATATAGATTATGCTATATAACGAGTCTCCTGTGTATTATTATAGTGTTGTCACCCCAACTCTCAATTATGGCAATTTTTGCTGAGGGGCAGTCTTAGGAGTGTGGGAGCCTCCGGCTCCTGAGATTTCCTCGCTCTCAGTGTGTGTCTGCTTAGCCACGGAGGTGTCGCTCTGAAGGCTGGTGGCTGAGCAAATCGTGCTAGATCATCTCACATCCTGTTCAGGTGACTGAAATTCTGAAATTCAAGATTTCTCTGAAGAGAGCCTTGAAGAATATTGGACTCACTAGAAAGAGCCTAGGAAAAGTAGGGTGCTTGGTCCTGAGCAAGGGTCTGGGTTCAGTTAGCCTGCAGTAACTGTCCCTCAGGTTTGCAAGAGAAAGGGGGATGCTTCCAGTGGCTATTTGGCTTGATCATTTGCTGGAGAAGGCCAATGATAGAATCATAAAAGAAATGATTTTTCCTGATAATCGAAAATTAGACTGGGGCCTTGGGGTCTAGAAAATGTCATAAGCTTATTAGGAATGCAGCATAGAAAAAATAATTGGAACTTACTTCTGGCAATTTCTGAAAGTGGTAAAATTCAGGAAAGATAGCATTTTTCCAAGAGAAAAAGGTCTATATTTTGAAATGTCATTTTTTGTGTTTTCTTGCTGAACTTTGTTGTTGCAATTCTTAAGTTCATTTAGTTTGTACCCCTTTCCCAAGCACAAAACCAAACAAAAAGTAAACTCCAAATAAAACAAGCATCAAAACTGTAACCCAGTAAACTGAGGTAGAATTTTCCAGTTCAACAAAGTTTCATACAAATTTTTCAGAGAAGATTTATACTTGGGGACCTTGCAACCATGCCTGTTGATTCAAAATCCTGTTAAACATACAGAGGCAGCTTTTGTTCATCAATTACTTGGTGTTTCAGAACTAAGAGATTTTGTACAGAATGAAAGGACTCAGTTATTTGATGATCATTTCTTCAATTTCAATACGTTTTAGAACTTCATAGACTTGAAAAAGCAAAAGACTCATGGTTCATGACTAATAGCTGCATAAACTATATTAAATCTTTTTGAAAAGGGAGCTTTAATAAAGGAGATGCATTCATTTTTGTAAGTTTTGTAAAAGTTCTGCTTTTCCACTTTCTCTATCCTCAAGTTTCATCCTGTATTATGTTTGGAGCTTCTTTATAGATATAAACGGGGACAGATATTTTCAAAAGCAGAAATTTAAGCATTGGAAAACAAGGGGGTTTTCTGGTAGCCAAGGAGTAGAGATTACTGGACATACATAACACTGTGTGTAACTCTGGAGATACAGTATAATGATTTATGGTTGAGTTGCTTGTTTTTTGTGTTGATTTTAAATGTGGTAATGGATATTCCCACAGCATGCTTAATAAAAGTGTCCAAAATGCCTTAATTTTTTAAAAAATCAGAAATACCTTCACTCTTATTTGCCAGCATAAAAAAGCTTAGAATATTAGTGTTGATACGTTTTGGTTCTTGTATCCTTAAGAATTTTTCTGCTGTTTGGTGGCTTCAGGTTTTGATTGAAATGTCAAGGTGTAATCATGGCAGACTGATGTGTGTCTGTGTATCTGGAGCAAGAATTGAAAAACTTCCTCTGACTTTTCTGTTTTTCTTCTCTTAGTAGTAAAGAATTATGCATTTACAGTTTCCCAAATGAACCTGTAATTTATTACTGATGCAAATTTTAGCTCTCCTGAATACAAACGGGAGTGGGGAGGGGGCAGTTCTTAAGCTGCAAGGTTCACCTTGCATCAGGTGTCTGCAAAGTCTTTAGACCCAATGCATGTTGGGGTCCCTTTCCCAATTGGAATCACTTACCCCATCACTTTCATTTTACTCTTGAGGCTTGAAGAAGTGTGTATTTAGCCATCAGTTCATTTTGTGTGGTCTGAGTTATAAAAATGCCCCTGCTGGTTTTTCCATATGAAAAACATGTTTTTCATTTGTGGAAACTTATATAAATTTTTTTTTTTTGGCTGGGCTTTCTTTTGTGCTGCTTTAAATTAAAAGCAAATGTACTTCCCTCCCCTTCATTCTTGATTCCCCACCCCCATCTTTGCATGTTCCAATTACAGAGTTGTGAAAATAAGTCATCTTTCTGCTTTTGTTACTTTAAAACAGCTCTCGGTGATGTCAGAGTCAATACTAAAAGCATTAAGAATGCTGGCAGACTGCAATGCAGCTGCAATCCAACATGGTGCTGGAAATGGGGTTGAGAGCATAAAGGCTTTCCATATTCCCAGGGCGCACAACTGCTTGCGGCCTTGGCTTTGATCTCTTCAAAGGCTGCTGCCTCCTCCTAGATGGAGAGACTTGGCTGCCACTCGCTTGCATTGAAAAAAGGCAGAGGTCTCTATTCAGGCAGAAATCAATCACTGTGCAGAAACAATTATGTGTAATTCAACCATCATGAAAACAGGACGAGATTACGGGTTTGTTACCTGAGTGACTGTGTGGAGACAGGGAGCAGAGAACACTGGAGTCCTGCTGACATGCCACATCTCTATGACAATTACAGACATATGAATGATGTGGCGGGCGGGGGAGGCACGATGACAAATGCTGGTCACGCTGTCCAGCAGAGCAGAAAATGAGGTTACAATTGGGAGATAATGTTTGCATATGTAACCATATTTCAGCAAGCCGAACAACTTCAGGGAACAGACCCTCAGAAACTCTTGTGGGTATTTATATGTATGTATACTGGCATGTGAATGTGATATTAGCTGAATTAAGACAAAAGTCATCCTAATAATTTGAGAATTAGGCTGGAAAAGAGAAAGTAAACTTTGGGTTATTACATTTGCTAATTTGGAATTCATACTGCTGACACCAAACTCTGAAAACACAACTAAGTTCCTAACCTAATATATGTGAGCCTGACTTTAAACATGTTCTAGTTTGAGGAACATTTTTGTTTTGAATTTGTTTATCTGCCTCAAAAGAAGCCTTTTGTTTTTTTCATCTTAATTTAAACCCTTTGGGAAAGTGATTTTGTCAGTTGTTCTCTCTTCCCTTGTTTTCGAATGTTATTTTTCTAAAGCAGCCTTCTGAAATGCGTTGGAAGTTTCCTTTCATTGTGAATAAAAACAGGGCCTTTTTTCTAGGTAGGAAATAGCTTTCTGCTTTAAGTAGAAGTATATTTAATCTCAGAGCCCTGACATGCAAAGCTGTTGAGGCATTTATTTTTATTTTAACTTGCTCTTGTCATCTAACAAAGGCTTAGGAGTAACTTCACACTTTGCCAGCTAGCCCAGCTAAAAAGGGCGGGAAAAGGCAAAAATAAGACGAAAACCTAGATGGCTGATTATAAAATGGTATTTGCTGCTGCTCAGCTTGCTACCCAGGCCTGGGTTTACCTTTCATGCCGCTCCAGCTTAGACATCAGAGGCGTGAGAGCTGCTTTGAGTTACAGATCTTCAAACAATAAGTCAAAACAAAAAATCAATCCCCTCTGGTCCCTGGGTGCAGTTATCAAAAGATAAAAGAGAAAAATAAAGTTATGCTAAAGCAGATAGAGGAAAGGAGTAGATATGCCAAGGAAACTCGGAGGACAAGTGCAGAGTTGAAGTGGGCCTCATGTGAGCCAACATCAATGAATTTTTATCTTATCAAAAAGTTTTAGGGTTGCCAGTTCTTTTCAAACTGGATCCAGTCTGCTTGCTCCAGGGCTGCCTGGAGCATTGGCTTTTATAAAGTTGCTTCCCACCCCCTCCCCCTTTAAATATAACCACATAGGAATTAGACTGCTTTTCACTCAAGGTATAAAACTTGCCACAGACTTCAACAGCAAATTAGGGGTTTCAATAATCCCTGGATATTTTGAATATAAATTGAGAAGTTTTTTTTTTTTTAATGTTTATTGAAAGCTGTAGATTTACATGAAAAGTAAGGCAGATCTCTACAGTGTGTATTCTTTCTTCAAGCCAAATTACTAAGGAGAGCTGGAAAGCCCCCATGAATTCTTTTTGAGGTAAAAAAATCTGTGTTTTTCCTCTGTTTTTTGTGGGTAATGTCAGATATATTTGGAGATTAACTTTAACTATCTTTCTGAAGCCGTTTGGCCAGCATTTTGGTACATGAGCCAGTATGTGTTTTTATGAACCCAAGTTAGAGTTTAAAAGGCTTATATTTTTAGGAATTATAGAAAACTGAACCTATTTGCTCACTAATTTTATAGCTATAAACATTTCTGAAATCAGTTCTTTCATTAACTTCCCTAAAGGTCTTTAATAAATGGCAGCACAGATTCTATTTTTACATTCCTCTTGGCTTCCCTTTATTTCCTCAGTGATAGTGTACCTGAGCTTCTGCCCAGGGAGCCACCACACTCATCTCCTTAACCACCCTAGAGCCTGACCTTTCCCTTGCAGGGTACTAAGTCTCTATATCTCAAGAGAGAAAAAGATAGTTTGGCTTTATAGAACTGGATGCCCTGCTATTTAAAGAAACATGTTCTATATATAAACTGTAGTTAATCACTTGAGTACAATCATAGCTTTCATTTGCATAGTTCAGATGACTCACTGTTTTGAAAATTAAATAAACTCAAATGGAAAACAACCACACACTGCGGGGTTGCAACTTTTATTTCCTAGTATAGAGTTAATGAGCAGAAAAATGGCAGAGTCATTTCCACACATCTAAGGCTTACAATTTTCTTGAACTATTTAATGAATGTACTTTATTATAAACGTCGAAGCTAGCGAGTATGTGCTGTAGGCCCTGAGAGAAAAAGTGAAGTTTCTTTTTAGTTTCTTATAATTAAGCTATCCTCGAGAATTGCAGTCTGTATTTTTAGGCCTTTGTCCTCTGACTCTCCTTCAGGCTAGATTTGGCTTACATTTCTACTCCAGTCTCTCTCTTCCATTTCCTATCCTTAATCCCATCTTGTCATCCTTCCAGGCTACTTAGCAGATGTTGTTATAAGTGTCTTCATGTTTACATGCAAGGAAAGAAAGAAGACAGGAGGAATATGGGTCGGGGTATATGTACATGCAGCACATAGGTACCATGCTCTAGCAAACTCTGATCTGTCCCAGGTGGGAAAACCTCTAAATTCCTGACATCCCAGCCCTAAATACGGAGCTCAGCTTTTACTCTCACACAGGCAGTAGCAGCTCCGAGGGATTGGGGATGGGGGGGAGGGGCAAGGGTGTAGGGGTGGACTATACCCACTAATCTCCAGCGATATCCTCAGGCTCCCCAAATAAACACCTATGCTAAGTAAAAGCATTCTTCAAGATAGAACCTCTAATCCCTTCTTCCAACTAGATTGCTGTCCCTAAGCCCCTTTTATGTAGAAATGTACATGCTAGGTAAATTATCAGGCATCTTCCCCTGTGTATGTGTATACACACACATACAAATACATGTACATATAATGCAGTGTTTAAAGCTAATGAGTTAGATTGCCTGCACTTGAATCCCAGCTCCACCACATCATGGTTGTGAGACCTTAAGCAAGCTACTTTAAGTGTTTTAGCCCTTCTTTTCCTTATCTGTATAATGGGAGTAATAGTAGTAACTGCTGTGGGGACTCTGTAAAGGTAATGCAGATGCAAAGCATTGGTGACATTTATGTTAGTGGTTCTTGAGTTCCTCACCCAGTTAAAACATTAGTTGCAGTTTGCTGCTCATTGTTGTAATGTTTTATCTATTTATGCATTTTTGATATTTAAATTTCTTTATGACCCACTCCCAGAGTAGATAGACCCCAGGCTGTGGAGGGAAATTTGGAGTCCTGAATGTTTCATCTAAGCTTGAATGTCTATTGAAGATGCAGTAATGAGAGGTTTTGTTGTAATGATCCTAAGGACTGCATAATCATGGGAGAAAATATATGGTTAATGTTTTGTTTAACTCTTAGGTTTCATAATTTGGAGTTGAGGAAAACAATCATAATTCACATTTTCCTAGCCTTTTTAGTATACTAAAGGAAATAGCTTATCTCTTTCAAAGGAAAAAAGTTTAACCACATGAATGTTATATTTTCACATCCTGTGTTTGTTAGTTGGATATATTTCATAGGACGGTGTTAAGTTCTTCTACAGATTCTATGCATATAGCATTCACTTGCATTTGGAATGGTGAAAAGGAGAGCCATATTCAAATATTTTGAGATACAAATGAAAAATGGGTTAAAGATGTAAAATTTATAATATTTAGGGATTTGGTGGGTGAAACAAATAAGATTCAGGTGACTGGATGATTGTAAATCCTCCCGGCTAAAAGCAGACTCTGGGCAGCACAGTAACTACTATCGGTCCTTCCTACGTTCAGCCTGCTCCTTGCCTGCCAGCACACGCAGCCTCCCACCATCAAGCCAGCCATCGTCATGCGGCTTCACCTTCCTCTCTCAGGTCTTTGAGGGCAGTTTTATCACAGACAAACTCCAGAATTTTAAATCTCAGTTGCAGTGTGAAGATACCCCTACAATATTTAAAATATTACTTGGACACTCTGTTTTAATAGGAAATCTCCAATTTCAGTGATTTGTGTTGTTTTTGTAAAAAACCACTGAATATAATTTATTTAACAATTTGACTCCTTTTAGCTTCAAAATTCTGTACTGTTAGAATAATGACTCAAGAGAAGGGCACCGAAGTGTATTTTAATTAATGTTAAGTAACATAAATTTTAAAATATTTAAAATAAGACCTCTGGATTTTTGACAAGTCAAAACAAACTTAGTGTGAGTAAATAGCTTTATACTTAGCAGAAAGGAACAGACAATCTCTCAATTATTTTTCCAACTTGTTTGAGGTATAATTGACAAATGAAAATTGTGCATACTGAAGGTGTACAAAAAATGATGTTTTAATCAACTCAGAATTTTAAAGGAACACTCAGAGCTCTTAATTGCAGTCATTTAATTTTCAGTGATTATGTACTTATGTAGAGACTTCACAAAAGTTATTGGCCAGTATCTCCCATTTTACTCTTGGCTATTTGGAGTTAGAACATTCTTTCAAAATCTTACAAGCATAGCAGGGTAAACAATCACAAACATTTATGCTTCTGAAAGAAAACTACAAATATTACTGGAGGGCACATGACCCTAAATGATTTTATGTGACTCTTCAGGCCCGCTAAGAATTAAAAAGCGAGCTTTGTGAAACATGTAAATCTTGTTCTCTAGCTTTGCTGTTATAAGACTCCTAAAAGGCAAACTTTTGGCATTTGACCTTATGTGTTGCTTTCCAGATTTGAGTGGGTTTTCCAGAGGTAGAATGTTACTATGCAACATAGGCATCTAAAGTTTAAAAAAAATAAAAAAGGAAATTAAGGAGATGTGCGTTATTTCATTAGAAGCATTGAACTGGCAATTTAGCATACATACTTCTATCAAGATTAATGCTTTGATTTTGAAATATTTGGTTGAGTAGCCAGTACAACTGAAGTATTGAAAGTTTGGGAGATATATATAGGAGAAGGACAAAGCATACATAATAGAAAGATAATTTATAAATTGTAGAAAATGCTCAGTCAACACGACGTTGAAATTTAAAAGGTAAGGGTTCTTCAAAGAACTTGAGCACATAGTGTTTTCCTGTGTGTCTTAGAAAAGATAAATTATGCCTTATAATTTTAGAGTTTTTAATGTCATATTCTGGAAATCATTTTGCATTTAAATTCAGAGGTGTTTCTTTTTTTCTTGTCTGCGGTGTTTTGTTTTGTTTTCCTACCTGAATTTTAATGTTTGAAAGATTTGCTTTTCACTCCACATCATCACCTTCCTCTTGAGTGGTTACTGCTTTCAGGTAAAATGAGACTGGTTTTTGTTCAGTTGGCCTATTTGTCTAATAACTTAGTAACTTGATTTTCTTTATGAATGGTAAGGAAGAAGTCATCCTAAGGAATTTTAAAAGGATGTACTTAATCACACATACCATTTGAGGTACATTTGGGTAGGCGGGTGGAGGGCAGTGATGAAGCCAAAAAGAAGAGATTTTTTGGAGCCAGCTTGTGGTGTGAGTGGGAGGCTCCAAGTGGGGTTAGCCCCTGAAGGATTCAGAATGGATAATTACCTACACTATAGGGCTTGAGGAGGCCTACAAGTCTCTGCTTGCCTAAAAATCTCTCCCCTGCTGGCAGCCCATTGAAGTGTCACTCAGCCGACCTGCTTGCTCCCAATTCCCACTGTTAGAGGTTCTTTACAGACAAAGCAGGGGTGCTGCCGCCTCAGGCTCCTGCTCTGTGCCCTTAACCCAGACGCCAGGATGGGGAGTGCCTTAGAGGTAGGCTGGTCTAACATTCTGGCTGGTAGACAGAGCTTTATGCCTCTCCCCAGGTGAGGCCCAGCCCTCTGCAAGAGTAACTCCATCATTTCTCACTATCCCACCATCTCTCACCCCCACAGGGAGAGGCACCTACCTTTTAGGGCCATCACTGAACATAAATGGAATCACTCTTGCGTGTGTATTCGAGACCACTGTCATTTGCCTTCCTCTCACTCTTTCCCCCATTTTCAGGCTAAACATTCTTAGTTCCTCTAAGGCTCTGCTTTTAGAACTATTGCTGTTCTGGCCTCCCTCCTCATTACATGCTTTTTCTGGTTCAATAAAGGCTTGAGGTTTTAAAGCCTCAGCGGTTCAGATTGGGTCTGACCCCTGCAGCATAGGGCTGGTATGTGGGGTCCCTCATTCTAGGCATTAGAGTTCTGTTAATGCAGCCATTAATTTGGAAAACGTAGCAGTAGCCACAGGATTAGAAAAGGTCAGTTTTCATTACAATCCCAAAGAAAGGCAATGCCAAAGAATGTTCAAACTACTGTACAATTGCACTCATTTCACATGCTAGCAAAGTAATACTCAAAATCCTTCAAGCTAGGCTTCAGCAGTACATGAACCAAGAACTTCCAGATGTACAAGCTGAATTTAGAAAAGGCAGAAGGACCAGAGATCAAATTGCCAACATCTGTTGGATCATAGAAAAAGCAAGAGAATTCCAGGAAAATATCTACTTCTGCTTCATTGACTATGCTAAAGCCTTTAACCATGTGGATAAAAACAAATTGTAGAAAATTCTTAAAGAGATGGGAATACCAGACCACCTCAACTGCCTCCTGAAAAACCTGAATGCAGATCAAGAAGCAACAGAACTGACATGGAACAACGGACTGGTTCAGAACTGGGAAAGGAATACATCAAGGCTGTATGTTGTCACCCTGCTTATTTAACTTATATTCATAGTACGTCATGCAAAATTCTGGGCCAGATGAATCAAAAGCTGGAATCAAGCTGGTACAAATATCAACAATCTCAAATATGCAAATAATACCACTCTAATGGCTGAAAGTGAAGAGGAACTGAAGAACCTCTTGATGAGGGTGAAAGAGGAGAGTGAAAAATTGGCTTGAAACTCAGCATTCAAAAAACTAAGTTCATGGCATCTAGTCCCATCACTTCATGGCAAATAGATGGGGAAAAAGTGGAAACAGTGACAGATTTTATTTTCTTGGGCTCCAAAATCACTGCAGATGGTGACTGCACCCTTGGAATTAAAAGATACTTGCTCCTTGGAAGAAAAGCTGTGACAAACCTTTACAGCATATTAAAAAGCAGAGACATCACTTTACCAACAAAGTGCCGTATAGTGAAAGCTATGGTTTTTCCAGTAGTCATGTATGTATATGAGAGTTGGACCATAAAGAAGGCTGAGCACCGAAGAATTGATGATTTTGAACTGTGATGCTGGAGAAGACTCTTGAAGAGCCCCTTAGGCAGCAGGTAGATCAAACCGGTCAATCCTAAAGGAAATCATCCCTGAAATATTCACTGGAAGGACTGATGCTGAAGATCCAATAGTTTGGCAACCTGTTGCGAAGAGCCAACTCATTGGAAAAACCCTGATGCTGGAAAAGATTGAAGGCAGGAGGAGAAGAGGGTGACAGAGGATGAGATGGTTGGATGACATCACCCATTCAATGGACATGAGTTTGAGCAAACTCTGGGAGATAGTGAAGGACAGGGAAGCCTGGTGTGCTGCAGTCCCTGGACATGACTTAGCAACTGAACAATGAACAGCAATGCAAGCATAGGTTTTAGTCATTTCTTGACATCTGGACTCAAAGTTAATTTGCGGCAACTAAAATTCCTATCTTCCTCCAACATGTTGTTATATGGACCCATCATATTAATCCACATTAAAGCCTCTCTTCTCAGTGTTACTTAGTCATTTCTAGCCTTTTGGGGTCATTTTGGATTCAGTGATAGTGTTTTTTACTGTCGCTATTTTCTTGTCCTATTGGAATTTGAAAGGCAAGCATCTTCATTTTGTTTAAGTCATTGATGAAAATTGTGTGTGGAGACAGGGCTAAGAACAGACTTACTGAGCCATTCATCAGTACCCTTTGGGTATTTTGGAAGGATCTTGCTTGGACTTTGGAATCAGGTAGGAATCCTAGTTTTAGTCTTGGCTTGCAGCGTGACCTTGAGCAGTTAACTTCTCAAGATGTTAATTTCCTTATATGTAAAGTAATGATACCACTTGATAGAACAGTTGTGAAGATTGGAGATCATGTATGTCAATTATTAAACACAGTGCTTGGCACATAGTAGTAGTCAGCTAAGATTAGTTCTCTTTTTCTCCTGTGCTTTGGAATCAAAGGTTTTTTTAAAATTAATTTATTTTAATTGAAGGCTAATTGCTTAACAATATTGTGAGTGGTTTTTGCCATGCTTTGACATCAATCAGCCACAGGTGTACATGTGTCTCCCCACCCTGGATGCCCCCCACACCTCCCTTCTCATCCCATCCCTCTGGGTTGTCCCAGGGCACTGGCTTTTGGTGCCCTGCTTCATGCATTAAACTTGGGCTGGTCATCTATTTCACATATGGTAATAAACATGTTTCAATGCTATTCTCTCAAACCATCCCACCCTCGCCTTCTCCCACAGAGTCCAAAAGTCTGTTCTTTATGTCTCTCTTGCTGTCTTGCATGTAGGGTTGTTGTTACCATCTTTCTAAATTCCATATATAAATGTGTTAATATACTGTGTTGGTGTTTTTCTTTCCGACTTACTTCACTGTATAATAGGCTCCAGGTTCATCTGCCTCAAATCCGTTCTTTTTTTTTTATAGCTGAGTAATATTCCATTGTGTTTATATATCACAACTTTCTTATCCGTTAGTCTGCTGATGGACATCTAGGTTGCTTCCATGTCTTGGCTATTGTAAACAGTGCTTCAGTGAACATTGAGGTACATGTGTCTCTTTCAATTCTGGTTCCCTCAGTGTGTATGCCCAGCAGTGGGATTGCTGGGTCATATGGCAGTTCTATTTCCAGTTTTTTAAGGAATATCCACAATGTTCTCCACAGTGGCTGTACTAGTTTGCATTCCCACCAACAGTGTAAGAGGGTTCCCTTTTCTCCACACCCTCTCCAGCATTTATTTGTGGACTTTTTGATGGCAGCCATTCTGACCGGTGTGAGATGGTACCTCATTGTGGTTTTGATTTGCATTTCTCTGATAATGAGTGATGTTGAGCATCTTTTCATGTGTTTGTTAGCCATCTGTATGTCTTTGGAGAAATGTCTGTTTAGTTCTTTGGTCCATTTTTTGATGGGGTCTTTTTTTTTTTCTGGTATTGAGCTACATGAACTGCTTGCTTATATTTTGGAGATTAATTCTTTGTCAGTTGTTTCATTTGCTATTCTTTTCTCCCATTCTGAAGGCTGCCTTTTCACCTTGCTTATAGTTTCCTTCATTGTGGAAAAGCTTTTAAGTTTAATTAGGTCCCATTTGTTTATTTTTGCTTTTATTTCCATTACTTTGGGAGGTGGGTCATAGAGGATCTTGCTGTGATTTGTGTCAGAGTGTTCTGCCTAAATTTTCCTCTAGGAGTTTTATAGTTTCTGATCTTACATTTGGATCTTTAATCCATTTTGAGTTTATTTTTGTGTATGGTGTTAGAAAGTGTTCTAGTTTCATTCTCTTACAGGTGGTTGACCAGTTTTTCCAGCATCACTTGTTAAAGAGATTGTCTTTTCTCTGTATATTCTCTTCTTATGTCTTTTCTGTTGTATATTTTTGCCTCCTTTGTCAAAGGTAAGAAGTCCATAGGTGTGTGGATTTATCTCTGGGCTTTCTATTTTGTTCCACTGATCTATATTTCTGTCTTTGTGCCAGTACCATACTGTCTTGATGACTGTAGCTTTGTAGTATAGTCTGAAGTCAGGCAGGTTGATTCCTCCAGTTCCTTTCTTCTTTCTCAAGATTGCTTTGGCTGTGCAATAATAAAGTTTAATCCTCCATCCTTATGTCTTAGATTAACTGATTGATTGTCTCCCCATCAGTTTCACAAGTCTTCTCTTCTCTAGGATTGAGGGCTGCTTTTGACTGTTCCTCTGGTGCTCTATATTACTGTGCATTTGAACCTTAAATAAAAAACTTTGGATGAGTAGTTGACCTGTTACCTAGGCCTCTTTCATTACACTGGATTAATTTATCAGTTGATAATTTGGAAGAAATGTGGCATAGGAGGAGATATAGTGGGTAGGAAGGAGTGGTGTGATAGCAGTCTTCAGGTAGTTGAGGAGTATGGAGGAGGAAGTAGAGTTTCCTTGTGATCATAAAGGACAAAATTATACAAGTCCACAGTCCTTTATTCATAAATTTAGAATTGAAAAATACCTAAAAATTGAGTGTTTTGGTAAATTTGGTGGCAAAATCTGACTCTTAATTGATATGAAGTTATTTGTAATCTTTATTCTACTGAGTGTGAGTATTCATATGCTTCACTGCACAAATTAAAACATGTTTGATTATAGAGCATTGTCCTGGACCCCACTGAGTCCAGGACATGTCCAGGATATGTAGTGTGTGTCCCATTTTACTTTTCTAAAATCTGAAAAATTGAGTTATAAAACATACGATCCCAAGGGTTTTAGATAAATTGTGGACCTGTACCAAAGGGTAAATAGAAATTTTAGAAGAATTCTAGTCTAGCTTAGGGAAGACTTTCTCACATACTTGGCATTAAACTGAGGTTATTTTCCAACATGATGACGTCTCTAGCACTGAGGTCATTCGTGGCAGCAGTGGGGAGGGGCTGTGCAACCATGTCTTTAAAATGTTGTCAAGAGAGTTTTATGAGTAGGAAACTGGACTTATAAAGTCTTCCAACCCCGCATGCCAGAGTGCCAGCACCTAATGACAGAGAAGCTCATAATTGCTTTACATTTATTATTTATGTCTCATGATTACATAAAATGTGATAGTCATTGTGAAGTTTAAATTCTAAATAAAAGTTGTATGATAAACTCCTGTTTCATGAGGTTGATCTGACCCAGATGTTCTCAAAGTGTGGTCCAGGGATCAGCAACGTCACTATCACCTGGGAGTTCCTTAGAAAAAAGCAAATTTCTGTTCCCGTCTCAGGTCTGCTGAGAACTCTATAAGATGAGGTCCCAAACCCCGTGTTTTATCGAGTCCTCCAGGTGATTCTGGTGCATGCTAATTCAGTAAGCAGTACTGAATTGCCATGACAAAAACACTTGGAGGGGCCCACGGTGCCTGCAGTCTAGGCCCAGGTTATTCTGTGCAGAGTAACTATTTCAAAAGGGCTGTAAATGAAACTCAAATACAGAAGGGAGAGTATGGGAGGAGTAAAGGATTTGTAACTGGGACACCAAGAGAAGGCTCATTGGAAAGAGTGGGCTTGGAGGACAGTTAGGACTTTGGGGTACAGATGGACTAGTATTCCTGGCTCAGAGGAAGGAACAGTTATCTCCCCACTGGGAAAGCAGTTGTCTCTAGATTGTCAGTGGGGATATAGCACTGACAAGAGAGGACCAAGGCAATGTATGAGCCAGAATACTACATTACATCTTTCACATACTTTTGGATGTGAAATCAGTGTTGGGCCCAAGTGCCTTAACTTATTTATCCTTGTTAAATTTCATCTTTCTCAAATAGGCATATCAGTTGAGTCCTGCAATATTTTGGATTCCTGGATTTCTCAACCCCATTGCCTAATTAGATCCTCATCCAGGTAATCAATAGAAACTTTGAACTTGTATTTGCAATCTCCCTCCAAGTTGACCTAAATCTTAACATCATGTTAGTTGCACTTGCTGAACTACAAAGAAATAGTCTTGATTTCTTGTGTGGTTTGAAAAAAAAAAAAAAGTCTCTTTGTTTAATCATCATGCCCTAAACAACACATCACTAAATGTTTTACTGGGAACTTTTTACATTTTAAATTTTTTATTATAAAATATGCTTTACACTGTATGGTAAGCTGCCCAAGGGCAGAATTTTGTCTGATTTTTAGCCTCTCAGAAACTCTGAATTTTTATTTTGTATTCTCAAAGAGCCCATGCCTCACGAAAGCCATACTGGTGACAAATAGCATTTTTGGCTTGTGCCAGAAAGCTACCCAGAATAGGGGCTCATAAGTAGGTTTTCCATAACCTCCTCTTAGATCATTCAGGCAGTTTGTGGAGACTGACTTTGATAGTGTTGCTCAAGAGTTGACAGTGCTTCCAGATGCCTTTCTTTTGGCCGAAATTATGTCTAATGATATATGGAAGTGTGTTTTTGTGATGGGCTCTTGCATAATCATATAGGCATTGCCTATGTACTTTTGAGTGGTTTAAGTTAGAAAAAACTGTTTCTGTATAGCACCTCCCACCACCATGTAATAGTTTCATCCTGTTTAACACAAAAAAATATGTGCACCTTATTCATTTTTTTTCTTTGTTGGTTAAGGACGAGCCTAAGCTCCAGGAAGCAACTTGAGAAGTCAGGGAAGAGAACATGTTATTTTCACTTCATAGCAAATTAACTAGAAAGCCTTTTGATGAACTGTAAACAGTTAATAATGTAATCATAGGCTAATAACACTGCATCATAGGACTGTCAACATAGAGAGCCTTCTTGTGCCTTTAAGGATCTCATCAACATTATCCAAGTAGATAGTTATCTGTCAAGCTCTTAATGGCTTCTTTTAGGGAGAATCATATAAGCAATCTTAATCATTGGTTCTGGTCACCTGTGTTACAGGCTGTCATTTCTCTTTTTTTAAACTAAATTCCAGCTGCTGATCTAAAAGTTCTTGTATGAAGGGAGGGATTTGAACGGCTATTTTAACTCATCCTGGAACACAAAGGGAAGTGAAGGAAGTATTTTAAAGTGATCTTGATAGTAATGATGTTAAGGAAAAAAGAAATGAAAAATAGAATCACTATTGACTACCTCAGTGACTATTCACTTTGAATAGCACTGCTACCCATTACATGGTGTAAGAGAACAGTGTTTCTTTCCTAAGTTGTTACCATTTATTATTGGTACGTCAGTCAGGCTAAGAAAATTGTTCAAAGAATACGCAATGTGATTCCTAGGATTATACCCTAGTAATATTGATGTTGGGGCTTCCCAGGTGGCTCAGATGATGAAGATTCTTCCTGCAATGCAGATACCCGGGTTCAATCCCTGGGTTGGGAAGATCCCCTGGAGAAGGAACTGATTCCTAGGATTATACCCTAGTAATATTGATGTTGGGGCTTCCCAGGTGGCTCAGATGATGAAGAGTCTTCCTGCAATGCAGATACCTGGGTTCAATCCCTGGGTTGAGAAGATCCCCTGGAGAAGGAACTGGCAACCCATTCCAGTATTCTTGCCTAGAGAATCCCATGGACAGTGGAGCCTGGTGGGCTAGAGTCCCTGGGGTCGCAAAGAGTCAGACACGAATGAACAACAATGTTGATATAACATTTTTTATCTAGGATATTTGCAACTAGCTTTTAATAATA
Source organism: Giraffa tippelskirchi (assembly GCF_054371585.1). Classification (NCBI taxonomy): domain Eukaryota; kingdom Metazoa; phylum Chordata; class Mammalia; order Artiodactyla; family Giraffidae; genus Giraffa; species Giraffa tippelskirchi. The sequence continues at coordinate 92,594,250 of NC_137275.1, read as the reverse complement.
TAAGATAAAATACTGTATTTATAACTTCATTAAAAAAATTCAGATACCGAGGTATGACCCTGAATTAACTGGAAACATTTTGTTGTCGGATAGACTTATGAAGAGTGAGAAGAACGACCAAAGATAGCTTTGTCATTTGTTTTTTAAATGAAATACCCAGGGCAGGATTTGTGTTCTATATCTGAAATTGTCTCGGAATCTGAGAAGAGTTATTTTACTTGGGATGTTCTCTCTTCTTCTGCCTCTCCTTTATTCTTGAATGACCATGTTTTTGAGAACAAAGCATTCAACATTCATGAACTCTATACATGGTTTGAGCTTCTAAGCTACTCCTTACCAAAAAGAAAAAAAATTATGACTCTGAAGCTTAGAGAAACTATGATTCAGAGATATTCTTTCCTCCAAAATTATAATTTTCTTTGGAATTCTAGGCTCTTATAATGCTAGAGGCAAAGAGAACGTTCTAACTGACCACTGGTTCTTGGGAATGGAAAGATTTTGTGTACTTCTGTCTCTTTCTAGTGAGCTGGTTGGAACTGACCAGAGTCCTGTATAGGTCAGAAAGACTGTTCAGTGGCCCAAATCCTGCAGGGTGTTCAGGGAAACTGGATTTTCTGTATTGCTTTCTTCTGCCCTTGAGAGCAGCAGGTTTGATGTCAGGAATTGGAGAAAGGACAGAAACAGAAGGTGGGACAGAGGGAGTGGTGAAGATGGTGCCCAGTGGATGCTCTTTGGGGTTTTACCTGGCCTTCTTTTCTGAAGTAAAAGTGATGCCTATGATTTCCTAGTGTGGGAAAGTTTCATTTATTTTATCTGTGATATTTATTTGATTGCTACAAACAACCATTTATGATAGACATTTTTATGAGTTCTTTTCCTCTCTTATTTCTAATATATCTTAAAGCAACAGCAAAGGAAATTAAATGAATTGATAAATACACAGCCTTACTATCCTAATAAATAGCTCTTTCATTATTTATGATCTTTTCTATTTTCTAGTCCTTGCCCATGTACACAAGTATTTTTTGACATTTTTGTGATCACATCTGTTTAGATATTTATCCCTGATGGCTCAGGCAGTAAAGAATCTGCCTGCAATTCGAAGACCTGGGTTCAATCCCTTGGTTAGGAAAATTCCCTGGAGAGGGGAAGACTACCCATTCCAGTATTCTTGCCTGGAGAATCCCATAGACAGAGGAGCCTGGCCGGCTACAGTCCATGGGGTTGGTTGCCAAGAGTCAGACACTACTGAGTGACTAATACACACACACACAGCCTTTCAATAAGAATGGGTGTTGTATATTTAAAACTATATATTTATTTTCTAGTTAAATATATTTCACAATTTAGAAAAGGACAGTTTAAAGTCAACTTTAAAGTAAGTTATTTTAGAAAACAAATTTATGGTTACTATAGGGGATGAATTAGGAATACAGAATCAAACTATTATACATAAAATAGATGAGCTATAAGGATTTGTTGTATAACAGAGAATTATGCCCAATATCTTTTAATAACCTATGATGGAATATAATCTGCAAAAAAAAGAATCTTTATGCTATACACCTGAAGCTGACACTATATTATAAATCAGCTATACTTCAACTAAAAAGATAAAATAAGTAATGTCTTTCCAAAGGGCAAAGAAGTTACAACTTCTTACTTTCAGTCACATCAATTTATCCTTAAAGAAAAATACATCCTCTTTCTTTTTCCTTGATATTTTAATCCCACCTTGCTTTTCTGTGAGTGATGGATTTTTTGTCAAGCTTTAATGGTTACAGTTTTTTTTTTTCAATGACAATGAAATAATTTTGCTTATATTGTTAATATTGACATTTAGGAGCTCTTGTTCCAGTTTTATGTTCTTTGTCGTTTTTATTGAACCTCTTACTTGTCTTTGAAGGGCAAAACTAAAGATCTTTGTGAAAGTCCTGACTGCTGGACTCTCCATTAGTAAGAGGTCCTTTTGTGGGAACTCCACAACCATTGAATATTGTCACTTTTATACTGGGGTTTGCATGTATATTTCTTTTTGAGAATACTACCCCTCTTGAGAACTGTATGTAATTCACTTGCTGTTTTTTCCCCAACAGTCATATTTTATGAAAACATACTCTGCATGTGTTACATTAGCAAACCTTCAGTATCTGGAGAGATAAAGAAATAGGACTTGTGGGATTGAAATGTCTAGCACTGGACCCTGCAGAGAAGATTCAGGGCCATGGTCTAAAGCGCCAGAAAAGGGGACACAAGGACAAGCACCCAGTCCTTGACCTTGTTCTCTTTGCCTGGCCTCAAACATTTGAAACTTTAAATTTCTATTTTCCACTGTTCATCATTTATTATCTTGACAAGTTATACTCCATACATCCATAAGCTCTCTGTGATTTCCCTTTTCCCTCTGTTTCAAACGCTGGGTCAGGAACATCCCCTGGAGAAGGAAATGGCAATCCACTCCAGTTCTTTCCTGGAAAACCCCATGGACAAAGGAGCCTGGTGGGCTACAGTCCATGGGGTCACAAGAGTCGGACACGACTTAGCGACTAAACCACCACATTTATATTCCTAAAATCTCTGATTCCTCACAGTGGCAGAAATGCTACAGTACATTTTCTGCTTAAATGAGTGAGAAGTGGCTATAATACATGCTCTGTTCTAGTACGTAAAATGTGCTGTAAGACCAGTTCGGGAGACTGCCTGTTGTCCCTGAGATAGATTGGTGGGTGGTTTTCAGCTGCATGGAGAAAAGAGAGAACATAAAATTTATGACAGTACAATGGTAATGTAAATAATGAACCCCTGTGCTTGCTTCTCTCTATCCCAACTTCTCCAGCCCTCTTCAGCCTCTCTCTGGAGGTTCACAAGGTTTGATGTCAGCAATTTATATAGCTGTCTTCCTGTGGTCAGCATTTCCTTAGGTATACAACTTTATAAATGAAGTAAGTAGTTTTTAGATGTCTTTCATTCCCTTACTAGTCCCCCAAATTTGGAGGACTCTGAAATAACCTCAGGAGCCCTGCTGAGATGTAATCCAGAGAATCAACCAGTCAAATGGGAAGTGTCCAAAGTGCAGTGGCAGGTCTCTCCCAGGTTTCCATTTGTTATTCTTTCTGCTAAAGTGCCCCCTCCCACCCAACACAGGGAAAACTCCTACCAGCTCACACAGCATCTCTCCTGAGGGGCCCTTCTTGGGCCCTAGTTGGCCTTAATCACTCCTGTAGAATTGTTTTTTTTTTATTCATGCCTCACAGCATTTTACACATTGTATTGAAAGTTATTAGTTTACATCTCATTCCTCTTATTAGGCTGTGCACAGATTCTTCAGGACAGGGGCCACCTTTATATGATTAGCCTCTAAAATAGAGCCACATATACACAAATCAGCGAATGATGAAGTAAATGAATGGCACTGTCCGTCTCATTTTTTTCCCCTAAGTATAAAAATTAAGGAGATGAATATGTTAAGAAACTGTTAAATTACAGTTTTGATTCCTTCAGTTGTCATTTATCCTAACTTCTGCACATGGCAGAAGCAAAGACAAATTCTGTCTGGAAGCCCTACCTTTAAAATAGGTCTCAAAGAATTTCCATAAATAAACAAAAGAAATAGGCACTAATAGTAAAGAAAGAAAAGCATAACACACAAGAAAACATGGCCCCATAGTTAGTAGATTCAGTTGAGTCAGACACCACAGTCTTTAAATCAGCATTATTATATGTATTATCCAATATGGTGGTAGTCCTTATATGTATGTGACTCTTGAGCCCTTAACTGAGAAACTGAATTTTTAATTTAGGTAGCCATATAGCTAGTGATTTATATAATATATGGAACAATACAGCTTTAGAAAATAGAATTATTATACACTTAGTTTAATATGTTTAAGAAATAAAAAAGGAATTGAAAAACATGAGCAAAGATCAAGAGACTATAGACATATGATGACAGCTCTGAAAAAGAAACAGTTTTAGAAATGGAAAAGTTGAATATTTAAAGCTGAAAATTAAAATTGATGAGTTTAAGAGCAGACTGGACTTAGCTGAAGGGAGAATTAATGAAATGGAAGAGAAACCTGAAGAGATTTTCCAGAATACGTAGAGACCAAAAAAAAAAAAGGAAAATTATGAAGGTTAATGTAGAAGTTATTACCTGTAAAGACCAACCTGGAATAAGCTGATAAAATATGATAATATCAGACAAAGGATGATATATTTTAAACTATCATGCTTTTAATAATATAACTTCAAAATCTGTAAAGAAAAAATTGATAGAAACACAAGGAAATATGGACAAATCTACCTTTCAATAAAGGATTTCAACATACCTCAGTAATTGATAAAATCACCAGATGTTCCTCCTCCTCAAAATAATTAAACTATAAAATATTTGAATAACACAATTAACAAATTTGATTGAGTTATGTGGATCATTGTATCCAGCTGCTTTGTGATATAGAATAATAGGCCAGGAATCAAGTGTTACCGAACTTCAAAGGGTTAGTTATCGTACAGCTGTATTCTTTCCTCAGAAAGGTATCGGGTTGGCCAAAATGCTCATTTGCGTTTCTCCATAAAGGTGTGACAGGAAAACCTGAATGAACTTTTTGGCCAATCCAATATTAATTTAGAAGAAAACTAGAAAAACTTTCTAGTCTTTTTATCAGTAAGGAGAACTCTTTCAAATGCCTCAAAGGTCAAAGAAGATATTTAGGATGGAATGGTAATTAAAAATTGACATATCAAAACCAGTAATACGAAGCCAAAGAGATTCTTAGAGGGAAGCTTATAGCCTTAAATGCTCCTAATAGCAAAACAAGAAAGAGTAAATAAAGGTGCAGTAAATAATGTGATGAATCAGAGAGAATGACTGAGACATGGGAAGTGATTGTAGCACAGTGCAGGTGAGGGGATAACCTCCATTTGCTGCTAGCAATCATTCATGACTCTGTGAGAAATTAGCCTTTCAAAATCTTGACCAGAAGATGTTGTCCAGGTTACTGGGAACAACTGGTCCAGAGGGTGAGAAAAGGAAAGTGTTTACTCTGTAATACTCAAAATACTAGGCCATGCTTCGTTTGTGCTTTGGTATCTCTATTTCTTTACTCAGAGCAAAAATGAAACCAACTTAGTTGAGTGGATTAGTATTAGCAGGTTTGGTTTGGTAGATAGGTTCTCAAAGTGTAGTCTCTGAACCCCTGGGTCACTGAGACACATTTGAGGGAGTCTATGAGAATGAGATCAGAATAGTTTTCATGATAATATTATCCTTTTTTTTTTTCTTTTTTGCTTCTTCACTTAACTGTTAACATTTGCACACTAGTGTTATGAAAATAACAATGAATAAATCTGGTGTCAGCACAGATCAAGGCAGTAGCACACCAACTCTATTGATAGTGATTATATTCTTGACTATAATGAATTCAGTTAAAAAATGTTGGTGTCCCTAGATAAGTTAGTAAAAGTTATTAATTTTATTATTAATAAAATAATATTTGTTTTCTTTTCTCAAGAGAATGCCTGTGTGATTTTTTACTTTACAGAATGATTAATGATCAAATATGGCTATTTAGACTTTTGGTAGACGTTTTATCAGAACTAAGTGAAGTGAGCCTGTCACTTTAAGAAAAATATACATTTGTTACCAATAATAAAATTCAGACTTTCAAGAAAAAAATGAGAATTTTGGAAGTCTTGTATCCTTCTCCATAAGCTTGAAACCTGAATCCTTAGAGACTTTTCTAATAAGATCATTAGTGAGATTGAATAATGTGATTTTGATATTGTACAATGAAATATGTCCTATGTGGAAGATCTGCAATAACAAAGTAAACCAACATTCTCAAAATGATCAGTTCAGTTCAGTTCAGTCGCTCAGTCATGTCCGACTCTTTGCGACCCCATGAATTGCAGCACGCCAGGCCTCTCTGTCCATCACCAACTCCCGGAGTCTACCCAAACCCATGTCCATCAAGTCGGTGATGCCATCCAACCATCTCATCCTCTGTCGTCCCCCTCTCCTCCTGCTCCCAATCCTACCCAGCATTAGGGTCTTTTCCAATGACTTACTATAAAATCACATGTAGATGAAAAATCTATTCAATGTGCAAATAGACTAATGGATTTTCATTTGACAGAGTGGGGAAAATTCACTTGTATGGTTTCGAATTTCATTTTGCAGCTAACCCTTAAGTGAAACCATCGTTTGTCCAATGTAGTATAATACCTACATTATCCTACAAGTATAAGAAGAATATTCAAAATTATCTAAGAAGGCTATTAAAATAATTCTGTTTTCACTACATATCTGTGTGAGGCCAGGTTTTCTACGTTTATTTTAATCAAAACAAGATACCATCACGCATTTTATGCTGAAGCAGATATGAAAATGCAGCTGTTTTCTATTAAGCCAGATGTTAAAGGGATTTTCAAAAATGTAAAACACTACCACTTATTTTCCATACTGATATTATTTAAAGTCACATGTAATGAATTTATTGCTATTGTTTTTATAACAAGTAAATACTTTTAAATGTGCTGTTTTAATATCTATAGGGTAACTATTAATAGATATAATCTATATAAACAAAAGCCCTTTGAGGTCCTCAGTAATTTTTAAGAGTAAAAGTCTCCTGAAACAAAATTTGAGAACTACTAGTTTAGTAAGTCAGACTTTTAAGCCCTTTCATGGGAAAGGCTGTATGCTTCCCAAAGCACAGATACATACCTGGGTGTTTTTTTTTTTTTTTTTTTTTTAATGCTATTAAGTTATGTACCACACCATTCAGAATAATCCCAAATAGATCATACTGGCAAGACCTAAGACATTTTATTGAGTGCTTTGAGCTTTTTTTTTTTTTTTGCGTTTTTAAGTGTGAATAATTCTTCCTATCATTTTGTACATGACTGTAGTATTATTAAATAACATTTTGAACCCTGTAAGTCTGAACCCTGTCATATATTTGAAGTAGACTTGGAAGTTTCTTAAGTGAAAATTTATGATGAGAATCCATCATGTCCTTTTCTAATTAAAATTTCAATGTGTTGATTCAAAGATCAAAAATAGAATGATCTTTTCTAAATGAAAGTAAAAAACAAAATTTTCTCATTTAATAAAAACAAAGGATTTAGAACCCAAAGACTTGCTCTTTTCCTCAGTATGTGATTTTTGGTAACCTGATGTTTGCGCTTTCATCTTGAATGTGGGTGTTGGCCTTCACTTCTACAGATGGGGCTCTGATCACTACCTTTTCTCTTGGCCTTTAGACCTCAGGATTCCACAAGCACAATCAGGAGATGGGAGTGAGAAAGAGGAAACAGTCATTTTACCATGTTACTCATATGATATTCTAGAAAGTGAAAAAATAAATTAAGACTAGGAAGCCCAGCTTCCTGCAGAATTTGCATCTATAATCTACATAGTTGATCTGGTGAGAAGGCAAAAGAAATTGAGTAAAATCCTCCTTTTAAAATTTTATTTTTATCTTTCTCTCCTTGATGTAAGTTACTTGAATGTATTTGGTCACAAACCACATGTGGCAAAGGACAGCTCCCTCAGAAGGGTGCAGAGCTGTCATCTACACATACCAAAATACATGTTTGGAAAAAAATAGTTATAAAGTTTTTGCTTCAACCAACAAGAAGCTCAAGAACAGATTTGACCATAACAACCAATGTATGTGAAACAAAACCCAGAGAACAGGTTGGGTGAACGTTGTGTTACACTGTCTCATTAAAGAAAATGAGTCAAGATTGATCTAATTAACTGACACAGATTCAGCATATTTACCCACTAAAGCAGGCAGCAGTGGCCATCTCCTGCCACAGTTGTTTGTTTAAATTACTCACATGAGTCATTCTGAGAAGAGACTCTGCTTTTAAAAAAATAAAATAAAATAAGTAAACAAACTATTTGAAATCTTTGTCTTGTACCTGATAATCATCTAAGAGAACAAGGTAATTCTGTACTTGGGAGAGTCCCTGGCCTGAGGCCTTTCCAATCCTGAAGTGGCCTGGGAGGAAATTAGAAGAAATGTCTTTGTATTTGTCACTCATAGGAGACACAGTGTTTTATCAAGTCTGTCACCTCCCTTACTAGTTCCTTTATAGCATTGTAGTTGATAGATCACATTTAGCCTAAACTTCACAGTCGAACTGTTCAGAGCCAGTATATGAAAAATATGGAGGTTGACTGCCAACAGATTGATCTGTTGAGTATTTTTATGTCATTGTTTAAACAATGAAGAAATGTGGATTTGTAAGAAGATGAGAGAGATGAATAAGCTCATCTTTTAAAAAAACAGTGCAGCAGAAATAATAATCATTCCTCCATATGCTTGGAGGGATCCTGTACAGTGGTGTCAGATATGAATCTGACGCCTGCCTCTATCGTGTACCAGCTCTGGGATCTTAGGGAACTCATTTCATCTTTCCAAGACTCACCATTCCCCTCTCCTAAAACGGGGATAATTATAGCAGTCTCAAAGGGCTGTCATTGGGATTAAACATTTGTTGAGCACAGCACTTGGTGCAGAGTTAATGCTCCAAATGGTAGTAATAGTAATTGTCACTGTTATCTTTGCTAATATTAAGTTGTATTTCCCAAGTACTGATTAAGTCCTGTTATCTTCTAGAGCCTTGGTTCTCTTATCTCTACAATGTGGGGTTGGTGGGTGAGCTGTAAGTAACTCTTCCCGCTGGACATTCTGAGCCTGGTTTAGAAGGTTGGCAAGCTGCCCAGTGGAGGGTCCATGACACTCCCAGGCTCCCCTGCCTCCCTCTTCCTCCCCTACCCGCAGCAGCCCTGGCCAGTCAGCTCCCAGCAGGAGGCTGCTAGATCAAAGCCCTGGGAAAGGTCAGGCATTCTTGGCACTGTGACACTCAGCTGGCTAATAGCTGCCCTTCCCTGGTCTAGTCCTGCCCTGCACCCACCCCTATAGCACCAACCCCTACTAACAGAGGCTTTTCTGGAAGCCGCTTTCTGGGTACTGGGGCTCACCTGAGCTGGGGAGAAACATAAGGGAGAATTCTTGTGTGGAGGTCACCATCAAAAAGCTTTAACTTACTTTTGCTTTCTTCTGGGATATATAAAAGGTGAAAATAGGGCGGCGGAGGTCAAGTCTTGTCAAAGATGTTAATGAATGGTAAATGATGGCACAAGAGGTGCCACCATTAAAAATGGTGTCATATGGGATTATGTTTACAATATATTGAGTAAAAGACTGGATTACAAAACATCATCACAGTCATGGTTTTTACATGTATGTGTGTGAAACTAATAGAGAAAAAGGAGGGGAAAGAACTTCATCTCTGTGTTAAAGTGTTTTTTCTGGGTGGCAGTGTCAGACTTTTACTTGGATTTTCTAAATGTTTTACATATGCAGAGAATTCTAGTAAGGAGAAACAAAAGCTGATTTTTTTGTTTTTTAAAGAAAGAAACCAAATTGTCTTTCAGACGAAAAGTTTAACCTTTCAACGAAAAGAGGATGTGTGCGTGTGAATTGTGTGCAGCAATGCCTGGAAGCGACATGTTGCCACTCTGGGAGGCTTGTGGGCTTGAAGCTCCGAAAGGAGCAGGTTCCTTTACTTGTGCACACTGCGTGCCCAGCACTGTTCTCAGTGCTCTGCGTCTGTTAACTTCATGGAAGTTCTATGTGTGTATATATATATATATAGAGAGAGAGAGAGTGCCATGGCGAGGTGAACTGGGGTGCTGTGGCCAAATGCAGTTACTAGTGGATGTAAAGGGCTCTCTGGATCCTTTCCTCTGACCTGTTGATTCTCTGTCTTGTTAGCTGAGTCCAGCCCATGTCCTCCCACTCTCTTGACTGGATCCCAGCCCTAACTCCACACAGCAACCTTGGTTTTCAGGGTCTACAGTTTATTTTACCCAAAGCTCAAAATCTTACCTGGGGGTGAGCATATCAATGAGTCTGTGGCTTCACTCAGAATTGAAACCACCATTTCTTTTCTTTTTGCCGTAATGGCTTCAATTCTGTCTACAAAAATAACTCTTCCATAACTGCTTCTCAAAGAAGTAGAGAAAGCAAGGTAACAAAGAAAGGGTACCCTTGGCCTGAGGGCTTCAACCCACAGATGTACCTAAGCCATCTCTGTGTGTTATAGGCAGACCTCTTAACCTCTCTGGGCCTCAATTTCCTCATTGGAAAAATTCAAGGACAGAATTGAATGAATTTCAAGGTCTCCCATTGCTCTGATTCTTTGAAGAAGTTTCAGTGCAATCTTTCAACGTTTTCCATGACATATATATTTTTTTTAATTAAAAGACGCTTACTCCTTAGAAGGAAGGTTATGGCCAACCTAGATAGCATATTTAAAAGCAGAGACATTACTTTGCCAACAGAAGTCTGTCCAGTCAAGGCTATGGTTTTTCCAGTGGTCATGTATGGATGTGAGAGTTGGATGGTGAAGAAAGCTGAGCACCGCAGAATTGATGCTTTTGAACTGTGGTGTTGGAGAAGACTCTTGAGAGTCCCTTGGATTGCAAGGAGATCCAATCAATCCATCCTAAAGGAGATCAATCCTGGGTGTTCATTGGAGGGACTGATGTTGAAGCTGAAACTCCAATACTTTGGCCACCTCATGCGAAGGGTTGAGTCATTGGAAAAGACCCTAATGCTGGGTAGGATTGGGGGCAGGAGGAGAAGGGGACGACAGAGGAAGAGATGGTTGGATGGCATCACTGACTCGATGGACATGGGTTTGGGTAGACTCCCGGAGTTGGCAATGGACAGAGAGGCCTGGCGTGCTGCAGTTCATGGGGTCGCAAAGAGTCAGACACAACTGAGCGACTGAACTGAACTGATATTCCAGAAGCAGAAAGAGGTTGAAATCTTACTGTATATTTCTACAACAGCCACAGAACTCTTCCTTTCTTTAATCTCTTCGAGTCTGTTAAGTACCTCAGCTGTGTCCTATAGTTTTGATGGCAGTTTTCTTCCAGTAGTATCAGTTACTAATTTATTTTTGATGGGAGCACTCAGAGTTACCAATATTGGGGTTATTAGCAAAACTTTCTGAAAAGACCTTTATCTCCTCAAAGTGAACCACTTTAAAATAACATTTAAATAGGAATTTTCTCAAGGTTATAAAGCAGAGGAATGACTTGGGCTCACCATAACCACTGAGAGAGGAGGTGTCTTCCCAGTCTTAAATCATATCCAGCTTCCCTTCCTCGGGTCTTTGTAATGTTTCTACTCCTGTTCTCATAATCAGGTTGACACATATGTTAAGCTGGGCGTGTTGGTCTGATCTGTTTGGATCATTTTCCAGTATCTAAAGTTGTGTATTTGCATGGCCAACAGAGATTTTCTGTCTTCAATAGACGAGTATATCAGTTATACCAGTGTCTGTGTGTGTCCATATATATTTTTATATATATATATATATATATATATATATATATATATATATAAGGGAAGGGGACCTTTACTTGAAAGCTTATAATCTAAAATGGGTAGTAAATGCACTGCTTTAAATGCAGCCTCTTGGACTTAGGTTATGCATAGCAGGCCAGAGGGAATACAGTTCCAATGGCTCTCTCCACAGGCAGGCAGCCCTGCCCTCACATGCCCAGGACTGCTGCTTGAGGTAGTTCAGTCCTGGGTGGCTCAGGGGCCACGTTCACTGAAGAGGCAGATAGTTCCATTGATGAGGACAACTGATGTGTCACACAGGACGTGCGCCGCTGACTATGGTCCTAACTGCCCTCTGTAAACCCTTTTCCAGGGCACAGGGTTTTTTCCTTGCCCTTTTGGCTGCTGCTCATTGCTATTCAGTGTCTTTCCCTAAACTTGAAATCCCCTGTCATCAGCTCATGGAGTCTGTCTGCTCGTATGCACCAGAATTGTCTTCAGTTTCCTAGAGAACGCTTGTTTCCATATTACTTTGGGCTGTTTCCCCCAATTGTATACCTTTTCACTTCTGTGCTTTTGCTGCTTTCCTCATTTTCACCTTTCCCCTTTAACACAGGACCCTTGCAGTGATTGTTGTTGTTCAGTCACTCAGTCGTGTCCAATTCTTTGCCACCCCGTTGATTGCAGCATGCCAGGCTTCCCTGTCCTTCACTCTCTCCTGGAGTTCGCTCAAACTCATGTCCATTGAGTCAATGATGCCATCCAACCATCTCATCCTTTGTCACCTCCTTCTCCTCCTGCCCTCAATCTTTCCCAGCATCAGGGTCTTTTCCAATGAGTTGGCTCTTCATATCAGGTGGCCAAAGTATTGGAGCCTCAGCTTCAGCATCAGTCCTTCCAATGATTATTCAGAGTTGATTTCCTTTAGGGTTGACTGGTTTGATATCCTTGATGTCCAAGGGACTTTCAAGAGTCTTCTCCAGCCTCACAGTTTGAAAGCATCAATTCTTTGGCTTCAGTAGTTAATTCTTAGAATGGTAGGGGTGATGAAAACTTGGTTTCTGAAAAACTATTTTCTGAAACAGCCCAGTTCATATTTCTTATTTTCTTGTTATATTGACAACCGTGATGAAGATAGTGATACCACTGTTTGTGTGGCTTTTTTTTTTTTTTTTTTGCAAAGTCTTTCATGTGGGCAAGCTTGGTCCTCCTCCCTGCTTGTACTTATACATCCTTTTACGTGACTCTGAAAATATTTTTAAGGTTAGTTCTTTTACCAAATAGGTTAACTATAAAAGAGAAAGAAAATCTCTGAAAGACAGTTTTTCTTCACATTTCTTGTTTTGTTTGAATGCTGAATACTCGGGGCAAGTTTGAATATTTGGGCTTCCCTTGTGGCTCAGCAGCAAAGAAACCACTTGCAATGCAGGAGACACAGGAAATTCAGGTTCGATCCCTAGGTCGGGAAGATCCCCTGGAGAATCCCACAGACAGAGGAGCCTGGTGGGCTATAGTCCATAGGGTCGTAAAGAGTCAGACATGACTGAAGCAACTTAGCACACAGTGTCCAGAGCTAAATCTTTTACAGCTAAAAGTAGAACAAGCCAAATTTCAACTCGAATCTGCCTTTTCTTTTGTCCTAAACGGCAGTGACAGCAGTGGCCAAAGGGTAGAAATAGCCACATATGGCTTCACCCTCCCTCTCCTCTGTCAGCACACACCCCTGCCGTGCCTTCATGGCCCCAACCTCCCCACACGGCAATTGCTGTTTTGCGTCTGTCTGCCCTTCCTTCCTTTATAAAGAGTGCCAGGGAAATCTTGTTGAATTCTTCGAAGAGCAGATTTGTAGATGTCTTATGTTTTGCTATTTTGACAGCGCAGGGTGCAGACTTGGGTTAAGGTGCCTGTGATCTGCGGCAAAAACAGGATGTTTTAGGTGAGCCTGACTGTACAAGTGGTAGGCTTGTGGCAGGGTGGGTGCTCCCTGGCTTCAGTCCCCATTTCCCCCTCCACGCCCACAACAATTCTCATTGTGTGCAGGTTAGTTATAGGACTTGTCAAGGGACAAGTCACTCAGTAGGTGCTCCCCAGGGCCCCTGTTACACTTGGGGGCCGGATGGACCCCTCTCACCTGCCTCCTTTCTGCCTTCATCAGAAAGTTTCTGTCCCGTGTGCTCTTTCCCCGATTTCCAAATTAAAAGTTCCAGGTTGGTGGACTTACTGGCTTAATGCACTTCTTCCTCTTGGGTCATGTGTGACATTAAACAAAGAGAATGGTTTCCACCAGTATCGTTAATTAAACACATCGCATATTTTTCAGTTCAGTAACATCTTGCCACAGCTCATGGGCTCATGGCAATACCAGGCTTCCATTCCTGGGCTCCTACCTTTTGCAGTGTTGTTTCTACCACACCAGGGCAGTTTCTGACAGTGGTGTTTTTGACTTTGCCTAACCCTGTACTTTGGGGATCTCTGGAGGATGGCTTAGGGATAGATAACATTTGATTGTGTGGAGTTAAACTCTGGCTTGATTTTACCGTTTCTGAGAGGGCTGTTTCTATAAAAGGGCTCAGGTGTAAATGGAGGTGTGCATATTTAATCACATTCCTGTTAAACCATTTGTACTAGTTACGTTTGGTTACTGTGCAGCAAATGTTGACTTATTTTTGCATTTTACCTATTTAACTAACATATATGAATGTATGTCAGTATTATGAGCCAGGAACTGATCCAGAAATGTAACTGATAGTAGCTTACTTAATCCTTAACCTGTGAACTAGGTACTGATATCGTGGGTAAGAAGATGTAGTGCCAATAGTCCAGTTTAAGCGTAGAACCTAAATCCATCTGCCACTCTTTCAGATGCCACACCTTTCTTGTTCATTCCTCCTCTCGCTCATCCTCTCCCAACTCGCCCTCTTGTTAAGTGGCAGAGATAAATGTCAGAATCAGGACTGGGAATCCATATGGTAGCTGTAGAGGGGAATCTCTTTTTGTAGCCATCTCTTGTTTTTCCCTCCTGTCTTCCCCTCAAGCAGGAGTTTGTAGGGACTCTATAGAGTGGCCTGGTTGCTGAAAGGTGACTTAGCCAACTCTGCGGTTCATTAACTGGATCCGCAGGTACACTCAGCAGGTGGTGCTTTCAAAAAATAGCTACAGGCCAGTATGCTGCGAATCAAGATAAAAACACAGCTCTTGTGAAGTCATCAAAGCGTTAGCTACATTCAGGGAAAAAACAATGGAAATGGAAAGAAAGTGGAGAGTTGAGTCCACAGGGATGTATCTCACAGATGGGCATGCTTCATTTACCTTCGTAGGCGTCTGCTCAGATCATCATCACCATGATGATCTTCTCTTCTTCCTTTGGTGACTCGTGTTCTTTGGTGTATCCTATGGAAATATTGGGTGAGGGAATGGTAATGTGTTGATTAGCCTTATATTGTGTTTAAAAAGAATTTAGAGGACTTCCTGGTGATTCAGTGGCTAAGACTCTGCACTCCCAATGCAGGGGACTTGGGTTTGATCCCTGGTCAGGAAACTAGATCCCACATGCTGCAACTAAGACCCGGTGCAGCCAAGTAAATAAATAAACCTTTTTTTTTTTTTTAAACTTAGAGGAAATTTTCCTAGTTTTCAGGAAATTCAGCACATAGAAAGAAGATTCATCTTTCTTCCAATTAATAAATGCTCAATATGGACGAGTTTCAGAGGCCTTATCGTTGTAGGACCCATCCAAGTTTTCAAATAATATTAAAGATTGCCTTGTCCTGTTGAACAGCTACTAAAGGCTATGAATTTTCTATACATTTTTTCTTAAGTCTTTTCATAACACTAACATTTAATGTTAACATTAACACTAATGTTGGATGTTAACATTTCCATTTTTCAGTGGAGGAAACAGAGAGTTTAAGTATTTAGACAAGGATTAGGAACAGAGCAAAGTCAAGATTTGAACCCAGATCTGCCAGCCTTGCACTACACCATGAGTCCTGTGCAGAGTGCCCATGCAAAGTGAGGGGCATAGATTAGCTCAGATGATTTCACGAGAGAAGCGGACAGGGAAGCATTTGTAGGAGGGTGAAGAAATAAAGAAAACCGATGTGTCTGTCTCCTTGAAAAATAACATCCTTTGGTTTTTTTTTTATTTATTATTATTAAATGCCAGTAGCACAAGTGTCAGTCTCAAAGACAGCTATAATCATCCTATTAGCAACCATCTAGGCAGTAGACACATGGCTGCATCACCAGGGGCAGATTGAAGCTATTAAGTTGCACCAATAGTAAATACCCATACTGTATGATGCTTGTGAGAAATTCTGACCTCAGAGAAACAAGTATAAAATACTGAAACGTGTTAATTTTATAAAGTGAAAACATGCGCCCATAAGGAAATGATTATAATACTTAGTGACCCCTATTGCTGTACTCAAAATAGCAGACAGAAAAATTTAACAATTACGTACTGTTTGGAGGATGTTAATTTTCTACCCAGAAAACTATTCAGCCAACATTACCACCTGCCTTTCTTCCCCATCTCCCCTCCCTACTGGAGGCTGCTCACCCTTGCTGAATATAAACAATTGAAGGGAAAAGCAGCTCTGATACAAATCCTCATTATTCTCTCTTTCACACCCTTCCCCCCAGTAGACTTTAAAAGTGATAATTGCTTGAAATACTGGGAAAAAGTAATTTGTATTGGTAAAGCTCCAGTGAACTTCAAACAAATCTGCGTTCTGTAACGGTGACTTGCTTTTAATTATGGGGCTGGGTATTTCCATGGACCTGCCGCTCCTGCCCCGTACCCCCATCCTGAGAGCTCGGGACTTGATGGAAAATGACTTGTCTGGATTTTTAAGAATCTATCTGTATACAGTGGGAGACCATAGTTTAGAACCTCCGTGAATGTCTTCGTGTTCAGGAGGCTGAATGTTTTGGCTTCTGTTACATCTAAGGCTCATTGGCCACTATTCTAAGTGCCTTACATACATCTATTTCTGTTCGACATTGACATAGTTACTTACCATGAGCCAGGAACTGTTCTATGGGGCTTGCAAATATTAACACATGTACTCTTCATGCAATCCTGCACCTGGGCCTAGGTGGCGCTAGTGGTAAAGAACCCCCCTGCCAATGCAGGAGACATAAGAGACAGTAGTTCAGTCCCTGGGTCAGGAAGATCCCCTGGAGGAGGACATGGCAATCCACTCCAGTATTCTTGCCTGGAAAACCCCATGGACAGAGAAGCCTGTTGGGCTACAGTACATAGCGTCTCAAAGAGTTAGAAATGACCGAAGTGACTTAGCACGCACATACTCTTCACGCGGCTCTTTAGGGGTGCTCCTGTTCTGGTTCCCACTTTCCATGTGAAGAAACTGGGCTCATGAAAATGGAGTGATTTGCCAAAGATCATCCAGCTGTTAAGGGACAGATGTGACATTCAAACCCAGGCAGTCTGGTCCAAAGTCTGCACTTCAGCCCCTTTGTATACTGGAAGACAACTTGTTTCTCTTCTTAGAGGCCTTTGTAGATGACAGCCTCCAGCAGGGGACCAGCATTTAGCTTTCATCTGGTAAATATTGAAACAAATTAAGCAATGAGGAAGTGCTCAGGCTAAAAAACAGTAAGGGAGAATAGTTGATGGCCATGCAAGGAGTGGATTTCTCTTCTTTCTTCCAATTTCATTAGTTCTTCCACATAGGTACTCACTCATATATGCCCAAAGATTGCATGCCCACAGCAGATAAGTAGCTTCTAGCAGATGTAACAAATTATCTTTTGTCTGCCAACCTCCTTTGTTATCCAAACTACATCCTTAGGTAGAAATGGAAGTTTTTACACATCAAAGTTTGTATGCTAAGGTGGGGACAGGAGGGACCTATTGCATTTCATACTTGGTCTGGATCTGATCCTGTATTCTTGGTTCACAAAGAATGAAAAACACACATAAGTCACCCCTAATTATTTACAAGACCTTTACTCCAGATCCTTTTAATGTAATTAAGAGGTTTAATAGAGATAGGAGTGCGAGGGAAGAGAAACTTGTAGCTCAACAGGAAGGACTTGTTTGCTTGTTTTCTATTTATTTTCAAACCTAATATTTAACAGTTAATCCTAACCTCGTGCAAGTGTACCTCATAAATAAATTAAGAAGGTAGTGATTTGTACAAGTATTGCAGGTGATCCTGTTTACTTCATGGGAAAGAAACAACTGGTGGGATGAAGTGGGAGGTCTTTCCAGTCACTTGTTTCTCCTGACCATGTGACTGTTCGTATACTGTTGGAACTGTTCCCAGTGTCAAGGCCATGAGACATCTCCCACGTTGTAATACACGTTCAGTTACTGTACACTTTCAGAAGGCAACTACCAATTGTTACGCCTGCTGTTGCTTTAACTTGGGTAGGAAAAACAGAGCCCAGTAGAACATTACTGCAGCACCTCTTAACCAGATCAAGTTATAAGGAGAAAAGGGTGTACTGTGAGTGAGTCAATCTGGAAGAAGTCGAAAGTAAGAAAGAGGTGCTATGACAAACTGATCGCAGATAAGATGATAAACTGAGACCTTTTCATTACCAGCATGATGTTATGGCTTGTTACACAACTGTCATCTCTTGCAAAGCACCTGAAGATTGATGTGGAAAATCTGAGC
This sequence comes from Giraffa tippelskirchi, assembly GCF_054371585.1. Lineage (NCBI taxonomy): Eukaryota > Metazoa > Chordata > Mammalia > Artiodactyla > Giraffidae > Giraffa > Giraffa tippelskirchi. The sequence continues at coordinate 92,576,228 of NC_137275.1, read as the reverse complement.
TATTCCGAGAGGAAACCTCAAAGTTGAAGCATACTGTTACAAAGCCACAGAGCAAGGTTGAGGTCCCATGCAGCTGTACACTTTCCAGAGTGATTGAATAGGTGATTGGGTCTCAGTCAATACTTCCATCTCTCTCTAGAATTCAGTGCGATTGAGTTTCACTTCATGGCTCTCTCTGTCTCCCCTACCCATTCCCAGGGAGCTGGCCCTTTGTAGCCAGCTTAGCTGTGGATGTCTGGCTCTTGAGTCGTCAGAGTTATGCTTTTTGAGGATATCCTGGCTCCCAGTATAAGACCTTCATGTGGTAACTGTCCTCATGGGTTTTGTGCCTGTGTTAGGTTTTCTGAATCTTCTTCTTTCTCTTATCAATATAACAGGGGAGGTGGCAGTGGGAGGCAGCTAGGGCGGGGAGAAGGAATGAAAGTGGACTATTGAATTCCATGATCAGTTCAGTTCAGTCGCTCAGTTGTGTCTGACTCTTTGCAGCCCCATGGACTGCCATCACCAACTCCCAGAGCTTGCTCAAACTCATGTCCTTTGAGTCGGTGATACCATCCAACCATCTCATCCTCTGCGTTCCCTTCTCCTCCCGCCTTCAATCTTTCTCAGCATCAGGGTCTTTTCCAATGGGTCAGTTCTTTGCATCAGGTGGCCAATGTATTGAGAGTTTCAGCTTCATCATCAGTCCTTCCAGTGAATATTCAGGACTGATTTCCTTTAGGACTGACTGGTTTGATCCTCTTGCAGCCCAAGGGACTCTCAAGAGTCTTCTCCAACACCACAGTTCAAAAGCATCAATTCTTCGGTGCTCAGCTTTCTTTATGGTCCAATTCTCACATCCATACATGACTACTGGAAAAACCATACCTTTGACTAGACGGACCTTTGTCAGCAAAGTAATGTCTCCACTTTTTAATATGCTGTCTAGGTTAGTCATAACTTTTCTTCCAAGGAGCAAGCGTCTTTTAATTTCATGGCTGAAGTCACCATCTGTAGTGATTTTGGAGCCCCCCAAAATAAAGTCTGCCACTCTTTCCTTTGTTTCCCCATCTATTTACCATGAAGAATTCCATGATAGTCAAAGGATATAACACCCCAGTTTTTTTCTTTTCATGTTCTTGGTGTGTTTGTGTGAAGATCATCATTTACTTGACAGAAATATAGGGGAAATTTTTGTGAAAAATCTAAACATTTACACCTGAGGCTGACTTCAGTGGCTCTCCAAAATAAAATTCATAATATACTATTTCTTTTTTTATTTTTTAAAATTTATTTGACTGCACTGGGTCTTAGTTGCAGCTTGTGAGATTTTCATTGCCATTTGTGGGATCTTGAGTTAGCATGCTAACTCTTAGTTGCAGCAGGTGGGATCTAGTTCCCTGATCAGGGATTGAAGCCAGGCCCCTGATTTGGGAGTGCAGAATTTAGCTACTGGACCACAAGGGAAGTCCCTGCAATTTCTTTTATACAGGAAAGCTCAAGTAACACTAAAATTTCACTTTGTTATAAAACTGTTTTTCTTTGACTATAACACTAATACACAACATTCTTAGAGGAAATTTTAGAATAAACAGAGAAGCACCAGAGACAAGATCACCTCTTGTGTCACAAGTTAACATTGAGGTTAACATTTCAGTGCATGTGTTTCCAGTCTTTTTTCTCTTCATAGATACTATAGGAAATTTCACTTTTCCCAGAACAAAGACTGCTAAATCTGTGGGACATTTCCTAAAAACCCCTTTCCCTGTCAGTGCCCATAAGCTCCGTCAGGTTTGCCTACAGAGGTCACTGACCTCAGCCCCTCTTCCAGGCATGAGTTTGTACATTCATGCGTAAATAAAAATGACACGGGGCATAAAGCACACAGAGTGGACTGGTTAAAGGCCAGTCAGCCTTTTCACCAAGACCAGTGGCCTTTTTATCAGAGGCATGTGAGGTGTGGGGTTTTTTGTTTCTTTTAATATTTTCTAATTGGGCTCAACTTGGACTCTGGCTGACACACTCAGTGTCTGACCTGCTGTCTGATTTCTACTCGTCCCTTTGTTGTTCCTCATTTTTCAGCCTTCTCAGTCAGGTGGGTTTCCTCTCTGATCACTCAACAAAAGTTGAAAGCAAATATAGATATGTAAACTGCCATTCATTATCAAGTGTTTTTTGATGATCATGTGATGTTGCTTTGTCTTATCTATTTTTCTACTATTTTCCAAGTGGGCTTGGGAAAATGATTAATGTTTCTGCAACTGATCTTTGAAGCTCATCCACAGTATGGAGGTACAGGATGGCTGGGGCCAGAACCCAGATCCTGGGACATGCTTGGAGTCTGGGGTCGGCTCTACCACTTTCTAGCCCACTGACCTCATGAAAGTCGCTCTGTTAATTTTGTTTTATTAAAGGACAACAAAGTGAATACCCTAACTGGTACATGAGCGTGTGGTCATGTATAATGGGGGAAATGGCACCGAGAGGCTGCAGAGTGGGAGAGGGGAGGAGTGAACCTGGTCAGTTGAACTTCATGATAGTCAAAGGCCATAACACCCCATTTTGTTTCCCTCAGTTGACCTAAAATGTTCTCAGAAATTGTGTGTGATAACAGAGCCCAATATCATTCTTCATCCACCTGCCTACCTCATCCTTGCCAATAAAGGCATCCTCTCCATTCTCTGAGCCTTCTAGTTTAGAAATCTGGAAGGCGGTTTCTCCTGGCCACCCCCCTCACCACCACACGTAGCCTGCCATCAAGTTCAGCTCACTGTCCTCTGCCTCCTCTGAGGCACTCTCGTTGGTGATCCTCCTTCTGTCACTGCCATCCCTCCATCCTGTCACCTCCTGCTAGACTCTCTCGTCTCCCCACTGACCTAGCTTTGCTTTGAACACTCCATATGATAGTTACTCACATGTGGGTCTTAACCTCCAAGTTCCTTGAGAACAGAGATGAGGTTTTGTGTTTGGTCCCTTTGCCGTCCTTCCTTGTCTGGCCCTGCACCTTAACATGGTAGGTGCTCAACTTAAAGTTTATTGAGTTGAGTAGAAGTGAATTGATTGAACTGTTAATTCTCTGAGCCAGACTTGGCTCACTCTTGGGCCTTTCTGAGTGAACGTTGGCTTAAGGCTCAACGTTCAGAAAACTAAGATCATGGCATCTGGTCCCATCACTTCATGGGAAATAGATGGGGAAACAGTGGAAACAGTGTCAGACTTTATTTTTTGGGGCTCCAGAATCACTGCTGATGGTGATTGCAGCCATGAAATTAAAAGACGCTTACTCCTTGGAAGGAAGGTTATGGCCAACCTAGATAGCATATTTAAAAGCAGAGACATTATTTTGCCAACAAAAGTCCGGCTAGTCAAGGCTATGGTTTTTCCAGTGGTCATGTATGGATGTGAGAGTTGGACGGTGAAGAAAGCTGAGCGCCGAAGAATTGATGCTTTTGAACTGTGGTGTTGGAGAAGACTCTTGAGAGTCCCTTGGACTGCAAGGAGATCCAATCAATCCATCCTAAAAGAGATCAATCTTGGGTGTTCATTGGAAGGTCTGATGTTGAAGCTGAAACTCCAATACTTTGTCCACCTCATGCGAAGGGTTGACTCATTGGAAAAGACCCTAATTCTGGGTAGGATTGGGGGCAGGAGGAGAAGGGGATGACAGAGGATGAGATAGTTGGATGGCATCACTGACTCGATGGACATGGGTTTGGGTAGACTCCGGGAGTTGGTGATGGACAGAGAGGCCTGGCGTGCTGCAATTCATGGGGTCGCAAAGAGTCGGACACGACTGAGCGACTGAACTGAACTGAACTGGGCCTTTCTGGTGGATTTGGTAGCTTCGTGGTCTCATAGGAGGAGCGAAGGATCTGGATCCCGGCTGTAGACAACCATGTCCCCAGCTTTCCTCGACTAGCTCCTCAAACAGACCGACTGAGGGTAGTCAAACTTGGAGCCCTTAGGCTTCTTCCAGCTCTCAAATCCCACTTTAATAAACTGCTTTCCTCTTGATCACTTTGAAGTGGCAATTTTCCCCTCTCATATGAGATAAAATGAATATTTCATCTCAAGCCCAGGAGTCACTCTGCACATATCCGGTGATGGGAGGCTAATGAGAGCCCTGACAGTGGCTCCACATTGGAAGAGTGGGATCGTTTCCATTGTTCTCTCGTAAACATTTGGCCAGATCCTCCATAGAGAAATGAGAAGACTTAAAATTCTCATACATAATGGTTTAAAACCATGATTTGAACATTATTGAAGTTAATTTTGAAACCACTTGGGATTGGGAAAATGGAGATATTTGAAGTGAAAACAATTTTTAAAAATTAGAGTGTAGCCTTTAAACTTTTTATTATAACCCCAGTAGTCCTCTTAAGGAGTGGATAATACACGGCGGTGGATTATTTACACTCTTGTAACTTTAAAACTCACTGCCTTTTTAAGTATAGTATAAAATATCTGCCATAGTACTTGCAACTCCAGGTTGCACATACAGGCTTCCCAGGTTTCTGCTGCCTGTAAACCTGGCCTGCTGATTGGGCCTGAAGATAGTCCCAACTGGAGACTTGCCTTCCATGCCTGCCCTGATTCTGAGTCTAAAGGTATGCTCCCTTCAGCACCCATAAAGCATGCCTGTCTGTCTGCCTGGCAGCTGAGTGGAACCTGAGAAGTCCGTGCCAGTTCCCTGGAGGCTTGCACACACCCTAATCATCCTCTGGCGGGTTGGAGAATGCATGGAAAATTCTCCGGTTCCCTAGTGTCCATTTGCAGTGGTGCCCACAGAGAGTCATACTGATGCCTTCTATGGACCGACCCCAGAGGGAGGTCCTGAAAGGGCAGGGGCACAGCAAAACCCATAATAGCCCTCCTGATGGCTTGTAAGAAAGGCCCAGGAGTGTGTCTGTGAGGGAACAGGAGACTCACTCCTTGCTGTGTCCTCAATATGATTATGTAGGTGTCATCTGTGTCCCTAAACACACACAGTGTGTCATGCTGTGGGCTGTGCTTTGGTTATGTATAATTCCAAGTTTAGCCTTTTGAGATTGCCCTGTCATCATTGCATGTAAAATTACAAGGTTCAGAGATATAATACACATACACAGTAAATATCACTTGTATTTGCCTTACATATGTAGTCAAATTAGCCTTCATTCAGTGCATATCAGTTATTGCACCTTTATTTTATTTTTTAAATTGAGATATAATTCACATAACATAAAATTGGCTATTTAAATTGTACAGTTTAGTGGTTTTTAGTATATTCTCTAAGTTGTGGAACTGTCACCACTGTTTAATTCCAGAACATTCCTATCACTTTAAAAAGGATCCTTACCTAGCAGCAGTCATTCCTAATTTTTAACTCCCCTCAGCCCCTGACAACCACTTTTCTTTCTGTCTCTATGGATTTACCTGTTCTCGACATTTCATAGAAATGTGTCTGGTTTATTTCACTTCATATGTAGTTCTTAAGGTTTAGCTATATTCTATCATATATCAGAACTTCATTCTTTTTGCTGACTGCATAACATTCCATTGTATGGATGTTCCACAATTTGTTGATCCATTCATCAGTTGATGGACATTTGGATTGTTCTACATTTTGGCCATTGTGATTAATGCTGCTATGAATATTTGTGTACAATATTTATATGAACATATGCATTCAGTTCTCTTAGGTACATACCTAGAAATGGAATTGCTAGGTCATATGGTAATTCTATGTTTAACTTTTTGAGAAATTGAAAAACTATTTTCTTACCTATTTCTTTGAAATATTTTTAAAGGTCTAAATATCACCCAGTTAAAACATTTTTAAGGGAAGTAGGAGTTAAACAAGTTAATATATATTGTTAGAGGAAATGTAACTGAACGAGGAATAAGCCGAGTAGGAAAATTTTAGGTTGTGTTAAATAGAAGAAAGCATATTATTTGCAATGATTTATGTTATCTCTCCACTAAACTGGCTTAAATAGGGTTGATGGAGAAAATGAATTTTCATGGATTTTTTTTAATAGACATATTCAAACTCTGGTGAAATAAAGCTTAATTATTTTCAAGAATTAGCAGTAATAATCAAGGTTGAGAAGGTATCCTGAGCATTGCTAATTAACTGAAACACTTGAGAGCCTGAGGAAATGACCCTTGTTAACATAAACTGAAAGTTAAAGGGAAGGTGAAAAACAGAGGCACGTAGGTTCCCTAAAATGAGGATTTTTTGTTTTATAGGCAGGAATTTTCTAAATAGAATGATAGCTTATATTCTTCCTTGATGTTCTATTTATCAGCTTGGCTTGGGAAATTGCAAGGTTCATGGATAATGTATTGATTGATTATGCTATTCATTAGTATGTTGCATAACCATTCGTAAAATATAAACACAGATGATGATTGGGCGGGGAGAGAGGGGCAGGTCCTGTGGTGCTTTCTTGTTTGGCTGTTTGCTTGACATTTCTCACGCCTGTGTCTGAGGCCCTGTGGCCAGTTCCAGGTCAACTCTTCCAACCTAGTGAGAGATGTTATTAACCACTGGATAATCAGAAAATGGGCTGCATCATGGTTAGATGAAAGAAAATAGGGTTTAGTCCTGCCTTTCTTATTTACTTTGTGGTGTTGGACTTCACTGAGCTTTCTTATCCTTGTCTAAAAAATGGGGATATTAATAATACTCTTCTTCCAGGGTGATGCCAAGATCCAAATGAGACAAGGAACATGAAGACATTTTGTAAACTAATGTAAATTGGTTTTGTCATAGTTCAGTTCGGGCTTTTCCCTCCAGGATATCAGCCTTTCCTTAGAGTGCTTATTCACAGCTAGACCAAACCACCAATGCTGCATCCTCTTTGCAGTAAAGTACTTAAAGGATACCTGGAATCTAGATTCCAGGGTTCTTCAACGTTTGTTGTTTTGTAGGACCATCACTCTGTAGCCTTATGTATGACTAACAGCGCTTACAAGTACTGAACATTAGCTCAGACTGCCAGTGTAGACTCTGAGCTGGCCTTCTGGTGCATGTGTTCCTAAGCCAGGAGGCCACCATCTCCCTGCCCAGTGACAGGGGATTGCCACTTCTTAAGTCAACTGGGTTTGTCTTTGAAGGTTAATGGAGTGGTGAAGAGTCAAGGTAGACTTGGGGTGCAGGAGTACACAGTGGTACCTGTGTTTGCTGCAGAAAGGGAGAGCCCTCAGTGGAATTTTGGCAGGATGACTCATCTCATCTGGAAGTTCTGTTTCTTAATCATAATTAGCACAATCTTACAGGTCCTTGGCCTAGGAGAAATTGTTTTAAAGACAATTAAAATGCTCCTGCCCTCTAATGTACATGTGTTTCGTAAGCTTTATGAATGTTCCTTCAGGTTACCAGTACACACTGCCAGCAAGCCCATGCCCAATCAGAAGTGTGACATTGAGCCATCTTCAAACTGATTTTTAAATGTTCAGGTAAATAAGTCATCTCTGATCATATACAGTTCTTTCTTTGCTTCTTGACATTCTTCTTCCTTTCTCCTGTTTACTCCTAGAAGAAACAGAACTTCAAAATATAGAAGTATTGAAATTCAAAGCTTTAGAACCCTTAGGATCACAGAATCAGTGGTGCTGGAGACAGCATTGAAGATACTCAGGCCCACACTTTTATCATTTGTTGATGGCAAGAATCCAACCCTCAGACTCAAAAACATTAAGCTGTTGCACCTGATCCCTGTCTGCCCACCCCTCACATATGTTCACCTTTCTTGCTACCTCCTGTGTTGTGAATCATCTTTGGTCTGTCTTGGCTCCCCAGTAAATATATTTGTACTTTCTGTGTTATCAGGCCAATCACTAACTTCAAACATCATTAAAATATTGGTATTCAGATGGAGTAGGTGACACGTGTTAAATTGAAATATTTATAACTTGAAATATTCTTCATACATTTAGATGGACCATATTGTAGCATATTTGCATCAGAGAAAAAACATTCATAAACAAAGAAGTTATCTTTTTATATAAAATTTATTTATTTATTTTTGGCTGTGCTAGGTCTTTGTTGCTGTGTGGGCTTTTCTCTAGTTGCGGCAAGTGGGGGCCATTCTTTGTTGCTGTGCAGTCTTTTCATTTAGGTGGCTTCTATTGTTGCAGAGCATGGGCTCTAGGGTGAATGGGCTTCAATAGTTGCAGTACATGGGCTCAGTAGTTGTGGCTAGCGGGCTCTGGAGCACAAACGCAAAAGTTGTGGCGCACAGCCTTAGTTGCTATGCAGCATGCAGGATCTTTCTAGATGAGAGATTGAACCCACGTCCCCTGCATTGGCAGATGAATTCTTTACCATTGAGCCACAAGGGAAGCCCCAAAGAAGTTATCTTAATAGGGAGTAGAGATTTCTTTGAGGCTGCAAATCAGTAATGAAGCATAGTGATTAAAAGGATTTTTTGAGGCCATTATTAATTGTTTCAGCAAATTTCTAAGTTAGCTTCATATGGTATTCACCAACTCATCCATGTGGACTCAGGTAATAACTTTTTCAGTGTAGGCAATGAGATTAATGACTTCTTTTTTTTTTGCAAAGTGGAATTAATACTGTATTTACATAGTGTTGTACCATTTGCAGAGTGTTTTTTCATGCATGATCTCATATGATCCTTACACAAACTTAGCTGGGGAAAATATTAGCCTCATTTAATCAGCAGTCTGAAATACAAAAAAGTATGTCATCTGCCTAAGTTCACACAGCAATTAGCAGGTAGGGCCCAGAATAGTATCCAGGTCTTTTGATTTCACATCCCGTATGCTATTATGATCTGCATGAGAATGAAACCCAGGCCAAAGCTTTGTTAAAGCAAAGAGTAGAGTGTCTTAAGAATATTCCTTAATTAACCCTTAAATTATTTTTGCTCCTTTATACTTCTCCCTAAAACTCATAATTGCTTTCCAGTATCCCTAAGTTGCTTCTCAATTCTCTACAGAGAATTTATGTCCTACTTCTTGAATGAATGTGCTATAAAGACAGCAGCCTCTCATCTCCCTCTTCAATAGTAGTATTTAGCCCAATACCAGGTTCTGTGCAGTTGACCTGGATAGTTGCACTTTGAGATACTGCCCTCATGCTGGAAGCTGCGTTGTTAATGCACATATGACATAGTTTCAATTATTTGCTTTTCTGTGTAAAATTCATTTGTTATGGATAACTTTCAAAAATAATTACATTAAGCATTATATACATTTTTGGGCTACGTGAACTATTTCCATGAGAAGAGGAAAGAAGATGCCTACAAATCTACAAATCTCTTCTCACTCTTGGCTCCTTACTCATACCTAGTGCTGTTGAGGCCCAGGGGTGGGGAACCAGGCAGAGTAATCGATGACCAGTAGCCACATGTTTTCCAACTGTTCACAGGACCTGGGGACATGGATCAGGTCACCTTCGATCATATGAAATGATAATCTTTGGAATTTCTTATTCTGAAATGGTTTCAGACGAAGATAAGGATATATTCCTGTTACTTGCAAAGAGGAATAAGGAAAAGAAGAGTTGGTCTCACCTGGCCGTTCAGGAAGGGGTTCAGTGTGTGCTGCTTCGTGTTTGACAACCGGCCTGCGGGGAAGTGGCGCTGACTTTTCACATTTGCCAATGTTCATGGTACAAATAATCCCACCATGGCCAATTTCAAGCTACCAACATAATATTAACAGGTTTTCAAAATTCCTGAAAATGTAGCAGTCAGCTCTAGAGAGCTAGGAGAAGCCAACTCCAACACCCTGCTATAAATGAACAGTAACCTAGGTTGCTGTTGGGAGAGGTTGTAGGTCAGGCATTCAGGATCTGCCTTGAGTTCATCAGCAAGTGTTCCCAAAAAAGATGCAAAATAAATTTCATAAAGGACATTTACTATTCAAGCAGATGCTACAAAATGTAGTTTATCTTTGATTTTATATTCACGGGAGTATCCTTTTTCACCAACAGAGAATAGTTATTGTCATCTGGCTATAGGATATTTCTCTTTTATAATACATAAATAGAACTGAGTTTTTAAAGAGTCTTTACATTTTGCTTCCTCTTTTCATACCGTTGAGACAAATATTTTCAAGGAAAGTTTGCTATTCTAGTTTGACTTATTTGGGGGCTTTTAGATGAATCAAAGTGTGGTGAATTACATAATAAAATCATCTTAATATAATCTACTTCGTTTGTCACTCAGGTTTTATGCCTCAGTTTCAACTCATTTCAAGATTTTGTCTTTAAATCCAAAACAAAAGGTTCTTTTTCCTTGACTCATATAAGTATATCCTATAAATAGTGATGTCTATAGCATCATTTTCACTCAAGATAAATTCTAGTGTTTTTTTTTTTCCAGACAGTATACTCTGATATGAGATGAGAAAGATGGTTACCTATCAAAGACTGAGTTAATCATTAACTTGCAATGAATCTGAAAATGTGTATTAGGTGTTTTTTAAAACAATCTGTGCTGACAAGTTGAAGAAGTTATGTATAACTGCTGTGCAAATCACCATTTATTCAAAAGGCTCACTGACCTATAGGACATAGATATTCTTTAGTAATTCCTTTTGTGCTATATAATATGGAATGCTATAGTTTTATATTATGTCATCTAAATATTTGGTTTTAAACTTACTGACTTGGCCCTCAGTGTGAGATATCGGAACCTAATGTTTGATTGCCAGCTCTGCCATGAAACTTTTCTGATTTTCAGTTTCCTTATCCATAAGTTTCCTTTTCCATAAAAGGAACTTTTGTTAACAAACATGCCCTTTTTTGTTTATTTGTCTTAAGTCACATTGGAGTACAGTAGGGAAAGGTGCGTTCTTACCTACATATTTTCAAACTATGAAGCAGAGCTGCCTGTTAGAAATATAATGCAAATCCACAACTGTAAGTCATACATGTAATTTTAAATTTTCTAATAGCCCCATCAAAAAAGTAGAGAACTTGCAAAATTAATTTTAGTAATAACTTTAACATAGTATACCAAAATGTTATTCAATATATAATCAATATGAAATATTACTGAGATATTCTACATTCTTTTTTCCACAGTAAATGTGTGAAATCCAGTGTTTTAGAATGATAGCACATCTACATTTGGACTAGCTACATTTCAAACCCTCAGAAGCTGGTGACCGCTGGCTACCATGTTGGACAGCATGGCTCCGTAGAATAGCTTTAATGCTTATCTTAGAGCATCAATGTGACATTCATACATTCATAGAAAATGAGTTGCTTTTCCTAATAAGCTTTAGCTTTTGATTCAAGTTATATAGTTAGTAGCTAAACCCAAAATAATTTGTAGTTTTTCCCTTGATTTCTGATAGACTCTTCAGCAAATTCTATAGAAAAATGAGGATTCCCACAGACTTAAATGTCCCTCTTTTTTTAAGCTGAGACTATTTTACACATATGGTACTTACTGAAATCAGACCACTTGATGGGACAAAATTGGCTCATAAGCCTTCTTACTACTGTGTGTAAATGCTTCAAACCTGATCTTAAAACAAAAGTCAATTTTATTTAAACTAAAAGCAAATGCTTTTCATAGTTACTTTAAGTGTCAAGGATCCTTTTTCAGTATGAAAATACTAGGTTTAAGCCTGTTGGCGCTTGCTCCTATGGAATTTTGTACCATCCATTTGCAGCCTGAGCACAAATCAACTCATCTACCCTCCTGGGTAGCTGTGGGACTTCCCTGCCCTCAACCCCACACAGTCTCCCCACTTCCTCCTCCCCCAAGGAGATCTCGAGTCACCCAGGGTCATGGACTGGACATTCTGAGTGCTGTGGGGAAATCTTCCAGCCCCTGAGACTGGATAATGGATTCTTCTGTGGTGGCAGTGGGAACTTACCTTCCTGTTACATATGCTTTCCGTAGGGCAGTGGGTAGAGAGTCTCTTTAACCAGCCTGTGCTCAGACCAGCTCCAGAAAACCTGCTGGAGTCTGTTCAGAATGGATGGCTGATGAGGTTAGAGGAGAACTTCTGGGGATCCACTTGCCCCGAAGCAGGATACGCCCTCTCTGGTTTCGGAGTTCCTGGAGTTGCCTCATTCCGCCCTCCCCTGTTGCCTGTTGTCATCATACAGCCTTGTCACGGCTACAGAGGCGACACTGCCTGCCACTTCTGCTCCACGCGCTCCGTGGTAGACACAGAAGGCCCTTGCCCTACTTCTCACCTGCCTTCATGGACTTGGTTGCATTACATTACTTCCCAGTGACCTACACAAACACCACTTTCAACAAGCTGATTAAACTCCAGCTTAGTTATAATAATAGATTTTTATGCAGTGATTGCTGAAGCACTTCTCTCTCAGAATAGGGTAGCAGTTTTTAATCTCGGGTTCACTGACTACTCGGTTCCCTCGCCTCCCCTGCACACGCTGAAACCTCCCACCCTAGTCCGTTGCTGTGTGCTTCTATTTTTGTATAAAAGCTTTCCTCAGATCACGATGTCTGTGATCCAGAAAATGTTACGAACCACTGGAATCTTGCTCTACCCATGACCTTCCTCTGTAAAATGTTACATACACATGTGCAACCCATAGCACCCATGCTCCTCCAGCCAGTAGCCCAGGCAGATTCCTCCTCCTTATTCTGCCTCCTCGGAATCTAGTGAGCCTTCCTTTCACCTGTGTCTCATCCCTTTATTCAATTTCTGAATTAGCCACTGTCAGGCCTTGCTCATAATATTTTACCACTAACACAGTAAATCTCAAACCTGTTTGTTTTGTTTTTTGGTTTATCTTGAACGACTCTAGTTCTTTCTCTTACTTTTCAAAGAGCAGTCTTTAGCATGAAAAGTAAAGGCAGTGTTCAGAGGATTAGGGGTGTAGTGAATGTGTTGTGAAATCAAATAACAGGATGTTGCAACTTTACATAATTATAAGTCATTTTCCCTTTTACTCTGATCTTTTCTCAGCTTCACCCTAGTCCATCTATTTATAGACTCCAGTTACTGAAAAGTGGGTCCCCTTTAGGCTTCCAGAATGAGTTATTGCCTTTTGTTGCCATTCTTTTCAGCAATTCACAGTGATCGGTTCATCTCTTTGGGGTAGAACAGATCTGTATTTAATTCAAGTTCAACCATTTACCGGCTAACCTGTGTGACCTTGGGCAAAACTTAAACTTTGAGTCTCAGTTTGTTTCCTTATTTGAATATGGAGATCCCAAGTATAAAGGTATCACTCATAGTCCCCAGAATACAGTAGACACTCAGTGAACGTCCCTTCTCTTGTCTTTCTCACCCAAGCAACCAAGTTTTAACCTATAACTGTGATGTATTTCCCTTCTACAATGTTTATTTTCTATAGAATTTAGTGCATTATTAGTGAATAATAAATGGTATGGGAGTTATCTGACTCGTTATTCACCCTAAAGGGTCAGATAATTAAGCCAAAAACTTTAGGTTAGACAGAACCTTGTAATAAAAGAGTTGCACTTAAAATAATGACTTCTCTAAAAAATTTTCTTAAAAGGCAAATAGCTGGCCAGAATCTGGTATGTTGGTTGTTATCATTCTCTTCATAATTAATCTGTTCAGAGCCCCAACTCTGTTTAATGCTTGCTGTTTTCTGATCCTTAAGCCATGACCCTGTTGTTAATGTGGAACTTCCCTTCACATAGTTCTCCCTGATTCCCCTGACACTGAGAGAAGGCGAGGGGGAGACGCGTGAATCCTCTCTTAACCCTTCCCCTCTGAGCCACCATCGCTGTCAGCTCTCGTGTGTGACTAACACACTGTTGACGACATAGTCCCCAGGTTAAAAAAAGTAAAAAGGAGAGGAGGAAAACACAAAACTAAATCTCAGAACTTTCCAGTGTAACCAGAATAACTGTAACACCAGATAATAACATTTGTAATGGTACTTCATTTTTATCTGCTAGAAATCAGTCGGTGATAACATTTTGCAAACGGAGGAAAAAAATGAGAAAGTGAAGTGGGTTATCTGATGACATCAGGTCTTGCAGCATCCTGAGCCGATCAGAGCCATCCTCCATCTGCTCTCTCTCACTGTTGGCTTTAGGAGAGAGTGGTTATGGGGTAGACCCGACATAGTCACAGGAGTTCTTGGAAAGCAGGTTTTTCCAGTGGTTGTAGAAGAGGAAGTCAGTGTATGGGCTGCTTGACAGGGAATAAATTCTATTTCACAAACACCAGACTTCTTTAGAGTTTAATAAAAAGTAAAGTGCCACCATAACAATTCAGGCCAGGTGAAATTCCTCATCACAATAAGTTGGTGGAGTATTAAAATTCCCCTGGTTTCAGTTATTACCAGAAGGACTATTGATCAAATGTACAGCCAATTGAAATGGAACTCAAGACCCTCACGCACAGCCTGTTCCTGCAGGGTGAGTTTAGTGGAAATCTGGTTACATGAGGAATGGGGACTGGCTCCCTGGCCAGCAAGTTTCTCCCCGAATCACTCCACTTACCAGCAGGCCCACGGCCTGAGCCAGGAGGAAGCTGAACCACTTTTTAGTCCTTCCCAGAACCACATCCTCAGAGGCTGACGGCATGTACGACAGCCCGACTTACTGCCAGCGGCGAGTGGGTCATTTCTGGGAATGCTGCTTTGGGGGTGGCTTTCAGGGTCCCTAAGTGGCACCCACTTGGTGTCCACAGGAGGTGTAGGTTTTATTGGCTATGATGTCAGAGCAGTCTTTACCTGCAGGGACCAGCCTGGGTGGCAGCCAAGCTGGCTTTCTCGGAGTGTTTTCCAACCCCGGACGGAAAGGTGGCTGTTGAGCGGTGCAGCTCTGACCACTTTGGCTGAGGTGCCTCTTTGTTGTACGTGATTCCTGTGCTGGGGACAGAGAGCACACGCTCATTTCATGGATGTCATGTACTGTCAGCTATGGTCCACTCAGCATCCAAGGTTTTATGAACTGGGCTCTTCAGGGAGGCCACATGGTATACTGGTAATGAACGTGGTCTCTAGAGCCAGGCGTCCAGCATCTGAACCTGGCTTTGCCACTGACCAGCTCTGGGCCTCTGGGAAAGTTACTTACCTGCTCTGTACTTCATTTTCTTCCTCCGGAAAAGACAGATAATGGCACCTATAAAGTGTTTAGTACATAAGAAGCACTTGGCTAAGTGTGAGTTGCTGTAATTATTGTGTGCTATGTGGGTAGGGTGATCTGATGGTAGGTTTTCCAGTTTGGGAAAGTACTGTGGGCTTCCTCCTGTGTGGATGCTGAGTATAGACAGGACAGCTGTCTTCTCGAATCCATCCTTGATATTTTGTACCCGCTCTTCCAGTACCTGCTCTTTCCATCTTTTACCTTTGCTCCCTGCCGGGGATGTGTAGCTGGAATCAGTAGAGGAAGGTCTGTGGCCTGACTCAGCCATGTGCTGCTAGGTGAGCTTAGACAAGGTACTGAACCTCTCTCTGAGCAGGCGTGGAGGATTTGGGATGACTTGAGGCTGCCAAGTATCTTGTAAAGGTGGAGTAATTGTGCATTCTATTTTTCTGAGATGATCGAGGAAGGAACACTTGTTGGGACTATCTGGTGGTTCTCCTCTGGAAGCTAAGACTTACCTGACTGTCCCTGTGAATGAAAAAGAATCCTCCCTCCCTTACAGGGAGATGTGTGCTGGGAAAAGCACAGGGCGGAGTGGGGGGAGGAGCCAGAAGGCTGGAGTTCCATTGGTGCCATACCAGCTGCGCAGGACCCAGCAGAGTAGGAGCCAAAAAAGATGGAATTTCCCTACTGCTTGGTCTCACTGTACTGAGTGCACTAGGGGTTTCTGTTCCCATTGTCTTTGCAGTGACCCTGTATTCCTGGAGTTGGGCAGTGAGCAGAGCTGTCTTATTTTAAGTGCTGACAGTAGTCATGGCGTGAGTACCCATCCCTGCTGACCTCTGTTTTTCGGCTTTCTGTTTTGGCAGATAAAAATCTTGGACCAAATGAACTTTTGATTTCTTTCAGCTTTAATATGATACAAAGGTATACAGATATACACTGTCTATTCTATCACCTGATTCTTCTTCTTCATAGTACTTGATGCAGTCTTTTTAGATTTTGCTTTGGGTTTTTTGTTCTGTTTGTTTACATACTTCTTTTGTGTCTCCAACACCTGCATCCCCATTTTCAGGCATCTAGAAAGGAAGCTGCTGTGTACAAGGACAGTCTCTGTTGGCCAGCACACTAGATCACGTTTGGCACATTTTAGGTGTTAATGAATATGCGCATATACCCACATAGACACCTGTAACCAGGCATTATAATATAGTTCCATAAATTTGTCTGTAGAAACTAAGTGATCAATTAGTTTTTTCTTTCCTCACATACTCCCCTCCCCAATATACACCACGTTGTTATTTGGAGATTAGAAGACTAGAATTAAGAATGGTTATATAGGGAGTTTGGGATTGACATGTATACACTGCTGTATTTAAAATGCATAACCAACAAGGACCTACTGTATAGCACTCTGCTCAGTATTACATAATGACCTAAATGGGAAAAGAATTTGGAAAAGAATAGATACATGTATATGTGCAACTGAATCACTTTGCTGTACACCTGAAACTGAGACAACATTATTCATCAACTATGCTCCAATATAAAATAAAAATGTTTTTTAAAAACCCAAGGGCAGTTGGGGAAACAATGGTTATATGTTCTGTCTTAAAACTTATACCAAGTAGCGGTGCCCAGGTTCTCACCTCATGTGTGCAAGTAGTCTCAAGGGACGGTAACCCCTGACATCAGAGGAAGCCCACAGTTCAGGGCTGAGGATACTTGGTTGGGAGGGTGCTGTGCCAAGCGTCTGTAGTGTTGGTTGGATCCTTTTATATACACAGTGGAGGTGGTCAGCAGGAGACAAACTCTAAACCTTAGAATTGTGCTCTTTCATATTATTGAGATTTCATATTGCTTTTATTATTTGGCCACAAAAATGGACGTAATCCTTGTTGGCTTTAACACACCTACTAGTACTGCTTTCGCTATCCATCTTGCAAAATATAAGACAAGGCCAGAGCTTAAATTAAAATCCTCAGCTTCTTATCTCCTTCCCACAGGAAAGCAAATCTGTGTTGAAAACCGTAAAATTAAGAGGAGAGCAAGGATAGCATAATTTAGCAAAAATTCATGGCACCAGATTTTGAGCTATATGACTGGAGGGATAGGTCAGACATTAAGAAGATGCTGCCTGCTAATGCAAGTTCCTTAAGGTGGTGCTCTGAAAATAAGAAAGGCACCTAAAATGTGTGTGTGTGTATAAATATATATATATATATTTGCAGAAGATTTCTGCAATGGTTTACTCTTTTTAACTACCCTAAGAAAATATCTTTGTAGATCATTTGGCAATTATGCTTCTTATGAGACTTCTGAAAGGAAACTCAAAACAGTTATTCTCAAGTATAGTTGAAATGCATTCATTTTAGCATTTGAGTGTTGAGATTGTAGCTTCCATATTTAAAAGGGTTTATAATAATAATATCCTCACACCTACCCACCCCCTTCTTCCTCTAGCATTCTGAATTCCTTATATTTGAGAAGATCATTCTGTGTACTTGGCACACTGTATCATTAACACTTGAAAAGCATTGAAACATTTTTTTTAACCTTTTACACATTTATATGCATAGATGTCTGTGCAGAGGTGTGTAGAGAAAAGGCGTGTGGCTTTGATAATGGTGCTCTACTTAATAAATGCCAAGGGCTATAGGAGCCGTGCGAGTTCTGCTGTTGGAGGGGAGCTAGTAATTATAAAATAGGGGAAAATCTAGCAAGGATAGCATATCATTGTCTAAAAAAGTGTAATTTTTCCCCCCTCGCTTTTTTTTTATTTCATTAGTTTCTTTGGGTGTAGGTTGTAATGATAGGGTGTAGAGAATTACTAACTATAAAGAGAATTAAGTGTTACTAGGATAATTACTCCTAATTTTCCTGAGGATGGTTCTTCCTGTTGGAACCACGTACTTTTTATACCTAATTTGTAAAACAACAACAACAACAAGTGACATAATCAGCATATGTTATAGGTGCAGCCATCACACACAGTTGTGTCATGGGTTCTCAGCCATCCAGATTTATACACTTTAAGCAGTTTATACTGTGCACTTTTCAGGGACTTACACAAAAAAATTTTAATAATATATTCTTTTCTAGAGAAAATGATTTCACATGTATTTTAGTCTGTAGAATAGTAAGAGCCTATTTCAAACTAGCATGGTGAAAGCATGTTTGAACTAGTGAATTAGAGAATATTTAGAATTCAGTAGAGGTTATTCCTGTTAAATTCACGAGTTACTTATTATATTTCTAAATGTTTTTCTGAGACAGCCTAAATTAGGAGATGAGTTTAAAATCAGAAACATATTGTGGATATAATTGTGTTGAATTGTGTGGGGGGGTAGTTTCTTTTAAAACAATCCCCTAATTAGGTTAAACTGTCTGAGTCTTGTTTGTATTACTGATTTGCTTAGTAAGCACTTTATTGAGGGGGCAGTATGCATAGGAGATTCAACTTTAACCAAACAACAGAATTCCAGATTTCAAACTGAAGTCCAAATAAATAACCTGAACCTTTAATAAGTGTTACTATTATCTAGTCTTAGAATTCCAAATTAAACAGTAAAATTTATTTTTAAACAAATAAGAGACATAAAATATGTTAAATATAAATGTCAACAATTTGAAGTGTTCTTATAAGCTATATTTCACATTATGCAGTTAAACCCAAGATTAGACATTCCATTTTATCTGTTAATACTTTTAGAAACTAGAGGAACTGAAGATGAGCTAAGCAGCTCTAAAGCATAATAAATGATGGTAATGTTTGATTGGCAAAACTATAGAACATGAAAAAAAATGGTATAATTTGGTTCTTAAAGATGTACAATTCTGTTTGTGTGCACATGAGCACACTCATGTATGTGCACATGCTCAGTCATGTCAACTCTTTGCAACCCTGTGGACCCGCCAGACTCCTCTGTCTGTGGGTGTCTTCAGGCAAGAATACTGGGGCAGGTTACCATTTCCTCCTCTAGGGGATCTTCCCGACCCAGGGATCGAACCCACATCTCTTGTATCTCCTGCATTGGCAGGTGGGTTCTTCACTAGCTGAGCCAGATTGTTGCTCTACAACTCCAGGATTATGAATTTTATAAACTAAGATAATGTCATTACAGCAAATTTATATATACTAGGTTGTTTAAAAAGTTGCCTTTTAAGTTGGAATATATATTCATTTATCTATTCATAATGTTTATTGAATTCTCATTTTATGCCAAACGTATGTAATGAATAGAGTTACTAAAACATTCATAACTTTTGCTCCAGAAGCTGTTTATTGACTTTAAGCTAAGGAGATAATCCAAAAGGAGTGTAAATATATATGTATAGAAAGTTGATGTCATGGAATAATAGTGACCAACCTAAATCTCTGAAGGGGCCTTGGTTAAATAACTGATCGTTTTCTTGGTGGGATATTCATGTACTCAAGGAGTATTTAACATGAGAAAATCCTGAAAATCTTAAGTGGGTAGAGCAGATGATTTCAGTTGTTTAGGTCTGGAGATAATTCTTGGTTAACTTTTGAGGAGAGAGGAGACAGGAGCTGGGAGTCCATATTAACTGTTGTCCTTGTGGTTACTTTGCAGTCAAATAAAGTGCCCGTGGTGCAGCCATCCCATGCAGTCCATCCTCTCACCCCTCTCATCACGTACAGCGACGAGCACTTTTCTCCAGGATCACACCCTTCACATATCCCATCAGATGTCAACTCCAAACAAGGTGAGAGCCTTACTGCCCAGGCCTCTGTGGATACGGAAGAGCCTCGTCTCACCAGTCTGAGTGACCTCCAGGTGCCTCTGCTCATGTCACGGGGGGGACAGGGGGGTGGTCATAATACATTTGTAGGAGATGAGAGTAATTTATTTGTAGCAATTTTTTAATAAGCATACAAGAATTTGTTGTTGGCCTTTTCTTTTTCGGGATAAAAAAAAATAGTGAAGGGTCATTTTCAAAGTGACAGCTCTGAAGATCTGTGATCACAATATAAACCAGTATGTTGTGAAAATATATTACAAATTCAGTGCTTAGTGCCCCCTGCCATATTAATTTATTTCAGCATGTACTAGTGCTGGAAAAAAAGTTAGAAAAGGGACAAAGTAGGAAGTGTTTTTCTTCAAATGTTATATTTTTGAGACTTGTGATTTCCTTTGGTTTCAGTTATATCCCTGTTGTGTTTTCTTCTCTTTTTGTTGTTTCTCAACAAGAATTATATTTAAAGTACAAAGGGTTTCCCAGGTGGGGCTAGTGGTAAAGAATCCACCCGCCAATGCAGGAAACCTAAGAGACACAGGTTTGATCCCTGGGTCAGGAAGATGCCCTGGAGGAGGGCATGGCAACCCACTCCAGTATTTTTACCTGGAGAATCCCATGGACAGAGGAGCCTGGCGGGCTACAGTCCATAGGGTCGCAAAGAGTCTGACACAGCTGCAGTGACTTAATACACACACAAAGTACAAAACCATCTCTGTCTAAAGTCAAAACAGACTAAGTGTTGGTCGCTCAGCTACGTCCAACTCTATGTTACCCCATGGACTATAGCCCACCAGACTCGTCTGTCCATAGGATTTTCCAGGCAAAAATACTGGAGTGGGTCTGCATTCAAAGCAACATGAATCTCATTTTGCTTCTCTACGCTGTTACCAAGTTCTGCTTCTGTATCATTTACAGAGAAACATACATTATAAGAAGTCTCAAAAATCAAAACGCCTGTTTCTAACCTGAGGCGTGAGGGTGTGGTTTGGTTGTCGGACGGACACAAAGCACAGGTTCTCCAGGCCTTCTGGTCCCAGCATCCTAGAGCAGACCTTGAGAGGGGGGCAGTTTGTTCACAGGGGAGCCCTTGCTCTCTTTATGGACATACACACTTGGACCTCAGCAGGATCTTGAGATGTTCAAAATGAAAGATCCTGTAAAACCATGTGAAGGCAGAGAATGTAAAGGGTAAAGGGGTCAAACATGCCTTCTCCAGCACTTCTCCCTTTTGTCCAGCCCTATCTTTGATAGATCGTGAACAACCGTATTTAGTAAGTGTGTAAAACAACAGTGAAGTTCAGAGATTGGGTGTTTTCCCCACCTCTGTGAACACTTTTAGGTTAAATATATATCATCTTCATTTCCCACCTTTATTAAAAAGACAACTCTTTGACAACTTGGTAGGACTTTGCTTGCTTGGAGCCCCAGCACGTTTTCTTAGAGAAGGCAAGAATCATTGTGGCGGATGTTTCTGGGTTTGTCAATGTTTTATTCTCATTTCCAGCCCTTTCTCTCCTCTACTTCCTTTTGTAAAGGACCTCCAAATAATCAGAAACAACAGAGGCAGATCTGTGAATATGTAGTGAGAAAGGAAGCTTAGGCAAGCATCTTAGGAAGAAAGCTGAGTTTGAGAGGGAAGGTCAAGAATATGAGCTTGGCTGTAGCAAGTTCGAGGTACCTTTGGGATATCTGAAGGGAAATGTGAGGTCGGCAATTTAAATGTGCAGGTCACAATCCCAGAGCAGGGTCTAAGCTAGAGATACGCATCTGGGGACCATAAAGATGCAGATGACAGTTAAAGATAGATTTAAAAGCCCCAAACAAGCTATTAACAAATAGAATCCAAGAGTATGTTTTATTTAGTTTTAAACTATTTATTTGCATAATAATTACATAGTATTTACCTTATCCCAGTCCCCAGTCAGAGCACTTTGAAATGAACTTATTTAAAAGAATAACATTATAAAAAATTTTAAAAGAGTAACACATGATGGTTCAGTAGTTTTTCTCCCACAAATTCTAGGAGAGTTTAGTTTTTAAAACAGACATTTTTCTAACTGGCTACCAATTACAATTGCATTTTCTCTTCTGTTTCCATATCTTAACTGCTACCCTACCTTGTTTTACCTTAATAATTGTAATTTATCATTACTCCTCAAATCTTTTCTTTTAAACAAACTTTTCAGAACTAGAGAAGGGACTGGTGGGCATGACCAGAAATTGTCTGCTTGCACTTTCTTTGAAATATTTTGTGCTAAAAATTTGTGATTTTTGCATTCTACTCTATAACACTGTTTGCATTTGTTTTAATATAAAAATCCTGTTTTTAATTACTTTTTTGTCATAGACTTAATGTATCCCATCACCGTGTACGTAGGGGGATAAAACCTTGGTTTAAGAAGAGTTAATTTACATGATCTTGAGTTTGTATCATTCCACCTGGGTACAATCATCACCAAAAAATAAGTATGAGGAAAAGAAGTCTAAGGCTTACTGGGTCTCTTGCCTTTACTCTTCTCTCTTCTGCCTGCCTTTTGGTTCTATCATGTACAGCTGGTTACAGCATGGTGGTACTAAGCTGCTGATTTCAAAGTTCCTGGGAGGCTGGTTAGCTTTTTCCCCCGAAATAAAAAAAAAAGAAAATCATGTTCATACTCTAACTCTAGTTGGGCTTCTTCAATAAATATAAACAGTTCGTCAGCAGAGCCCATTCTTATATGTAAGAAAATAACTTTAGGTTAATTTCCTATTAGGAATCACACTAGTTTTTACGCATGTGTGTTGGATAAGGTGGTGGGTGCAGGTGTAGTTGTAAGAAGAAGAAAGGAAGCTAATATCCATCATTTTGTTCCACCCATTTTGTCTGATAAAAATGTTAAGAGGAAGAGCTTTTAGGAAATACTGGGTTTATGTACCTGTTTATGTATTTGTATCCTTGTAAATAACAGCAAACACTCAACACAGCATTTACCAGGCACTTTTCATTATTATATATGAATGCATTTACTTCTCAGAACAACTTCTATTTCATTTTTATTCTGATTTTGCAGAATAATTAAATAACTTCCTCAAGAACATACAGTTAATGAGTGGCAGAGTTACTGTATCCATGCAGTCTGACACCAGAATCATTTTAGCTATATTTATAAAAGTTAAAAAAATTTAAGGGTATACTGCATATAGCCTCCAGCGTATGTGCTGTGCTGAGTCACTCAGTCGTTTCCAACTCTTTGTGACCCCATGGACTGTAGCTATCCAGACTCCTCTGTCCATGGGGATTCTCCAGGTAAGAATACTGAAGTGGGTTGCCTTGCCCTTCTCCAGGGGATCTTCCCAACCCAGGTCTCCCCCATTGCAGGCAGATTCTTTACCATCTGAGCCACCAGGGAAGCCCATATAATAAGTGCTCAATAAATACTCGTTAAATAAATGATGTGTAGCACAGGAGTTGGTAGAGAGGCACACACTTCTAGGAATCTTTGGAAATAGGAAACAGGATCTTAAGACAACAATGAGCTATTTAGAAAACACAGATCCACTTTCTTCTGCTCGTGTAATGACCTAAGCCACATCATGTGTGTACGTGCAAATGGCTTATAGTATTGACCCAGCGTGGGTAATGTGTCCATTTGTTTCACTTGTTCATTTGCTTAGTCACTCAGAATTATATTCAGAGCCTTCTCTGGGAGACAGCCATGGTTTGATACACAGATAAGGAGAAGAATGGTCTCTTTTTTCCTAGCAGTGTATAAGCTCACACAGGAAATCATTTGCACAAACTCACTGTAAAACATAATGAAGAACATCTTAAGTACCATGTTAAAAGTACAAATAAAATGTTGTAGATTCTAAGAAGAAAGATTTCTCACAGCAGTAAAAGTTAGAGAATATTTCATGACAGAAAATTATCTGAAATATGAGTAGAATTTTATTAGAAACAGTCAAATTAAATACCCGGCATAGGAACTAGCATGTAGCAGGTGCTAAGTAAATGGTTGTTCCCTTGTTTGTTCTTAAGCAGTAAAATCAAATCCAAACACGAAAAAAAAATTGTATTTTTTGTTCTGTCAAATTATCCCTACACCAGATCACAAATGCACTGTTCTCAGTGTCCTTAGAACATAGACTAGTGTGGAGAGCAAAGTTTCCAGCTCCTCTGCTTAGAGACATGTGACCGAAAGCAGTTTACTTCTCTGCATCCCAGAGATAAGATCCCAGGACAAATCATATTTTTTAGGTACCTAAACAGTCACTTCATCTCCCTAACAAAGGGGTTAAAGTAGACCATTCACACAATTTAGCCTCTAATTATGATTTTCAAGTTCAAGTTTCCACAAAGTTTCCAACGTTCTTCTGTGTTGGTCAGGCTTTTCAAGACTGAGCAACCCCGCTGCAGAACGAGAGCTTTGGAGAATCTGGGGATGAGGGAGGCAGCAAGTTGGAGAAACTGCCCTATGAGTCTGATATGTCAAGAATCACTACTGCAGGCCCCCTGGTGCCCCTGCCTCCCCAGGCCCAAGTTAAATCCCAAGGGCTCCTCTGTGATCAAAAGAAGCAGTATTGACAGCTTTTTTATAAAGGGAGATTTTTATGGTAACTCTGCTAAAGTGAACTTCCAGCTTCCTTCCATAAAAACGGTTGCCAGGGGCTCTGCTTCAGTGAGAGAGAGTAGATCCACAGAACTGCCTTAGGTCCTATTGTATGCAGTGCTTTTGGTGAATTGATGATATAAAGGAATTTTAAAAAATACTCATTAAATTTGAAAGTGATAAGAGATCAAAAAAGAAGATTTTAGACTCCTTTTATAAACAGCAAAACCTGAGATGATGTCATGTAAACTCTGTCGAAAGAGATTAAAGACCTTTTTCCTTCCTGGCTACTTTTTCTAAGAGTTGAAGAATAGTTTGTCCTAACTTCAAAGTCAAATTAACACCAACTTTGAAGACAACACTTCTTAAACCATTCCCATATGCTCAAGGCCTTCAATATCTTTTAATATCCAAATGAAATTCACAGACATTTTGAATAGTAAAAAAGCAGAATATGTAAAGAACATCTTCTGTATACTCACCTGATTTTGCATACTAGGCAATATAATTATAGCCACTGAATGTATATTCAGGTTGTTAAACCTGGGGGTGTACGTTTGTACATGATAATGCTCTTTTAAAGCCAGATTAACTGTGTAAAGAAACTCATGTGGCTTTCTTCTGTTCAGAATCACTTTCCCCCAAATATGAATGTAACGTTTTGTTTTGCGTTTTTATGTATGCATCATACCCCTTCTTTTCGGTACCCAAGGTGAGATGTGAACAGAGATGTCAAATGAGACTAGGATTAGGTATAATCTCTAGGTGGTTTTTACAGTTATAGGGTAGTGTACTCCAGGGAGTGTGAGCTCAAGAAACAATGTGGTGGCACACTCATTTTCTGTGGAATACAACTACTCCAGACCAGCTTGACCTCAGAGCCCAGAGGACTCAACCTGATGAAGAGCTTAGTTGGAGCTGCAGTGCCAGAGACCAAATGAATCATATCAAGTGCAACCATTATGAGGCTGAAGAGTATTTCCAATTAATCTTTGATCCTCTGAGGTATCACATTTCCCAAATCTATGTGTCCATAAGGGAGCCAATGAAGATCTGAAACGAGCAATTTACCTAATCCTTGAACACCATGGCAGGCCTTCTGCTGATGAAGTGCTGTCATTCTACACAAAAACAGTTGTCTACCCCATTTTCCTAACCGAAGTGAAATAATGAGGGCAAACTAAGTAGCTTTATAGTCTCATTTTGATGCCTGTTTTACTCGCAGTATATTTACTGCTTTAGGAGCCCCTCAAGATGTACCACCGTCAGACGTGTTTTCTCAGATGTTGAAATCTTGAGTAAAGATAACAAACTGACTTCTGTTAAATCAGAAAAATAAATATCGTCTCATTCTACACCTTAAGTACTAATGACATAAAGCATTTTCTTGCCTTTCTGTTTCTCTCAGAAATCGAATGTCCTGTGAATCTGCCTCTCCATTGTTCTTTTTAATAGGCATGTCCAGACATCCTCCAGCTCCCGAGATCCCTACGTTTTATCCCCTGTCTCCGGGTGGTGTTGGACAGATTACCCCACCTCTTGGCTGGTAAGATCCTCCTTGCAACCTGCAGCCAGGCGTCTGAACACATACTCTTCTACTCCCCATTTATGGAGATTAGCTTTATGAATAATAACACTTGTGGAGTTGAAGAAACTTCAACACACGAGCTGCTAACTTTATTTTATTTCAATTTAAAAGATTAAAAAACATACAGACTTTGAAATGGACTGAGTCCGTTTGCTAATATGTGTAGAAAATGACTGTGTGGCATTTGCTTTGAAGCTTATAGTTTTATGGATTCAATTTGTGGCTCTGGGCATTTGCTATGCCTGTACAAAGTGTTCACTGTGGTTTTTCTTTTCTAATTCTTTATGAACAACTTATATTTTTGAAGCATAACCTTAGATATATTGAATATCGATCTTTGCTTATAAATGGGCAAGTGATGTAAATGACAAATAACTGTAACAAAAGCAAAATCATCTTTTGAATTTTAATAAAGTAAGCACCAGTTTGAGTTCAGAGGAGTGAAAAACTGATGAATGGACTTCATCCTTTCAGAATCCAAATGTTCTCTATTTTGTTGTTTCTGAAAGATCCATACCACTGTTTTTAGGGTTTTTTTTTTTTTTAATTATAAAGGTAAAGAAAAAGAAATGTATTTAGGGAAGAAAGAAACACTTCATATAGTGGAGCCTATTTTTATCATTTTGTTGTTAGCACATAGCTTTCCCTGCTCTCACTAGCATCCCTCTCTCCTCACTGCTCACTCCATGGACAAAGTGCTGTACCTTCAGCAAACGTTTTCTCTCCTTTCCTTACTGACTCTGTGTCCTTACAGACCTCTGGTAAAAGCCCCAGTTTCCCTCCCTCACATTCTTACATTATCTCTTCTTCATAAGGAGGGCTTATCCAGCCATGGATATTCCAGCTTTCTCTCTTCTCTTTAGCATTAACTCTCTGAGTCAATAACTCTGAATTTAATTGATTATGCGAACACTTCCAAACCTACATCAATTATTCTGTCTGAACTTAGCTACTTAAGGGCAATAATCCTGGGCTGAGTTCCATCAGTGGCATCTGGAAATAAAGACTGTGTAAATGAAAAATGTGACATGTAGGAAAAACAGAGGGAGAGATGGAATCCTCAGAGCAGAGAGAAAATAACTCCGATGAATTGATCTTTTATTTCTTGCCTGCAGCATGTGTGTAAGGGTGGGAGGTGGGTGCAGTGTTTTCAAAAATGTGTTCATTTTTATATAAACTTTTATTTCCTCCTTTCTTCCCTTCCCTGAAGTTCTCAAAGATTCTGATAAAGAATCCATTAACCTAAAAAGAATAGTTCACCATTCTCAGGTTCTATTCAGTAAGAGCTGTTTACACGCCTACTTTCTTCAAAGCATCAGTGGGGCTGGAGAGGGGTAAGGGTAGAAAACGAGTGATTCATGGACTGCAGTGGGAGAGTTCCTTCCAGGCACCGGTGATGCTTTGGGTGGGTGGAGGGTGAGGAAGGGAAGCAGTTGGGTGACTGAAGCAGTACTCTCGTATCGCGCCCCAGATTCTGGTTGAGGGCCTCCCCTCATCAAACTCTTATTGCTGATTGGTAACTCATGTTTTGTCATTGATGGGTTCCTCTCTTCTGTGACCTCAGGCAGGGTCAGCCTGTATATCCCATCACGGGAGGCTTCAGGCAGCCCTACCCGTCCTCACTGTCAGTCGACACTTCCATGTCCAGGTAGGTGGAGGTGGATCCGGGCGCCAGGACAGGCTGCTCTTGTGCGCTTGCATCTCCTGCGCCTCTGCTTGCCTTTCGGCCCGGCGGGCGCCCAGCTCAGCCCGCGTCTGTCTGCGCAGGGTGCCTGGCTCCCACACTAGGCGTCCTGGGGAGTCCCGGGTAGGAGCCAGACACCACGCCCCACAGCACCAGCCACTCCCGTCAGCAGACGGACTCGGCCACCCTGGAAACCGCACCTCCAAAAGACCGCGCCGCCACCTGCTGGCGGGAGGAGAAATGTCCCCAGAGGGGACGTTGTAAGAAGAGCTTGTTCAACTCGAAACATGCTGGGGGTGGGGTCAGCGGGAGAATACAGACTGGCTTTTTTTTTTTTTTTTTTCTGTGAGGAAAGTTGTCTCAGTTTCATGTGACGGTGTCTGAAGGCCCAGATAGTCTAGAGCCTTCCTGGACCAAGGCTGTGAGAAGAGAAGGAATGGTGCTTACGGGCTGTCAGGCCATACGGGGTGTGTGTCCTAGTGTGCGAATCAGGCCCTGTGTGGACATAGTGGTGCAAGAGAAGCTCTGTGAGGTCTGCTGTGCCACACCGCTCTGTGTAACGCTTTTGCCTCTGGAAAGGACGGCTTTTGTGCCCTGTGCTTGATGTACACACACATCTGTGGTGTATCATCTGTGTGTTCAATGTGGCTTTTTCAAGGGAGCTAGCATTAACATGCTGGAAGTCAAACTGTTGGGTTAGTAACTGGTTGTGAATCTTAACTTTTTTGTATAA
The DNA here is from genome assembly GCF_054371585.1 of Giraffa tippelskirchi. NCBI lineage: Eukaryota > Metazoa > Chordata > Mammalia > Artiodactyla > Giraffidae > Giraffa > Giraffa tippelskirchi. The sequence continues at coordinate 92,547,880 of NC_137275.1, read as the reverse complement.
GTATGAAATTTGCAGTTTTCTGTGGTGAATTTCAGCTTTTTCAAAAATCATTTTATTCAGTAAATTGTACATCTAACTGGTTGAGAGGGAATGAAATTAATATCCTTCCTCCAAAATATATTATATATATATATTTTAACATTGTATAAGAATTGTGTGATGATAGGATTTTCTCATAGGCAAATAACCAGCATCACATATTTTTGCAAATGGTCCATTTAGCAAAGCATCATGATTTGATCGAATGTTTGTATTTTTCCCATGCCTCCTTAATTTTTAAAGATTTGTTTCTGAAATATTACGTATCCAAGCAGAGTCCCTTCTTTCCTTCCCAGAAGAAGGAATTAACTGTACAGACGGTGATGAAAGACCTGAGAATGTTTTTGTTGAACTACATGTTTACTTTAAAACAGTTTGAAAGCAGAAATTTCTAAAGCATATCCAAATTTATCAAAGAGCTTGTTGAAAGTACTGTCTTTGTTTTATTTTTCTTGCATGGCAGTTTCCCTCCTTTGTGTTGGATGGTGGTGGATATTTTGAGATTTTTTTTTTTAGTGTTCTATAAGCATACTCTGGGAAAAAGCCTTTATTTGAACTTGTGTAGTTTTTACCTTGAAGCAGAACTGTATCCTTCCCTTTAATTAAATTCTTCCCCTTAATTTTGTTATCAATTTTCCATGAGGCTAGATCTCTCAGACACTACCTTCTTTATGTGTAGAAAATTATTTGGGATGATGCTGATGGCAACCTTATTAAATTAGAGATTGGACAAATCTTTCTGTCCCTTGTCTTCTCAGTTGTTCTCTCCCGATATTAGAGGAAAAGCCAACAGGAGAAGACTCTTAACACAAAGGTCCACTTAGGAATATAGACAGAGATTTTAAAATATGTCTTTAGATTTTAAAATCATTTTAAAAAGCTAAATCTTAATAAAATATTGTATTTCCAGTAATTATTCTTACTGAAATTCTTCTCTGAAAACTGCTTTGCAAGAAAAGTGACTCACTTTTTTTTTTAATCCTATTGCCTAGAGCCCTCCCAGGAAAAATGCCAGATTCCACCATTAGCTTGAAAAAAAATCTGTTAGGTGGTGTGTAATTATAAATGTTTTCCACCTGAATACAGAAAGGAAAGAAATTAATCATCAGCCTGCTCTTATAGTTAATATATCTGTGTGTGAAGATGTGTTTTTACTCTCAGCCAATAGCAGTTAGTTGTTTCAAAACTCCATCCAGCTCTTGCTACAGCAGTGCATTTTGTTTTCTCGTCTTTCCTTCTTTTAGGTTTTCTCATCATATGATTCCTGGTCCTCCTGGTCCCCACACAACTGGCATCCCTCATCCAGCCATCGTAACGCCTCAGGTCAAACAGGAACACCCCCACACTGACAGCGACCTAATGCACGTGTAAGTGGGCCTCTCTCTTCACCTGTGAACGCCTTATGGTACCAAGGACTTAAACCCCACAGTTTCTCCTTTGCTGTTGTAGAATCTTACCCCTATCTGTTATCCAAAAATCAGTGTAGCTCCGCCTTGAAAGCTCTGCCCCTGAGGACACCGAGCAGCTTGATTCTCAGTGCTCTGATTTGGTTCTGAGATTGAAAAAGAGCACAGATCTCAAAAGATGAAGGGAAACTCACTAAAGAGAAGTGATCTTCAGAGCAGAGAGACTGAAGAAATGGAGCTGTTTAGCCATTTAGTACAAGGCTTTAATTGGGTTCCTATTCTTGGGGAGCATGAGAGTGAAGTAGATTGGAGGGTTTCAATGTATTTCCTTCTAGAAATACAGTCATCCTGCATCTGCATCAAGGCTTTGGAAGCACTGAATTGAAAGGAAGGGGGCAAACCAAAACCCAGGATTTCCTGTCTGGCCAGGGTTGTTGCAGGCTGTTACAGCACAGCTGATTCTCCCAAAAGACTAGTAATTAATTGAATTTCTTAATCTAGGGTTTGTACTGGGACAGAAGGATGCAGTGGCAGGGAGCATGTGGACATCCTCCATAAGACCCCTGCAAGTACAGGCAAATCCAGCATGCCTGTATCTGGGGGAAGAGAGTCTGTTTCATTAGCTTCTCAGAGGAGCACTGACCCATAGAACCCATAGAAGTTAAGAACGTCAGTTCTAGAGGAGGACTGACTACCTGCACTGTATGTTCAGCTTTTCCTAAGGTGACCAGGGAGCACCTAAAATCTAGATCCAGCATCTTCACGAGCCCATTCCTGTGTTGGGTTAAACCCTTCTATAGCTATAGGTAAGCTTTCTCAAACCAAAGGATCATTATTTATCAACAGTAGATGAGTCACTCTTTTAAGTAGACAGTGTCCTGGGGGCTTATAGAGAGCCCAGAGGGTGGTCCCAGCCTGAGGTGGACTCATGATATAAGCGGATGCTCTGCTCCTCTCCTCCCATCTCTTCCTGATTTGTCTAACCCCTTCCCCACTCCCAACTTTTAGGAAGCCTCAGCATGAACAGAGAAAGGAGCAGGAGCCAAAAAGACCTCACATTAAAAAGCCTCTGAATGCTTTTATGTTATACATGAAAGAAATGAGAGCGAATGTCGTAGCTGAGTGTACTCTAAAGGAAAGTGCAGCTATCAACCAGATTCTAGGCAGAAGGGTAAGTAGTGGGATGGTATGTAAATGTTTATGGTAACCGTGGAACTGGTTCATTAACAGTTGCCCAAATGCACTTACATATCAGGTAGTCATAGAATCATCTGTATAGTCACCAGTCACTCGAGGAGTAACAGAGCATGACAACCTTTAGGAGGAATGATATAATGCATTATATCAACAGCTGAGATTGTATCTGGCACTTAGAACATTTCCTGTAAATGATAACTATTTTCCTATTATCATACTTTAAATGAGTATATCTTGAGTATCTTTTATGTGCCTGGCAGTGCAGTAGGCATTACATAATTATTGCTGAGTAAAATAGATGTAGTCCTCGATCTTGAAGTTTTGTGACAGGATACTGATATGAAATAATTCCCCATTATATATATATAATTGAAATTGTGATAAATACTGTTAATATGAAGAGCAAGAATCAGAGAACAATGGAGGGAGGGTGGGGCTAGGGAATGGCTCCCTGAGAAAGTAGTTGAGAGATGAGTGGGGGTTAACCCCTGATGAAGGGGGTGAGGTGGACTCTCCCCACACGAAGCAGTGTGTGTGTGTGTGTGTGTGTGCAGACTCTGAGGCAAGAAAGCAGGGAGCTACAGCAAGGCCTGTGGGGCCAGCCACGTTTCTGGATAAACCCTGGCAGTCAGCAGTGGCTGCTCCTTCCAAGATGTCAGCAGATCATTCTATCTTAAAGCTTTACATAGAAGAATTGGTGTGGGCTGGAGAAGTCTTAACTCTAGAAGAATTGTTCTCTGATTCTTCAGGTGTACATGGGCCAGGTTTCTAGATTGCCCTCCTTTTCTGTTGATGTCGTTGCTTCTTTCACCCATGCAGAGATATTTTTCTGAGCACCTGTCATGTCCCAGGCACTAGACTTATAACTAGGACAGACACTCTTAGATTTCTTTGTCCAGCCACCAGCCCAGAGACTAGTCAGTCCTTCCCAGTACTTTTCTCAGGGTTGGAATGGGTTTAGTTGGGTATCTGAAGGGTGGTGGAAAAAATTGGAATTTTTCTCATTGAAATTGCATTTTACTATAATTACATTGAAGTTTTAGAAATGCTTCATCTTAACTTGTATGATGCTCTTCATATATGTGTGGTGGCTTCTTAAAATATGACCTTGTGTATCTGTTTTTGCAAACTCTCAAGAAATTCATGGTTTGCAAATGAACATTCAGGAGAAGGAAGGTCTTGACAACCTTTGTGGGACTTGTGGATCATGTTTTAGCTGTTGCTGATGATCGTTTTCATCATGTTGGTTAAAAACTTCAGACATTTCAGCATCCATGACAGAAAACATTAGGAGATTTCCAGTCCATGTGAGGAAAGCAGATGGTGGAGAGCAGATTCCTGTTGGATGGCATAAAAACGCAGCTATTTCCACTCTTCAAGACACCAGGGTTTCAGGGGTAGGATGCAGTGGTAGATTATAGCTCTTTTGGTGCCCTGAGTACAATACTCTCTCTCCCTGTGGATTCTTAAACACTTAATAGCAATAATTACAATGATTTTCAAAGCCAGATCATAGCAGATGAATGATTCCCATCATTTTTTTTTAATTTTTCCCTGACCCTTCAAAAGAAGAAATTAGAGGAAAAGAAGGGTTCTTTTTTCAGCTTGTGTAAAACTCTTATTTTTTTTCTTTTCCCCAAGTTAAAGGTCCATGGTCCTCCAGTGGGAATTATTTTCCTGCTCAAGAGAGTTAAGGATATGATATGGACGTATGCTTCCTATTTTTAATGCACATTTCCAACAGTTGCTACTTTCTCAGCTCCCTTAACAATCCCCAGATCAGAGCATGTGTCCTAAAAGATGGTTCTCATTTAGGGTCTCTCTCTGTCTTTGATTTGGACACCTGTTTCTATTTATAGGCCTCTGAGATCTTTGATTAAGATCAGGTTTTCTATCCTTTCATAACTCCCCTCTGGCAGGATAGTTCTTGCTAGTTCTTTAAAGTTCCTAGCTTTAAAATCATGAAGTTTTACACTAGGATAATTAGAATTCTTAATAGTGGAACTGAAATTCATCCTGGAACATTTTATCTTTTGATTTTTACTCACCTTTACTTTATCTCTAACATAGAAATGTTCATTCATATGAATGACTCAGTTTTCTTATTCATATTATAAATAATAATAACATAAATATTATTTTAAAGCTTTTCAGACCTTCTAGGGAGAAGGCACTGGCGACTCACTCCAGTACTCTTGCCTGGAAAATCCCAGGAACAGAGGAGCCTGGTGGGCTGCCATCTATGGGGTCGCACAGAGTCTAACACGACTGACGTGACTTAGCAGCAGCAGCAGCAGCAGACCTTCTAGACTATTAAAGGAAGTCCATTTATTGCATATTTATTGTCAGAATTTCTAAATCTTGGAACTAACTGTGTTAAGTTTCTTCAAATGGGTATTTTCCCAACAACTTGATGAATCTTTCAGTAAGCAAAAGAGATGGAAAAACATTTTTAGTCAATATGTGTTTCAGAAGTGCCTGTTAAGATCGTCTTTCTAGCTTGCATCAAACTTTACTTTTGTTTTCAACGTAAAACTTTAATATCATAATTTTACTTAACTGTTTTACTCTGGTAAATGATGTTTCATTTGTGAATTGAGTTTGTGAATTATAAATCTCTAGGAACTAAAAGCAGTTGAAAAGGCAGGTAAACAGTTTAGTTTGTGGTCTGCTTTTTCACTTTGAATTTTGCTCAGTTTTGTTAGCTAGGGTCTCGTCAACCTAAGTTTCCTGCTGTAACCGAAAAATTCCTGCTTGTTTAACTGGTTGTTTGGATAGAAGACCCAACCTCTGTATGTGTTTTGGGAGATAAGTTTTATTGACAATTCCAGATAAAATATATCTCTATACTGACATATTGCAGTAGTATGAGAGATTATTGATCAAATGAATGAACAAACTTACAAAGACTTACCTTTTTTTCCTCTTAGTCTTCTTTTTGTTCCTTTTTGATAATGCTTTGCCTCTTGCCAATCATGTTAGCACCAGAACTATCTAAATACTAATGATGAGTCTCTCTTTTTTTTTTTAAGGTAGGCTGATCTCTTCCACTGTGCCTGGTATAGCTTTTTCTCCCTATGAAGGGCTGTAGGTCAGAACTTCAGATTTAGAAAAGCGACTTCCCTGGTGGCTCAGCTGATAAAAAATCGGCCTGCAATGCAGGAGACCTGGGTTCGATCCCTGGGTTGGGAACATCCCCTGGAGAAGGGAATGGCTACCCACTCCGGTATTCTGGCCTGGAGAATTCCATGGACTGTTAAGTCCATGGGGTCGCAGAGAGTTGGATACAACTGAGTGACTTTCTTTCACTTTCAGTGGACAGAGGCAGTGTGACTTTTCCTGCCTAAGCTTGCACTGCTCCCCAGACATGCCTTCTTAGGCTCAACTTGACTAATTGTGATTACTCTGCTGGTACAAAGAATTGTGTCTCAGGTAGCGACTTTCAGGCTTTGTATTTTTTCTGTCACCTCCCCATCTCCCCTTGCTCCCTCCCTTTTTTTTTTTTTAAAGAAAAGTGTATTATTTGATTTGCCTTTAGGCTCAGGCCAAGTTCCACTGAGTGTCATGGTTCTTAACTTTACACTCTGCACTTCTAAAGCAATTAAATCATTGTCCTATCAACTTAGAGGCCCTGGCCTTCAAGGGGCGGTTTGAAGGAAGTGGAATCCATTGCCCTGCCTGTGGGTCCCACCACCTCTGGACTGGAGGCAGGAGGGGAGGATGGGCTGAGGCCACCGGAGCGTTAGCGCTCTCTCTGAGGTGAGGTCCTCCTTCTTTCATAGGCAAGGGCAGCAGGTGTTTGTGTCCCTGAGGAGACACGTCCCCATTGTGCTCTAGGGGCTGTGTCCCGACCACTGGAGCACTGTCCTCAAGGACGGCCTCTTCTTGCTCACTGGCCTCTCTCTCTCACTTCTCCTACCTTTCTCCAGTCCAGTCATACCTTTCTGTCCATCATTAAAAAAAACATGAAGAGAGTAATTAAAATCAATATGCACAGTAGACATGAATGAGAAAGAACCACCCAGCCTTTAACAGGAAGTGAAATGGGAGCAGTACACCCTAGAATTGGGAGCGCTGGAGTGGAGGCGAAACTCATCCAGAGTGTGTGCATGCACGAGTGTGTGCAGGTGCGGGTGGTGTGGGCTCCGGCCCGTGCCTCCTACAGCCACTGCCTCTGTGCCATCACCTCTGGCCAGTGGGTCCCCCAGAGTGCAGCCAGTTCTCTGGGAGTTGCTGACAACAGATCCTGGCATTTGGAAAGTAGGAGGACGTACTGGGAAACTGCTCACTGGGGACCTGGGGTAAGTTTTATGTAAACACAAAGTGCCAATGTTGTTGTTCAGTCATGCAGTCATGTCCGACTCTTTGAGACCCCGTGGACTGCAACACCCCAGGCCTCCCTGTCCCTCACCATCTCCCAAAGGTTGTGATGCCATCCATCCATCTCATCCTCTGACGTCCTCTTCTCCTTCTGCCCTCGATCTTTCTCAGCATCAGAGACTTTTTCAATGAGTCGGCTCTTCACATCAGATAACCAAAATAGTGGAGCTTCAGCTTCAGCATCTCTCCTTCCAGTGAATATTCAGGGTTGATTTCCCTTAAGATTGACTGGTTTGATCTCCTTGCTGTCCAAGGGACTTGCAGGAGTCTTCTCCAGCACCACAGTTCAAAGGCATCAAGTCTGACATTCTGCCTTCTTTTTTCTTCTTAGAAGAAATGGAGTAGCTCTCATAGTCAACAAAAGAGACTGAAATGCAATTCTTGGGTGCAGTCTCAAAAACGACAGAATGATCTCTGTTTGCAAGACAAACCATTCAATATCACAGTAATCCAAGTCTGTGCCCCAGCCAGTAATGCTGAAGAAGCTGAATTTGAATGGTTCTATGAAGCCCTATAAGACCTTCTAGAAATAACACCCCCAAAAGATGTCTTTTTCATTATAGGGGACTGGAATGCAAAAGTAGGAGGTCAAGAGATACCTGGAATAACAGGCAAAATTGCCCTTGGAGTACAGAATGAAGCAGGGCAAAGGCTAACAGATTTTGCCAAGAGAACACACTGGCCATAGCAAACACCTTCTTCTAACAACACAAGAAAAGACTCTACACATGGACATCAGCAGGTGGTCAATACCAAAATCAGGTTGATTATGTTCTTTGCAGCCAAAGATGGAGAAGCTCTATACAGTCAGCAAAAACAAAACCGGGAGCTGACTGTGGCTTAGATCATGAACTCCTGATTGCAAAATTCAGACTTAAATTGAAGAAAGTAGAGAAAACCACTGGACCATTCAGGGATGACCTAAATCAAATCCCCCATGATTAAACAGTGGAAGTGACAAATAGATTCAAGGGATTAGATCTGATAGACAGAGTGCCTGAAGAACTATGGACAGAGGTTCGTGACATTGTACAGGAGGCAGTGATCAAGACCATCCCCAAGAAAAAGAAATGCAAAAAGGCAAAATGGTTGTCTTAGAAGGCCTTAACAAAAAGCTGAGAAAAGAAGAGAAGCTAAAGGCAAAGGAGAAAAGGAAAGATATTCCCATTTGAATGCAGAGTTCCAAAGAATAGCTAGGAGAGATAAGAAAGCCTTCCTCAGTGATCAATGCAAAGCAATAGAGGAAAACAATAGTATGGAAAGACTAGGGATCTCTTCAAGAAAATTAGAAATACCAAGGAAACACTTCATGCAAAGATGGGCACAATAAAGGACAGAAATGGTATGGACCTAACAGAAGCAGAAGATATTAAGAGGTGGCAAGAATACACAGAAGAACTATACAAAAAAGATCTTCATGACCCAGATAACCACAATGGTGTGATCACTCACCTAGAGCCAGACATCCTGGAATGCCAAGTCCAGTGGGCCTTAGGAAGCATCACTATGAACAAAGCTAGTGGAGGTGATGGAATTCCAGTTGAGCTATTTCAAATCCTAACAGATGATGCTGTGAAAGTGCTGCACTCAATATGCCAGCAAATTTGGGAAACTCAGCAGTGGCCACAGGACTGGAAAAGGTCAGTTTTCATTCCAATCCCAAAGAAAGGTAATGCCAAAGAATGTTCAAACTACCGCACAATTGCACTCATCTCACACGCTAGCAAAGTAATGCTCAAAATTCTCCAAGCCAGGCTTCAACAGTACATTGATGTTGAAGCTGGATTTAGAAAAGGCAGAGGAACCAGGGATAAAATTGCCAATATCCATTGAATCATCGAAAAAGCAAGGAGTTCCAGAAAAATATCTACTTTATTCTCCGCCAAAGCCTTTGACTGTGTGGATCACAACAAACTATGGAAAATTCTTCAAGAGATGGGAATACCAGACCACCTGACCTGCCCCCTGAGAAATCTGTATGCAGGTCAAGAAGCAACAGTTAGAACTGGACATGGAACAACAGACTGGTTGCAAATCAGGAAAGGAGTCCATCAAGGCTATATATTATCACCCTGCTTATTTAACTTATATGCAGAGTACATCATGAGAAATGCTGGGCTGGATGAAGCACAAACTGGAATCAAGATTGCCAGGAGAAATATCAATAACCTCAGATACACAGATGATACCACCTTTATGGCAGAAAGTGAAGAAGAACTAAAGAGCCTTTTGATGAAAGTGAAAGAGGAGAGTGAAAAAGTTGACTTAAAGCTCAACATTCAGAAAACTAAGATCATGGCATCTGGTCCCATCACTTCATGGCAAATGGATGGGGAAAACAATGGAAACAGTGAGAGACTTTGTTTTTTTGGGCTCCAAAATCACCGCTGATAGTGATTGCAGCCATGAAATTAAAAGACGCTTGCTCCTTGGAAGAAAAGCTATGACCAACCTAGACAGCATATTAAAAATCAGAGACATTACTTTGCCAACAAAGATCTGTCTAGTCAAAGCTATGGTTTTTCCAGTGGTCATGTATGGATGTGAGAGTTGGTCTCTACAGAAAGCTGAGTGTTGAAGAATTGATGCTTTTGAACTGTGGTGTTGGAGAAGACTCTTGAGAGTCCCTTGGACTGCAAGGAGATCCAACAAGTCAATCTTAAAGGAAATCAGCTCTGAACATTCATTGGAAGGACTGATGCTGAAGCTGAAATTCCAATACTTTGTGGACACCTGATACGAAGAACTGATTCATTGGTGAAGACCCTGATGCTGGGAAAGATTGAAGACAGGAGAAGGGGATGACAGAGGATGAAATGGTTGTATGGCATCACCAACTTGATGGACATGAGTTTGAGCAAGCTCCGAGAGTTGGTGATGGACAGGGAAGCCTGACGTGCTGCAGTCCATAGGGTCGCAAAAATGCAGACACAGTTGAGCAACTGAACTGACTTCTTCATGGTCCAGCTCTCACAACCGTTTGTGACCATTGGGAAGACCATAGCCTTGACTTTACGGACCTTTGTGACCATTGGGAAGACCATAGCCTTGACTTTACGGGCCTTTGTTGGCAGAGTAATGTCTCTGCTTTTCAACACACTGTCTAGGTTTGTCATTGTTTTCCTGCCAAGAAGCCATCGTCTTCTGATTTCATGACTGCAGTCACTGTCCACAGTGATTTTTGGAGACCTAGGAGAGGAAATCTGTCACTATTTCCACCTTTCCCCCTTCTATTTGCCATGCAGTAATGGGACTGGATGCTATGATCTTAGTTTTTTTAATATTTAGTTTTAAGCTGGCTCTCTGACTCTACTCCTTCACCCTCATCAAGAGGCTCTTTGGTTCCTCTTCGCTTTCTGCCATTAGAATGATATCATCCACATATCTGAGGTTGTTGATGTTTCTCCTGCCTATCTTGATTCCAGCTTGTAATTCATGCAGCCCAGCATTTCTCATGATGTGCTCGGTATATAGTTTAAACAAACAGGGTGACCGCAGACAGCCCTGCTGTACTCCTTTTTCGATCTTGAACCAGTCAGTTATTCCGTACAGGGTTCAGGCTGCTTAAAATCCCAAACAGTGCCTTGCTGTTTTGCTCTGTATGATCTATAAATATCTGTTACCTAAAGGGAAATGGAAAATTTTCAAGGTGTCAAGTGCTGCATCCTCCAAATTAGGTCCTATAGTCTGAAAGTGTAGATGTCAAGATAAATTTAGGCCATGCTCCTTGTTTTCCATCAGAAGAAGACCAAAACACAAAGTGTGCGTGGTGATTATACAGTGTTATCTGTGTTCTCCCTGTGGACAATTAGTGTTTATATAAGTGTGAGGGGAGGGTGAAGAGACTGAGACAGACTGACTTTTGATGTCTCGCTTTATAGACAGGATCATATGATGAAGGTTTCAGGTTCCTCATATGACAGGGTGGGAGAGTGTGCATGTGAGGTGAGGAGATATCTGTGTGGAAAAGACGTGTGGAAATTTTGCATTAATAAATAGCACTTGGACTCAATGGCAGAATATGCCACAAACTATGAAAAAGGGGTAAATTCGGTGTTGAAGTTTACTGGTGAACATTCTCTTTAACTGGCCCTGGAGAAGAGAAAGGCTGGGCAAGAGGCCATTTCATTTTGTATACTTGGACAGGTTTCATGTAATGTGAGAGCAGGACAGGAAAACCAAAGTTTGAATCTCATTGCAGCCACCAAACTCCAAATGGATTTCTGCAACACGTGGTCTTCTGCCATTTAAAAATCAAAGTTTACATTCTTAACATTTTCATTCTTCACTATCTGAAATATGACATATATAATACTATTGCTATTTTGCTTTTACTTGATTTTTTTCCCCTCCTTCCCCTTTGTTTTTCAGTGGCATGCCCTCTCTCGTGAAGAGCAGGCTAAATATTATGAATTAGCGCGGAAGGAAAGACAGCTACATATGCAGCTCTATCCAGGCTGGTCTGCAAGAGACAATTATGTAAGCACCTTCTACACACCGACGGCTCTCTCTTCTCACTTGTTCTCCTCTCATAAGGGAAATGTCTTGTAGAGTATGACTAATGCTGGCACTGTTTTCTATTTTTGAAAGTTAATGAACTTTATAATAAAGACTTCATGGTTATATTTCATTTTGAAAATTGCTCTGTCACAATTTTTTGGCTATATGCTAATGACATTTTTAAGTAAAACTTTTTAATCAAAAAAATCCTTATCATTAAAATGTTGGTGAAAAAATTGTTTTTAAAGCCCACAATCTCATCATGTAAACAATGATGAGATTATTATTATTAATAAATAGTTAACTATCTTCCAGTATATTTTCTGTGCATATTTTTTCATTTTTACTTGGATGTGTGTTTGAGGGTGGGTGGGTGGTTGGGTGTGTATATACATACACTTTCGTACCATGCTGCTTGCTCTTATATACAATAGGCATTTTTCTGTTATGGCATAGTGTTTCTATGTGCCAGTTTTAATGGGTATACAATATTCACTGAGTGAGTGTCACCATTAACCATTTTTTCCCTGCTTTTTAGATATTTTTTTTAATAAGTGGAAATAATCCTGCAATGAACTGTGCATAATAACAGGTTTTTTTTCTGTATTTAGGACTTATTTTTATAGGATAGATTCAAAGTAGTGAAATTGTTGAGTACAGATCATAAAGGCTTTTCATTAATATTGTCAAATTTCTTTCCAAAAAGGATTATGTTATTTTACACTTATTACAGTGTATTCATGTGACTGTTTTGCCACAGACTAATTAGAACTAGGTGAAAATCCACTTTTTTGTTTCATATTAACATACTCTGATGTCTGTTATATATTTTATTTAGATGGAGTAGGTATTATCATATTTTTAAGTTGTACTAATTTTATTGGCAAAAAAACACCTCATTTTTATTTCCAGTTATTTTATTAGTTTAGAGTTTGAACATCTTGTTCTCATCTTGATACAACAAAAACTACTTCTGAGAAAGAATATTGTAAGTTATATCAGTTGTATCATTTTATAGAGGGGAATGTTTTTGATCACTTATGCTCTTAATTTAAAACCTTGAAGATCATTTTCATGTTTCTTGTGAGACTAGCATTCAAAGTGCCAGCTAGGACAATCTTCTTATTAGATGTAGTTGTCCTTTTTAAGAACAGTGAAGCCATGAATCAATATGTAAATTAATGTGTGGCCATTGCTGTAGATGAGCCTGTGGGGCCACAAGTATGAGGTCATACACCCCACATAATGAGGCACAGAGACGTTGGGAGCACATTGTCTCCTGTAACACGTTGTGAAGGAAAAGTCCCTACTGGTCAGGATTTGGAGCTTCATCGTTGGATGCAAGTATGACATAGGAAGTAAGAGTCCTACTGTTTGTGACTTGGGAGCAGCAGCTTCATCGACTCTCCTGGATTGTTGTCTTGGTTGTTTTAGTAACTGCCACATGCCAATTGTCAAGAACTGTCTTAAGTGCTTTGTGTGTTGTTTTCTAGTCCTTATGATAATCCTGTGATATAAACAGTATTGTTGCATTTTACAAATGAGGGAAATTGAAGAGTCGAGAGGTTAGATAACTTGTCTGGGGCTATGTAGTGGCTAAGCTGCAAGGAACACCCAAGTCCCCCAAACTGCACAGTCTACGCCATTTCCCTCCTCCAAGCAGACCAGCTCAGTCTTCCAGGGCCTCCTTAGGAAGACAACTTTAGCTGAAGAGTTTTCTCTCAGAACTGGGCTTCTGTTCTCTGGACTGTAACTAGTATTTTCTGGAGAGAGCCTTTGTGATCTCCTTTAAGTGGGAAGATTTATCCCCCACCTAAAGGGTTTCAGCCCTAAAGTGTACTCCTTTAAACCTGTCCTGGGTCTCTTCTGGATGTGGTTGGCCTGTAAGGAAGAATGGTCTTCCTTCTTTGACCCCCTGGGAGAGCTTTGCTGTGCTGTGAATTTACATAGATTTAGTGTTGCATGTTGAATGTCTTGTTTTCTTTTTATGTTATTGAAGTATAGTTGATTTACAGTGTTAATTTCTGTTGTACAGCAAAGTGATTCAGTTATGTGTGTGTGTATATATATATATACTTTTTTATATTCTTTTCCATTATGGTTTATCACAGGATACTGATTATAGTTCCCTGTGCTATACAACAGGACCTGGCTGTTTGTCCATCCTCTATATAATAGTTTGCATCTGTCCCAAACACCCAATCCTTTCCTTCCCCACCCCACCCACCTTGGCAACCAAAGGTCTATTCTGTATGTCTGTGAGTTTATTTCTGTTTCATAGATATGTTCATTTGTGTTGTATTTTAGATTCTACATACAAGTGATATCATGTCTTTGAATGAAGTTTCTGATCCTTAAAGAGTGAGCTGCCACTTATAAAAAGAGATAAAAGAAACATGTTCTTTTTCTCTCTCTACCCTTCTCTCCATGTGGAGAGATGGGAAGTAGTTTTTAAGGAAGACCAGTGTAATGTGAATTTACCTTTAAGGATTTTCATTGGCACAACTTTTAAAGGAAATTGTTTGCACAACTTGATTTTTAGGATCTCTTTGAATGAAGGGGAACCCCAGCTTTGTAACTTAAAATTTTTATAATAATCAAAAAAAGCCTGTTAATTACTGAGGCAAACAGAAGTCAATCAAGTGGTATCAATTTAGCTAAAGATATTACAGAGTATTCTTAGGAGTACAAGAATAGAGTCTAAATAAGATATATGCTCTGTATCTTAGCTTTTCATTGTCAGAATGCTATCCTAATGCTCACTGAGGTCATATTAAATATATATCTCTATTTAATATTAAAATGCCCTAAGGCATCAAGGTTTATAGCTTCAATTTGTTTTTATAACTTTCAGTTTTTATAACTGGTTTTCATAAATCAACAGTGAACATATATTCTCAGGTGTATTGTTATATTTGTATTATTGGAGCTTTTAAATGTAGTGCTTAAAACCCCAGTACTGTTTATGATTTTAATGAAAAGTTTATTTACAACACATGAAATTTTGCTTGTTTTTGTTTAAATTGACACAAATATATCCAAACTCCTTAAGTCTTTTTGTCTACCATAAATGTTAGTTCTCTTGAGGCACAGGTGTATTCCTAGGATATAGTACAGGTGATTTCACAAAAGCAACATTAGTCTGACATGTCAGGCCACAGTTGCATGTTCTAAGCATGTGCTAGGCATGTGCTGGGTGGCAGAGATTCCAGCAGTGCTAACAGCCCTGTGGTAAGGGGCCCAGGGACACAGCTCATCATGGCCCCTGTGAGGAGTCAGATTATGGTGGGAAGCTCTCAGAGAAGAGTCCTCAATGACACTTGAGATGAATCTTAAAAGGGTGAATGGGAGCTTCGAAGAGGAGGAGGTAAGGAAGAAAGCTCCGTGTACATGAAACCACCTTATTGCACCTTCTGAAAACCATAAGCCATTGCATTTGAAAGGGAGACAGTAAACGCCTATGAGAAGCATGTTCTTCCTCTATCTGCTCCCCTCTTCCTGGAGTGCCTTAATCATCTTAAAGACGACTCTACTATTTTTGATGTGCCATTTCCCAAGGTTACTAATATCTGTTGTTTGCCTTAGTGTTTATGAGGACAGTTTCAGTCAACTTTCCCAAGATCAGGTCATGTGACATGAAAAAAAACTATCTTGAGGTGCATAAAAATACATATTTTTATATATTTACACAATATACTCAATATAATCTTACGGTTTTATTTTTTGTGAATGTGATTATCATGGCAGACAGAGAAACTGGATGTGATATGTGTTCTGTTACACTTATTTGAAAAGACCATCCTAATCGAGGTTGGTCATTTACTATTCATATAAGTGGAATATATACTATATACTGTGTCTATGCCTTATTACAATTATTTTTGAGGGGAAAGTAATTATGAAGGAAAACAGAAAATTAAACCAGTATAAATAGACCTAAAATGTAAATATGTGATTAAGATGATTTTGAAATGTATTTTAAACTGCAGGCATATTCCTGTTGTTATGTCGTTTAGGAAGCAAGGTCTTTAGCTGCCATAAATAAGTCTTCACAGTTAGCTTTTGAGTTTTCTCAGGTTCTGTCTTCCTCTTCTACTGCTGTGCTCAGTTATGTCATGTCTGTGCCACAGGGGCTGCAGATTCTGTTAACACTGTGGGTTTTTAATTAGATGATCGAATTCATAGTAAGGAAGGTTTATCATCAGCTCTACCAGAAGTGGACTCTCGGTGTGATGGTTAGCAATAAAGGAGCACCAGAGTGCCTCCGTATGTGGGCTTTCCTTGAATGGGAGGCGGCGTCTGTGGCCACAGCCCCTGTTGTTGTTTAGTTGCTAAGTCGTGTCCAGCGCTCTGCTGCCGCGTGGACTGTAGCTGCCAGGTTCCTCTGTCCATGAGATTTCCCAGACAAGAATACTGGAGTGGGTTGTCATTTCCTTCTGCAGGGGATCTTCCCGACCCAGGGACTGAACCTGCGTCTTCTGCGTTGGCAGGTGGATCCCTTACCCCTGAACCACCAGGGAAGCCCACCACAGCCCTAGGACATCATTATCCTGTGTGTGTGTGGTCACTGCCAACTCAGTACTTACGACATTAAATGTGAAGCTAAAAAGACAAAGGTCACAGATAAGAATTTTTCTCTTGCTCTCGGTTTCTGAGTACAGATGGTAAAGAAAGAGATAATGAGGCATCTTATCTCTTGGTTGACTGCCTGTCTGTCCTTTTCTGTCACATTCATCCATGTGTTCACAGTACAGTCTGTGACAGTGTGCCTGTCTTCTTCCAGGGTAAGAAAAAGAAGAGGAAGAGAGAGAAGCTACAGGAATCCACATCAGGTAGGCTCCATGTGACTTTCCATCCCATTCTCCCGTTTCTGAGGAACACCTTTAAAGCAGTCTGCATCTTTCTATACACTGCTTTATTCTTCAGCTATGCTGTGATTCCTAAACTCGGCTTTTCTCCCTGAAATTCTTTTAAAATGTTTGAAAGACCTTTCTTTTAAATGTGACTATGTGAAGGTACATCTAAAAAGCTCCCCCAAACCCTGTTACTGGGAATCCTCGTTGTTAACTGTGATTGTTTTCTTTTTTCCTTGGTTTTGTTTTTGCTTTTGTTGTATGTCTTCTCTTTGCTTTAACACTTCTGTTCTTCTAGTTGCATAATTTCTCACATTACAGTTTTTTATGATGACCTTGTGATATGCCACCTTGTATCCCCTGGAGAATCTTTTCTATGGTTTCGGGTTATTTAAAAATATAAAACATGATGCTAGGGTTTATCTTTCCTGTACAGTAATTCAAGGCATCAATCAGTGAGGTCCTGTTTATTTCCCCTTTTCTTTCATTAAAGATAAGGCCTCTACTTGTACTGCACAAATAAAAATGGCTGGTATAAGAACCATAAAAAATAAAGCAAACAGGTCCACATTATATTGTAGCTACTACATATTTGGAATGTACAAAAACCTCTTCAATAAAAATTTGTTAAAGACACAATTTTCTGCAGGTACAGGTCCAAGAATGACAGCTGCCTACATCTGAAACATGGTAAGAGCAACTCTCTGGTCCTACTGCTGACGTCGTTTATATACAGAGGCACCTGCTTGTGAATCTTCTTGCTTATACTGACACCGTTCAGCATTGCTCCTTTAAAGAGGAAAGACCACCAAAATCAAAGCAGTGCTTTAAAACATCTGATGGTTTTTATACCGGCTATAGACTTGCAATATAGGATGTGTCTCTCTTCTTCCCCTTTTTGTCCCTTTAATCTTTCTCCATTCCCTTTCCCCTAACTCTTGTCAACCATTCCTTACTAACCAGTGGCAGTCTGCCTGCTTAAAAGACAAGTAACAAAAGCAAGCAAAATGCCATCTTACATCTTACTCTGCAAACCCAGGGCTGTGCTGGAGGAACTCAGGCCCACACTGGCCCAGGACTTGGAAGGTTTTGCTCTGTAGAGACTTTTTCTCAGTTGGGATGATATATAGAGGCTTAAAAGTAATGTATTTATTTCTAGGGAGAAAGAGGCTTCATTTTTTTCTATTATTTAAATATATGGCTTAAGAACTTATTAACTATATTCTACTATCAACTTCTTTATTGGTAACCATTGCTAGATCTCACTTTCATCTTTATAGCTAAATTTATTTCATTCCTGCTTATTGTAGTTATTTGATTTTTGACCATGTGACCAGCAGCCCTGGTGGAAACTTGGCTTTGTAAACTACCTCATTGTTTGCTAGGCTTTGAATTCATAGTGTGTCTGTGAATCCTCAGTTCTTCTCAGAGGCACTCCCTTTGACTGTCTTCTCTCTAGGAACCCGCATCCAGTCTCGTCAATTCCATCTTTGGGGTCTGTCTCGAGTCTTTCCTCTCACACTTCGCAGTTCAGAGCCTCAGCTCAGGTGCTCTAACTTTCCATCTGGGTTACTGTAATAGCCTTTGGATAACTGTCCTACTTCCAGACTCCATTTCTGCCAGTTCTTTGTGTTGCTCTCAGAGGGATTTGCTGAAACACAAACGAATTGTGTCACTTCCCTACTTAAAAAGGGCCAGTGCTTCCCCCTGTCTGAAGGACACAGTGCAGACCACGTTAGCATGGATCTGTGTCTACCCTCTCCTCAAGGTTCCGTGTTCTGCCTCTCCTCACCTCCAACCATGCGTCCTGTGCTCTGTCCAGACAAAATTATTTGCGTCCCCCAGACAGATGGAGGCTGCTCCACATGCTGTCCCTGTGCTCGGAAAGCCCATTTCCTCTGCCTGAGGATGTTGTTTCTCAGGAGAAGAGCATTAGCTTGTGGGTCATTTCATTCTTCACTAGAATCAGATGATCACTTAAACTTTTAGAACTTAATCTTGGTGCTAAAATTTCAATGGACTTTCCTAGGAAAGCCTGCAGAGATTTTGGTACCAGATAGATATGAATTTTACATCAGCTGTTTTCCCAGCTTGAGGTTCTTAATCTTCATTTCCCTCCACTATAAAATGGGAACAGTAAGCCCCACCCCTTAGGGTTCTTTGTTTATCATCAGTGGCCTCCCTTCCGCCCTCCACCCCACACCAAGGCCCAACTCAGCTGTCCTCTCCTCTGTGAGACTTTCTTCATCTATATTCAGAGTCCCAGAGTTCTTCAAAGTTTCATCATTATTGTTTTACGATACCAAAAGTCTTATAAACTAGTAGTTAGTGGCAGGCTTTTCTCTAGGTATAAAGAAGATCAGCCCTTCATACAGGTGACCAAACGAGTATCAGAAAAATAATGTCACAGTTGATGTTCATATTTAATTCAACTTGATAGCTATTACTGAGGACCTCTTCTGAGCTGGCCTTGCAGCTTGGTTATCAGGAGCACAGGCCCAGCCCCCAGGTGCTTACGGCATCATCGTTTAGAAATAGTTCTAATAGTAAACACATATGCTTTTGTACTTTTTTTGCGGCATTTTATTTTTTGAAGACTTGTCCTTTTAATTACTGAACACCGGGGTATGGACAGCAGCCCCTTTAATGCTTGGCTCTAAATGGAAAACCCTCATAAGCACAACATGCTAAGGACTGATAATGGTCTGATTTACTCTGTCCTCTGTTTGCACCACCATCTTTAATGCTGTTTCTATTAAAAATCACGCAAAAATGTGTTTCTATACTTCAGACTTTGATATTTGGTTTTGTGTCCTTTATGATTAATATTATATAGTATTTTAGATTTGAAGATTAGCTAAATGCCTTTTTGTCCTAGAATGTACCCCAAATATCTCCTTTTTTAAAAATAACATTACAGTGATCATTGTGCTTCCTTGTCACTCTCGGGTTTTTTTGTTTGTTTGTTTTTAAGGTCAGGGTGTCCCCTCTGCCTTGCCCCAGAAAAACACAACAAACTTACCTTCCCCCGCCCCAAGGAAGAAATTCTTGACTCTTGTCAGCTGGGCTGCACTTAATCAGAGTCTTCAGTGTTCCTCTCCCCTGGATCAGTCATGCAGCCTTTGAAGTCCTGTCCTCCACACTAGCCTATTTTAGAGAACGGCACTGCCAGTCATTTGATAAGAGTTACTAAGCAGAGAGAAGGTCAGATTTGCATTCATAAAGATTTCAGCAAATTAGGAATGATACTATCCCTACTGTCTCCCCACCCCTTTCTTTAAGAATTCAGAAACTTCTACGTGTAGTAGTTGACTTGTTTAGTTACTATTCAGCATTTATTGGCCACTTTATAACATGCCAGTTAGCTCTGTAACACCTAGAAATACAGCATTGAATGAGGCTCTGGAGGTCCCTGCTCTGTACTGCTTACATTGCTGGCAGGGCAACTGATTAAAAACAAACAGAAACGTGTTAAGTGCTGTGATACAAATAAAGCAGAGTGACTGGAGGGTCGGCTTTGGCCTTCTGAGGAGGTGAAACTCAGTAATAACTGATTATTTTCCACGGAGGGTATTCCATGTATTGTTTTAAGTGGAAGACCAGGGCAACAGAGCATCCTGCTATAGAAAGAGCTTAGACTAGGAGTGAGGCCACCCAGGCTCTCACATTAGCCCTCTCTGTGCCATGTGATGATCTGGGGCAGTAGGTTTAAGTCAGGAGCCTCTGGTTCCTCAGCAGAAGGCAGAAGTGAAAGAGAACTATTTAATGGCCTCTAAGCTCCCAGCTGCCTCCAGTCCCAACTTTTCCTGGTTTGCTTTGTGCTTCCGCGGGCTGCCCTGCCTCCCAAGTGTTAGTAAAGGGACTCAAAGTCTCTTTTCTGTTTACTAATCTGTCCTCATTCTAGGTCTGAGTGGCTCTGTACAACTAATAAGGCACCTGTATGATCTTGAAAACGACTTGTGCACGATGTGTTTGCTCTTCAGTCCTGTGTAGGTCACCTCTCCCCACCCCCAGAATGAGTGACAGAAGCACCGCCTCCACTCCAGGCTTCACTTCCCTAACTGACGCCATCACGTGGCCTCTTGTCTGCCAGACATCAGCCCCGCCTGCGCTGGCTGCACCTTAGAGAGGAGGCCGAGACAGACGGAGTGTTTGGTTGGGCCCGATCCTGCCCACAGTGTGGGTGAGGTCTGTTAGGACTTGCTGTCAGCTCTGAAGGGAGATCCTGAAGTCAGGCTATCCCTGCAGGAAGGCAAAGCTGATGGAACGCAGTGCCCAGATGGGAAGATGCTGTGACTCCCAACGTGAGGAGATTTTTGAGAGGGTTTCTCTCTGTACAGTGAAACTCACCATTATCCTGCTCTCCTTAAAAGAAATTCCCATTAAATTAGATCACTGAGCTTAGACGTCTGTGATGTAGCTCAAATGCTAGGGATTTCTCATTACTCTGAACTAGCATGGGATGGTGGATTAAAAGGGAAAGACTCCTCTGTGAACAAAAAACCTTCTGAGAACTTGTTTCTGCTCCTTAAAAGACACGAGTTTCATTTAATGCTTTCACTTTGTTGGTGGGAAATGCCATTGGAGTTGCTTCATACACCCAGCCATGTCCCCATCTGCCTGTGTGTTTCAACTTTTGTGCATTATATAAGAATAGTCATTCTGGTGAAATGAAGTTGAAACAAAGAAATTAGCATTAACCCAGTCTCAACATCTTGTAGCCAACTTTAGGAATAATTAGAATTAGGATCTATAAAAGACATTCCTCCAAATCAGAGGTGATTTCCAAGCTGTGGGATCTTTCAAGAAATCCAAATTCATCCCTAGCTTTTTTTTTTAACTAACTCTTCACCTGTGGGAATTCTGGGAGCCCAGGGCCCCAGGCAGTGAGACTGCACACATTCTCCCATGAAGGCCAATGTCATAAACGCCAATTGTTTATTCACTTTGTGAACATCCAGTGAGGTCTACTTGTGCAAGTCAAGAACTGCTTTAGGCAGTGGGGTGACTTGCTAAATGAACCCTGCCCATTCCCAGAGGAACTCCCAGTTTAAGAGGATACAGACATACAAGTGAATAATTACAAAGTAATATGTTTTATGGTAGAGAGGAAGTACATACAGCACACTGTTAAGGAGAACAAGAAGTATTAATACATAAATCAAAACGAGATCAAGGAAGGCTTCCTGGAGTAGTAAGTCACTCTTGAGCTGTCCAGTCATGGAAGAATTCTTGGGTTTGAAAGAACAATGATCAAGTTGTGAGTTTCCAGTATTCTAGTACATGTTAGATTTGAAATATGTAACATCTCAAGGTTGTCAGAAGTCAAAAGATTATCATCAAATACTTCCCTTTCTTCCTGACTTAAGATTCATGAGGAATTGAAGCAGCAAAGAATTAAGAATTTTTGAGAAGGTGGAGATTATTATTCTGAGTTTACTAACTTAAAAAACATTACTGATTGATTTACTAATATTTACTTTAGCAAAACATAAAAAGTCCACTATCTTAAAATTATATAGATTGAAATTATGATATTTCAGTGTATTTCCTCTGATCATATAACACCAAAGGGCTAGTTTAAAAACAGGCTACCCTTTTTTAAGAAAAACCCCGAGTTAAGCACACCAAGAGATACAGACAGGCACTCATATACAGACACACTACACTGTGATTTTAGCCTTGGAATAATCTTTACCTGTACACTTGCTAAACTGAGAATTTAAAATTTTTTTTCCTAAATGAAAACTTTAGCCTTTATTTTCCTGGGCCAACAGGTGTGTGGGAGAAGTAATTTCTAGTATAGTAGACAGCACAGTAGTTAATTGTGCAGTGCTTGGATTTATATCTTTTAAAAAATTTTTCTAGCTTTCCATTTGATTGGACTGGAGTCCTCCTCAGGACCACCAGCAGGACCGTCCTCCTCAGAACTGACTGAAGGTCTTCTAGGAGACTTGCCTGAAGCCTGAGACTTGGCTGTGTCCTCCTAAGAGTCAGGGAGAGGTCTAAATATTTTCAGGAGTCTCCTTGAGAAAAACATTTACTTCATACAGTTTTTGAAGCTCGCCCTAATGAGTTTGACACTTTTGCCTAGTCTTTGCCCTGAACTCTGTTCCCCGAGTGCAGATGTAGTCACCCACATTAACTATCAGTGAGCCTCTGGGTATTTGTTCCCAGGTTGGCTTGTTTAGTTAGAAAGCAAAGCCAACTGTTTACAAACTAGTAAAACTGGAAATACCTAGGAAACAGTAAGGCTTGTCCAGAGTCTCAAAGTAGAAATGAAGGCTTTGATAATGAGAAAGTGAAAAAAGCAGGCATGTGTTGGTGTTGGTAGAATCAAGAGGGAGGCAGGCAGATGCCCACCTCAGGGCACTAATACGCTGGTGGCTGGGCTGTCAGTCTAGCTCATGTGGTGATTTTATCTCAGCAGCTGTGCACTGGTGAGGGAGCAGGGAGAGGATCATGCTTATGGTGAAAGCTTTGCAAATCTCTGCAGTGCTACAGTGTCCTTCCCATCAGTCTGTGCTGCTCTTTAATGGCCAGAAGAGCTAAAATCAGATTTAAGTTGCCTTGGGAAACAAATAGGAAACTGGACCCTTGGCTAGCAGGAGTGATCACGTGCCATTAAAAAACGATAGTAGACGGAGAGAACAAGGCTATTAGAACCCTCGAGACACATGATCTTCAGTATTGTCCATGGAAACCCGTGAAATTAAGATCCAGGCACTTTTGAGAATAGTTCATAGAATAAAATGTTTTGGACAAATTTGGTATAATAGAATGTTTTCTCACTGAGTTGTCTGAAACTGAGAGAATTTTCCTTCTGGATAATGGAGTTTCCCAGAGAACTCTAGGTTTACCTGTCTAAGTATCACAACATGTACTTTTTAACTCTTGTGAGTACAGCTCTTTCTTCAGCAGAGTACATGTAATTTAAATATTTTTTAATACCTCATGCCATTATTCTATAGTGTAATATACTGTATGGTATATGGTAACAAGGAATTGATGGTGTCTGACACTTGTAAATGACCCCAAGTAATAGGGGATTTCTGAAGATTTACTGTCTTCTCATTCTGACCCACTCCAGTGTTCTTGCCTGGAGAATCCCAGGGACGGGGGAGCCTGGTGGGCTGCCGTCTCTGGGGTCGCACAGAGTCGGACACGACTTAGCAGCAGCAGCAGCAGTCTGACTAGGGACTGTACCTCTCTCTGACAGTAGTAAATATGTTCCTTCAGATCCATTTTGTGGATTTGGGAACCAGAAAACAAAGCTTATTTGAATAATATATACATTAAAAGTAAATAGAATCTGAGTTGGCGTATGGAGGGTGCTCTTATTAGGAAGGGTAAATGTGCTTTTTTGCATGAATCTTTTGTTACTACAGTGAGAGCTTAAGACCTTTCCACTTCCTCAGCTGTGTTCTGTGGGTCTGAAGCTGCCAGGTATTAGATCCGAGGAGTGAGTCTAATAATCTGAGGTGATCCTGCTTTAGCAAAGTCACTCTTTTTTTTTTTTGACAGAATGAGGGGGAAGAAATGAAAGCATTTCAGTCAAACAGCAGTGCCCACTTTCTTGCTTAAGTCCTAAGTCAAATCTAACTTGAAGTTTTCTAAATTTTTAGATATATTCTCCGTAAATATAACAACAAAATTTTTGCTGCCCTTTGGTATTACTTTTCCCAGGTATCACTGTATTTCTGTAGACATTATAGAAGATATTTTATAATACATTTGATAAGAGAGACTTCGCAGAATTCTCTATTGGTCTTAATTTTCCACCAGAAATTCTGTAAATAATACAACAGTTGCTTTTACCCCCAAACATGCCACATGAGATCGGAACAACAAAAACAGAACTAATACTGCTGGACCACGTATTCTGCCCTGGATGCTCTAACAGAAGCCTCTACATCCCACTTTGTGGCAGCCCTGTATGGGGAGGGATCTTTGCGCTGTTTGAGGGATGAGAAAATGTCAGGAATGTGTCTTGGGCTGTGTGGCTGGTGTGCAGCAGTGACAGACTCAGACCTAGCTCTGCTTCTCTTGAGCTCACATCTCCACCCAATGCAGTAACCAACACTCACTGCACTGTTCAGATGCTAAGCACATAATCTGTCGTGGGTAATTATCTCCTTTCATCCCCCTCAGCGTACATTATAAGGTGTAATGATGTACTGTTGATATTTCTATTTTACAGATGAGGAGACTGAGGTTTGTACATTCAGGTACTTGCTGAAGATAACTCAGGTGATGTGATAAAGGCTGGGGTTCACCCAGCCCAGGACTGACTATTCTCAGAGCTCATGCTCAGAACTGATAACGCATTGTCACCTCCCTAGGCCCCATATATGTAAGACTCACAGACTCGTACACAAACAGAAATGACAGTGGAAGAAATGACAGTGGAAATTTTAAAAAAGCGTGTACTAGTTCTGTTGCGTCACTTTTAGAAGGTGAAATTAGCATCTTTACTGTAGGAGAACTTGTAGAGAGAAAAGGTGAATTGGATAAAGAATTTAGAGATGGGTATATGAGTCTCCATAGATACTGTCCTCCTGAAGCACTTTGATATACAGAAGTAAAATGGATTTTGAGGCTCTCTTATTCAAAACTTTCCTCAAGAATATTTCTGTAGTGTTTCCAGTGGAGGTAAGGGTCTAGTGGTGGGATCTGTGAGGCCCAGCCAACCAATGTGATGTACATCCTCACAAGGGAGATGCAAAGGGGTGATGAGAAGAGAAGCCAAAAGCTGCAAATGGAAATAAGAAAGTCCCCTAGAGCAATTTATTACTAGTTACAGGCCTGCCTCAGAGTCATCTTAACATTGCCAAAGTCTGCTCTCACGGATGATAATTCACTCTGAGTAATCACAAGGGAAGAAACCACACAGATGCAGTGACCTTGCCCTGGTCTAGACAACCTGGGTCCAAGCCCAAGGCCAATGACCCCTCATAGCCCAGATCTCTCCCTCCTTCCTCCGTGCTTTGGGAATCATCTTGCATCAGAGCTTATCGCTGGGGACTGGGGGCCAACTAGCTTGATGCTGGGACTTAAGGACTAACTCCACTGTAGAAAGAATGGACAGCACCAACCTTCCCAGCCACACATTATCATTTTCTCTTTTTCTCAAATACTAGGTAATCCTTTCAAAGACCTGAATTTGCCTTTTGTAGATTATACTTTAAATCTTAGAGATTTAAATTTCCCAGTTAATTTCTTATGCTCTTTGTTCTCTCATCCTGCTTTGAGAGCATATCATCTTGGGGTGGGCAGTGGTCTAGATGTAGACCACCACCACCTCCACTGTCGTAACAGTGCTGTTGACTAGCTATGGCAGGCAGGCAGGTGAGAAGAAAAGCTCTGCAGTATGGTGGAAAGAAATTGGGTTTAAGGCTCAAAAGCCAATTCTGCCACCTATAGTGACCTTAGCCAAGCCCTTTCACCTCACACAGCCCAGTCCTTCTCTGTAAGTGGGCCAAAGCCAGCGGAGCTGTCGTGATTGCATGACGTGTCCCAGTGCCTGGTGCCACAGTGCTCAGCCCATGCTGTTCCTTCCTCCTCACCAGCTCTTGTGACCTACGGGGAACCAGGAGCCCCAGCGAATCTCTAGGGGTTCCTCAGACCAGTCACTGACGAGCAAACACCTCCATTCCCTCTGGAAGGACAGGGCAGACCAGCTCTGTCATGCTCGCTTTCTGCTCTAGAAGTCCGCTCTCTGCGTACACACATGAAATAGCAGGCTTGTCGGTTTGCCTGGAGGTGAGGCAGGAAAACTTGGCCATGCGCAGGAGGTGTGTGGTGTGCTGTGGAGAGGTGGGCGCTCTTTATAAAGTCTCTGCTTCTGTTCACCTTTCACAGACTCATCTCTGATGCTGTCTCCTCAAACTTCACGTCATAACTAAAAACACTTTAAAGTTCCTGCTCCTTGCTAGTAACATTTGGGAGGGGGAGGATCTCTTATTCTAGCCACCTTTGCGTGTTCCTCGCCGTTTCTGTACAAGGAGGTGATGTTACATGACAACGGGCATCTCTTGGCATGCTGTGTCCACATGGCTCCATCTGACCGGGTGGGTCCTAGTCACGAGTCAGCCCTCCTCTTTTCCACCTTGGCCTTGCTAATCGGCTTATTTCCTTGCCTCTTCTGCTGGACGACGGACTGGGGGAGGGGCTGGGCCACAGAACCCCAAGGATAAGGGCTGGCAAAGCACTTGGCTTCTAATAGAGGCTGATGTTTGCACTTAAGAAGACATTTCCCCTTTCCCTTTCTTCATATCTTTTGAGCCAAGGCCTAAAAGCCCTCAGTCAGTGCTGGTCATCTCCCAGACGCAGATCCATCTTGAAATCAAGATTTCTCTTTAGCATTTGGGCTCTTAATAAGCAAATCTGTCTGTCTGGCCTCCTAGTTCCATTTGGTTAGCAGGATATTCTGTCAAGATTGGAGTTCAGTCCAGGAGAGAGTCCTGGATTTCAGCTGGATGGTGGGGGGAGGGTGTTTTCTTGTGCCTCCTTCAGAGTCACTCAACAAATGGCCCACGTGGTGACTCCTCGCGGAGGGAGCCCAAGCCTGACATATGTAGGATGGGACTCCAAGCTCCCTTTGAAGCGGGCACAGTAATTGCAGCTTTGATTACACCGACTCCGCTGCTGGGTTGGGCTGCACTGGGGCTTGCCTGGCCAGCCCAGCCTCAGCCACAGCCCCCCCAGTGAAGCCTTAGATGTGGAAGTCTCCAGTCTCCCAAGCCTCATGCCTGTGGTTTCTTGAAAAGAATCTTGATTTGACCTGTTTTATATCTGTAAAGCAACATTGGAAGGCCCCCATTTTTCCCATTTGGGGTAAAATTGGTCTCCCCTGACAACCTTATATTTTATAGGACCAACCAGGTTCAAATAAGGTGCCCCTTTAATAGACAATTTCTTTACCACTTTATCGAAACACTTAGGAGAGCATCCAAGGTGGGAAAGAGTCACTTTTTGATTGGCAGTTGTACAGAGCACCTCTGAAACCAACTTTCCAGGAGGATCCTGTAAGAGGATACTGTGGTAATAAAATAATGGTGGGAACGTGTGACACTACAGAAAGAAATGGCTTTATTAGGAGATGTCGAACTTCTTTCCAGGGAAGCGACCTTGTGACAAATGGTCATTCTGGCCAGCCAGGAGTGGTAGTGGAGGGGGCAGAAGGCACTTAGGGTGCTGTGAGGTGGGAAGAGGTCAACTTGATAAGTGGGAAGTGCAGGAGAGCCAGGGCACCACAGGGCCATGCAGGCTGTCCCCTGCAACTTAAGGGTCAGCCTGAGGCTGGGCTGGGGACAGGTTCCAGCAGCGGCCTGGTGCTCGTGGCTGCTGAGGCCAGTCCTTTCGGAACAGAGCTGGTCTCCAGCTGCTGTGCATTCCTGGCCCAGGGCTGCTCAGCCACTCCTCACCAGCAAGAGCAACCTGGACCTGGCCCCAAGAGTCAGGGGTACCCAAGCACCTTGTGACTAGGAATCTGTGGGCAGTGCCTTCACCCCTTGCCCAGGCTCTGCCCCTATCTCCGTGGAAAGCCAGGCCCTCTGCAGCGCTTCCAGCCTCCTGTGTGAAGCATCTGTACTCTGCTTAAACTTTTAAAAACCACAGAGCTGTACCATGGTTCTCCTGTTAAATGGGCAAAGGGTGATCTTGCAGGAGAAGAGGAATTGAAATCGTCACTGAAGACCTCGTTGTGTTGAAGGCAGCATTCCGTGGCTGGCTTCCTCCCATTGTGCTTTCGCTTGTCTGTTCACTAGCCACCCAGATGAACAGTTTCTTCACAGTTCTGATGATGAGTCATTTTGAGGGACAGCACTGGTGGTGGTTGCCGTATAATAACGCTAACACGTAGCTGGTAAAAGCCCTAAACGCAGGGACTCACTGTGCACTCTGCACTCTGTAAGTCCCTCCGAGGTACTGGCTGAGCCCATCCTCACCACAGCCCACGGGCACCGCTCCTCCCAGCTCCTGGGCCACAGACCGCTCTTTTCTGAACAGCACCTTGTGGACTGGAACTCACCATCCTGAGTTTAGTTTCTCATTATTAAACAACTATTTCAAAGTTTCCTTTTACTTCTCCTCCAAGGTTTCTTTCTACTCAAATAAAAAGCATAAAGGAATGCACTCCACTATTTAGAATTAATTTTTTTTTAAAGGTAATGTTTGCTAATAAAAGGACATTGCAGCACAGACAGTTGAGATTCGTCTGAGCTGCCAGGGGACCAGGTGGATGAGGTGACTTCCCTGCAGCTGGACGAGGCCGTCTCCCCAGTTGCAAAGCAGGGGCATCAGATGCTCTCCACAGAAGAGCTGAACTTGGGGGTGCTTTTGCTTTCCTTTTGTCTCTGATTCTGTTGCAATGTTTTATTTGTAATCGCTCTTTAGGTCTCAGATTATTAAAACTTTTGGGATTTAGAGATTATCCTTTCTGAATGCTCTTGTCATTAGCAACATCTTTAAATACTTGTTGAGTGTACATCCCAAGCATAATATTAGAGATCCCAGTTGTTATAAAGGGAAAAAAAAAAAAAACCTGAGAAATGAAGCCTGAATATTGGAGAAGCTTATGCACCTCAGACTGAATATGAGCAGACAGAAAACATCCTGGTTGCATAGCTGCTTGTTGTGGGAATGTGGGGCACTCACTCACTTGAGTGTGCTTTAGTCTCCTGTCAGGGTCGCAAGGAGTGGGACACAACTGAAGCGACTTAGCACGTACGCACGCGTGCAAAGTCCTACAGTGGCTCCACAGTGGACTAAAAAGACCAAACACTTTAGAATGACAGATCCTTCTCTGATCTGGCCATTGCCCGCCATTACAGTTCATGTTTGGCCCTTCTCTCCTGATGTTTTTCAGATTTATTTTTAAAAACCATGATCCAAAGTATTATGTGTATTTCACATCATAACTCTGAACATATATATACATATACATGAAACCAAGGTAAACACTTAAGTAAAGTACACTTATTCTCTAATGTAATCTAAGGATTTAAGGCTACCTTAGGGGCAATCTGTCTTAGCTATCACCAGATCAACAAAGAGGATTAATTAAATGCAGAGATCTTAAGATGTGCTGTATGCAGCTGAGGTTCAAAATCTGTAAAGGTCTGTGGCAAATGCACATTAACAGCATTTTATTTGTTCCTTCTCGAGGTGGAAAACGAAGCTCATTCCCAACATGCAAAGCCAAGGCAGCGACCCCGGGACCTCTCCTGGAGATGGAAGCTTGTTGAAAACCCAGACTGTCTCCATGGCTTGCCCAGTCGACCCCAAAGGAGAAATGACACCAACTTCACCCTGAGGTCACTGCTAGAGACGCTGATCCATAAAGACAATCACTGCCAACCCCCTTTCATCTACTGCAAGAGCCAAGTTCCACAATAAAGCATATAAGGTTTTTTTAAAAGAAAAATTAAAAAGCACATGAGAATGCCAGCAGGCCCTGGGTCAGCTGAGCAGCTTTCCTCCCCGTCTCCGCTGTGCACTTCCCAGAGCATCCTGCATCCATATCTGTAACCTTCTGGCAAGGACAGTAACCCGGCTGCTTTCGCCTGCCCCCAAGTGCCTGAGCACTGGGAGCGGCTACAGCACAGCCTGGCGTCCCCGCAGGAATGTGGGGAAGAGTTCCCTGTTTCTGGCTTCATGGTTCTTTTTCTTCTCCTCAAGCTTTTATTTAACAGTGCAAAAGGATCTATCTTGTTCGCTTCTTTTTTTAAACTTGAATTTTTTTTAATTTACACTTCTTTTATTTTTCTTGTATATTTTGCTAGCTATGAGCTTTTTAAGTAAAATTCAAAGATCTGGAACTGTTTGAAATAAAAACAAAATGAAAAGAAGCCTCCTTCTTTTGAGAGATATCTCGTCTGCTAAGTGGCTTCTCCGTGAATTACCTGTAACAATAGTGGCCTCTCTGTCTTTGTAAGGTGTCTGATAGAGCTAAATAAACATAACAGCCAATCCACTCCATGGGTAGCAGTTGGCAGTCCTCTTTATTTTTCTTATGATCTCTTTTTTTTTAAATGGTAAACCTTAACAGATACTTTCAGCAAACCAGTTTGCAGTGAATTTTCATTTCTTTCCTTCTCACCCCCTTGTTGTAAAAAGCCCAGCACTTGAATTGTTATTACTTTAAATGTTCTGTATTTGTATGTTTTTATTAGCCAATTAGTGGGATTTTATGCCAGTTGTTAAAATGAGCATTGATGTACCCATTTTTTTTTTTTTTTTAATAGCAAGGCACAGCCTTTGCCCCAAACTGTCAATCTAACGTTTGTCATTCCAGTTTGAGTTAACGTGCTGAGCATTTTTTAAAAGAAGCTTTGTAATAAAACATTTAAAAAGTTTTTTTTAAAGAGTGAAATTCCTGATAATCTCCAGTTCGTAATGGTGACCTAAATCCACAGGCCAGGCCAGAGCTGGTTGGAACCCGTGACAGAAGGCCTGCCGGCGCAGCCTCCTTGAGGACAGGCCCACAGCCACCCCATCTGCAGGCCACGAGTCCTCAGAGGCCCTTAAACGTGTGCGGCTGGACCACTGCCGCCTCCTCTCCCAGGGGTGGGTGTAAAAGGGCCACGGGATTCAGGTGGGAGTGATTCTCTTCCTTCCTGAGCCCCCAGACGTCCCGACGGGCTCTGCCGTCAGCTCTCAGCACCTCCGCGGGTGCGCTGCCACCTCCCAGTCAGACCCACTGCTTCTCAAACTGGTCTCCCCAGTCAAGGCATCCCTGTGTTTAACTCCCACTCATCTCCCCAAGTCGACAGTTTCCCAACTTTGAGTCCATCATTCTCCCTCCCTTAAGCTTCTGTTATACTCTTGTATAGCCTGTACCGGATTTAGCAAATCCTACATATTTTAAGTTTAAAACATCAATATTTCATGATCTTCCACAAAGGCTCCACAATCCGTTGAGCTAGTTTGAGAACCACTGACACCACTGGTCTAACTTCAATCTCTTGCTGAAATTCTAGTTCTGTTTCCTTTTTTCAACCTTCAATACAGCTGGATAACAGCTGGCTACCATACTTGTAATAACCCTCCACATACTGTACTTGAAGATTGCCATTAAATCACCCCTCAAATTTCTCTTCTCCAGGCTAAGTAATCCCAATTCCTTGAACCTTTCATCATTGGTCCTTTAATCATTTTCATTACTATCCTCTGGAACCTCTCCAATTCCTCCTCATTTAGTCCTAAACTTGAACCAGGGGAAAATATCTATTATGTTCAGGGGACCTACTTGTTAAAGGTTTCATATTCATCTGAAATTCTCTCCGTTTTCTTAACATACATGAACCAAGTGGTTGTAACTGTTTAAAGCTACCACTGTGTTATCTCCGGAGTTAACTAGAAAACGCTGTAGGAAGTGACACTGTACTTTGGAGGGGAAAAAAAGGTAGAAGCAACACATTGTCTCTTCCGAGTTTTAGAAAGAAACTGGTTAGTAGTAAAAAAAAGTCTGTCCACCAAGCAAATAGAGCAAGGGTAGGAAGTGAGACTCAAGCCTCAGCCAAAGCCCACTCAAGTCTCCTCTCCTGGGTTCCTCTGCATTTTTATGACACACAAAATGAATAAATGGTATTGAAAGAAATGGCTTGTTTGAATCTCCTTCCTGAGCCAGTTGTTTCTGCCACAACTTGGTCCCTCCTAGTCTCCTGGATTTCCTTCAGAATAACTTTTCCCAGGTAACTTTGATGTCTTGGCAGTGCCCATCCTGGCCCATTCTACCCAAATCCTGCTTCTGCGGGCAGGAGAGTCCAGAGTGCCTTGAGAGGCACACACAGACTGGGGACACTCTCCTGGGGCATCTGAGCAGAGGGACTCCCTTCTGGCCCCTGCTTCTCTTCAGTCTTGCAGTGATTCTGCCTCCAATAACGAGATGTCTGCATAGGTTTCCTTTTAAAGGAGAGAAGTCACGAGGGAGAGAAAACAAATTCCACGTGACATAGTAGTTGTACAAATTACTACATCTGCCACAGGATGTTATTGTTCATACATAGAAATTTTAAGAGCTGCTCTGTGAAACCTAACTTCTAGGGATACGTACAGATACATGCACACAAGATTTTGACTACTTTTTAATAGAAATTAAAGGGCCATCTAGTCAAAGCTATGGTTTTTCCAGTAGTCATGTTATGGATGTGAGAGTTGGACTATAAAGAAAGCTGAGCACCGAATTGATGCTTTTGAAGTGTGGTGTTGGAGAAGACTCTTGAGAGTCCCTTGGACTGCAAGGAGATCCAACCAGTCCATCCTAAAGGAAATCAGTCCCGAATATTCACTGGAAGGACTGATGCTGAAGCTGAACCTCCAATACTTAAGCCACCTGATGCAAAGAACCGACTCACTGGAAAAAACCCTGATGCTGGGAAAGACTGAAGGCAGGAGAAGGGGACGACAGAGGATGAGATGGTTGGATGGCATGACTGAAGCAATGGATGTGAGTTTGAGTAAGCTCCAGGAGTTGGTGATGGACAGGGAAGCCTGGCGTGCTGCAGTCCATGGGGTCACAAACAGTTGGACATGATTGAGCAACTGAAGTGAGTGCCTAAGCATCTTAATACTAATAGAAGAATGCGATCCTCAGCAGTGTCACAGGCATAGTAAACCGGCGTTAAACACAAATGGTTGATGCACTCATTCAATACCTATTTACTGGGCACTTGCCCACAGGCTCTATTGAAATAACTTGCCCCCTAGGAAAATGTTTTTTGCTGTTGGTAAGCTTGTTCATCACCTGCATTTGTTATAACACACAGGCATCCTTCTCTTCCAATAGTAAACTTTAAATATCAAGTTCTTACAATGGAAAGAGGTTCGCAGTGGGGAAAGCCCAGGTTTGGAGAGCTGGACAGTGTCTGCTGCCCATGCTGGCGGGAGCGCTGTCCTCCAACCCTCAGTTCACACCTCCTCTTGGGCTGGAGAAGACCTCAATGACCTCTACAAATGGACAGCGAGTGGAAAATGAGAGATGCTCCGCACATACAAAATAACTAGCAAATGAACTTCTCTTTAAATTACTTCATAATCTATTATTAAACAAGTTTTTTTTCCCCCAATGTAAAAAAATACTTTGTTTTTATCATGCCTATAGCCATAGAACATGGGAACATATTTCTTCTATCCATGGAAACAGTAAGCAAATCTAACTATTCTGATTTGGACCAAAGACTGAGGAAATACTTACACCAAGGGGGCAGTCTGGATTTTATTGGGTCATTTACACCAATGTGTTTATTATTTTTCTTTACCTACAATATCGTGAGATGTTACCACCTAAATTAAGTTTTGATCTCCATTAAATACATGGAACAGCTGGTAGGAAATGTATTATTTGCTGAATGGAATGAGAAAACTGCCTACAAACACAATCACACAACGGTTTCTCTTTGTAGTCACCGAGGGATTAGTAGATTATTCTCTTCTGTTTGTAACTTAATTGTCTCAGAATTTGAACTGAGTAGAATCACTGACTTATGTTCTACACTGTAATACTATGTTCTCCCATCAGGAAAAAGGTACAAAACAAGCAAAGTAAAACACAGCCTTACACAAAATGGCCTGTAGTTCTGACAGGTCCTATCAACCTTGCTCAATTGGAGAAAGGCAACCCACAGTTTTTAAAATCTAGCTCGCTCTAATGCCCGGTTCTAGCCATCAAGCTGTACATAAAGCAAAGCCTGTGCAGTGCTCATGGGGGCTTTAAAAAGCCCAGAGGTACCTGCTGAACAACTTCATCTGTTCCCCACATGCCAGCATCTAGCGCAGGCTGTGCCTGCTCCAATTCCAATGTTCCAGTTAGCTGGGATTCTTTCCTCAGTGCCTGATCTCAGAGAGCTCCAACCTATCCAGGCACCACTTACAAAAATGGCCCATTTTCCAGAAGACCTAAGCAGACACTTCTTCAAAGAAATACAGATGGCCAATAGGCAGGCATATGGAAAGATGCTCAACACTGCTAATTAACAAAGAAATACAAATCAAAGCTACAATGAGGCAACACCTCACATCACTCAGAACGGCCATGATCAGAAAGTCTACAAATAAACGCCGGAGAGGGTGTGGAGAAAAGGAAACCCTTCTACACAGTTGGTAGGAATGTAAGTTGGTGCAGTCACTGTGGAAGCTAGTATGGAGGTTCCTTAGCAAACTAAAAACAGAATTACCATATGATCCAGCAATCCCACTCCTGGGCACATATCCAGAAAAAAATTGGATAATTAAAAAATATACATGTGCCCCTATGTTCATAGCAACATTATTCACAATAGCCAAGCCATGGAAACAAATGTCCAATGACAGATGAATGGATAAAGAAGATGTGGTAAAGAAGATGTGATACATATATACAATGGAATACTACCCAGTCATAAAAAGAAAATGTTATTTGCAGCAACATGGATGGACTTACAGTTTATTCATAATAATGGAATTCAGAAGAAGAAATAAAAATACCATATGATATCACTTACGTGTGGAATCTAAAATATAACACAAAGGAACCTATCTAAGAAACAAACACACTCAGGGACAAACAAAATAGACTAGTGGTTGTCAAGGGGGAGAGATTTGGGAGAGGCATGGAGTGGGAGGTTAGGGTTTGGGGATGTAAGAGTTTATACAGAGGATGGATAAACAACAAGGTCCTACTATATAGCACAGAGAACTATATTCAATATCCTATAATAAACCATAATGAAAATATTTTTTAAAAAATGTATATGTATATATATAACTGAATCACTTCACCGTACAGAAATTGTTGTTCAGTCGCGAAGTCGTGTTCAACTCTTTGCAACCCCATAGACTGTGGCCTGCCAGGCTCCTCTGTCCATGAGATTCTCTAGGCAAGAATACTGGAGTGGTTTGCCATGCCCTCCCCCAGGGGATCTTCCCGACACAGGGATCCAATCTGAGTCTTCCTATGTCTCTTGCATTGGCAGGGAGGTTCTTTATCACTGGGCCACCTGGGAGCCGACCCACACCCACCCAAAGGGCAGCAGATTCTCTCTAAACATCCCCACATGCGTTAGTTCTCAGCCTAGGATGTGCGGGCATCCGCTGAAGCTCTGCCAGGTGTGCAGGCCTCCTCTCAGGATGAAGCCTTCCCTCCCTCACGCATCACCTTTTCCCTGACGCCAGTTAAGCAGGAGTGTCACCTGGGGGTACTCAGGGCGGACAACCTCTCCCCTGGGCTCCTCTCCCCTGGACGCGGCCTGAGGATGGAAGGCCACAGAACCAAACGGGACGCACCCGCTCTGCCTGCCTGGCCTGCCCCGAATCCATGCGGTAAGGCAGGCTGCCGCTGTACCCGCCCGCTTCCCCGGAACTTCAACACGAGCGGAAAAGCGCTGGAAATCCACCTCCCACGAGCAGGTGGTGAAAACTCCACAGGGCTCCAGAGTTCAGCCATTCGAACACCGCGACCAGAAAGTTTGGCTCAAACACGCCTTACTCCCCAGGTCTGTTGGGGACGCTTCTGTTTCCTGTCTTCTAAACCTCGTCGAGGCAAGTGATTATTTATGAGTTCTTCTAGGTTTTCCCTTCCAGCACATGCTCGCTCGCCTGAGAACAGTCTGCGTGTTTCTGGCGGGCACGAGGCCTGACACCCAGCCCGCCGCAGCTCTGTCTGTGTGAGGCCTGCTCTTCGCTCTGCCTTGCTGACCAGTGGCCTTCGCGTTGCTCCTGTTCGCATACCACCCCTGCCTTGATTTTCGTCTCTGTTAAGAGGGTCTTAAATCATCCGCAGTCTACCAAACACAAAACGTCTAACACCTGGGAGGCAGCCGCCTCGCCTGCTCACTGGACGCTTCCTGCGAGTTTCTCTTTCCCGGTCAGCCTGGACAGCACCCCTCCCACCGCTTTGAGAAGCACTTCCGGAGCAGCTGCGGAAGTTGGCCCCACAGCCTCATTTCTACGACTCTTTTAATAGACCCGTGGGACTGTTCCCAATCATCAGCCCACTCCCCCAATGGTAAAAGTTCAGACTCTCTGTAAGCCTGTAGGTTTGAGGTGAACCGTGGCTTCCTTTCAAATAGGGCGCAGAGGAGGGAGTGGTCGCAATCCGCCTAAGAAGCCCGGCAGAGAGCTCAACACCTGACATCTCATTTCGTCTCAGCCACCTCGTGGGACAGGACCCATCATTCTGCCCATTCTGCCAGCTCTCTCCAGAAGACAAGTAACCCCCCAAGGTTAGGCTGCATAGGTAAAGAGTGGGGCTCAGCACTAGATCCCAAGTCTGTTTAATTCCAAAGTCCTTGGTGTTAATCATTTATACCAATTAATTCTGCAACAGCCATAGTTGGTCATTTTAAATAAAACATTAAATAGAAGTAGATTTTTCTGTCTTTCAGGAGTTAAAATTTGTTCTGCCATAGAAATAAAAATTGTGATTATGAAATAGAGTGATTTTAAAAACAATTTACACAACCAAATGGGTTGAAAGTATAGCAATGCTTCCATTGTTCAAAACATTTTTGATTAATATTTATGTACCATCAATGCCTGTTTACAGGAAAATTGGTTCCACAAAATTAGAGCCACACCTTGTATTTTGGTAAGACTTAATTGGTTAGATTGAAATGTTAAAGGTATTAAAATCAAGGTGGGTCAAGACAAAAGCTTGTTTCAAAGTGTGAAAAGTATAATTTGCAAACTATGAAAGTGTAACTAGTGTATGTTGTTTAAGCGGTGACTATACAGTAGCCAGTCCTGATTTGAAAGCAGAGGACCTGACTGACCACAAAGACCTTTCTCCCCTCGCAGCCCTTGGCAGGTAGTAGCTGTGATCAGCTAAGAAGGCAGAGACTGGAGCATGGGGCTGAGAAAGCCACTCTCCACTCCTGTGTGTAAGATGATGTTCAAAATTTCTTCCCAGACCCAAACATAACACATGCAAGAGGATTTCTGAAAATAACAAAAGAATATTTAGAGGCCAGGTATTCTGACTTTCTGGCAGGCTAAGAGCACACCGAGAAACCTCAGCCAGGGAAAGACGGCTGTGACCCCCTACCCTCACCCCGGGCAGACTGAGGGCCACATCACTGAGTTTGCTCTTTCCTGGAAGCCAGTGGTCAAGAGTGAGCCCTGCCATTTCCAGGATGAGGGCCCACATCCTGTGGGCAGTCCAGTCAGAGAATGAGAAGGAAAGGAAGCCCCTCCTAAGCCTGGGGCTCCTGTCAAAGGTCAGGAGCCAGCCTGACAGTGAGCAGGGGGCTGTCAGACTACAGGGTAACCTTAAGTAATGGAAATGGTGATGGTGTCACAGGTGCTTCCTTTTTTTCATTAGGAAATATAAGAATAACCTACAAGTTTCCTAAACCAGGTTCTATGTGTGGTAGAAATGTATGTACATAGTTATTTTTCCATTATGCTCTAGTTAGATTCAAGTAAAAAAAATTAATAACCTCCCCTTTATCCATCATGAAATGGGCAGAGGACAATCTCTTAACCGTGAGCACTGTGACCAAGAATTCCAAACAAGGATGCCCATTTTAGGGACAGTCCTGGATGGACGTCTGGATTTGAAATTTTCAAATTTGCTATATTTTATCAAAACCTAGTTCTAATCCTGGCTCTGTCACAAAACTTCTGGTCACCTTGAGCACATCACGTCAGCTCTCTGTTAATGAGGCCACTGGACCTCAGGGTTTCTGATGTCTTTCCAGCCTCAAAATTCTATCTTGGAAGATACTTTCTCAAGCCAATGATTAGAAGAAGCTTATGTTACACTATTTCTTTTTGTTGGCAAAGAAGGAACAGATGTTCCTTAAAAACTGTTTTTTGTGCCTTTATTACTGCTTTCCTGGTTAAGAAATCTGGAGTGACAGCTACAGGCAGGTTGTACATAAACACCTTCTCCTGCCACTCCTTCCTCACCATTATCACTCAAAAAAGTGACTACAGGCCAAAGATGGCACAGCTTCCGCCTAAATTACCAACCTTTACTTTTATAACCATTTAAACATATTATGATTTTAAATTATACATGTTTATTTCAATTCAAATTTTCACAGATTAAAAAAACTGCATTTCATTAGAGTCAATTTGCAGCAATGATTTCTCATGGGGGAAAAAAAAAGAGACAGACAATAATCATTCAGATTTCGGATGTGAACAAAACATCTTCCTGCACTTGGAGATCTTCCCACTAATCCAGCAGCAACATCTCA
This sequence comes from Giraffa tippelskirchi, assembly GCF_054371585.1. Lineage (NCBI taxonomy): Eukaryota > Metazoa > Chordata > Mammalia > Artiodactyla > Giraffidae > Giraffa > Giraffa tippelskirchi. The sequence goes on along the minus strand of NC_137275.1, from coordinate 92,509,324 downwards.
ATGATGAGTTGAATCAAGACATGATACCTGATATCATGCCCAAAGGAAGGTAAGGCTTGAGGCTGCAGGCGGTAGATAACCTGGTAAAGGCAAGAGGCAGGTGCTGCCTCGCAGCCCTCCATAGACACAACAGTGTGTCAGTGGCTGGCGACTTTCCGTGTGGCAACAATGGACACAGGATGCTCTCATTATAAGTAAATGAATTCAGGTTCTGGCAACTCTTTATGAAAACAACAGGTTCAAAAGAAATGTTTGCTCCAAGGCACCAAGGGTGTAAAGCTTTTTAGAAGATACACAGAAATGAACAGACTACAAAAGGGAAAAGGAATTAGTTTCTCAATGGAGGAATCTGCTATTACTCTAACTCTTGTAAATGATTAATTCAGATAGATTACAATCAAAATGTACATTGAACAGATCGTGCTGTGGGAGGGAACATCTGACCAAAGAGCATTCCCGTGGGCACTTGGGGAGCTGCTGGTATATGCTTACGGGGCTTCGTCCTGGAGCCAGAGAAGCTGCTCACTGGTATTTGTAAAATCCTTCTCCAGACTTCTTGCCAAACTTTTTCTCTGCTACCAGCTTATTCAGGGATGGGCAGGGCTGAAACAGGGGGTTCTTTGAGTCCATTTCATGCCAACCTATTGAGAGAAGGAAAAAGAGGTTAGGATGAAGTGCTGGGTTTATTTTACATCTCGGCATTCCCAGAGTGAGCCTGTTGGCCCGAGTGGCATGAGTGAGGCCCGTGGGCCTCTCCCACATCAGAGTAGGAACACTTCTCCCCACGCTCTGCCTCCAGACTCGCAGAGGCAGAGAGAAGGCTGAACATGAGGCTCAAAGCAGGGGTCACCACGGGGCCATATCTCGCTTGAGGCCCAGCTCTCCCATGGCCCTTCTGTTCATCCAACCCCTTCCTAGAAATAGCTGATGCCAAAGGTGTCTGTTAATCTGGTGGCTGGACCCCTCAGTGACACAGTGAAATGACTTTCAGGCATGTTAAAAATCTGAATTTGCTGCTACTGGTATTTTGTATCCTCATAAAATTCTGAAGTTCTTGCTTCCACTAGAACCTCCCCTTGCTCCTTCCCTTTAGGTAATCTTCGTACAACTTGGTACTATGAGCTACATTCAACTTTAGTAGCCACTACAGTAAAATGAATACACATTTTTAAATGGTTCTGCATCTTGAATGCAGTGGTTACACAAATCAGCATACCTGACAGAATGACTGTGTACCAATGCCAATTTCCTGGCTCTGATATTGTACTGTGGTTGCTATATGAGATACAACCCTAAGGGGAAAGTAGGTAAAAGAGTACACAGGCCCTGTCTGTGCTATATTTTGCTGAATGTGGGACTTCCTATGAATTTATAATTCTTTCAAAATGAAAAGATTTTTTAAAAGTTGCCTTATGAGGACACTAGGCAGTCATATTTTTCCTTCTGTCGTGTTATTTGAATCTTTCAGCTGGTGGGACAGCACTTTGGAAGGTCCACTAAGGCTCCTTATCTATTTAAATAGGCATTTAATTTAATTCACAGTTGAAAGAGACTACCTCAACTCAACTAAAGACAGACAACAAAGAATTCCAATTCTTACCATCTACGATGAACTTCGTAGTATCCAGCCCAACATAATCGAGAAGCTCAAATGGACCCATGGGGTACCCGGCGCCCAGCTTCATAGCCATGTCAATGTCTTCCTTGGATGCGTCACCTAAGCAGAAGAGGGCAGCACTGAGTCACCACCATCCTTCCCATGATCATCCTGTCACGTGGTTAGTCCCTGAATTACTAGTGTTTTACATATAATGCACATTCAAGAAAGTTCTGGAGTCAGGACTTCCGGCTTGGGTAAGATTTTTCTAAGAGGTCACAAGATTTTCAAAGCTACTACATGAAGTTAGTCTGTGAGGTAAATTCTCAAGCACTACCATTCTGTTCATGGAGAAAGAAGGCCCCAGTGGCCTGGAAACATTAGTTACTTTCCAATGGATTGGGATTCTCCTTCTCTGGAATAACTGACTAAAAAATCCTTTAAAGCTACAGCATGTTTGTGATTGATAAAGGGACTGTTTTTTAAAAAAGAAAACAATGAAGCTGTATGTTTTTCTATGTATTGTATGTATATTTTTCTTTTTTACCTTTCTTGGTTTTGTAAGTAATGAGTCATTCCTTTGGAATCCCATGCATATAAACTCTTTAGTCAGGATAATGTTTAAAGAAAAGCCCAAACCTGATTTAGAACTGTCACTCAAGTTTGAAAGTGTGTTGAGGAAACTAAGACAAGAACCAAAGTGCTTTTTCCATGGAATATTATCTCTCACATGTCTGTGGACCAGAGGTCTTTATAGAGAGCAACCTGTCCCCTTTCTCCAAAATCTGGAACACAACTAGCCTATAACAAGTGTCTATCTAGAATTTTGTTCCAAAGCATAAAGAAATGGTCAGTTAAAACACAGCTAAATAAAAAAAGTGATTAAAAAAACTTAAGAGAGGACTTCACAACCTAAATATTTCAGATATTTTAGGCATGAGGAACAAGAACTACTTAAACATGCATAAAGGTTCTATTTTTAAAAGCATATGAAGTACTAAGATAATGCCAAAGGATTTCAAGGTGGTTCAAGATGATTAAAATACCAACCAATTATTTCTCCTGGGTGACTTTATCGGTACTCCTCTGATTAGTCAACCAGAGGTTCCTGAGAATGACTTGAGTTTCAGGTCAGAAGAGAGCAAAAATGATCACATAGACATTAGCCTTATCAGGCAGCCTCATTCATTCAACTTCTGTTTAATATCTGTTATGTATCAGGCACCAGAGACTTAGGATGAAATGAAGAAAAACAAGACAAGCACTGCAGTTTCCATGATCTAATGGCAGGATTCAGATGTGCAAACCAAAACTTTCATCTAATAAGTGCTGAAGATTCAGGAAGATTCACACTGCTGTGTGGGCAAAGATGGAGAGGTTTACTCACAACGATATGACTTCACCAAAACCACCACCCAGGCATGGGTCCTGATGGTCCTGATGGTCCTGAAGAGAATCCCCAGGGAAGAGCGGGCAGGGAAGGGCATTCCAGGCAGCAAGAACAGCATGTGCAAAACAGGAATGAGAAAGAACATGGCAGCTGATAAAAGAATCTGCTGAGAGGATTTCATTAGGCTCCCAGGCTTCTGTGGTGTAGAGGCCAAAATGCTGAAGCAAGCCTAGCGTGCTCCTGGGGCTCACTCCTGCTGCTCCTTGTACTGGGATCCTGTCCTCAACATCTGCAGACCTCCGCTCAGATGTCAGAGCACCAGAGACTCCCCTCCTCTCTGCATATAAGCTAGGAGCTATCAAGACTCCAGGCTAGGACTCCTGCCACCCCCTAGACTGTATATTTATCTTTCTCAAGGATTACTGGTCACAACCTAACATGTTATCTGTTGGTTCACTCGCTATAGGCTGTCTCCCCTTATTAGAATATCAGCTTCCTGGGGATAGAAATCTCATGGCATAATGGTTCCAACTTACCTTAAAGCCATTTAATCAAATCAATATTTAGGAGAGACAATAAACCCTAGAGTCAAGACTGTTATCCTAGATTCAGAGACTCACTTGACTATTTTATTTCTAAAAAATAATATGAAGACAAAGCACATCATGAAAAAAAACTCTAAGCAGTTTTACAAAGTCAGCACAATTCTAAAAATTCTGTTCTGAGTAAGAGAGTAAAGAGGGAAAAAAAAGAGAGAGAAATATACAATAGAGACTGGTATGCCAAGTGGGAGTTAAACATGGTATCATGCTTTAGACCATTAATTCCTAATCTTTAGAGTCAAGCACTTAAAATCTGACATCTTCTCCAAAGAAAATGTGCATACACAAGAAATTCTGCATCAACCATAGAGGGTTGATAGGGCCTCCCCATCCCCTAACTCTCGACAACAAAGAAAAGCATCCTCAGTGAACTCTCAGCTCTTCTACAGGCCTGGGAATTGGGGCCCTGCCCAAATAGGCTGCCTCTGCTGGCTCATCAGCACCACCTACCGACCATTCTTGGCAAAACGACAAACCAGGGTCACAGGCAACAGGATCAGAACTGCAGTGCAGCCACCATTCCTTTATCCATCAACAGCTACCTAAAGCCTGTCTTACACAAGCACTTTGGAAGTATGAAGATGAGGACCCAAATGCTGAAAACAGAGCACAGTAGGAGAAGCAAGACATGTGCCATGGGGCAGGCACATACCCTGAAGCAGAAGCAAAGCATAGAGAGTTATGACAACAAAGATTACATCCGACTTGGAGCACTGGGTACGGTCCATTGGGGCCTTGAGAGAAGGTGGGAGTAAGGCGTGAGGCAAGACAAGAAGGCAGAGGGTGAGGAGAAAGAAGGCTCCCTGGCGAGGGCACTGTATCTGGTAGGCTCCAATGGAACCACTGAATATGTCCCGAGCACGGCAGGGACACTGTGAACAGGATGTCACACGGTGACTGGGGGACCGGCTCGTGACACTCCCAGGTGTCACCCAAGAAAAGCTAACCACGCAGCCCCACCTGCCAGAGCTGACTCTGACCCGCCAGCGGCGTCCCATAGGAGGTGCTGTCTGCTGTGGTCACCAGTCTGCTCAGAGGTCTGCAGAGAGAGCCCTGACCCAGGGGATGAGATTATAGTGGGAATGACAACAGCACCAGGAGTGAGGACAGAGGCTGCAAGGCAATGGGGAGGAAGGCCTGACACAGAAGGAGGCTCACAGCCAGTGAGCAGCGGTGAGGGGCAGTGGCATGCCCGAGACCCCACGGACAGATGGCAGAAGCCCTGCTGAGGGCCTGTGAACTCTGAAAGCCGCTCAGCTGCCCAGGAGGCCCAAGTGGACAGTGATGGAGCTGATTCTCTGTTCTAACACCCCACACATCCTTCTGATGACCCCCTACCGCTCAAAGCAGCAATCTGCCCACCTGTCTTAGAGGCATGCTCACCTCAGGTATATCAAGTATTTGTTATGTGCCCAAAATTCACATTGAAACCCTACTTCCTAAATACAGTGGTGTAAGGAGGTGGGACCTTGTAGGAATTAGAAGAGTCACGAGGGTGGAGCTCACATGAAAGGGATCAGAGCTCCTCTAAGAGTCACAGCAGAGCTGGTTTCCTCGCTCTGCTCTCTACCATGTGAGGACCCGAGAAGTCAGCAGTCTGCAGCCAGAGGAGGGCTCTCACCAGATACTTGATCGTGCTGGCACCCTAATCTTGGACTACTGTCTCCAAAAATGTGAAAAATAAATTGTGGTCATTTATATGCCACCCGGTCGCGAAGAGTCAGACACGACTGAGCGACTTCACTTTCACTTTTCACTTTCATGCACTGGAGAAGGAAATGGCAACCCACTCCAATATTCTTGCCTGGAGAATCCCAGAGACGAAGGAGCCTGGTGGGCTGCCGTCTATGGGGTCGCACAGAGTCGGACATGACTGAAGCGACTTAGCAGCAGCAGCAGCAGTCTATATTACTCTCTCTATTTTTTAAGAGCACATAAGCTGACCAAGATAATGTCATACAGAGAAGTTCTCCACCATGAGTTTGGAAAGGGCTGGGCTAAGCTGCCTTCATGGTCCAACTCTGCTGCCGTGCAGAAACGGAATGCACTGTCCCCTCACCCTCCTGGACAACACAATACTGAGGAGACCAGTTTGGACAAGACACAAGGTAAGTGTGAATCCCTTGTTGCCTGAGGAGCCACAGTAAAGGCAGACTAACTGGCACAGGGAGACTAGATGACGGGGGGAGTCAAGTGACAAATGAACAGACATGGCAGGTGAGAGAGGATAATCCAAAGCACTTTCAGATTTCAAAGTAGCATGAAGGCAGCTCAGTCACTCCAAGCAGGTGAATGCAAATGGGATGGCAGGCGGGCATGTGAGCACGCTTGCCTCTGGCAGAGCCATGAGGTGGCAGAAGGGACACAGTAAGAAGCCTGAGGCTGAGGAGTCCATACCACAGTGTGGCTTTCGAGGAAATAGCACCCACCCACTCATATTATGGAGAAGGCAATGGCATCCCACTCCATACTCTTGCCTGGAAAAATCCCATGGACGGAGGAGCCTGGTAGGCTGCAGTCCATGGGGTCGCTGAGAGTCGGACACGATTGAGCGACTTCACTTTCACTTTTCACTTTCATGCATTGGAGAAGGAAATGGCAACCCACTCCAGTGTTCTTGCCTGGAGAATCCCAGGGACAGGGGAGCCTGGTGGGCTCCCGTCTACGGGGTCGCACAGAGTCGGACACGACTGAAGCAACTTAGCAGCAGCAGCAGCAGCAACTCATAATACTCAGCACCTCCAGGACACTGAAGCAGCACCAAGGGCAAACTAAGAACACTTCCCCCGTGGGGTCCGATTCCCTGCCCAGTTTCATCTCCCAGGTAGCTAGTGATGTGAAGGTCAAAGGGACTCCATCTGTACAGAAAAAGACCACTGCTGATGGGAGGAAAGCAGAAGACAAGAAAGTGACTTTCAACTTACAGCCAGACACAGTTCAGGTGAAAATATATCAAAGTGACAGTATGTGTCAGTGAGAAGAACACCATTAAGAGGTGGATCACCCACATGCTATATTCTAAAACATTACATTACCAAGAAAACCCCTGTCCTTCAAAGTAGGGCAAAACGCTTCATGCTGTCTTTGAGGTGTAATTAGATGTATTTGTTGATAGAGAAACACAGAAGTGTTAGTTTGATCTTGAAGCAAAAGTGAGGCAAATGCCTCCATAAAACACAGAAAAGTTTTAATATTTAAAGCAGATTTTTAGGAAGCAAATATGCTTTCATCTCTCTGGAAGAGCTGGTATAAATGTTTTGTTTCAAAAATGACATTCTCAGGAGCAAGCGTTTGTGAATGAAGTAACTGAAAACAATTACAGTTGCTTTTCATTCAGTCCTATTAAGGCCTGTTTGCCTTTGAAGCAGAGATGAAACAATTACCTTCCCACAAATGCCTTAGGGAAAGTAGGCAGGAGGATACATGACATTTTCTAACCTTGGATCATGTCCCAAGTCTATTTCTACAACAGGGAAAATCATTCTTTGTCAAGCTACCAGTATTGAGGAAAAACCATTTTAGACCATTCTTAAGGTTAAAAAAACTGCATCATAATATCATTCAGTAAGGACGGACACCACTGTCAGAAACATTCCTTGTCACATTACAATCTTGTTACTAATTTCCCATCTCCTGTCACAATTTTACAACCCTAGGGAATTTTAAAGGTTCCCTAGCCCAGTGATTTTTATATCGTCGTCATTGTTTTAAGCAATATATCTCTTAGCCAGAGATCCAGGATCTCTATAAATCCATGGGTTTATAAACCCATGTTGGCCTATGACTGCTCTGGCTGAGACTGTAGTTGGAGGTGGCGGAGTGGGAAGTCCCCAGAGACCTCCAAGGGAACAGAGAGGATCCTGGGAACACAGTGACAAAGGTACAGGGCTCAGGGTGAGGCTGATTCACAAGAGTCCGAAAACAAAAGCTCCTCCCCTGCTCCACATGGCCCAGCCCTTCCTACAAAAGGACTACAGGCCTGCTGCTCCTGGCCTGGGTGGGGACAGCTACCTCGTTCACACAGCCTGACTGCTTCCATGAGGTACGGCACCAGAAGACGGTTCACGACAAACCCAGGCGTGTCCTGTCAGAGGAGAGAGAAAAACAGACAAGTGAATTTCTGTGAACTTTATCTTTATGTAAAGTCACCAGCTCGCTCCTTCTCACCCTGGATTATCACACACATTTATCAGGCTATACATTTTCAATGTTTCAAAGAACCAAGACAGCCTCACTTCTACCCCACATGACAATTTATCCAACTATTACAGTAACCAGAAGCCCCTACTGCACGGGTCCTGAAAGGGGTAAAGGTAGAGCCAGGGGGTCACTAGAAAGAGCACAGCTTTGGGAGCAGGCGGATCTGAGCTCAGGTTTGAATACTCTTTGACCTTGCATCATTCTGAAACTCAGTTTCATCATCTGTGAAATGGGAGCAGTAATTTCTACCTCACTAGTTGTGAAGATAAATGAAAGCACATAAAATGCTGCACATATAGCATTATTATGCTCCCTCAAACAGTAGACCCTTTACTCCTCTCCTCTCCTGCATTTCTTAACGAGTCTAGAAAAAGTCACACTCCATCCTGAACACGCCTCGGGAGCACAACTGCCCAGCTGTTGAGGTTTCCTCAGGCTCTTTCCTATGTGTACTCCGGTGCTTGGCACAGGACAGTGGAGCTGGGGACAGGGCCCGGGAAAAACAAGGAGGTCCCAACAGACCGATGGCCTCGCACAGCTAACAGACCAAGACTCCTCCCCAGAAGACCCTTTTCTTCATTTCCCTCCTCACTCAAACACTTAACCATCTCTCCTGGAGGAATGGTGGGAATGCGGATTCTGCCTACTGAGCTCTCCTGGGAGCTTGTGGGGCAGGCCCGCTTGGTAACTTTTCAGTGGTTTTTATGGAAAGTTGATTTCCACTAGGTAAACAGAGTCCCCTTCTTTTAACAAAAGGCTGTGACCCTCCCTCAGGAAAAAACCCTCACCCTGGCCCAGGATGAGTCCCATTTCAAGCACACACTGGGCACTCCATAAACATCTGAATAGAAGATGCCCAGCCTCCTGTATTACTCTTACTACTCACCTGCCTGCATACTGTAGCCACAGGGTTTGTTCCTCCTTTCACTCTGGACAAACTGAAACCATCCCTACCCTACCTCCCAGGAATACAGAGATGCACAAAAGAGCTTTATCTGTTTAACCAAGACTATATTAATATAATTATGCTGATTTATTAATAATAACCAGGGCAAACCTGTTTTTTAACTTCAAAAAGTTTATTGCAGAAATTCAGGACAGGGTAGGGTATCTGAATACAGGAAGCCACATCATACACAAGGTTAGAAATCGGAAAGTAGCCTGGGAAAAATATTTTCTCCAATATATGAAGTATTCATATAATATCATTACAACGCTGCTCTGGTGGCTCAGTGGTAAAGAATCTGCCTGCCAATGCAGGAGACATGGGTTCAGTCCCTGGGTCGAGAAGATCCCCTGGAGAAGGAAACGGCAACCCACTCCAGTATTCCTGCCTAGGAAATCCCATGGACAGAGAAACCTTGCAGGCTACAGTCCATGGGGATGCAAAAGAGTCAGACACAGCTTAGTGACTAAACAACAAAAAATAGAAGAAATATTCAGAAGAACAAAATAGCATGTTACCAGTAAGGTTACTGGCAAGGGGCTTTTCCCCCATTACGATATTCAATGCTGTTGAAGATACAGAGAGATACTCTCATAACACTGGAATGTAAAGAGACACGGCCATTTAATAAAGCAATTTACCTTTATGTACTCACACACCTTACATTTTTCATACACATTTACTTATTTATTAAACACTATTTACTGTACTTATGATATAGCGGGAATTGTTTGTCCTAAGTACTTTACAAATAGTCATTCACTTATTCCTCACAGTAACCCTGAGATAAGTTCTATTGTTGCCTCTGCGTGAGGGAGAGGATACCGAGGCACAGGGAGGTTACGAGAAGGCCCAAGGTTACACATCTAGTAAGTGCCAAAGCCAGGATGTGAGCCCAGGCCGGCTGGCTCAAGTCCATGGCCTTCACCGTTTCACAGCACACTTTGCCTGTGAAGTCTTCCTATGAAGAAAGATACATTTTAGGCACATTGATGTCGTTCTTCTATGTTGGGTGTTCCTAAGCTATAATCCTGGAGGCTAAGTCCACATCTATTTGTGTAAATCAAGTTTTAGTGGAGCAGAAGCACATTACTCCTTGCAGGTATGGTCCACGCTGCTTTCCTGTTACACGAGCAGAATCCAGTAGCTACAGCAGAGACTATGCACCCTAATATACTACTATCTGGCCATTGACAGAAAAGTCTGCTGACGTCTGTTCTATGTGATTTCCTCTACTCTCTGGATGCTTCACCAAGGGCCTGAATAACTGACCCTGAGAGTTAGGGTCTAAAAGACTCCCTGAATGCCTAAGGTAGCACCTAAAAAGAGAGTACTGTGATGATGTAAGAAGTGCAATTTCATGAGACCACAGTTCCCAGGCCTGCACCTGCCATGGCTATCCCGAAGGAAAAATGGATCATCGCTCTCCATGAATTAATGACTTTGCTGCTAAAGACCACCCCTGACTTGTTCCTGCACTTTCATTTCACACCTAGCTTTTCATTTGCTGCACACTAATGTCTCTTCTAACAATGGCTACTTTTTGCCATGAACAAAGCAAAAACTGGTAAGAAAGTACAACCATACCCTCTGGTTATTAATGTGATATATATTTTTTAATCCAGAATATTTAAAACCATAAAACTAAACCAACAAAAAATGAGTGTTAAAAAATGAGATTCCCTAATATAACACTACAGTCCTGGAATGCAGGAGACTGGCAGGTTTAAGTCTGCTCTCTTTGGCTGTTGGGGTCCACGTTGACAGATGACTTATTCAGATGATTCATAAACAACTGGAGTTTTCGTGGATTAATACAATACTGTGAGTGCAAACTTGAGACTCTTTTGGAAAGTAAAAGTATGCTATGAGAAGAACCACAATGATATTGAAAAGATTACAGTCAACTAGCTATTCCACACCTGGGTATATATCTGAAAAAAACAAAAACACTAATTCAAAAAGATATGTGTGCCCCAGTGTTAATAACCAAGACATGGAAACAACCCAAGTGCCAATCAACAGACAACTGGCTTAAGAAGACATGGTATATATAGAATGGAATACTTACTCAGCCATATAAAAAAGAATGAAATTTTGCCATTTGCAGCAACATGGATGGACTTGGAGAGTATTATGCTAAGTGAAGTAAGTTAGACAGAGAAAGATAAATACTGTACATCACTTACATGTGGAATCTAAAAAATACAACAAACTAATGAACAGAACAAAAGAGCAGACTCACAGATATAGAAACCAAATTAGTGGTTACCATGGGGTGGGGGTGGGGTATGGACAATATACGGGTGAGAGTGGGAGATACAAACTAATGGATATAAGACAGGTCAAGGATGTATTATTGTACAGCATGGGGAATATAGCCAATATTTTGTAATAACTATAAATGCAAAGTAACCTTTAAAAATTACATAAAAAAATAAAAACTTTAAAAATGTAAAATAATTAAATTATGGTCAAAAAGATAAATGACATATTTACAAATAATTGGGCTTCTCTGGTGGTTCAGTCAGTAAAGAATCTGCCTACAATGCAGGAGACCACCTGAAACGTAGGAGACACAACCCACTCCAGTATTCTTGCCTGGGAAATTCCATGGACAGAGGAGCCTGGCAGACTACAGTTCATGGAATCACAAGGGTCAGACACGACTTAGTGACTAAACCACCAACCATCATAAAAATTTGTAATGGCATCTTGTGACACAATTGTCCTTACAGAAAAACTACCAAGTCATGCAGAAGTCCCGTTCGTAATTTGGGGGAAACTAAACAAGAACTTGGAGAAGGCAATGGCACCCCACTCCAGTACTCTTGCCTGGAAAATCCCATGGACGGAGGAGCCTGGCGGGCTGCAGTCTGTGGGGTCACTGAGTTGGACACGACTGAGCGACTTCACTTTCACTTTTCACTTTCATGCCCTGGAGAAGGAAATGGCAACCCACTCCAGTACTCTTGCCTGGAGAATCCCAGGGATGGGGGAGCCTGGTGGGCTGCCGTCTATGGGGTCGCACAGAGTCGGACACGACTGATGTGACTTAGCAGCAGCAGCAGCAAACAAGAACTACAGCAAATGCAGAGTCTGAAGGTAATCAGAGCAAAGCAGGTGAGAGCACCAGGGATAATTTCACACATAAACACCAGGATTCCTTGCTGGATGCAGCTTGCCCTTTACAGCCTGCGGACAGACCTGCAGTAAGAGCGCCCATCTTCCACATCAGCCTACAGCAGAAGAATCCCTCCTGGAATAAGTCAGGGTCCCAGAAAAATCACCCCCTCCCAGGGCTACCCATACACTACCTTGCAAGCAACAGGATGCTTTCCCAGGGCTTTGCTGAAGTCTAGCAGAGATTCAAACGTCTTCTGGCTGGTCATTGGTGTTTTAATGACCTGGAAATGCAAAGCAGAGAAGAATTATAACCATAAAATCAGCAAACAATTTCAATAGAACAGTTCAAGGAAACATTGAGGAAAAATGGCCACACAGGTGGCAAAAATAATTTTTAGTTTCAGAAAAGAAGGATCTCAAGCCAGAAACAAAATGTCCACTTCAAGACACTGGAATATCACAGAACACACAAAATCAAGGCTAAAAAGACTGATATAAACGTGTGTATATGTGTGTAGGAGAGTTTTACAGACTTTGTCACTGAGACTTGGGTTCAAACCCCAATCACATTTCCACTTACTGGCTCTGTGACTCTGGGAATGTTTCTAGAAATTGAAATAATACTGAAATCACTCTATCTACCCTCAAGGAGCTGAGGTGAGAATGGAATTAGATTAGGAAGTAAAGCATTAAGGGCAGCTCCAAGGAAATGCTCAGTAAATGCTGGCTCTTATTAGGGTTTTATTTGCCGCTGTTAATGAGTTCAGGGAAGTAACTGGCAGTCTACTAGAGTATAACGCTTGCCTTCAACACATTCTGCATGAAGACGCACCTTCTCTTAGTAGAAAGATGAAGAGAAGGAGCCCCAGGAAAACTGAGTGACGCGCCCAGGCCACCAAGGTCCTATGGACTCTGAGATGAGTGACCCCCTATTACTCTACCCTCTCCCACACAGATGCCCCAAAGGCCAACAGCTTCCTCTGCCTCAGAACAGGCTCATCCCAGAGGGAAGCCTTCATATCCAGCAAATGCAGGCCTATGGCTGGGGCATGCCACCTGCCAGAACCTCAGGAAGGCCCAGGCCACCCACCTGACCCTCTCTGTGAGGTGCACTGCAAGAGTACGACTGCTACCCTGCTCACAGTGGGCTGCAGGGCTCGAAAGGAGTCGGCACCGAGCACCACACCTGGCAGTCAGCTCGCAGGAAAGAATTCACCTGTCAGGAATTAGATTTCAGCAAATAAGAGAGACCCAGATGAGTTTATATAAATTAAATATATAATTTAAATGCCAGTTAAGGGACACCAATGAGAGTCAAAGCCAACAGGCTTGGCTTCTACATCAGACCCTTGATATAAGCTCAGGGAGTCAAATCAACCCCTGGTGCCTCACCTTTCACCTCTGAAATAGGGATGACGATATCTGACACATCCTCCCTCTTTTAAGAGGACTGTATGGTGTAATGAGATAGTGTCTGTGCAGGATGAAAAGCACTATATAAATGAAGAGAATCATTATTATTCATGTTTTAATGTGATCACAGCTTGGGATGTGCTGGTATGCTATGGCACAAAGGGAAGCTGATGAGTGAAAACAGAAAAAAAGCACCATTAAGATGGGGTTGAGGAATGGGATGATACTGCTCTGCAGGTATCACAAATCAAACAGCAACCTGAGGATTATTCAAGAGGAAGTGTAAACATCACCTCCATCAGGACAAAACAGACTGGGCTATGACAAGGGCTGTAAGTCAGGGAGTTTTAAAAATAATTTGGTGACTTAAAGGAGTCAACAGTAAAGAGTTTTGTTTTGTTTTTAACAGGACGAATGCATATTTATTCATTCATCCAACAATGTGCTGCAGATATTCTGTTCCAACACAGGGTCTGAAAAATTACACATATACACATATAAATGTACCCAGTCCCAAGTAAAGGAGAAGAGCCACTCAACTTACAGTTCACTTTGGTATTTACCACCAGGGACATATACTTGAATGCTCAAGTTAAAGAATAAAAGTTGCATAAAGAAGAGCACTTTTAGAAAACATTTTCTAGAAAATGTTAACATTTGTCAAACATTAACTGTTAATAATCAATGTACCATATTTCCAAAGACACAAATGGACATTATCAGGTAAATGTAGTTGAAAACAGTATTAGAGTTGGAATATGTCTTTATCTTCAAAACACGTATGTACATGATATAGTAACCAAAAACGTGGAAAATTTCATTCCACTTCCTTGCTCTTTTCTGCGTAAGGAAAAATGTTTTCTTCTATTCCCTGTGCCCATTTCGTTCCTCAGCTTCTTCAAAAACAGCTTTAGAGATTGGCAGTAAATTGGAAGAAGCCAAAAAGCAATGTTAGTGGAAGAGAGAATTCCTATCACAAGATGGTTCAGAGTAGTCTCTGAAAGAAAACTGGAAGGAAATTTAGTCATCCTTAAACTAGATGCTAATGCTTATAGAGGGGAGCAGGTAAGCATCAGGAGGTGACAGAAACAAGGGGACCCCAGAGGGAAGGGGGCCTGGAGGAGAAGGCAGCAGTGGAAGACCACATCTCCACTCTCTCCCAGGGAGCCCCAGCTGGTCGCTGGAGGTCTGCCTGGATCCACAGCCCCCACACTTCGCACGGCAATAACTCCTCAACCTCAGAACAAATGCTATTTTAATAGAAGCTGCTCCTCAGACCCTATAATTAGCCCCCTATAAAAGGCAAGTTTCCACATTTCAGTGCAAATTATCTACTGTGACTCCACCTCCCTTATACCTGAGTCTCGAGCAAGCAAGCGGCAGCAGCCCAACAGCCCTCCCTGGCCATTTCCCGCCACCTCCCGGGTCTGAGGTCAGGAGGTTCGAGGCCATGAGATGCTGCTTTCATAGCTTGGTCACAACACAGAGGAGCTGTGCCTCCTGTGGGACAGTACAAAGGCTCTGTCACCTGGAGCTGACACCAGTGTGACCCACCAACAGTGGACGGTGTAATACAGCGGCTCCTGTAGGAAACCAGGCTTCTAATAAAATTTCTCATCCAGCCCGGACAAGACAACACGAACATGTGTGGTTCTCCCCTCTGTGGTTTCATCAGGCCAGTGGTCTTCAGTACTGCCTTCCCAATCTGATGCTTCTCTCTGCACTGCTCATCAGCTATGGCACAAACAATAACTGATATTCCACACAGTTAACAGCTCTCCTGGACACCACTGGTCAAAAGAGAGGTCTGCAGAGAATAAAGCCCAGGGGCCTTCCTAGATATCAGGTGCTATTTCTTCCTTTGGCTCTGAAAGGAGACTCTGGCTAGAGAAACCAAGCACAAGCACAACCAACCTACCAACCTCCCACTAAAATCCGTGCAGCGCAATCCCTGGTGGCAGGGCACGGGCCACTCAGAAGCGGGGCTGAGAGCGGGCAGAGCAGCACAAGCAGACCCCCACTGACCTCCACAAGCTTCATCAAAGGCACTGGGTTGAAGAAATGGAGCCCGGCGAATCGGTCCTGTCTGGTGGTGGAATTGGCTAGGCTTGTGATCTGCAAAGAGGAAGTGTTGCTGGCAAAGATTGTGTGTCTGTGGAAAGAAAGACATTGGAGCGTTGGAATGAGTCCAATCTTTGGAAACAGTCAGGGAAAAGACACAACTTCACTAACATTAGGCTGAAATCAAGTGACCTGCTTCATTTTAAATTCTGAAATTTTAAATTTAAAAGTTACCTGCTCCAAAAGTCTGCTTAGTCTTTGCTAATTCTTCCTTAATTTTACGGAACAACATTTCTCCTGGCTACTTGCATTGTTTAGTGTATATGGTACATGAAGAACACAAGGAGGCAATAACGTCAGTCACAAGATGAAACTGCAAGTGAACAAAGACTGAGGAAAGACAGGATGCATCACAGACACTCAAAATAAACAAAAACTGTGAAGACGCACCTCAGTCCTCCATGAGAAACATCTGACATGAACTAAAATCATCTCCCCTCAAATGAAAAGCTTTACTTTCCCGCTGATTGGGAATTAAAATGAAAACAGAAGAAAACCAACATGGTCCAAAAGAAGTTTTAAGGTTACACTGGTAGATTTGGGGAAGGAAGGATACATGTATACACATGATAAACACAGTTCAATGTATTCTTATTGTAGTGAAAGTGTTAGTTACTCAGTCGTGTCCAGCTCTTTGCAACCCCATAGAATGAAGCCCACTAGGCTCCTCTGTCCATGGGATTCTCCAGGCAAGAATGCTGGAGTGGGTTTCCACTCTAACCATTTCCTTCTCCAGGGGATCTTCCCGACCCAGGGATCAAACCCAGGTCTCCTGCATTACAGGAAGAATTTTTACCATCTGAGCCACCACGGAAGCCCTATTCTTATCATAAAATCTCCTTAAAAAGCAGTACCATCTTCATGTATATAAAATATTATTAATTTTAAAAACTCCATGCTGATTTCAATCAAATTTAATTTTTAAAGACCTCAGTAAAGTGGGGTGCCAAAGGCATGACAGGCAAATCTTTAGAGATGGGCAAGACTTACCAGCTTTCCTACAGCACCACCTTGTGGATAAATATACACAAAATGGCCTAACTCTACTAATAACAACAACCACAAGGGCTTGGCCACAGCACAGGAAGGGCAGTGGTTCCTTACGACCAGATTAGGGTGTTCCTGCTTGCCCAAAAGGCACTACTCTAATCTGCCTGAAATCAGGAGCGAGTGGGAGGAGAGAAGAAGGGAAGGGAGAAGAAACCAGTAATCTGGGAAGAGCAGAGAAGAATGAGGTGCAAGCAGCTGGTGTGCTGGTGGTGTACACTGGTACAGCCATGCGATGGAATACTACTCAGCCACTAAAAAAGGAGAAAATCATGCCATCTGCAGCAACATGGATATGGACCTAGAGATTATCATACTGAGTGAAGTCAGTCAGAGAAAGACAAATATCACATGATATCACTTACATGTGGAATCTAAACTATGACATAAATGAACCTATCTATGAAACAAATAGAATCACGGACATAGAGAGCAGACTAGTGGTTGTCAAGGGGCAGGGGTTTGGGAGAGGGATGGAGTGGGAGGTTGGGGTTAGAGATGTGAGATTTTATACAGAGGATGGATAAACAACAAGGTGCTACTATACAGCACAGAGAACTATATTCAGTGTCCTATGATAAACCATAATGGAAAAGAATATAAAAAGAGAATATATGTATAACTGAATCACTTAGCTGTACAGCAGAAATCAAACACTGTAAATTAACTATGCTGCTGCTTCTTAGTTGCTTCAGTCATATCCAACTGTGTGACCCTATGGACTGCAGCCCGCCAGGCTCCTATGTCCATGGGGATTCTCCTGGCAAGAATACTAGAGTACATTGCTATGCCCTCTTCCAGGGGATCTTCCCAACCCAGGGATCAAACCCAGGTCTTCTGCAATGCAGGCAGATTCTTTACCACTGAGCTGGTATGCTTCAATTTACAAATACTGATAGAAAAAAACTGACTAATTTCATGGGTAGTAATCCACTGTATATATGTACCACATCTTCCTTATCCTTTCCCCTGTCAATGGATATTTAGGTTGCTTCCATGTCCTGGCTATTGTAAATAGTGCTACAATGAACACTGAGGTACATTATCTTTGAATTATGGTTTTCTCTGGATATATGCCCAGGAGTGGAATTGCTGGATCATATGGTAGCTCTATTTTTAGTTATTTAAGGAACCTCCAAACTGTTCTAGAATCCTCCTGCCAATGCAGGAGAAACAGGAGATGGGGGTTCAATTCCTGGGTTGGGATGATCCCCTGGAGGAGGAAATGGCAACACACTCCAGCATGCTTGCTGGGATAATCCCACGGACAGAGGAGCCTGGTGGGCTACAGTCCATGGGGTCGCAACGAGTCGGACATGACTGAAGGGACTGAGCACGCGTACTGTTCTCCACAGTGGCTGTACCTGTTTACATTCCTAGGAACAGTGCAAAAGGGTTCCCTTTTCTCCACATTCTCTCCAGCACTGACTGTGCAGATTTTTTGATGATGGCCATTCTGACTAGTGATACCTCACTGTAGTTTTAATTTGCATTTCTCTAATAATTAGTGATGCTGAGCAGCTTTTCATGTGCCTTTTGGCCATCTGTATCTTTTTCTGAGAAACGTCTATTTAGATCTTTTGCCCATTTGCTGATTGGGTTGAATGGTTTTTTTGATTTGGGGCTCATGAGTTGTCTGTATACTTTGGATAGCCAACATTTCATAGGGCTTCCCTGATGGCTCAGACAGTGAAGAATCTGCCTGCAATGCAGGAGATCTGGGTTTGATCCCTGGATCAGGAAAAGGAAAAGGCAACCCCTGGAGAAGGAAATGGCAACTCACTCCAGTATTCTTCCCTGGAAAGTCCCATGGACAGAGGAGCCTGGCGGGCTACGTTCCATGGGGTCGCAAAGGGTCAGACACGATAACATCTTATGGAAGAACTTTTTCCTCATTCTGAGGGTTGTCTTTTCATTTTGTTTATGCTTTCCTTTGCAATGCAAAACGTTTTATATTTAATTAGGTCCCGTTTGTTTATTTTTGTTTTTATTTTCATTTCTCTAGGAGGTGGATCGAAAAAGATCTTGTTGTGATTTATAGATCAACACAACAGGACAGAAAGCCCAGATAAACCTATGCACCTATGATCACTTAATCTATGACAAAGGAGGCAAAAATATACAGTGGAGAAAAGACAGTCTCTTCAGTAAGTGTTGCTGGGAAAACTGGATAGCTACATGTAAAAGAATAAAATTAGAACACTGTATGCAAAAATAAACTAAAAATGGATTAAAGACCTAAATGTAAGGCCAGATACAATAAAACTCTTAGAGGAAAACAGGGGCATAACACTCTCCTCCATAAATAGCACTTCACTTTTAAGGCGTGAGAACAGTGACCTTTCTCAAATAACTTCCAAGTTGGCCAATTTCAAGGAGGCAAAGGGGCTTCTCCTTAAAAAAAAAAAAAAAAGCCTTTTTAGCCAACACCCCTAACCAAGACAGTCCGGTTTCTGTCACATGGCGCTACAGCCCCTAAGAGAAGTGAAGTTACTCAGTCATGTGTGACTCTTTGCGATCCCATGGACTGTAGTCCTAGCAGGCTCCTCCATCCATGGAATTTTCCAGGCAAGGGTACTGGAGTGGGTTGCCATTTCCTTCTCCAGGGGATCTTCCCCACCCAGGTCTCCTGCATTGCAGGAGGATGCTTTACCCTCTGAGCTACCAGGGAAGCCTGTAAAATACGTGAGCATGCTGATCAGCTGAGTGACACCCACGGGACAGAAAGACAGGCCTCTTCTCTTTGTCAGAGTCACCAGACCACACCGCTCTAAGGGCTGTCAGTCCAGCAGGCCAGTATGCAAGTGTCTCTCTTTAGCCACTGCTCACTGGTGGCCGCCTAAGAAGTACTGTTGTCATATAATCTTAATCTGACTTTGAGTTCCAATCAAGATGGGTGAAGCATGGCCAAGCACACCACAAGATGAGCATGAAGGAATATGTCAGGGGTCAACATCACCAGGAGCCACAGGCAGAACTAGAGCTGCACATGTGCGTAGCTCGCTGATGCCGCACAGACAGTCCTGAGCCAGGGGCCCTCTGTCTCACCTGCACGAGGCTAGCTCTCCTTGCCCACCCTTTGCCAGGAAGCTGGGTAACAACTCTGTACTCCTTAAAGGATCCCAACAGTTTTGACTTAACGCACAGAAGGCTCAAAGCAGGAGGATCTTAGAAAACCATGGAAACAGAAGGCATTCCCTTCAAATACATTATTCTGTTGGTTTCATTCAAAAGAGGGGACACACCAAATTGCTCTGAGGTTGCTCAGCAGACGTTTAAGGACATGACCGAGTGCCTTCACCCTGTGGCCTGGGAGGGGCCATGACACAGACACTGCAAGAGACCAAGACCTGTCCCTGGATAGACCCTCCAATTCACATGGGAAAAACTCTACCCTCCTCTGGGGACAAGGATCAGATTCAGGGCAGCCCACACCTCAGGAAGCAAATTGGGGGTGGAGGATGGAGAACAAAGGAAACAGTGTTGGCTCTTCTGGAAACAGCTGTAGAGTAATAAAAAGAAGTCTTAGTGTCAGGAGACTCCTTCCCAAGAGAAAAGCCCAAGTGCCAGGAAGGGAGCCCCCAGCACCAACAAGGTCTCCCAGAGATCACGTACTCGGCAGCAAACTTGTCCAGCCTCTTGAACAGCTCGTTTTTCACCTGCAGATTCTCTACGATGGCCTCCACCACCAGGTCTGTGCTGTGGACCACAGATGCTGCATCTGTGCTGGTCGATATGCTCCTCAGGGTCTTCGCCACAAACTCATCAGCACCCTAATGCAGTGGAGGAAGGAGAAGAGAACGGTCACTGGGCTCACTGGAAAATGGTTGATGTGCTGCAAAGAAGGGAGGAAGCAGGAGGGCGAGGATAGGCCAGAACACCCCAGACAACCTGAACGTGCTCTGAAATTCCAAGAACTAAAACTCTCTACGTCTCTTCTTAGGGTAGATGGCATCTCAACGTACTTCTGGACCCTAAGGCAAGAATCAGCCTGTGAACAATCCCAAGTGCTGGTTAGCACACTGTTGTGTGTCAGTCATAACCTTTCAAGCTCTTAGCTGGCTCTGCTCAGATTACTAAGCTGTTTGTTCACAGCATCAGTGTTGGCCTGTTCTATATGCTCCATGTGAACAGACAGCCATGTACAGTTCCATGATGGGCTTCTTGGAAGCCTGTGATCTGTCTTCCAGAAAAGGGTAAAGGTGGATCTCAGCACCATCCACGAGTCTGAGAGGTGGTGCTGACCATTCCCCTCTAGTAGTAGGCAGGGAAGAGCTGCCTGACTCAGCAGTTGTTAATCAAATAATAATCACCCATCATGTGCCAGCCACTGGTGGTTCAAGAGCACACACCAGACACAGCCTCTGCCCTAGAAGAACGTACAGGCCTGTCTTTTCCTCATTTGTACCTCCGGGTTTCCACAAACAGATCTCAATCAGGCCAGAAACAGGTGATCCCCTTATTAGCTGTCGTTTTACTTCAAGATATAATTTGCCTATAAGGATTCAAAATGGTTCAGCAAAGGCATCCAAAATCACCAAGGAATAAACAATTCTCAGAGCTGTTCCAATGTTATGTGGCAGCCTGGGGGGGAGGGGAGTTTAGGGGAAAGTAGATACATGTATATGTGTGGCTGAGTCCCTTTGCTGGCCACCAGAAACTATCACAACATTGTTAATCGGCTATATTCCAATATAAGATAAAAAGTTAAAAAAAACTATCAGAGCTGATCAATAGAAATGTTATGCAAGATGATAGCTGATTTTAAATTTCTATCAGCTGCATTTTAACACGTGAAAACAGGTAAAATTAATTTTATTTAACCCTAAGATATCTAAGCTACTATCACTTCAACATGTAATCAATATAGAGATGTCTTGTGCTCTTTTTCTACTCAGTCTTTGAAATCTGATGACTATCTTACAACACACCTTGGTTTGGACTAGCCACAGTTAAAGTGCTCAACAGCCACTCGTAGCCAGTGGCGACTGTCCTTATCAGCGGAGAGCTAGATGAATACAGTTTATGTCAACTCAGCAAGCGGAAGCTGACTTTTCAAGCATGTCCCTGGCAGAAGCGGGAAACACCAGGAGACTAGACTCCTGAGGAGTGACCAGTCAGGAGTGAAGCATCTTGAGAACAGATGCCACCTTTTTACCCTCAGGATGGGGCCCAGAGCCTCGGCCCAGAGAGGGACAACTGGCAGAAGTGTGCAGAGTAAACAAGTGAACGTGCAAGTTATCTGGAGTCCACTCACTCTGTCCTTGCTTCCCCTCGGCCCTCTTCAAATCTCACCTGACCAGACCCTCATCATAACATGCTCCTCTCTATCATGATCACTAAGGACAGTGAGGACATGTGAAGGAGATCTTAATCTGCTGTGATATATACTGTTCAGATTTCTTTAGGGAGAAAATAAAATGATCTCCTCCCCTGCTCCTCTGATTTTTAAAAGATGACTAGATTTTAAGAAGATGCATACCCAAATCACAATGAGATACCACTTCACACTTCCTATGATGGCTGTTACAAAAATAACAATAATAATTGTAGGCCAGGATGTGGAGAAATTGGAACCTCTACATTACTTGTAGGAATGTAAAATGGTCCCGCCATTGAGGAAGACAATTTGGCAGTTCCCCGAAAAGCTAAACCTAGGATTGCTATATGACCCAGTGATTGCACTTCTAGGTATACACCTGAAAGAACTGAAAAGAGGGACTTGAACAGACAGTACACTAATGTTCACTACGGCACTATTCACAATAGCCAAAAGGTGAAAACAACCAACAATATGGCTATTTACTTCTCCTGTTCTGTTATCAGTCCCCGTGGAATATTTAGTGATTATGTTATTATACTGGCCTAAAGTTAGGCCTGTTTTATTGGCCTCACGTTTCAATTCAAACGTTTAAAAAGCAAGCAAAGGCCAGAACCCCCTCACAAATGTGAAGTGGTCACAGAACTGGTCTTGAAGATACTGATGACAAAAAATCACCTTGGGGTTTTCTGCAAACTTCTTCTTGGCCACTTTCCGAAGACTTTCCTCAATTCCCTTTCTAGATTTTGCCAGGATGTCCTCTGTTTGGTCCACCAACACTACTGTGTGGCCAGTTGCTGCAGCAACCTAGAACAACAACAACAACAAAAAGCAAGAAAACATAAAATTAAAAAAAAAATTAGTAGATAGGAATTCTCTGCAGTCCAGTGGTTAGGACTTAGCACTCTCACTGCTAGGGCCTGAGTTCAGTTCCTAGTTGGGGAACTAAGATCCTGCAAGCCGCTCAGCGCAGTCAAAACCAAGAAATAAAACTCAGTAGAGTTTCATATTCTACATGAACTCGAGCACTACTCCACTCAAAATACCACATAAACATAAAAATAAGCCAACAGTAATTAAACACACACTTCTTCTCAGGCACTGCTTTAAACCCTTAACATGGATGACAACAATTCTCCAAACAACCTTACGAGATTAAGAGATGTGCCCACAGTCACACAACTGGTGTCTGGAAACACATTTGGAGAGGGTTCATGCTCGATGTACCTAAATTGTTTGCACAATGTCACTTACACTCACACCAGCTTTCCTTCCGAGAGTCGGAAATTTTGGCACTGGCCAGGTAGAGGGTGCCTGTGTGACCAGCCCCAATAAAAATTCTTGGCTCTGGATCTCTAATGAGCACCCCTGGTAGACATTTCACAGGACCTGTCATAACTTGCTGCTGGAGGAATTAAGCGTGTCCTGTGTGGCATCAGCAGGAGAGGACTCGAGAAGCTGGCCCCTGGTTTCCTCCAAACCTTGCCCCATGTGACTCTCCCCTTTGCTGATTCTGTCCTGCATCCTTTCGCTATAATAAATTATAGCCATGATGGTGACTATATGCCGATCCTGGGCTTCCCTGGTGGCTCAGATGTTAAAGAACCTGCCTGCAATGTGGGAGACCCTGTGTCAGGAAGAACCCCTGGAGAAGGGAATGGCAACCCACTCCAATATTCTTGCCTGGAGAATTCCATGGACAGAGGAGCCTGGCAGACTACAGTCCATGGGCTCACAAACGGTCAGACAGGACTGAGCAACTAACATTGAGAGAGGTGAGAAAGTCACCAAATCTGGAGAAGTGGGGCGAATTTGGTGGGGAACGCTGACATAGAAAATAAGGAAACAAACCTCAGATTTCAGATGCATCTAATGATGAAACTGAACTGCTCAGAGACAGGCACCCCTGAGGAGCAACAGCTGAAGGGAGGTGTGATGACCACCGGTGGGGTACTTTGTCCGCAAGGGGGCAAGCAGAGGTGCTGGCTTGGGGACCTTCCATTTTTGTCTCAGCTCCTCTGTGTGGCAGTCCCTCTGGAATAACACAAGTGATTTTCACCTTGTTCCTCTTAACCTCTGACCTAGTTCATCGTTTGAATAGGCCAGACAGGATTCCTCAGATTCCTCCCTGCCCAGTCGCAATAAGCTTTCCCTCACTTCACTTCCAGCATCACTCAGCCTTTTTTGCCCTCAGAGAGTTGGGGAGGAAAATTCAAGCACATTTGGAACAAGAGAAAAAGCTGAAGGCAACAGAGAAAGACAGCAGAGGGACTTCGCTGGTGGTTCAGTGGCTAGGACTCGGTGCTTCCCCTGCAGGAGGCACATCTTCAATCCCAGGTTAGGGAACTAAGATCTCAGAAGCTACAGCGAGTGGTCAAAGAAATAAAAACAGAAAGTTAAAGCAGTGTCCTTTTGTTTTGAAACTTTAAAATCCCACTGAGAAAACACAGGTGGAGGGGGCAGGACACTCATCAATACAAAGCTCCGTATGTCGGGTGTCAAAGAAAATAAAAGCCGCATGGTGAAGAACTCTGTCAGGAATCAGATCTCAGAAGGCTGGGTACACCTCCTGTACCCAGAAGGAGGAGTACACTTGGAAGACGCCATTTTCTCAAGGAATAAGGTATTAAGCTTAGAGAGGTGGAGCAGAGTCAGTGAGGGAGGTGGGATCAAGCCATCTCCCTAGAAAGCCATTTGCAGAGTTACTATAATCATGTTTGACTGTGACAGTCACATAGCATCTTTGGTTATGTTGCAGATAAGCTATAACGCTATCCCCTTAAGGTTACTTTTTTAAGAAACTGCAAACAGAACCAAACCAAGAGATGAAGCAACTCTCAAAAATTCAAGTGAACCAAGACAGGCTTACAAGAACACTAAAATTCAACTGAGAAAATCCGTGGCCAAGAAGTATTTTCAGCCTAAATGAGGACTTACCCAAAGTCCTCTGATAAACACCCCCCGCTCCCCTACCCCCACTCCCGCCCATAAGGAGACTGCGCAATTCAGTCATTGCTTTTCTTCATCCTGCGTCTGCATGAGCACACTGGAGATGATACAGTATGCAGACACCAGCCAAAATCAGCTATTAAATCAAAGCCCTCTAGGCAATGTTCTAGAAGAGCAAAGTGCACATGTCAAATGATCCATGTCAAAGTTACTGTGTGTGTAAAATGTCTGTTTACCTTCTCATATCAACCAGAATATACAGGAGGTGTAAGGAGGGGCCAAGTCTCAGAACGGTAGTAGACAGACCTTCCCAGCGTGTCACCGATCACATCCTCACTCTGCAAAATGTCCCTCAGCCCCATAGCACCTCAATGGTCTTTACAGAGGCTGCTCTCATAGGAACTTAGCTTAACTGTTTTCCCTAATTCAATTGCCTTGAACATTTTCTACAATTTTGGGATCTTCAAAATCCTAGACTAGTATTTCTGGTCTAGTGAGAAAGCAATAATTGTATACTCTAAATGGTTATCCCTTTAAACACTTTCTATTTCAGCTTTCCTTACCTTGGTTTACTCATAAAGCTTCAATAAAATATGAAGGAAATCTTATGGCATTGCTATTCCATAGGCAGAAAAAGATATTTCAGTTTAAACCCAAAGTAGACATGGCTAGTGGGGAATTTCCTGGCAGTCCAGCGGTTAGGACTCTGGGCAGATTTCACTGCCATAGCCTTTGTTCAAACTCTGGTCAGGGAACTAAGATCCCACAAGCTGCATGGCATGGCCAAACAAACTACAACAACAACAAACCCCACCCAAAGTGGATACAATTAAGACTGGAGAAAATATAGATGAAAAAGATAAATTTAAATTCTTGAAATATTATCCATTTTATGATGAAGTTCTTGGTTACATAGCAATAAACTACCATTTCAGCACAACTTCAAGTAATTTCAATGAAAACAGTATTTTCATTCTACCCACCTGCAGACAGCAACCCAATCCAATCTAAAGAACTTCCCTTACAATCATTTTTTTTTTTTGCAGACATACCCAAGAGACACAAGGTTGGCAACATATTGAGGGTAACTTCCTGTCCTGTTCATCTTCACAAACCCAGTGCCTGGTCCATGGTGGTGAGAGGGTAATAGGCAGGAAGACCAGGGGTCTCCAAACAGAGGAAATAGGCTGCAAGTGTCAGACTTTTTTTCTCTCTCTTATGCGGTAGGAGGAAACAAACGTTAGATTTTTTTCCCCTTCTCTATACAAATTTAAAAAGGGGTTTCTTTTAAAATTCTTTGTTGCCATGACAACATGTGGTTCTACCTGCACTTAACTTTTCTCAAACCTTGAGCTAACCAATGTGTTTTTCCTATGGAAATATTTGTCTTAAGCTGTGTTAATGAACTATGTATTTACTGTTGCCTAATGGCCCCAGACAACTCACCTTGTGCCAATGTTATGTCAAAATGCATGTTGCGGGTGAGGGGCTTGGTGCCAGTCTCTGAGTTTTGAGATGTTTCCTTTCTCCAATTAGCAGACTGCTAGTAGCTATATAATATCTGGCTAAAGACTAGCAGGGGGGCACTCTTTCTGCCCCCTTCTGATGTCTATGTCAGAAGCTTTCTCTGTCTCTTGTATACTTTAATAAAGCTTTATTACACAAAAGCTCTGAGCGACCAAGCCTCGTCACTGGCCCCGGAAAAAAGGATAGAATTCTTCTCCTCCAGAGGCCAAGAATCTCAGCATCTTTCGTGGCTCAACAACAACCTTTCAGTGGGCACTCAATGTATATTTGCTGAATAAGTAAATGAACAAACAAACCAGAGGTAGCCCACTGCCTGGTATGTATCAGATACCTGACAACATTTCCATGGGATGAGTCCAATGTTCTGATTTTATTCATCTACTCCAAGTGGGGTTGGTATTCCTCCCTACTGTTAGGTGTCTAACGGGCTATCATCGAGATCGAGTGAGGATGCAGGCAGCCTGTCCCTTGTCCCCATGCAATCCATGTCAGACCTGAAAGCTACATGACTGCATCCCAGACTGGCTCAATAAGCAGATGCGACCTTAAGCATGGCCAGTAATTAGATCTTCACTCAGAGCTTCAGCTACACGCTGGTTTGAAGGCTAAAGCCAGAAAAAACTTAACAAGAAGTGCTATGTTTTTCTTGGAAGCCAAGTAATTGTACTAGGATAGACAAACAATCTGGACAGTGGGGAAGCCTTCAAATAGTTTGGGTGAAAAAATGCAGATTATTAGAAAATGCTTTACACCAAATGACCAAGGGCCACACAAAAACTTTGGCTTCTCTGAGGTGAGCACTCTTGCCCCACCACCCCAACACCTGAGCTCCCCTGGGGTAGAGAGGAACCACCCTTACGGCAGCATGCTGGGCACAGCTCTGCATTCATTCCCTTCACTACTACTGCCTCCTCTCAACTCAACAACCATGTAGTGCCTGTTCCAGACCCCGGGATAAGGTGATGAACAAAACAAATCCCCTGCTTTCAGAGAGCTTTCACTCCTCATAAATTATCCTATTTGGTCTTCATAATAGCCTTTGGGGGAGGCACAAAGTCTGGATGTGAGGGGCTTTGAAGCTAGGCCTGCCTGTATCCCGAGCTCACATGCTGGCTGTTGACCCTGAAAGGCATGGCTGGTTCGGAGGGGAACAGTCTGAAACAGCTCTGAAGTGGGCTAGAGCCAGACTCTGGAGCCTGTCTACCAACTATGAGACAGAAAAATTCCTTAACTCTCATAGGCTGTCTCCTCATGTAAAATTGGAGCAGAAGAATTGTTGAGAGGATCAAAAGAGTTAATACATGTTGAGAGGATTAAAAGAGTTAGCACAGTAGAACAGCTGAGAGGATTAAGGGTTAAAGAACATGTGATATGCTAGGCACCCAGAACAGTGCCCAGGATATCACAACAGCATAATGATTTTATTCTAGGCAGGCCCCTTCTTCCATCTATAAGAGTCCAAGGCCTAATAATAGATCCAGGTACTGCCTCTAAAGGAAACCATTTTACTTTGCCTTTAAAATTACATCTTCGGATCTCACGACTTGCCCCCTTTCTGGTTTTCATTTCCAGGTCTTCTTTTCTGTGTCCCTACATTTTTACAAACAGGTTAGGATCGCTCTTCATTTAGAAAGAATGTTTAAAAAGCAGGGGGAACACCCACAAACTTCCTTAGCCACCTGAAGCTGACCTTTGCTTCACTACAAAAGTCCTTTAATCACTGGGGGACACAGCTGTATGTGGAGCACCAGCACCGCTGAATGCAAGTACACATCAGAGGTCTTCTAAGCGTTAAAGCCAATGCCTGTTCTTTGGCCTCATCTTGCTACTTTTCCACGGCCCTACACACTGCCAACTTAAGCCTTCTTTTTTTGAAATTCTCTTATTTCTTATTTCTATCTGTTCCTTTCAGCTATATTAATTCTCTATATCTTCTCAAACAAAGGTATCTTTCAAGGTTCTGCCTTCAGGATTCTTCTCCTCTGTCTTTACTCTTTTCTTTCTGGAACATTAATCATTCTCATAATTCCAGCTAGGTGTGAAACCAGCATATTCTGTCCTAAGCTACAGTCTGTACCATGTGCGTGCATGCTAGGTTGCTTCGGTCATTTCCGACTCTGTGATCTTATGGACTGTAGCCCATCAGGCTCCACGTCCATGGGATTCTCCAGGCAAGAATACTGAAGTGGGTTACCAGGCCCTCCTCCAGAGGATCTTCCCGACCGAAGGATCGAACCTGTGTCTCTTACATCTCCTACATTGGCAGGTGGGTTCGTTACCACTGAGCCACCTGGGAAGCCTGCAGTCAATACCTTGTGACCCTAAAACCAGTTCTCTTGACCTCCATTAATGTTACCACTATCCTGAGGGTCACAAGAGTTGCTGGACAAGACTTTTTTCTTTACCTCCACCCTAATTACATCCAAAGAAGTTCTATCCATCACTTAAGGCCCATTTCAAAAGCTACCCTCTCCAAATGAATGTCCTTTTTCTTGTTTTAATACCTTAGAGCTAGATTTTTACTGCTGTTACTATGCTGCTTTACACCAAAGTCAATGGCGTCATGTGGTCTCTGCTCTTAGATCTGACTCTCTTAATGGCAGACATTGATCTGGCCCTTGTGTCCCCTGGCACTCATCACCTGTACATGGTGCTTGTCCCATAACTAACTGCTCAATACCAGGTGCTGAGAGCAGAGTGACCCAAGCCTGTGGTCTCCCCCATCCCCATCACACTGCTCCTTGTGCCGCTTCCTGGCTCCACAACCCTGCCCTGAGGTTCCCTCCACCAGGAAGTGCCTCTACCTCACTGATGCCAACTCATAATCGAACAGAGAGGGCCTCTCTCCCTTGGTGAAAGCGCTCTCAACCTCTAGCACAAGTAGTCACTCCTTTGTGCCTCTACTGATTTACAGATACAGCAGGTCCTTCCTGCAGGACCCTCAATACAGAAAGGAAACAGTGTGGAGCTGGTGAGAGTCACAGCTACCAATGATCACTCAGTTATGTTAACAGTAGCCCAAACCCCAGGACATGAACATAAGAGAGAAATAAAAAACAAATGGTTGTAAGCAATTTCAAGTTGTAAAAATCTCACAAATTTTAGAATAAAGGTCATAAACCAATGAGGATGTAGGATAAATTCCAGATGTGAAAGATAAATTAGACATGGAAAAGTTAACTAACACCAGCTTTTGATGACGAAATCAAAATACTGAATAATAGCTAGAGACCTTTTCAAAAGACCTGCCACATCATCCATTTCTTCAGAATCTGAAGTAGCTGTTACCACAAAGCCCAACATAGGGTAGTTCTGTCATACTCCAAACTTCAGTCCAACCAAAATTTCCAGTAAATGCAAATTTCATATACATATATGTAGTGCAGTTCCATACATATGCCTTTCTTTAAACATATACTTTTTAATGTTCCTTTTTCCTTACCTAAGAAGAAATATCCTATATATCTATAACATCATATTTTAAGTGTCTAAAGGTCATATCTTAAGGTAAGGTACTTAACCCAGTAAAACTTTCATCTGTATCAGGTGACATCCCAGATATGATAAGCAGGCCATCTGTGCCTTCATGACAGTTAGCTGTTCATACTTCTACCTCCTCTGGATGGTGAGCAATTCAAGAGCAACCACATACTACCTCTCACCCGCCTCAATGCCTAGCACAAAGGTACACTTATCTTTGTGAAAAGAATGCATGAATAATAGATCTAGTTTTTAAAAGCTTCAATTCGTGAATTATCTTGGGAATAAGTTCTCAAGAAATCATAACTGGTTTTGCTACTAGAAACTCTTTATAACAAATTTTACACAATCAAGTTATTAATAGAATTATGAAAAATCACACACAAAAAAGGATAGGAAAAAAAAAGACTAACTGGATTCTTTAGTCAAATACCAAATTTAAAAAAAATACCACAAAAATATCTCTATTATTTTGTTTGGGCAGAACAACCATTTTCTGGCACTGGTGGTGGAGATGCCTGGCAAAAGGGGAACTAGAGGGCAACTGCCGTGTAATATGACCACCTCTGTACTTTCAAAACTGGATTTATGCTTAATTTCCTCCAGCATGTCAATATGTCCTATACCATTTATCAAAGGGGCTATGGGCAAAGAGACACACAGACCCTGTGTGTGCCCATCCATCTGTGAGGGACATGCGTGAGCCAGGTCAGGGATGGCTGCAGACACACAACACAGGTTTCCCTCCAATGTAGCTTTATTCTCTATCACAGTAGGGAGAGAGTGAGAGGCACCTTAGTTTCTCAACTACTGCAAGGTCAGAGAGAGAGAAAAGTATTTACTGTTCAGCTTTATTAGCTACAGATAGTCAAGATCATCAATTACTAGAGCAGGAAAATCAGTGCAACAGTTTTCAGACTTTTTAGCCATGAAATTGTTCCTCCTAAGAATGTATACAGAAGAGCAATACATAAAGCACAGGTCAGGGGAGAGGGGTTTGGGAACCACCGGAACCGCACTGAACTCCTAACCCTAAAGTCCACCCGAGTGTAGTGTAAAAACCTCTGATCTAGTCAGACCTACTATGATGGCTGCTGCCGCTGCTGCTAAGTCGCTTCAGTCGTGTCCGACTCTGTGCGACCCCAGAGACGGCAGCCCACCAGGCTCCCCCGTCCCTGAGATTCTCCAGGCAAGAACACTGGAGTGGGTTGCCATTTCCTTCTCCAATGCATGAAAGTGAAAAGTAAAAGCGAAGTCACTCAGTTGTGTCCAACTCTTCGTGACCCTATGGACTGCAGCCTACCAGGGTCTTCCGTCCATGGGATTTTCCATGCAAGAGTACTGGAGTGGGGTGCCATTGCCTTCTCCGACTATGATGGCTATTATTTTAAAAAAAGAAACAAAAACAAAAAACATAAAATAAGTGTTAGCAAAGATATGGAGAAACTGGAACTCCTGCACACTGCTGATGCAGCCCCTGTGGAATATGCTATAAGAGTTCCTCAAAATACTAAAAATAATTACCATATTATCCAGGAACTCCACTTCTGGATATATATCCAAAAGAACTCTAACACAGACTTAGAAGCAAGACTCTAACATAGCTGCAGACCATGTTCATGCCAGCATCCAAAATAACCAAAAAGTGGGAGCAGCCCAAGTGTCCACTGACAGATGAACGGGCAAACAAAATGTGCTACAGACATGCAGCGGAGTATGACTCCATTAAAAATATCCTGATGTAATATTATTCCTCAAAAAGGAAAGAAATTCTGGCACATGCTACAACATAGATGAACCTTTAAGATTTTTAGATGAAATAAAGCAGTCACAAAAGGACAAATACTGAGTGATTTCTCTCATACGAATAATCTAGAACAGTCAAATTCATAGAGACTGAAAGTAGAATGATGGCTGCCAGGGGCTAGGGGAAGGAGAGATGGGAAATTATTATTTAAAGGGCATGTACTTAAATGTCACTGAACTGTACATTTTTTTAACGTGCATATTTTCAGTTTTATTAGACAAATGCCAAAGCATTTCCCAAATAGTTACACTAATCTATTGATATAGTCCCACCAACAACAGGAAATATGAACTTCCTGTTGCTCCATATCCTTACCAACACTTGGTATTATCAGATTTTTCAAATTTTTCCAAGCTGATGTGTGTGTTTAGTATTTATTTGTAGTTTTATTTTTTTTTTGTTTAATTGTAGGCTAGTTACTTTACAATATTGTAGTGGTTTTTGCCATACATTGACATGAATCAGCCATGGGTGTATATGTGTTCCCCATCCCATCCCTCTGGGTCATCCCAGTGCACCAACCCTGAGCACCGTCTCATGCATCGAACCTGGACTGGCAATCTGTTTCACATATGATAATATACATGTTTCAATGCTATTCTCTCAGATCATCCCACCCTCACCTTCTCTCACTGAGTCCAATAGACTGTTCTATACATTTGTGTCTCTTTTGCTGTCTCGCATATAGGGTTATCGTTACCATCTTTCTAAATTCCATATATATGCGTTAGTATATTGTATTGGTGTTTTTCTGACTTACTTCACTCTGTATAATAGGCTCCAGTTTCATCTACCTCATTAGAACTGATTCAAATGTATTCTTTTTAATGGCTGAGTAATATTCCATTGTGTATATGTACCACAGCTTCCTTATCCATTCGTCTGCTGATGGGCATCTAGGTTGCTTCCATGTCCTGGCTATTGTAAACAGTGCTGCGATGAACATTGGGGTACACATGTCTCTTTCAATTCTGGTTTCCTCGGTGTGTATGCCCAGCAGTGGGATTGCTGGGTCATATGGCAGTTCTATGTCCAGTTTTTTGAGGAATCTCTACACTGTTCTTCATAGTGGCTGTACTAGTTTGCATTCCCACCAGCAGTGCAAGAGGGTTCCCTTTACCCCACACCCTTTCCAGCATTTATTGTCTGTAGATTTTTGGATAGCAGCCATTCTGACCGGCGTGAGATGGTACCTCATTGTGGTTTTGATTTGCATTTCTCTGATAATGAGTGATGTTGAGTATCTTTTCATGTGTTTGTTAGCAGTCTGTATGTCTTCTTTGGAGAAATGTCTGTTCAGTGAACTGTACATTTTTAAAGTAAGTTTTACTTTACATATTTTTTTTTTTACCTCATACAACACACAAAAACCTTTAATCCAACATACCTTCATTTTACTGAGAAAAGCAGCAGCAACTAAAGCAAAAATATTATTCACCTAAGATCACGTATCTATCCAAAACATAATTCTGTAAAAGGTACTTCTGTCTAGATTACTAACTAAGCTTTTCAATGGCTCCTGGTGATCACAAAATAAAAGCTCCTACACATGGCATGCAAGGCCCTCCAGGAAAGGGATCCACCTCCTCTCCAGACACACTGCTCACTGTTGCCAGAGACCACTGCAAGGCGTGTAGGTGCCTACATCTGCTATCACCTCTCACCTCCAGGCCTCTGTACTGTCCATGCCTTCTCCCCAACTTCCCCTCATTAACTAAGCCCAAGTATCACTTCCAGATACCAAGCATCACGACCCCCAAGATCCTCTTGGTCCCAAGCAAGGAGTCCTCCATGTTCTAGTAATACCCCTGCATATCCTTACCACTGTACCCACCACACTGTGTTACGAGCATCTGTTTAAGTGCCATCTCCCCTACTCCTGTGCTTAGTGCTTAGTCCCTCAGTCATGTCCGACCTTTGTGACCCCACAGACTAGCCTGCCAGGCACCTCTGTCCACGGGGATTCTCTAGGCAGAAATACTGGAGTGGGTTGTCGTTTCCTACTCCAGGGTATCTTCCCAACTCAGGAATCGAACCCAGGTCTCCCACATTGAAGGCAGATTCTTTACTGTCTGAGCCACCAAGGAAGCCCAAGAATGCTGGAGTGGGTAGCCTATCCCTTCTCCAGGGAATCTTCCCGACACAGGAATCGAACCAAGGTCTCCTGCATTGCAGGTGGATTTCTTTCTAGCTGAGCTACCAGAGAAGCCCCTCCTCCTGGATTCTGACTAAATGAGACCCACATCAAGACATACTATAATTAAAATGTCAAAAGTTAAAGATTAATATTGCAAAATATTAAAAGCATCAGGAAAAAACCAACTTGCTACACACAAGGGAATCCCCAATAAGACCAACAGCAGAAACATTGTAGGCCAGAAGGGAGTGGCACAATGTATTCAAAGTTCCGAAAACAAAAACAAAAACTTCCAACCAAGAATATTCTCCCTGGCAAAGCTCAGAGTGAAGGAGTTCATCACTACTAATCTGTATTACAAGAAATGTTAATGGGACTTCAAGCTGAAAAGAAAGGGCACTAATTAGTAACAAGAACATATATGAGAGAATAAATCTCACTAGGAAGGTAAACATATATAACAAAGGTAGTAGATTAATCATTTATAAAGCTAGTATGAATGTTAAAAGACACAAAAGCAGTTAAAAAAAAAAAACTATGATTACTATAATTAGTTAAGGGGTTGTTGTTGTTGTTCAGTCACCCAGTCGTATCCAACTCTGTGCGACCCCATGGACTGCAGCACACCAGGCCTCCCTGTCCCTCACCATCTCCCACAGTTTGCCCAAGTTCATGTCCATTGCATCGGTGATGCCATCCAGTCATCTCATCCTCTGATGCCCTCTTCTCCTTCTGCCCTCAATTTTTCCCAGCATCAGGGACTTTTCCAATGAGTCAACTGTTCACATCAGATGACCAAAATACTGGAGCTTCAGCATCAGCCCTTCTAACGAGTATTCAGGGTTGATTTCCCTTAAGGTTGACTGGTTTGATCTCCTTGCTGTCCAAGGGGTTCTTAGGAGTTTTCTCCAGCACCACAGTTTGAAGGCATCAATTCTTTGGTATTCTGCCTTCTTTACAGTCCAGTTCTCACAACCCTATGTGACCACTGGGAAGACTATAGCCTTGACTATACAGACCTTTGTCAGCAGAGTAATGTGTCTGCTTTTCAACACACTGTCTAGGTTTGTCATCACTTTCCCACCAAGAAGCAGTTGTTTTCTGATTTCATGGCAGCAGTCACCATCTGCAATGATTTTAGAGCACAAGAAGAGGAAATTTGTCACTACTTCCACCTTTTCCCCTTCTACTTGCCATGAAGCAATGAGGCTGGATGCCATGATCTTAGCTTTTTTAATATTTAGTTTTAAGCTGGCTCTTTCACTCTCCTCCTTCACCCTCATCAAGAGGCTCTTGAGTTCCTCTTTGCTTTCAGCCATTAGAGTGGTATCATCCGCATATCTGAGGTTGTTGATGTTTCTCCTGCCTATCTTGATCCCAGCTTGTAACTCATCCAGTTCAGCATTTCTCATGATGTGCTCAGCGTATAGGTTAAACAAACAGGTTGACAGCAGACAGCCCTGTTGTAATCCTTTCTCAATCTTGAACCAATCCGTTGTTCCATACAGTGTTCTAATTGTTGCTTCTTGACCTGTGTACAGATTTCTCAGGAGACATATAAGATGGGCTGGTATTCCCATCTCTTTAAGAGCTTTCCACAGTTTATTATGATCCACACAGTCGAAGGCTTTAGCACAGTCGATGAAACGGAGGTAGATGTTTTTCTGGAGTTCCCTAGCTTTCTCTATGATCTAGCAAATGTTGGCAATTTGACCTCTGGTTCCTCTTCCTTTTCTAAATCCAGCATGGACATGTAGAAGTTCTTGGTTCACATAATGCTGAAGCCTAGCATGCAAGATTTTAAGCATGATCTTACTAGCATGAGAGATGAGTGCAATTGTCCGATGGTTAGCACATTCTTTAGCACTACCCTTCTTGGGAATTGGGATAAGAAAAGGTCCAGTCCTGTGGCCACTGCTAGGTCTTCCAGATTTGCTGACATACTGAATGCAACACCTTGATGGTATCATTCTTTAGGGTTTTGAATAGTTCTACTGGAATAGAATAGTTAAGGGATACACAAGATAAAAAAGTGTGAAATGTGACATCAAAAACATAAACCAAGGAGGGTTATTAATGTTGAGCTTCAGAATAGGATCAAACTTCAGTTGTTATTAAATCAAATACAGACTGTTATACATACAAGTTACTATATGTTAGCCTTATGGTAACCACAAAGAAAATTAAAGTCAATGCAGGAAATTGAAGATATCTGAAATACATATAAGAATTCACAATCAGAATTCATAAACATTTCCTACAAATCAATTAGGGGAAAATGTACAATACAATAGTAAAACAGGAATGAAATCTAATAAGACATTATATAAGAAATATATGGCCAATAAACATATGAAAAGGGGTTCACCTCATCAGTAAACAGGAAATTCTAATAAAAATACAATGAAATATCACTAAACCCACTAGAATGACTAAAGGAATAACAACATAATCCTATAGAGCAAGGAGGACCTTCATACCCTGATGGCAGAACTCTAAACTGACATATAACCACTTTGGAAAACTGTTCAGCATTATCTACTGAAGTTGAATATATTCGTATTTTGTAATCCAGCAGTTTCACCCTAGAGAAACATCCACACATGTGTATCAAAAGACAGGACTATGACTGTGGATAGCAACAGTGCTGTTAGGGTTGACTCTAATAGGTCTAGAATTAGCCTGAGTAGTTCTGCTAAAGTTCCAGCATCACAATGACCCCTGGTCAAGGCATGAAACCTACTGCTTTACAGTGTTGCTTTGTAACATTAAGAAGTTTGGGGGTGGTTTGTATCAGCTTATCAACACTGTTGATGAGTGATATTGATGATTCACACCTGATTTTTAAAATTACATTATTAAAGGTTCTTACTTAGAGAAGAATTTCACATGTCTTGGATGCAAGGAAACCAATCACACTCATTTTTCTCAAATTAATCAACGAATCATTCTCAACTTTCTGAGGAGATGGCAGTGGAAGAGTAGATCACAAAAATAAGTGATCTTTTTTCATCTCCCATAGGTATTTTATATTTTCAATAAATAAGGAGGACTTTCCCTGGCACTTTAACTTGAGTGCCAATAATCTGAATCAACCCATTGAAGACCCATTGAGGACTTATATGATAGTTTTATATGATAGTGACTACAAGACCTCGAAGACAAGAAGTCTGCAACGGAAAAAAAAATGTATTTGAAGGCTATGTCCTCAACTCCATGACTTCTCTAGCTTTGGTGGAAAGCAGGCTTAGCCAGAGGGAAATATTTTTGGACAAGGATGCTTCAGAGCTATAAAAATAGGCCCAGTAAATAGCACACTTGTCAAAATGCCCGAGTACTCCAGTCACAGGGCCAAGGAAACATGCCAAGCAGAAGCGTGCTGGATTTCTATATTTTTGCAAACATACCACTAGAGTTGAAGCCCCTTCTCTGAATTATTACTTGAGTGATCAATTTGTGAGAATTGCAGCAACTGGTCCAGTGAGGGGTTCCATGTGCCCTTACACCACAGGAGGGCTGCATTTCAACATTACATTCTCTCTGAAAACTGCTGAGTTGTATGTACCTTCTGCCACAACCAAATTCTGACTTCTCGATACCCAAAGGAAGTGTTCATCCAGAATAAGTACACTGAGTCACTGCTCCCCCTGAGGCTGCTGCACCTCTGCATTAAGACCTGCCCTTGGGTTCTCAGGACTTGATCCAGGAAGGAAAAAAGTCATAAATCAGTTGCATCTCCCAGAGCTGGCAAGTCTGGGTTCATGATTATCTCTGGTTATGCAATGCCTTGAACTTTGCCATCAATACAAGTTGTGTTCACTTACTTTAACAATCAGAAAAAGGCATTCAGTTGAAGCGTTCAACCACCACCACAGCTGGTTTATACTTAAAACTGTTAAGTACATTGGTTGGCCTCTTTTTTTAACTTAGATTTTTATATTTAAAAAAGTATTTCTAAAAAGCCAAAGGAATGTGCCTCTGTTTTTAAATGAGTCTATTAAATACACAATTTTTAAAAAATTTAATAAGCATCTGGGTTTGGTGATGGAGAGAAAAAATAACTTCTCTTCCTGGACCCTCCACTCCCATCTCCCACAAATTCTGGAAAGGAGATGGGATAGATGGACACATCAGTGGCATCAACCAGCTCTGTTATATTAAGAATCTCTGAAGGACGTTGACAGAATGGACACTTTCCGAGTAGAGAAGAGAGCTGCAAATCCTAACTATTCTCTAGGAAGATTAATATGGCAATGGTTATTAGGATGAGGGTTTTTTCCTCTATTAGATTCTGCTGAAATGAACCGATTAAGATGCTTCCTCAATCATCCAGTATCAATCCTTGTTCTAAGAATTAGAAAGGAGAGAACAAGGGCAGGGGCACACCTCAGAGCTTCTGCAGAATGGTGGACACTCTGACAGCAACCCCGTCTTCAGAGTGCATGAGGTGGCCACAAGGTCAACAGTGGCAATCACAGAGGGAGGAAGCTCTCTGGGAAAGCTGGAGAGAACAAAGAAGTCATGCCAGGGGAGCCTGAGTCTCTTATGGGCAGAAAGATGGTAGCAGAGGATGGAGATCATCAGCTGAATCTGGAGCTGAAGAGAGGACAAGCTGCTAACTGTTGACTCCAGACACCCACAGATCTCCTTGCCCATGGAGGCCACACTTCTCCCCAAAAGACAGCAGAGGCCAAAACATACAGGTAGAACTGTGGTCATCTCAGCCACAGGAATCTCCAGCCAGCAGAACAGTAAGTGAAAGACCTGAGTTCCAGCCTCAGCTCTGCCTCTGACCCTTGAGCCCAGGTGACAGCTCTGCTGGGATGATTATTGTAATGGTCACATGAAAGGACAGAGACATTCAAGTACTTAGAACAGAAAAAAAAGTGCCCCAAAAAAACCCCCCACACATCTGTAGTGTTTTTTTAAGTGCCAGGCTCAGATTTAAATGCTCTCTGAGTATGAACTTACTGTAATAGCCAAATATGAGTCAAGAAAGCACTAAGATTATCTCTCAACAACCCATACAATTAGTCTTAAAATCTTTAGAATTGTTTGAACTCTCCCAAGCTCACTATCAGATCTTCAAGCATTCCTAAAAGAATCTAAAATAAGAGAAGTCATCACCAGATTAGAGCTGATGGATCTACACTACATAAAAGCAGCTAACAATTATTAAACAGTTTCCACTGAACACACTAGTACAGTTCTAAGCACTTAGCTCATTTCCTCCCTCAGAACACTGAGACAAGTAACATTATTTGTTGATAAGGGAAGAAGCAGAGAGAGGTTAAGAGACTCGCTCAAGATTCCCACAGCCAGGAGGAGCAGGGCTGGAACCCAACTCTAGCAGGCACCTTACAACCTGCTCATTTTCAATCACTCTCAGCAGAAACCATCACACATTCAGCATAACTTGGAGGAAGATAACAGCACAGCGACCAGTAGCATCACCTGCCTATGGTTCCAGGAGAGCTAGGCAGTGAGGTACGTGCCTAAGGCAGACCTGGGGAGAAGAGTGCCGGGAGCCAGCCCACGAGATCCCGCCCATGACCGAGTCACGAGGAAGAGGACTGATTTGAGCAGAGCTTCTCAGCCCTCAGGGATTCTCGGAAGGCTGCCTAAGCGCTCACCTTAAAGACGATATCTGTCTTTCTGATGTTTGCTATAATAAACCTCTTCTTATTTTCTGTGACTTAGGCAAAAGGCTTTTCCTGATTCTCTTCTAAAATAGATCATTCTGAAACCTCAATCGACAAGGCCCCTGAACGGTAGCACCTTAATAAAATTATCTAGGATATAGAATATGCTAATCTAAATTCCTCTTGCTAGCATATTAGTTTGTTTAATAAATGTACCTGTGCCTTTGGAGCTGATGGGCATAACAGCTCCTTAACAATAAACAATACTGACAGCCTCCACACAAAAAGCCCCAATGGGCACAGAGCCCTTCGTAAGAAAAAAGGCTTATTAGAAAATATAAAAAATATTGCTTTATGAAACTGTTACTTAGTCTATATTTACTCACTATGTTTTTGCTCTTAACGTATTTAGCCTATATAATGAAAGCATAATAGTTAGAGATTTATATAAATAAAAGTTTAGCTTTAATACAAATAATAAGACGATTGTTAATTCAGCTGGTGATTTTGCTAAGCACTGACCTTGGCGCTACATTGTTTTCAGCTTGCTGTGCCATGACTTTATGGGACCACATTCTTCTCTGTTAGGCTCAAGGCATAAGATAGAGTACAGAAAACAGGTTTTACCTTGAAACTCTGAGTTTGTGAATCCTTTCTTTGTCATAATCTGCTGTGCCTGTATTCTTTAAAAAAATGTAACCCTGGTGCTTTCTGTGCCTGATGCAAAAGTGTCCTGGCTGATCAACCCTTACCAATAAAAGAGTCACCAGATGTTAGCAGGCTTCCAGGCCAGAAGACGATGTAAACAACTTTAAACTTTTTGTAACTAAAAACACAAACAGTGTCCTGGTTCCGATAAGGGTCAAAAACTGCTGACCCATTGATCTGATTTGGCATGACTTTACACTTTACATTTGTCTCTATGTACAACTAAAAATATAAAAGCTGCCTTGAAAATAAGAAAGTCGGAAGACACTTGGAAACACCGAGACTCGCTGTGTCTTCTCATTCTCATCGCCGACGCCGTCCTTCCTGAGGGAACCCCTGGACCAGCTGGAGCAGGACTCCAGCAAC
Source organism: Giraffa tippelskirchi (assembly GCF_054371585.1). NCBI lineage: Eukaryota > Metazoa > Chordata > Mammalia > Artiodactyla > Giraffidae > Giraffa > Giraffa tippelskirchi. The sequence goes on along the minus strand of NC_137275.1, from coordinate 92,468,946 downwards.
GGAGGGAGAGGAAATGAAATTAGAAACTCAAGAAAGGGGCAGATAATTGTGAGGTGCATCCAGGACATGGCAGAGAAAACCTAAACCTGACTGAGGTACCATTTCTGCTCCACAAAGTCCAAATATGTTCCATGGCATTCATTTTTCTGCCTGTCAGCCCTACCTCTTCTAGAGTATCTTCAGCCACACCCCAAGTCCAAAGACTAACATGCCGACAGAAGCTGATTTTACTGTCCCCAATACATCACGGAGATCAGCTGCTGCTGCTAAGTCGCTTCAGTCATGTCCGACCCTGTGTGACCCCATAGACGGCAGCCCACCAGGCTCCCCTGTCCCTGGGATTCTCCAGGCAAGAATACTGGAGCAGGTTGCCATTTCCTTGTCCAATGTATGCACGCATGCTAAGTAGCTTCAGTCGTGTCCGACTCTGTGCGACCCCATGGACAGCAGCCCACCAGGCTCCTCTGTCCACAGGATTCTCCAGGCAAGAATACTGCAGTGGGTTGTCATCGCCTTCTCCACACGGAGATCAGAGAACAGCCCAATAAAGAACCATGCGACAACACAGAAAGTGAGGGAAGAACTTCACGACAAACACACCCCACGCGCCTGAGGACAAAGTTAACACCTGGGAATAAAACTATTCCCTCCATAAAGAAGTCTGAGTCCCTGTAAGGAGAGCTTACAACTTAATGATGGTGCCAGTCTCCTGAGATCTTAAAACTTCTCCTAGGCCCCTGCACTGCTTTCAAGCAAATTTCAACAGAGGCAAACTCACTGAGGCAACAGGGAAAGGGTAAAGCTAAATAACACAAAGCAATTCTGATCATTCTTCTATTCAGCATCAGAAAATTCAGAGTTGGGGGCAGGAAAAAGAGATGGGCAAACCAATGCAGAGCCGAGAGAGGAGACTTCCAATCCACTTGAGTCCTCAGCAATACAATGTCAAGGAAACATATATCTGTAGTTTAGAATACGGCTCCCCCAACCCCATCCTGTTTTAACAGCCTAAGGAGTTCTCCCCAGAAAAACATGTGCACTTTTTGCTCTTTAAGAGGGATCAAAAAAAAAAAATATCTTTGGGTGCAAACCCAGCTCCAACCCCCTTCAAAATGCAAACTCTCACTTCCTCAAAGTATGGCACACTAAAAGGAAGGTAAACCAGAAAGCCAAGAAGTCCACTCCTGAAATGCCATTCCCAGAAATCCCACTGGCTGCTCACCAGTAACTAAATGAAAGCCATAAACTCTCTGAGCTCCTTATATGAAAAAAAAGGCAATTCAGGAAGCAAAGCTTAAACTCATTTTACAAATTGAAGAAATGCACAGCTAATAACTTTCTTCCCTTTTTCCCTTCTTTACAAAGCAAAAAACCACCCAACCCCTACTCAAGGGTCAATTACTGGTGGAAGTTTCTTTACTAGCCTAAGTATCCAGGTGAAGATAAACTGGCAATCAGACCCAAGTAAGAATAATGTGTGAACGCACAAAACAAGTTAACCTTACTTAAATATTAACCATGAGACAGGTGTGTGTGTGTGTGTGTGTGTGTGTGTGTGTGTGTGTGTGTGTGTGTGTGTGTGTGTGTGTGTGTGTGTGTGTGTGTGTGTGTGTGTGTGTGTGTGTGTGTGTGTGTGTGTGTGTGTGTTTAATTTAAAAAAAAAAAATTACAGGCAAAGTACTCTCGGACAAAACAAATATGGTCTGTGCTCTGATGAACTACATATTATTAAACACAGAACTCACTTGTCTTAAATTGCTTAATTGCTTGAGAAATGTGTCAGGCTCCCACAAAATCTAGGGTTGTTTTTTTTTCATCCTACTCAACATGAACTGGAAAACATGCCAAAAATGACAAATTTTTAAAGTATTAAAAATGTAAATAGAACTACACTTTGATTAAAATTTAAACTACTTCAGAAAGAGTTCTGGAGAATGAAGCTAAATGCAAATTAAGGATGTAATTTAGGTGTTACTTTGTGCTTATGGTTTTAAAGCTTTACTGAGGAGGATAAAAAATGCCTTCCCTCTTTTCAGAGGTCCCTGAACAAACTGTATTGTCAACTGGCATTCACCTTGAAGATCAAGCAAGAAAGATCAGAATCACAACCAACACCCTCCATCTTAACATTACAGTCCCACCACAGCAGCAAGTTCAGAGATGGGAATGGTGTGAGGGGACAATGACAAAAGGACAACGATAACACCATAAAGGTAATAACCCTCAAGAGAGCTAACATTCTTCCTACTAAATGCCACTGTGTTAAGTGCTTGATGTGTGCTAATGCATTTGATCCTCTCCACTCCCCTAGGAGGCTGGTCCTACCTCAGAGATTAGTAAAATAAGGCACAGAAGCAAGTTTCCCATATCAGTACAGCCAACATGAGGCAGGCCAGCACAGGCCATCCTAGTTTCCCACAGTGAACTGAATACAATCTACAGTCAAGGTATATCAGCTAGTAAGTCTATGGCACTAAATAAGCAAAACAGATTTACCCAATACCAAAAGCTGTAGGTCAAGGAGCATAAAGAATGAGGCAACATTGGCTCAAACAGCATGACCTAGGGTAGAGTGCAAAAACAGATCAAAGCCAACCAACTGGCAGAAAGTGGCACAGAGATATTCTTCAGGAAAGGGTGGTTCCCCTCTACAGGATTAAAACTGCCACCTACAGTGGCTGAAGCTCTTTTAAACCTTGTTATGTAAGGACAGAATTACTTAAATCTTTGGTCTTTATCAACTTCTTGAATGACAGTTCCATTATATTTCCATTCTGAGGGGTAAACAGCTTTCAACACCTTAGGTTTGCAAAAGGCACACCTTGGTCCAACTATGCAAGGATGTGATCCACAAGTCTGAACTGCATCAGTGTCAAGCTCCTCCCTCTTTCTCAGATGAAAGCTCCAACATCATACTTATAATTTTAGGTTCTACCTGTGTGCATTTTTGTACAACATAACACTCTTTTTTGGCCAATAATGTGTACAACATTCCAAGAACTGAGCAACTTGAATTTGTACAAAAGCTTAAGTGACACTTTCAACTTGGCTTCTAATCCTCTTCCACTGATGTCTTGAAGGGACCATCAACTCGAGTTTCTATTGTTATTCCATTTCCTGTATTGTTTTTGGGAGCTTAAGGCTCTAATATCTTGCCACTAAGATGCTGTTTACAGGTTTTTAAGCAAATATAGTATTTTATACCTGCCCACGATAAATCTCCCTTTCACGGAATAGGGAGATTTGGGCGGAGCAGGGAAATACAAATGCACTCAACCTCAACTTTCTTTTGAGTATCATGTAGTATATAAAGTGCGGAACTTTCAAGGTTAAAGGGACTTACTCCTCCCACCTCACATATAATAAAGATTCCATAACCCAGCACCAGGCATGTACACAATAAACAGGGTGAGTGAGAAGAAATCTCAGGGTAAAACATTAATGAAACACAGATTTCAGGAGAAACTGCTATCAAATTAATATGTTGCAAAAAACCCGCAGTGTCGTGTTGCAAAAAACCCGCAGTGTCGGAAAGTTTAAGGTATCTATCTAGTAATAATAACAAAAGATTTTTCTAAAAAGGAAGCACAAAAAATAGACGCTGTGGCTAGAAACAGACACTAAAAAAAAAAAAAAACTAAACTCTTTCATGATCATAGCCACTTGAGTACTCCTCCAAGAAAAATTAGATAAATGCCTCCCCGCTCACAACACAAGTAGCAAAGGGCTGAAATGCTAAGAATATTATCAGCTAAGCTATGAAAATCACGGCTACCTGATTCGATCTGTAAAATAACCGCTAAATGTCAGTAAGTAAAAATACAAGTATCACAGCGTGTGTGCCCGCGCGCCTGCTCAGCCGTGTCCAACTCTTTGTGACCCCATGGACTGCAGTCCGCCGGGATCCTCTTGTCCATGGGATTCTCCAGGCAAAAATCCTGGAGTGGGTTGCCATTTCCTCCTCCAGGGGATCTTCCCAACCCAGGACCTAGGTAATAACTGCACACCTGACCCTGAATCACAGCTCAGCTGGAACCGGACAGAGTCCTGCAGATGCAGCGAGATTAGAGCCCTCAGTCGCCCCCTCCCCCAGTCTCCCCAGCGCCAGAGGGCACTGGGTCAAAGACAACTCGTGCAGCTGTTAGTGCAGTCTCAGGGCCTCACAAGCTTCCATTAGGTAACTTTACAAAATGCTACAAAAGTGCTGACTACTATTCTTTTCAGCAAGCAAAGGCAACACTCGGAGAGAAGAAAGAAGACCATTTAGGAGAGAAGAAAACTGCTCTGACCAACTACTGCAGAATAACTGATAAAATTAAAACTGATCGCAGTCCGGGTCTCGGGCAGCAAACCCCGGAAACTGAGGCTCGGCCCAAAGACACTAGATCTTTGGAGGAGTGGAGACTCACAGGCCCAGAAATTTCAAACTACACGGGGGAGGGTCGGGATGCAGACTCCCCGAGTCTCCCGTGGGCGCTGGCCTCAGGCCAGGCACTCCACTCCGTGTCACGGCCCGCCGGCGCCTTCCTGTCAGGACGGGCAGAGAAGCGAGCGGGCAGAGGTGCCCACGGACGGCCCACCTGGGCAATGCCGGCGCCCATCAGCCCACCGCCGATGACCGTCACGTGCTTGACGAGGATTTTCTTCGCCGAGGCCGCGGCGGTGGAGGAGGAGGAGGACATGGAACGCACGAACTGCCTGGTTACGAAAGCCATGGTGCAGATGGCGAAGGCAGCGACAGGCTCAAGACCTGGCGGAGAAGCAACCTGCCCCGAACCCCAGAAAGAGCTGCGAGCCGACGTCAGGGGGCGGAGGCCCAGGAGCCCAGGAGCCCGCGCGCCCTGGGCGTTGCAGTGACGTCATCGACGCCTGGGCGTGGCCTCGCGGCCCGCTTTCCCCATTGGCGAAGGCCCCAGGGACGGCGTTCAAATGTCCGAGCGCGGCGTCCAAGTCCAGTTGGGCTGGTTCGGGCGGCTGCCCGGCTCCGGAAAACCCGAGGACCTGGGTTCAGTCACCGCCGCCAGGCCAGGCGCGGAGGGGCGGTTAGCGCTCGGGTACCGGCGCAAGCCAAGTGTTTACTCGGAAAAGCCACGGGCCCCTTGTAAGGGGAAGTCGGTGGTGTTACCTTGTTGAATCCTCTCAGTTTTTGTGTAAAACTCGGCGCCGAATAAATACGTGTTATTTGGCAGTGGTGATGGGGGGACCAAAAATGAGCACCTTCCGTTCACATCACCAAATAACCAAGTCTAGGGAATATTCTAACCCAGTGCGTATTGTACCTGCTAAAAACGGAGGGAAACAAAGTGCTCACACCCAAAGCAATGTCTACTGATACACGAGTTTTAATGTAAAAATCAGGTCCACTAAGCGAAAGAGAGGTTTAATCTTTAATTGCCCGTTTCAACTTTGCATGTTTATCAATGCAGGGAACGAACGTGTGGACAGTTTAGTCAAAGAGCAACCTTTGTAGAGTAATGATAACAATAGGCCAATTTTCTCGTGTGAGTAATTTTTAGTTACTGTGCCTTAGTAATACGGATAAATTTGTTTTTAAATATTTTATAAGGATTCACCAACCCACCATCCAAAGTCGGCCTCTTCCTATTGGAAGTAACTTACATAGTGAATCCCTTGTTCACCATTCCTTTGCTTTCATCTCATTTCTACTTCGGAAACAGCAACCCACTCCAGTACTCTTGCCTGGAAAATCCCATGGACGGAGGAGCCTGGTGGACTGCCGTCTATGGGGTCGCACAGAGTCGGACACGACTGAAGTGACTTAGCAGCAGCAGCAGCATTTCTATTTCTAATTCTGTAAAAATATGGGAGAAGTGCTTTTGTTGACCACTCCGTTAGGCTTGGGACATTTCTAAGGAGATCATTATTGGCTGAAGACACTGTCACATGCAAAAAAAGTCTGTTAAGTGCTATAGAGAGTGTGTGTGTGTATCTGTATGTGCATATATTAGTTGCTCAGTCTTGTCGGAGTTTTTGTGACCCTACTGACTGTAGCCTGCCAGGCTCCTCTTGCAAAAACCAGCAAGACTAGAATTGGAATGAGTAGATTACACAGAAAAACTAGTAACTTGAACAGATGAGTTAATTTATGAAGATAAAAGCATTCCAGGCACAGGAAGCAGCACATGTAAAGGTAGAAATGTAAAAAAATATTGCCCACGTGAAAAGGATGAGAAATTAGATATGTTTAGGGATGAAGCTAGGATGGTAGAATAGGAGGATGCACAGATGATTCTTTCAGTGTATTTTCGTTCTCATTTCAAAGTTGTGTCTAATACTAAGCCAAATATATTCTAATTATGTTGTCATCACAACATATATTTTTTAATGAGTTTGAATGCTAAGTCGCTTCAGTCGTGTCCAACTCTTTGTGATCCTATGGACTGTAGCCCACCAGTCTCCTCTGTCCGTGGAATTCTCCAGGCAAGAATACTGGAGTGGGTTGCCATGCCCTCCTCCAGGGGATCTTCCCAACATGGATGGAATTCATGGATCTCATTAGCAGGCAGTTTCTTTATCACAAGCGCCACCTGGGAAGCACTTTATTGTGTGTAATGTAAAACATAATGCCTGAGTAATTGGTAGGTCTTCAGATCTCTGATTTCCTTTCCTCAGAAAAGAAAGAACAACCACTACCGTATTTTTTAGCAAATCTGAGGCCGTCTGTATTATGTGAAGAAAGGAGCACTGGAGTGAGAGTCAGGAGTCCTGCTCAGTCCCTGGTGTGGAGTAAGACCATCTGCAGACAACCTTCCTGGGCTTCAGGGTCCTCATCTTTGAAAAGAAAGTACTGGACAGGTACCTTTCCAGCTGTTTCATACTCAGAGTCTAACCCTCATTTACACTCTTCTGAACCAGGAAGGCCACACTGACCTCTATTCTTGCCCAGTCTTGATCAGATGACAGTTACAATAGAATCATTCTTCTTTTTGGCAGAATTGCAGTTCTTTTCCTAAGTGCAGCCTTGGGCTTTTGGGCACCTGGTAACAATTTCTGTGACCTGTGACTTGCACCTTCACCCTATTCTTGGGGTGGGGCTTCATTTCTCTCTGCAGGAAGAGTGGTATACTGGGAAGCATGGCTCTGGTCACCGATTAATTCAGAAACAGCAAAGGAAAGGTATCCCTTTTTCCAGGTAAGGAAACTGAGGCCCAGAGAGGTTCAGAAACTTACCTGAAGTCACACAGCTAATGAATGGCACAGTGGAATTCAGCCCCAAGACAGTCTGTTTGAAGGGCTCATGTTCTTGACCACTATGTTTTTTTGCCTCCCTTCATAGCAACCCTGAGGTTACCACTGCTATCCAACTCCAAAGGTGAAGAAACTGAGGTTCCGAGTGATTAAGGCATTTGTTAAATGTAACTCAGATTAATCACTGGCTAGGCTCGGATTCGAATCTATTCTAACGTCACTCCTTTCATAATTTTATACTCCTTAGAAAGTGCTGCTGCTGCTAGAAGGGAAAAAAATTGGAGAGTGGGCTCCAGTAACACATATGTATGTCTAGATTTGGAGCTTTTACTGTTATACTAATGTAATCATTAAGGTTGAGCAGATTAATTTTTTTAGACCTTCCTGCTAATTAGCCCCAGTGCTGTAAGTTTTGCACAGTGATTCCAATATTTACACCTGAACACTCTATAGAACCATGTATTTTATAACATCCTGATTTCTAGCATGTGGACTCATGCTTCTCAAACAGAAACATCCATTAATAATTGTCTATTGATCACCTCTACTTGGAAACCCCTCAGCTACTTCACTGTAACTTACCAAATTTGAACCTATTATTTTTCTCCTCCCACAATGCTTTTTGCCTCCTCTTGCATTCATCATCTCAGTTCATGATGACCCTGGTCATCGACCAAGAGTGTTTTCCTTCCCTCTCACCACCATGTTGGTTGGTCAAATGTCATTGATTCCACCTCATTGATTCCATCCAGGATTCCTTCCTTTTGTCTCCCTCTGCGTTTATTCATACTGTCTCCCGAGTACAGGCTGAGCCCATTCCTAACATGCCTTGATGAAACTAATGTCTCTTTCTCCTAGTTAATGTTTCACATTCTTCTCAGAGTGATTTCTCAAGTTAGAAAGTGGATCACTGCACTCCCATCCTTTTAAAAACTTTATCCACAGGATAATGACCTAACTTCTCAAGTCCTGGCCCCAGTACTCTAAACTCACTTATTTCCTTCTACTTCTCAAATACTTTAAATCCTAGCCGCAGACAACCAAGTTGATATCCTAGCTTATAAATTGGAAACTATCTGATATAAAGATCCTAATATTTATAAATGAGTTGGAGGGTAAAATATATTTTGACTAACTATACTTCTGAGATTTTCAGAGCCAGGTATTTATTTATTTACTATTTTATTGAAGGGGAGGAAGCAAGGGTAAAACAAGCATTTAACGAATGCTTAATTTGCCAGGCTCTGTGCCAAGCATGTGATGTGTATCTTCTCATCCACTCCCATCAGTCTAATGTTACTGTTTCATAATGTATATGTTTATTTATATTCATTCATTATATTATATTCACATAATTATATATAATATTATAACACATAATTATACTCATAATGTATATTTCATAATGTATATGTTTCCCATATAGGACAACTGAAGCTTAGAGCAGAAAATAACTTGCCTGATGTGTGATAGGGAGAGAGTATAGAGCCAGGTGTTGAGCCCCAGGCTACTCGAGTGCAAAGTTGTTGCTCATAACCGGTGTCCTAACCTACTTCATCATGATGAATATGTTACAGCAGAGTAGTGAGGATGATTTGAAGAAGGCAACGGCAACTCACTCCAGTACTCTTGCCTGGAAAATCCCATGGACTGAGGAGCCTGGTAGGCTGCAATCCATGTGGTCGCTATGAGTCGGGCATGACTGAGTGACTTCACTTTCACTTTTCTGCATTGGAGAAGGAAATGGCAACTCACTCCAGTGTTCTTGCCTGGAGAATCTCAGGGACGGGGGAGCCTGGTGGGCTGCTGTCTATGGGGTCACACAGAGTCAGACACAACTGAAGTGACTTAGCAGCAGCAGCAGCAGCGAGGATGATTAGAAGGTTTTCAAGCAGAGAACATGTTACAAGGACATTTCAGACAGAAAAATGTATATGTAGACTGGAAAGGAACAAAGAATAGAGAGTGGTCTGGAAATACAGTTAATGCAGGATGGATAACAAAAGCCCAGGGAACTTTTGGGTGAATGAAGATGAGATTAGAAAGGTAGGCAGGGGCCAGATTAGAGTGAATGTTTTTATGAGAATCATAATCACAATCATGTTCTTTTCAGTTTTTTGTTTAGAAATAATTGAACTTATGGAAAAGTTGCAAGAATAGTGCAAAGAAACCCATATACCTCCTACCCATATTTACCTGTTGCTAATATTTTATCAAATTGCTTTATCTTATCAATTGTCTATATCTATTAATCTATAATAGACATTTTTTATATAGATGAATAATTTCTGAACCATTTAAAGGTAAGTTACATACATCATAGTCCTTTATAATATTTCAATGCATGTTTCCTAGGGATAGAGTGATTCTCTTACATAATGATAGTAATCAACTTCAGTAAATTTAATATTGTTACAACATTTCTATCCATCTGGGCACCTGTAATCCAATTTAGTTAATGGATCCAGTAATGTCCTTTATAGTTTTTTTTTTCTTCTAGTACTTAATCCAGTCTAGAATCATGTATGGCATTACTCTATAGATTGTTTCTGTCTCTCTCTCCCCCTCTTTACAATAACAGCTTTATTGAAGTTTTAGTTAATTTGTTTTTATTTTTATGTTGAAGCACCGGCTTTCCCATGAACATGAGTTTGTATACAAGGAAACCATAGAAAGGACCAAATATCCTTGGAAGATATCTTTCAGAAACTGTAATAATCAACAACTCACTACAAGTCTTTGCATTTCAAGTAGGAAGAAGATTGCTAAACAAACTCAGATTGTAAAAAAAAGCACAGTGAGAACAAAAGCTGCCAAGTGGGGTATAATGAGAGAAGACAGTTTTCGGTGGTAGAACTTCCATCTTTAGTGTCATGCATTAGAAATGCCAAATTGGTATTATTGTTGTGGAAATTTTTCTTTTAAATGAGGCACAACCTAAAGAAAGAAAACTGAGTAGTAAATCTGAATAAGAAGGAACTATTACGATATAGGTCATTTAGTAGTAGTCTTCTCATTGTTGCATTAGTAATTTAATTTTAAACATGTTTGAGAAAAATAACTTAACCATATTCTTCCGGTCTGTTTGACATTCTAAAGTATTTTCTTGGGCTATTTTGTCAGTATATTTGTGCTGTGCTGTGCTCAGTCGTGTCTGACTCTTTGCAGCCCCGTGGACTGTAGCCTGCTAGGCTCCTTTATCTGTGGGATTTTCCAGGCAAGAATACTAGAGTAAGTTGCTATTTCCTTTTCCAGGGGATCTTCCTGACCCAGGGATTGGACCTGTGTCTCCTGCATTGGCAAGTGGGTTCTTTACCACTGCGGCACCTATACCCCTTGTCAATATTTCTTTGAAATACAACTGTAACTCGAGATGAGCCATCCTTGCAAGACATATGTTACATTATGAATATGCTCGTGTGATGTATCTGAGATTTGCTTCATAATAAATCAGTACAGAATGAGGCTGGTGGGAAGTGGGGAGTGTAGATGAAACAAGATTTGACCTTAACTTCTGTATGTGTTTCAAAATGTCCATAACTTTTTTATGCTTGGAGAAGTCGCTTCCCATTCCCATATCAGATATTTCAAGAACACATACAGATATATTATTTTTAGACCTCTTATTAGACCTCTTGGGATTAATTTGGGTGTTTGGAAAAGAGGGAAGAGTTGTTTAATTTTCTAAGTAATTAACCAATTGCCCATCCCAGGTTGTGCCAGTGGTAATGAATCCACCTGACAATGCAGGAAACGCAAGAGATGCGTGTTTGATTCCCTGGAGAAGGAAACAGCAAACGAGTCCAGTATTCTTGCCTGGAAAATTCCATGGACAGAGGAGCCTGGTGAGCTAGTCCACGGGGTTATAAAGAGTGGACACGACTGAGCACACACACAGCAACAACCAATTACCCTGGCACTGTTTTTTTTAATATTTTGTTCTTTCATAACGTGATGCCAGAAAAGACTCTTGAAGAGTCCCTTGGATAGAAAAGAGATCAAACCAGTGAATCCTAAAGGAAATCAACCCTGATACTCATTGAAAGGACTGACACTGAAACTCCAATACTTTGGCCACCTGATGCAAAGAGCCGGCTCATTGGAAAAGACCCTGATACTAGGAAAAGATTGAGGCCAGGAAGAGAAGGGGGCAACAGAGGATGAGATGTTGGATGGCATCATTAACACAATGGGCATGAATTTGACCAAACTCCAGGAGAAGGTGAAGGACAGGTAAGCCTGATGTGCTGCAGTCATGAAGTCGCAAAGAGTTGGAGACGACTAACTGAACAACAGCGTGATGCCACTTTTATACGCTAGAGGATATGCTATTTTGTTTCATTGATTCATCTGAATATTCTGGTGTTAGTACAAAACTGTTTAGTGATTCATTACTTTAGAAGTAGTATCCAGGGACTTCCCTGGTGGTCCAGTGGCTAAGACCCCACACTTCCAATGCAGTGGATGCAGGTTCCATCCCTGGTCAGGAAATTAGGATTCCAAATACTGTGCTGTGCAGCCAATATAAAAAGACAATGAAAGAAAGAAAAAAAAAAAAGATAGTATCCACCAAGAAATAAATCCTTGTGTATATGGTCAAACAATTTTGGACAAAAGTATCAAGATCATTAATTGGGGAAGACAGCCTTTTCAACAAATAGTGTTGGGAAAATTGTTATCCACATGCACAAAAGTTAGACCCTTACCTTACACCATATACAAAAATCAATTCAAAATGGATCAAAGACCTACACATAAAAGCTAAAATTATAAAACTCTTAAAGGAAAACAGGGGAAAAGCCTCATGACATTGGATTGGCAATGATTTCTTGGATATGACACTGAAGACACAGGCAACAAAAGAAAAAATGGACTGATTGGACTTCATTAAAATTGAAAACTTTTGCATCAATGGTCCTCTGGCCAGAGGTGGAAGAGATGATGGAAACTGAGGATTTTAATAAACAGGGTAACTGTAAATAATGAGGAGGTCTCTGGAGGAAATAAACTAGGTGATAAATCAGGGAGTATTTTATCCATTTATGGTATTATAACAAAAACACCATAGACTTGAGATTCTTACAAATAAATTTATTTCTCATGGTTCTGGAGGCTGTCGTTTAGTCACCAAGTTGTGTCTGACTCTTTTGTGACACCATGGACTGTGGCCCACCAGGGTCCTCTGTCCATGGGATTTCCCAGGCAAGAATGCTGAAGTGGGTTGCCGTTTCCTTCTCTAGGGGATCTTCCTGACCCAGGGATCAAACCTGCATCTCCTACATTGATAGGCAGATTCTTTACCACTGAGCCACCAGGGAAGCCCTTCTGGAGGCTAGAAGTCCAAACTCAGGGCATCTGCAGATTCAGTGTCTGGTGAGAGCCTTCTTCCTGGTTCATGGACGGCTGTCTTTGCACTGTGTTCTGATATAACAGAAGGGGCCAGGCAGTGCTCGGGCTCTTATAAGGACCCTAATCATTCATGAGGGCTCCACTCTCATGACATAATCACCTCCCAAAGATTCTACCTCCAAATACCATCACACTGGGGATCAGATTTCAACTAATGAATTCTTGGTGAGGGACACAAACATTCAGTCTATAGCAGAGAGTTCTCGGGAAAGGCCACTTTAGATTGAACTTTAGTGGAAGCCGTGCCGGAGGAGGTGACCTCTGAGCTGTAACCTATAGGAGGAAGACTGGGCCATGGAAAAAGGCTGGCAGTGGGCTCATCTAGAGGAAAAATCCATAGGGTGGGGTATTTTAAAAACTCGTCTTCCTGAGCTAAGAAGTGTAATTGAGACAAGCACTTGATACTTGGCCACCATGGGCTGGTACAGATTCATCCATCCTTCAAATCATGCTGGATTTTGATGTGGGAAATAAGAAACATGGGCTTTAAGACAGCCCTGAGAGTAACTGTGTAAAAGAGAGCATATTTTAAAAGAATTATCCTCCAGCCTATAGATCATGCTTATATGTGGCCATCTCTCTCTTACTGGAGGTCTGTTCCCTCTTCCACTCCCTAACTTGACATCTGGTAAAAGAGAATTTTGCTTAGCAACTGAAATAAAACCCCCAAAATCCAGAAGTGACACTATCTCAGTTAAAATTAAAAGTTTAATAAAAACATCAAAAATTATGTTCATGATGAGGACTAAAAGTAGGTATCAGGCAGACTTATAAAACAAAGTACTATTCTTTTTACACTTCAAGTAAATCATCAAGTACAAAATCATAAAACATCAACACATGGGAGGAAAGCACTAACAGTCTTTGCAGTGATATGCCATAAACAGATATTTTTAAAGTGCTACAGTTTAAGGCATTATATTTTAAAGTTTAATAAACATCTGATTTCAACATACTCTCACAGAATAGTTTTTTTCTCAAATTAGCTGCAAACTGTTTAGGGAATACTGAAAATTTATAAATCGAGGAGTAATAAATTTGCTAATGTAAAGTTAATAGTGCAATTCCAAAGCATATGCAATTCCAAATGAGGAACAACACTGCCCTGCTCATGATGCAGGGTAATCCACACCACCCATCCAAGATCTGCACAACAAACTCCACTCACTCACAGTGCCTAGGCGTTTCATTCATTAGTTTTTTTTTAATTAGCAAAAAATGCTCAAGGCACCTAAAGATTGGCCTGTATTTCATTTATCCATGTTGAAAATCCAGAGAGACAGGCTGCTATGGGATCTAGTGGAGGTGGTACCAAGTAGTGGTAGAGGAAGAACTCTCCTGTTATAAACTGGTAGGTGTGAAACCAACAGTGGTACTTTTTATTAATAACTACACGAAGTCCTTAACTTCTCTAAACTTGAGCTTCATCAGCTACAAAATACCACCCTGTTACTGGACAGTCTGTAAGAATTACGTAAGTATTCAACTGAAGCATAAAGTATGGTGCCAGAATGAAGGCTCAAAAAGTACAGCTGGTCATATTATATCACGATTCCTTCCATATACAGAGTATAATGGGAGAATAAAGGAAAGGCCTGGCTACTTTTGGAGCACGTTCTCTGTGGACAGGTCTGCTCTTCATTGTCTAGGACTGCTCAGACATTTATCATCCTGGCTTCGTGGCAGCAAAAAAGGCCAGTAGCAACCCCATGACTGTGATAACTGAAAACACACCCCCATATTTCCAAACACCTCCTGAAAGAGGTCGTTACCTTTTTCGAGAACTGCTCTTTCAGAGGGAGCTTATTTATTAAGAAACAATGTAGTTATCTTAATAAGCAAAAGAATGCCTTCCTGTCTTTGCAAGTCTTCAGGGATGAGATATGTTAGGCCCACTGGCAGGAAGGAAGAACAGGAAAGGAACTGAGTTCAGTACAGCTTGAATCCTTCCCTCATAAATCCCAGTATCAAATTTCCCGAGCTCACTATTCAGGGCTCAAGTCAAAAGCTAGAGCTACATCCTTGTGGGTAAAGACAGCAGAAATGAATCCTGCCATGAAGCCACTTCTTCATCTAGGCTCACTGTTCATGTAGTTGAAATAGAAGGCAGACATATACATTCAGACCATATCCATTCCTCAACATACTGAACAAGGGTTCTCTTCATCCTATGTCTACAAAAAGTAAAAACTAAAATCATAAAAGGGTAACGATAACAAGTCCCCTAAAACCGACATAAGTTCTGTTCCAAGATTAAGTTCTAATTCATTGTCACTCAAGCCCACGTCCTTCTCTGATGAAGTATTAAAGTCTGAACACCACTTTCATGTTTCCATGGGTCTTAAACAGGTAGGTCTTCCTTCTCCTGAATTTGTTCTCCAGAACTTCACAGTATCTTAGTGATGTCAGAAAAGAAATGGGGCATTTGACCATCGTTCAAGCTGAGATGAGTGTCTGCAGTAGCACAGTGGTAAAGAATCTGCCTGCGGTGCAGGAGCCACAGGAGACCCAGGTTTGATCCGTGGGTCTGGAAGATCCCCTGGAGAAGGGAATGGCAACCCATTCCAGTATTCTTGTCTGGAGAATCGCATCGACATAGGAGCCTAGCGGGCTACAGTCCATAGGATCACAGAGTCGGAGACAACTGAAGCGACTTAGCACGCACACATGCATGCCAAGATATAAGGTTTTGTTACCGCCACCTTCCATGTGGAAAGACTGAGGCACTGAGAGATGAGAAATGCCCACTGGTGGAGCCCACTGGGCATAAAAATCCGTATCTCCTGCTTCCCCATCCACTACTTTGGTTGCCATCCCCCAAGTCACATGCATTATTGAAATGGCTGAAGTTTACTGCAGAGGAACTGCCCTCCCCCCAACCCCTGAAAAGGAAAAGTCCCACGTTTTCTACCCTCTTTCCAGTCTCTCTCTGATCTGAGCCCAACCTAGATCTTCAGAGTTGCCAGATCCACTGTTAATTACAGAAGAATCTGTTTAGAAGGATGTGTATTTACATTCTCTGCACCATCTCTTCATGGAGATGTTCTTTATCTCTTTGAAATGATTATATTAAATGGATGTGGGGCTAAAGTTAGACCATATTTCCCAGTCAGGATTGGCTTTGAGTCCTTAGGCAAAACAAAGGTGAAACTCTGCATTAGGCTCACGAACATCAGGAACAACTCCATCTTTGCCAGCTGCTCTCCCATACACACCCGCTTCCCTAAAAATGAGACCAGAAAAAAGGGATTACAAGACCACTCCTTTTCCTACCTCAAAAGAGATACATTTATACGAAAACTCTAAATTGAGTGTTTTAAAGGCAGACACAGAGAGGTTTGAAATAAAATTGCCACATATACCCCAGGGTTTCCCACAGTCTATGTGGATCAGAATTTTTACCAAGTTCACATTTTAGCTAACTCCTACTCACAAAAATCTATGCTCATCCTAGATAGAAACTGGAGACAGACCCAACGAGGCAGGCTACCTCGTCTCCTCCATACCTACTTATCTCTTTCCCTGCTCTTACCTGGAAGATTGAAGAGAAGAGACATCACATGAGAATCTCTGGAGCATTCCTTTTCTATAGAAAGAAGCCTCCTTGCCCTCATCTAGGAACTTAAAAGAGTAAGTGCTGAGATCAGAGATCCCGCCCTCTCACCCACTGTTCAGGTAGGTCGAAAGCTGCTCTTAAATCTAATAGGTCTCTGGGACTTAAACAATCACCTGGACAACTCAAAAAGGAAGATTTCTAGTCACATTTAACGATTTAAAATCAACTGCTTTCATTTTTTAAAATATGAAATGAACACAGTGGAGACGCATTATCTAAATTATTTGTCTCATATATTGGCCTGTCAAGAAAGACACATTTTTAAAAGAATATCATGAAATAATAAAAGATTCTTCTGGTTCTACTTCTTTCTTAATTACACCATTAAGAAAATAAAAGTTTAACTGACCTATCCCAAAAGGAATAAATGTTTCCTTTTTAATAAGTTGTCCTTGATCATCCAGAAATCGATCAGGGTAGAAATCATTGGGTTTCTCCCAGATGGCTGGGTCTCTGTGTACTGACCATAGGTTGGGTAATATTATCGTGCCTTTAGGAATGGTATACCCTTGGAGCACTAAAACAGAACAAAACCACAGAGTCATTCAACATGCTTTTACTAATAGCTTTCGGTAAACATCACTGTTTGAAGAAAAAAAGAGCTAGTTACGTATCTAGGTTCTTAACCTTCTGAGAGTAAATTTTCAGGTACTTTGAGGGCAGGGGAAAGACATTATTAACTGTCATCGTCTCCACACGGTCCCTGGACCCAGCCTGAGACAGAGCACAGGAGCTGCCCTGATGCATGCCGAGTTAATAAATTCAAACCATTAAAAATTATAATTAAGAGAAACATTAAAATAGAAATCATGTGGCATTTCAAGTAAACTGTTCCAAAAAATTATAAATTCCTCCCTGGTGGCTCAGTGGTAAAGAACCAACCTGCCAATGCAGGAGACACAGGTTCAATCCCTGGGTTGGGAAGATCCCCTAGAAAAGGGCATGGCAACCCACTCCTGTATTCTTGACTGGAGAATCCCATGGACAGAGGCGCCTGGCAGCCACACTCCATGGAGTCACAAAGAGTCGGACATAACTTAGCAAGTAAACTCAGATGGTAAAGAATCCGCCTGCAATGCAGGAGACCTGTGTTTGATCCCTGGGTCGGGAATATCCCCTGGAGAAGGGAACAGTTACCCACTCCATTCATGTCTGGAGAATTCCATGGACAGAGGAGCTTGGCAGGCTACAGTCCACAGGGTCACAAAGAGTCGGACATGACTGAGCGACTTTCACTTCACTTCACTTCAGATAACAATATTTCTTATATATAATTTTACAGCTCACAGAGTCTTTTATGTCCACACAACAATGCAATGAAGAAGGTAAACTAAAGGGATATACAGGACGTCAGCACTGGCTCTTACCAGCTGACAAGATCATATGTACTTTAAACAATGCCCCAAAGATGCCACACACACTACGTATCTAATTTCCACCAAGGAAACTGTTGAGTGATCCAATGTCATTTATAAGTGACTGGCTCCTATAATTGTCTTGTAAGTAGATTTAAACCCATTTCATCACAGGCTGTCTCCAGAGGACAGCTCCTTGCTATGAAGGAACTTTACAGAGTCTGAGTGCTGTAGGTGAGATGTCACTGTAGGTGAGAGGCTGAAACATGTGCCCCCAGAATCAGATGGGCTCTTCTAGTTCTTCACCATTTGTGCTTCAGTTGCAGAATTGTTAAAAACGATGAAGGGTAATTCCCAGTTGAACTCCTTAATTCCAAATTTAGGCTAGCTCTTCGGACCTCAAAGAACAGGAGGACTGAGAGGGACCTTTGTTAATTACTGTATCTGCCAATACAGCCACCTTAAACGACAGTCCAATTTGCCTGACCAGTGTATATGAACGTGCTTTGAAGGCTAGAGAGCTATTTACCAGACAGGCAGTGCTGGAACGCCAGCCAGTACAGCAGACAGGGACAGTGAGGCTGAAGCATCCCCTGGACATCTGATTACCCACGACAATGCCAAACCCCCACCGCACCATCACCTCAGGTCCTCTGGGTGAAGGGGCTGGGTTCCCTTCAAGGGCGTTCCAAGGAGGAAGGCCCTGGACTTGCCTGTTTTCTCTGAGGTCATGTGAGGGATGGAGAGTGGCACCACGGTGCTCAGCCTCTGCACCTCCATGATGGTGGCTTCTGTGTAGGGCATCCGCGGCTTGTCAGTGAGGGAGGGGGCGCGGTCAGCACCAATGACCCTTGCAATTTCTTCGTGAACCTTTTCTATACACACACACAAAAAAAAAAAATCCCAAAAGGAAAGCATAATCCAAAGGATAAGCCAGGAGAGACTGCCCTCCCATGCACATTTCCCATCACTACATCCACACAGCTGGGAAGTCGGCAGTAGAACCTGACTTAGCCTCCGTGAAGTGAAGCACCAGTCAGATATCCCAGTGGAGGCAGCTGGTCCCAGGGACTCTGTACCAGCCTGGAACTCTTAACAGAGCATGGCAGAGCAGATAGAAGGGCCACGGGGAAACTGCACTGGATTCAGGACCAGTGTGAATCACTCTCTCATATCAACTTTGAATTGGCTTTCTAAGCTTTTACCTGTGACAATGTGTGATGGCTCAACATGACCCCCAGTGACCCCACCTCTTGGTGGTCCCATCTTTGTGCTGTCCCCTCCCACTTTATACCAAACTGGTCTCTGTGACCAACAGAATAGGGACAAGTAATGGTATGACCATTCTGAGCTTGGGTTAGAGTTGACCACCATGGCTTCTGTCTGGACCACTCACTCTTGGGTCATTCACTCTGGGAGAAGCTGGCAGCCAAGTCAAGGTCTGAAGGGCAAGGCCCGCCAGCTGTCATGTGGACGAACCATCTTGCTAGAGGATCCTTCAGTCCTAGTCAAGTCTACAAGTCGCCCCAGCTAACATCTTGATTATAATTTCGTAAGAAATCCTATGCAGAACATCCAGGCTAAGCTGCTCCAAATTCCTGAGCCTGAGAAACTATGTGACATAATGAATGGTTGTTCTTTTAAGATGCTACATTTTGGGATAATTTGCTACTCATCAATAGTTAATGAATGTAGGTGGGCAAAAACCCCATCCACAGTAGGCAGAAAATGGTCCCCCAAGATGTCCATAATCCCTTAGAACCTATGAATATGCTATCTTATATGGTAAAGGGACTTTGATTAAATGAAGGACCTTGAGCTGGGGAGATTATGCTGGATTTTCTCAGTGTGCCCAGTCTAATTACATGGGTTTTAAAATTGGAGAACTTCTCCCAGTTTAGAGTCGGAGGGAGATGTGACTATGAAAAAATGGCCAGAGACATACAAGATGGATGGCTTCAAAGACGGGAGCAAGGGGGCCACCGGCCAAGGAAGCTGGAAATGGCAAGGAGATGGATTCTCCTCCAGCATGCCCAGCAAGGCATGCAGCCCTGCCAATGTCTTGATTTTAGCTCACTGAGACAGTGTCAGACTTCTAATGTACAGAACTCTAATGTAACAAATTTGTGTTAAGTCACTAAGTGTATGGTTATTTGTTGTAGGAGCAATGGAAAATGAATACACTTCTTCCCCCTGTGCTTCCACTGTGAACTTCCACTGATATTCACTACCTACTGGTATTGATGTGGTGGAACTAGCTCTGTGACCTTGTAAAAATCACAGAACTCTGGGCCTCTGGTCTCATTTTCAAAAAAGATGGATGAGTTAGATGATTATGATACTTTTCAACTCTAAAAGTCTTCTCTAAAGTTCTTTCTTCAT
This sequence comes from Giraffa tippelskirchi, assembly GCF_054371585.1. Taxonomy (NCBI): domain Eukaryota; kingdom Metazoa; phylum Chordata; class Mammalia; order Artiodactyla; family Giraffidae; genus Giraffa; species Giraffa tippelskirchi. Next base: position 92,448,975 of record NC_137275.1, on the reverse strand, counting down.
CCTACTTCACACAGAACCAGACCTGTAGAGATTTAAAGCAGATGCATGCAAGCTGTGACCTTAGTGCCACTGTCTACAATCTTGGGAGTTTCATTGTTAACACCTTACCAATTCCCTATGAGATGCAAGCATTTCCATTTTGTTTTCCAGCCTGAAGACGTTGCTTATTGATAGGAGACACAGGATCACCAACGTTGTTGATCCTGATTTAAATATCCTGGTTTTGCCATGAATAAAGGAAACATCTGTTTATTACCTTGAATGTTGGGGTGCAGTGACATATACAGGAGGCACCAAAGCAAAGAGTTAGTTGTGGTATCAGTGCCAGCAATGAAGAGATCGCCAATGATATAAAATAAGTAATCTTCATCAAAACTACTATTGCTATTATTTTTCTTCTCCTCCTCCACATGGAGAAGATACATGTCTATGAAGTCCTGTGGGTTCTCTACATCCAAAGACTCGCGATGGTCTTTGATGATTTTTTTAAGGAAAATGGTTAAATCCTTTTCAATCTGTCTTAATTCCTTAAATGGTCCAAAAGGAAGGTAATAAAGCCAGGAGCATATGTTGACCAGGAGGAGCTGGGTGTTCAGACAAATTTCTAATGCTCGTGACATAAAATTAAGCATTTTCTTAAATTCACTATTGGTGTAATCAAAGCGCTGACCAAAGCACAAAGAGCAAATGATGTTAGAGACGGCGTTGTTGACAATGGGGAAAGGATTGAAGGGGGCTCCTCCGTGCTTTTGCATTTCCTCTTTCACATATTTGAACTCCTCAATAATCTTGGGCTCCAAGCTAAGCTTTCCCAAGCCAAAATGACGAAGAGTTGAATGAGAGAACTTCCTCTGTTGTCTCCAGACTGGACCATAATGTGCAAAAACAATCCCTGCAAAAGGAAACCAAGGAAAGAAAGTGAGAGACAGCAATGCTTGATAATTAATACTGAAGAGGACCAACCATGAAGTGGACTTGTATTTCTCAAGTCACTTGTGCAAAGCTCATATACGTACAGATAAGGACCACCAGCCAGGAAGAACGATTGGCAAAATTTATTTATCCAGATAGTGTTATGTTTCTAATAACAAAAATCATAATGAATTTCATTAGAAAACTTAGCTAAAAAGCTTATAATTCCTGGTGAAATGAGAGAAAACAAGATTCGATTTCTAGAGTTACATAAATTTCAAAATCTTATCTCTTAAAGTGAACCCAGACTTAGAAAATGTCTCAAGCTAGCTACACCCATATTCTCAACATTCTGAACAGAAGAAGAAGCACAGTAACAGAGTGCACACGAGGGCAGAGACAAAATCTGAGTTTGCTCATCATTAAAATCCAAACTTCCGGCACGTGCTACACACAGAGGAAGAGCTTGTTAAGTATTAGCTGAATAAATCAGTGACCCAACTGAATTAGAACAGTGGTCAAGCTTGGATCAAATAACTGGCAAGTAATCTAAAATATCTGCTGTTGCAAACAGCCCTAATTTAAAAGCATCTGAACTCTAGGACATTCACAACTACATCTTATTTGATTCTCACTTACGTTATACATCTTTCACCATCAAACCCAACAGAATTGCTCTCAGATGTTGTATCAAATTGTTCTCAGGTATTCCTTGCTTCCTGTCACTTACTTCATCCTCCTCTTTTCCATGGTGTGCTTTATTGTTTCAGCCAGATCTCCTCCTTCCTTCCCATTTTTCATCTACTTCATTCCTGCTACCTTCAAGGACATGCTTCATTCACTTAACAAATATTTCTGCATGCCTACTATGTACCAGACACTGGGATGCTGTGAATACAGCTGAGAATGAAATAAAGACCTATATCTCAGTGGCTAAGTCTTCTCATGATCTCTGATGTCTATGTAAAATGATTCTCAATAAAAAAAACAGCCATATGGTCAAACGTTTTGAATGATTGATCAGGTTCATTTTCCTGCCTGGAATCTTCCACATATCTGCTCAAATATGATATTCTTTCTAGGCCTTTTGTTTAGGTGTTTTATGACTTCCATTTGTCACCATCTACAAGTTTTTTTAGGGGCTTCCCAGGTAGTGCTAATGGTAAAGAACCTGCCTGCCAATGCAGGAGACATGAGACATGGGTTTGATCCCTGGGTTGGGAAGATCCCCTGGAGGAGGGCATGGCAACCCACTCCAGTATTCTTGCCTGGAGAACCTCATGGACAGAGGAGCCTGGTCAGCTACAGTCCATAGGGTCGCAAAGAATTGAACACTGAAGCGTTGTAGCGTAGCATAGAAAATTTTTTGGACCTTCCTGTGTTGAACCCATTTCCCTGGAATCTATGTCTTTTTCTTCTTTACTCCTGTATTTTGTTGAAGCCTATCCTCTAGTAGTTTCCTGGGAAAGGATACATCAGAGACAAATTTCTAAAGATTTTTGCAAATGTATTAATTGTACCTTTCCCCCTCCATCAGAATTTTTAAAACATTGCTAAGAGTACATTGATGTGTCATAAAATATGCACACATTCAATGTGACTAGATATTGCCAAACTCCTCTCCAAAGTGGGAAAGACCCCAAAAGTGTGCCTATCAGAAGTATATTAACGATCTCTTGTCAAATAGTTGCCATCACTTGGCAGTTATCAACCTTTTATTTTTGCCAGAGGGCTGAAATGCATCTCACTCTGATTTTTATTTGCATGTCCCTGATTGTTACAGTGAGTTGAAGCAGCTTCTCATATGGCTATTGTCCAAGTTTCCTATTCTGTGATTTGTACTTATAAACTGTGCAATTTTCTTCTTATCTTTTACATGCAAAGGAGATACTGTCTTCCATCACGTGAATTGCTTTTTTTATGTTTTCATGTTATTACTTGATAAACAAGTTTTAAACATGAAGGTAGTTGCATTTACCAATCTTTTCTTAGTGGTTTGTGCTGTGTATCTTATTTTAAAAGTCTTTTCCCACCACAGGTTCATAAATACAACTATTTTCTTGTAAAATTAAAACATTTTGCTTTTTCACATTTAAGTCTCTATAGCCTACCTGGAGTTTATACTTATGTTAGGTATTCCTACTTGTTGTGAAGAAGGAATCCACTTTACCTCCTATTTTGATAATCTGTTATTCAAGCACCATTTTTGGAACAGTTTCTCCTTTTCTATACTGATCTACAACACTACCTCTGTCATACATTTGCTGTATACAGGCAGCTCCATTTACAGGTTGTCTAGTCTGCTTTATTGTATACTGCTGCTGTTGTTTAGTTGCTAAGTTGTGTCCAACTCTTTGGGACCCCATGGACTGTAGCCCACCAGGCTTCTCTGTCCATGGGATTTCCCAGGCAAGAATACTGGAGTGTATTGCCATTTCCTTCTCTAGGGGATCTTCCCAACCCAGTGATCAAACCCACGTTTCCTGCATTGGCATGCAGATTCTTTATCACTGAGCCACCAGGGAAGCCCACTAATTTTCAGACCTTTATCCTAATAAAGGATAGTGAAGGTTCTACAAGGGTTTCCCTGGTGGCTCATTGTAAAGAATCTGCATGCCAATGCAGGAGACACCCCTGGGTTGGTAAGATCTCCTGGAGAGGGGAATGGCTACCGACTCCAGTATTCTTACCTGGAGAATCCCATGGACAGAGGAGCCTTGGGCTCCAGTCCATGGGGTCACAAAGAGTCCAACACTATTGAGAGACTAACACTTTCACTTTTAAAGGCTCTACAGTTGCCTTTGAGATCCACTCTAGCTGCAGTCCACAAGTATTGTTTGCATGTCTTTTCAATGCATTTTAAGTATAAAATTGTTCTTCTATTATGATTCTCTTTTGCCACCTAGGTTAACTGGCTTATGCTGATTTTTTACATCGATGAGGTTAGCTTTTTAGTCTAGTATGTGATCAATTTTAATAAATCTCCAAATAAAGTAGGGAAGAATTTTTATATAAGCAATTGTTGAGCGTAAGGTCCTCTTTTTTTGAAATTTTTAAAAAACTTTTAATTTTATATTGGAGTATAGCCAATTAACAATGTTGTGATAATTTCAGGTGAAGAGCCAAAGGGACTCAGCCATACATATACATGTATCCAATACAATTGAAATTTAGCATTTTAAAATTGTCATTTTGAAACTAAAGAAGAAACCGAAAAGATAGTGATTTTTGCATACTGTTACATGACCTTATTAAAGCTTTTTTTCATATGAAGGATGAGAGCACTAAAAAATGACCCACTACAGGTAATAAATACACTAAGCATGCCACTGTAAGGTCCTTTCCAACAAAGAAAGCTAGATAACTGTTAGAATCAAATCTTCTTTATCCTTACCAAATTTTTATCTGCCTGATCTCTCAACTATTCAAATACTTATGTTAAAATATTTTGCTCTAATGGTACTTGTCAATTTCTTTTTGCAATTATGTAAGCTTCTGTTATGTGTATGTGTATATATACATATACATATACATATATATATATGTATATATATATATATCTGCTGCTGCTGCTGCTGCTAAGTCTCTTCAGTCGTGTCCGACTCTGTGCGACCCCATAGACGGCAGCCCACCAGGCTCCGCCGTTCCTGGGATTCTCCAGGCAAGAACACTGGAATGGGTTGCCATTTCTTTCTCCAATGCATGAAAGTAAAAAGCGAAAAGTGAAAGTGAAGTCGCTCAGTTGTGTCTGACTCTTAGCGACACCATGGACTGCAGCCCTCCAGGCTCCTGTGTCCATGGGATTTTCCAGGCAAGAGTACTGGAGTGGGTTGCCATTGCCTTCTCCGATATATATCTATATATGTATATATAAAATATTTTAAGAATTAAAATATATAATTAAAATACACAAAAATTTTATATATCTATGTATCTATGTTGTTAGGTACATATATTAATACATGCCAGACAACACTGTCAGCTACATTCAAATTTAGAAATATTTTATCTTCCAGGTTAAAAAAAAAAAGAGTTTCTTTTATCATCATGTAATGCCTTCCTTATTCTTTATTTCTTTAGTTTTGGGGCTGTGCTAGGTCTTCGTTGCTGCACTCTGGCTGTCTCTAGTTGCGGCAAGTGGGGGCTACTCTCCAGTTGTAGCGCACAGGCTTCTCATTGTGGTAGATTTTCATCTTGCATGGTACAAGGTCATATCTCTCTGCCCTCATTCCCCTCCCTACTTCAAATCACTGGCTGACCAAGAGGTCACTAAAATCCAAAGTTCTTCAAAAGCATCTATTTTCTATTTTCTGCAGGGAAGGTGGTGGTGGTAAGGAACTGGTCTAACTCTAGTTTATACACACTTCAAGCAATTGCTGTTTTCAGCTCTCTGGCTCATCCCTATCTCCTGTGATCATTGGTACTTCTGATTCCTGAGCCTTTCTGGGACTCCTTAGGAAGAACTGTACCACACTCCACTAGTACCTCCCTCTGTAGAAACTTAAGGGTGGTCACCCACCACTCTTTGAAGTCATTTGCCAATCCTGTCTCCGCTTTTTGTCTTCAGATGTTGTGGTACAGGGTTATAGGTACATTTCATCATGGATGGAGTAGGTGGCTTCTGTGAAAAGTCCCTCTGGTGTAGTGTGTGATTTTCAAGACAAAGAAGGAATAAAAATATATTAGCTACTCCTGAAACCAGGCTCTCTTTGTTTACTAAAGCCCCATAAACTATTTTCTAGGGAACCACAGCTTAGTCACACTTCCTGTCTTTAACCATGCCCAAACCTTTTGCTGCTGTCAGCATTCAGAGGCTGTGTTATTGGGCTCTCTTCTCTTTCCTTGGAGAGATATGGTCTCTCACTGTAACTTCAGGATTTTATTCTAATTTTAACTACCATCTAATTTAAGATGTCACATATGACATCTCTGGTCTGTCCTATTTCTCAAGGGATTTTATTGTTTTGTTATGTCCTCAGTCTGTGTCATCTACTCATCATCTTTCAAATTCTCACCTTTAAACTCATCTTTAAATCCATACATTTGGATTTTAGAAACATCTTATCTAGCAAAATGCCCTCTATTAGTTTTTCCAATATTTATTTAGAGTCCCCTATGTGCCAGCTACTAAGGGCATATGGATTTAAAAGACACAGTCGCTGTTCTCAAGATGCTTTCAGTTTTTTGAGGAACTGGATAAAATCAACAACTCTAATATACTGTTTTATGCTGGACTCTACTGAAGTCGCATAGCATATTGAATGTTGTATGGTGGGTTGCACTAAAGTTGCATAATTGGTATGTATGGTATTGAATGTTGCATTGTTGGACTGTACAGCATTGAATGCTGTATGCTGGACTATACTGAATGTTCCATTGTTGGGATACATTGTATTAAATGTTGTATGTTGGAGGCTATTGAGGTTTCAATGTAAACAGAAGAAAGAGCATCCTGTCAGGTGAGTGAAAGCAGTACTTCTCAGGACATCTGAATGATACTTCATTTGTAAATAAGGATGTATATGAAGGCACATTTTAGAAAAATAAAGAACTTGGGGAAAGTTAAAGAGGGGCTGAATTATCTTTAGGGAAAAATTCAGGTTTAGATAAGGCGGGGAAATGGAGGGAACCCTCTCAAGAGAGGCTGGTACTTGGGCATTGGGTATTGACAACAACTTGACAGGTATGAGGACTTCCCCAGAAGCTCAGATGGTAAAGAATCTGCCTCAAATGCAGGAAACCTGGGTTTGATCCCTGGGTCAGGAAGATCCCCTGGAGTAGGAAATGGCAACCCACTCCAGTATTGTTACCCAGAGAATTCCAGGGATAGAGGAGCCTGGCAAGCTACAGTCCATGGGGTTGCAAAACTAGGACACGACTGAGTGACTAACAATTTCACTTTGACAGATATGAGGTGCAAGACATAAGACGTAACCAAGGAGACAGTGTCTGAGAATATCAGGAATGAGAGGCATGGACAGAATTAATGGCATCAGGGTTTCAAACCTTGTAAAATACCCTGGTCGTGAAGCCAGAATGGCTTAGAGTCTTAGAGTGTTTGGAAAAGGTTCAGGCATATCTTCCAATTGTTGACACCTCCATTCTTTTTTTTTTGACATCTCCATTCTTATGTATACAATTGTTGTCTACAAAGACTTCATCCCAAGGGGGATAAAAAACACTGAAAAATAAAATGACTCCAAAGCAAAATCAGGACTCTGGTTTGGAAAAGACAAAACATACCCTCAAGCTAGTTTGGCAAAAAGGCCAAGTAGGCTGTGGACGGACTCAAAAAGCAGAAAGAGCTGGGTATCACCACCTCGGAGAGGACTAAATGTCACAGGACTCCTTCTCTCCGCACCCACTTTCACTTCTTTCTGCCTGCCTGACTTTCTTCTTTCTTACTGTGAACCAGGTTCTCCAAGAATCAGGAGCTACCCTGAGATGCCCATTCTCCCATTTTCACCGCTAGAGAGAAAAGCTCTTCTAAAACCCTCTATTCTCTATTTATAACCTGAAAAATAACGGAGAAGGACTCAAATGTTTCAGTCAAGTATTCCATGGTGATACCACTTTGGAATAATTTACATTTATTAGTTTTGCCTTGAGGTTTTCAAACTATGCCATTCTGGTAAGTAAAGTACTCCTTGGGTAGCCTTGGCTCTGACTTAATAACCTGTTTATTTGAAGTAGAGTTGATTTACAATATAATTTCAGGTATACAAAATTAGTTTCAGGTATACAAGATGATTCTGTATTTTTAAATTATACTCCATTTAACATTATTATAAATATTGGCTATATTCCTTGTGATGTACAATATATCCTTGTAGCTTACTTATTTCATACCTAGTAGTCTGTACCTCTTAACCTGACTTTGTAGCTTTATTAACTATCCTGCTCAGGAACAGAATCAGATGGATCAATAGGTTTGATGGACATAGCTACTGTAGAACATCTTTACGGTCTATTTAGCTGACTATAGTTCTTATGCTTAAAAAGAACACCAACTTGTCTAAGCACAATCATTTGAAAAACTCAAATAAATAACTTCCCTACATGCTAGAACATGACAATATGTTAAGTGAACAATTTCCAGCACATCACTGTTTATGAAACATTCCTTCTCTGCTAGTCTCACGAACTTTAGTAGCAAAATTCTTTAAAAACATTTTGTAAGAAACATTCAATAACACTACTGGTCTCCAGTTCCTAATATCACCTTCTCTTATAGTCTATACATCCTCCTTCTGGACAATTTCACATGTTACAATGTTGCCACTGGAAACAGCACTGAAGTGAATGAGCAGGGAGTGAGCAATGCCTGGACACTCCTCAGATCTTGCTGAGCTGAGTCTCTCAGCCTTTCACTCCTGTGGCCGATCTCCTTCAAGCTGACCATGCCCTCCACTTCTAGACCTATGAAGTCAACCCAGAACTCATCTGCTCCTTTGTCCCTTGATGGGCATCTTGAGATAAATCCACCTTCTACTGTTTTATTCTTCACCCTTGAAATAATTCCATTAAAGATTCCTTGACTATCTACATATTCCTATGCAGATGGCCTATTGTTTATTCCAAGTAAAATCCATAAGCATTTCCCTTGCTACATATGGTTCTTGCTTTACCTTCTCCTGTCAACCACCTTCATTAGCAACAGAAATTTCTTCCAGCACATTTGCCCAACATATATCCACCAGAACACCAGAGCAGCATTGCCTGAGAAGTCCTACCTGTGTCTTGGGGGAATTAATACTTTAGGTCAGACACTGAAGCAGCATATTATCCTGGGCACCCAAGACTTTCCTAAATAAGGAGGGATCTAATAACAAGCTGTGATCCAACTGATACTTAAGAACTGCTTTGTTATATATAACTGCCTTATATATGTAATAATAACCACCTTATTATATATAACTACCTTATTATGTATAATAATAACTGCCTTACAATATATTTATGTATAATAACTATCTTATTATATTACATATAATGATAACTGCCTTATTATATATAATAAGGCAGTTTTTAAGTATTAGTTGGATCACAGCTTGTTATTAGATCCTTCTAATAACATCTCTGCTAGTCTCACGAACTTTAGTAGCAAAATTCTTTAAAAACATTTTGTAAGAAACATTCAATAACACTACTGGTCTCCAGTTCCTAATATCACCTTCTCTTATAGTCTATACATCCTCCTTCTGGACAATTTCACATGTTACAATGTTGCCACTGGAAACAGCACTGAAGGGAGTGAGCAGGTAGTGAGCAACGCCTGGACACTCCTCAGATCTTGCTGAGCTGAGTCTCTCAGAGAGTCTTGAGAGCCCGGGATAATTTGGTGCTTCACTTAAAGTATTAATTCCTCCAAGAGACAGAGCCTATTGTACAAAGTGAAGTTAAGTCAGAAGGAGAAAGACAAATATTGTATATTAATGCGTGTGTATGGAATCTAGAAAGATGGTTGTGATGAACCCATCTGCAGGGCAGCAATGGAGACACAGACATAGGGAACAGACTTGAGGACACAGTGGGGGAGGGAGAGGGTGGGATGAATGGGGAGAGGAGCATGGAAACATACACATCACCGTATGCAAAACAGACAGCCAGTGGGAACTTGCTGTGTGACACATGGAGCTCAACCCAGTGCTCTGTGACAATCTAGAGGGGTGGGATGAAGAGGGAGATGGAGGGAGGTTTAAGAGGGAGAGGACATACGTATACCTGTGACTGATTCATGTTGATGTATGGCAGAAATCAGCACAATATCGTAAAGCAATTATCCTCCAATTAAAAAAAAACTGCCTTATTATGGATTATTGACCAAACTATACACCCACCAAGAAGGACCTCAGTGAAGAAAATCTAATTCTTACTTTTAAAAAATCAGGAGGAAAAGACAGGCAGGCAACAAAAGTGACAATACAATGTGTTAAGTACAACGATAGGTGCTTGCGTACATGCCTTCATTCATTTCTCGACTACCTACTCTGTGCCAATTAGTGGGGGTACAGTGGTTAATAAGATGACCTAAATCTTTACCCTCACAGAGGTCACATTCTGGAGGTAGGTGGGGTTGGTAATAGGCTAAATGCTTTCAAAATGTTTAATGAATGAGTTTAGTGAAATATGAATGAGATTAAGTTATGATATTGGACAGTGTCTAAAATAAGAGTGAAAGGTGACATTTGACCCAAGAGATGATAAAGAGTCAGCCAAGCAAAAAGTTACTCCAGGCCCAAGGATAACAAAACCCAGTAGCCTGAGGCAGTCACCAGCTTGCCAGGAGTCAGCTTAGTGTGTCCAGAGCAGACACTGTACTTGAAATGTACAAGGAAAGGGAGACTAGAAAAAGATAAAGTCCAAATGGCAGACAGAAGCCAGATCCTTTAGGGCATATAGGTTGGAAGCAATTGGTTTCAGTGGCAGAGTGACATGATTTGTTCTGATTTGTGTTTTTTTTTTTTTTTAAAGAGATCCCTTTGATTGCTGTATATATGAATGATCAGAGCAGAAGCAAGCAGCCTAGTTAAGAGGCTTCTGCAGTAAGAGATGAGAATTGATTGATTGTAGCTTGGATAAGATGGAGATGGGGAAAAGTGAATGGATATAGGACACGGATGTATCTGCAGTAGGGACTTACTGACTGACTGGTAGGGAATGGGGTGAGAGTTTAAATGAAAACAGTGGTATCACAGAGAAAAGAGTAATGCACCTCTGCCTGGGAGGGTAGAGAAATATGTCACAGAACATATTCTCAGAGAGGAGACATTTAAGCAGGTATGAGAAAACAGAGCACAAGTATTGGTAAGGATGTGGGGAAACTGGAATGTTGGTTATTGCCGGTAGGAACGTAAAATGGTGCAGCTGCTATGGAAAATGATATGGCAGTTACTCAAAAATTAAACATAAAATTACCTATGATCAAGCAATTCCACTTCTGGATTTATACCCAAAAGAACTGATAGCAGGACTTTGAGCGGTTATTTGTAGATATACCATACTCACAGCAGCATTTTTCATAACAGTCTAAAGGTAGAAGTACCCACTAGTCCATCAAGGATGAATGGATAAACAAAGTGCAGTGTATACATTAAATGGAACAGTAGTCACTCTTAAAAAGGAAGAAAATTCTCACACATGCCACAAGATGGATGAACCTTAAAACATTATATGAGGTGAAATATATCAGTCACAAAAGGATAAATACTGCATGATTCCACTTATATAAATTACCTAGGATGGAAAATAGAATGGTGGTTGCCAGAGGTTAGCGACTTCTTTAATGTTTAGTGAGTGTTCAGTGTTTGTTTAATGGGTATAAAGTTCCAGTTTTGCAAGATAAAGAGAGTTCTGGAGATAGTGGTGATGGTTTCACAAACAATGTTATTATTGACTTAATGCCGCTGAGCTGTATGCTTAAAAATGATTAAGATGGTAAATTTTATGCTATCTGTACTTCACCATATTAAAAAAAAGAGAGAGAAAGAGAAGAAAAGGAGGCAGAAGTTCTCCAGGTGGCCATGAGATCAGAAGAGAATTCCAGGTAGAAGCCAGCAGCCTGTGTGAAGGCATGGAGAGGGTGAGGTATGGACTGTGACATGTGTAATTTGTTTTTCAGTAATATAAAAATTAATGTTTTAAACATTAAAATATTAAGATCATCTTTACTATTCATTTAAAATCCTGATGCAAAAATCTGGCTTAATCAGAGTTTAAAAAGCCTGCATCTCTTTATGCCACATTCCAAGAAGGGGAAGCAGTAGTTCATTTACTTAACAGTTAACTGACTCCTACTTCCAGGTGGCACAATGGTAAAGTATCTGCCTGCCAATGCAGGAGATGCAAGAGACAAGGTGTTCAACCCCTGGGTCAGGAGATTCCCTGGAGAAGGTACTGGCAACCCACTCCAGTGTTCTTATTTGAAAAATTCCATGGACAGAGGAGCCTGGTGGGCTACAGTCCACGGGGTCGCAAAGAGTCAGACACGACTGAGCACACACACACTACACTACTACGCTACTGTGTGCTAGGAAGGACAAGGAATTACTCTGTCCTCCTAGATGTCAATCTAGTGGTGAAGACACACCTTTGAGCCCAAGGTTACAAAATTCTGAAGCCTCAGGACTGATAACTGCAGGGAAGAAAAAGTACTTTTGGAATGAAACAAGTTCTAACAAGGGAGCGTAACTTACCTGGAGCAGAAGTGAGGGGAAAAAAAACACAAAACCAAAACTCCCTGCAGGAAAGACACTGAAATTAACACCTGAGTTAAGGATAGTATTGACACTGATGGAAAAATAGCCTGGGACCTGTGCCGGCCAATAAAACAGAGGGAACACTGATAAACAAAGGGCAACTGTGATATTCGACTGCAGCAGATAAGATGTTTACCAACCCTCAAAACTGCCCGACTTAGACTTCCATAAGCAGGAATCACAGAGGCTCTGAACCTGATGTATTAGGTTTGTCAATTGGCTCCTATCTTATGGGAAAATAATCACATTAAATTCTTGCACTCAGGAGGCCAACGGTGTAAATATCCCTCTCTCTTTTTAACCAGGCCAAAGTTTCTCATGGGGAACACAGCCTGAAGAGTGAGGCCTTGTTCTGGGAAGGAGTGAATACTCCTGGGGCGGATGGAGTCTATCACAGCTGGACGGATGGGATCTCAAAGGCACCGGGAGTGGGAGGCGCGCCTCCCTCCACCTCCGTCCGGGCGCAGGTGTGAGGCGGGCCAGGTGCGCCGCCGCAGGGGCACAGAACCCACAGCCTCTGCGCACCTGCAGCCCCATCCGCGCGTTCACACGGCCCGTGACCCCCAAGGCGCGGCCCAGCTCACCCTTCCCCTTGGTCATGATGGAGGTGAGCGGCATCCGCGGGCGGTCGCTGAAGACCTCAGCCTGCTGCACCAGCGCCTCTCGCACGCTGTGGAAGTCGTTGAGGACCACCACCAGGTAGTGGCCGATGAAGAAGCTAAAGATGTTGCCGTACACACGGCCCAGGTCGGTCAGGAGCAACTGCACGCCCTGACCCGAGGTATTCCTTTCTCCGTTTCTCGCCCGGCTATACGGCCAGCTCTTCCTTCGGAGAAAAGGCGGCAGCAGCACGAAGCCGAAGTTGCCCACCACGGGCCAGGGCGTGGGCCCCGGGGGGATGCCCCGCTCCGGGAGCCGCCACAGCCAGCTCCAGCCCAGCAGCGCGGCGAGGACGAGCAGCAGGAGCGCGCCGCCCGTGGGGTCCAGCCGCAGCAGCCCCGGGGGCGCGTGCAGGAGGCGCAGAGGCCAGGGCGCGTCCTCGGTGGGGGGCTGGGGAAGCCCGGGGGAGGCCATGGCCTGTGCGCCGGTGTCTGCAGCCCGGGGCTCTTGCCGCAGACCCCACGAGAGTGTTCCCCGACACTGGTGCCCGGCCCCAGGGCCAACTCCCCTGGAAGCCCAGGGGCGGGGAGGAGCCGCGGATGCCACTCCGGATTGGCTGCGCCCACCTCCGCCTGTCCCTCCAATCAGCGGCGCCCGAGCGAAAACGGGGACGCGCTCGCAACCGCGCTTTAGAGGTCTGCGGAGCAGGCTGGGCTCGCTGTCTGAAAGTTGGTTGCTTAAGCCGGGTCGCGCCCCTCCGCTGGGTCGGACTTGGCAGTGACCTAGCGCTGGAAAAAAGATGCTCGCACGTATTTACGCTCTGGTTGGTTATCGGACTTCTTGTGTCCATTGTCAATTGCGTGCTTAAACCGTGCCAGGTCGATAGGCCGATCATATGACTCAGCCTAAACATTAGCACTTTTACCCTGAGCTGAGAGAGAGGTCCCCGCCCCGTCTCCTGGAGCAAAAAGACAGGATTGCTGCTTTATCTAAAATCGGGATTCGGAGAAAGAAATGATCCTTTCCTCCACCCGGAAACAGCAGGATGACGGAAATGCAATGTGTAGAATTTGTAGATGTAGGTGACCAACACTCTGGAAAGGATGGGTGGGGAATAGTAGTGAGAGGGTGGGGGAGGGCGGGTGATGGAATAAAGCGCTTAGAACTTGCCCTGGATGGTGGTAATAGCTCTTTTGTGCTGAAAGTGAAAGCTCAGCGTGCGTTTCAGCGTGTGGCCGAGGTAAAGCACGAGACCTAATCCAAAAATTTGCTTGGAGGGTTTAAGTAGCTAGCAATATAAAAAGCAAATTGGGCGAGGAGGGGTGACAGTATCGTTCTAGCTATGATACCAAACCAGAAATGCTGAGGTTGACATATTAAGAATTGTTTAATGCTTTCCAAGTCTGTCTTTAATTTTCCATAATTATGGCTCCTCCCTTTTCTCTGACATTACACAGGATATAATTGCATTCACATTGTTTTCCTAAGTAAGTCTCTTACTTCTGTGATGCAGATAGGAAGTATTATGGGCTGAATTGTGTTCACCTGAAATTCATATATTGAAGTCCTAATACCGAATACCTCAGAATGTGACTGTATTTGGGGACAGGCCTTTAAAGAGGTAGAGTAAAATGAGGTCATGTAAGGGGACCCTAACCCAGTATGACTGGTGTCTTTTTAAGAAGAAGAGATTAGGACAGCGACAGACACAGAGGGAAGACTATGTGAAAACACAGGAGGAAGATGGCCATCTACAAGACAGGGAGAAAGGACTCAGAAGAGATCAACCCTACCAACACCTTGATTCTTAGATTTCTAACCTCCAGAACTTTGAGGAAATAAGTCTGTAGTACTTAGTTATGGCAGCCCTTGCAAACTAATTCAGAAAGGCATCTTGTTCATAACACATACTATGGATAAATTATTTTAACATGAAACATATAGCTTATCCAGGGCTTCTTAAGGATGAATTTTCCCAAATGATATTCAGGCCTTTCTTGTCAGAAAAAGGAATACTTTCTGCTTCATCCATCCTACTTTAAATAGAGGAATAATATAATAATCAGTAGCAGTAAAGGAAAGGAATACCAAAAGATCTTTGGGATGGGGAGAGAGGGAAAGGAAGAGGAGAGGAGTATTAAGGGAAACATTTTTAAATGGAATCCCCAAAGATCATTTAAACCACTCACCTTCCCACTGGAATCCTTCTTGCTGGATTTCAGCCAGAATTGTTGGTAACAGTATATCCAAAATATCTAAGTACTATTATTTTGTTATCAAGAGTGGTGTTAAATCTTAAAAAGAGAGGTGTTAAATTACTCTATTTGTAAAACTACAGTTGTCCAGCTGGCTTGTAATTCCCTGGGAGGGAAATGCTACATAGGATACCCATCCAGAGTCAATGAGCATGAACAAAGAGAGTTTATGGCTTAAGAAGAGTTTGCAAAATGCTAATGAAAGGAAAAGTTGAAATGCTAACTATATTATTTAGTTGCACAACTCCACTAGCCATTTAAAATTTAATCCCTTCATTTCCTTTACATTTCTATGATTTGCTTCATATATACTCCTTCATACATACTTCCACATATAGTATATAGGTACTTCTGTGCACATTCTCTGAGCGTCCATTTACCCTACAGGAAACTGGGTTAACCAAGGTGCCTACATCAAGTGTAAGGATTGATTACATGAAGTAATTAATTAGCACAATGTCTAGCATTTAGTTCAGGCTCAATGAGTATAAGCTGTAATGGTAATAATTATCTCTGGGCCCTGACTCTACAGGTTGGTGGTATTGCTTTCCTTTTTCACCTCTTGCAACTTTACCTGCCTTTTCCAAAATTAGATTGTGAGACTGGCCAGTATATTAACTTGTTTTCTATATTCAGCCTTTCAGACTTTTATGATGAATAAATAAACTGGCCCGTCTTCAATATTACCCATATCATTCTTCTTTAGTTGAATGTATTATGCTTTTCCTGGAGAGGAGATGAGGGGAGGGAGGACCCTGAAAAGTATTGGTAGAAGGCAGAATCTCAATAGTAACAAAATCCATTTCAAGTAGGATCAGAATATATATTTTTGTTTAATGCCCAAACTGGTCCAGATGTCCTTCAACAGAAGAGGAGGGGGATTCCATCTCTTTGTAAAATAGACTACTGTACTTAGTTGCTCAGTTGTGTCCAACTCTTTGCAACCCCATGGACTGTAGCCAGAGGACCAGGCTCCTCTGTCCAAGGGATTCTGCAGGCAAGAATACTGGAGTGGGTAGCCATTTGCTTCTCCAAGGGATCTTCTACATACTGAAAGAACTCATTTATAACAAGTTCTAGAAAGGCACACCTAACTCCTAGTGATATAAATCAGGGCAGACGCCAGAATTGACTGAGAAAGGGACATGAAACATTTTTCCAGGGGGTGAGATGGAAATGTTTTACATCTTGATTGGGGTGCTGGTTACCATGGGCATATGCATTTGTCAAAGCTGAACTGTACATTTCACTGAAGGTAAATTTTGTCTTAATACAACAAATTAAAAAAAATGAAATCCAGTATCTTGGAAAGAAAAGACACAGGTGAAGTAAGAAGACTTATCTACCTATTGTGAAATGCATGCCCAAGAAACAGTTATGTGATGTATTGTTATAACAAGAGTGACCAGTACTTTAGTATGTAAATAGAGACAGGAAAGAAAGTGGTTAAATAGTAACATTCCTCTTAAAAAATAAACATAAACTTACTTTAATTAGCCTGGCCATATGGTTACAGACTGTGGACTTTGATTTTTGTGTAAGCCAAAGCAAGCTGGAATCCCTGCTCCTTTCTTCTCCCTCATTTACTTCCATTTATCTTGCAGAACTCAGCATGGAGTCTGCCTAGATCTAAATGGGCTGCGCGGACAAGTTGTTAACCTTTCTGACTTCACTGTAAAATGAGGGAGCTTAATCCATGCTCTAAAATGCCTCCGGTCCCTAAGATTCACCCTCTTAAGTAGATTGTCAGGACCTTGAACTTGGCCCTTGATTAATAACATGTTTAGTTAATAAAATCTGAAAAAAATAAAGTGCATTCCCAAGGTCAAGTATAAGCCTTTTGCCTCAACAAAGCATAGGGCTTTTACTTCCTGGTGGCAGTCAGCATGCTTTGGCTAATAATGAAGCCTCATTTCTAACTCTCACGTAGAATCATGTTTTAGGAGGGACACGAGTGAGTAAAGAATCCACCTGCAATGTGGGAAACCTAGGTTCGATCCCTGGGTTGGGAAGATCCCCTGGAGAAGGGAACAGCTACCCACTCCAGTATTCTGGCCTGGAGAATTCCATGGACTATACAGCCCATGGGGTCGCAAAGAGTCAGACACGACTGAGCAACTTTCACTTGAATGGTTACCTACTCTTTCCTTTAGGCAAGAGCATACTCACAGCAAATCAGATATTTGAAAGTCGATGGTTTTACTTTGATTTTAAAAATGGCAATACATGGTTTTGTAGAAAATTTGAAAATGCAAGAAACTGTAAAGGAGAAAATAATAATCTTTTTATTTTTTCCACCTAGGATTAATTTATTCTATTTCTGTATGTATCCTTCCAGTCTTTTAATTCATATATCTGATATTTTTAATCTTTATAAATAAATATGTATATGTGTCATTAATGTTTTCCATGTTGTTCTCCCACAAATTATTTTTAATTACTCTCTTCTAGCCCAAGGATTCAGCAACATTTTCCTGTTAAGGACCAAACAGTAAATATTTTTGGTTTTGTTGGCAATTTGGTCTCTTGTCACAACTGTACAATTGTGCTGTGGGAGCTGGAAAGTAGCCATAGGCAATAAATAAATGGTCATGGCCATATTTCAGTAAAACTTTATTGAGAAAAGAGGCAACCAGCTGGACTTATTCTGCAGGCCATTATCTGCTGACTTCTGGACTTTTGAAAACCTTGTTCATTGTTTAGGAATATTTCAAAATTTATCTGACCAATATCTTATTGTCAATACAAGCTATTTTTGACTTTTTTGCTATTATGAACAATAATGTGATATATATACCTATGATTATTTCAGTAAGATAAATACCAAGAAATAGAATTAGTATTAAGACCAACGTACCAATAGAACAAAGTACATACACATACACACACACACTCATGCATTTTGTCCTTCTACCACTGAGAAATAATCTCTGTTAAAAGTGGGATGTACTTCTTCTCAGATTACTTATATGCTTACATAGATTCCCCCTGCTGCCCCATAAATGGCATCATACTATGTTTTTAGTTTATTAATCTGCTCTTCTTATTTAACACTGATGTTTTAACAGAATCATTTTGATTGTTCTATAAAGGGGCAGAGATGAAACCAAGACTACAGGTATGTCACAATGTTAGTCCAATCCTCTGTTAAGAAATACCTAATTTATTTCTGATTTCTATTAAAATTATACCGGAATAAATATGGGGGGCTTGTTTTTATCTAGTGTGGTAAATGGGGGGAAGGTAGGTTGCCTGGGGACTTCAGAAATAAAAGCTGAAACACCTGACATTTTTCTCAACTGAAATCCAAAAAGCTTGTACAGCATGACAAACATATGTATCTTGTATTAAGTAGAAAATTATTAAATTCTTGCAATTTAAAAATTCTAAAACTACTTCCAATAAAATTTTAAAATTCCATGAAGTTTATTTTCTAATTAGACATTATATACGAATGAATCAGGCAGTATCAACTGCTTTACTATACATTACCTCCAATCTGCAACATGATGTCAGGAGGTAGAAAAATATCATTCAACAAATACTTGCTGTGATAAGAATTTTATTAGACACTGGGATGAATACTAAGACAATTCTTTCTCTGAAGGAACTTTAATTTGGTATATTAACAGGGCTTGTCTTTTAAGATCTTAAACCAGTGAGTGTATCTCACGTTTTGACAATTTTTTTGTATGTATCTTTTAGGGAGGAATTCAGATTCAGAGAAGTAAGGAGAAGCTTTCAGGAGATGAGACTTCTGCTGAACTTTCAGGACAAGCAAGACCTGGATATACACGAATAATTTCAGAGCTAGAACTACTGTACCTAAAATATTTAACTGGATTTGGCTAACACTGAATGTGTACCTTATAACAACCTCTTTCATTTCTTTCAACAGTTCTGTGAGACAGGGACTGTTACGATTTCCATCCCACAGATAAAGAAACCAAGGCGCAGAGGTTAGGCAACTTGTTTCAGGTTTCACATCAGCCAGCACTGGAAGAAGCGAGATTCAAACCCAGAGAGCACAGGGCCACCGTGTCCCCTGCCTTCTTCAGTGGACAGGCGACTGTCTGGGGAAGCACCTCACATGGTTGGACTGGGCGCTGCAGCATAGCAGACCAGAATGAGCGCAGCCTGACCGGGACAGAGGGAGCTGCTCGCTGAAGCCGCTGCAAAGTGCCTTGCATCCATCAACAGGCTCACAGATTAGAGACTCAGGGCCCAAAGAGCTTCAGAGCTTATAAAAAGTGCACTTTGCTTTTAAAAAATGTGTTTGTATAACATCAAGAAACCCAGATGTTATGGACTACATGTTTGTGTCCCCACCACCACCACCAAAAAAAAAAAAATCCATCATGTTGAAATATTAACCTCTAGAGGACTGTATTCAAAGGTGTGGTCTTTGGGAGGTTATTGGGTTTAGAGGAGGTCAGAAGGGTAATGAAAGGAGGGTCCTTAGAAGAAGAGAAGGAGATCAGAGCTCTCTCTACGTGACATGTCCCGCATGGGAGGAAACAGGGAAGAGGGGCCTCACCAGAAACTGACCGTGCTGGCACCCTCGCCTCCGACTTCCCAACCTCCGGAACCAGAAGTGTTTGTTGTTTAAGCTACCAAGTTTATGGTATTTTGTTAAAACAGCTCAAGTGACTAAGACATCAGGGAAATGTCTTTCCCTTGGTGTCAAATGTAAACATTCCCTTCAACCCACGGACTGGGAAATTGACCAGATGTAATACAAAGGTGATGCTGTGAAAGTACTGCACTCGATATGCCAGCAAATTTGGGAAACTCAGCAGTGGCCACAGGACTGAAAAAGGTCAGTTTTTGTTCCAATCCCAAAGAAAGGCAATGCCAAAGAATGCTCAAACTACCGCACAATTGCACTCATCTCACACGCTAGTAAAGTAATGCTCAAAATTCTCCAAGCCAGGCTTCAGCAATACGTGAACCGTGAACTTCCAGATGTTCAAGCTGGTTTTAGAAAAGGCAGAGGAACCAGAGATCAAATTGCCAATATCCGCTGGATCATCGAAAAAGCAAGAGAGTTCCAGAAAAACATCTATTTCTGCTTTATTGACTATGCCAAAGCCTTTGACTGTGTGGATCACAGTAAACTGTGGAAAATTCTTAAAGAGATGGGACTACCAGACCATCTGACCTGTCTCTTGAGAAACCTGTATGCAGGTCAGGAAGCAACAGTTAGAACTGGACATGGAACAACAGACTGGTTCCAAATAGGAAAAGGAGTACGTCAAGGCTGTATATTGTCACCCTGCTTATTTAACTTATATGCAGAGTACATCATGAGAAATGCTGGGCTGGAAGAAGCACAAGCTGGAATCAAGATTGCCAGGAGAAATATCAATAACCTCAGATATGCAGATGACACCACCCTTATGGTAGAAAGTGAAGAAGAACTAAAGAGCCTCTTGATGAAGGTGAAAGAGGAGAGTGAAAAAGTTGGCTTAAAGCTCAATGTTCAGAAAACTAAGATCATGGCATCTGGTCCCATCACTTCATGGGAAATAGATGGGGAAACCGTGGAAACAGTGTCAGACTTTATTTTTTTGGGCTCCAAAATCACTGCTGATGGTGACTGCAGCCATGAAACTAAAAGACGCTTACTCCTTGGAAGGAAGGTTATGGCCAACCTAGATAGCATATCTAAAAGCAGAGACATTACTTTGCCAACAAAAGTCTGTCTAGTCAAGGCTATGGTTTTTCCAGTGGTCATGTATGTATGTGAGAGTTGGACGGTGAAGAAAGCTGAGCGGTGCAGAATTGATGCTTTTGAACTGTGGTGTTGGAGAAGACTCTTGAGAGTCCCTTGGACTGCAAGGAGATCCAATCAATCCATCCTAAAAGAGATCAATCCTGGGTGTTCATTGGAAGGACTGATGTTGAAGCTGAAACTCCAATACTTTGGCCACCTCATGCAAAGAGTTGAGTCATTGGAAAAGACCCTAATGCTGGGTAGGATTGGGCGCGGGAGGAGAAGGGGACTACAGAGGATGAGATGGTTGGATGGCATCACCAACTCGATGGACATGGGTTTGGGTAGACTCCGGGAGTTGGTGATGGACAGAGAGGCCTGGCGTGCTGCAATTCATGGGGTCGCAAAGAGTCGGACATGACTGAGCGACTGAACTGAACTGAACTGAATACAAAGTATTTTCAAAAAGTATTGCTTCCTCCCTGCAAAGCCCTGGGTGCCTGGGTACCCTGAGGTGTGTGCTCTGGGGGTGAGTCTCCTTGCAGACCCAGGGCTCCTGCCATCTGCCGGAGGCAGGTGTGTGATGAAAGGAGAGGGAAGATGCTATCATTGCACATCGGTTACAGGGCATGGGGTTATAAAGAGGAAAAGAACATATAGATGAAAGGACTAGAGTTAACGTGGAGACAGGACATCTGCAGAATGTGGGTCATAGCATCTTACAGAGCTCAAGGTCACGCACTCCCTTCACTTTGCTCTCAATAACACAAAACTTGGTTGTCGAAAGATTTCTGCAAGAGGCCAGTCTTCTTCATTCCTCTCATGTGGGTTGATTCTTCCATCCCATTGGTGCAATGGGAAAATTACGGGCTTTGGACAGTTGTGTGATCACCTTGCCCCGTTTATCTCTGTGAGTCAGAGTCCTTCAAGTGTAAAAGGAGCATAATGAGATTCGCCTGGTGTTAAACAAGAGGACACCAACTTGCAGTGCCTGATCCACGGTAGCTTAAAGGAATTTAGGTAGAGAAAGAGGTAACTTCTTGGACACAAGAACTGAGGTAAAGTGTGCCCAGACACTTGGTGGGATGCAAGCACACGTGTTGGACAGATTTTTAGTACGGAGAACTCACCAGTTCACACCAGGGCCAAACAATCCTATGACCTCACTTTGGTCCCTTGAGGAGCCCAGAATCAACCCAGACTACTATGTGTCCCAAGACTCCGTTCCATTTCCTCAGAGCTTTGCTGTCCTTTGAAAGCAGGTCATTGTATCTCTTCCTCCTTTTGATTTCCCCTTGAGACTAATCCCTGAAAGTCACATTTAGAGATAAAGCCTTATGCACTCCCCAACCCGCCCCCCCGCAACCTGTGTAAGGCTAAGGTGCATGACAGTAATTATGTACTATTGGAGGAAATGGCAACGCACTCCAACATTCTTGCCTGGAGAATCCCATGGACAGAGGAGGCTGGTGGGTTATAGACCATGGGATCGCAGAGTTGGACACAACTGAAGTGATTCAGCTTTAGCATCCTATAAGGGATACTTGTAACAATTTTGTTTTATTGTAACAAATTTGTAAGCTCAAACCCAGAGATTCCTTTGTTTTCAAGGCCATTTTGCACTAGAAGAGTTGACTCTTCTCCCCCTCTGATATGCAGGAAATCCCAACTATAAGAAAAATCAGCAGCATTTGACAAAGAACTTGTTCCAAGGATCAGTTTCCCTCTCAACAAGCTAATCGGCTGATAAGAGAATAAACTTCTCTAAAAACAAGCAACAACAACTACAAAAACAAAACCTCTGAACAGTGATAGTAACCATAGTAATTATCACAGGGAGGCAGAAAAACAGAAAAAACAAGATTCAGGTTCCAGCTGAAACACTTCTTAGCTCTTTCATATCACAAAACGAGGTCACCAGCTCTTTCCTTGTCTACCTTGTGGGGTTTTATAAAGATTCAAGAATGTATTCTAAGCATAAAAACTGTAAAATGAGACACCTCATTCTACATCTGTCGCATATAAATTAAATATGCTTTAGGCACACAGTAGTCCATAATCCATTATTCTAACACTCATTATTACTCATTATTTGGTAAGTAATCTAGTATTATGCTTCTGATAGTCTTATATATTTTATTAGAAGAAAATGAAATGTAAGGCTTTCTCTGGTGGTCCAGCAGTTGAGAATCCTCCTGCCAATGCAGGGGACATGGGTTCGATCCCTGGTCCAGGAAGATCCCACACGCCACGGGGCAACTGGGCCCATGGGCCACAACTACTGAGCCCTCACACTAGAGCTTGTGCTCAGCAAGAGGAGAAGCCACACCGCAATCAGAGGCTTGTGTGCCACAACTAGAGAGTAGCCTCTGCTCTCTGCAACCTGAGAAAGCCCGTGCACAGCAACGAAGACCCAGTGCAGCCAAAATCAAACAAAAAAAATTTTTTTAAGGAAAAGGAAAAGTTAGGTGTCAAAGTTTGTCAAACATCATATTAGTTCCTTGTATAATGCATTCTAGATAAAAAAGGCAATCTTTGAGGCTCTGGCCAGCAAAATCAGCAAGCCAATATTTCAAACAGAAGGATGGAGCAAGTTTTTCATCCAAAACTGGGGTGGAGGTGACAAAAAGACTACTGTGATTTTAGACTCACTCTATCATTTCCAGATAACCCAAAGAAACTTGAATTATCCAACAATTTGATCTTTGAACCATATTACCCTACCCTTGTCCCCTCATTCCACCGAGGTACTTTGAGGGTCACGCCTTCATCTTTTATCAGGGGGCCCAAAAACAACTTACAGCAAACCACTGTTGCAGTGACAGCTGAAGTCTGGCTGAGGACATTACCTTGGGGCTCATGTTGTGAAGGAAGAGGGTGGTAATTTCTTTCAGAATTGAGCAACAGAAAGGACTCTGCTTTCCTTGAAGAATTAATGATTTATCATTTTGTTATTTTTTACTCTGTGAACAATGAGAATCTGAATTATGATTTTGTTCCTCTGTGACCTATGAGAATCTGAATTATGGAGCAGGAAGCTGATTCTATACCTCTCCATGAATGATCTTATACTGTTGTGAATTTTTTCTCACCTTAAATCCAAGGGCAAGAAAATGACACACCCAGTTTAATTAGTATGCTGATATCAGCTTATTTAAAAAATAGTGCTTGAAGAAAATAACACTCCTGTGGTTTTAATAACTACTTAAAACTAAATAATTTTTACAAACATTTAAAGAAAGCAATAATCTGTTTTAATTGAAGAAGACCCATAGTACTAAGTTTGAAAAGACTGTTGATGTCACGGTGGTTTATTGGGTAAATACAAAGTATAGGCTCTTGCTTTTTTTAAAATTTTTTTAAGCAAAGCCAAAGAGATTAGAAACCAAGTAGACACATTCTTTTTCAGAATAGAAACATAAATTAGTTTTAACTAACAATTAGGCACTCAAAATGTAAATGTAAAATGGCATTTTGAAGTACAAACTATAGTTAACACGCCCAAATTCCTCTTGAAATGTTTTTACAAACACAAAAACACAAGCGTGGAAAACATTATTTCTAAACTAACAGAATTTCCCCTTTTGAAAAAAAGAACCTGAATTCAAATCTGTGGGGTAGGAGAAAAGAGTTTCTGAAATTTACATATTTAATTAAAACATAAGCATTTAATAAAACTATTACAATAATATACAGTATATATCATAATGAAAAATATATGTCAGGAAAATAATGAATTCTAGACTTAGAATTTTACTTTACAACAAGGCACTTAACACATTGAAACAGTACAGTAAATTTCCGAAAGATGCAATTGGCTACCTCTCAACATAACCATACATTTTGCAGCATTAATCATTGCATAGGAGGTAAACTAAATAATGAAATCCAACTTGGCAATTATATTAGCTTATAGCTTCTTCTTTTTCTTTTAAAGGACAGTTTTAAATAAATCCACAATAGAGAACTATTCTTATTCGTGGTTCATTCAGAACACAACATAGTTAGATTAATGAGTAATAAAATAAATCAGAACTTACAAGGTGTGTATCTGTATAAAAACTTATCTTTGGGTACCTTTCGACATGATTTTCAGTGTTTAGGTATTGAAGTCAAGAGCACTTCTTAATAGAAGAAATATTTTTAGCAAGTAAATCAAAGGAGTTAAATTATTGCAACACAATGACATTAAAAAAGGACTCTTTATACATACAAATAGAAAAGCCTTCAACATTTGGCATATTAATTATAATATGTCCAATTTAAACATGTAAACTCATTTATTAAGAAATTCCTTCTCACACTTCCTTACCACTACAGGAGTGAGTGTGTTAAGACTGGCTTACATTTGAAATCAGCTTTACAGCGCCAAACAAAGTCAACAATATAAAAGAATTTTAAGAGAAATATTCAAAATATTCAAGGAACAAGATGTTAACTCACAAAAAAGTAACTGCATGAATTCTAGCATGTAAAAAAAAAACACATGAGAAAGATGGTCAACTTGGTGTTTCAAGGTAAACAAAGTATAGGAAGTTATAAAGGGAGACATTAATGATTGTGATAGTGAGAGGTAAAAATGGTCTGCAAATTTTCTTTGATCAGATGGATAAAAGATTAGAATTATAACCTCTGTGATCTAAGCACATTTTCCCTTTGGAAAAGGTTTAAAATGCCTTTAAAATAATTCATTTTTTTTTAAAAAAATTACTTTTGCATGACGCTTTCAGATTACTGGTAAAAATAATAATTTTAAAATACCTTAAAACCTTGGAAATAAGACTTGTGTCTAGTTTGTGTTCCAAGTCATATAACATATTTCCACAAGGGGGCACTGCTGTACAGCAAAGAACCGTATGCGCTGTCATCCATCCGCAGCTCAGTCACAACCACCTTCCCACCTTCCTTCCATAGCAAAACTTGTTTTCCCAAGATGCCAGGAAATTAAAGACCAAATTCCAAATAACCTTGGGTGGAACTGAGTGGGTAAAAAGACTTTATTTTCAGAGCTAATGTAGGAAATAAAAAAAAAAATCTGAAAGGAACTCATTTTCACTTGAAAGATTTTTTTTTAAATGTGGCATCATTCATAGAAATTATATATTATAGAAATATTGCACCAAGGACTTAATCACAGAAAAAGCTTCAAACTGGAGCACTGGCTTACAAAAATAAGGATAATAGATAAGATCTTATGTTGTTTCAAAAGGCAAGCTCGTAATTACATTTTTTTTTCAATCGAGGTATAATTGACATAAAACATTATATTAATTTTAGGTTTACAATGTAATGATTTATTTGTACATATTGTGAAATTATCAACACAGTAAGTCTAATAATTGTTTACGTTTTATATCTCCAAGTGGCATATTGGGTTGAACCTCAAGTTTGCTTTCCTAAATGTAAATGGGTTTTGCTATTTCTCTTATTTTCCCATCTAGAAACTCTGATGGTCCCCTCTCCCCTTATTTCCATACCACATGCTTCCACAGCATTTATTAAAGAGCAATGGCATATACATGTAAACAGCATGGGAGCAGTAGTGTCCATACATGGGGTCAGAGATGTTTTTAAAGTTCTTCAAAAGGTGATGGTATTAAAAAAAAAAAAACTGGATTACTTGACTAAAATGCAAAGTTTATACTGTTTTCAAGGTTGTCCAATAATCAGTACACCATGATTTTTAAAGCTTAAACACCTTTCCTTACTTAATTTGAAAAAGAGTGGGTTATACCAGATGTAGCTGAATGAGGCTCTAAGGTATATCAGGTTGTTTTATTTGAATTTGAGGCTCAAGGAATATATCAGTGTTAGGAGAACAAAACTCAAGCTTCCGTGTCAGACACTTTTCCTCACAATTAGAAAGGAGAAATTTAAAATCAGTGTTTTCAAGTAGAATACATTGTCTTATCGCAAGTGTCAATATTTAACAGATGAAAATAAGTGAAAATTATGTAAAATTATAGCTAAATACATCACGTAAGCTATACATACGGTTCTTATTGACTTAATAATAAATACTGGAAAGACTTCTTGCATTTCAAAACCTGCCAAGAATGTATAGGGTTTCAATTCGTGTTTTAAGTAAGCAGGTTAGTCTTTCTGCCTTCTGATTCAACCTTTAGTGTTTCTCTTTTACAGAAAGAGCCATACTGAAAACATAGACAGAATTTTAGCACCAAAGGATGATGACCCTTCTGAACAGAATTGTTTTGTGCTTCTCTTAGACAAGTTAAAGTTCAATTTTGTTTACCGAGTCAAGGCTGACTCATTTACAATGACAAACTTAGGGATGTTTTTCATTCTAAGTGGGGAGAAATCGTCACCATCAATATAAATGTAACTGCCTCCTGCTACCCATACTGACTTCTCCCCTTTCCGACTAGTGTTGATGATTTTGTAACCTTAAATTTTTTTCTATGATTACTAGAAGTTTAAAGAAATCAAGCCAAGAATTATCCAAAAGATTCAACAGCATTAAACAATGCACTAAATCTGGCCGGATTTTTTAAAAATCCATTTTTTTTTACATCACCTGAAAGAACTTCAGAAACAACTACCCCCCTTTATTGAGTAGCCGTAACCATCTAACACACCCATTCCAACCATAGATTATAGTGCAGCACCGTGGTGTGATTTCAGGGTCAAAGTAAAATTACTCAACTGTGGTATGTGTCCTTAGGACCAGCACATAAGAAACGAGTCTCTTGCTAAAAGGCAAGGATGCGATAAACTTTTGGATTCCATCTTGGTTTTTCCATAAAGCACAATGGAACTTAGGAAGAAATGGTTTTCAGTGACATGTGACCAACTGGATTTCTAAGTTCCAATTCACAGCTCTATGACAGATCTCACCCAGGGTGTGTGTGACCTGGGAGAAAAACACAGGCTTGTTCCCCACAGGGCAGGAATGTCAGTTCACACACCTATGTATGTTCAGCCTGTGCTACACTGTTGACTGCCTTGAGGTGTACAGGTGCGAATTTACCAGGTGGAGAACAGAAGGCCCCCTCATTCGCATATGCAGCCCCATGTCTCCTGTATATCTGTCATAGAGGTCTCAAAATGAAATATTTACACACATGTGAAATCTGTGGGGTGTCTCAAATACTTCTATATTGACTTGATTCACTTTTTAAGTTATAAAATTATCAGTTAAAAAAAAAAAAGTGAAAGTGACACATAGTACATTGGCTGGTAGCAGCAGCACGTATTCCCAGACCTGACCCTGACCTCCACTTAGGCAGGGCAGAAACAAGGTTCACCCAAAGTTCACTCATAACCCACGGCTGAGAAGCCTAATGCTAAAAACCACTCTCAACATTCGGAGATTTTATTTACACAGTAGCTGTCTATATCCAGATATTTTTATTTATTTAAAACTCTAACAAATTCTTTTGACCTTGGAGGGGAAAAAAAAAAAAATCCTGAAAAAATTCTGAAGTAGAGAGCTTTCCTGGAGAAAGAATAAGGAAGGAGTAGCATGTTCTTTGGCACCTCTTTCACAAGCTCATTAGTAAAATCCCAGTTGGAGGGCTTGTCACCAATGAAGAGCCGAAGGAGAATATAACTTTCTCAGGGTGAATAAAAAAAAAACAGTCAAAGGGTAATACTTTGTTCATCTTTCTAATCACTTGCACAAAACTTGGTCCGCTTCTTCCTTTAGTGATCAGTTTTCCTAAAATAAAAATCAAAACTATACCTTTGGTTACAGCGATAACTCTTTTGGTGTAAGAGCTGATACCTCTGTTCTGCTCCTCAGGTAGATTTCTCATTATCTTCGCCGATCTTCTGAACCCGTGAGTACTTCTTGCAAGATGATTTGAAGCAGCCAGGCGGCCAGGACAGAGGCCAGGAGAAGCAGCAAGGGATCGAGCCTTGTACATTTTTCTCAAAAAAATAAAAGATGGGGAACCACCATGCTCGAGACAAGAAATTAGTCTGTGAAGAGACCTTCAAGTTCTGTAAAAGGTAAAGAATAGGAAAATGAGACATATTTTTCACAATTTGCATCCTACTTTGCTTCTTAATTAAACTGTCATTTGCTATAACTGAACAGGGAAACCAGCAGAAACTGGATCACAAGACAACAGTGGTCTTTGCTCCTTTCCCCAACTCTGGTAGGGCTTTCCAGGTGGCGCTGGTGATAAAGAACCTGCCTGCCAATGAAGGAGACATAAGAAACACAGGTTCGACCCCTGGGTTGGGAAGATCCCCCGGAGAAGGGCATGGCAACCCACTCCAGTATTCTTGCCTAGAGAAGCCCATGGACAGAGGAGCCTGGCGGGCTACAGTCCATGGGGTCGCAAAGAGTTGGACACGACTGAAGCGACTTAGCACGCATGCATCAACTCTTACAAGACTCTGGCTGCACCCTCAAGCCTCTCCCCTCTTTGTGGCTCAGGCAAATCTGCCTGTGATTCCAGGAAGAATGGAGACTCAGGAATGGATGTGAGAGATCTCCAGGAGGAAGAATTTTCAGCACGTGTGAGTGGTCAGATCTATGGCTCAAGGAAGGTGGAAGAATGAAAGGAGAGCTCACAAGGTTGACAGTCTTTAAGGGGAAAGATGAAGATTTTGGTTCAGTGGTGTCAGTAGATATCTAGATGGGACTGGAAGAAGGAAGATGGAAGTAGGAAACAGAGCCACAAGGACAAATGAAGTAATCTGCAGAAAGGGCATTTACTAGTGGGCACAACACTAACTGAGAACTGGAGTTAGATCTGTGGGGAATAGCACACTTCATTCCTATAAGTCAATCAACCTCAACCACACATTTAGGTGGCAACAGCAGTTATTCCCATTAAGCTACATGAAACTCTGCTGTGTGCAATGCGGTCCCCTGCCTTTAAAGAAATTATCCAAGGATAATTTCCCTGCTCTCACCTTTTCGTTGGCCATGGAATGGTACCACCAGAAGAGCCGAGTTGTGATGTAATAGGCGACGATCACGTCGACGG
Source organism: Giraffa tippelskirchi (assembly GCF_054371585.1). NCBI lineage: Eukaryota > Metazoa > Chordata > Mammalia > Artiodactyla > Giraffidae > Giraffa > Giraffa tippelskirchi. Next base: position 92,419,274 of record NC_137275.1, on the reverse strand, counting down.
TATAGTGTTCGTGCGCTACCAGAATGCAGATGATCCCAGCAGCGCTCAACAGCCAGCAGATTAAGTGATACCACCAGAAGTGGCGAGGTGAATCTGGACAGCAGAAAAGTGACAGAGTTAAGAAGCATTCCCCAAGATGAACTGAATGATGACAGTCTACCCTAAAGACCTGAGAAAAGTCTTTCTAAGGCCAAGAAGTCACTGGAGGAGAACATGGATAACCCAAAGTTACGGGTCACTGTGAACCGCCCAGGATTTGCTCAGGTTGGGGGTGAGGGGAGCAGGGGAGGCTGCTGGTAGCAGGGCTAATAGTTATTTCCCTGCACAGGTTGCTAATACTGCTCTAGGTTTTGCTCACGCCATTTAATAATAAGGAAGAGAACAGAAATATTTCACATTAGGTTGGGATTGGCTCATACAGGCTCCCGTAGGGACCCCACTGGAAAGAAAAAGGGTAGAGGGCAAAAGACAAAGGTACTGTCTATGAAAACGAGGGATGAGAAAGCAAGAGTGATTTTAGTTCTTATACATAAACTTATTTTCATATCTGCAGGGAGAGAAAAATGGCATTTGTGCCTAGCAATATTTTGATTCTCAGCAATTTTATACTGTTATTGCCAATAGCAACTACAAGACAGTCCCTATGTAAAGCTTGGGCTTCCCAGGTGGCTCAGTGGTAAAGAATCCACCTGCAGTGAAGAAGATGTGGGTTCAATCCCAGGGTTGGGAAAATACCCTGGAGAAGAAAATGACAACCCACTCCAGCATTCTTGCCTGGGAAATCTCATGAACAGAGGAGCCTGATGGGTTACAGTCCATGGAGTTGCAAAAGAGTCAGACAGGACTTAGTGACTAAACAACAACAGCAAAGCAAAAGCTTAGGATTCTTGCTAATTCACTTAGGGGTTTGAGCCTCACCTAGTGAGGCCACTACGTTCATGACACTGATCAGCTTTAAGAGAGAACTAAAGCCCTTCGCAGGTTAAACATGATCCTGCGCCCCCAACCTTCCCACATAGGCGGTAATGACAGGTGTAAATGGAACCAGCACTCATTTCTAATAAGTCTTCTTTCTCTTTAACTGTTTTTTTTTCTATTTTAAAGCTTTATTAGCTCACAAAGATAATAATACTGAAACTTTTTTCATTTTTAACTGTGATTATTTTTATAGTGATATTTACTTTCAAGTGTGGAAGAATGGTTGAACAGCAAAAAGATCCATTTCCAGAACTTTACATGACACATCAAATCAGGCATGGTTCAAATAAAAAATAAAATAGCTACTGCTCTTTAGGTCCAACATGGAACAGTAAGATGATAAACCTGTATTTGTATCTGAAAGTCTAATCTTCTACTTCTGAATGTACAACTCATTAATTCTTACTTGCTTCATCCTGACACTAGGTTCCAGCCAAATAGCTCATGGAATCCGAGAATTTTATAGCTGAGAGGAGCCTTACTTCTGTAATGTAGGGGGCCAGATCCAGTCCCCATAACTGTTCTGTTAGGCTCTGAATGTTAAAAACTGAAGTAACATTCAGAAATCTGGAGCTTTCACTAAATATGCATTCTCTAGCACCACAGCCCTTACCCTTCCCTGAAATCTCACACCAGCCTTGCTTCCTTCCCACCCTCACGGGTCACCTGCTATTTACCTTAAAAGTTCAAAATGCTTGAGCAAACCAGAACTACTTTGTGTTGGTTTATCCACAAGAGGGGCTTCCCTGGTGGCTTAGATGGTAAAGAATCTGCCTGCCAACGCAGGAGACCCTGGTTTGGTCCCTGGGTCAGGAAGATCGCTTGGAGGAGGAAATGGCAAGCCACTCCAGTATTCTTGCCCGGAAAATCCCACGGACAGAGGAGCCTGGTGGGCTACAGTCCATGGGGTTGCAAAGAGTCGGACATGACTGAGCGACTAACACTTATCCACAAGATGCAAAGCTGAAGTAGGTGGGGAGTAAGGAGGTGGCCCGAATGATCATTTTACTACTCATAGAATTGAAAATCAGGCTTTAGGAATATCTAGACACCCTAGCACTGCTCTCCCGTAAAAATGTATTCCTTACTAGCTACTACATTGGGACCACTGCTCATTAATTGAGAACACTGGTTGACCCAAATAAAAGATTTAATATATAAACTATTTTGAAACAGAAATGGCAAAATGGCAATCCTCTCTGCTCTCTCATTCTACCTCCAGGGATAACCTTGAGCTGAGAGATGATGACACAATTCTTAATGAACTCCACTGTCTGTGTGGGATCCGATCCCTGCTTGTCAATGACTACCAGAGGCAATGGACTTTGTGTAGTAGTAAGGTAAAACAGAAAAAGAAAGAAACAGTTTTCTCAACTAGTCAGACATTTGGTTCTAAGAGCTAGGTGGATTTCTCCAGGCTAACTTTATAAGGAAGGAACCTAGGTCCCAATGATAACCCACTCACGACAACAGAATGTCAAATGAGGAGTGTCCAAAACGATCAAAAGTCAGGAAAGCAAAAATATACAAATGATGCGTCTAACTCTAGAAGCAGAATGTTCAAAGAAACCACTGGAACCACTCCTTCCTCATAACAACAACAGATGGTATAATTTAGAAGGTGACTGTTTCCCCTAATTGCATAGGAAGTGGACGTAAACGTGGGATACTTGGTTTACATACAGAGCGGATCCTAAAGTTGGGTTCGTATCCAGTATTACAGATTTGCCCTTTTGTTTCTCACCAGAGCTTAGAGAAAGCAGAATGTAATTCTTTCCTTGCTACATGTAAACTTACACAAGTTTAAAGATCTCAAGCCCAAACCACACCTGGGGAAGAAAACGTGTCTATGTACTGCACTTGCCTTTATTAAAGTAGAGAAATACTTACGACGTTGGCCTATTGCTCTGAGGTAAAAGAAAAACAATAAGCCAACATCCAGGCTATTTCTTAGCAATTCTACCAGATCAGACAACTTGGGTTTCCAAAAATTCTAAACAGAGCCAAGGAACTGATAGTGGAACTGCTGAAGTCAGCCTGCTTGAGTCCGAACACCCCATCCTCCAATTACTAACTGTGGACTGTGGCTAATTTAGTCACTTTCCTTATGCTTACATTTCCTCTGGAAAAATGGGGGGAAATAGTGCTTCCCTCCTGGGGTGGCTGCAAGGATTAAATAAGCTAATCTGCACCAAGGGCTTCGTATAGTGCCCAGCACAGAGTAAGTATTATGTCTATTTGTTGTTTTTGGTAATGTCACTTGGTCTTCAGTTATCAAACTGACCCTCAGTTTCCTGGGATATTTTCTCTTCATTACCTTGTTTTCCACCCACAGTAGCTTCATTCTTAACTTGCAACTCCTTTCTGCCATCATCCTCATCTTCTATAAGCTTTTGTGATATACAGATTAGAGAGAAGATCCTACCACCCAAATGAACCTCTAAACCGGAAAGTGACTGACCTTACACAGAGATGGGACCTTTCCAGAGCAGAAGTTAGAGTGAGAACCACACACAACATAAATTGCTCTGCCCGCCACTCAGAACCAACAACTAGGTATTAGAGATTTCAGAAGACTGAAGTGGAAGGAGATATTGGTGGACAGACAGAGCTAGCTTCCTGTCTTCCACCACTCCCCCCACAGTGTAAGAACACAAAGAAGAGGGGAAAGGTGCCGAAGGCCCTCTGCCTTCAAGGCAGACAGTGTGACAAAGGCGGAACACTTAATAGACCAGTCACCCTACTCAAGGCTTGTATGTAGCATTTAGAAAGAAAACAATTCAGAAGATATACAATTGCCATCAAAAAACAAAAAGACTTCATCTACTATAGAGACTCTCATCTCTTTGTCATAATGCCCTCAAAGCAGAATTAAAACCTACATATCCCAGGCAATCTAGGGGCAAGAATTCACCTCTGCTCCACTAGAAGATAAACCTCGATGGGTCTAAACCTGTTTGCCTTGACGACGGCTAAAAGAAGGGAGAGAAATGAGCAAAGGGGACGGAAGGGAGGTTTCCTTCCCCTGCTTTCTGCCCAAAGACCCTTGTGATATGCTTTGCAAGTGAACAGAATTGAGATAAGACTCCAAAAGAACACTGGCATGGGGATGGGGTATCTTGCAACTGAAGATGAAGGGTAAAAATTGAGGAAGAAGCATCACTACTTCAAAAGAATTTTGAGATAATGGGTCCAACTACACAAAGCCTCAGAAATCTACAAGGGGACATGCTGGCAGCTAAAATCAAATACAATCCCCACCCCTCCCTCCAATGAACAAGATATTATTCTAGGCCCCCTCCCCACGAAGTTATTGGAATACACAAGAATTTTGTATAGTGAGAATTAAGTATATAAATATGGAAAGATATTTCAATTCTCATCTCCATGTTGCTTTTTAAGAAGAAAATGGTCAGAATTGGCAAAATGTTCCATGAAGATGCCTATTAAAGCATAGAAAGCTACTGGAAGTGAAGAAATTAGAATAAAGTGGGACAAGGAAAAGTTAAAAAAGAGGAAAACATTAGCCAAAGCATTGGGGATGATGAAATGAATCTGTAAAATGGAAATTTCACTCAAAAGTCCTTCCCATTTGGCTCTGGAGCCCATTGATTCTTTTTGCAATAAACTTAACAATTCCTCTTAATTCCAACATTAAAATAGCCTTTCATACCTTGGTAGCACTAGTGGTAAAGAATCCACCTGCCAAAACAAGAGACTATAGGAGACTCTGGTTTGATCCCTAGGTTAGGAAGAGCCCAGAGTAGGAAATGGCAAGCCCCTCCAGTATTCTTGCCTGGAAAATCCCAGAGACAGAGGAGTCCGGCGAGCTACAGTCCATAGGGTTGCAAAGTTGGACACAACTCAAGTGACTTAGCATGCACGTACCTTAGGAAGTACTAACCAAGGAGGGAGACATTTTGGAGGCATGCTGAATGTTAGCAAGAAGCCAGGGCTAAGATTTAACCCTTTGGTGTTCATGACTGGTTGAAATGATTTTTAATATACACACACACACCCCTCCTTCCATGGCTTTCAATTTCAACAGAATAAGCGCTCATCAGTTTCAGGGCCTAGGGATCCCACTCACTGCAACAATCAACAAAGCAGGAATGAGTTATCACTTACATTCTTTGATGAACAAATAAGTAAGTGTCAGCACAACTGTGTGGCCGCTGAAGAGGAAGTCCCCACACAAGATGTGCGATCCCGTTATGGACAATCCACCGCCAGAAATCAGCCGTAGAATCCGCTGTACTTTGGCCTGAGAGTCTCCATTGAGCTGAATGACACAAGAAGATCAGGAAGAAAATTCACAAGCTGATAAATCAAGCTTTAGCCTAATTTATGTGACATTTACAAAGGTCATCAGTTGTGATTTTTTCCTTTTTAACTTAAGTCAAAAAGAATCCAAGGGGGAAGCTCCTCAAACTGGGTTTTATTCATTGCATTGGCCAGTTTTAGTGAAACGTTTTAAATTATTCAGTATGTTACTAATAATACGTCTTGGTGGTGGTGTGTCCTTGGGCAAAGCTTTTAAAAATATTAATAACCAATGACTTCACCACAGTTATGCACTGAAAAAAATCAAAGCTCCTCTCTTTCCTCTTTGCAGGGGAAGTCGGGGTTTCGGATAGTTAATATTTGATTCGGCTGCCCTCCACATTACTAATACTTTACAGAGTATTCCTACCTTGTGTTAAGGGGGCAGCCTAGAGGGTGCATATAGTTGTATTAATGTCTGATCCAAACATCTGCAGTTAAAAAGAGCTGCAATATGTTAAATAATTTAAATAGGTTTGAAAATGATGGATTAGGGATATACTGGTTGCTTTAAAAGGAGTGGCTTGATCAGGAAAAACATCCTCAAAGCAATAACCTGTGTGCCATGGCAGGAGGTCAGCAAAGGCCTCCCCTGGGCGAGGGTGGAAAAGCCAGAGAAGCCATCATGATGACACAGGAGACAATGATGGACTAGAGCAGGAGTTTGATACAACAGTCAAAGGTTTACAACCTATTCAAACTTAAGCATACAGATATCTCTTACATGTAGAATTTACTACAAAATGCAACAAACTAGTGAATATAACAAAAAAAGAAGCAACCCTATATGCAAGACAGAATAAGAGACACAGATGCATAGAACAGTCTTATGGACTCTGAGGGAGAAGGTGAGGGTGGGACGTTCTGAGAGAATAGCACTGAAACATGTATATTATCATATGTGAAACAGAACACCATTCCAGGTTCAATGCATGAGACAAATGCTCAGGGCTGGGGCAATGAGATGACCCAGAAGGATGGGATGGGGAGGCAGGCGGGATGGGGGTTCAGGATGGGGAACACATGTAAACCCATGGTTGATTCATGCTAATGTATGGCAAAAACCACTATAATATTGTGAAGTAATTAGCCCCCAACTAAAATAAATACATTTATTTAAAACAAAAAACAAAAAAAGAAGCAGACTTATAGATATACAGAACAAACTAGTGATTACCAATGAGAAGACAGAGTCAGGGAGAGGCAACACGGTGGGTGGAAAGTGGGAGGTACAAACTACTGGGTGTAAGAAATGGAGATGCACTTGTGGACACAAGCCATCATCAATCCAAAGGTTTAGACCCATCAAGTTTTATCTTTCAGTGAAGTACAAGTGATGAATTCTTGCCCCTGGATTGCCCAGGGTTACAGGTTTTAAGGATGGACTTGCAGACACAGCGGGGCAAGAAGAGGATCCAGTGAATTGAGAAAGTAGTGAGAAGCTGGTATAACATAGGGAGAGTAGCCTGGTGCTCTGTGATGGTCTAGAGGGGGTGGGATGAGAGAGGGGAGGGAGGTTCAAGACGGAGGGCGTTTATATATAATTTTGACTGATTCCCATGGTTGTATTGGAGAAGGCAATGGCACCCCACTCCAGTACTCTTGTCTGGAAAATCCCATGGACGGAGGAGCCCGGTAGGCTGCAGTCCATGGGGTCGCTAAGAGTTGGACACGACTGAGCGACTTCACTTTCACTTTTCACTTTCATGCATTGGAGAAGGAAATGGCAACCCACTCCAGTGTTCTTGCCCGGAGAATCCCAGGATGGGGAGCCTGGTGGGCTGCCGTCTATGGGGTTGCAGAGAGTCGGACACGACTGAAGCGACTTAGCAGCATGGTTGTATGGCAGAAATCAATACAACACTGTAAAGCCATTATCCTCCAATTAAAAAAAAGTCTCAAGGATGTATTTTACAACACAGGGAATACAACCAATACTTCATAATAACTATAAATGGAGTGTAACCTTTAAAAATTGTCCTAAAAAACAACCACAAACCTTAGGTATACAGGAAGTAATAGTGGACTGAGTGGGAATACATGAGAAATTGGAATACTGAAATGCTGGGCCACTAGATGGAAGACTTCGGATCAGCCTAATATCAAGTGAATAGGTTTAGAATTTCAAAGAATGATACTCAGAAATAAAACGAAGTAAGAGTAGACACGAGAAGAGAAATATAGAAAGACCATCAATGACTATTCTCTTGGGACGTGGGGGCACAGCTATGTGATATGCTGCCTTTCATACTCAGTGATGATCCTTCTAGGCAACTGGCCCCTGAAATGTAAACAGGCCAATCGTGGTGGTGGTTAAAGTCTTTGGCAGTGTAGACAGGTAGTGTGTCTAGTCCAAGTAGACATGCACTGGTGAAAGAGGGTAAGATGTGTACAGATGGGTGAGAAGACAGTCTAGTCTCCAAAGCAGGTGGAAAACCATCCTGTTCAGTCTCATAGGAACTGGGGCAGGAATCTTTGTCTAAAAATTTTTCAATGAAAAGTATCTTATGGATCTGGAAAGATTTCTGGTATTCAGACGACCCTTGTAAAAAGGCAAACACACTACGCTGGGCTGACAGTTAAGTGTAGGGCTCTGCAGCACCAGATGATGGGAAATAGGATTAGAGGTCAAGGTAAGAAACTGGAGGTTTGGAGGAAACTTAACCTCCTTCCAAAGTTGGCTTAAGCCGAGCCCAGGAGGCAAATCCGAGAGAACATACAGGTTTCATTGAGCTGACAGTCCTTAAAACAAACATGCTAAGTAACAGGTGACCTTGTCTTGAAAAGATAGATCTAGAAGGCAGTAAAGGATCCACAGGGGATTCCCAGGGGGTGCTAGTGATAAAGAACCTGTGCCTGCCAATGCAGGAGACTAAAGAGACACAGGTTCATTCCCTGGGTTGGGAAGATCTGCTGGTGAAGGGCACGGCAACCCACTACAGAACTCTTGCCCAGAGAATCCCATGGACAGAGGAGCCCCATGAGACCATGGGGTCACAAAGAGTCGGACACAACTAAATTACTAACACTTTCACTACTTTCTCGCTTTTCAAAGGATGCATACCTGGGAAAAAGAAGGACTGTTGACAGAGTTGGCAGGACTCACTGCAAACTACATGAAACGCTGTGAAAGCCCTTGATGTGCAGGATAGAATCTAGCATGTGCTTTATCAGATCTGAGGTAGACCTTCAGGAATTTCTGGTTGTGCGGTTGGTACAAACTGTCAACACTGAGATCAAATAAAAAGGTACGTACACTCCACCCGACCATTGTGTTCTCACTTTTAAGAACACATTATTCTTCACTTCAAAACCATAATAATTTTTTTTTTTAATTCACTCACCCATTCCAACTCAATGCTTGGATTTTCTAAGCGCAAACACACTTAATCCAAAGGTATAACCAAACCAGGAGCGAAAATACTACTGCCACCCATTCTCTTCTCCCCGCTCCCTTTCAGCAGTATTGAGGTATGGAGATTTCCAACAGCATTTCACAGAACAGAGGAAGGACTCTTCCTGCTCCTCCTGCTCTTTCTCAGTTCTTAATCTCTCAATCCTGTCACTGCTATCTTAGATGTCAGAACATGCTCAGCATAAATGCCAAATAGAACTTCAAGAAAGGAAGTTTAAAAAGAGGGTGGAAAGAAAACCAGGGAAGGGGCGGGTAACAGAGTTGAGATTAATGGATTATTTCCCGCGTGTGTGCATCCTCGGTCGCTTCAGTCACGTTCGATTCTTTGCAATCCCATTGACTGTAGCCTGCCAAGCTCCTCTGTTCACGGGATTCTCCAGACAAGAATATTAGAGTGGGAAGCCACTCTCTCCTCCAGGAGATCTTCCTGACCTAGGGATCGAACCTAGGTCTCCTGCATTGCAGGCGGATTCTTTACCTTCTGAGTCACCAGGGAAGCCCTGGATCTGTTCTATTTCATTGGGACCTCCATCATACACCACTTAAAATTCTAGTTCCTCTTAATTTCCTCATTTTTTATACAATTCTATGCTATTTCTGGATATAGAGTTGAAGATGTAAAAAAATAGAAAGAGAAGTATTGATCATAATAGCCAAAACAGACAGAGCTCAGTGTTCTCAAGGGTTCCACCAACTGTGACCTCCACACACCATTTCCCACAAAAATAACTTAGGTACAAAAGAGATCAACTTGGCTGCTGCCAAACCAGAAACGTTACCATCCAAACATTCCCTTCAATTTAGAAAAGAAGAGGTCCTCTGGACTTCTACAGCAAGGATGAGAGGGCAGCTTTCTCGGGAAAAGGAAAGTAGCTGTGCCAGTCCAACATTCCTGTGGACAAAGGGATTTGAAAACCTAAAGCATTTCATACGAGTCCAAATAACTAGGCCAACATCCGTCTAAACACAATTGTCAGAACTCAGATTTTGTGCCTGCAAACCAAAGCTTGGGCGGGTGGGATGAAGCAAATCATAACCTAAGGACGTAAACCCTAGGATGGAGAAGGAAGGAAGGCAACCAGAAAACTGCAAGTCAACGATTCTACCGAGGGCCTTTCAGTGCAATGGCTTCTGTGATCACACCCAGTGAGCAGCAAGTGACGTGAGGCATCAATGACCGGCCAGACATCCTTCCACAGCGAGTGGTTTCAGTACACACAGTTCTGTCACTGCTCTCAGTCACTGAGGGCATTCTATAGAGTCAGCAACAAAGGAGACAGGTATATTATCTAACAGTTTTGTAATCACAAATCTAAGGAGCACTGAAAGCCAGAGGCTGGACCACATTTAAAATGCAGTTCTGCTTCCTGTTCTGTCAAACCACGTCATCTCTAGTCAAACAAACTGATGTGTGTTTGCTTTACTGAGCCACAATCTAGGCACCCACAGCCTGCTGATGCTTCAGAAAGAGGTGCTGGGTCTTGACAACTGAACACAGGGGCTGATTAGCAAGGACGTTCCTAGAGCTTCCTTGTGAGTCTTTGCACCTCAGTTATTCAGCAGTACATTTGCTCTTGTGGCTTCTGAAAATTGTATGTTTTCCATAGAAGATAATCTCTAATTTACTTCTTTCTGTAATCATAGCAATTCATCCCTGTAAATCACACCTTTTACTAGGATGGGCTTGCCTTCTCTCCTGTGGCCATTTCCTCATTTAACCCACCACAATAACCCCTTAGAAGTGTTTATTATGCTTCTGAACTTCTCCCATGCCTTAAATTAGTTTCACTAAAAATCAGCCAATGTTTAAATTCAATATGTACACTGTTTTAATTATACACACTTTCTGCCTTGATGGCTTTAGAAAATTAGAGCTTCTCAAACCACACCTATATTTGGTGAAGGAGACTGTTGACTTCTTTAGAACAACTCTATTTTTTCCCTCCAACTTGGACATCTGCTTAGTGTCCAGTAAAAAATGTTAGGCTTTACTCCCTTGTCCAGAAAGCACATGATTTGCACGTTTCCTTTTTTATAAACCAGGGCACACTGGAGTCTAAGATGATTAACAGCTCTCTTGAGAAATGACTCTACCTGGAGAAACTATAAATTCTGCTTACAACAGTCTCAGTATCCATTCTCACACTCTGTCTCAGCAAATGGGTGAATTTAATTCAGATGACCATTATATCTACTACCGTGGGCAAGAATCCTGTAGAAGAAATGGAGTTGCCCTCTTAGTGAACAGAAGAGTCCAAAATGCAGTAAGTAAGTGTTAGTCACTCAGTCGTGTCCGACTCTTTGCGACCCCATGGACTGCAGCCCACCAGGCTCCTGTGTCCATGAGATTTTCCAGACAAGGATACTGGAGTAGGTTGCCATTTCCTTCTCCAGGGGATCTTCCCAACCCAGGGATCAAACCCGGGTCTCCTGTTCTTCAGGCAGATTCTTTACCAACTGAGCTACAATACTTGGGTATAATCTCAAAAATAACAGAATGATCTCAGATCATTTCCAAGGAAAATCATTCAACGTAACAGTAATCCAAGTCTATGCCCCAACCACTGAGGCCAAAGAAGCTAAAGTTGAATGGTCCTATGAAGGCCTACAAGACCTTCTAGAATTAACACCAAAAAAAATATATGTCCTTTTCATCATAGGGGATTGGAATGCAAAAGTAGAAAGTAAAAAGATACTTGGAGTAACAAGCAAGTTTGGTCCTGAAGTACGAAATGAAGCAGGGCAAAGGCTAACAGAGTTCTGTCAAGAGAACAACACACTAGTCATAAAAAACACCTTTGTCCAACAAGACAAGAGATGACTCTCCACATGGACATCACCAGATGGTAAATATAGATATCAGACTGATTATATTCTTTGCAGCCAAAGATGGAGAAGCTCTACACAGTCAGCAAAAACAAGACCTGGAGTTAACTGTGGCTCAGATCATCGGTTCCTTATTGCAAAATTCAGACTTAAATGGAAGAAAGTAGGGAAAACCATTAGGCCATTAAGGTAGGACCTAAATCAAATCTCTTGTGATTATACAGTGGAGGTGACAAATAGATTCAAGGGATTAGATCTGGTAGACAGAATGCCTGAAGAACTATGGACAGAAGTTTGTAACACTGTATAGGAGGTGGTGACCAAAACTATCCCAGAGAAAAAGAAATGTAAAAAGGCAAAGTGGTTGTCTTAGGAGAATTTAAAAATAGCTGAGGAAAGAAGGGAAGCAAAAGATAAGGGAGAAAGGGAAAGACATACCCAACTGAATGCAAAGTTCCAGAGAATAGCCAGGAGAGAATAGCAAGGAGACATAAGAATGCTTTCTTCAATGAACAATGCAAAGAAATAGAGGAAAACAACAGAATGGGAAAGGCTAGAGATCTCTTCATGAAAACTGGAGATAACAAAGGAACATTTAATGCAAGGGTAAGTACAATAAAGGACAGAAATGGTAACGACCTAACAGAAGCAGAAGAGATTAAGAAAAGGTGGCAAGAATACACAGAAGAACTATACAAAAAACATCTTAATAACCCAGATAACCACAATGGTGTGATTCACTAACCTAGAGCCAAACATCCTGGAGAGTGAAGTCAAGTGGGCCTTAGGAAGCATTACTACAAACAAAGCTAATGGACATGACGGAATTCCATCTGAGCTATTTAAAATACTAAAAGATAATACTGTTAAAGTGCTGCACTCAATATGTCAGCAAATCTGGAAAACTGAGCAGTGGCACGGGACTGGGAAAGGTCAGTTTTCATGCTAATCTCGAAGAAAGGCGATGGCAAAGAGTGTTCAAACTACCATACAATTGCACTCATTCCATACACTAGCCATGTAATGGTCAAAATCCTCCAAGCTAGGCTTCAGCAGTTCGTGAACCAAGAACTTCCAAAAATACAAGCTGGGTTTAGAAAGAAAAGGCAGAGGAACCAGAAATCAAACTGCCAACATTTGTTGGATCACAGAGAAATCAAGGGAATTCCAGAAAAATATCTACTTCTACTTCATTGACTACAATAAAGCTTTTGACTGTGTGGATCAAAACAAACTGTGGAAAATTGTTAAAGATATGTAAATACCAGACCACCTTACCTATCTTATCTGTTTCCTGAGAAACCTGTATGCTGGTCAAGAAGCAACAGTTAGAACTGGACATGAAACAATGGACAGCTTCAAAATTGGGAAAGGAGTACATCAGGCTGTAATATTGTCACCCTACTTACTTAACTTATATGCAAAGCACATTATGTGAAATGCCAGGCTGGATGAATCACAAGCTAGAATCAAGATTGCTGGGAGAAATATCAGTAACCTCAGATATGCAGATGATAACACTCTAATAGCAGAAAGTGAAGAGGGATTAAAGAGCCTCTGGATGAGGGTGAAAGTGGAGAATGAAAAACCTGCCTTAAAACTCAACATTCAAAAAACTAAGATCATGGCATCTGGTCCTATCACTTCATGGCAAATAGAAGCAGAAAAAGTGGAAGCAGTGACAGATTTTACTTTCTTGGGCTCCAAAATCACTGCAGACAGTGACTACGGCAATGAAATTAAAACACACTTGCTCCTTGGAAGGAAAGTTATTACAAACCTAGACAGTGTATTAAAAAGCAAAGACATCACTTTGTTGACAAAGGTCTGTATAGTCAAAACTATGGTTTTTCTAGTAGTCAGGTACAGGTGTGAGAGTTGGACCATAAAGAAGGCTGAGTGGGAAAGAATTGATGCTTTTGAACTGTGGTGTTGGAGAAGACTTTTGAGATTCTCTTGGACTGTAAACAGATCAAACCTGCCAATCCTAAAGGAAATCAACTCTGAATATTCATTGGAAGGACTGATGCTGAAGCTCCAATTCTTTGGCCACTTGATGTGAAGAGCTGACTCATTGGAAAAGACCCTGATGCTGGGAAAGATTGAAGGTAGGAGGAGAAGAGGGTGACAGAGGATTAAATGGTTGGATAGCATCACCAACTCGATGACAGGAGTTTGAGCAAGCTCTGGGAGATGGTGAAGGACAGGGAAGCCGGGAGTGCTGCAGTCCATGGGGTCGCAAAGAGGTAGATACAACTTAGCAAATGAATAACTACAACAATCTGAGCAAAAGGCCACTCTATCTTTCCAGTTACTAAAAACTTTGAGTTCATCCTTGATTTCTTTCTCTTAAACCCATATCCAACTTATCAGCATATCCTGTTTGCTCTGCCTTCAAAATATATCCCAAATGGAATGACTTCTCCTCACTTCCACTTCTCCTCACTCACCATCAAGGTTCAAGTTCCTACAATGGGCTAAAGGTCCCGTGAAATCTGTGGCTGCATCATCTCCACTTATCACAACTCTGTTCAGCCACACAGGTCTCCCTGCTTTTCTGGAATGCACCATGACTGTTATTTCCTTGTCCTGGAGTTCTCACCCCATCCACATGGCTCACTCTCTAATCCTGGTTGTCTAAAAGCTTTCTTATTGAAGAAGTTTTCCTGACCACTCTATAAAATAGTGTTGTTGTGTTTTAGTTGCTCAGTCAAGTCTGACTCTTTGCGATCCTATGGACTGTAGCCCACCAGGCTCCTCTGTCCATGGGATTTCCCAAGCAGGAATGCTGGAGTGAGTGCCCATTTCCTTCTCCCTGGGATCTTCCCAACCCAGGGATGGAACCTACATCTCCTGCATTAGCAGGCAGATTCTATACCACTGAGCCATGGGGGAAGCCTATATAAAATAGTACCTGCCCTCATAGTCCCTTTCATCCTTACTTAGCTTTATTGTTCTCCAACTGACAGCTACTTGACCTACCACCATGTAACAAGTTATGATTTTATTTATTCATTGCCATCCTTCCATAAGAATATACATTCTCAGAGGAGGAGAACTTCATTTTGGTCATTGCTATTATACAGTGCCTGGGATACAACAGGAACTTAATACTTTCAAAATGAACGGATGAATGAGAAAATGATAAGGCAAAAAAGCAGAGTCCAAAATCCAGCAGTAACTTCCGGATAGCAGAAAATAAGTTTTATGCACAAAGACGTACATTTTATTACTACATTTTCATTTCTCCCCCCAAAGACTAGAGCAAAGCAGAAAATGTGCTAGACTTCAGTTAACACATATGTGTCTAGGAGAATCAATAACAGAGAGCAGGTGCTCAATCACTGCTTAACATCTTCTAAAGGATAATTCGGAGGAGCTTACCTTTGGAGCACACTGGAAATGCATTCCAGGCACCGGGAGGGTAGTGACATACATTGTGATACAGCGATATAGGTATAAAGTTCCAATGATAAAAAAGAATCTGCGCCCCACTATTGACCTAAGGGAAAAATAGGGATGGGGAAAAAATAGGTTTACTGGGACTTTTTGATCCTAAAGGCAATATAAAATAATGTTTAACAGAATAAAAAATATCTGCAGTTTTCTGAACTAAAGATTCACATACTGCAATCAATCTAGGTGGATTGGGCCCCAAAGGTGTGATGAGTCTCTGGTGAGTTCAAGTAGTTTAAAGGTTAAACAACCACCACTCCTTAAAAAAGCACTCTTTGCCAGAGAATTCAATGAACCTCTCTCTATGTTGTCAGTCAACGCACTGCATTAATAAGCCCTCTCTTGGGAACACAGCAGAGGTATAAGCGAGCCACGGTCACAGAGGAATTTAGTAATGAGCTAAGGTGATACTACATAATTGGGCACATAGGGAAATGGGACAACTCATTTAACCTAAGTTATATAAGCAAGGGTTATTTGGGGACCATCCAAAAATATTCTGACAACTTCGGCATGAACTATTTTGTCTATGACTATAGAGATTTTCAGAGAATTGTATTTTGAAGATGGTCAAAGGGTCCTCGTGCATTTAAGAATATTTAAGAGTGAAGATGTAAATTTCACCCTTATTTTATGCATTCTTGATCAAAAGAGGCAAAAAAATTAAAAAATCCACAAGTCCTTTTTCACTTTGTATGTTTTGGTGGAGCCAGCTGTCTTGACTAACATTAGTCCTGTCCTTTGCCCTCTGAGTCCTTAGTGTAAGGCGGTGGTTCCTGGAAGCTGGCTCTGAGCACACTGTCTCCAAAGGGAAAGGCTTTGCCTGTCTGCACCACCACCTCATGGGTTCCTGAATGGGCATGGGAAGTTCTGAAGATGGGACTTCCCTAGTGGCCCAGGGGCTAAGACTCCTTGCTCCCAATGCAGGGGGCCTGGGTTCGATCTCTGATCAGGGAACTAGATCCCACATGTTGCAACTAAAGATCCTGCATGCCACAGGATCTAAGACCCAGGACAGACAAATAAATATTTTTTAAAAAATAAAAAAATAGTTCTGAAGATGGCCCTGCTGTGCAGTCAGAGATGGGTCTATAAACTCTGGGCTCTGGGGATTAAGACATGGGTGAGACCCACAAAGCCCTAGTTGTGACTTTCTTAGTACATAAAATATATTACTCCAGGTCCCCCATTTTCAGTGCTCTCAAACTTCCCAAACCAGTACTGATCAAAGATCTCTGGAAAAACGGACAGTTCCAGGCATGTGAAATATTTTAAGTTTTCTCTGAGACTGCAGTCTGCTACAGATCAAGGTCTAACTCAGGTAACTGTTGGGACTTCTAATTTAAAGAATTATGTACAAATATAATTTTAGCTGTCTGTCTCCAAGAGCTATTTTAAGAAGATTCCAAGGTTTCTGGGGTCAAAATATAGAGAGAAAAACCACCTTGACTATTTGATGAAAGCATTTATTTATTGCAAGGCATTTCTTTCAAAGGCATACTATTCTAGCATTGCCTTTTCTAGTACTGAAAAGGAACAGGTTATAAACATTGCTGACTGTCTCCATTTGGTTAAGTGAAAAACTATTCTCCCTTTGATTCAACCCCAGGCTCAAAAGTGGCACTGACTTGTGCTCCATGCTGTTAGACAAGGTGAAGTAATAAGCAGGAATTATTATGAGTCGATTATATTCACTCCAGTATTCACAGTTCAGCAGTACTCAGAACAGAAAATTAACTTAGAGGTGAAATATGCACTCTGCAGTCTTATTTAGTTTAAGAACTACTGCCAGTTATTTTTTTCACCATTGCTTTGAAGGTGCTCTTAAGTGAGAGTGAGAGTACAAGTAGAATTCTTTATTCAGCTGGAATGTTCAAAACAAGTTGTAAAAATTACTCCACCAGTTACTAAAATGTTAGATCCAAATCTACCTGAAAAAGGAAAATTAGTGCGATTTCCCCCAACAAGTTTTTGCTGGTGGACTGTGACCAAAACAGTGGATGCTATTAAAATACGTGGCTGGCTTGTGTGACTACAAGTTTTGATGTGGTAAAACCGAAGATGGCCATGGAGAGGCAGGTAACAACAATCCTCTGGAAGAACATTCAAACACACCAAGAAGGTACTTCAGGTTGGAAGCCAGCTGCTTACCAGACCCTGGAAAATTTCTATTTTCACAGACATATATGAATAAAACTTTGCTCTAAAATAAAAGAGAGCAAATACCTCTGGCCTGGGCAGTCTCTCTTATGTTGTGTCAATTCCAGACACTGAAGAGAAAAATGCTAAAAGTTTTTTAGCTTTTAGCATGAAGCATGTCATAACTAACACCTTCTGTTAAAAAGTTCTAAGACAATTGACAGCTATGTGATTCATTTATACATATTGAGAGAGATATTTTATTTACAAGAAAATGCTCAGGAATGACGTCAGTTTGTGGAACAAGTTTTCAAAACTGCAAACTTGATGTGGAACTCTTTAGAAAAGATAGATTGAACTCTTCAAATCTCAAAGCAACAACCACTTGAAAAAATAATACAGCATAAATTCCCTCTTCAAAAAATGATCTTGTGGCATTAACACTGAAATCCTATTTGACTCTGAAGTGTATTGAATACATTAGCATATATTATACTTTCAAAAGCCTTGCTTGTGGGCAATGTTTTGATCAAATTTATATTTGTGACTTAATTACTAGAATCTTAGCAGAGAAAAAAATATCTGAATGATGGCTGAAAAGAAAAGAGGAACTGAGGGGCCCCCCCTTTTTTAAAAAATGGGCTAGCAGTCTGAATTCACAGGGAAACAGAAATAACCACTTCAGAGCTATGTCCTATTTTTAAGTGTCTTCAAAGCAAAAGTACCTGGCTTACTACACTTCCTGATTTCTGCTATTCTAAAAAGGGAAGACTGAAGCCAGTGAACTGGATGCTCCTTTGTGATGCCGTTAGGAAACTAGAAGGCATGTTTACTACAGGTATGTAAAACCCAAACTGCAAGGACCCAGGTCTAAATGCAGTTTATTAAGCAAACTCTTGTGGTTGAATTGCTAATAGGCAAATGGAAAAGAAATGTAAAATCTGAGAACTCTTGAAGAGAGGCAAACCTCAAAGCCTGCTGTGATTGACTGTAAACCAATATAGTCATCACATTCTGAGTAACAGCCGGCTACTTTCCCCACCTGTCAAGAGCCTGGAATAACACAAGCATGATGAAGTGAACGTATTCCTTTCCAAGCCTCTTAATGTATCATGCAAATACCATAGTGCCAAGTTGCTTGAAATCAGAACTGCACCTTAAATTTACAAGCTTTGAGTCATCCACCACAGCACTTCTGCACCTTCACACACACCTGCCACTTCCATACAGTTGCTCAATAAATGCTGATGGAATAATGACTGGATTTACTCAAGGTTGTAGATCTTTCTGTCTCTTCTTTTCACCAAGTGCCTGGATAAGACTGAATTTATCAGATAAAACTGAGAAAGATCATTTCGATCACACATCTACTCACTTAAATATAAACCCATGGCAAACCCCCAAAACATGTTAGACCTTACTTACTTGTATCTCAAAAACAGCCACTGGGTGATCCATAATCCAACTAATATAATCCCATTTATTTCTGATACAGAAAATGCCCATTTCACCCGATCTATGTAATCGAAAAACTTGTCTGGGAGTGGAGGGCTGAGTTCCTTGGGAGGGACCCTCTCATGCACAACTGTGATCATGACGGTTGTCAGGACGAGGTTGAAAAGAGCGTACACGAAAGCAATGCCCGTTTTCCACCACTCGAGGGGAAATTTGTTCCTCGAGTCTGTGGGCATAGCAATTTGGATATAGTCCGGGTACTTTTTGGTGCCCTTCCGCAACCCATTGGATAAGCTCTTAGGTTTACTGTTGCCATTTTTGTTCTCTTCTTCGACAGGTTCAGCAGGTCTCGTGTAAGTGTTTGCAGGATCATTGGTTTGGTTTTCCATATGTTCCTCGAGTTTTGCTGTCTCTATGATATCCATTGTCCCCTGGTCTTTAGGTCAAAAAGGAGATGGTAAAGTTCTTGTTCTTTGCGGAAACTTGACTTTTTTAAATCCTTCTATTTCCAAGATCAACATGGACTCTTAAGACTGATCTTGTTTCCTAGTACAAAACATAGATGGTCTCCATCTCTCTAGTGTTCCTCCTGGGCCACCATCTGCTATATGTTCACCACTTTCAGGAAAGGAAGCCAATTTTCTTTCCCCCAAAGATGTTACTATCCCACCTGGAAAAACAAAACAGAACTCTGTTCAGAAACTGTGCTTGTCCACTTGCCAACCATCCAAAACAAAAACATTATCAAAATAAGGAAATAAATACCAAAGCCATTTGCTTTATAAATATATCGTCAGAACATAGTTAAAAGCTGCTGAGATGGAGTTTATTTATAAAACACTGAATTGTTTCATCTCGGAATTCTTCTCTTTTTGAGCTGATTTCAGTATAAATAGGAACATTCTAATAAACAATTCCTTTTAAATTTCTTTAAATAAAAGTCAGGACCCAGCATTGCAAACACTTCATCAGACACTATCACTTGTTGCTAACCATGAAGTCATAATAAGCCAGAACTTCCCCAGAGATCATATCATTCTTTCCTAAGACTGCATCTTCTCTATGAATCTTAAAGAATACAAAACTGTGATGAGTTGCTTACACGTATGGAATAATTGTTACTCTCTGAATCTGTCGACTTTCTATTTTCATAGTAAAAAACTAGAATCTTTAAGTGACTACTTTTCAGAACATATTCAAGATATTTTAAACGGTACTAACTCTGTTGATCCTTTTACAGTCAGAGATTCACACCATACAGAAGGAACACTGACAGCCTACAAAATAACACAGTGGAAATATACCAAAGCCTTACTAGCTATGTCTCATTTAGGGAGCAAATTCTACTTGTTTCTGGAAGAAGAAAATAATTGACTACAACCAACATGGTGAATTAGTAACTGAGAACATTTCCATGCAGCCACCACAATTTCTATCTGACAATAGAAGCGGGCACCCAGAGGACCAGCTCAGAGGACTTACCCACCGCAGCACCAGGGATGAAAGGTGCTCTCTGCTTGAAGCTCCACAGGCTCCAGAGAGCAGAGACTCCCCTCCACAGCACAGAGCACCAGCACCACCTCTTTTATATGGGCCAGCAATACAGCCCCAGCTGTTCTCAATTTAGGAAAGCAGTATTTTCGTCCTGCTGTAGATCCCAGCCATCTGAAGAGGCTTCCAAACCTCGTAATTAGTCCCCACGCAGAGAACACTGCACAACTTAAGCACCATCCTTTGCATTTTAAAGACCTCCCTTTCAGAGTAACCTCAGGGGGTGGAAATTGGGAGGAGGAAAAACTCAAAAGTGATGACAGCCAAGGCTTTATTTAACGAAAGAAAAAGGAAAGAAAGTTAAAATGGCACAGACGGTATGGACAGGCAGTATTTGTTGACAGTTGTGAATGGCAAACAGATCAACCAGAAATGTTTACTGTGCACCTAAACGTCCCGACACTGAGGGATATGTAGGGGCAAATAAAAAGAAGTTAAAAAAAAACCCATACACACCAACCAGAATGGCACCCAAAGAGCTCAAAGTCTAATCGAAGAGGCAGAACTGAAGTGATGAAACTTTGAAGACTGACTGGCATACTGTAAGAAGAATGAGGTGGATGGCTAGACAGAATATAGCTCTAGTTGTGTTCCCAGACATGTGTCCACAGAAAGGCACTGTCCATTTCCGAGGAAGTGAAAGCAAGAGGAAAGTTAGGCTAGCAGGGAGATGGAGGATCACTAAGAGATGGAGATCTGCTAAGAGCTATTACCTAAAATTTCGGGCCCCTCACCTTTCTCCTGGCCCTGGGAAAAGTCTCCAGATACTAAGGCATCAGAGCAGAGTGAGAAAGGACCAGGGCCCCTCTCTGTAAAATAGGTCTGACAGAGACTCTCTGCAGTGCCCTGGCTCAGTGTTGTGGGAAGAGTAGGTACAACAAAGAGGTGACTCAGTAAGGTATTTTCAAAAACAAACCATCAACACCATGGACAACTACTTCTAATGGAGGTACCAAAGCACCAAGTCAGCCATCGCTTGCTTCTTTTTGCCAACTTCAGGCTACTCCACTCATAGCATCTTGCCAAACCATCATCCAAATTCCATCCAACTTTACTACTCCACAATTGCTCTGAGTTTGGTGTTTGTGGGTGAAAGAAGCTTGTAATTTTGAAACCCAGGTCTACTCTTGTAGACATACAGATGGTCTTTAAAAGGTAGTTACCTAATTCTGGAACATAGAATGTAGAACAGAAGAAAATAGTTACCTTTTTTTTCATTTTAAAGAGGAAGCATTCAGCTATCTACCTACTGGGACAAGTGTGAGAATGACTGAAATAATTAATCATAAAGAGCTTTGTGCTCCTGGGAGGAAGAGCACTCTATGAGTACAAAGCCCATTTATTGTCATTAGTGGCAGGATTGATGTTTTCCTTGGGGTTTCATTAAGAAGATTAAATATACAAAGCACATCATCATGTGTCAACCAATCTTGGGACACAATGTTCATCACCACGATGATCATTACAACATACTCATTCCCACGGTGAGACTTTCCTACCAGCAAGTATCTGGAAAGTGACAAAAGCCACAGCAGTTCCTTTTGAGGCTGGCAAACCCATTAGGTCATTTGTTTAGGGTATACTCTGCCAGAGCCCAAGCAGATGAAAAGCTTTCCAAGTCTTCTTACATTGCAAAATACTAGAAGTTAGTCTAGATAATATTTTAAAAGTTTTAGATCCCTATAGACTAATCTTGCTTTTGAAGGCAAGTGCAAAACTCAGAAACTGTGAGTACGGTAACACTGCTTTGCTAGGGCTTTTTTTTTCCTTTAAGAACAAAGTATGATTTACTCCAGAAATATTAGCTTGCAAATTAGGAAATGACTGTAACTTGTATTTTACTAAATACAAAGAAATGTAAACCAAAAAGATATGATCACCTTGAGTGATGTTTAAAAGGCATTGATAAAATTCAGTATCCACTTGATTTCGGGGAGAGAAAGCACTCAACAGTAGGAGCAAAAGTATGTATATACAGCTATGCTCTTTCAATGCCAATATCACAATTTTAGCTGTGTAATATGTGTTCTAATATCTAGTGGAAAAAAAAATCTTATACTTTTCATCCCTAAGGGAACTTTAGGATCTTTCTGTCAAATTACAAGAAAATACATAATTTTGCTTATATGTTTTATTTTACCTCTATTATACCATAAAGGGTATAATAATAATATTACCATATTAATATACATTAATCACTTTCTCTTAATAATCCCAATAGTATTTTTCCTGTAATTTGACAAAATGATTCTATGGTTCATCAAGGAGTAAAAATGCAAGCAGCAGAAGCTTTGTACCAGTAGATATTGCATTACACAACTAATATTGGGGCAATGGCACCCAGTTATTCTATTTTGGGAATTTATCCCAAGGAAGTAAGGATGTACATAAAATATTTCTACAAGTATGCTTTCAATACATTTATAAGCAGAAATTGGAAACACTCTAATATCCAACAATAGGGAGTTAAATAAAGTACAGCCATCATAATATACTTAACATACTGTATTTGGATACAGTAACTACAAAACTGTGAGACAAGAATATAAATACTATATAAGAAGGATGCAGTATCAAATTAAGTACAGATTTAGATCTGGATAGATGTAGAGGGCTTCCCTGGTAGTTTAGATGGTAAAGAATCTGCCTATAATGCAGGAGACCCCAGTTCAATTCCTGAGTTGGGAAGATCCCCTGGAGAAGGAAGTGGCTACCCACTCCAGAATTACTGAGCTTCCCTGGTGGCTCAGATGGTAAAGAATCTGCCCGCACTGTGGGAGACCTGGGTTCGATCCCTGGGATGGGAAGATCCCCTGGAGGAGAGCATGGCAACCCATTCCAGTATTCTTGCTTCAGTAATTCCTATCAGAGGTTATGGTCTACCCAAAATGGAAAAGGAGTTATGTGACAGAGGTTCAAGGCTTGAAGAAAAGGTGCAAGTGTGAGGCTCATGACTCACCCAGTTCTGATCTGAGGCTCACGGCCAGCATCCCACAGAGGATACTAAGCACAAACATGAGCTCCAGTCAACAGGCTAAGAAACATTTTGCTTGTTAAAGTTGTATGTTGACCTGGTCGTACCTTTGGAGTGGTTAAAAAGATAAGATGTATTAACTGTGTGAAGTGAAAGTGAAGTCGCTCAGTGGTGTCCGACTCTTTGCGACCCTGTGGACTGTAGCCTACCAGGCTTCCTCCTTCCATGGGATTCTCCAGGCAAGAATACTGGAGTGGGTTGCCATTTCCTTCTCCAGGGGATCTTCCTGACCCAGGGACTGAACCCGGGTCTCCCACATTGCAGGCAGACGCTTTAACCTCTGAGCCATCAGGTAAATATAGTTTAAAAATTAAGGAAACTTATTGAAGTTTATATGTGGGTTTCAGTGTTTAAAAAGATGTAATCTGTTGAAGATAGAGGTTAAACACTGACCAAAGAGAATGTGTTGTTAACATCCGCAAATCACAATTATGAATGAAAGATTTAGATGTTGCTTAAAGGCTTAAGAAAAACAAGGTCCTGAAACAGAGTTGAATGATCAATGGAAACAAAAGAGCTGATGAGTTTCTTAACAGACACTAAAGCTTTACCAGCTCTTATAAAAGAAAACCCAGGGGCTTCCCTGGTGGTTCAGTGTAAAGAGGCTGCCTTCCAATATAGGAGACACAGGTTCGATCCCTGATCTTGGAAAATCCCACATGCTGCAGAGCAACTAAGCCCCTGCCCCACATTTACTGAGCTTGTACTCCGGAGCCTGGGAGCTGCAACTACTGAGCTCACATGGGCAAATACTGAAGCCTACGCACCCTAGAGCCTGCACTCCAGAAGAGAAGCCACCACAGTGAGAAGCCTGAACACAACAGTTATTAGAGAGTAGCCTGTGCAGCAACCAAGACCTGGCATGGAAATCAATCAATCAATCAATAAAATTTAAAAAAGAAAAAAAAACCCAATTGTCACCATAAAGCCATGAAAAAGTCAAGTTGTAGAATAAAATGGACACAATATAATAGTTCCCAAATATGTGTCAACTGTGCCTTGTGTATTATATAATTAATCCTTAGAACAACATTAGGAAATATTTTGTTTTAAAATATTTATTTATTTAGCTGTGTTGGGTCTTAGTTGTGGCACACGGACCTTCCTTGCATCACTCGGGATCTTCCAGCATGGCACCTGGACTCTCTAGTTATGGCAGGCAGGTTCAGGGGTTGTGGCACATGGGCTCCAGCATGCACAGGCAGCATGTGGGCTTAGCTGCTCCGGGGCATGTGGGATATTAGTTCCCCAACCAGAGATCGAACCTACCGAACCTACCCTGCAGTGCAAGGCGGTTTTCTCAACCACCGGACCACCATGGAAATCCCAGGAAATATTTTAAAGAAAAGAAATTGAGATCATGTGAAATGCTCAAGGTCAGACAGGTAGGAAGTGGCAGAGCTCAGATCTGAACCAGGAGTTCTATCTCAGGAGTCCCTGTTCCATCACAGAGGTCAACAATATAGTCAGTGAAAAAGATTGAGACAGTTAATCACAAGCTTTTTTTTTAAAAAAAGAAGAGATTCATAAACACATAGGAAAGCCTCCAGATAACATTATAGGCAGGATCCCAGTTTAGCTAAGAAATTTTAAGCCTATAAAAGTTTTTTCAGAGACCAAGACATCTTAGCTTTTCCTTACTAACATTCTTAGAGCTTAATTTACTTGTAAAAATCCTTCTGCCTAAAATGGATAAGTGTTAGTTAGTATGATTACAGAAAAAAGGGTGCCTTATGAGTCATGGCATTCTATTTCAGAAATGCCCATAAAATTTGCTAAATATTTTTACTAACAAGTTCTTGAAAACTGAAAAGAAGACCCACTATTTAATTTAAAAAAAAAAGATCATGTATATTTGTGAAATACTTTCCCAACAAAAGTTACATGGAAAGGCATCCTTGCCAGACCCTTACAAGTCCCACATCTGTATTATATACAGTAAGAGTGACAGATTTAAATTAGGGAAATGGGCAGGCCTGTAAGGTAGCATTGTGACACTATTCTGAGAATGGACTGGGAGAAAAGTCTTTATTTAAAAGATAGAATTAAAAAAGCAGCTACTGTGATGACTGTAATTCTGAACTCGGGGAGAGTGATGCTTGGGTAGAGAATAAACATTTTGATTTCTGGTACTAATTTGCTATCCCACACTAAGATAGACTAGACAACTTTAGTTCTGTAACTAGTTGTTATAAGAGGAAGACTCAGCCTATCAATAGTGGTTGCTGGTGGGAATGGAGAGAGACTGCAAATAGGCTGCCATTTTCTTTTGGAGTAATGGAAATGTTCTAAAATTAGATCATGATGGTGGTCGCACAATTCTGTAAATTTACTAAAAGTCATTCAATTATATGCTTAAAACATAAATTTTATAGGATGAAAGTCATAACTCAATTAAGCCTTACTTTAAAAAAAAGCTATAGCCCATCAAGACACATAGTTTCTAAAAAATTAGAAACCAAAGACTAACCCATGTTCTGTTATTATATATTCCAGGCTCACTTATCCCTTTAAAGTGTTGTTATTTACCAGCTGAGCACTTCCTTAGCAGTGACTGAAAAAACATACATTTTACAGTTTTCTACAGATAGGATCAAGAACTAGCCAATAAAATGCAAACTGTTTAACAAAATTTGTGTAAACTGTGCTTCAAAAATAAACTTGTAAGTAAATAAGATGAAGTGACAAAAAACAGATGGGTTTTCTAACAGAATTCATCAAAATTTACTATGAGTTGGATCTCAAGGGGAAAAAGTGAGGATCTGTTTTCTTTTTCACTATTTAAAAAAAACTGGTCACTTTAACTGGTGAGGTAGTTTAATACTTGTTGAAATGAATATTTATTGACACAGAGCAAATATTAGCTGTGCAAATTTTAAAACAATAAATTTGGACTCGTAGTATTTCACAAGAAGTGATCATCTGGGGTCTGCCCATAGGGCGGTGCAGCACTCAGCCAGCAGGAGCTGTTTCTGATGTCACTAAGTTTGATAGAGTAAAGTACCTTTACTAAAATCTGCTGTGCAAAGTGTTCCATAGGATGTTTTCCATCTTGTCTTCTATTTCTTTGTCATCTTTTTATTTATGGCTGGAGAATTCCAAAGATTAGATCCAATTCCAGGAGAGGAATCTTAAAGAGAGGTAGAGTTCCAGGGAAAGACAATTTTAACAATCCCTGGTACAATGCAGAATATGTGGTAACAAGGAAAATGAATGAACAAATGCATAAATAAAGGAATGAGCAAGTAGATGGACAGATTAGATAAGTAATCAGACAGACAGATGAGACCCTGAAGATAGAAGAGGGCTATAAAACAAGGTCTAAAGCTAGGGAATATTTTAAATAATCCTTTACATTTCTTGGGGATATACTCTAAATCAGAGGTTCTCAGAATTAAGGGGTAGAGTGGGGGAACACATGTTTTTCCCAAATACTGGATGATGTCTGCCCCAAGCCGCTTTCCCCACCTCCATTCCTGATACATCAAGGAGTTTAGAGAATTTCTGGAGGGTGAGGGTGGGTGGGCTTTCCAGGTGGTTTCTCCCTCCTTTGCCTGCGTGTTTGCAGGGTTTAGAAGAAAGAACAAGGCAGGAAACTTCTACTTCCCACCTCTTTATGGATTTACAGCCAGCGTGATAAACCCATGACCCTGGAGAATAAGTAAAGAGGGTTGAAGTCTGGTATTTGTGGTAAAATGCTTATATCTACTGCGGCAGGCAAGCAAAAGACCTTCCTGATAATTTAAACAGACATTTGTACCTTTAACAACCTGAACTGTCTATTAATTTCCGAGCAACCCTGTCCAAGAGATGTTTGGTCCGAGAATTATTCCGCGCTAACTGGTACCACCTGCTCCCTGTTTAATGGTCAAACAAAAGTCGCAGGCACTGGTTTAGGAGAAACACCCTGAGGGCTGTATCAGAAAGGTTAACTCTAACAGCCCAGCTGAACAACAGTGGTAATTATCTGCTTCTTCATCTCCAGCTTCCGTATATACCCCAAAGATTTATACACCTAGAAACTGATTCCCGTAGGTTTTAATGATTATTACTCTGTAGTAGGAGTCTGCACAGATTGCCTACTCAAGTGAGAGGTTTCTAAAAATCATAAAAAAAACACATTCCATTTAATATTTTCAAAAGATAGTGGAACTTATGTTTTCTTCTAACAGTGGCTGGTCTGAGAGCAAAGCAGAAGCTGGGTCTAACAGCTTAACATTATCCTCTCTAAACCATACATTTTCTAAACCATATTAGAGATCTCATTCTAAATAAATAAATAGATCACAGTCAAAGTCAACAGCATATTTCTTTGTCAACAGCAACAACAACAAACTTTCTAGATTTGGAAGTGTAGTCTCTTACTCTAGGAAAACCGTGAGAAGGAAAAAAAGAACAGTTTCTTCAAAATAATTTCATAACTCTTTCCTTTAATAAAGCTGCTTTACTACATGTCTTTCAGATTATTTTAAAATATACTTATTGATTTCTCCCTTTACCATGTCGTGACCAAACTTTCTGTTTTATACAATTTCAAAAAGTTTGCATAAAATAATACTAACAGGCTATTTAAATGAGTATTCAGAAAAAGTGACATCTTGGAACTTTGCTTGATGTTTACGAGTACATTAGAAGAAAGTCTTAGGACTTTCTTTTGAAGTCTTAGCACTTTCTTCTGAAGAAGAAAGTCTTCACTCAGACATTTGAGTGAAGTCATCTTTAAGCAAGAATCTATAGAAAGGAGTTAAATAATCCTGCTCTAGGGTGGAGGCAAAGGGAAGACTTCAGGACAAACATTTAACCTGGGGCTGTGGTTAGCACATTTTATAGTTGTAAACAGAGGCAAATGCCTAAGAACAGGAAGCTTACTCAATCCCCAGGGCTGCTGTAGAAACAGCACCTAGGTACACTTGAACACAATTTCCTTGTAGAAGTCTAAAGTCTAGAATCAGACATTTCAATATGCATTTAAAATACAATGGGTTCCTTGTTACTATATTTCTGCTTAGTGCACTGTGTCAACAAAACAAGAAATAGCTTAAAACAACCTCAGAGATGAAGGGGAACACTTCCTGTTAGCAAGAATTAAAACACTGAAAAATGAAGGAAAAGGGAGGTTCTAGAGTCTGCACCCTTAGCAGGTTAGTCCCATCTGCTTGCTGCAGTTGAGGTGTGGTGTTCTTCAGGCTTTGGTAGAGGGCAAAGAGAGCAGGAAGGCTAGACAGCTCTTCAAGTCCTGTGCTACAGCCCATCTGGCATCCTCAAGGCAGAGCACAGTTTCATATAAGGAAAGGAAAAAGTAAGAGAGGAAAGCAGGCATGGAAGAGCCAAGAGAAGTCTGTATAAAGCCTCCATTTCTCATTCTCTTATGCCAACCACAAAAAGGTTCTTTTGCATGACTGGCCGAATAAGCCACTGCTTTCAAATGGTATGAGGCTATAAAAAGTAATACTTTCTCCAAAGCCATTAAGGTCACTACACTTGGCTTCCAGAACTTAAACTACTATGGTGTATTTCAATAAATTATTTCTTGCTCAAAAGCACTTATTTGACCAATGTTTCCAACCTTGGCTTTGGTTTCTGCAAATAACTCGAACACAAGGAATGGCACACGTGGAGAAAAGGCAGCAAGAGTAACTTAAAAGATGAAAATCCTGAATCTAACAATGCCACTTTTAACAAGTTTGAGGAATGCAAGTGAATGTTAAAATTGGGATTTGAAATAGATCTCTAAAATACTTATCTATTGAATTTTTACTTATCCTAATAAATTAAGGAAAAGAAGAGACTGTCACAAAATGTTTATTTCTTTAATTTTCACCAGAAAGTTTGCATATGAAAAAAACTCACTTGAAGAAAATAAAAAGAAATTTGGTTTATACATCATAGCATTTAAATACTATTTTAGGAAATATTAGTAAATACTTGGATATTCAGAATAACTGCCAACAGACATGGTCTGCTAAGGACAATGAGGCTGTTCAGAGGTAAACCTCAATGTCTTTAGCAAGAACAAATGATCCAGGAATCTTCAGCTGTTGTCAAAACGTTTTGAGGCACTTCTCTCTCAAAACAGACAGCAGGCTCCCTCAAGAGTTTTGTTTCCTTTTGTGACCAACTGTGCTGGTTCACAAAGTTGCAAAGTCTCATCAACAAATGTGTCTTTTGTTGCCTGTTCTACTAAATGTTCCCTGTATGGAGCTTGAACCCTCTACCACAAAGCGTAGGTGGCTGTTGGTATGATAAGGACCATATCTGAGTGATTACCTACATACCATTGGTTTTGTAGTGACCCTTAACCCTTAGCCAACTGCCCGTTTCCCTTCAACAAAAATCCGGAACAATATACAGTTCATCTTGTATTCTCTTAGAAATACCATAACATGAGAAATTTTGTTCTAATATACCCAAGCTGTCCCTCCAGGAGATAATTAGAAAAAGAGAGAAAAGAGTTTGGAAAGAAAGATACAAGAAAATGAGTCAGAGTTTTTACAAGGAAAAGAGAAAGACAATATAGAAAAGTACAGACATCAGAGCTGACTCAAATGGCTTCTAGGGGCCCAGACTACGTCCCACGAAAGGACACTTACAGCTTGGGGAGTGCAGAGGGGCGCTGGAGGTGAGCATCAGTCCTTTTCATCAAAACCAGGAGAGCTCCAAGGAGTTGGACAGAAAACCAAAAAAGTGTGGTAGGGATGCGGAGTGAAGGGGGAGTTGACACTGTTAAACAGTAACATAACTTTGAAAGTATGAGGACTACCTTTACTGAAACATTTCTATCTGAGCAATAGTAAAGAAAGAAAAGTGAAAGTGTTAGTTGCTCAGTCGTGTTCAACTCTTTGCAACCCCACCGACTGTAGCCTGCCAGGCTCCTCTGTCCATGGAATTCTCCAGGCAAGAATACTGGAGGGTGTTGCCATGCTCTTCTCCAGGGGATCTTCCCAACCTAGGGATTGAACCTGGGTCTCCTGCATTGCAGGCAGATTCTTTACCATCTGAGCCACCTGGGAGTGAGTGAGTGAAAGTTGCTCAATCGTGTCCGACTCTTTGCGACCCCATGGACTACACAGTCCATGGGATTCTCCAGGCCAGAATACTGCTTCTCCAGGGAATCTTCCTAACCCAGGGATCAAACCCAGGTCTCCCACATTGCAGGCGGATTCTTTACCAACTGAGCCACAAGGGCAGCCCGAGCCACCTGGGAAGCCCCGAGCAATAGTAAATACAACCACAACTGAGTCAACATATGAAACAATCAGATATCCTATTTAGCAGAAATGGTTGGTTATCATATGTAAATAAACAAAAATATATCATTTAGCATGTATTTATATGATCTATATTATATCTATATCTGGCTATATTATTCTTTATAGATAGATTCACTACAAGTAACATTATGATGATCTATTTAATCAAGGCTTTCACGTAGGGCCTCGGCTTTCATCTTTCTTTCTTTGCATATTAAATCAGCTTTTCATTTCCACAATCTTTGCAGTAAGGGAAGATGATTTGATGAACCCAATCCCTGAAGTACACCCTCAAAAGCCACTAGAAGAACTTGGAAAGAGACAAAAGAAACAGAGAATGACTTCTGCTGGTTTATCCATGCAGTGCGGAGAAGGCAATGGCACCCCATCCCAGTACTCTTGCCTGGGAAACCCTATGGACGGAGGAGCCTGGTGGGCTGCAGCCCATGGGGTCGCAAAAAGTCGGACACGACTGAGCGACTTCACTTTCACTTTTCACTTTCATGCACTGGAGTAGGAAATGGCAACCCACTCCAGTATTCTTGCCTGGAGAATCCCAGGGATGGAGGAGCCTGGTGGACTGCCGTCTATGGGGTCGCACAGAGTCAGACACGACTGACGCAACTTAGCAGCAGCAGCATCCATGCAGTGAGTGAAGAGTGGTCAGAAAAGGAAACAGAAGTAGAAGATAAAATTCTGAGGCTCCATCTCATAGCCAGAGTTCATTTCCTTACTTTCTACACCTCCTCTGACAAATCCTAAGAAAAGAATTCCTGTGACTAAATGTCTCCCAATTACTAATAACAAAAACTTCCTACAGAATGTCTCAGTGACAGATTAAACACACAAGCTTCTACTCTATTGTAACCCATGGATAAGAACACTGGAAAGTTACCTTGAAACAAAGCCTATTAAAATGTAATTTAAGCTGTAATCAGAAAGAAGCATAAAAAATACAAGGATCATAAATTGTACAATTTTTACGAAAACCTCTGTCTTTTTAAGCATGTGAGTTTTAAAAATGTTTACACTTCTTGACATATTAACTACTACTGAGAATTTATTTGGGAACAGTTTTAAATACAGAAAAAAACATTATCCAAAAATATATTTGGTTAAACATTAAAGCAATCTAAATGTCTACAGCAGACATTTTGAAGGATTCAAGAAATACATTAGGGCTTCCCAGGTGGCTCAGACAGTAAAAAGTCTGTCTGCAGTGCAGGAGACCGGGTTCAATCCCTGGGTCGGGAAGATCCCCTGGATAAGATAATGGTAACCCACTTCAGTATTCTTTCCTGGAAAAACCCACGGACTGAGGAGCCTGGCAGGCTCCTCAGTCCATGGGGCTGCAAAGTCAGACATGACTGAAATATATTATACTTTCTGTTTAAAAAACAGCATCATATTTTTATTTTCATAAAAATTTAAATGCATGACATTAAAAAAAAAAAACAAGTTAATAAATACACCCTAAAGAAGGTAAGGTGTTAATGTTGGTTGTGGGACTTACCAATTATTTTTTTTTCCCTCTGGTACTTGCCTACTTTCTCCAAATTTTCTGTGACAAAAGTGTTTACCCATATATCTATTAATAGATACAACTGTATTCTCAGTTTATAAATATTATGTTTAAGATTTTAATGATGAAGAAAATACAATATGATTTCAGCAATGTAATGATGTATGTTACACATATATTTTTAAAAGTCTGAAGAAAATATACCGTATATTAATACTGCTTAATGAATTTATGGGTGATTTTAATTTTTTTCTTTATTTTGGATTGTATTTTCTAATTTTCCATATTAATCATTGTTGGTTAGATAGCATCACTGACTCAATGGACATGAATTTGAGAAAACTCCAGGAGATAGTGAAGGAAGGAAGCCTGGAGTGCTTCAGTCCATGGGGTTGCAAAGAGTTGGACACAACTTAGCAACTGAACAACAACAACAAATAATCAGGAAAACGCTAATGGTTATTTAACTATAAGAGTATTGACAAAGTTAACAGAGAAAATGTGCTTCTGTTCTTTAAAAAGGTATTTTGTTTTGTATAATTTCAAGTATGCAAAAAATGCATCTACAGAGAAGTCAGAGCACAAGCACACTAAAATATTAAGAATGGTTGTTCAAGTGGTAGGAGTATGAGATTTTTTTCCCTTCCTACATCTGTGTATAGTCCACATTTAGAAATATTTTCATTACCAACGTGTCATTTTATACTAATAGCTAAAAGTATTAGAAACCATGTATAGTTGTTGCTATTATTTCCACAGAAATATTTATCCACTGAAATCTTTATTTCATGTCTTCACTCAGCCTCAATTAACTGCAATAAAAAGCATATGTTTAGGGACTTCCCTGGTGGTCAAGTGGCTAAGACTGTGCTCCCAATGCAGGGGGTCTGGGTTTGATTCCTGGTCAGGGAACTAGATCCCACATGTTGCAACTAATAATTTAAATGCTGCAACTAAAACCTGGTGCAGCCAAATATAATTTTTTTTTAAAGTATATGTTTAGAATTTTGCATTTTGGACAAGTCTGCAGTATTGCTGCTGTAGAGAAAGCCTGGTAAACCAGTAACTAGTTGGATGTTACAAGCCTAACTTGAAGTAAACACACAATTAAATTAGTCTTTACTTAGTGTTCAACTTTCAAATGGAGACTTCACTGTACTAAAGTGTGATATCTTCTGCAGGGTTTATTCCCAAGAAGGGTGAAGACTGCTTTATACATTTCCATATAATGGATGTCATTCATTTTCTCATAAAAGAAAACTAGCCAGTCATTTAGCAAATCTCTAAGCCCTTCTAGGTGAATATTGGTAGTTTTTGTGCACCACAAATGTTTTAGGAAGCCTGTATATTTAACCACTTTAGAAAATCTTTGTCCTGATAGTTGGTGGAGTTTGGCTTCGTTGTGGGCTTCTCCGGTGGCTCAGACATAAAGAATCTACCTGCAATGCAAGAGACCCGGGTTCGACCCCTGGGTCAAGAAGATCCACTGAAGAAGGGAATGGCAACCCACTCCAGTATTCTTGCCTGGAGAATCCCATGGACAGAGGAGCCTGGTGGGCTATAGTCCATGGGGCTGCAGAGAGTCGGACACGACTGAGTGACTGAGCACATACATACAACACATATTAGGTCACATGGCTCACCATGATCACCTTGCTAGATCTGGAAAACACCAGATATTCAAACATTAATATATCTGAATGAGACACAGGGATATATTGACACTGACTTGGGTTATCAAGAGCAGGAGGGAAGGAGGGACTGAAGCGCCTTTTATTTTTAGAAGTTTAGATTTTGAAATTGCAGATGAGTGATTCTGAACCTATACAACTCAAATCACATTATCCATCAAGATGGAACTAGTTATATTATAAATATTACTTGTACAATAAAATTGTTGCTGTTCAGTCGCTAAGTCATATCTGATTCTTTGCAACTCCATGTACTGTAGCCCTCCAGGCTCCTCTGTCCATGGGATCTCCCAGGCAAGAATAGTAGAGTAGGGTGCCATTTCCTCCTCCAGGGGATCTTCCCAAACCAGGGATCAAACCACATTTCCTGCATTGGCAGGTGGGTTCTTTAACACTGCGCCACCAGGGAAGCCCATACAATAAAATACCATCATACTAATACAGTGTTAAGTGAAGAAAGTTACAAAATGGTATATATAGCACAATCTTTTACTGTGGGGGAAAATTGTGCTATGCATAAATAAACTACGTAGTTTACTAGAAAGGTGATATTATATGGAACATTTACTTCACTTTTTACCTTTTTGGGTTGAAAAAATAAGTAAGCAGCATATTTTTAATTTTACTGCTTAGCAAAGATAACTGTTGATTCAACAATATTTAGTGAGTACACACTCTGTATTAGGGGCTGTTGGGACACAACAGTTTTTTAAAAGTAACTTCTTTCACAGAGTTTAAATTCTGCTAATGTTGTACTACAACAACAATAAAAAAATTTCAAGTGCTATGAATAAAAATAAAATAAGAGGGATGTTTAAAGTATGATCACCAGGCTTATGAAGCAATATTCAATTTTAAATTTTTAAATGAACACTCACTATGTGGAAAAACAATCAGTACCCCATCAAGTCAAATGAATATCAAGAACACCTATGTTCCAACTTGCTGAGACTCAATCACA
The DNA here is from genome assembly GCF_054371585.1 of Giraffa tippelskirchi. NCBI lineage: Eukaryota > Metazoa > Chordata > Mammalia > Artiodactyla > Giraffidae > Giraffa > Giraffa tippelskirchi. The sequence continues at coordinate 92,384,673 of NC_137275.1, read as the reverse complement.
GTAAAGAGGTTTTAGAAACCTGTATAAATAAAACTTCTTGAAACTAAAAAGGAATCCCACTGAAGATGCTCCCCTACATACTCAATTGTATAGATTTTTGCCTTTGAGTTCTTTTCCATTTTTAACAGATTAAAATAATGTATATATGTGTAAAGTATTCTAGTTCACTTGGTCATAATGGACTTTTAAAAAACTGATCACCCCAGTACACTCTTTAAAGAAAGGTTTAACCCACATGAGGCTTTTAAGAAGAAAAGGTTAAAGATGTGATATTGTAAACACAGGAAGATTAAAAACAAAAATATTATGTGGGAACAGAAAAGTTGAAGCTGTCACATAGCTGATAAGGATTCAGAACTTGAGTTTTGATGCAGAAGTTATATTTTATCTTAAATAAGGAAGAGAGAAACTACAGATATCAAAAAACTTATAAAGCTATTTAACAAAACAGTGACCAATCTCAAGATAAGCAATACTTGAGGGTTAGATATATAGTAAATGCTATCTGCACTGCTGAAAGCTTAGATGAGGCAGATGAATGGCTGGCCAATCAGAACAGAGAATTATTTCTGGCTTTCTGTTCTGTGTGGAATTCGGCTCTAAGTGCTCAGGAAGGTAGCAGAAGGCTGGTTCCTGTCCTCAAGAGATTTTTGATTAAGTAACTCTTACCCTCCCCCCTTCTACCCAGAAGCCACTTAAAAAGACGAATGAGCAATAAAAACAACTTTTATAAACTAGAGAAGAGCCTGAAATACATTTGAAGTTTAGTAAAACTGTGTATCAGATAGAAGTAAAAGTGAAAAAAAAAATTCAAATAATGAACATAAAATGGGAAATGAGGGAAGACATATACATGTCTTAGAAACTTTAAATGTCTAGGGTACACAGATGAAAACTGAAAACAATTTTTTTAAATATAGAAGTTGTCTTTTTTAAATGCCACGCTGCACAGATCAGTAATGAATAGAAAATCACTCTATTCAGTTTAGCACTGGTCTATCCTTGGGAATGAACTATGGTCAGACTGTTTTCTACAGAGTGAAGCAGGTTTAGAAAAAACACAGGATGATTAAAAGCATCACCTCTAAACCCGAACCTCATGCTAAAAAGTAGTCAGGAAATGCTATAAACTCAATGCTCAATTAGCATCTGGAAACTAAAAGATGTAATTTCATATTTAATCTTATTTCCATTCAATGCAATTTTCATTGATGATTCTACATAAAGATTACTCATTTGAAATTGTCTTTTAAAAACATGCTATCAAAGTGAAAGTGAAAATCGCTCAGTCATGTCTGAATTTTTGCAGCCCCATGGACTATATAGTCCATGGAATTCTCCAGGCCAGAATACTGAAGTGGGGAGCCTTTCCCTTCTCCAGGGGGTCTACCCAACCCAGGGATCGAACCCAGATCTCCTGCATTGCAGGAAGATTCTTTACCAGCTGAACCAGCTGATTCTTTACCAGAGAAGCCCAAGAATACTGGAGTGGGTAGCCTATCCCTTCTCCAGCAGATCTTCCCAACCCAGGAATCAAACCGGGGTCTCCCGCATTGTAGGCAGATTCTTTACCAATTGAGCTATCAGGGAAGCCCTAAAATATTTTTTAAAAAATTGAAACAAAGTAACAGTCTAGAAGTTTTTCATATTCTGATTTTGAAGGTTTTTTGGTTTTGTCTTTGTTTTTTTTCTTCTAATATCTCCTGTAGCATAATATGCAGTAATGAAGATATTAGAAGACTGAGAGCCCGTTTCCAAGGCTTGCACTGAACAAGAGTAAAAATGACATTCCACTTAATATGTTTCTATATTTTAGAGGCACATCTTAAGAATGTCAAAAGGGATGATGGGCTGATGAGGAGTATCTTTAAAGGACATGAGTGAATTTCATTTGTGGATGGGGGGGTCTTCCCTGTGGCTTAGAGGTAAGTAATCCGCCTGCAATGCAGGGGACGTGGGTCTTATCCCTGGGTTTGATCTCTGGGTTGGGAAGATTCCCCTGGAAAAGGAAATGGCAATCCATTCCAGTATTCTTGCCTGGGAATTCTCATGGACGGAGGAGCCTGGCGGGCTACAGTCCATGGGGTCATAAAGAGTCAGACAGGACGGAGCATGCATGCAGGAGGGTTATTTACAGGGTAAATAAAACCTTAGCGATCCTCTCAGCTTCAAATTCCCTCCTCTGCTCCCCAGACAGTCAGCCCACGTCCCACCCACTTTAATCCTGAATCTATCTTACCTAACTCTTATCGCTTTAGCTTAGTTCAGCTCACAAACACCTTTCCTTATAGAAGGCATGAATGAGTCCAAACATATCAATAGCCACAACAAATTTCTGATGGATTAAATTTATCTACCAGAAAGATACATTAAAAAATGTTTTTTAATAATAATAAAAAAATAAAGCTGGGACTTCTTTGGTGGTTCAGTGGTTAAGACTCTGCACTTCCACTGCAGTGGGCACGGGTTCTATCCCTAGTTGGGGAAATAAGATTCTGCATGCTGTGTGGCACAGTCAAAAAATAAATAAAAATAAAAAATAAAAAGAAAGCTGAGTTGGGTACTACTAGGTATATGGGGCACTACTAATACTCTGGACTGCTGGATACAAAGTGAAAGTATTGCTATTAAAAGGAAGTGGACGATCAAGAACAAGTTACTAAGAAGACATGAATAATCTTGCACAAGGAAAAACTGGAGCCCCACAGACAGTCACTGTGGGAAAAGGAGTGAACAGGTACTTAATACAGCATGCCCTCCCTCTCTGGTTTTGTTCCCAGTCCATTTTCTGCTTTACTGGCTCCTTTAAAGCCCTTGAATGGCTTCTATTGGCCAAAAGCCCATTTCTTATTTTCACTTAAAAACAGAAACACCTTATAATAGAAATTTTCCAAATTTTGTATTAAAAGCAGAGAGAACAGTATAGCAAACCTCATCAGTTACCATGATCATCATGGGAAATCTATTTCAACTATCCTCTACCCTAAGTTTTTTTTGGAAACAATCCAAAACATCATTTCACTTGTAAATATTTCAGTACGCCTTTTTGAGGCTATCTTTAAAAACAACAACAACAACTAATGCCATTATAGGTAAACAAAATAAATTTTATTTCCTTAATAACAAATATCTGGTCAGATCACCTTTCCCTAATTATCTTTTTTCTCTGGACTGCTTCTTAGATGCTAGTGTGTCCTTCCGTCAGGTAACACTGCTTAAAAGGACCTTCATAATCTGGCTTCTGCCTTCCTTTTCAAGCCCACTCTGAGACTCACTTTTTTCCCTTTCCCTAAATCCTGTTCCAGACAGAGTTGCTTAATTTCTGTTAATGTTTAATGCTTAATGTTCCCTTCACATGCAACATCCGCTTTCCATATAATTTTTCAGCAGCCCAAATCTTCTTTCACTCCCACCTTCCTGCTTACATACATGCCAAGAAATCTTTCCTGCTACAATTCCTGGGCTCAGAAATGAATAGTCAAATACTGTACTCACCATCCAGGGAGGTTACAAAACCTAGTGTACCCTTTCTTCAAGTCCCCACTGAAACACAAATGCCAATTTATAACTACAGCTTGTTAAGACAGAAACCAACTTTTACCTCTGGGGTGCTTTGTGTCTGATAATTTCATCATTTTTTACTTTGCCTTTTGACCATATATTCCTGTACAATTATTAAACCTCTTATAAATGGTGTTCTGGAGGTCAAAGAAGACTTTAGTGCAAAGATTTCAGCAGTAAGAAAATCCACAGAATTACTTAAACGTTATATTTAATAATCATGAAGCTTTCAAATGAGATTTAGATATTTGGCAAATATCTAGCTGTGGAAGTGACAAGGGCAAAAGAGCTAGTGGCAAGAGAAGACCCCAGGGCTTCCCTGGTGGCTCAGCAGTAAAGAACCCACCTGAGGTGGGAAGATTCCCTGGAGAAGGAAATGGCTACTCACTCCAGTATTCTTGCCTGGGGAATCCCATGGACGGAGGAGCCCGGAGGGCTACAGTCCATGGGATCACAAAGAGTCGGACACAACTGAGCACGCATGCCATATTTTAGGGCAGCATGTTCTGACCCCCATGATATAAACTCCTTGAGGCAAAAAAAAAAAGCCTCTGATGCACAGCATATAGTAAGCTTTTAAGAAATATTTCCTTCATCTACAAGGACCTATTGTATAGCATATGGAACTCAATGTCATGTGCCAGTCTTGCTGGGATGGAGGTTTGGGGGAGAATGGATACATGTATATATATGACTGAGTCCCTTCCTTGTTCACCTGTAAATACCAGAACATTCAAAATAAAAACTTTAAAGCAAAAAAATAAAATTAAAAAAAAGTAAAGAGGAAGAAAAAAAAGATTTCCTTCATCTAATTACATTGGAAACACCAAGTGTTGTAGGAGTACAGAGAAGCACAGAGGAAGGAATGATTAACTTTTCTACAGGCGCCATGGTGTTAAAGGAAGCTGGACCAGTATTTGAGCCGGCCTTGAATTTACTGGGCTAGGGGGAAGGGCATTTTAGGTAAAAGGAATCATGTCATCAGCGTAGGGAGAGTTCCAGCATTTCAGGTGTGACTGCATCCATGCTACACACCAGCTGATCAGTGCATTGAAAGAATGAAAACAGAGACCTCTCAAGGCTGGTGTGCTTCTTTGAAATAAAAAGGTAAACAATGTTTCCTTAACTTTTTATTAAATAAATCATTGGAAGATAAGGAAAAGCAAGGAAATGTGTTAGCTAAGGTGAAAATTACTAAGCTCAAATCTGCACCCTCAATAAACTGAGGTAATTTATTTGGTTAGAACTTAAGCAATCAAGATAACAAATTCCTACTGCAAACATTTTTGCAACAAATAAACAAAATAAGTGAACTCCAAAATTTATTTGAATTATTTGAAACATTTATGGCTTCCTCTGTTTTTGAAAAGAAGTTATATATGTTCAGTAAGCTTTTATAAATAATGGTTAATTCAATTTTCCATCAAATTACATAAAGATTCCTGATGAAAGACTGAAAATCTAAACTAATGGGAATTAATCCTAAAGGAAATCAAGACTGAATATTCATTGGAATGACTGTCGCTTAAGCTGAAGCTCCAGTAGTTTGGCCACCTGAACCAACTCATTGGAAAAGACCCTGATGCTGGTAAAGATTGAAGGCAAAAGGAGAAGGGGGCCGCAGAGGATGAGATGATTAGGTAGGATCACCTACTCAATAGACGTAAATTTGAGTACACTCTGGGAGATAGCAGAGGACAGAGGAACCTGGCATGCTGCAGTCCATGGAGGTGCAAACAGTTGGACATGACTTAGCAATTGAACAACAACAACAAACTATCAGTTATAAAATAAGCTACAAGGATACACTGTACAACAGAAAAAATAAAGTCAATATTTTATAATAACTATAAATGGAGTATAATCTTTAAAATTGTGAATCACTATACTGTACACTTGTAACTTATGTAATATTATTGTATATAAACTATCCTTCAATACTTAATTACTTCAGTTCTTTTTAAAACAAGTCAAACTTCAAAGCATTTGCCCCAAGTAAACATTCTACACTCAGAAAATTTTTCAAAGTATAAGACTGCATATAAAATAAAGCCACCTTCAATGAAAAATTCAGTGAATGAAGCACTGTATAGTGTGGCTTTAGGGGAAGTGAGAAACTTTATAGAGTTAAATGGGTTTTTCTCTTAGTTTTTACAGAGATCTCAAAGTTAACCTTGGTTGCTTCCCTGGTGGCTCAGATGGTAAAGAATCTGCTTGCAATGCAGGAGACACGGGTTCGATCCCTGGGTCAGGAAGATCCCCTGGAGAAGGGCACGGCAACACACTGCAATATCCTTGTCTGGAGAATCCCATGGACAGAGGAGCCTGGCAGGCTACAGTCCATGGGGTCACATGCAGTCAGACACGACTGAGTGACTAACACTTTCACTTTACACATACTAATGTCCTACCATGGACTGTGAGGATGAGCTCTTAAGCCAGCCCTGAGAGCCACTCCTCTAATCTCCTTCTTCCTTTTGACTTCACAGCGGGATCCTTCCCTGGGAAACTCCTCCACCTGACAGAACCAGACTGCAAACTCAGGAAGAAGAATGACTCCTAATTTCACAGCTCTCTCCCATCACCCAACCACTGCTGGGCCAGTAGCCCAATGTACAGCAACACAATCCAATCTGCTAACATTCTGCTTTCCTTTCAAAAAATAAATTCAAGAACGCTTAAAAGATCAGACTGGGATTTAATGTCAGGACTTTCTCGCTTTACCAATGCTCCTCCCATTTTTTTTCGTCCAGCCTATGGGTTTGTAGTTTGCAGCCTACACAGGGGATCCCCTCCGCTGGCTTAGAAGGTGCAAGGACAGTTCACATCTGATGCGTGTCAACATCACTGGCCACCAGCCAGGTGCCTGGCATTCAGAGGCACTAGAATGGCTGTGAATGAATGTGTCATCTCACACACTGAGAGACTCCAGCCCTGTCACACCCTTCTCCACAGTACCATAGGCACCTTTCTTTTTCTAATGGACTCAACAACGTGTCTGCATAATTATAATTTCCATATGGGATACAAGACCCCAAAATTTCACCCAACTTAGAATGCTTTACTTTGTGTGACTATATCTTTAAAAAAACATTTGTTTACTTATTTGGCTGTTCCTGGTCTTAGTTGCGGCATGCAGGCTCTTGAATTTTCACTGCAGCATGTGGGGTAGTTTAGTGATGGCTTGCGGGATCTTTAGTTGCTGCATGCGATATCTTAGTTGTGGCATGTGGGATCTAATTCTCTGAACAGAGGTGGAGCCCGGGCCCCTGCATTGGAAGCGTGGAGTCTTAGCCACTGAACCACCAGGGAAGTCCCTGTGTGACTACATTTTCATTTTTATTTAATTTTTTGGCTGCACTGCAAAGCCATGTGAGATCTTAGCTTCCCAACTAGGGATCAAACTCATGCCCCCTGCATTGGAAGGGCAGAATCTTAACCACTGGAATGTCAGGGAAGTTCCCTGCATTTTTAATTATAATGTATCTTACATAAAGGGGAGGATAAAACATAAGGTATAAAAAAATAAAGCAAAAATGCATATAGCTTCAGATACCCTGGAAACCCCCAAGCAATCTCCATGATTATATCCCCCTGCACCTGCCTAATCCTGCAGTAGTTTTTTTTTTTTTTTTAACAGAGCCCCACCCCTGTAGTTTTTTGATATATAAATAATTTTCTAAGTAAGAAATGCTGAAAACCCTTGGAGAGGTTTCTTAAATGAGGCTACAGTGTCTATAATTGCAGTTCTCAACATTTTAAAAGGATAAATCCCTAAAAAATTCTCACCTATCGTTGGGTATTCCTTCATTCCTACACAGTTCTGCCTTTCCCCACCCTCACCCCCCACACCCCCACCACTTACTTAGGGAGTTGCCTGGAGGGTGGAGAATGTGATTGGAGCTTCCCCAATATTAGCTTGTTCATATGCGCAACCACTTATGGAGTAAGTATCATTATCACCTCCATGTGAGGCATGAGGAAGTGAAACCCAGAAATCCAGCAAGTGGTGAGAGGTGGGATTTTATTCTAGGCAATCTTAGCCACGCTGCTAGATTTTCTGAGATCTTGATCTGTTTTTACAATTTGGAATGTGCTGGCTTTTTTTTCCCCCCTAAGAGCAGTGGATATGTTTCCCCATGAGTCCTTCTGGGGAGATTTCACCTTTTCTTCCTCCATATTTTTTCCCACAGTTACCATGTATTAACAGGTAACAGTCTGTGTTTGCCCTAGGAGGTACGTCCTTCCAGATATTAGCTGACCCCACTGTCTAACACAGCTCTCAGCTCTGGGTCATCTAGTACCTTCAGTGCCTGTGTGAATGTCTGTCCAGCTCCCCAGTGACTTACAAGAGGGACACTTCTTGGAAATCTGGCCTATGGATATTTCACTGGGGTGAAGTGTTTAGAGGGTCTGAATCACTCATGTTGCCTGGTAACCTGTTTGTATTTGGCAGGAGGAAGGCGACTCAGGCACAGGTACAGTCAGACGCAGGACAGATTTACTCAGCGCAAACTCCTCCCAGCATTGGACTGACTGTTGATTTCATGTTTAACCTTGACACTGCTCTTTCTCATGTCATGGGGAAGGGGGAGAGGCACTTTCAATTCTTTTCAAGTCTGTCCACAGATTCAACAGATCCCTCGCAGCTGACATACAGCCTGCTTTATTTCTTCTACTGAGTTCTGAAGAAAAGCTTTAACAGAGAAAGCAATTACAGGATTCTAACACATACAAGTGAACTGGAATTATAGGCTGTCATGGAACTTACCTGCCATCCCCATAAAAATTCTCTCATGAATTCATAGTTGATATAACACATTCCTAAACAGCTCTGAGTCACTAATTCTGAACTCGGAGTCAAGAAGGAATTTTTTTTCAGGCAACCAGAGGGTTGACTCATTTGGTGGGCCACATTCCAGGTCAGAAAAAGTATTACATCTTTACACATACTTGTCTTTTTAACCTGAAAGAATTGATACCACAACACAAGTAGCTTTAGAATTGAAGAGGTTCATCCTCAAACACCACCACGAATATAAGTAAATGTCACTGGCAGCCGCAGGTCACCTCTCTGAGCTTTGTCTTTAAACATAAATTAGCACCCGTGCCTTTGTCACTGTAGAAACCAAAACTCTAGAATAAAACACTCTGGGTTTGCATTTCATGACATTTCTCCACTAGTTATTACTAGTTCCCTAATACTTTATGGAACCACCTTTCTTCCTAGTCATTGTTATGCATGAAATATTAAAAGGGCAACAGTGGTTTTAAAAAAGCCACACACATCCACACATACCAGATACTGTGTTGCCTTTTGTTTTGTCCTTTTCAGCTTTCAGAAGCTATCTAATTTCTTTTCTTTTTTAAAGCAGCTTAAAGACATAAATCTTTATGTTTAACACTTTTTATCAGTTTTCCATCTGAAAAATTTTAAACAGGATGTTAATGTAATACAAAAACAGCATGTTAATATAATACAATGCTAATAAAGTAAAAATAAGCTTTATTTCCATCTTTGGGCTTTATGTCCTATTTGGGCAAAGATCTGCTGCCCTAAGTGATGCTTCCAGGACTACTGATTTGCAGTTAAGCTTCAGAATCAGAGTATATTTAGGAATGAGACTGTCTGGCTAAAATTCTGTGGCTATGAAGCCAAAGGAATTTGAGTAAATCCATTTACCTAATAACCAAATTATAGAAAGTTAAAGCAGTAAGTTTTTAAGCCTAAGTATAGGCACTGGGAAGACCAAATAACCAGTTGTGGACTCATTACTAAACATAAAACTCTCCATTCCCCAGCACCCTTCTTGTTGCCTCCATTTGTTAGATATAAACGCTAAATCACAGAAATCTAAAGCATTATACACTTTACAATAGAACACAGACTGTAAGTCAAGACACAATACCAAAGTCAGTTAATTGCATGCTAAAAATATCTGTGTCACTCACCACTAATACCAATACAGACAGAGAATGTTAGTCTTTCCAAGCTGTTTGGGGCAGGGTCCCCAAGACTCCCAGTTTGATGATTCACTAGGAGGACTCACAGGACCCCAGTATACAGTCGTACTCATGGCTATTTGTTACAGCAAAGGGATACAAAGCAAAATCAGCTAAGGATAAAGGTATGTGGGGTAAAGTCTAGAGGAGACCAGGAGCAAGCTTCCAAGGGCCTTTTCCCAGCAGAATCACACAGGTGGTGTTTAATTTCCCCCAAGGAGTTGTGACAACACCTGTGAAATACCGTCTACCAGAGAAGCTCATTAGTGACTCAGTGTCTGGGGTTTTTATTGGGACTGGCCACATAGGAAACTTCTGCTAGGCACGTACCTAAATTATATACTCCCGGAACGCAAGCAGGTATTCAATAGAAACCAATACTGTTTGCACAAACAGTTCAGGCACAGTGAGCCATTCTTACCAGGAAATGGTGGGAACCCTCCTCCAATCTAAGTTACCATGCGCCACCGGTCAAGGGCTAATCTTGCAAGCACTGTTTCTAAGAAGGGCAGCCTCAGGCCTGTTGTATTAACTCATTTTTGTACACTATCCTAGTTCAATTAACTATCATACAGGACCAAACTATATAAGAAAGGTCTTACTCATAGCAGGTCACCCAGGTATATCATGAGCCAAGAAGCACTTTTACCTTGTATTATTTTCACTATTTAAAATGTAGCATTTTCAATATGGACAAACTTACCTTACATAATAGAAGATCTAAGATGGCCTCTAGTGTCTTTTTTGTACAATAAAAAGAGCAGAATTCTAGCCTTGTTTACATTTCTGAGCACTTTCTTTTAAAAAATATACCACTGAAATTTCTGAAGGAATAGTATTCCTAAACTGAAACTCTGAGAAATCATTTAACTTATCAGACTGGCAAAAAAAAAAAATCCAGACCCAAATAACAGCTAGCCTCACAAATTTCTAGCAGGGGGTGAGAATAAGATAAACCTTCTCTGGGAGGCAATTTGACAAGATAGCTATCAAAATTACACACATCCTTTATGATCTGCAATTCTACTTGGCAAATTTATACACATATAATTGTGTACATGCAGAATAACCTACACACAAAGTTATTTATTGCAGCATTGTTTAAGAGCAAGGACTGGCTACAACCCAAATCTCCATCAATAGGTCACTATTTAAATTGTGGTACATCCATACAATGGACTACTCTGTGCCGAGGGGGAAAAAAAAAGGAGGAGGATGCTCTCTTTGTACTGATTTGCTAAACCCTCCTACATATATAAGGAGAAAAAAATACATTGCTCAGAAGTATAGTTTGCTATCTTCTACTTTACGAATGGGGTAAATATGAATTCATACTGTACATAGAGATACTCTGGAAAAATGCATTAGACCGAGGCTGGGAGGGGGCAGTGAAGGCAGAATTGGGGCAGGATCTGTAAACCTGAAAAAAAAATAACTTAAAATGGTATATTTGAAAAGTAATCCTTCTTTCCTAAGCCTAGGTCAAATCACCCTGGCACCCGGTTTTTTGGTTTATTGCTTTAATAAGCTTCTCTATTTTGCAGTGGTTAAAACTAAAGCATTATATGATGGCTTTATCCTATTTTCCAAATCAGGTTCCAGCTCTATCCTTTGCATCCTGTGTTTGTCTGCCATTTTAAAGGAGCTTTCCCCAGGGACATCTGAGAGTGAGTCAGTTCTCTGAACCTCCTTTCTCCCACTTGTTTGCTGAGGAGGTTCGGGGCTTTTAAATGCTCCATGAAAACAGGGGTTTTACTTTGTTCACTGCATTCACGACACTGAAATGAGTGCCTGGCACACAGAAACCGTTCAGTAAGTATTTACTGAACAAATGAATTCTTTTCTTTACCCAGTTTCAACGGGACAGACACTATCAGACAAAGGGAGAGATATTACTGTGGTCAAATATTCAGAAATAGTTGTCATTCCTAGCATTGGCCCATTTATAGGCATTCTAATCCTAGCAACATTCTTAGAACTATTTTGAATTTTACAGAAGACAAATAAGCCTATAGAGTGCTGTGCTGAACAACAACTTAAATGCTCATAAAAATGTATTTTTAATTAACTTGGGATTATATGGCCCTGGGGTCCATCTTTGGCTGAAGACTTTTTAGGCAAACATTATGCTAACGAGTAATGATGAAAAAGAATGGCTATCATCAGAATAAACTGAGCCCCAGTCGTAAGGTGCCCATTGCTGAAGAGAAGAAAGAGAAACCCTTCTGTATTAAAGATGCAACTGCTATTTTTATTTTCAAGAATAAAACTATCCTAGGAATTAAATTCAAATTACCAATACTCCAGACAGTGGATTGAGTTGCACAATGTCAACCATAAGCATGAAAACTTCCTTCTTCTCAGTGGGCAAAGAATGTGTATAATTAGCACATCTCTTTAACCTTAGTTTAAATACTACAGAAACAGAGTAACCTTGCTAGCAATCATTTCAGTAATGTTGTTAAACAGTTGCACAGCTGACTGATGTTTCTTTGAAGACTTTTAGGACCACTCATTTTTCTCAAAGCACAGCTGAGGCAGTGACTGAGTGCCCTGTCCGTGGGCAGTCACGCAAAGAGGTTAGGAAGTTTTGGTATCACCTCTATTTCTCTTGCTGTCATTTAAGACAACAATCTAACACATGAGGAAACATCCACACACCTGAAATAGCTTGAAATCTAAGACTCTCCTGAAGATAAAATAGAAATTCTCAAAGTAAAGGCATTTTTTTCTTAAGGCATTTTTGAAATGTCTTAACTAGGAAAGAGAAGATAGCAGAGAAGTTGCAGGACAACTGGTAGGCATCCAACATTCAGCAGATGCAAATCATACTTATGATCTAGCACCAGGAAGCACCCAACCTACTGTTTGCAGGCTTCCCTGGTGGCTCAGTGGTAAAGAATCTGCCTGCCCATGAAGGAGACATGGGTTTGATCCCTGAGTCATGAGGATACCCTGGCAAAGGAAATGGCAATCCACTCTAGTATTTTTGCCTGGAGAGCCCCATGGACAGAGGAGCCTAGTGGGCTACAGTCCATGGGGTTGCAAAAGAGTCAGACACAACTTAGCGACTGAACAACAACAACAATAAATCCCACCATAGTCCATGATCCTCACAGCGGTCAACACTGTTAAGTCTCATTAGAGATCCTTTCTGTGAAGAGCGGGAAGGGCCGAGGATGGTAGCTCTAAAAGAGAAAGTGAGAGCTTAAGGCAGAATCATGCTTTGTTATGTTTTGCTGGTTTTCTTGTAGTGAGAGTGAAATGATGAGTTTTATGATACTGCCCTCCCACCCCCTGGAAGAGTCCCCGGGAGGACACTGGGTCTAACAGGTACCAGCATTTCAGGAGGAGAAAAGCAACTTGTGTTTTCCACCAACATTAACAATACCTGACAGAACTGTTCAGAGATGGAGCAAGGGAGGCAGGCAGAGTCCCATCCCTCATGATGCTCACAGGCAGATAAACAAGAAGACTGAGAAACGCCACTGAGGGAAGTTAGAATCAGAGTGAGGCCGGCATGGCTGATTTAGGGATTAGTGGTTAGGAAATGGGCAGATACTACTGGATTGGCCAAAAAGTTCATTTGAGTTCTTGGGTACGATGTAATAGGAAAACCCAGATGAACTTTTTGGCCAACTCAATATTTGCGTTGACTTAATAATAATGGGAAGGGGGTGGGGCATGGAAGTCAAGTATTTCAGGTCGTGGAAGCAGCTGGTTCAAAAGCCCTGAGGCAGGAATCAGCCCCGCAGGTGTCGAGAATGGAAAGGCAATGGAGCATTGAAACCCAGGAGCAGAGAAGTGCAGAGGCCAGAGGCCAGGCCACTGAGGGCTTTCCAGAGCAGGCGAGGAACTGCCAGTACCCAGGCAAACTCAGTATCACTGAAACCCAGGCTGCCGTGCAGTGCAAAATGCATCACATTCCAACAAAACGGTGAAGGATTCTCTTGCAATATGTACAACTGCTATATTTTAATGGATCTTTTACAGACTTTATTTTTTAGAGCAGTTTTAGGTTCACCCAGAGCCCACGGTTCACAGTTAAGTTTCACTCCTGCTAGTGTACCTTCTGTGTGCTTGGACACGTGTATGATGACATGTGTCTACCATTAAACTATCAGAGTAGTTTTGCTGCCCTAAAACTCCTCTGTGCTCCTACTACTTAAACTAAAATTTGACTTGTAGATAGAAGTAAAATGTACACTATTTTTCAGAGGTTTACAATTCATAGAACCACCTTATATCCCAAGAGTATAGCTCAAGATACGCACGCACACACACACCCACACACCCCAGATTTGGTATTTAATGTATATATATCTTTTAAATGCCCAACCAATATCATCATTAAAATCTATGTTTAACAATTACAGGACATATATGCATCCACAACCAGAAACTGATTTTCAACTGAGATCCCACTTTCACCCAAAATACTCAACTGTTGGAAAAGACTCAAGAATGAATGTGTCACTCCTAGTTATATATCCAAGAAAAATGAAAACCCTAGTTCACACGAAACCTTGTATACAAATGTTCATTCTGCATTATTCATAACATCCAAAAAGCAGAAACAATCCAAACATCCTGAATGGATGAACACAATGCTCTATACCCATATAATAAAATATTATTTGGCAATAAAAAATAATGAAGTGAAAAAAAAATAATGAAGTGGTGATACATGCTAAAACATAGATGAACCTTAACAACATTATACACACTAAGTAAAAGAAGCTGGTTAGAAAAGATCCAACACTTCATGATTGCATTTCTATGAAATGTGCAGAAGAGGAAAATCCACAGAGACAGATCATAGACAAGTGTTGCCAGTAGCTGGAGGCAGAGGAGATTGGGTAGTGAATATCAGTGGGTAGGGGCTTTCTTTGGGGGATGATGTAAATGTTCTAAAATTAGATAGAGGTGATGGTTGCACACCTCTGTGAATACACTAAAAGAATTGTACTCTTCAAAAGGGTGAATTTCACAGTTATGAATTGCATCCCAATAAAGCTGTTATAAAAATTAAAGAACAAAGGTATATCTGAAATGCTGGGTACAGATGAAATAAACTTCAACTTGTCAAAAATGCTACGTTCCAGTAAGGCGCATAATAGGAGGTAAGCAACTCTGTGCTCATTTCAGATACCATACAATACTCTCAGTGGGACATGTTTAATCCTTTGAAAAGATCACCCCACCATCAGAGGATGTTTCCTCATTTCACTTGGGACCTCACTCTAGCTACTACCTCTTTCTCTACTCTCCCCACCAACTCCACTAACCTGACCCTGTCTGTCCAACAGCTCTGCTAATAGCCATACTTTTAGTCACCATTGTGTTTCCCTTGGACTGCATTAATCCCTTCCTGTCCCAATTTTCCACACTGACCTTTCTAAAAATTTACTCTCTCATTTTAAACCCTTCAGAGGTTCCCCCTATTGAAGCCATTTCTGGAACACTGAGGTACTATTAGAAGAAATTAATTATATTCATATGCAATTAGGTAGTACATGGATCAAAAGAGTCATGTGCCTCTTAATACCAAAGTTAAGTGTTAAGTGATAGTTGATCAGTTGTGTTTGTCTCTTTGCAACACTATGGACTACAGCCCACCAGCCTCCTCTATCCATGGGATTTCCCAGGCAAGCATACTGGAGTGGGTTTCCCTTCTCCAGGGGATCTTCCCCACCCAGGAACTGAACACAGGTCTCCTGCATTGCAGGCAGATTGTTTACCATCTGAGCCACTAGGGTAGCCCCTTAACATCAAAGGTGCCTACAAATGCAACCTCAGAGTATCCCCAAACTATGCCTGTCTCTGCCTTCAAGGACACTGGCTGCAATGCTAACACCCGCCAGTAATCTCATGGGCTAATCTTTGCATCTGCCAACTTAAGCTACTCTATCAAAAGGATCAATTTAATTACCTATTTATAAGGTCAAGAGTTAAGTTAGCTTAGATAAGTACCTGATTAAGAACTGGGCTAATGAAGAGATTTTTCAAGAAGACACACTGGAAGGTCCAGTATTTTTCAGGTACCTACACACAGCTATATATAAAAACAAGCCCAGAGTGTCAAGACGGGAAGTTGAAACTTAGAGTAGCTCATAAAACAGGGCCAACATTTTATTTCTTAGGTAGCAAAGGTAAATGAAATAAAAGAAGAGGAGAGAGTGGCTCCTGGCCTGTAACATCTGTGGACCATTATAATTGTTTATAACATGATGGTCTTCCCAGGTGGTGCTGGTAGTAAAGATCCCGCCTGCCAATTCAGGGATGCAGGAGATGAGGGTTTGATCCCTGGGTCTGGAAAATCCCTTGGAGGAAGGCATGGCAACCCACTCCAGTATTCTCGCCTGGAGAATCCCATGGACAAAGGAGCCTGGCAGGTTATATTCCAGAGTCACAAAGAGTCAGACGTGCCTGAAGGGACTTAGCACAGCACACATATTAATGATGCTGATAAAATCATCAGCTGGATGGGATGGGGAGGGAGGTGGGTGGGGGGTCCAGGAAGGGGAACACATGTAAACCCATGGCTGATTCATGTCAATGTATGGCAAAAACTATTACAATATTGTAAAGTAATTAGCCCCAAACTAAAATAAATAAATTTATAAAAAATAAAAATCATCAGCTTATAGTTTGTTTCATCTAGTCAAACTTAAAATGTGTGCTCTTGTTGAAAAGGAGATGGGTAAAAGGAAAGAGTGTTAGACTGTAAATTCATCCTGACCACTCCAAACACTCTGTACATATCCCAAAGTAGTTGAGAAGACCCATTTAAAAGAGTGTTATGGAAGCTCATTTATTTTAATCTGAAGTATATGTACTATGCATCACTTCATAGAGGAATAAAATAAAGGATACAACTTACAAAGTAAAATACTCCTACAAGAGGAGCAATGCAGAACCCAAAGCCAAGTAGAGACAGGGTTCTTGATCACAGGAAGCAGTGGGAGGGGCAGGGATGTGTTTCCTGTGACTGAATACCGTCTCACCGGCTCCCAGTAGGGAATCACCACACTCAGCACCTCTGGAACTCCTGACATGATGCATAACCTTCCGGTGCCTCAGTTTCCTCGCCTTTAAATACGGATGACAGCACTAACTTCATAGGGTCCTTAAGAGGGGTGATGGAGTTAATATTTATAAAAAGCTTAGAAACAGCACCTGGCACAGAGCATGCATGATCCATATTTGTTAACTGACTAACATAGAAATGAAAAGAAAAGGGGTAACAGAGGGTACTAGGTAAGCCTTCAAACATGACAAAAACTGGGCTACATATTCAGTTCTCAGTGCCTTCGCAGCTAGAGTAAAAGAGAGAAAAAAAGAAATTTTCCAGGCTCCCAGGCAGACTGTGGTGTCTCCGTATCTGCATGTACTGGGAGGGGAGGGAGGGGAGTAGAGAAGCATGTTCTGTTTCCCAGGGGAAGAAAAGCTTTTCGTGACACTTTGCTCTAACATACTCACTGCAGGTCTGTACACAGGGGCGACAAGAAACAGCACAGACCAGGGAGACCACGCGTGACGTCACATGACAGATTTTCATCATGTGTCTGTTAGTTGCTCAGTTGTGTCCGACTCTTTGTGATCCCATGGACTGTAGCCCACCTGGCTCCTCTGTCCATGGAATTCTCCAGGCAGGAATACTGGAGTGGGTTGCCACGTCCTTCTCCAGGGTATCTTCCCAACCCAGGGATCGAATCCAGGTCTTCTGCACTGCACAAGGACTCTTTACCGTCTGAGCCATCAGTGATGCCCCTCAATAAATATTGAAGCATAACTCTCCAGAGTTTTTTCTTGGGGGGGGGGCAGGAAACCAAGGCAACGCAATACAAATAAGCAGCTCTAACGGTCTCTATCATTTCAGGGACACAACTGCACCAGAAATCCATCCTTTACTTCAACATCTGTCAACATGCATCTGATTAGAGCTGAAGAGAAGGCAGTTCCAGATTTGTGGAACAAATTCTCTACATCAGGACAGCCAAGATGCAGCCACATAAAAACACTAAGTAACCTGATGCATAGAAAGTGACTTTCCACGGAAGCATTTGTTTTTAGGTCTAATGGACTGGAGAGTCATTGTCTGGCCTAAGAACAGCTATGATCATCTCAGGGGATTAAACAACTTAAAAGAATATTCCTCTCTGTCATAGTCATCTCAGGCTCTACCCAACAGTTAAATGTGGAGTATTTCCAAATACAAGCACAGAAGCCTTTGTGCTTAAATAGCATTTTATTGTAAGCTGGAAAATAGATGAAATTTTATTTTAAAGACTAGTTGCATGAGTGCTAAGTCACTCTAGTCATGTCCAACTCTTTGTGACCCTACGGACTATAGCCCACCAGGTTCCTCTGTCCATGGGACAGGCAAGAATACTGGAGTGGGTTACCATTTCCTTCTCCAGAGGATCTTTCTGACCCAGGGATTGAACCTGGGCCTCCTGCATTGGCAGATGGATTCTTTACCACTAACACCACCTGGGAAGCCCCAAAGACTAGTTATAAGAGAGCAAATCTTAGCAAGAAAAGGACCTTTGTTCCTTCAGATATTCCCGTGCTGTACATGGAAGACATGACATCTCCCACGGTTACTCCACAAGTCCTGTGAGTACAGTGATATTCCAGTGATTTGTCAGCTTTATTCCAACAGGCAAAGTGTGTTGTTGTTCTTAAGACTGATCATCTAAGAACATTTCTTCACATTAAAACAGTGTTCATCTTAAAGTTTTTAATCAACTATAGCAATGTATTTTCATTTTAATTCTTAGGGGGGTATTACCAAAGCTGAAGGCTTCCCTTGTGGCTCAGCAGTAAAGAATCTGCCTGCAATGCAGGAGACGTAGGTTCGATCTCCCAGGTTTGGGAAAATCCCCTGGAGAAGGACACAGCAACCCACTCTAGTATTCTTACCTGGAGAATCCCCATGGACAGAGGAGCCTGGAGGGATACAGTTCATGGACTCCTGAAGAGTTGGACACAACTGAGCAACTAACACTTTCCCTTTTTCACTTAGTTACAGGTAAAGATTTACTGGATCTTTTCTGTCAGACTGTACACCCCATGAGGGAAGGGACCTCATGTGTCAGGTTTTCTGCTGTCTTTCTGGCACACAGTTGATGTTATTTGTTCATTGACTAACCCCCACTTTATAAACAGTCAGCTGTGTTCCTAAAGAGTCTCATGTGAGCCCCTTGCAAGTAAGACAGGGAAGTCACTGAAGTAATCTTACACAGCGGGGAGGAAGGGAGGAAAGCATTTTAATTGTCACACATCCCACAAGTCTGATGCCTTAAAGAGTGTGAGAAGCGAAGTCCTTGGAGTATACATGGCAGGTATGAGTGAGAGAGGGAGGGAGAGATGGGGGGGATGGCCCACTAATTCAGATGGGTGCTATACGAGTAAAATTTTATGATGAGAATGCAAACAGCATTTTCTAATTATAGACTCTTAAATTTGAAATATCTTGAAAGGTCACTCTGTACTTCTTTCTGCCTAATACAGTAGGCAGCATTCAAGCATCCCAGAAATAGAAGTCCTTTAAAAAAAAAACATAAGCAAAAAAAAGCCCAGAGAGAAAGGTTGAACTAACAGATTAAAAAGCCGTGTCTCCCCCAACTCTAAAGTTTCTCTGTTAGGTCTTCCATGAAGAAACAATCAACAATCTAGTTCTTTCCTTCAGGACACAAAGTTACTGTTACATCCCAATTTCTCAACTCCTTACAGTAAAAGTCATAAGAAATAGTATCACATAGTATCATAACAGTGAAACTTCAATAATTACCTGATTTTAAGAAATGCTTTTGGACCTCCTGCAACCAAAGAAAACAACCATTCATACTTTAACGCTGAAAGTGAGATGGTGTTTTAAACTCATTGGTGAGCAAAGAAACCTGAATCAAAAAAGTGAGATACCAAGTTTCACATATTAAATTGAATAAAAAAAAAAAATCCACAAAAATATCAAGCTGCCCTCCAGGACTACCGTAAAATACATTTCTTATATTTTACAAACAACCTAAGAATGTGACATCACATAGCCTCTGCAATCATCAGGAAGAGTGAAACACTGGCAACAACTAAGTGGTCAACACTAGGGGGTTGCTTAAATAAACCGATGGATGAATGCAACAGAATACTGAAATACTTCTCTACCATGTCATGTGGGGAGTGACAAGAGGTTCATGATACATTCATGAGTGCAAAACAGTGAGATGTGTATGACCCTATTTATCTTGCTTTTTAAAAGTTGCAAGCATAGACATAAACACTGGAAAGATCATGCAAAATTTTAACAGGTGATAGATTTATAGACGGCTTAAGTTTTCCCTTTGATTATCAAGGTTCAAAATTTTCTAAAATAAACATGAGCTGTTATTAATTTTATAATTTAAAAGTTAAAGAGAAAAGGTGAGTCCTAAACTCCCAACATAAATTTCCAAATATTAGCTATCATATTAACAGTCCCTTTAAAGAGTTTATTATGATAAGCACATTGTCTTTTTAAATACCATGTACTAAGGATAAAAATAACAAACCTCTTTTTCATTTTGGTTACTATGTGTGGAGTAGGCAGATGAAAATATTCTGTCTGGGAAACTGAAAATGTTTTCTTTTTACCAAGATGCCATTTGTGGTGATGTACCACCAGGTAGCCTCTCTAGTTAAATATAGCATAATTATATAGTTCATAAAATTAAAGTAAAATGTACATATTTATTGTGATTATTACTCTTGCTCAAGTATAATCCTGTCTTTGAAAATAAAAATGAAGCTAGAAGTAAAAATGAAATCTGACAAACCAGAAAAATGAAATGGACAAATATGAATGAAGACAGAAACAAATTGGGGTGGGGGGAGATATTATTAGAAAGAGGCTCCCAGACAGAGAGAGGTCACCTCTGGTCAGGGAGAAAGGACGTTTCTGGGGGAGGCAGAGTAACTCCTCAGGATCTGGAGATACTATAATCAAAACTGCAAGGATTCGGTAGTATAGGTACCTGAGTAGGTTAACAGAATGAGCAGACTAGCTACACCTGAGTAATTTAGGGATCAGTAAATTTGTGCGAGTTCATCAGCCCTTGTTTGGAAAGGTTTCTTTAGAATCCTAAATCTCTCCTTCCTGTAATCTGTTTCCTTTAGTTCTTGTTTTTCTCTCTTGTAAACTTGTCCTTACTATTAAGATTTCTAAGAGGTTGTTTACTGCAGCCTCCTCACTAGTTATCAGCAGTTTGCTTCTTCTGTTTAGAAAATGAATAATTTGTACTTACTTTAACTCTTATAAGGGGCTTCCCAGGTGGGAAGTTTATTGTGGTGGATCACAATAAACTGTGGAAAATTCTGAAAGAGATGGGAATACCAGACCACCTGACCTGCCTCTTGAGAAACCTGTATGCAGGTCAGGAAGCAACAGTTAGAACTGGACATGGAACAACAGACTGGTTCCAAATAGGAAAAGGAGTATGTTAAGGCTGTATATTGTCACCCTGCTTATTTAACTTATATGCAGAGTACATCATGAGAAACGCTGAGCTGGATGAAGTACAAGCTGGAATCAAGATTGCCAGGAGAAATATCAATAACCTCAGATATGCAGATGACACCACCCTTATGGCAGAAAACAAAGAAGAACTAAAGAGCCTCTTGATGAAAGTGAAAGAGGAGAGTGAAAAAGTTGGCTTAAAGCTCAACATTCAGAAAACTAAGATCATGGCATCTGGTCCCATCACTTCATGGGAAATAGATGGGGAAACAGTGACAGACTTTATTTTTGGGGGCTCCAAAATCACTGCAGATGGTGATTGCAGCCATGAAATTAAGACACTTACTCCTTGGAAGGAAAGTTATGACCAACCTAGACAGCATATTAAAAAGCAGAGACATTACTTTGTCAACAAAGATCTGTCTAGTCAAGGTTATGGTTTTTCCAGTGGTCATGTATGGATGTGAGAGTTGGACTATAAAGAAAGCTGAGCACCAAAGAATTGATGCTTTTGAATGGGGAAGACTCTTGAGAGTCCCTTGGACTGCAAGGAGATCCAACCAGTCCATCCTAAAGGAGATCAGTCCTGGGTATTCATTGGAAGGACTGATGTTGAAGCTGAAACTCCAATACTTTGGCCACCTGATGCAAAGAGCTGACTTACTTGAAAAGACCCTGATGTTGGGAAGGATTGGAGGCAGGAGGAGAAGGGGAAAACAGAGGATGAAGTGGCTGGATGGCATCACTGACTCAGTGGACATGAGTTTGGGTAAACTCTGGGAGTTGGTGATGGACAAGGAGGCCTGGCGTGCTGCGATTCATGGGGTCGCAGAGTCAGACAATACTGACCAACTGAACTAACTCACTCACTCCCAGGTGGCACTAGTGGTAAAGAATCCACCTGCCAATGCAGGAAATGCAAGAGACGTGGGTTTGATCTCTGGGTCAGGAAGAAGAGAGTTACCTGGTCTACCTGTGTCTCATGACCCATCTCAGACATCCTCACTCTCAGGTTTCCTTCTAAACAATGTCAAAGCAAATTAAACATTAGCAAATTTACATTTCACAAAATGTAAATGCTGTTTCACAAAATGACGTGTATCAAGGTCTTCTTTTAAGTCTCGAATGATGTTCAGAGGACAAAATATGAGTCAAGCAAGTAAACTCTCAGGGACATCCCTGGTGGTCCAGTGGCTAAGACTGGCTCCCAATACAGAGAACCTAGGTTTTAACAAGGGTCTGTATAGTCACAGTTTTTCCAGCAGTCATGAATGGATGTGAGAGTTGGACCATAAAGAAGGCTGAAAGTATTATTTGCTCAGTCATGTTCAACTTTTTGCAACTCCAATGACTTTATGTCTGCCAGGCTCCTCTGTCCATGGAATTCTCCAGGCAAGAATACTGGAGTGGGTTGCCATTCCCTTCTCCAGGTGATCTTCCCGACCCAGGGATCGAACCTGGTCTCCCACATTGCAGGCATATTCTTTACCATCTGAGCCATCAGGGAAGCCCAAAGTGAAAGAAGGCTGAGCACCAAAGAATTGATACTTTCAAACTGTGGTGCTGGAGAAGACTCTTGAGAGTCCCTTGGACTTCGAGGAGATCAAACCAGTCAATCCTAAAGGAAATCAACCCTGAATATTCATGGGAAGGACTGGTGCAGAATCTGAGGCTCTACTACTTTGGCCAACTGATGCAAAGAGCCAACTTATTGGAAAAAACCTGGATGCTGGGAAAGACTGAAGGCAGGAGGAGAAGGGGGCGACAGAGCATAACATGGTTAGATAGCATCACCAACTCAATGGACATGAATTTGAACAAACTCTGGGAGGTAGTTGAGGACAGAGGAGCCTGGCGTGCTGCAGTCCATGGGGTCGCAAAAAGTCAGAAACAACTTAGTGACTGAAGAACAACAACAACAGCAGGGAACTAAATCCCACAAGCCACAACTGAGAGTTTTCATGCTGTAACTAAAGATCCTGCATGCCTCAACACAGATCAAAGCTCCTACATGCTGCAGCTAAGACCCTGTACAGCCAAATAAAGAAAGAAATAGAAAGAAAGTAAACTCTTGGGACCAAAAAGATGTATTTGGTGGCCAAATAAAAGAGTAAATAAAATACCAGGAATAACTGGAAAAGGGAAAGAAGAAAAAAGTGAAACAAGGGGCACACTAGTAGAAGTTTTTGCAACTGAATCTTGAGCAAAAAAAAGGAAAATGAACCTAAGCACCCAGAGCCCAAGGATGATGAGCAATGTTTTGAGGGTAGGGGCCAGAAGTGAGAGTCAACACGTGAATCAGATATCCTGCTGGTAGCACCCAGGCTCTAATGGGCTGGCACAAAAATGCATGGTGATGCTGACCAAGTACATAAATCACCCATGAGCTTTTATTTTACGTTGAGCTTCTAAATCATGCATGGTCAGAGGCTACACCTCAGAGTACGTGAAGGAAAAGTCTGAGTAAGCTTTATGAATGTCATTATTAATGACCATCCTAGACTCTCTCTTGCTATTGAGATACAATCCATGGACTTTGAATACTTTGGACATCACCTTGATTTCAGAATACAGCACCTTCAAGAGAAGGATGGGGTTTAGCACATTGAGAAAGAAACTTTGAGGTCCCCCCCACCCTCCCTACAGTGTCTAAAGTTTGCTATAAAGAAAAGTGAAAAACTCCTATTCACTCTTACAGAAAGGTGTACAGATAGAAATGTTACATCACCTTGTTACCTCCCAATGCTACATCACATTTCTAAACAAACTTACTAAAATATGTCTAGGAAATGCAAGCATATATATTCTCTCCAGTGAGAATACACACATTCATTTTTCACTGTTGCATGGTACTTCAAACTGTAACAATGTATTAGGTGGTGAGTCACTCTCTAATTGAGAGCAGTGGGAAATATGATGAAAACAAGAAAGTAAAGAGGCTTCCTGAGGGACAGAGCATGCGCAAAGAATACTTTATTACAGGCAGAAGACCTGGTTTGAATCTGGATTCCGATATTCCTAAGTGTGATCTTTAAAAGTCAATTTAACAGATTCAACATGCAGAAAACCAGCAAACTTATAGTTGAACTCAACAACACAACCAATCCATTGGATCTAATTGACGTCTCTAGACAGCTTCATCTAGTAACAGCAGAATACACATTCTTCTCAAGCTCACATGAACAGGCACCAGGAGAGACCATACCCTGCAACATAAAACACACCTTCATAAATTTAAAAGAACAGAAAGTCTATTCTATTCTTTTACTGTCTCCTTTTATATCAAAATGGAATTAAACTAGGAATCAATAGTGAAAGATAGCTGGAAAATCCCCAAATACTTGGAGATTAAATAACACATTTCTAATTAACACATGAGCCAATAAAGAAATCCCAAGGGAAATTTTTTAAATGTTTTGAATAAAAATGAAAATACAACTTATCAAAATTTATGGATGCATCAAAAACAGAGGGAAATTTACAGCAGTGAATGCACAATTCAGAAAAGAAGATCTAAATCAATCATCTAAATATATACCTTATGATACTAGAAAACAAACAAATTAAACCCAAAGTATACAGAAAAATAGAAATAACACAAAATTAGAACATAAATCAATGAAATTAAAAACAGGAAATCAAGAGAATTTAATGAAACCAAAAGCTCATTATTTGAAAAGACCAATAAAATCAACAGGTCTCCAGGCAGGTTAATCAAGGGAAAAAAAAGAGAGAACACAAACTACTAATATCAGAAATTAAAAAAACAGACTTCCCTGGTGCTATCAGTGGATAAGAATCCACCTATCAAGGCAGGGGACATGGATTCATCCCTGGTTTGAGAAGACCCCACATGCTGTGGAGCCAGTAAGCCCATGCACGACAACTACAGTGCCCACTTGCAAGTACCGGAGCCCATGCACCTACAGCCCCTGCTCTGCAACAAGAGAAGCCACCACAGTGAAGAGCAGCCTCCACTCACCATAACTAGAGGATGCCCATGTGCAGCAACAAAGACCCAGAGCAACCAAAAATAAATAAATAAATTGGTTAACTTAAAAAGGAATAAAAAGGAGGACATCATTGCACATCTCACAAATATTCAAACACAATCTGCCAAAACTCAAAGAAAGAAACCATCTACATAAGCCTGTATGTATTTAATGAATTGAATCAGTAATTAATAACTTGGAGCATTTCCTGGTGATCCAGTGGTTAGGACTCGGTGCTCTCATTGCCGGGTCCCTGGGTTAGATCCCCGGTCGGGGAACTGAGATTACCCCGCAAGCCACATGGCACAGTCAGAAAAAGAAAAAAACAAAAAAATTAATAACCTTATAAAATAGAAAGCACCAGGCCCAGATGGGTTCACTGGTGAATTCTACCAAGTGTTTAAGAAAGAAATTATACCAGTGTCTTTCAGAAGATAGAAGCAGAGGGAATATTTCCTAATTCATTCTAAGAGGCCACATAAATAAAGTCAACTGATCTCTGACAAAGGAGTAATGACCATATCTTGCAGCAAAGACAGTCTTTTCAATAAATGGTACTAGATCAAGTGGTCATTCACATGCAAAAAATTAACCTAGACACAGATCTTATACCATTCACAAAAGTTAACTCAAAATGTATCACAGGCCTAAATTTAAAAAACTAAACTAACTCCTATAAGATATCACAGGAGAAAACCAACTGACCTTGGGAATGGAGATTATTTTTTCAATACAACAGCAAAAGCACCATCCTTGAAAGAAACAACTGGTAAGTTGGACTTCACTAAAATTAAAACCTTGGACTCTGTGAAAGGCAATGTCAGGAGAATGAGAAGACAAGCAACAAACTGGAACAAAAATTTGCAAAAGAATATCTGATAAAGGACTCTTCTCCAAAATATACCAAAAGCTCTTAAAATTCAACAATAAGAAAACAAAAAACCCAATTAATAAATGGGTCAAAGACTTGAATAGACCTCATCAAAGAAGATAGAGAGATGGAAAATAAGTGTATGAAAAGATGCTTCACATCATATATCACTGCTGCTACTGCTGCTAAGTCGCTTCAGTCGTGTCCGACTCTGTGCGACCCCATAGACGGCAGCCCACCAGGCTCCGCCGTCCCTAGGGTTCTCCAGGCAAGAATACTGGAGTGGGTTGCCATTTCCTTCTCCAGTGCATGAAAAGGAAAAGTGAAAGTGAAGTCGCTTAGTCGTGTCCGACTTTCAGCGACCCCATGGACTGTAGCCTACCAGGCTCCTCTGTCAATGGGATTTTCCAGGCAAGAGTACTGGAGTGGGGTGCCATTGCCTTCTCCGATCATATATCACAGGGAAATACAAATTAAAACAACAATGAGATACTACTACAACTATCAGAATGCCCAAAATCTGGAGCACTAACAAAACCAAATGATGGTGAGTATGTAGACCAACAAGAAGACTCGCTAACTAATGGTCAAAATGCAAAATGGTATAACCACTCTGGAAGACAGTCTAGCAGCTTCAACCAAATGAAATACACTTTTATCATATGATCTAGAAATCATGCTCCTTGGTATATACCCAGAGAAGCTAAAAACTTATGTCCATATAGAAACATGTACATAAAAGTTTATAGCAAGTTTATTCAGAACTGCCAAAAATTGGAAGCAAACAAGATGTCCTTCAATGGATGAATGGATAAACTGTGGTATATCACATTATTACTTATTAATAATAATGGTATATTATTCAGTGATAAAAAATAATGACCTATTTCAAGCTACAAAAGAAAAAAAACATGGAAGAACTTTAAGTGCAAATTGCTAAGTAAAAGAGCCAATCTGAAACGGGTACCTACTGTATATTATTTCAACCATATGACGTTCTGGAAAAGGCAAAACCACGGAGATAGGAGAAAGATCACTGGTTGTCAGGGGTTGGTGGAGAGAGAAATGAATAGATGATGCACAGCGGGTTTTGGGGTTGAAGAAACTGTTCTATATGATACTGTAAATGATGGCTATGTTATACATTTGTCAAAATCTATAGAATGTACAAGAGTGAGCCCCAATGTAAACTATGGACTTTAACAATAATGTGTCAACACTGGCTCATCAATTGTAACAAACATACCCGATTATTGCAAGATGTTAATGATAGGGGAAACTGCGGGACGAAGGGGCATAGCCTATGAGAACTCTGTTACTTTCCAATCAATTCTTCTGTCCATGGGGTCACAAAGAGTCGGACACGACTGAGCAACTGAACTGAACTGAAAACCATTCCAAAAAATAAAGCTTACTAATTTACAAAAAAAGTACTTCTCATAATTATCTATAAACTCACTCATTTTAAAGATATTTTAAGAGAGCAAAAATTTTTTCAAAAATAAAAACAAACAAACAAAAAACCCCTCCAAATATTGTGATTTAACCTATAAAGCAACACTCAAAAATTAATGTCAAAATAGCCTCTAGTTATGTCCTTTAAGGACAATGACAATTTGCTCAAGCACAACCACTGATCTAAAACTGCCTTATAATTCAAAAGCACTTAAGTCTTTTAAATATAGAGAACTTTGTGAACACTGCTTAATGTTGATGAAACAACATTTGTGGTTAGGGCAGCATTCCGTTTTGTAACTCCGCTTGCGCAGGTTTTCATACTCTAGGTACATATTCATTCCAACAGACATGAAGATGTTGTTTTGTGTACCAAAGGACAGGGCACACGTTATCCTGCTGAAATGAAAGGTTTCATTCAGGGTGGAGCACAAGCACAAATAAGGAGGGGGCTTAGCACAAATCTCTAATGTGTCATATGCAAACGTGTACCCTGTTGAAATTACAATCCTTCCAAAATGACAGTTTTAGGACATCCTTTAAGAATATTCTCACAGCCAAAGATGCACTTTAATAGAGCTCCCTAGTGAAGAGTTCCCAAACTGCTTGCCTCAAGGAACCTTGCTATCAAGAGCTCTGCTATCAGCTAAGAAGACACAGCTAACACAGGCACATATGCCAATAAGACAGAAATTTGACCACAGAAATAACAGCCAGGTCCCAAAAGACATCTCTTCAGTCATTTGAAAAATTCCAGGTAAGTTTTTAGACTGTGATTTTAAATTAAAACATTTGCGCTTCAAACAGCCTTCTTAAGGCTTCTGTGAGTTACAGCTGAAAACTACACATGGAACCACGTGCAGGCAGACTTAGTCACTCTGAGCACCTGTGGTAAAGTAGCACACCCCTGCATGGTAATTTTCCTTTCAGTCCCACCTCAAAGGGTGTGGGATCTTTGCACCTTTTCCTGTGAAGCCATCCTTAGGATGGAGGCAAACCTAAGGACTCTGCACCTCAGAGCTCCACCTCCAGTTTACTGCTGTAGTCACATCCTTTTGCTCACTCTGCTGCTCATGGACAGCTGTGACCATGGCAGCTCACAGCTGACACCACACCACTTCCACTACTTCCCTTTCCAGACACAATATTTAGAGACTACTAGTAACACTTGTGGTTGATTAAAAAAAAACAAACTTAATAATAAAGCTGGCTCATCAGACCACTATATTTGTTAAATCAGTTACATTAACAGAAACAATATAAATTCTCATTAGGATATGATCAAATGTCATATAAATGAATAAAAATGTATTTGAGGGGACAAGTGATTTCTAAAAAATCACTCTGTCAGGACCTTCCTTGGTGGTCCGGTGGTTAAGAATCCGCCTACCAATGCAGGGAGGATGGGTTCGATCCCTGGTCTGGGAAGATCCCACATGCCACGTAGCAACTAAGCCCGTGTGCCACAACCACTGGAGCCCATGCGTTTTAGGGCCCGTGCTCTGCAACAAGAGAAGCCACCTCAATAAGAAGTGTGCGCACCAGGACGAAGAGGAGTCCCCACTGGCTGCAACCAGAGAAAGCCTGAGTGCTACAACGAAAGCCCAGTACAGCCGAAACACATAAATAAATGCCTTCTGTCAATATTCTCTTCTTTTCAAGTTTCATGTTGTAAAGGATCAAAGGATTCTTAGAATTCAAAAATAGCTAATTAATCACTTACATGAAAAAAGGAGTATGTACCCAACCTTAAGATTATTTTTTCAAATAGTATTTTGGAATCTAGGTTCAAGCACATCATTTAAAATAAGAACCCAGCCTCATTTTCTTTAATGATGATGGCAGAATAGGGAAGGGGCTCAAGTGTTCGGCAAAGGGGGCAAAAAGAACAGAAATGACACTTAGGGTCTAACATCATATATTACCTTTAGTAATAGATATAGATGGATATATACATGGATTATATACATATATGCATATATACACACACATAAGCTATGTATGTTTTTTCTTTTACTTTTTCCAATTAAACTTATAGTTTAGAACTTGCCAAATACCTTGATACTATAGAAAGATATATATTTGTTGTTGTTGTAAGCAAATCAAAAGACCTGTTCATCTTCCTGATTTCCTCATGTCATATTTTCACTAAGATAAACTCGACTGTGATAACAGATAACCCGACTCCTTCTAGGTGGGCAGGATCTATTTTAAGGGGGTGATATCATCTCAGCTGTCCTGATTTGAAATGACTTTCTGTACATCAAGTTTTGTTTCCCTCTGCCCAATACACGTAACCTCTATTTCACATTAGACTATCCTTGCCCCCTGCCCCACCTGTGGAATGGGTGTATGTCCCAGACTATTCCATTGCCTCATCTCTCTTTTAGCAGTTTCATTACTGACTCACCCTAAAGTAGAACAACAGTTGCTAGAATAAGAAAGGAAAGGTCTTTTAAAATCTTGGACACCTTGAAGAATAAAAAGTGCTATCTAGATATTCAATCTTGCATTTAAAAAATATGCACATTCCTTCCCTAGTCCATTTCCCTTAATATCAGGCTTATTATTATAACAACTCCAAGAATCATACTAAAGTTTTTATAATCTAAGATCCTTGGAAAAATTTCTGGCAGGTTATGCTCTGGGGTCAAGAAGACCTCAAAGTGATTTTAAAAGAAAGTACAGATCTGAGAGTTGGACCATAAAGAAGGCTAAGAGCCAAAGAAATGATGCTTTTGCATTGTGGTGCTGGAGAAGACTCTTGTGAGAGTCCCTTGGACAGCAAGGAGATCAAACTAGTCAATCCTAAAGGAAATCAACCCTGAATATTCATTGGAAGGACTGATGCTGAAGCTCCAATACTTTGGGCACCTGATGTGAACAGCCAACTCACTGGAAAAAACCCTGATGCTGAGAAAGGTTGAGGGCAGAAGAAAAAGGAGGCAGCAGAGGATGAGATGGTTAGATAGTATTACCGATTCAACGGACATGAACTTGAGCAAACTCTGGGAGACAATGGAGGGCAGGGAAGCCTGGCGTGCTGCAGTCCACGGGGTCGCAAAGAGTCAGACACACTTTAGCAACTGAACAACAACAAAAAGTGAATTAGGAGGATTGCAGCCCATCTCTTGCAGTTAATCTCTGGAAAAGGGTCCTGACATACCCTTCTGTATGTCAGAGGAATAAAAGTTGGTCACAGGGAAGTGTTTGACAAGAACTAGCAAGTGTCTGTTTTGTGCCAGGCAGAGTAAACTCCTGGAAACAAACAGACATGGTCCATCCCCTCATGGAGCCTACCACCCAGGGTGGGAGACACCCTGTCAAAATAAGGAAACAAGTACATAATTATAAACTGTGAAAGTGGATCGGCAGTGCTGAGAGAAAATAAGAGGAGAAACTAACTTTAGACAGAGGACAAGAAAGGACCCCTTTGAGGAAGGAGCATTAAAGTTGAGAAGAGCAGGATGAAAAGATGCTGGCACTTTGTAGTTGTTAATTCAAGCAAAAAGCCCATGATTTGGTGGTACAGCAAGGTGCGACTTGGGTTAAATGGAAAAACTAAAAGCAAAAGACACACATACCTTTATATGTATGTATATGTATGCACGTATGTATACATACAGTGGATTTATATATATAATCAGTGCGATTATATATATAATACAGTGGGATTATACATATAATCCACATATATATTCATATATATCTATCCATAAATTACACGGATTAAAACAAAAAATATAAAACACTTTGCTACCTCAGTTTCCTATTAAGTATGGCCTTTAATTAGGGTGGCCATTTAATTTAACACCCTAACCAGGCCAGTTCTAAGTAAAAGAGAGATTTACTAATAATTACACCAGGGGGCTTCCTTGGTGGCTCAGTGGGAAAGAATCTGCCTGCCAGTGAAGGAGACAGGGGTTCAATCCCTGGTCTGGGAAGATCCCACATGCAGCTGAATAACTAAGCCCATGTGCCACAACTAGTGAGCCGGTGCTCTAGAGCCTGCGAGCCACACTACCTAGCCCTCAAGCTGCAACTGCTGAAGCCTGGGTGCTCTAAAGCTGTGCTCCGCAACAAGAGAAGCCACTGCAATGAGAAGTCTGCACTGCAACTAGAGAGTAGACCCTACTTGTTTCAATTGGAGAAAAGCCCGTGTGGCAACCAAGACCCAGCACAGCTAAAGATAAATAAATAAACAAATAATTTAAAAACCAGTAATCACACCAGGACAATATGTATACACAGGAACTGTCCCAGGCAATCAGGACACACTGTATGTATGCATGCTAAGTTGCTTCAGTCGTGTCCAACTCTTTGCAACCCCATGGGCTGCAGCCTGCCAGGCTTCTCCATCCATGGAATTCTCCAGGCAAGAATACTGGAGTGGGTTGCCATTCCCTTCTCCAGGGGATCTTCCTGACCCAGGGATTGATCCCACGTCTACTTCTGTTTCCTCCATCGGCAGGCAGGTTCTTTACCACTAGCACCACCTGGGAAGCCCCATCAGGACACATAATCACCTTAATTATAACAGAGTCCATGGAACACGGCAAGATGTCATAAAACAGAGATCAGATGAACAATATTAAAATGTGTCTCCTTTAAGTTTTTAAAAGAAAAAAAAAGGTTTTAAGAATTGAATTGTAAAAAAAAAAAGAAGAAATGAATTGTAAAAAACTAAAGTCCACAGAAGATTTTGCCCACATGAAGCAACATCCTATTAAACAAACTAGTGAGCCTGCGCTTACAAATTAAAGAATGAAGAGTAAACTATTAACATAAGGAATTAACCTCTAATAGGACCAGAAGCTTAAAGTAATATTTTCTTTAATTAAGAAAGCTAATCCTTTCTAAAAACATAAACCAACCCCATATAGACATTTCCACACCACAGTCTCCAGTACCACTTAGTTATTACCGTTACCGGGAGATATTTGCACAAAAACAAGATTTATATCCTTCTCTTGTTTCTATTCTTCCACCTAAAGGAATAATCCTCCATTATTAGCAATGCACTTAATATCTCCACAGCAACTAGTATAATTGGGGTGTTGTGACAGGAGGATAATGAAGTGGAAAACCAAGTGATAGAAGTAGTACAGAAGGAAAAAACATTTCCACACAGACTTGGCGGGAAAATAACTACCGAGAAGAAAAAAAGGAAACTTGCTAAAAAGAACCATTTGGGGGTTGCTTCCATCAGTCGCGACTTGGCCGTTAAGATACTAAAGTATGCAAGGAGGCAAATAAAAGCTTTCAAAATGATGAATTGTATGGAGCAAGTGCAGATCACACAAAAGAACTCTGAGGCAGGGAAGAGATGAGGTTCCTGAAATAGACAAGAAGTGATTTCCACAGGTTTTCACATGTGGCTCCCAAGAAGGTACAGGGAAAATGCCCAAGAGGGCATTAGAGCTAAGCTAGCCTCCCAGACCGGTCACTGGCCGCCAGGGAGAATGGGGAGGGGAAGCGGGGCCGTCCTGAGCAAAATACACCCTGAGCCCAGGCCAGACAGTGGCTGTGGAAGGCTGAGGGCAGCAGGTGGAGAACCCGGAAACCTGGGCTCTTCGCCAGCTTTTGCCTGACACAACAAAGGGGCAAATAATGCAGGAAGAAAAGCAGTACTCGAGAACACCCATTAATTTAGAAACCATGTGTAGAGTGCCTACATCATGCTAGGAAATTAAAAAAAAAAAAAGAAATAAAAATTTTGCTCCTGAGGAGCTCAGTCTGGAAGAAACATAGTTTCAGCAGAAAATCATATTACAGTATGGCTGTCCAGTGACAGAGAAAGGCCCAACTATTCTGGAACAAAGAGGGGACACCTAGCCCATGGGGGTGATGGGGAGAAGGGAAAGAGTGAGGAAAGAGTGAGGGGGAGGCTGGAGGTCAAGGCACTTGTGCTTGAAATCACTCCTCTAAAATGTTCAACAAGATCACCATGTAAAGGAATCCTCCACATTGTAAAACCCAACAAACACCGTGTTCTCATCTTACTCAACTCGAGAACTCAGAACAGAACTGATGACTCCATCCTGCTTTACACGCTCAATTTGGTTGGCATCTGGAACGCTGCCTTTTTGGTCCCCTTCCTACCTCGCTGGTTACTCCCGGGTCTCCCCCGACTTGATCTATTTATTAACTGTAAGTCTGCAGGGCCTAATCTCCGCCTCTGTTCTTAGCCTTCAAAATCTCCTCAGGTGACTCTCGACTTCCCATCACTTTATATAGCATTTGTATGCTGACACTGCTGGCCACGATCTTGTCCCTGAACACAGTTTTCAGAATCACTTCTGGTCGTTTGACAACTATCTCCATTAGGATGTCACCTAGGCAACTAGTTGGCCAAAATAGAACCCTATTTGTTACAACTACCCCCCACCCCCATCCAGAAAACAAAACAAAACAAAACAGGATTTGTGCTTGATTTCTCCTACTCTATCATTTCACCCATCCAGGCCTATCCATTAACTCTTATCAATTCTATCTCCAAACCTCTCAAATCCATCCACTGCTCTCCATCTCTAATACCACCACACAGCTCCAGCCCACATCAGGTCATGTGTCTCTCCTTCTTTTAAAAAAGAAAAAATATTTATGGATTTGGCTGTGCCAGGTCTTAGTTGCAGCATGCAGGAGCTTCGATCCTCATTTCAGAATACCGGGCGGGTCTTCAGTTGTGGCATGTGGACTCTTAGTTGCAGCATATGGGATCTAGTTCCCTAACAAGGGATTGAACCTGGGCCCCCTGCATTGGGAGCTCAGAGTATTAGCTTACTTGACCACTAGAGAATTCCCTGCCTCTCCTTCTTAGATCACTGCACAATGCTTTCTCATTGCATTTGGAGTAAAACTTATAGCACTTACAAAGTTGGGCTTCCCAGGTGGCATCAGTGGCAAAGAACTCACCTCTCAAAGCAGGAGGTAAGAGACACATGTTCGATCCCTGGGTTGGGAAGATCCCTTGGAGGAGGGTATGCAACCTGCTCCAGTATTCATGCCTGGAGAATCCCATGGAGAGAGGAATCTGGCAGGGTATGGTCCCTGGGGTCACAAAGAGTTGGACACAGACTGGAACGACGTAGCACACACGCCCCTCCTCACCGGGTCCTGCCTGCCTGGGCACCCTCTTTCTCACTAGTCCCCACTCAGACACTGTGGCCAGACGGGCCTCCCTGCCTTCCCTTGCATAACCAAGCACTCACCCTGTTCCCTCTGCTGACTCCTTCTCACCCTTCGCATCTCAGTGCAAGTTCAAACTCTTTGACAAAAATTTCCTGACCAAGCTCGGGTAGGATTCCCCAGTCACTCTCAGCATATTTCCTTTAAAGAACTGGTCCAAGTCTGAATTGATCTTGTTTATTAGTTTTACTTGCTTGTCATCTGCTCAACCTCCCTTTTCAGCACTTTTTCCTCTCTCAACACATAAACTCATACAATCTCCGTTAAGGGTAGAAATTTGATTATCTATTGCTCACTGAATCTAGAATCAAGAATAAAGGCTAGCACACAGCAAGTATTCAAAAATAGTGTTGGATGCATTAATCAATTTCAGAAGGAACCGAGGCGAGCTTGGGTCTAGTCTCAGCTACCTGTTTAGTATAGGTAATTGATAAAGTCAATATATTTATGAAATCCAAAGCAACCTATCTTGAGACCTCAGTGAGAACACCACCAGCTTGTCCAGTGGCTGGAGGAATTTTTTGCCACAAAATCATCCATCGTGATTTCCTTCCTCTGCATTTAGGTGATTTTCCTGCACAGAACTGTACTCTCTCCTTCCTCCCTTCCTCCCTCTCTCCCTGCTTCTCTCCCCATATCACCCTTTCTCTTCTTATCCCTCTCTCTCTTCTTTTCTCCTTCTCATACTGCACCTGAGTCTTCTTACAGTCTAACCTTATCTATTCCTGGCAGACTGATATTTGATATCAAGTAATGATTCCTCTGATCTAGGTTTTACAGTGGCCTTGCTTCCTAAATTGGCACAATAAGCAACTGAACAAGAACACAAATTAGTAAGCAACACCATGCATATAAACAGGGCAAGGAAAGAATGAAGACCAGGGCAGATACCACCACATCCCACTTATCACAGCTCACAAAGGTATATGAGCAGTCATCCTTTCTATACACGTGAATCTAATAATCTAAATATTTCATTTATAGGTTCAGGCACATCGCCTGGCACTGATATTCACAAATTTATATTACAGATAACCTTAGAGAGATATTTCACTATACCATTCAGCCTGTTCATTCATTCTAGCAAAAGGAACCAGAACCACTTTTCTCTAGTAATGCCAGGATATAATTCAGTTTATAAAATACAACACACCGAAGTCATGGATGACAACTATTAAGGGATATTCTAAGGATAACCTCAGATTCATGCAGGGTATTGTTCCTTAAGGATAAGGCTGGTCAGAGCTGCAATGCCTGGCAAAGCAGCCACTAAGCCCACGTGACTCCTGAGCACTTGAAGTATGGCCAATCTTAAGCTTAGATGTGCAGTCAGTGCAGAACACACAATGGATATTTTGAAGATTTAGATAAAAGTTAAAATGTCAAGAATGATTACATTAATATTAATATTAAATATGATAACAGTTTAATATATTGGTTAAATAAAATGTGTTTTTAACAAAGTGACTCCAAATATCCCATCTCCATGGTTTTAAGAGTTTCCAATTTTTTTCTACTTCTACAGGAGACAGTCTATTCCCTCTGTGAAAGGGGCTTCCCTGGTAGCTCAGATAGTAAAGAATCTGCCTGCAGTGCAGGAGGTCTGGGTTCGATCCCTGGGTCAGGAAGATCCTCTGGAGAAGGGAATGGTAATCGATTCCAGTATCTTGCCTGGAGAATTCCATGGACAGGGGAGCCTGGCAGGCTGCAGTCCATGGGGTCGCAAAGAAACTGCTATAGATATAGATATAGATAACATCATCTAGCTAATGGTCACCCATATTTCTTTAAAATTACCAAAAATCCTTTATTATCCCTTATTTCATTTCTTAAGCAGGAAAATTCCCAAGATTTCAGTTCTTATGCCAGTGCTATTTCTACTTTGCACAAAAGGGCAATCCTTAACAGATGCAAGCTATCTCCAAATCACAGTGTAAGATTGTTATTGGAGGATTCCTTAAAAAACAAAACCCCCAAACGAACCCTATTCATTATGATAATTCTTGCTATTTTAAATTTCCATAATTGACATGCTGATTCCAAGATACTGTCTACTGCAAGGTCTACAGGGCTCTAGGTACTTACTACAGATGACCCAATGTATGATACTACTTTTTATTTGTTTTAATTCATTACAGGTTGAAAAGCCCTTGTATAGAAGTGCTCCTGCTCTCAAAGAATTCATAATAACATTGCTAGGCAAGCAGAGCAAGAAACAGATTTTAAAAATATAAAGTGAGGGACTTCCCTGGTGGTCCAGTGGTTAAGACTCCATGCTTTCACGGCAGGCGGTGTGAATTTGATTCCTGGTTGGGGAACTAAGATCCAGCAAGCCGAGCGGCATGGCCAAAAATTTTTTAAAAAGAAAAGAAGTAAAAGGACTCTGACCTCACATCTGTCAGAATGACTGTTATCACAAAGACCACAAATGTTGCTGAGGATATGAAGAAAAAGGAACACTTGCGCACTGCTGGTGGTAATGTAAATTGGTACAGCCACTGTGGAAAACAATATGGAAGTTCCTCAAGAAAATAAAAATAAAGCTACAATATAATCCAGCCATCCCACTCCTGGGTATATATTTGAAAATGAAAACACCAATGTGAAAGGATACAGGCATCCCAATGTTCATAGCAGCATTATTTACAATGGGCAAGATATGGAGGCAACTTAAGTGCCTATCAATAGACAAATGGGTAAAGAGGTGAGATAATGTACATATAATAGAATATTATTCAGCCATAAAAAAGAGGAAATTTTGCCATATACAACAACACAGATGGACCTGGAGGATATATTATGCTTAGTGAAATAGGTTGGACAGAAAAAGACCAATCTTTTATGTTATTACTTATAGGTGGAATCTAAAAAAACAAACTAGCAAATAAAACAAAAAAGAAACAGACTCACAGATATAGAGAATAAACTAACGGTTACCAGTGGGGAGAGAGAAGGAGCAAGATAGGGATAGGGGACTAAGAAACACAAATTACTATGTATAAAATAAATAAGCTATAAGGATATGTTGTGGCTTCCCCAGTGGCTCAGCAGTAAAGAATCTGCCTACATTGCAGGAGACATGGGTTTAATCTCTGTTTCAGGAAGATCCCCTGGAGAGTGCATGGCAACCCACTCCAGTATTCTTGCCTAGAGAATCCCATGGACAGAGGAGCCTGGCAGGCTAAGGTCCAGGGGTCACAAAGAGTCAGACACAACTGAAGCGACTGAGCATTCACACATGCAGGGGTATATTGTATAGCACAGAGGATACAGTCAATACCTTATAATTACTATAAATGGAGTATAATCCATAAAAAAATCTGAATCACTACATTGTATACCTGAAAGTAATATACTATACCTCAATAAAAAAAAAACTAAAATAAAATAAAAGGAATCTGGAGTCAAAACTCAAGCAATAATGCCCACAGCCATCACCAGCATCACATGTGGACCATCATCTTACCCCAAACAAATACAAGGCTATAAGGACTGCCACGTGGGGTGCAGAGCCACATTTCTATTAGGCAAATCTGATGCAATGCTAAGAGGCTCGACTTGCTCTGGAATCAACAAGACTTCTTGATTTGCTAAAACCTTGATACTGTCATTTAAAATGGACAGTATATATTTGTGTGCTGTGCTGTGCTCAGGTGCTTCAGTCGTGTCTGACTCTTTGAGACCTATGGACCGTAGCCTGCCAGGCTCCTCTGTCCATGGGATTCTCTAGGCAAGAATATTGGAGGGGGTTGCCCTGCCCTCCTCCTGGGGATCTTCCCAATCAAGGAATCAAACCCACATCTCCAGCATCTCCTGCATTTCAGGCAGGTTCTTTACCCACTGAGCCACCTGGGAAGCCCATTTACTTGTATACAAATATACAAATGTATAGAATTATCAAAAGCTAAGTCCCTCTGCCCTAAAGTGGTTCAGTTTACATGCAAACTAAAACAACCTACAAAGCGTAAACACTGCTATACCTGACCTGTCCATATAATAAGTCGTGAGATTAAACAGCTCTCTCACAGGGCTGGCATAAAGGAAAAAAAAATCAAAGCACTGATTGTTCCAGTAACTGTCTGTATTATCAGTTTCCTGTTGCTGCTGTATAAGTTACTATAAATTCACCAGCTTAAAATAACTCAAATTTCTTCTCTTACAGTTTGAGAAATCAGAAGTCCAAAAGGGGACTCAGTGGGTTAACACTGAAATGTCAGTAGGGCTGTGCTCCTTTCTGGAGGCCCCGGGGGAGAATCCATTTCCCAGCCTTTTGCAGCTTCTTAGAGATCACATGCATCCCTTGGTCCATGACCCCCTTCCATCTTCGAAGTTGGCAATGGCTGTTTGGGTTTTTCTAATGGTGCCAACTCTCTGATTCTGACTCTTCTCCTTCCCTTTTCCACTTATAATCACCCTTATGATTACAATGGGTCTACCCAGATAACCCAGGATAGTCTCTGTATCCTTAGTCTGCTGATTAGCAACCTTAATCCCTCCTAGCCAAGTAACATAATCGATTCATTGTTTCTGGGGGTTTGGATGTGAACATCTTTGGGGTACCATCATTCTGCCTGCCACCTTGTCCAAGAGTAATTAGCAAACACTTAAAGAAACCTCACATGTTCAAGCTATTCTCTCACAATAAGGATTTTTTTAATATTTTAATTTACAATAAGTGAAAGCCTACAACTTAAAAAATAAGTAATATTAAAGCAGCAGGAATAGGTTCAGTTGAGTGTACTGATCAGGGGACTGGGAGAAAGAATTCACTGCTCCTTTTCTGGACAAAACACCCAGCCTGATTGAGCTCTCACAAGATTATACAGAAAAATGTTTGATGATACCATATCATCAACATATTTCAATAGAGACACAAATGTATGACCTAGCTGTAGTCCTCTACATGGTAAATCATGAGGAGCTGATAGCATGTATGGACAGGTGTGATGTTCCTTTGCTAAAACTGCATGTGCAAGGACAAAATTAGACCTGAAGTGTGAGATACACGCTAGATTTCTACAAACGACAGTGCCAAACTGTCCGCTTTCAAGACCCAGATTTGCCTCATACCAGCTGTGTGACTGTAGGCAAGTAACTTAACTTGCCTACAAAAAAAACTTGCCTATTGTGTCTCAAAAGAGGATTCTTAAAATGGGGGTAATAACATCTGTCTCAGAGTGTTGAAGGAGGAACAGGTGAAAAAGAGTTCTAAGTGTTCAGAACAAACCCTGGCACATAGCGAGCACCTTATTTGGAAAATAAAACTGTAAATGCTCCTGCTTGCTGCTTATATATATATATATATATATATATATATATATATATATATATACACACACACACATATATATACATACATACATATAGATGTTAATTTAACAGAAAAAAAAAGCCCTTTGCTGATACTAAAGTCTGGAAGCGACTACTGGGGCAGTAATAACTGGATGGTTAAAGAACTTACAGATCAAATGCAAATCTCAGAAAACAGTAGCAGCTGTGTTAGATAAACCGTCTCAGGGCCTCCTAAAGAAAGATGCCCAGCATACTGTCCAGGGAGGACAGTAGGGTCTGTGATCCTTAATGGCCTTGGCACTTTCTGGGACACTGGTGCTCATGGTACAATACTCAGAAGGCTGAGCTCTGAAGGACAGTGGTGTTGTGCTCACTACTGCTACCAGCATCTGCGAAAGGAAAGGGCTGGCATATTGTGATGGCAGCTTGGAAGGCTTTTCAGCATTCACAGCTGATGTTATACACTTCTTATGAAAGTTCTTGAATTCAATGGCAATGGATGATCAATTTAAAAAATTTTATTTTAACCCCGAAAGAAAGGAAGAGGAGAGGGTGAGAGATAGGACCCAGAGCCTACAATAGAGACAAGATGTGACAAATGGTCATTCCATTACCTAAAAATACGTTAACTTCATGAGAAATAATGAGAAACAATTTGATCCTTGAGACAATGAATCCTTTGTTTTAAAAGTGAGAAATAGAGTCTATATGCAAAAAGTGATGGCTGAGCCACCAAATATTAACAATGAACCGAGCATTATCCTCAGTGTTTTATGCACATAAAGCAGTATGATTCACAGTCACCTCAAGAAGTAAATACTATCTTTGTCCCATTTCACAGCCAGGAAATGGAGATTCATTGCAGGAAGTTGCTCATAGTCACCTAATGGTAAGGGGTGTTTCTGGGTCATAAATCCAAGCTGGCCTGAGTAAGCCTACAGGACCTTCGTCTCTCTGGTGTTACTTCATGGCCTGAAGGCAGCACAGACCAGAGAAATATTCCAGGAGATGGGGTGGTAGACATACAACCACATATCAAAATATATCCCCTCAAACCTGTTGTATCTCCAAAGCTAGCGGAGACATTACAGAACACCTCGGGGGATTACTGGGCAGAGCGTGGGCATGAGAATCAGCCGGCCCTGCTCCTTGTCCTACCAGCTTTGCAGCCTTAAGCATATTAACCTTTCTAAATTGTTCCCTACTTCCACAGTGGAGCTAATACAATTTCTATTTTGCTGCCTGAAGATAGAGAATGTGATTTAATCTTCTCTAGAACCTAACTCAAGAGTACTCATCATTGTTTAACCATCACTATTTCACTGCACTATCTCCAGATTCTGTGTCTGGTGAGACTTGGAGAACAAACTTGTTCAGTTCAGTTCAGGCACTCAGTCATGTCCAACTCTTCAAGACCCCATGGACTGCAGCACGCCAGGCCTCCCTGTCCATCACCAACTCCCAGAGTTTACCCAAACTCATGTCCACTGAGTCAGTGATGCCATCCTACCATCTCATCTTCTGTTGTCCCCTTCTCCTCCTGCCCTCAATTTTTCCCAGCATCAGGGTCTTTTCAAATGAGTCAGCTCTTTGCATCAGATGGCCAAAGTATTGGAGTTTCAACTTCAACATCAGTCCTTCCAATGAACACCCAGGACTGATCTCCTTTAGGATGGACTGGTTGGATCTCCTTGCAGTCCACGGGACTCTCAAGAGTCTTCTCCAACACCACAGTTCAAAAGCATCAATTCTTCCGTGCTCAGCTTTCTTTATAGTCCAACTCTCACATCCATACATGACTACTGGAAAAACCATAGCCTTGACTAGACGGACCTTTGTTGGCAAAGTAATGTCTCTGCTTTTTAAAATGCTGTGTAGGTCAGCATTGGGCATCTCTCTGTCTTAAAAGTTCAGCTTCATTTTCAGCTACTGCTGTCAGTATTTTCCTGAAAGGTCTTCACTTCTCACTGGAGGTGAGCTGCTACATAGAGGTCCTTGGCAACTCAGTTAGCTAAGTGATGCCTAATCCAAAACTACTTATTCATTAACACTTTTTCTTACCCCTAAAGGAAAACTCATTCCTTCACACTTTCTCTAGTCAGATCAGACTACCTACTTAAAGTACTCCCAGGTAAGGAAAAGTATCCTCAGCCCATCTGGGAGGGGTTCATGTTAAGAGGTGGTTCCCAGGATGGTTTTCATCAGCTGAGCAGGTCAGAGAGGCCCCTAACATGCATTTTCACTCCTGGGAGGCCAGATCCTCCAGGATCACGTGATCCCAGTTTCAACAATAGGAGCTGAATCCCAGCAAGCCTTGGGATTAGGTATGTCTTCCCAAGGGACACAGAATCTGCCTTTGGCACATCTGCATCCTTCTTTTCATATCTGTTTTCCCATCTCCAGGGCAACTCCTCCCTTGAGTTCCTCCCATTTATGGAAAAGCTTTTTTTCCAAAGTTTGACTCATCGAGTATTTTGCATTTCTAATCACCTTAATTGAAAAGAGGTGATTTAAAGGGACTTCCTTGGTGGTCCAATGGTTAAGAATCCTTCTCCCAATGCAGGGGACAAGGGCTCGATCCCTGGTCCAGGAAGGTCCCACCCGCAGAGGAGCAGCTAAGCCCGTGAGCCACAACTGCTGAGCCTGAGCTCTAAGAGCCTGTGAGCCACAACTACTGAAGCCCACTTGCCTAGAGCCTGTACTCCACAACATGAGAAACCACCACAAAGAAAAGCCCAGGCACCGCAACTAGAGAGCAGCTCCCGCTTAGAGCAACCAGAGAAAGCCCGCACGTAGCAACAAAGACCCAGTGCAGTCATAAATAAATAAACAAAACAAAACCCAAAAAGAGGTGATTAAATTCTAGAGTTGATACTCATCTCCTGTTGTTGTTGCTCAGTCACTAAGTCATGTCCGACTCTTTGCAACCCCATGGACTGCAGCATGCCAGGCTTCCCTGTCCTTCACTATCTCCTGGAGTTTGCTCAAACTCACGTCCATTGAGTCAGTGATGCCATCCAACCATCTCATCCTCTGTCACCCCCTTCTCCTCCTACCTTCATTCTTTCCAAGCATCAGAG
Organism: Giraffa tippelskirchi; assembly: GCF_054371585.1. Taxonomy (NCBI): domain Eukaryota; kingdom Metazoa; phylum Chordata; class Mammalia; order Artiodactyla; family Giraffidae; genus Giraffa; species Giraffa tippelskirchi. Next base: position 92,341,734 of record NC_137275.1, on the reverse strand, counting down.
TCTTTTCCAGTGAGTCGGCTCTTCATATCAGGTGGCCAAAGTTTTGGAGCTTCAGCATCAATCCTTCCAATGAATATTCAGGGTTGATTTCCATTGGGATCGACTGGTTTGATCTCCTTCGTGTCAAAGGGATTTTCAAAGAGTTTCTCCAGCACCACAGATCAAAAGCATCAATTCGTCAGTTAGCTTTCTTCACGGTCCAACTTTCACATCTGTACATGACTATTGGAAAAACCATAGCTTTGACTATACGAACATTTGTTGGCAAAGTAATGTCGCTGCTTTTTAATACACTGTCTAGGTTTGTCATAGCTTTTCTTCCAAGGAGCAGACGTCTTTTAATTTCATGGCTTCAGTCACCATCCACAGTGATTTTAGAGCCCAAGAAAATAAAGTCTGTCAGTTTCCACTTTTTCTCCATCTATTTGCCAAGAATTGATGGGACCGGACGCCGTGATGTTGGTTTTTTGATTGTTGAGTTTGAAGCCAGCTTTTTCAGTCTCCTCTTTCACCCTCATCAAGAGTCTCTTTAGTTCCTCTTCCCTTTCTGCCATTAGAATGTTATCATCTGCATATCTGAGGTTGTTGATTATTTCTCCCAGAAATCTTAATTCCAGCATGTGCTTCATCCAGCCTGGCATTTCACATGATGTACTCTGCATTTAAATTAAATAAGCAGGGTGACAATATATATCCTTGATGTATATGCTTTTCCCAATTTTGAATCAGTCCTAGTTTTTCATAAATGTGATGCCTCCAGGTCTACAGTTTCAATTGGACTGCAATTTGCCCTCATACAGGTACTTATCAAGCACTTTCTTGTGTAAGCAAGTCCTGTCAGGTAAACTTAGAGTTAAGGATACCCTACAGTGAGTATTTCAGCTCAATTTCACAATTTTGCCTGAGGCCAAGCCCTAACTTTTGGGTATCTCTCTTTCCGCCCTAAATGAAGGAAGCTCCTTCTTTGAAAGGACTGTTGCTGAAGCTGAAGCTCCAATACTTTGGCCACCTGATGCAAAAAGCTGGCTCATTGGAAAAGACCTTGATGCTGAGAAAGATTAAAAGTAAAACAAGAAGTGGGTGGCAGAGGATGAGATGGTTAGAGAGCATCTCCAGCTCAATGGACATGAATCTGAACAAACTCTGGGAGACAAAGGAGGACAGAGGAACCCGGTGTGCTGCAGTCCAAGGGGGCGCAAAGAATTCGACACTACTTAGTGACTGAATAACAACAAAATGAAGCTCAGCATAGACACTACCAGGTGGAGAAATGTCACTGTCCTGAAGGGCTTTTCCAGTCTTTTACTTCATTTGACTTTTAGTAACTAGCTGTCTTTTCTGACGCTTTGGCTTCAAAATTATCTTTCATTTCCTTTTATGCCCTTCTCTTTAACACTTCTATTACGTGACTTTATTCTTTTTAAAGAGTACAAGGGATTCACTGAAAGAAAACATATAAACATAAGACAAACACTCAATCCAGCTAATGTTGCTTTAAAAAAGAAAATAAGAACATGTACAAGTTTGTTTGAAAGTTTCAAGTGATTGAAAGTTTCAAGTGACACTATCAAGCTAAAGACACAAAATTTTGAGGCTGAATTTTAAACTGTAAGCAAATCATCATATAGGGTTTTACAGTAGGGAAAACCAGTCATCAAATAACTGTAATTTTAGCAACTGTTTCTTTAAATTCTGCTTTGAATTAGTAATTATTGTTAGGAATTAATAAATTGAACTGATCTGAGTTTCTATATAAAAAGGCTGAATTGAATACTACTCACTTTCCAACATCCTTTATCAAAATTATGAGGATAAGGTAATGTGCATTGGATATGGAAATATAAACCCAAAAGAAAAAAGTATGACTCAGAGTAGCAAAGAGATTATGATATTATAATAAAACTTGAGAAATGTTTAAATGAACATATGCTTTATATCTATAATGAAAGCTAGCTAATGGATATTTTTTTGGCACTTTCATTAAATCAACTGGAAAATGTCTTAGCAATGATACACTTTTTAAGAGATCAAACAACAAATGTCTAAGATTTTCTTTTTTTGGCCACGCAGCATGTGGGATCTCAACTCCCCAAATAGGGATCAATCTTGCAGCCTCTGTATTGGAAGCAAGGAGTCTTAACCACTTGACCACCAAGGAAGTCTCTAAGATTTTCTTTAAAAATGACTTCTTTAAAAATGAAAGAGCTTATTCTAAACCTGGTGATAAATCTGCTAAATGTAATATCTTCAAAATGTAATCTGCCTATCCTACTGAGTACCAATGATGCAAATTGTAGAAGCAGAATCTCTTTTCTGAAATACATGTAGAACCTGAATTTCTTTTCTGAGATACACACTCACAGCAGCACTATTTACAACAGCCAAGACATGGAAACACCCTAAATGTCCATTGACAGAAGAATGGCTAAAGAAGATGTGATACATATTTACAATGGAATATTACTCAGCTATAAAAAGAATGAAATAATACTATTTGCAGCAACAGAGATGAACCTAGAGATTATCATACTAAGCAAAAAAAGTCAGAAAGAGAAAGACAAATGCCACATGACACCATGTATAAGTAGAATCTAAAATAAGATGCAAATGAACATATCTACAAAACAGAAACAGACTTAAAGACATAAATTACAGATTTGTGGTTACCACGGAAAGAGGCAAGGTAGGGGAAGGAAGGATTGGGAGTTTGGGATTAACAGAGCAATCTATTTGGCAACACACTCCAGTACTCTTGCCTGGAAAATCCCATGGACAGAGAAGCCTGGTAGACCACAGTCCATGGGATCCCAAAGAGTTGGACATGATTGAGTGACTTCACTACTACATATAGGACAGATAGACTATAAGGTCCTACTATATAACGGGGGCTTCCCTGGTGGCTCAGAGGTTAAAGCATCTGCCTGCAATGTGGGAGACCTGGGTTCAATCCCTGGGTTGGGACGATCCTCTGGAGAAGGAAATGGCAACCCACTCCAGTATTCTTGCCTGGAGAATCCCATGGACAGAGGAGCGTGGTGGGCTACAGTCCACAGGGTTGCAAAGAGTCAGAGACCTATATTCAATATCCTGTGATAAACCATCATGGAAAAAAATATGAAAAATAATATATATGTATAACTTAGTCACTCTGCTGTACAGCAGAAATTAACAAAACACTGTTGATCAACTATACTTCAATAAGTTTTTTTTAAATTCGTTTCTCTCTGGCAAAGTCAGTAGTGCTCCATTCTGCCATATTTCCCCATAAAAGAAGTTCCGCTTTCTGTCTAATAGCAATAATACAAACACAAATAGTTTTTTAAGAAAGCCTCTGTGTTCCATTTTCATCAGATAAATCCCTTGTGTAATGAGCTATGGACCTATTGTGCAGCTCCACAGAGAATGTTGATCCTATTGCTGAAATCTTATGAGAAACACTAAAGGAATATAGAAATTAAAACAAAGTTTAAAGAGAAAGGAGAAAGTTTTCTCATTCTGAATATGGTGGGGGGAAAAAGGCACATAAATTAAAGGTCAAAATTCACTTTTTAAAATGCAAAATGACTAAAACAATCATGACATGCACACAGATACAGCCAGAAGAATATTTACTGCAGAGTTGTTTAAAATAGTAAAAACTGGAAACTAGCTGTCCAACAATGGGGGACTGCTTGAGATGCAGTCATTCAACTGAAAACTATAAAATATGTCATTTAAGCATATATTTTAGTGATACAGAGGCATCCATATTTGGGTGGGGATAAAAAAAAGTTAGAAAACAGTATGTAGAGAACAAACCAATTTCGTAGAAAATAATTTTCTAGCTGTGTAACTTTAGGAAAGTTAATTTCTCTAAATCAGCCTTTTCCTCCATAATCACACCTAACTCACAGGGTTGGGGTGAGCCTAACAGGAGATCCTAAATGTATAGAGTAACTGGCACATTGCCTGGCTCAGAGTAAGTGCAATACAGGTGAGAAAGGATTTAAGAATATAACACTAAGAATTTTCTGGGTGGCAGCTGATTTGATTACCTTGTACTTTTAAACCTCTACAAGTAACATACTACTTATTTTTTTAGTTATATACTACTTATGAGGAAAAATAAATTGAAATACTATTCACACACAGTGATTATTTTCTTAAAATTTAAAACACTGCTTTCTTTCCTCATAGTAAGTAAATCTTCAGTTCACTTCAGTTCAGTCACTCAGTCGTGTCCGACTCTTTGCGACCCCAAGAACCGCAGCACGCCAGGCCTCCCTGTCCATCACCAGCTCCCGGAGTTTACCCAAACTCATGTCCATTGAGTCAGTGATGCCATCCAACTATCTCATCCTCTGTTGTCCCCGTCTCCTCCTGCCTTCAATCTTTCCTAACATCAGGGTCTTTTCAAATGAGTCAACTCTTCGCATCAGGTGGCCAAAATATTGGAGTTTCAGCTTCAACAACAGTCCTTGCAATGAACACCCAGGACTGATCTCCTTTAGGATGGACTGGTTGGATCTCCTTGCAGTCCAAGGGACTTTCAAGAGTCTTCTCCAACACCATAGTTCAAAAGCATCAATTCTTCTGCACTCAGCTTTCTTTATAGTCCAACTTGGTTGAACTGATTTTACCCCTCAGATTTCATTTAAACAAGTTTGTTCTGATATGTTTAAAATTATTTAAGGGCTAAATTTGTCTATAATATTTTTACTGGGTAAAGCAAAGCATACTTACATTGTTCAGCCTCATAGCTTATGAGCCCCAATTCAGCCTACTTTAGATAGCAATAGACCTCAAATTACCAGTGGGAGGCAGCCTCTCATGGCCTAGTCACTTCTGGTTTCCTTCCAATTCCCTACCCTTCTCCTTTTTGACTCTTTCTTCCTCTCCATAATCAAAGCTTAGGGGCTATTTCTACCAGACTGAAAGCCAGTTACAGTGCCTCCTTCATCTTAGCATTGCTAGTACCTAGCACAGTGGCTGGAATAAAATAGCTGCTCACTAAACATTCACCAACTGAACAAATACCCAATAATTGTAGTTCAGGATGGAGGCTTCAAATCCCCCACAGGGGAATTGGATAAAAGTGAGTAGGCTACTCTAGTCTGAAACTGTCTAGAATTCTCAGTAATCCGTCCTTTTTTAAAAAGAAAACAAACAACATCTCACTTCACAGTATCACTTCTTTAAAAAATTCTCATTTGTGGAGAAGGAAATGGTGATCCACTCCAGCATTCTTGCCTGGGAAATCTCATGGACAGAGCAGCCAGGCAGGTTACAGTCCATGGGGTCACAGAGAGTCGGACATGGCTTAGCAACAAAACAAACAGTAAGTACATAGCTTCCTATATCTGATGTCAAAATCCCGATTGTAATAGTTTTCTATTGTTATAAATTGCAAACTTTTTAAAGCTTCTTGAAATGAATAAAGGTTAAGCATGAAAAAAAGTTCTCATTTGTATTCCAATGTCAATTTTCATAGATGTAAGATTATTTCTATTTTTTCCCTGTATTTCGTTTAAATATCCCACAAGAATTCCAGAGAGTTTAGGTAAATTGCTCAGAGTAACACAGCCAGTAAGTTACCAACCATATAGCCTTAGGTCTTCGGGATTCTGAGACCAGATCGCTACATCACACTGGGGGGGAGGGGGGAATTCCCTGTGACCTTTGACCCTAAAAATTGTTATAGATATGGTAAAAACAAATGTTTTTAATATAACACCTGAACAAATGCTCCTATCCCTCCAAATATTTCCTAGAAGCTTTTATAAAATTCTGTGAAAAGAGAAACCGAGGACAAGAGGCAGTAACCCAAAGGTGTCCAAGTGTTTCTCTCCATGTTCATAAGTCAACTAGCTCTACTTAAAAATGAAACTAGAGAAATCAAATTAAACATTAACTCGTTAAAAAAAAAAAAACACTTCAACCAGAAGACTATTGTGAAGTGAGACAAGCAGCAAAGCAAGGAAGGAAAGGACTGTATTTTTGTACTGATTATTTTTTTTAAAGACAAAAAAAAAAAACAAACAAAACCTAACCAGTTAAGGGTAGAGAGTTCTCCACATATCCAATCTAACTCCAAATTCCGTTGTCACTTTCAGCCACTGCTCTGACTCTGTTTAAACAGTGAATGGCAGTTTCCCTAATATGGCGTGGGAACTTCAAATCTTTCCGGTATCCACAAGGAAGCATTTAACTTCCTGAAGACTGCCTGCAATGCTGGAGACCTGGGTTCGATTCCTGGGTCAGGAAGATACCTTGGCGCAGAGAAGGAATGGCTACCCACTCCAGCATTCTTGCCTGGAGAATTCCATGGACAGAGGAGCCTGGCAGGCTATAGTCCATGGGGTCGCAAAGAGTGGGACATGACTGGGCGACTAACACCCCCCCCCCCAAATCTTACTAGTATCCACAAGCAAGCATTTAACTTCCTGAAAACGTCACCACTCTCTGAGGAACCTGCCAAAGGATTTCACACGCTAAACCTCAACCCACCAGGTCTATAAGTAGGAAATTTTGTGGAAATTAATTGATGATTACCTATGCCAGCTGGAACACACTATTTATACATAAACAGTTAAAAATTGTTGAGGTCGGCTTCACGCCAGACATCATGACAGGTCTTCTGAGCTTTAATCCTCATTATTATCCTCTGAAGTAGTTACAGTCCCGTTTTGCTGGTTCAGAGTGTTTAATGTAACTGAAAACCCACCGATAATAGATGAGACTAGGAGTGAAACCAAGGATTTGAAAAGTTCAAAATCCACGCCTACCCAGAGACACTGAACAACTGAATCTCTTCAAAAATTTAACATACGTGTCAAAACGATTTTATGCTCTTATTAGAGCAAGCAAGACGAAACAGAATGGTAAAGGTTGATACAAAAAATGAAATGACAGAACCTAACAGAGTTGTTTTAAGGCGTTGCCGCGGGCTATTAACTATCCGTACCTCAAAGAAGTAGCCAGGTCCGCTCCTACCTATGTGCGCTGAAACACCAGACCTCCCTTTCCGAAGGAGTAACTCTGGAATGCCAAATGTTAAAAGGTTTCAGTGCGGGCAGCCCAGACCTGTGCTCTTACTGTTCACACATCATCGGTAAGTGCTCCTCAAAAAAGCTTCGAGACAGTCCCTCCTCCAGCTCCGGAACTTCAGCCCTGACCTCCAGAGTGGCTCTGGACAACCTAGGGTTCAATCTGGGTCCTTTCACCGTCAGGACCGAGTTACCCGCAATGACTGCAAATGAATGAGTTGAACGCTCGGAGCAAGGAGACGAAGACACACGTCCATCCTCTCTGAGGCAATATCGAGGAAGGATGCCCTGGGCGGGGCGACTGGGGGCCGAATTAGAGCCACGTCCGCGTTCGCAGTCCACCCTCCCTTCCCCGCGCCGCGCCGCTTTCCAGCCCATCCTCCTCCCCGGCCCCTCGGGTGCTCCTTACCCGCTCTCAGCTGGGGCTCCAGACCTTCCCAGCCCGAGGCACTAGCTCCCGGGCCGGGATCCGCTAGGGGCCGGAGCTGGCCGCCGCAGCCGCCCCCGGCTGAAGCCCCTGGAAAGTTTGCTCGGGGGTCTAGCCCTATCCTGCCTCGGCCCCACCAGGCAAGCCGCTCTCCGGGTCGCTCCAGCGGCGGCCGCCTCCGAGGCCGCTCTCGGCGGCGCTGCAGCACCGGCCGGGCTCGGGCGGCCGAGGAAGGCTCCGTGCGCGCCGAGGGCGGGGTCTCCCCGCTCGGCCCGCTGCGCGGCGCTCCGTGTTTACCGCGGCCCCGCGGCCCGCTCTCCCCGCCCGTCGCCCTGCGCGCTCCTGACATCATTCATTCTCTCACACCCTTGCCCGCCCACTCCATTTCCAAACAGTGACTCACTTGGCGGCGCCCGCTCCCCGCTGCCGTGGCTCCCCCGGCGCAGAGCGGAGCTCGAAAAACCGGTGCGACTTCTTAAGAAGGGAACCTCAGCCGACAGTCTCTTCTCCCAGCCCTTAAAGGTGCAGGGAAGGAGGGGCTTGGCAGGCTGGGCAGATTGGCTCAGGCAGGGAAAGCTGGAGCCGACCTCCCTGAGCGACGACACAGAACGATCTGCCAAAGTTCTTGGGGTGCCACTCCCTGCAACTTTCAAGGGTGGGGCCGGGAAGACGTCCCCCACCCCCGCACTTCGCCTTTTTCGGGAACTGCTTCCTGTCCGCGCGAGTGGACTTGGGGCACCAGCGGTTACTCACGGGGTATTGCCCGGGCCTAGGTCAAAGAGGTGGGGTTTCCGAACGTCACAGGATTGCCCGGCAGGGTTAGTCGTGGGTCCGTACGATGATTAACTCTAGATGTGAGCTGGAAGGATTCTTCAAGTTAATGAGGCTAATAATACTTTCCCTTAGGTGACTGACTACAGTGTCATAAGTCCTGTTAATTGATTTGCTTCTCGTTAAGGATGAAAAACAATAACCAAAATAAACAGTGGAAGAGTATTTCTTTGCTCAGCTGAACACTGCGCTTTTCCGCAGGTTTTTGGAGCACAAGGCACTGGGTGAGGTTTCTTTGTTGAACTCAGCAGTTATGTTTTTAGAAGGGGTGTTGCCTTCTTTAAAATGGTCAAGGCTCTGCATTTTTTGGAGTTGCTCTTCATACACCTGCTGGGCAGTTTTTGGAGTAAACGATCACTGCCTCAGATTCCAAGTAGGATGAAATCAGAGGGAATTTGGCCAAATCTTTATTGAATTTAATTGACAGCTATGTTTTATGTTAATTTCTACTTTAGTACAGGGTAATTATGTTTAGGATTTGCAGTGGCTTATGGGTGATTCCATATAATCAACAAAAATAATCCAGAGGCATGTCTTAGTGCTCAGTGTAGAAATCGTGGAGGTAAACAATCATCTGTTTATGATAATTAAACAGGATGGTAACAGAAAACCAAACAAACAAACCATGCATAACAGTCCCAAAACAGACAACTGTATGATGTTGTCACTAGTGGAGCTTCCCTGAAATGAAAATGCTCCTGAAATTAACCAGAAGTTCAACATCACTGTTGTGGAAAATGTACATTTTCCAGGTACAGAAAGGTAAGAACTCCAGAAGAGAACACCAACAATCGAAATTTATTTTCCTTGGTTTATGTTTCCTTTTCAATAGGAATTTGTTTTTTTATAAAACCCAGGCATTTTGCCCAGAAGGCACTAGCAAATGGATTGGTTTGCTAGGATGCAAAGTAAATAGAAATTCAAACCAACAGTTTTTACAGGCAATCACAGATGTAACCAGAGGCTTGGATGTCCTGTCCACTGATAACACGGAAGGACTAGATTGAAATGTGTAGCCACAGGCAAAGTTTGAATAGTAGTCCACCTACTCCCTACTTTATGACCCACATGTTCAGACATTATAGAAATATGTTTAAATAAGATTTTCTACAGATCTCAAAAACTAACATTGTGGGCTTTGGGGTTTATGTACATGGGTTAAGTAAAAAAGCTCAAAAGAAGGCCTGCCATCCTATGTGTCTTGTTGCAGATGTAAATCCTGTAGCTCCGTCATACAAAGGTCACTGAATGTATGGGAGACTGTTTAATGGGTGCTTTTGTATATGTAATTACTATTGTGTCTCAGTTTAAATATTGTGAAATAAATAATTAAGTGATTTTATTATACCACTTCAGTATCCTCTAGTAAAAGTAATAATACAATTGTGATAGAGTTTCATGAAGTTTTTCCATTATACTCTTTATCAACATATGAGAGGAACTCCCTGATGGTACAGTGGATAAAAATGCACTTGCCAATGCAGGGGACATGGGTTTGATCCCTGGTCCAGGAAGATTACACAAGCCTCAGAGCAACGAAGCCCGCATGCCACAACTACTGAAGCCCGCATGCCCTAGAGCCCTCACACCACAACTACTGAGCCCAAGTGATGCAACTATCAAACCTGGGAGCCTTCATGGATCACTACCTTGTTGTGGTGAAGGTGCTTGCATAACTCGGTGAAGCTATGAGCCATGCCATGCAGGGCCACCCAAGACAGACGGGTCATAGTGGAAAGTTCTGACAAAACATGGTCCACTGGAGGAAGGAATGGCAAACTCCTCCAGTATTCTTGCCACAAGAACCCCATGGACAGTATAAAAAGGCAAAAAGATATGACACAGAAGAAGAGCCCCACAGATCAGACAGTGTCCAATGTGCTACTGGGCAAGAGTGGAGGGCAAATACTAATAGCTCCAGAAAGAATGAAGTGGCTGGGCCAAAGTGGAAATGACGCTGAGTTGTGGATGTGTCTGGTGATGAAGGTAAAATCTAATGCTATGAAGAACAATACTGCATAGGGACCTGAAATGTTAAGTTCATGAATCAAGGTAAATTGGACATGGTCACGCAGGAAATGGCAAGAGTGAACATCAACATGTTAGGAATCAGTGAACTAAAATGGACCACAATGGGCTAATTTAATTCAGATAACCATTATATCTACTACCGTGGGCAAGAATCCCATAGAAGAAATGGAATAGCCCTCATAGTCCACAAAAGAGTCTGAAATATAGTTCAGTTCAGTCGCTCAGTCGTGTCCTACTCTTTGCAACCCCATGAATCGCAGCACACCAGGCCTCCCTGTCCATCACCAACTCCCGGAGTTTACCCAAACCAATGTCCATCGAGTCGGTGATGCCATCCAACCATCTCATCCTCTGTTGTCCCCTCCTCCTCCTGCCCCCAATCCTTCCCAGCATTAGGGTCTTTTCCAATGAGTCAACTGTTCGCATGAGGTGGCCAAAGTATTGGAGTTTCAGCTTCAACATCAGTCCTTCCAATGAACACCCATGTCTGGTCTCCTTTAGGATGGACTGGTTGGATCTCCTTGCAGTCCAAGGGACTCTCAAGAGTCTTCGCCAACACTTAGGTGCAATCTCAAAAATGACAGGATGATCTCAGTTCTCTTCCGAGGCAAACCATTCAACATCACAGTAATCCAAGACTATGCCCCAACCATTGATGCTGGGGAAGCGGAAGTTGAGCATTCTATGAAGACCTACAAGACCTTCTAGAATACCCAAAAAAAAGATGTCCTTTTCGTCATAGGAGATTGGAATGCAGAAACAGAGTGTCGAGAGATACCTGGAGTAACAGTCAAGTTTGTCCTTGGAGTACAAAATGAAGCAGGGCAAAGGCTAACAGAGTTTTGCCGAGAGAATGTACTGGTCATAGCAAACACCCTTTTCCAACAACACAAGAGAGGACTCTACACATGGACATCACTAAATGGTCATTACCCAAATCAGATTGATTACATTCTTTGCAGGTGAAGATGGAGAAGCTCTATATAGTCAGCAAAAACAAGACCTGGAGCCAACTGTGGCTCAGATCATCAGCTCCTTATCACAAAATTCAGGCTTAAACTAAAGAAGTTGGGGAAAACGACCAGGCCATCCAGGTATGACCTAAATCAAATCCCTTATGAGTATACAGTGGGGGTGACCAATATATTCAGGGGATGAGATTTGGTAGACAGAGTCCCTGAAGAACTATGGATAGAGGTTTGTAACATTGTACATAAGGCAGTGAACAACCCCATCCCAAAGAAGAAGAAATGCAAAAAGGCAAAGTGCTTTTCTGAGGAAGCTTTACAAATAGCGGAGAAAAGAAGAGAAACAAAAAGCAAGGGAGAAAGGGAAAGATATACCAAACTGAATGCAGAGTTCCAGAGAATAGCAAGAAGAGATAAGAAGGCCTTCTTCAGTGAACAATGCAAAGAAATAAGGAAAACAATAGAATAGGAAAGACTAGAGATCTCTTCAAGAAAATTAGAGAAATCAAAGGAACATTTTCATGCAAGGTTGTATGATATATATTGTCACCCTGTTTATTTAACTTATATGCAGAGTACATCATGCAAACTGACAGGCTGGATGAATCACAAGCTATAATCAGGATTGCTGGGAGACATATCAACAACCTCCAATATGCAGACACCACTCTAATGGCAGAAACTGAAGAAGAACTAAAGAGCCTCTTGATGAACGGTGAAGGAGGAGAGTGAAAAAGCTGACTTCAAACTCAACATTCAAAAAACTAATATCATTGCATTTGGTCCCATCACTTCATGGCAAATAGAAAGGGAAAAAGTAGAAGCAATGATAGATTTTCTCTTCTTGGGCTCCAAAATCACTGCAGATGGTGACTGCAGCCATGAAATTAGAAGACACTTTCCTCTTGGAAGGAATGCTATGACAGACCTAGACAGAGTATTAAGAAACAAAGACATCACTTTGCCAATAAAGGTCCTTATAGTCAAAGCTGTGGTCTTTCCAGTAGTCACGTACTGATGTGAGAGTTGTACCATAAAGAAGGCTGAGCACTGAAGAATTGATGCTTTCAAATTGTGGTGATGGAGAAGACTCTTGAGAGTCCCTTGGACTGCAAGGAAATCAAACCAGTCAATCCTAAGAGAAATCAGCCCTGAATACTCATTGGAAGGTCTAATGCTGAAGCTGAAGCTCCAATACTTTGGCTACCTGATATGAAGAGTCAACTCATTGGAAAAGACCTGATGCTGGGAAAGATTGAAGGCAAAAGGAGAAGAGGGCAGCAGTGGATGAGATGGTTGGATAGTATCACCGATCAATAGACATGAACTTGGGTGAACTCTGGGAGGTGGTGAGGGCCAGGGAAGCCTGGTGTGCTACAGTCCATGGAGTTGCAAAGAGTTGGATACGACTTAGCAACTGAACAACAACAACATTATCAACATATGAGAGGACTTCCAGGGTGACACAGTGAATAAGAATCCACCTGCCATTGCAGGGGATATGGGTTTGATCCCTGGTCTGGGAAGAGTCCACATGCCTCAGAGCAGCTAAGACTGCATGCCCTAGAGCCCTCACACCACAACTACCGAGCCTGAGTGATGCAACTACTGATGCCTGGGAGCCTAGAGCAGGTGTTCTGCAGCAAGGGAAGTAATTGCAGTGACAAGCTGGCACACAGCAAGAAAGAGTAAGCCTGGCTTATTGCAACTAGAGAAAGCCCACGCAAAGCAAGGAAGTCCCAGCACAGACAAAAATAAATAAATAGAAATTTTAAAAAGCATATGAGAAAGTAATTTATTCATCTTAATTTCTGTGTTTGGAAAAACGTTGACTTGACCATCTCACAGAAAGAGCGATTTTTTTCCCACTAAACCTTGTTGTTCACATAATAAGTCAAAGTTTACTAAGTCCTTGATTTAATCACCTTACAAAGACAATAACGCTGAATGTTCTAAAGGGGAGACAGAGTTAGCAGTTGTGTTCCTGTCAATTTTTTGTTCTAAACTAGTACATACTATAAATCAAGTTTTACAGATATTTCTTTGGTAAGATAAGACATACTGATTAAGTTAGGAAAACATACATATCTGTAGTACTTATCTGCTCTTATGATAACTCCTACTCTGGATGTGCTTAAGTCATTGACTCAAGCAACAAATATTTATTGAGTTCTCACTTTGAGAACTCAATAAATATTGAGTTCTCCCGCATTGTTTATCTAAAAATCACCATGTGCAGCTTCTAAATATATGACTCAGCAATGGGAAAGTTGTCTTCTTTAAAAAAATTAAATAAGGGTGGGGACTTCCCTGGTGGTCCAAGGCTGACTCCATGCTCCCAATGCAGGAGTTAAATCCCTGGTCAGGGAACTAGATCCCACATGCCACAACTAAGACCCAGCTCAGCCAAATAATTAAGTAAATATTTTTTAAAAATTACATAAGGATGTTTATAGCAGTACTGTTTATAATTTTCCCAGGATCCAGTGCCTGGCATATAATTATTCAATGAGTGAAATAAGTGAATGAACAAGCTTTAGTGAACAAACTAATAGTGAAGTAATCCCATGTTATAAGATACCGTATAGGCAACAGAAGAAAAATAGTTTCATAGGCTCTGACTTAGAAAACTGTCCTTGTTAAGTGAAAAATACAAGAACAATACAATGACGAGAAATACACCATCCCCCCGCTACACACACTCAGACACACACACATGCACTATTTTTAATTTATCAAACAAATATACCTTACCCTCAAAATATCCAGAACCAAAGTACATACTACCTCTTGCAATGAGATACAGTCAGCTCTTTGTATCTGTAGCCTCCAACTCAACCAACTGCAAATTGAAAATATTCAGAAAAAATTTCTAGGAAATTCCAAAAAGCAAAATTTTAATTTGCAGTGCCAGCAATTATTTAGAGAACATTTACATTGAATTAGATTCTATTAATATAAGTAATCTAGAGCTGATTTAAAGTATATGGGAGAGTACGCGTAGGTTGCATGCAACATCTTTGCCATTTAGTATAAAGGATTTGAGCATCCATGGATTTTGGTATCCATCAGGGTCCTGAAACAAATACTCTGCAGATACCAAGGGCAACTATAAAGAAGGAAAGGATGTGAGGATGAAACTAGCATTTCTGGGCTATTTTTCAATCAGCCATACTACTTTTGAAATTAAAGGCAACAGCACAAAGAGTATTACAACCAAGAAGGCAGTAATACGAATCCCAGATATAAGGAAGCTTACTCTCTAGTTGGAAAGACAATAACACCTAGAACAACTAGAGATTAAGGCTGATCACTCTCTGAATTTGGGGTTTCAGATACTTACTCTGTGCCAAGCCCATCCAAAGAGCAGTTACGTACCATTTATTGAATACTTGTCATATGCCAGGGACTATGCAAATTGTTTTATCTATGATGTCTCATTTAATAATTTAAGCAACAATCTGAGATAGGTACTCATAGTGCCCTCCTCTACATATGAGGTAACCAAAGAAAAGAGATATTGTCATTTTCCAGAAATCACATTCAAATAAGTGGCATCACTGGGGCATAAAACCAGGGTCTTTTGATCCCAAAGTTCATACTTTCGGCCACTATTCCATAAATTGCATCCACATTGATATACCTGTCTTGATATAACAATACTCTTATTTGGTTTTTAAAACATGTATTTTAAACTTTATTTTTAAAAATATGAGGTAATAGTATCATATTTTGGAACAATTGGAAAATGAAGAAAAAAATATAAACACTATTAACATTTTCGTGTCCAGCCTGCTTCCCTTAGATTTCCATTGCTTAAGATAATTTCAACAACATCATAGAAATGATTCTAATTCTGATTTTTAAAAACTGTAGCACTATAGCATATGTTCTTCCCTCAAGATTATTGTTTTAGTGTCTGGAAAGTATGCCTATATACGTGTGTGTGTGTATATATACATATATATATGCTTGTGCATGTATGCATGTGCACTGAACTTGGACTCTCTGAAATCTGGTAGTCTACTTCTTGATTAGGGAGCAATTTATTCTAATATTTTTGTATACCTTGGGCTATCTTTTTTAGACTTAATAATACTACACTATATGTATTTATACAGATGTTCTATATTAAAGGAAACAGTTTAGGTATTCAGAAAAGTAAATGAAATGTACTATTTGCCATATCTTATTAACTTTACTATCCATGCTATTTCTGGACTGGAGGAAAATGGAGAGGGAGTAGGGACAGTAATGAGCAGCTTTACAGCAGTCCAGGTGAGAAATGGCAGTGGTCTGCTTTAGGAAAGGAGTGATGGGAATGTAAAAAGTAGAGCAGATGTGAAGTATAGTGGACAAAACTTGCAAATCAATAGTATATAAGGATAGAGCCAAAGATGACTCCTACTTTTTTTGTTTACTTGAGCACTTGGTGGATGGATGGTAATACCTTTTACCAAGACAAAGAATGCCAAGACGGAAACAGGTTTGTAAAGGAGGATGAAGAATTTTATTTAAACATGATGACCTTGAGATATGAGATGTATGATTGGAAATGTCAGGTGGGCAGCTGATGACAGTAGTCTGGAACTCAGAAAAGAGCCAAGAACTGCAGATATAAATTTGAGAATAGTCACATGTAGATAAGAAAGTCATAGGAGCCCTTGGCAAAGATGATGGAGTAGGAAGACCCTGAGTTCACCTCCTCTCATGGGCATAACAAAATTACTAATATTTAGAGCTCAACTATTGATGAGAAAAATCAGAAAAGATCTTCTACAACTAAAGATGTAAAAAAAGAAACCACAATGAGGTGAGTAGGAAGAGTGGAGTCATGGTATTGTCAAGACCCATACACTGGTGGGTGACCAGTCGCGGGATCTCTTGGTCCCAACCCCACACAGAAGCAGGCAGTCACTGGCCCCAGGACCAATGCATCCCTACAGTTTGCCTTGTCAGGACCCACTCAACACACCAGCATCCAGACACCAGGCCCAGAAACTCCCAGGCCCCGGCCATGTCCCGCCCCAGCTCTGGGACACCTTGGACCTTTTAGCCAGCAGCGCCAGGATCCAGCCCAGCCAGTAAGACTGAATCAACAGACTGAAATCAGCTTTGGAGCATCCAGGGCCTTATAGCTAGAGACCCTAGGACCCAGCTCCACATACCAGCAACTTGAAAAATGAGCTGACAGAGGACAATTGCTCCAAATGAAAGAACAAGATAAAGTCCCAAAAGAAGAACTGAGTGACATGGAGATAGTCAACTTACCTGATAAAGAGTTCAAAGTAATGGATGAGCAGAATGAGAAATTAGGAGATTTTAACAAAGAGAAAATATAACGAAGAGCAAGAGATAAAGAATATAATAACTGAAATGAAAAATTAGAATGAATCAAGAGTAGATTAAATGATACAGAGGATGTATCAGCCAGCTGGAAAACAAAGTTGTGCAAATCACTGAAGCTGAAGAGAAAAAGGAAAAAGACTAAAAAGAAATGAAGACAGTTTAAGAGACTTCTGCAGGCTTCCCCAATGACTCAGAGGTGAAAGAATCCAACTGCCAATGCAGGAGACACAGGAGATGCAGGTTCAGTCCCTGGCTTGGGAAGATCACCTGGAGGATGGCATGACAACCCACTCCAGTATTCTTGCTTGGAAAATCCCATGGACAGAGGAGCCTGGCAGGCTATGGTCCATGAGGTCGCAAAGAGTTAGACATGACTGAATCAGCTGAGCACACACGGAACAACATCAAACATAGTAACATTCGAGTTATAAGAGTCCCAGAAAGAAGAGAGAGAGAGAAAAGGGCTGAGAACATATCTGAAGACGTAATAGCTGAATACTTCCCTAACCTGAAAAAGGAAACAGACATCTAGGTCTGTATCCAAGAAAACAATGGAAAGATTTTTTGAGGAAAGTAGAATGGCCATCTATATCAAATTCTCCTGAGAGAGCAGGTAAAATAAAGATGTAAAAGTCCATTGGATTTGGTAACATAGAGATCTTTGTTAGCTGTAACCAGAGGGTTTTGTTATGCTATGGTGCAGTGGAATCCTGGTTGAATGGGAATGAGAAAGAGCTGAGTTCAGCAGTGGGTCAGGGAGTTGGCTTCCTGGAGGGCTGATCTATAAGGGATGCTAAAGCATTACCAGAATAAATTTATAAAATACAACTTGGGTTGGTGAAAAAATGAGGACTGACTATAAGCTATAGAGTTTCTTTCTGAGGTAAGGAAAACATGACTGAAGGCTGATAGGAAGGAGTCTGTAAAGGGGAGGAGGAAGGAGAAAACCGGGAGGATAAACAGTCACCGTTCAGGAGGAGTCAAGAGGTATCCAGAGCACAGATGGGAGGAACGGCCTGAGGGATGAGAAAAAACAGCTAGACCAAAACAAGGGGGGAGGAAAAAAAGAGGAGTGTGGGAATGACACAGTTATGCTCATAGACTGTTTGTAGAAAGTTGAAATCACCCCTTCAGATGCTTCCATTTTCCTGTGAGTTATGTGGTATATTAGTCTTCTGTTGTTGCTGTAACAAATTAGCACAAACGTACTAGTCTGCAATAACACAACTGTATTAACTCACAGTTCTATAGGTCTGCTGGTTTCTCTGCTCCAAGTTTCATGAGGCTTAAATCAAGGTGTGGCTCTCTGGGCTCTTATCAGCAGTGGCAGGCTTCCAAACTCCTTCAGGTCACTAGCAGAATCTAGTTCTTTTCCGGTTGCAGAACAAAGGTTTCTATTTCCCTGCAGGCTGTCAGCTGGGAGCGATTGCGGGGGAGAGGGGGCGGGTGGGGGGGTGGGGGGCATCTGATGCCTATGGCAGCAGAGGCATCTGTCCCAGAGCCAGTCACAGCTTGTTGAATCCTTCCCACAACTGGACTCTTGCTTATGTCTCTATCTGCCACATCTCTTTGCCTCAGTTGGAGAAAATTCCGTTTTGAAGGACTCGTGTGATAAATTGGGCCCATCTGGATAATTCAGGATACTTTTTCTATTGTAGGCCCATAATCTTAATTAAAATATAAAGAAGAACAACAAATAAAGACTATAATAACTGAAATGAAACATAAACTAGAAGGAATCAAGAGAAGATTAAATGACGCAAAGGAATGTATCAGTGAGTTGGAAAACAGAATTGTGGAAATCACTGAAGCCCAACAGAAAATAGAAAGAGAATAAGTAAAAGAAAAGGAAAAAGGATGAAAGGAAATGGGGACAGTTTTGCCATGCGATGCAACATATTCACAAGTTCTGGGGATTGGGGCATGGATATCATTGGGGGACCCATTCTGCTGAGCACAAAGTGACATCATTAACTTAGAATAAGAAGTGGAAGAGGTGGGAAGTTTTAGAAAGAATAGGAACAGTTTGAAATAGCCATGCTGGAGAGCAAGAACATGAGCTCTGCAATCTGGACAGACGGCACTGAAGATTGAATCGAAGTTGGGGCCATAGTGATACCAAGAGTGACTTTTTTTGGCAGCACTCAGCCACCTGGGCAGGGCACTGAGAATAGGGGTAGTGATGGAATAGGCAGGCAAAGGAGAGAGAGAGAGTAGTGCCTAGGGTAGTGTCAATGAAATGATGGACTAGGGAATAAAAGATGATCAGGGAGACAAAGAGAAGAGCTGATGGGTCAATGGCCTAGAGATCTTGGACACATTGCAGAATGGGTGAACTAGGGCTAATAGATGGAAGACTTTGGAAGTACAGAGATCAGGTGATGAACCATTTATCTGAGCTATTTGGGGCGATGGCAGGGCGTGGATGTAGGATGTGGCTGTGAGTGGATGAGTGAGGATGTAGAGAAGGAGGAGAAGAGAATGAAGTCACTTCAGAGTTCAGGGCATTGGAAGAGTAATTCTCATGGACGCTAAAGTTACCCAGAATGATGACCAGACTAGAGGTAGGGAAGAAGATGGTAAAGCAGATGCCAAACCAATAATGATGGGTTGGAATGAGGAGAGGAAGAGGGTGGTACAGAGGACATGAATGCCTCAAAGGAGTGGGGAGTTTCACAAGAGCCTGCTATAATCTTGGTCCAGAAGTAGCTCTAGAAATCAAAGGGATGAAGATTTTACCTTTCAACTTCAAGGACACAGAGAGGGTCATCAGACATCTTTGACCAGCTGCAGATAAAGTGTGTCCTCTGATTTCAGTTAAGGCAAAAATTATAGGAAATATTCAGAGATGCAATTGAGCATATAGGAGAGTTTGTGATCATAAAGTAGAGATTTCAATGGATATAAGAGAAGGTTAGGGAATGATGGGAAGAGTCAGGGAGAGCAGGGGAACAAAATCACAGAGCATTATGGAAAGAAATGTATGAAGATGGAATAGGTATGTCAGTAGGAAGAGGGAAATTTTCTCCCTAAACCTAACCCTACCTTTTTTGGGAGCTGATAGCCTGATTCTTTGCCAAAGTCAGGGTAAATAGAAAGTGGGTAGATAGTAATGTAACTCAAGGCTTGAATGGAGACATACTTATTTAGCATAATAAAGCTCAGGAGGTGCATCAAGAAGAGATTAATCTTAGTGCAAATGATTTCATTTTATGGCAGCTGTTTCATTCAGAGGCCAGACTACTATGAGGATCCCTGCTCCTCCACTGTCCTCCCTCAGGTTCCCAAAACCACTAACTTTTCCCTAACCACCTGCTCTCACATGCACCTGCTAATGAATGATAAATCATGGCCATATTTGGGGAATGGGCAGGGGAAAATTGGTTTAAAGTGCTAGACAACTCTTTTGGGGGAAGAGAGAAAGTGTTCCAGTAGGAGTGGAGGTTGCGGGGACGGGAGCGGGCAGCCTCTGCTGACCAAGAGTCAATCAAGAGAGTATACAGCTGTGGATGGAGCAGTAAATTGACCGGGCTATATATAGAGAATAGTACCAAACAGCCGTCATTCGGGGGAATCTGGTTGGTTGAAATACAGTACTTTAACCAGAAGGGCTGGCCTAACCTCTAGGGTCTGCATATATTCTTGACTGGCTAATGTTGAGATTGCCTTGCTTATATTGTTTGACTCTCAATTCCATGATAAAGGGGTAAGTGTTGGGACCACATGAGCAATGGTAGATACAGTTCTGAGAATCTCCTGCATTGGGTGGTGGGTTCTTTCCTGCTAGTGCCACCTGGGAAGCCCAGTGAAGGTTTAATTAGTCTTAAACAGAGCCCCTGGAGAAACTGAGGGTCATTCTCAGTAGGAGGGGTTATCCCCCACCACTCCACTCCCAGCCTCCTTCCCTGTTTGACAGTCATGGGTCGAGACTCTAACCAAGAGAAAGGGAATTCACTAATGAGTTTAATAGTGATATTCTGGTTGGAGCATTCTCTGACATAATTCTTGTCAGTCTGTCTCTAGAAAGCCAGTCACCTTGCTATTCTAGCAAAGTTGAATTTCAAGCCTACTAAACTAAAGACTGGACTTCACAGACTGGTGCCCATACCAGGAAAATGACTCTCTGTAGGCCGGCTAGCCTCCCAGGCCACACTCACTTCTTCATTAGCTGGATCTCCAATTCTTTCCCTGGTTATATCCCAGTTAGAATGTGCGCGCACACACACACCCACACACACACGTCTTCCTCCATAGAGTTTATTAGGGCACTGAAACTGATTAAAATGGTTGGGACTTGAATCACAAATTAAAACAGACATTTCCCCCAATTTAAAACGTGAAGGAGGATGATACTGCTGAAATACATGGTAACTCTACACAGCCCTGACTTTTCAGCTGGTAGCTCAAACTAAAAAGTTTAATGAAAGTGAGAGTGAAAGTCGCTCAGTCACATCTGACTCTCTGTGACCCCATGGACTATACAGTCCATGGAATTCTCCAGGCTGGAATACTGGAGTGGGTAGCCTTTCCCTTCTCCAGGGGATCTTCTCAACCCAGGGATCACACTCAGGTCTCCAGCATTGCAGGCGGATTCTTTACCAGCTGGGCCACAAGAGAAGCCCAGGAATACTGGAATGGATAGCCTATTCCTTCTCCAGTGGATCTTCCCGACTCAGGAATCGAACTAGGGTCTCCTGCATTGCAGGCAGATCCTTTAAAAACTGAGCTATCAGAGAAGCAAGCAAGGTACAAAGTCTGCCTGTTTATCCAAGCCTTTTCTTTAAGGAAGTGTTCGGGGGGCCAGTAATAACTGTACCTTGTTGTGATTTCTGTATGAAGGTATTCAGTCAACAACCTCAAACATGTAATATATACTATATCAGTCATCATCTTTACAACTTTCTAGTAGTTAAATATTGTCAGGGAGAAAGAGATGTGGAAGATGAGCAATAATAGGCAAAAATCTTTGACTTCCCAGTTTCTCCAACCCTTCTAATCTTAGGTGTGTTCTCAGATAGTGGCCATTATAGTATATATCATATGTGCAATCTATAAATTTAACATGACTTAACATCTTGCTTTTATACTAATGTTGCTGTTGAAAAGAATCCAGAGTACTTCCATATCATTAACTCATTTATTATCTCTGTAAAACATTCTCTTAAATTATGATGGCTCCTTAGTCTGTGCTCAGTATTTAATATCAAATGCTTTAAGATTCAGAAGAAAGTAAATGCTTATAATAGTTTCTAAAAACCATTTTCTGCTTTCTTTTGTGACTTTAAAACATTGTTTTCCATTTAATTTCTTGTCCTTACATCACCCCTACCTACACAAGCTAGCATTCTTCATTCTCTGCTGCACTTGCACTTGCTAAGCTAGGTCTCATAAATTAATTGTGTCCTTCTTTTAACCCTCTCTTCCTCTAGTCTGGTTTCCTTCATTACACAGTTGAGACAATTAGAGGGTTAGGGATGTCAACCCTTCCCACAGTTGAAAATCCGAGTACACTGACGTCTCTGGTGGTCCTAAGACTCAGTGCTATCAATGCAGGGGGCTTGGGCTTGATCCCAGGTCAGGGAACTTGATCTCCCACGCCACAACTAAGAGTTTGAACGCCACAGCTAAAGATCCCACATGCAGCAATGAAAATCGAAGGTCCCATTGTGATGCAACTAAGACCGATGTAGCCAAGTAAATCAATAAATAAATATTTAGAAAATCCAACTACAGTTGGTAGTTGGCCCTCTATTTCCTAGGATCCTTGTATCTGCAGGCTCAACCAACTGTAGACCATGTCAGTTCAGTTCAGTCGCTCACTCGTGTCCGACTCTTTGTGACCCCATGAACCACAGCACGCCAGGCCTCCCTGTCCATCACCAACTCCCGGAGTCTACCCAAACCCATGTCCATTGAGTCGGTGATGCCATCCAATCATCTCATCCTTTGTCGTCCCCTTCTCCTCCCGCCCCCAATCCTTCCCAGCATTAGGGTCTTTTCCAATGAGTCAACTCTTCGCATGAGGTGGCCAAAGTATTGGAGCTTCAGCTTCAACATCAATCCTTCCAATGAACACCCAGGACTGATCTCCTTTAGGATGGACTGGTTGGATCTCCTTGCAGTCCAAGGGACTCTCAAGAGTCTTCTCCAACACCACAGTTCAAAAGCATCAATTCTTCAGCGCTCAGCTTTCTTCATGTAGTACTGTAGTATTTGTTACAGAAAAAAGACTGAATTTTATAAGGGAAACAAAAGTATAGCCTCTATTGCTTGTTTCAAAATGTTCTCAATACAGTTGGGAAAATAGGATAAACACATTAGAGTTAAATTTATCAAAATGTGATCATATTTCACCTGAAAGTAACTTAAATCTTAATACACTTATTTCACATTTGTTTTCAAAGGTTTTCAACTCATGGGTGACATGCCATGCTGTTTGCATGCGTGCTCACTCAGTCGTGTCCAACTCTTTATGACCCAATGGACTGTCGTGTGCAAGGCTCCTCTGTCCATGGGATTTCCCAGGCAAGAATACTGGAGTGGGTTGCCATTTTCTCCTCCAGGGGATCTTCCCAACCCAGGGACCGAACTCTCGTCTCCTGTATTGGCAGGTGAATTCTTTACTGCTAAGCTACCTGGGAATCTGCCATGCTATTTACTGCTAAGTCGCTTCAGTTGTGTCCAACTCTGTGCGACCCCACAGACGGCAGCCCACCAGGCTCCGCCATCCCTGGGATTCTCCAGGCAAGAATACTGGAGTGGGTTGCCATTTCCTTCTCCAGTGCATGAAAGGGAAAAGTGAAAGTGAAGTCGCTCCGTCGTGTCCAACTCTTAGCGACCCCATGGACTGTAGCCTACCAGGCTCCTCCATCCATGGGATTTTCCAGGCAAGAGCACTGGAGTGGGGTGCCATTGCCTTATTTAGGACCTATTTTAATTGTATCTACCAGTGCCAACAGCTTCTGGATTTCCAATGCCCCTCCATCTCTAGGAGATTTCAAATACCCTTTGAAACATGCTAGGGAATTAAAATCATAGATAACTAAATTAACTGGAAAAATCAAGAGAAAAAATATAAAATAATAATAGTAATTATATTCATTGAAATGCTGAACCATAGGCATATGGCTATACATGTCTTCATACAATTAGGGTTGTCAACTAAAAAACAGATACACAACGAGAGAGTTGTGGGACTTCCCAGGTGGTGTTATCAGTAAAGAACCGCCTGCCAATGCAGGAGACACAGCAGATGTGGGTTCCATCCCTGGGTCAGGGAGATCCCCTGGAGGAGGGCACGGCAACCCACTCTAGTATTCTTGCCCGGAGAATCCCCTGGACAGAGGAGCCTGGAGGGCTACAGTCCATAGGATCACAAAGAGTCAGACATGACGGAAGAGACTTAGCACGAGAGTTGTGAGTTAAGTTTTATTTGGGGCAAAATGAGGACTACAGCCCAGAAGACAGAACCTCAGAGAGCTCTGAGAAACCGCTCCAAAGAGGTAGTGGGGGAAGGCCAATATATAAGATTTTGGTGATGGGGGGTGTTCAATGCAGTCAAGCACTCATTTTACAGGAGGATTTCTGCTAGTCACAAAGAGCTGATGTCACCATGCTTTAGTGCTTTTCTAGCTATGAGGAGATGCAAGGATTAGATTATGAAATCAGTTCCTGAAAATACCTAACCATCTAAGGACCTGTTCCACCAGTTTCTCTGGCACACAGAGTGCCTCACTCTCTACCCTGAACTCCTTTTCAGGGTGTGTCGAAGGTGAGCAGCTGCAGCTGCACAGGATTCAATTGCCGCAGAGGCAGATGGCAAATACCCTTGGCAAGCACCAATTTGTAGTTGGCAGGGTCTTGGCAGGAAAAAGATGATGTACTTCAAAATGTTTAACTACAAGGAGTTTAATGAAGGGACTAGTTAGAAATGGTATAGTCAGAGAAAGAAAAAGAAATACATGAAATTCACTCAGTCATGTCTGACTTTTTGCGACCCTATGGACTATACAGTCCATGGAATTCTCCAGGCAAGAATACTAGAGTGGGTAGCCGTTCCCCTTTCCAGGGGATCTTCTCAACCCAGGAATCGAACCCAGGTCTCCTGCATTGCGGGTGGATTTTTTTTTTTTTTACTGTCTGAGCCACTCTAGTATTCTTGCCCGGAGAATCCCCTGGACAGAGGAGCCTGGAGGGCTACAGTCCATAGGATCACAAAGAGTCAGACATGACGGAAGAGACTTAGCACGAGAGTTGTGAGTTAAGTTTTATTTGGGGCAAAATGAGGACTACAGCCCAGAAGACAGAACCTCAGAGAGCTCTGAGAAACCGCTCCAAAGAGGTAGTGGGGGAAGGCCAATATATAAGATTTTGGTGATGGGGGGTGTTCAATGCAGTCAAGCACTCATTTTACAGGAGGATCTTTTACAGGGGATCTTCCCATAGTCAGAGAGGCCAGTACAAAGATAGAGCAAGACATGATGAAGCCCTGAGGGGCTCTGGGAAATCATTACCAACTCTAGGGCTGAAGGGGGAAGAAAAGGGAAGATGGTTCCAGCACCAGAGAAAAGACAGCTCTGTGAAAGGGGCTGCCTGGAGGGAGCTAAGGCCTTCAGGGGAGGGAGGGAGCCACTCAGAGGGGAAAAAGTGAAAGCAACAATCCTGACCTCTCTCTGCTCCTGTCCTCAGATGGCCTGCCCGTGACTGACCCCAACCCAAAGCTGAAGGGTGATGAAGCTCAGATGATGCTGTTGGGAAAGGTTTAGTGTCCAGGGGTACACGACAGAGCTGAGATGAGTGAGAATGGATCAGGGAAGGCAAATAGAGAATATCAAGCACAAATCCCTACAAAGCTTTGGGAGTCTGTGCAGGTGGGTTTATGGTAAGTTATTTTGAAGGCAATGAACTCCAGCATCCTCCACCTGGTTGGAAAGAGGCATAATTGGACAAACTGAAGAAACAAATGACCTTAGAATCTGGCTTAACCAGTCGGTCTCCCAAAGCCCTCCCAACACACCAGCTACCAACACAGCTTAAATGTAGCCATGTTGTTCACATTTTATCCCTGCTCTTTTGGTGGGAACATGCTCTTTTGTCGGGCCAAACTTTACCTTAATAGTAAGGGCCAACTGGTATAAGATGAACCAACATGAAGGTATGATAAGCAGTTATGTGTGGATGCCATGGACAACCCCAAGTTAAACCACACACACAACAGAAACCGCCCTAAGGTTTGTAATGCAAGGACTCCCTAAATGACCTCTCCTCAGAAATAGGCAGATAGTCCATGCTCAGGATCTTGATTAATTAGAATTGATTTGTGAAAGCATCCTAGGGTTATAGTAATACACAAAATTATTGAGTGCCTCAATTTCAGTTGCTTACTCAGTTAAGACTCTGGGGCCCCAAGGACTTCCCTGGTAGACCAATGTTAAGACCCCACACTTTCATTGCAGGGGGCACAGGTTTAATCCTTGGGTGGGGAACTGAGATCTGCATGCCACACAGCACATAATCTGACCTTGGATTCCAAAGCACTGCCTGATTTTTTTTTTCTTTAAGTAATTTTATTTATGTTTTTATTTTTGGCTGTGCTGGGTCTTTGTTGCTGCACGCAGGCTTTCACTAGTTGCGGCGAGTAGGGGCTACTCTCTAGTTGTGGTCCCAAGCATTGCCTGTTGATTCTCCCAAACAACTGGGCTTTGATCAAGAAAGCAGTGAAAGGAAAGTAACCTGCTCTTCTCATCTCCAACCTACTTCCTGGCCTCCAATTCCACACTATCTTGGTCATTTTAAATAGAATCTCCATGATCAATAAACTGCTACAGTGCAGATGAGGACAGAGAAGCAGACACTGCATTTGTCAGTGAGGTCACTGGCGTCCTTTGCCAAAGAGGTTTCAGTGGAGCAGAGTCTCCCATCCGGTATGCCAAGGTAGGTTAGTGAGGCATGAACAATGCAGGTGAGCTGAAAACCAAGCCCCGTAAGTGCCTGACATGGCCAGGAGGAGCTAGAGTGATCTTGATGCTGAGCTCAGGATACCAAACAAATATGGGAATTTTCTCTGGTTGCCGTGACATGGAGAAGTTTGGAAAGCACTGCCATAGAGTGATAGAAGTGGAAGTCAAGCTGAAGTTCAGGAGGACGAAGCGGAGAAATGAAAGTGGAGGTGGAGGCTGTGAGAGTAGAGAATTCTTTCCAGACATACAGGTCAGTAAACGAAGGGAGAGAGAGCAAATAGACTGATTCTAAGGAGGATTAATAGGCAGATGCTTGAGGACATTCATAAATAACAGAGAAGGATCTGGCTGTAGAGAGAAATTATAGATACAAGAGCGAGAAAAGGAATGCACTATTAAGGTGGGAAGGAGGAATGCTGAGGGAGTTCACTACTCTGGCTACTATTTTCTTTGTTAAAAAAGAGGTTGAATCACCTGCTGAAAGTGAAAGAGATAGGATCTTGATATGAGGTTTTAAGAGGAAAATAAAGATTTGAAATATCGGTTATCAGAAATGAGACTGCCAAAAGATAAGTAAAAATTTTGCCAATGTTGAGAGCCAGACTAAGAATGGAGCCATAAATCTGTGATGAAGCTAATCAGCAGAGTTATGTTTCACACAACTGTTCCAGGACACCTGGGTGCTTGAGAAGTGATAGTGTTAGAAGGACCAGGACCTGGAAGAGCAAGAACAGTAGAAAAGATAAGCTGGCAAGAGAGTTGCGGCAGCTGATAATCGAAGGAGGGATAGAATTTGAACTTGTTAGAGTTCTGTCTTATTTGTCTTATTCATCTCTGTATCTTCTGTACTTGGATCAAAGGCACTTCTCTGTGGGTTGGAATCACCTGGAGAGCTTTAGAAATTCCTGATACACCTTGAACTAATTAAACTGGAATCTTTCAGTGGCTTCCAAACATGGTATTTTTGAAGGTCTATGAATGATTCCAGTCTACAGTCAAAGATGAAAACATCTGGTCTAGAATACTGTCTAGCATAAAGGAGAAACCTAATAAATTTAGTTCAGTGAATGGAATTCAGGTTAGATTAGAGAGGTTCTAAAGCTAGGCTTCCCAGGTGGCTCAGTTGTAACGAATCTGCCTGCCAATGCAGAAGATGTAGGTTTGATCCCTGGGTCGGGAAGAATCCCTGGAGGAGGAAATGGCAACCCACTCCAGTATTCTTGCCTGGAAAATCCCCATAGACAAAAGAGCCTGGGAGGCTACAGTTCATGGGGTCACAAAGAGTTAGACAGGATGAAGTGACTAAGTATACATGCACAAAGCTAGGAAGGGCTGAGGTTGGGAAAAGGGATTAAGACTGAAGTTCTCATGAACTTAAAATGTAGATTTTAGGCCACTGTTTTCAGAGAGGGATTTATATATATGCTTATTATTTTGGAGTGGGCACAGTCCAAGTGATATGATTGAAGTATTTCTGGCCAAGGAACTTTCTGCATAAGTACCATGGTGTGAAGTATGCTACAGTATTGAAACCGTTCACCTCAGATTGAGACTGGAATCCAACCAAAACCCGTGGTCTTCCAACTGAGAAAACACACCTGATTTCAAGACCTAATGAAGCTCAGGTTTTGATGTCTCATGACAGGAAGAATTCTGTGAGAGACAAAGTAATAGATAAGAAGTGGATTTATTTAGAGAGAAACACACTCTACATACTTCCCAGGTGGCACAGTAGTAAAGAATTCACCTTCAAGGCAGGAGATGCAGGTTCAATCCCTGGGTCAGGAAGATCCCCTGGAGGAGGGCATAGCAACCCACTCCAGTATTCTTGCCTACAAAATTCCATGAACCGAGCAGCCTGGTGGGCTACAGTCCATGGGATCGCAGAAGAGTTGGATACAACTTAGTGACTACACAACAACAGCACACTCTACAGACAGAGCATGGGCTATCTCAGAAGGCGAGAGTGGCCTTGAAATGAAGTGTGGTTAGCTTTTATAGGATGGGTAATTTCATAGGCTAATAAGTGGGAGGATTATTTCAACTATTTTGGGGAAGTGGTGAAGATTTCCAGGAACTGGGCCACTACCCACATTTTGATCTGATGGTCAGCCTTGGAACTGTCATGGTGCCAGCCTGTGGGTGTGTTGCTTAGCTTGC
Organism: Giraffa tippelskirchi; assembly: GCF_054371585.1. Classification (NCBI taxonomy): domain Eukaryota; kingdom Metazoa; phylum Chordata; class Mammalia; order Artiodactyla; family Giraffidae; genus Giraffa; species Giraffa tippelskirchi. The sequence goes on along the minus strand of NC_137275.1, from coordinate 92,312,984 downwards.
TGATGTGTTATAATGAGGACAAGATGGTTGGATGGCATCACCAACTCAACGGACATGAGTTTGAGTAGGCTCTGGGAGTTGGTAATGGACAGGGAGGCCTGGCGTGCTGCAGTCCGTGGGGTTGCAAAGAGTCGGAATAACTGAGCAACTGAACTGAACTGAATTGAGCCTCAATGTCTAATGGAAGTTGACTTGTCCACCATCTTGGACCCATTTGGTTCTAATGGGAACCCATTTTTTCCCATCAGTTTGTGTTGTGTCCTTAGGCTATGTCATTCTTTCAAAGGTTGAGCCCTGCCTGCTTTCCTCCTGTTTCATTATAGTGGTTAAAGATTTGAAGTTAGGGAGTTGGATAGTTTGTGAAGTTAGAAGTTAAAGTTGCACAGGGCATAACCAGGAGGGAGGAGGGGAGGAAGACTTGAGGTTCATGGCTCTCAGATTGGACATTGATCTCAATTGAACTTGGACATGAATTTGAGCAAACTCCAGGAGATGGTGAAGGACGGAGGAGCTTGGCTTGTGTACCACTGTTCATGGGGTCGCAAAGAGCCAGACATGTTTTAGCAACAGAATAAAAACAATCCAATTGAACTGATTCAGGTTACATTTCCTTCTATATCCTCATGACCCAAAATTCATGTTTTTCAGCAAATTTCTCAGGCTCCCTTAGTCTGAGATCACCTTTGCTTCCCTGGGATTGGGTTCACCTTACACTAAGAAACACATACTAAAGTCTTACTGTAAATTAGTTAATCAATTTTCTTGCTTTCAAGAGAGTGTGAGGTGAAGGCATTGAAGGTTAGGAAAGCAAAGGGTGGTAAAAAGTGGAAAGTTCACCACTCTTACAATTGTGCTTATAGTTTAGTTGCTAGGTCATGTCTGATTTTTTTTGTGACCCCATGGACTACAGCCCACAAGGCTCCTTTGTCCATGGGATTTCCCAAGCAAGGATACTGGATTGGGTTGCCGTTTTCTACTCCAGGGGATCTTCTTGACCCAGGAATCAAAACTATGTCTGTTTTGTCTCCTGAACTGGCAGGTGGATTCTTTACCACTGAAATCCCAATTTTGCTTGAGGCTATTACAGTCACGGCTTCTAGTTAGCAAAGATGACAACAGAAACAAAAATCAACTATAAAACTAACCTTTTACCCACGTACCATAATACTTTAGGAGAAATACCGTGATGCCAATGATCTCTAAAATGGCATTTCTTCTTCATTTGATTAGATATTTACTGCTCACTTATCTTAGGCTTCTCAGGTGACTCATTGGTAAAGAATCCACCTGTCAACACAGAAGACGAGGGTTTGATTCCTGGGTCGGGAAGATCGCCTGGAAGAGGAAATGGCAACCCACTCCAGTGTTCTTGCTTGCAGAACCTCATGGACAGAAGACCCTGTCAGGTTACAGTCCATGGACTCGCAAAGAGTTGGACACACCTGAGCATGCACACATGAAGCGTTTTGTTATCACAACTCACAACCTGTGTATGGGATCATATTGAACTCTGACGGTGGATTAGGTGATTAGGGTGGGTCGGGCTTTCATGACAGAGCTAATTTTTCCTTCCCACTGCCCAACACCTAAGTCATTTCCAAGGAATTGTTTATAAATAGTTGGATAGAGTATGGTCAGGTGGTGAAGAAGTTTGTAAATCATTATTTTATTATATGAAAAAGCAGTTGCGTTTCTCCTTCTGACGAGATAAATATTAACTTTCTAGATGGAAAACTGCAGTCCTAATCATCTTGGCAGCCCTGCGGTCATATGACATATCTGGGGCCAGCTCCAGGCGGCAGTGTGTAAAACAAATGACATGGAGCCTCAGGTAATATTTGATTAAGAATTGTTTTCCTTGTAGGAGACAATCAACAGGCAGACCAGCCAAGCTGGTAAACTCTCCTCCACTGCCTGTTGCTATGGCAGGATGTTGGAGGAAGTTTCTGGAAGACAAGTAATACCCCTCACTGTGACAGCTGAGCCAAAGAAACGGTCACAATGGCCAGACGGCTTCACAGCAGAATTCTACCAAAAATTTAGAGAAGAACTAACACCTATCCTACTCAAACTCTTCCAGAAAATTGCAGAAGATGGTAAACTTCCAAACTCATTCTATGAGGCCACCATCACCCTAATTCCAAAACCAGACAAAGATGCCACAAAAAAAGAAAACTACAGGCCAATATCACTGATGAACATAGATGCAAAAATCCTTAATAAAATTCTAGCAAACAGAATCCAACATCATATTAAAAAGATCATACATCATGACCAAGTGGGCTTTATCCCAGGAATGCAAGGTTTCTTTAACATCTGCAAATCAATCAATGTAATACACCACATTAACAAATTGAAAGATAAAAACCATATGATTATCTCAGTAGATGCAGAGAAAGCCTTTGACAAAATTCAACATCCATTTATGATAAAAACCCTCCAGAAAGCAGGAATAGAAGGAACATACCTCAACATAATAAAAGCTATATATGACAAACCCACAGCAAACATTATCCTCAATGGTGAAAAATTGAAAGCATTTCCCCTAAAGTCAGGAACAAGACAAGGATGCCCACGTTCACCACTACTATTCAACATAGTGTTGGAAGTTTTGGCCACAGCAATCAGAGCTGAAAAAGAAATAAAAGGAATACAGATAGGAAAAGAAGAAGTAAAACTCTCACTGTTTGCAGATGACATGATCCTCTACATAGAAAACCCTAAAGATTCTACCAGAAAATTACTAGGGCTAATCAATGAATATAGTAAAGTTGCAGGATATAAAATTAACACACAGAAATCCCTTGCATTCCTATACTCCAATAATGAGAAAACAGAAAGAGAAATTAAGGAAACAATACCATTCACCATTGCAACAAAAAGAATAAAATACTTAGGAATATATCTACCTAAAGAAACAAAAGACTTGTATATAGAAAACTATAAAACACTGATGAAAGAAATCAAAGAGGACACAAACAGATGGAGAAATACACCGTGTTCATGGATGGGAAGAATTAATATAGTGAAAATGAGTATACTACCCAAAGCAATCTATAGATTCAATGCAATCCCTATCAAGCTACCAATGGTATTTTTCACATAACTAGAACAAATCATTGTTCTAGACTAGACTTGACTGTCTTGACTGTTCTTGACTAGAACAATTTGTATGGAAATATAAGAAACCTCAAATAGCCAAAGCAATCTTGAGAAAGAAGAATGGAACTGGAGGAATCAACCTGCCCGACTTCAGGCTCTACTACAAAGCCACAGTCATCAAGACAGTATGGTACTGGCACAAAGACAGAAATATAGATCAATGGAACAAAATAGAAAGCCCAGAGATAAACCCACGCACCTATGGACACCTTATCTTCGACAAAGGAGGCAAGAATATACAATGGAGAAAAGACAATCTCTTTAACAAGTGGTGCTGGGAAAACTGGTCAACCACTTATAAAAGAATGAAACTAGGACACTTTCTAACACCAAACACAAAAATAAACTCAAAATGGATTAAAGATCTAAATGTAAGACCAGAAACTATAAAACTCCTAGAGGAAAACATAGGCAAAACCCTCTCAGACATAAATCACAGCAGGATCCTCCATGACCCACCTCCCAGAATATTGGAAATAAAAGCAAAAATAAACAAATGGGACCTAATTAAAATTAAAAGCTTTTGCACAACAAAGGAAACTATAAGCAAGGTGAAAAGACAGCCTTCAGAATGGGAGAAAATAATAGCAAACGAAGCAACAGACAAACAGTTAATCTCAAAAATATACAAGCAACTCCTGCAGCTCAATTCCAGAAAAATAAACGACCCAATCAAAAAATGGGCCAAAGAACTAAACAGACATTTCTCCAAAGAAGACATACAGATGGCTAACAAACACATGAAAAGATGCTCAACATCACTCATTATTAGAGAAATGCAAATCAAAACCACAATGAGGTACCATTTCACACCAGTCAGAATGGCTGCCATCCAAAAGTCTACAAGCAATAAATGCTGGAGAGGGTGTGGAGAAAAGGGAACCCTCTTACACTGTTGGTGGGCATGCAAACTAGTACAGCCACTATGGAGAACAGTGTGGAGATTCCTTAAAAAACTGGGAATAGAACTGCCATATGACCCAGCAATCCCACTGCTGGGCATACACACCGAGGAAACCAGAATTGAAAGAGACGGGTGTACCCCAATGTTCATCGCAGCACTGTTAACAATAGCCAGGACATGGAAGCAGCCTAGATGCCCATCATCAGATGAATGGATAAGGAAGGTGTGGTACATATACACAATGGAATATTACTCAGCCATTAAAAAAAAAATACATTTGAATCGGTTCTATTGAGATGGGTGAAACTGGAGCCCATAATACAGAGTGAAGTAAGCCAGAAAGAAAAACACCAATACAGTATACTAATGCATATATATGGAATTTGAAAAATGGTAACGATAACCCTATATGAGAGACAGAATAAGAGACACAGATGCATAGAACAGTCTTATGGACTCTGAGGGAGAAGGTGAGGGTGGGACGTTCTGGGACAATAGCATTGAAACATGTTTATTATCATATGTGAAACAGAACACCATTCCATGTTCGATGCATGAGACAAATGCTCAGGGCTGGGGCAATGGGATGGCCCAGAGGGATGGGATGGGGAGGGATCTGGGAGGGGGGTCCAGGAAGGGGAACACATGTAAACCCATGGCAATGTATGGCAAAAACTATTACAATATTGTGAGGTAATTAGCCCCCAACTAAAATAAATAAATTTATTTGGAAAAAAAAAAAAACTGTCACAATGGAATTGACATAATTAAGAAGACTTTAGGCTGAAGACATGGAGTTCTCCCCAGAGCAGCAGGACTGAGGAAGGACCAGGTCTCTCTACCCATTGTTACTACCCTGTCCCAGCTGTCTCCCACCATCTAGAACCTACGACAGCTCCCCAATAGGCATCCTGCCTCCAGACCTGGTCCTCCATTCCATTCCATAGTCTGCAGCCAGCAGGCTGTTTCTAAAATGCCATTCTGGGGACTTCCTTGGTGGTTCAGCGGCTAAGACTCTGTGCTTCCCACACAGGTATCCAGGTTCAATCCCTGTTTGGGGAACTAGATCCCACATGCTGCAACTAAGAGTTCACATGATTCAACTAAATGTCCCGCATGCCGCAATGAGGACCACGTGCCACAATCAAGGCCTGGTGTAGCCAGATAAATAAATAAAATGAAAAAGTAAATAAATAACACCATTTATAATAATAGTGTTATTATATATAATAATAATATATATTAAATAAATATATATGAATAATATAATAAATAATATATAAATATATACTTATATATTATATATAATTATAATAATTATATAAATATATATTTATATATAAACTATATATAAATATGTAAATATATAATAAAATATACTTTATAAATATATATTTCTATATATAATATAATAAATATAAATAATATAATAATACATGAATAAATAAACACCATTCTGGTTTTATCAGCCCCAACTAGAGCCCATTATACGACTTCTCGTTTCTCTCATTTCTCAGAATAATGTCAGCTCTGAGTACAGCTGAAAATCTCAATTAATGATTATTTCTGCCTGCAACTCCCAGTTTCCATTCTCCACTACATTAAACATCTAGTTTGTTTAAACCAGTAAGCTCTCTGACTTCCTCTTCTGGGAACCCTCTTCCTCTTCTTTTTCTCACTAACTCCTTATTTTTCAGGACTCAATTTAGATATCCTAGTGGGCACTCCTATAGCACCCTAAACTTCTCTTATCATAAGCTATTGCATCTTTTAGGATGTTTAATTATCTGCCTGTCTTGCTGTAGAGTATTAGCTCACATCCAGTGTTTAATACTCACCACACCCTATTAAACATTTTCCTTGGCACATCTTGTGTGATTCCCATAACAATCCTGTGAAAAAAACACTTGATTACAAATAATTAAACTGAGGCCCATGTTAAGTCATTTGCTTAAGTCCTACAGCTGGAAATCTCCATAGGGCAAGATGGTGTCGGTCTTGTCTATCATTTGATCCCTAGCAATAAATGCGTACCCAGCCCTTTAACATAGCTAACACTTACATTGCACTTAGAATGTGCTGGGCATATCTCAACCTTCTGTCACTAAGATGGGGAAACTGAGATAAAAGTAACCTGCATATGATTACACAGTAAAGAAGTAGTCAGGTTGGGATTTAAACCTAAGCAACTGGCTTCAGAGCTGCAGTGCTCTTAACCGCTGGGCAGTTCTTCCTTGCTTAAGCAGAAATGCTTCAAGTTGCAGAAATGTTAAGGAAACAGATGAAGCAGTCAATAAAGCAAAGCAAATCAAGACCACTTTTACTAAGGCAATTTGTTAGTTGCCTTCAGACAGCCTCTCATGAAGTCTTCACAGAGCCCACGATAGGATAGATGCATAGTTCCCACACAGGAAAACATGCCTGGAAGCAAAAAAAATCATTTTCTATCTTCAAGTGTCTCAGCTTCACTGAGTAGTTATCAGTGATTTAAAAAAAAAAAAAAACTTCAACTAAAATTTCCTTTTTAGCACTGCAGTATGTACTCAAATGACATTTTCTAGAGAAAATAGAGAGGGAAATCCAGTGGGATTATGGTGAAAAATTAAAGTCAGCCAGCTATATTGGTAGAGGACTACTGTGACCTGGGAAAAAAATAATGGAAAAATACTTGCATTTCCTAAGAAGGCCAAAAAAGAAAACAAAAACCTTAGTTTGGCCTTGTCAAGTACAAATAGAACCTGGGTGGCAGAGAGAAAGAAGCAAAGGAATGCTTTTGTAGTTGTGTTTATCTCCCTTCCCCAAATGGAAAATTGTATTACTGTTTCTTCTGATTTTTCTGAATTGTTTTGATGGTTTCTACTGTAATGACTTGTTTTAGAAGATCATCTCAGTATTTTTTCCTTTTAATAAAACAGAAAAAAAAATTGAATAAATTATTATTTATTTTATTCAACTGAAAAATTGAATAAAATGGAAAACATTTTACTTTTTGGAGAATGAGGGGAGAATGATGACTTGGGGGGATGCCCCTCATCATCAGAAAGTGTGTCCTGGCAGCAGTTGGCAGCTCCAGAGCTGGAGACCCCCATAATTGTCACATAGGCAAGAACTTTATTTGACTTGGCTGCTGTCTTTTGTTAGAGACAGGAGAAAACAGTTATTGACCAGAAATAATGGCTTGCTGATGGGGAGGAGCTCAGGTTAGAGATAGGATTTGTTAATGGATTTAAGGAGGAGTAGATAGAAAAGGGAGAAACAACCATGACTCCTAGGTGTGTGGCTTTAGCTTCTGGGTGAGGTCAGTTTTTGACATAAGGAAGGTGGTGGGGAAGAAGAGATTTCGGGAAGAAAATTTTTAAATTCAATTTTGCACATGTTAAGTTTGAAATTTCTGAATGAGGGTCCTACCTGGTCTCCCTTGTTCTACTTATACTCCATTATGGTATCTGCTCACTGGGCAGCAGCAAGAGGAGCCTTTTAAACTGTAACTCAAAGCCATCCAACGACTCCACATCTAGCTACAAGTAAAAGCCAGTCATGACTTTGTCTTCTACACACATCCTTACTCATTCCCTTCCAGCTGCGCTGTTCTCCTTGCTATCCCTTGAACATACCAGGTACATTCCCACTTCAGGATCTTTTCAGTGTATCTTCCTTTTTTTGGGCATGCTCTTCCTACAGGTAAGTTAGTTATCTTCCTGACCTCACGTCCTCCAATCCTTAGTCTGAATTTTGGCGTCTTGGTAAGGTCTATACTGATCACCCTATTTAGAACCATGACTGTTCTTCCATACCCAGCATTCTACTTTCTCTTCTTACATAGCACTTTAATTTCATCACCCCTCATTTTTTGGGGGGGGCACCCTGCACAGCTTGTGGGATCTTAGTTTCCTAACCAGGGATTGAACCCAGGCCCTCAGCAGTGAGAGTGCAGAGTCCTAACCACAGTACCACCAGGTTATTTCCTATACTATGACTCCTTTATAAGGTCAGTTGTTAATCTTTTCCTCTCACTGGAATGTAAGCGGGATGAAGGACAGTAATTTGATACTAGTATAGCCCAAGAACCTAGAATATTCCATGGCACATACTAAGTACCCAATAATTATTGGTTGAATGATTAGAAATAATTATCTGTTGTCTAAGAAATGTCAAAAAGATGGTTGCATAGATAAGTATAGACCTAAGGAGAGGTGAGGTCTGGAAATATTCATTGTGATGAATTAGTTAAAACTATGAGAATGGATGAAGCTACCCAAGGTAAAGACATGACTAGGAAAGAGAGGTTCAAATATTAAGACCTGGGAAATGTCCACATTTTGACATCAGGCAGAGATGGAGAAACCAATAAAAAAAAAAAGATATTTAGAACCAGTAATGTAGGAGAAAAACTAGGAGATACTTGGGGTAGGGGTGGTATTGTGTGAAGGAGAGAGGGGTCAATAATCTCATCTCCTGCTGTGTAGTTGGGTAAGATAAGGCTAGAAAAGCCTCCATTATATTGGCAACAATGGAGATCTTTGCCAGCCTTGGTAAGAACTGTTTCTGGGAAGATCGAAGCTGAGATGGATTGCCTTAAATAAATGGACTGTACTTACACACGACTTCCCAGGTGGCACTAGTGGTAAAGAACCCACCTGCCAATGCAGGTATATGTAAGAGACAAGGGTTTGATCCCTGGCTTGGGAAGATCCCCAGGAGGAGGGCATGACAACTCCCTCCAGTCTTCTTGCCTAGAGAATCCCATGGACAGAGGAGCCTGGCAGGCTGCAGTCCATAGGGTCACACAGTGTCAGACATGACTAAAGCGACTTAGCATGTACTTCAATGTGTGTGTGTGTATGCTTAGTCACTCAGTCATGTCCAACTCTTTAGACTGTAGCCCACCAAGCCCCTCTAGAAGTCCATGGAATTTTCCAGGCAAGAATACTGGGGTGGGTTGCCATTTTCTTCTCCAGGGAGTGGGTTGTACTTAAATATAGCTCCACCAAATAAGAGCAAAGGATAACAAAAAATAATAACTCATGGGGTCAGAACTAATAGGAAAAGAGACAGCAGCAGATCAGCAATGTCAACAATTTTTGGAAGATGAGAAGCACCTGAAAAAGTAGAAGTTGACTTGACTTAGTAGACCAGGGGGATACATGCTTATGTGACGGGGGCAGTGGTAGAATTGGGGTGTTTTGATCATGAACAAGTCCATTTGCTATGTAGAACTCTTCAGACGTTTTGCACTTGGGTCCAGAAGGTACTACAGAAGGTAAAGTTAATCTGCCTGGATAGAAACAGGGATAGTGGTTGAAAACTTTTATAGAGTAATTGATCTCACTGATTCATTTCCTTATATGACCTGCCCAGAGGACTGTAACTCCATGTACCTCCAGCCTGCCCAAAGAGTTTTAATCTCTGGAGAAAATGGATTAGAGAGAGACTAGACTTTGGGACACAGAGAGAAGGATAGAACAAGACATGGAGTTATAAAGGTGGGAATTAAGTGAAAAATTTCATACTGAATTATAATTATTAGACTCCCTTCTCCTGCTGTGCTCCTAGAATTCTGTCCACAGATCGGAAAGTATGTTGGGGAACTTTCTAAATTACATACGAGAAAAGACTGACAGATACTGGTATCTCCAGAATCATCCAATAAAAAGGCACTGTCTTAGCCTGCTCAGGCTACCATAACGAAACATCATAGACATTTCTCACAGTTCTGTAGGCTGGGAAGCCCAAGATCACTGGAAGTTACAGTGTTCGGGAGCGCCCTCTTTCTGTCTTGCAGACAGCTGTGTTCTCACATGGTGGAGAGAGAGAATTCTCTCTTCCTCTTCTTATAAAGCCACCAATCATCTCATTTATTCATAATTACCTCCTAAAAACCCTATGTCCAAATACAGTCGTATTGGAGTTAGAGCTCCAACATATGCATTTAGTGGGGGGGGGGGGGTGTCACAATTCAGTTCATATCCCTGAACAGGAAATAATCATTGATAGTGTGCCTCTTTATACATTTGGGATCTGGTTTTAATGGCAGTTATCCCACTTCGATTAATGTAAGGGATTTCAACAGAGGAGAGGAGTGAAAAGAGAGCCATGCACTAGACTTTTCTAGAGGACAACCAACCTCTCCTGCTTAGAAGAGAAGACAGAGGCTTTCAGAGAGAGGGGACTAAATGAAAAATTAAACTGATTTATTCAAACATCTGGGGAAAATTATTGGTAAAGTTTCAGCAAGTCTATTGAAACATTTAGAGAAAAAATAAATGATAAACACAAGGGAAGCTAAGCAAAGGCAATTTCAACTCCAGGAAAAACAAAATGTTGTATGAAAAGGAAATATTCATGCATCTTGGGTTAAACAGGGAATCTTTACTGGACATAGTAATGTAAACAACAGCCGATTTAGCCAAAAATTATAAGTTTACATGGAGGGGATGAAGCAGGAAAGGGAAGTTGTGTGTGTGTGAGAGACAGAGACATGACATACTTTACCTTCTGTAACAGGAGGTGTTTAGAAAATATTTAAAGTATATTAAGAAATAGCATTACTATCCTATAAAAATATGTCAGTAATTACTAGTAAAAACAGCAAAGAAGTTGAAAGTGGGTTCCACTGGGAGTGGGGTGGGAGTGCCAGTTGAATATTTAAGACTTATTGGCATATATTGGATAAAACTGATACATGTAACTTTTCAAAATATATAGTATATATACTCCAATTAAAAAAAAAATATATATATATATATAGTCTTCCCCAGTGGGTCAGAAGGTAAAGAGTCTGCCTGCAATACTGGAGACCTGGGCTCCATCCCTGGGTCAGGAAGATCCCCTGGAGAAGGGAATGGCAACCCACTCCAGTATTCTTGCTCGGAAAATCCCATGGATGGAGGAGCCTGGTGGGCTCCAATCCATGGAGTTGCAAAAAGTTGGACACGACTGAGTGACTAATACACACACATACACACACATATATATACACACACATATACGTGCATATATATACATATATGTGACAAATGCCGTCAGTCAGTTCAGTCGCTCAGTTGTGTCCGACTCTTTGCGACCCCGTGGACTGCAGCATGCCAGGCTTCCTTGTCCATCACCAACTCCCGGAGCTTGCTCAAACTCATGTCCATCAAGTCAGTGATGCCATCCAACCATCTCACCCTCTGTCATCCCCTTCTCCTCCTGCCTTCAATCTTTCCCAGCATCAGGGTCTTTTCTAGTGAATCAATTCTTCGCATGAGGTGGCCAAAGTATTGGAGTTTCAGCTTCAGCATCAGTCCTTCCAATGAATATTCAGGACTGATTTCCTTTAGGATGGACTGGTTGGATCTCCTTGTGGTCCGAGCGACTCTCAAGAGTCTTCTCCAGCAACACAGTTCAAAAGCATCAATTCTTTGGTACTCAGATATCACTTTTATATGTGGAATCTAAAAAAATAAAACAAATTAATTAGTATAACAAAAAAAGATTCACAGATGTATAGAATAAACTAGTAGTTATCAGTGGACAGAGGAGGCGGGGAGTGGGACAAGACGGGTGTAGGGGGTTACAAGATACAAACTACTGTGTATAAAATAAACAAGTCACAAGGTTGTGTTATACAACAGAATATAGCCAATATTTTATAGTAACTATAAATTCAATATAACCTTTAAAAATTGTGAATTTCTATGTCGTACATCTGAAACATAATATCATGAATCAACTATACCTCAATTAAAAAATACATAAAATACATTGTACAAGAAGTTTAAAAGAAGAGATAAGAAGTATGGACAACTCTTTCAGGAAGCTTTGCTGGCAGAGGGGAGCAAAGCAAGGGGGTAGCAACTCATTCAAGGGTGAATATAAAAAATTTTTTTTGGCTGCACCACATACATAAGAACCAGCCAGGGATCAAACCAGTACCCCCTGCAGTGGAAGCTTGGAGTCCTAACCACTGGACCACCAGGAAAGTCCCTGAATCTAAACATGTTTCAAGTGAAAATACTTAGTTACCAAATCAAACAGTGCAGGCTTTATAATGAAAAGTGGAGTCTCTTGCCCCCCATCCCTTTTCCAACACATTGCTTTCCATTCACCTATAAACATTTAAACCATGGTTTCTCTCAACCCAGGAGCATAAACAAAGTTTCCTGCCCTGGGAGAGGAGGGCATAGACAGGATTTCTGCCAATGGAGAGCAGTGTCTCACCAGCCCGTGTGCAAGCCGAATGGCACATGCTCTGCTGGCATCTTATCACCACCCAGCCTGTAGGAAGACAGGAAAGCCCAGAAGAGAAGCTGGGAAGCATGCTATTAGAGCATTTTTGCAGCACTACTCTGCAGAATTCTGTGATCACTCAGACTCATGTTGCCCTCATTAGGACCTGTGCAAAGAGCAAGGAAACACCCCGTTCTGTTTGCAGCATATCTTAAAGCCTTGAGGTCTAAATTTGATTTGGGGCGATCAAGAGAGTGATTTCCTACCTCTGCTCCCCCGCTTGAGAAGAAAAGTTGAAATGCTTTCTGTCAGTATCTTTACCCAGACCCTGTACGAAAGTGAAAGTGTTAGTCACTCAGTCGTGTCCTACTCTCAGTGACCCCATGGACTGTAGCCCACGAGGCTCCTCTGCCCATGGGATTCTCCAGGCAAGAATACTGGAGTGGGTTGCCATTTCCTACTCCAGGGAGACCCTCTATACCATAATTCTAAAGAGGCACAGGATAGTTCTCATGGTCACACCTCTACTGAGGGTGCTGTAAGTAGGGATAAATTTTATTGCACTCAAGTGGCTATAATCATAACAATATAATGCAAACATACAGTGTTTACTTTCTGAACATTAATGAAACAACCAGATGAATACAGAAGAACAACCAGAACTATGAGGGATTTTAAAACAAACATAAAAAGGCCCTCGGGAAAATGGCCTGTAGATCATCAATCACCTAAGGATTTTTAAAGATTGTATTTTAAGTTATTTGGTATCCTATGTTTCTTCTTTTGCAGCATATTGAAGAGGATGACAGATTTGCCAGGTTTAATGTAATACTTGAGATAATCCATTATAAAAGTTACTGAACTCAAATATTAGAGGCAGGGCTAATGTACAGACGTATGCTACTGCCTTGGAGTGGGAATTCGTTTTGGAGGGAGATTGCAGTAACTAACTTGGAAAGAATCAGACGACCATTTCCAAATCGGTATTTCATGTTTTCCCCATCAGGGACCTAACTCCCTGATATTTTCCATGGTACTGTCTGTCTATTGAGATGTCGATAGAAGAGAAAAGGTACCAAACCTTTTAGGTGTGTCATGTGGCTAGGTCAACCTAGAGGAAACTCAGATGTCTTCAGGGACCAGATAGGTGAGTAAAATGCATGTGAAAGTGAGACCCAAGAGAACATGGATTAAATTAAAACCCATACTACACATACATGGGCTTCCTAGGTGCACTAGTGATAAAAAACCTGCCTGCTAATGTGGGAGACATTAGAGACACGGGTTTGATCCCTGGGTCGGGAAGATCCCCTGCAGGAGGGCACAGCAACCTACACCAATATTATTGCCTAGAGAATCTCATGGACAGAAGAGCCTGTAGGTTACAGTCCATAGGGTCACAAAGAGTTGGACACGACTGAAGTGACTGAGTGCACACACACACACACATAAACACCCACCAGCCATACTGTGATGGCCAAACAGGAGTCTGCTGCTCACATCCTTCCTGCTACTGCTAAGTCGCTTCAGTCGTGTCCGACTCTGTGCGACCCCATAGACGGCAGCCCACCAGGCTCCGCCGTCCCTGGGATTCTCCAGGCAAGAATACTGGAGTGGACTGCCATTTCCTTCTCCAGTGCATGAAAGGGAAAAGTGAAAGGGAAGTCGCTCAGTCGTGTCCGACTCTTAGCGACCCCAGGGACTGTAGCCTACCAGGCTCCTCCATCCATGGGATTTTCCAGGCAAGAGTACTGGAGTGGGGTGCCATTGCCTTCTCCGCACATCCTTCCTAGGGGCTACCAATCTATGATCTCTGCTTAGCTGTGGGAATAACACCCCTGACAAACTGAGACCAGAATGCCCTCTAGAGCCACAGGGGTTTCTAACACCCTCCTGGAGGAGAACTAATTTAGGCCTAAAGGAGTTAATCCAAAATGACTGCCTGAAGTCCCACTTCGCCTTTAAGCCATGCTCCAAGCCTAACTCCTCCATGAAATCACCCCCTTTCTCCCTCTGAGGCGGAGCCTTATCTTCTGCTAGCCCTGTTTTGTACCCCTGTTACAGCAGCTCCAGTGTTGTGTGTTGAAATGGCCTGGATTTGTGTCAGTTTCGGCTCCCAGAATTCATGGCCCAGCCTTACAATGTAAACCTATATCTCTCGCCGTAAAATTTAAAGGAAGGAATTTCTGAGTATTTGAATTGCTTATAGAAATTATTGTAAAATCCTAGAGCTGTATCTGGAGAAGGCAATGGCACCCCACTCCAGTACTCTTGCCTGGAAAATCCCATGGACGGAGGAGCCCGGTAGGCTGCAGTCCATGGGGTCGCTAAGGGTCGGACACGACTGAGCAACTTCACTTTCACTTTTCACTTTCATGCACTGGAGAAGGAAATGGCAACCCACTCCAGGGTTCTTGCCTGGAGAATCCCAGGGACGGGGGAGCCTGTTGGGCTGCCATCTATGGGGTTGCGCAGAGTCAGACACGACTGAAGTGACTTAGCAGTAGCAGCAGAGCTGTATACACACAAAAGAGTACCTGACACCTTACATATTCTCTCAGTGTTTCCTAAACTGGTGTTCCTCAGAACATTCGTCCCAGGAGACGCTCCCTGAAAAGTGCTCTGTGGTCAAATGCTGCTCTGTATTCTGATCGAGTCACATGGCACACTGGCATTGTAAAGGCTCTGAGAAGATCAGGAAAAATTAAAGAAAAGTTTACTTTTGTTCACCAAAGGTTCTCCTCACGTATTTAGCCATGGGATTCTTTTAATGGGACCATTTAAGGACTTGCTCCTTGGAATGTAACCTTTGCAGAGGCAGCCAGGACAGACTCTGGCCCCAAGCTGCCTACAAGCAACCCTCAGCATTCGTTGTCCTTGGGTAAGTTACTTGACCTGAGCAGATTACTTGACTTAAGCTGTCTCATTTGTAAAATGGGCATAATAGTAGGACATCCTCTCTTATAGGGTTGTTATGAAAGTTAAATGAGTTAATATACATATAAACTATGTGTGTGTGCATGCTAAATTGCTTCAATCATGTCTGACTCTGTGACTCCATGGACTGTAGCCCACCAGGCTCCTCTGTCCATGGGATTCTCTAGGCAAAAACACTGGAGTGGGTGCCATGCCCTCCTCCAGGGAATCTTCCAGACCCAGGGATCAAACCCCCATCTCTTAGGTCTCCTGTATTGGCAGACTGGTTCTTTACCACTAGTGGCACCTGTATCTCAGCCTAAATTTGGAGTTTGGGTTAGAAAATCAGACTTTTCTCCCTGCTTCAAATTCAGAAAAAAAATGAGCAACAAGAGGACACTGAAGTGTCGGCTTTGCTACCAATAAAGGCTGTTTAGAGGAAGGATGCTATTAGGTTTGTTAATATGTTTCACCACCTCCCTGCCTCACCCACTTCACCCCCATTTGATTCCAGCTTCTCCATCACAGGTGGAGATGGATGCAGGCTTTTTTTTGTAGGGTTAGGTTATTTACGGCAGAGTGGACAAAGTAAGTGTTTGTCTTGTTTATTAGTTTGTTAGGGCTGCTATAACAAAGTGCCACAAACTAGGCGGCTTAGAATGACAGAAATTTACTGTCTAACAGTTCTAGAGGCTAGAAATCTGCAATCAAGGTATCAAGGACCATGCTCCCTCTGAGACGTGTAGGGGAAGGCTCTTCCCTTGCGTGTTCCTGTTTCTCTAGCCCCGAGTGTTCCTGGGCTTGCGGCAGCATACCCCCATCTCCGCCTTCATCATCATACAGTATTCTCCCTGTCTATTCATGCGGCCTTCCCTCTGTGTGTGTCCCTCTCTATGTCTACATTTTCCCTTTTTATAAAGACTTCAGTCATGTTGGACTAGGGACCACACTCACGACCTCATTTTAACTTGATTACCTGTGTAAAAACCCTGTTTCCACATAAGGTCCCATTCTGGGGTACTGGAGGAGGGGTCAGGACTTCAACACAACCTTTTTAGGGGGACAGAATGCCACCTGTAACATCCTGAGACCAGACCCTCTGAAACAGAGGAAAAGAGACCAAAGATAAATTCTGATCCTTCTTCCCTGTGTCGCCAGAGACATCGTTTCTCCTTGCTTGGGGAAGAGCAAGAGGGGATCAAGGAAGTCCAGCGTGCTCCTATGTCTGGAACTGAGAAATCTCCCTCCCTCTCTATGGAAAATGAAGAAGGAGGGGAACCTCCCCATTCCCACCCACATCTCCAAACTGTAGTCCAAAGAGGACTTTGGGAGTAAAGAGGTCTTTGGAATTGCTTGTAATCCTGCCCTAAAATTTGTCCGTTGGAGTCCCTCCATCTCTCTTGGGGCTCAAAGGACATACCTGTGTGTACTGAGAACACTGGTTGCCTAGATGCAGGGGGACTTAAGGACTCCTTGGGGCTGCATCTGGGGCCAGTTTCAGCTGGCTATGCCCTTGGGAACAAAGTTCTTTCAAGCCTAATCTTTTTGGGAGGTTGAAGAGAAAATATTCTCAGTAGTCTTAGAAACAGCTATTAGCAGTTAGTACACAATATACATTTAGATTTTTAATAAAGATTTGAAGAAGGGGAATGAATATTCAATAATGAGGGAAGAAATGGAGATATACATGAGGCAAAGATAACATTTCAAATAGCAATGGGCAGTGTGGGAGGGAGGCTCAAGAGAGAGGAGATATATGTACACGTATGGCTGATCCATGTTGTACAGCAGAAATAAACACAACATGGTAAAGCAATTATCCTCTAATTAATTTTTTTTAATTAATTTAAAAAATAGCAATAGATAGAACAAGCTGTGTACGTGCTAGGTCATTTCAGTCGTGTTCAACTCTTTGCCAAACTATGGACTGTAGCCTGCCAGGCTCCTCTGTCCATGGAATTCTCCAGGCAAGAATACTGGAGTGGGTTGCCATTTCCTCCTTCAGGGGATCATGTTGGATTGCGGACCACATTCATGACCTCATTTTAACTTGATTACCTGTGTCTCCACCCAGGGATCGAACCCGTGTCTCTTATGTCTCATGTATTGGCAGGTGGGTTCTTTACCACTAGCGCCACCTGGGAAGCCCACAGAATGAGCTAGGCATCTTCGTTTGGGGAGAGGATCTACAGCTGTTAAGTGTTTACCATTTGCATGACCTGTACTATCTTGTTTAATCCTCATACCCTATGAGTCTCGCTGGTGAGTTGTGGGGCAGGGCAGTCTGTCGCCAGGTCTTGTCCTCTTAAGCGCTGAGCTACACAGCCTCCTTGGTCTGAAACTGAGGAGGCTGCTCTTCTCTGTGTCCTGAGAATGGTTTGTGTCATTTCTTCCACAGCCCTGAATCCATTTGGAGTTGTTCCCTTTCTTGATTGTGAGCCCCTCCAGGAGGAACTGGTCCACACTCATCTTCATTGTCTAATCTGTTGCCTGTCACCTTGTGGGTAAGTTTTTAGTTGAATCAATGAATAATTTTTTATTAAAGAACGCTTGAAGATTTTTCTGATCCACACAATTGCTATAATATTCATGAACTGTGATTGCTTCACACACAGAAAAAAAGACACTCAGGCTAATGATCTATATTAGAGCTAACCATCTCTATGCTAACCAGTCTCTTTCATTATTTAGAACTTTCCCCACAGTTTAAATTGAGAAAGGCTGATTTCTTCCTAGGTCTTTTCGTGGAAGTATCCAGGGCGTGGTGCTCAACGCATAGTGCGTTGGTGTCTTCAGGGAACCTGCTGAGTGGTCACTGACTCAGGCTCTTCCTAGACTAGGTAGGACAAGGGTGACTCTGGGCCACTGACACTAGAGACGTACTGACAAATCTGTTGCCCCATTGAAACCCCACATTCATTTACATAGTGAATTTCGGAACACAAGAAATTAGCTGGCCTTTATGTTACACTCTGCTTCCCATGAGATGCCTAATTTTTGGAACCCATGGAGCACAGGCTTGGTCTAGTAAATGCACAGAGGGACATGCACATATTAGAAGAATCTCAAATCAAAATCTAATGGCAACTGACCATGTGACCTGCTTTGGGAAATGGAAAGGGAGATAGTCCCAGCTGTTACCTGCTTATTAAACTAAGCATCCTGGACGTTGTGCTACTCTAGATGATTTTCTTACATAGAACAAATGGAAGAGCAAGTGGAAATAATACGTTCCTGAGAAAATGGCAGGTACTGGAAGCTGAGTGGAAGCCAAATGGAAGGAATGGTGGCAAAGACTATATCTCTTCTGTTTTCTAAACTCGAAGAGAGAGAAAAG
Organism: Giraffa tippelskirchi; assembly: GCF_054371585.1. NCBI lineage: Eukaryota > Metazoa > Chordata > Mammalia > Artiodactyla > Giraffidae > Giraffa > Giraffa tippelskirchi. The sequence goes on along the minus strand of NC_137275.1, from coordinate 92,294,457 downwards.
TGAATATTACTTCTTGGCTTGGTGGTCTCTGGGCAGCTTGGATCTTTAAATATTTGTTCAGTAGTTTCTATTTCTTCATTCATTCATTTATGCATTTATTAATTTGTTCAGGAAACATTCATTGTGTACTACTTTGTGCTAGGCACTAGGTAGGACACTGAGGATGTCGGGATGAGTGAGGCCTATTGCCTATCCTCCAGAGTTTAGGAGGAATTTAAACACGGACATGGAGTAGACTGAAGACACTTTGAAGGCAGAGATGGAGACTTATTCATCGTGGTAGCACCAATCCGTGGTATGGTGACTGCCATATAGGAGGCATTTAATAAATGTTCATTGAATGACTTAATGAAGGTATTGGTCATACATTAATAAAGCAATTTTCACATTGTAGTGCCAACAAAAGTCCATCTAGTCAGAGCTATGGTTTTTCCAGTGGTCATGTATGGATGTGAGAGTTGGACGGTGAAGAAAGCTTGAGTGCCGCAGAATTGATGCTTTTGAACTGTGGTGTTGGAGAAGACTCTTGAGAGCACCTTGGACTGCAAGAAGATCCAACCAGTCCATCCTAAAGGAGATCAGTCCTGGGTGTTCATTGGAAGGACTGATGTTGAAGCTGAAACTCCAATACTTTGGCTACCTCATGCGAAGAGTTGACTCATTGGAAAAGACCCTAATGCTGGGAAGGATTGGGGGCAGGAGGAGAAGGGGACGACAGAGGATGAGATGGTTGGATGGCATCACCGACTAGATGGACATGGGTTTGGGTAAACTCTGGGAGTTGGTGATGGACAGGGAGGCCTGGCGTTGCGATTCATGGGGTTGCAAAGAGTCAGACATGACTGAGTGACTGAACTGACTGAGTGTTAAACTACTAAATATAGTTGACTACTTCAAAAAATACTAAAAAGTGTCTTGCATGGCAATAACTTAAATGAAATTTTCTAATTGGAAAAATAGCCAACAAAATTTATCCATCTGTTAATATACTGAAACCTCCACGGTGCTCTAGTGCTGCTGAGTGCTACCTATGTTTTAAATGAGTTAGAAGTCCCAAGGTATAGGTTCTTCCTTAATACTAGTTAATATTTTTTTTCAGCTGTGGCTCAACCTGAGTGAAACAACTGACATAAAAAAGGCATCAATTGTCCTAGTCACTTTGGTGAAAAGAGCATGGCATTGGGTGACAGTTGCTGTGAGGACATTTGAAACAGCCCGTGTGTTTGTATTCTTATTGATTTCTGATAGCACTTTAAAAATAGAAGCCATGAATTATGTATAGCCAAGAACTATTAAGAACTTCAAGGGAACTACACTTAAAATAAATGGCCCAAGAACTGTAAAGTCAGCTGGCTTAGAGTAAGAATTTCTGACAATAATTCATTTCTAGCTGTTACTAGTCATGCTCATGGTCTTGGAGGATGCTAAGAGGGATCTCTGGTATGGCTACAGCCATGGGTCAGCTGCCAGCTGTGCATGGGGCACATATAACCTAAAACCTGCCTAGGGCTAGGGCTTGTTATTGCAAGTGGCTCCAGGGCCATGCTCATCTCCACAGATGACTGCCCACAGAAGGCCACCGAGTTCCTCTCATGAGACGGTCCTTGATACCTGAGCAGTGGTCTCATGGCATGGGCAGAAATTTCAGAAAAGCATGAGACAGGACTGCATGTGGTCAACATGCAGTGGCACTGCTAGTTTGAGCATGCTGCGGCCATAGCTTGTCCCTTAGCTGCATAAAGAGGACTTGAGTCAACAGCTACCCTACAACAAAGTAGTAGCACACACATTAAGTTCTCCTAGTTAGAGAACTCTGTAGACAAAGGATTGGCTTATACTATGTGGTCCCCTTGAAGTTCAGGCTTAACAATGTGTGACAATTTGATTTGAGGCATTTTGAAAGATAACATTCCTTGACACCACCTAACGACAGTGGAGTTATCATAACACATAAAAACAGGTACAGGAGTGCTTTAATGCCTTCTCACTGTGCAAGCAGAGGAAGATGTCCAGAAGAAGGTGGAGTAAGTACAGAGGGAAGCATACAGATAGCTTCTGCCTATCACGCACAGGGACTTTGTGGCCACCTGTACTTACTTAGCCTTCTCTTGCTAGAACCAGGCAGAGAATAAGCTAGTTGTTTTTCTGAAGAATGGCTGAGTGACCAGGGTTGGATAACAATCTTTGGGCGTGACCAAGCTCAGTGACAATTAGAAGGCACATTCTGGCCCTTTTTAAAAACTCATCAAAGGTCAGGGATGGAGAATCTGGAAAACGGTTGGCCAAATGTTCTGAGACCTTTCCTCTTGGCATGTAATGTAGAAGTATAGCTCATTTTTTCAACTAATATTTAGTCTTTGCTACATGCTAGTTACCAGAACTACACTGATAAATGAGAGATCCATTCTACTTTGATGGAATGTACTATTATCCAGCAAGGGGAAAATTTTCAAACCAAGCACCAGAGTAAATACATATTTTCAAACAGTGATATGTCTCACAAAAGAAGTATAGGACACTTTGTGAGGCATTGTTATAGGAGAACCTAATTTAGATTTGGGGCTAAGGAAGGCCCTACTTTGAGTAAATGACATTCAGCTGACAGCTGAAGCCTGGAGTTGGAGTTGGCAGAATGTGTGTGCCTGTGTACATGTGCCTTTGTGTGTGAAGAGTGTGAGTGCTGGGGACATTGGGAAGTGTCATGGGCTGAAGGAGCAGCAAAGGTCTCATGGGGGAAGCTTGACTCTTTGGGGAACTGAAAGCAAGCTGGGGTGGTTGTCATGGGATGTGTGAGTCAGAGATGGGTATGAGTTGAAGTGGGAGGTAGGCAGGATCCACACCATTCAGGGCTTTGTAGATCATGTGGAACATCTGTGATTTATCCTAAGGGTGGAATGTGTTTTTTGGTGACCTGCTGTAGGAAGATGTGATGGGGTGTACCCCAGCTGTTAACCTGAAGAATGATGCTTCTCAGCAGTGGTTCTTGAAAGTGAACTAGGATTGAAGTGTGACCTTGGGTGAAATGTCAGTGAGACAGGGTCACATTTTATAACACATTTTATAGATTATCAGTGATGGTGATAGAGCTTTATTGAGGTTGTGGGAAAGGAATGCAATCACGCAGGAAAATACTCCACGTTGACTTGACGTCCCCCAAAACTCAAACACCATGAGCACATGCGCAGACATCCAGGAAGGCAGAATCAGTGAACACCAGGGTCCCTTCTGAAGCTGAGTCTGCAAGCAGTTGTTCACTCCACATCCTGCCCTACTAGAACCTCTCCTTGTAAGTGCTCTCTCCTGCCCCTCAGTTCAGGAAATAGGAGAGGAGTTTAAATAACTCACTCTCAGGACTCTTCTCTTAAGCTTGAAAAAAAGTTATTCTTCTTGTATGTTTCTTAGGAAGGGGTAATAGAAAATACCAAGCTGCAAAATCTTTGACAGTGCGAAGAAATGCCTGTGGTGCTACCCACATTTGCAAAGCTTGGGCTGGGATTTTTTTTTTAATCAATATTTTTCTTATTGAAGTATAATTGATTTTACAATGTCATGTTCATTTCTGCTGGACAGCAAAGTGATTCAGTAATACATTATATCTGCATTCTTTTCTATGTTCTTTTCCACTACGGCTTATCATAGGATATTGAATAAAACTCTCTGTGCTCTAGAGTAGGACCTTGTTATTTATCCATTGGGATTTGATCCATTGCTTTTGATTAAGATTTTTAACAAGGAGCATGTACCTTATGAGATGATTATTTTAAGTCCCTAATTTAGCATGTTTTGCATTTCACTTGGGGAAGTGACTTTTCTTTTAAAACTGGTGAATGGGAAGCATATGCACAGTTACGTGTTGAAACCTACAACCCCAATGAACCAGGGAAAACATTATGGATTAGTAGAGGAAAGCGTTATCATTTCAAGTTATGTTCCTATGAGTTCAACCATCAAATATTAATAAAAGTTGTCACTTAAAAGCATTATTCATAGGCCACCAGATGGATTATATATAATCTATTGTCTACAGATGTATCAGGTTAGAAGAGTAATAAATTTTTGAATTTAAATAAATACAGATCTCAACCATGATTGCTTCAAAATGAATCTGAATGAATTGGAGAGGCAATGGACTAATTGTTTCAAAAGACAGAATGAAAACAAAAAGATGATAGGAATTCACAGTATATATGAATTCTGCCCAATAGAAGGCCAAGTCTCCACTCCTAAACCAGTAAATCTGAATTAATACTTATCCCATTATGTGCCTTAGTTCATAGAAAAATAGCTTTCCTTTCCTCTGTTTCACTTGCTTAATCTTGAGAAAAATAGAAGATACTAAAATCTTGACAGCTAGAAGTATGACCATGAAAAAAAATGATTCTAAAACCATTGTCAGATCCAATGGATCAACAAAACTGAATAGTATGAGGTTTGAACAAATATTTTTCAAGTCCTATTTGCCATAGAACTATGAAGCTGGCCTTCTAGAGAGCACAGCCTGGCCATTTTTATCCCCTAGCTAGTCTGTCCTGGACAGTGAGACTGGATACAGCCAGATGAACTAGACAGTCTAACCATAAAATGTGATAGAAATGAGATGAAAAGAGACTCAGTGTTCCATAAAAACTTCATCATTACTAATGCTGATTCTCTATTGCCCACTGATTCCCATTTTAAAAATCCAGATGATTCCATCCTAGAGCACAAGGGAAATGAGCACTACTCAGCTGTGAAAATGGCATGAAGGTGAGAGGGTAAAATTCTGATTGCCATTCAGAGCGCAAATGATTTCAAATGCTTTACTGTATTTTGGATTTCCCTGCTGGGTCAGTAGGTAAAGAATTCACCTGCAATGCAGGAGACCTAGGTTCAATAATTGTTTCAAAATAACTTTTCTTTACAGATACTTAGTTTTCAAGAAACTCAAGGACCCATTTAGGTAACATGCTAATATTTAAGGAATGATCCCTAAAAAGAGTTGTTCCAAAGATTTATTAAATAATATTTGAGAAGTGCTAATAAGGAAGGAAATGATTTGACCATGCTAATCACTGTTTTATTTAGAATTGTATAGACAGTTCTTCTAATTTTATAATATGTGTTAGTTTTTTTCTGGTGTTATACACTATGTGTGTGCTAACAGTCGTGTATGATTCTGTGTGACCCTATGGACTGTAGCATGCAAGGCTCCTCTATCTATGGGATTCTCCGGGCAAGGATACTGGAGTGGGTTGCTGTGCCCTCCTCCAGGTGATCTTCCTGACCCAAGGATTGAACCCACATCTCTTATGTCTCCTTTGTTGGCAGGCGAGTTCTTCACCACTAGCACCACCTAGGAAGCCCAAAGTACACTAGAGCATTATTAAAATAGAAAATGTTGGAAATTCCCTGGAGGTCCAGTAGTTAGGACTCAGCACTTTCACTGCAGGGGCCCAGGTTCAATCCTTGGTCGAGGAACTAAGATTCTGCAAGCCACGCATGGTATGGCCAAAAAAGAAAGAAAGAAAGAAAACGTTATGCAATTTCTCTATTCTAATATCTCACACTTTATAATCTCCCAACAACAAGTTGTGATGTTCCTAAAAATAAAAATAAATAAATGCTAGGAACACAAGCTACATAACTTCTTCAATAAACTGGGCATTCCTGATATAGCTGTAATAAAGAAAAGAACTGTCCTGTTTGCAGATGACATGATACTATACACAGAAAATCCCAAAGATGCTCCAGAAAGCTACTAGAGCTCATCAGTGAATTCAGTAAAGTTGCAGGATACAAAATTAATATACAGAAATCAATTGCATTTCTATATACTAATAACGAGCTATCAGAAAGAGAATTCAAGGAAACAATTCTATTTACCATTGCATCTAAAAGAATAGAATACCTAGAAATAAGCCTATGTAAAGAGGCAAAAGACTTTTATTCCAAAACTGTAAGATGCTTATGAAAGAAACTGAAGAAAAAATAAACAGATGGACAGATATATACTGTGTTTCTGAATTGGAGGAATCAATGTTGTCAAAATGACCATACCACCCAAGGCAATCTATAGATTTAATGCAATTCCTTTTAAAAATACCAATGGTATTTTTCACAGAACTAGAAAAATAATTTTAAAATATGTATGGAAACACAAAAGATGCTGAATAGCTGAAACAATCTTGAGAAAAAGGAAGAGAGCTAAAAGAATCAGGCACCCTGGATTCAGACTACACTACAAAATGACAGTAATCAAAACAATATGGTACTGGCACAAAAACAGACATATAGACCAACGGAACAGATTAGAGAGCCCAGAAATAAATCCACGCACTTATGGCTAGTTAATCTACAACAAAGGAGGTGAGAAATACACAATGGAAAAAGACAGTCTCTTCAATAAGCAGAGCTAAGAAAACTGACAGCTTCATGCGTAAGAATGAAATTAGAATATTCTCTAACACCATGTAAAAAAATAAACTCAAAATGGATTAAATACTTAATGCAAGACCAGAAACCATAAATCTCCTAGAAGAAAACATGGGCTTAACACAGACAGAAATCATTTGGCATAATCTATCTCCTCAAATAAAGGAAATAGAAGCAAAAATAAACAACTGAGACCTAAGTAAACTTAAAAACTTTTGTACAGCAAAGGAAATCATCAACAAAATGAAAAGACAATCTACTGAATAGGAGATAGTATTTGCAAATGATATGACCAATAAGGGGTTAATATACAAAATGTGTAAACAACTCATATAACTTAATACCAAAAAAAGAAACAATTTGATTAAAAAGTGGGCAGGAGACCCGAATGGATATTTTTCCAAAGAAAATATACAAATGGCTAACTATATTGCCAGTCACTAGGGAAATGTAAATCAAAACCACAATGAGATGTTGCCTCATAACTGTCAGAATCACTATCATCAAAAAGGCTACAACTAACAAATGTTGGTTAGGATGTAGAGAAAAGGGAGCCCTAGTACACTGTTGGTGGGGATATGAATTGGTGCAGCCACTGTAGAAAACAGTATAGAGGTTCCTCAAAAAACTAAAGATAAGGCGTTTCCTGGGGACCTAGTGTTTAGGATTCCGGCTTTCACTGCCGTGGCCCAGGTTCCATCCCTGGTCAGGGAACTGAGTTCCTGCAAGCCATGTGGCATGACCAAAAAAAACACAACAAACTAAAAAATAGAACTACCGTATGACCCAGGCTTCCCGGCAAGAGACACAGGAGATGTGGGTTCGATCCCTGGGTCAGGAAGATCCCCTAGAGAAGAAAATGACAACCCACTCCAGTATTCTTGCCTGAAAAATCCCATGGACTGAGGATCCTGGCGGGCTAAAGACTAATAAGTCTCAAAGAGTTGGACAAAACTGAATGACTAAGCATAGCACCATATGACCCACAATTCCACTCCTGGGTAAATGGCCAGGAAAAAATTACCCTCAGAAACACTAATTCAAGAAGATACATGCATCCCAAGTTTCATGGCAGCATTATTTACAAATAGCCAAGATATGGAAGCAACCTATGTTGTCATCAACAGATGAAATAGATAAAGAAGATGTGGTCTATATATATGTATACCATATATTAATACATACACACATAAAATGGAATACTAGTCACCCATTTAAAAAATGACATTTTTCCACTGTAGCAACATGGATAAACTTAGAGGGTATTATGCTAAGTGTAATGAGTCAGACAGAGAAAGACAAAAACTATATATCACTAATATGTGATATATAAAAAATACAATAAACTAGTGAATAGAGCCAAAAAGAAGCAGACTCACAGGAATAGAGACAAACTAGTGGTTGCCAGTGGGGAGAGGGAAAAGGGGGCAAAATAGGAGTAGGGGAGAAAGAGGTTAAAAACTATTAGGTACAAAATAAGCTACAAGGTGGTGGGGGTTGCAAAATGATATAATCTCTTTGAAAAACCATTTGTTAGTTTCAACAAAGGTTATGTTTCATGATACAGCAATTCCACCTTTTATCCTCCAAAAAAATGAATGCATATACCCTCTCATTTGTAAATTATATTCATGGCAGCTTTATTCATAATATCCAAAAGATAAAAGAATGCAAGTGCTTATCACACAAACAGATAAAGAAATCATGATAATTTATGTAATGGAATACTACCCATCAATTAAAACCAAAATAGTTCTAACACAAGAAAGAGAAATCTCACAGACACTCTATTGTGTGAAAGAAGCCAGGTACAAAAGAGGTCTAGTTTGTGATTGTATTTATATACAGTTTAAGAACAAGCAAAACTAAGAGATGTTTTTAGAAGTCAGAATAGTGATCAACGCATCAGGAAAAAGAGTCAAAAGTGCACAAGAGACTCTTATAGGAAATATTCTATCATTTTATCTCAGTGGTGGTTATTAAGATATATACATATGTAAAAATTCAAACTATAATGCTTACAATTAGTACATTTTATGCACTTTGCTATATGTATGTTATTACTGAGTAAAGTAAAGTTGACCAAATCTGTAATCAATCAATCAATCAGCTGTAAGGGCATATTGTACAATACAGGGAATGTAGCCGATATTTTATAATAGCTATAAATGGAGTATAGCCATTAAAATTGTGAATCACTGTTATTGTATACTGATAGCATATAATACTGTACTTCAATAAAAGAAAGTAAAAACAAGTAAATGCTGAGAGTACAAGGTGCATAACTTCTTCAGTAAACTGAGAGTTTCTAATACAGCTATTACCAAAAAAAAGAAACTTCAGATGAACCTATTTGCAGGGAAGAAATGGAGAGAATGCAGAGAAAAGACTTGTGGACCCAGTGGGGGAAGGAGAGGGTGGGATGAATAGAAAAAGTAGCATTGACATATATACACTATCATGTGTAACATAGGTAGCTGGTGGGAAGTTGCTATATAAGATAGGGAGTCCAGCCTGGCACTCTGTGATGACCTAGAGGAGTGAGGTGGGGGGAAGAGAGGGAGGCTCAACAGGGAGGGCCACGTATGTAATTATGGCCAATTCACATTGTTGTATGGCAGAAACCAGCACAACATTGTAAAGCAATCTTCCTTCAATTAAAAAATAAATGTAAAAAATTTTAATAAAAAAAAAAAAGAAAAGAAGCTTCTGAAATAGTAACTAAAATTAACTTTGCATATCCTATATATTTCACTTATGTTAATAAATAAGTCAGATGAAGTCCAAAATTCTGTTATTTATTTTAAATTTTATTTTGTTTTTTGGCAGCACTGCACAGTATGCAGGATCTTCCCTGACCAGGGATCAAACCTGTGCCCTCTACAGTGGATGCATGAAGTCTTAGCCATTGGACCACCAGAGAAGTTCTGTTAAATTATTTTAAAAGGAGAGAACATTTAGATCCTGAGCTCTTTGGGAGTCATAGCAATTTACATGTACCGTTGAGAGGCCCCATCTTCCTGCCTTGCTCCCACCAGCTGCCTTTATCTGAACACTCTTCACGTGACAGTGTGAAAAATGGAGAAAAAGGTGGTCATTTGAAATTGTTTCTTTGGATTCCTTGGCAGAGGAACAAACTCACTGCCGAAAATATCACAAATTCTTGCAATGAAGCAATAATAAAACTTTTTTATATAAACCGTGGTTATTTTCATGGAAACAGTGACAGACTATTTTCTTGGACTCCAAAATTGCTGCAGACTGTGACTGCAGCCATGAAACTAAAAGATGCTTGCTCCTTGGAAGAAAAGCTATGACAAACCTAGACAACGTATCAAAAAGCAGAGACATCGCTTTGCTGACAAAGGTACATATATTCAAAGCTATGGTTTTTCCAGTAGCCATGTATGGATCGGAGAAGGCAATGGCACCCCACTCCAGTACTCTTGCCTGGAAAATCCAATGGATGAAGGAGCCTGGTAGGCTACAGTCCATGGGGTCGCAAAGAGTCGGACACAACTGAGCAATTTCACTTTAACTTTTCACTTTCGTGCATTGGGGAAGGAAATGGCAACCCACTCCAGTGTTCTTGCCTGGAGAATCCCAGGGACAGAGGAGCCTGTTGGGCTGCCGTCTATGGGGTCGCACAGAGTCGGACACGACTGACGTGACTTAGCAGCAGCAGCAGCAGCAGTATGTATGGATGTGAGAGTTGGACTATAAAGAAGGCTGAGCACTGAAGAATTGATGCTTTTGTACTGTGGTGTTGGAGAAGATTCTTGAGAGTCCCTTGAATTACAAGGAGATCAAACAAGTCATTCCTAAAGGAAATCAACCCTGCATGTTTATTGAAAGGGCTGTTGCTGAAGCTGAAGCTCCAATACTTTGGCCACCTGATGTGAAGAGCCAACTCACTGGAAAAGACCCTGATGCTGGGAAAGACTGAAGGCAGGAGGAGAAGGGGGTAACAGAGGATGAGATGGTTGGATGGCATCATCGACTCAATGGACATGAGTTTTGAACAAATTTCAAGAGATAGTGAAGGACAGGGAAGCCTGACATGCTGCAGCTCTTGGGGTTGCAAAGAGCTGGACACTACTGAGTGACTGAACAACAAAATGGTTATTTTAAGGTACTTAATACATTTTATTTGCTGAAAGAAAAGCCTTATTAACAAATGCTTTTTGATATTATGTTGATATACTGATGCATAAGAATATAAGCTCTATCTGTTAACTGTGGGAGTTAACTTCAATTACCTTGCAAGATTTGAAAGGGTTTATTGCATTTTTAAAAATTTTAGATAAAGCACAAAAATGTTATTTTTATCCTACTGATTAATTCTAACACCTAAGGTTATGTTTCCTACAAAGATCTATGGTTGGACTTTGGATCATAGAATTTTCACACCCTGTGCTTCTACATCGTCCAGCTCTCTGCAGTTCATTTCATAGATTGCTAGAGTCTCTTAGAAGAAGGAAAATTAGTCAATTGTTTTGTTATCTCAGTAGTTCTAGTAACTGAGGTGATAGCAATAGAAGTAATAAACTTCTTTCATTGTGTTTTCACCCACACTTCTTTTTGCCCTTAGTTCTCAATATTATTTCTGCCCAACTTTTGTAAGTTGTACTAAGGAATAAAATAATAAAAGTCTCAAGATATGGTCCACGTGTCCTAGGCAGTTTACATCTAAAGAATTAGTAAGACTGTCTGAGACTTGGCAGAGCCTTTCAAGTGGGATTTGCCTCGGTTCTGCTTTAAAGAACAAAGCTGTGATCAATGGCATATAAAGTACTCCCAGTTTTCACACCATTGAACAGCTTGGTTTACCTTCAGTCTGTAATTTACTTCTGGAACTCTGAAGTGTTTTGAGTGTGTTGTCATTCTGGATAAAATGAGCTGTGTAAATAACAGGTAAGGTGGAGGGAGACTGCCAACTGTCTACTAGATCCTGTTCCACATTTGAAATTATAGACTTCCAGGTGAGGCCGTGGCTAACAGGCTAGGAGTGCCATTTCCAAACTTCCTTATAGCTAGTTACGGCCATGAATTTCAGGTCTGCCTAACAGAATGTAAACGGAAGTGATGTGTGCCATTTCCTGTTTCAGACTGTGCAACACGACATGTATATTCCTCTATGCTCTTTCCCATCTCCGGGAGTCAAACATGGACCATGCTTGGACCAGGTCTCAACCATGTAGGTAAGTAAAACACCTAAACTGTGGAGAAGAAACAAGAGTCATTCATTCTTGCAACTAATATTTACTGAAAGGTAGGCTCTAAATGCAGGCCGCATTCTAAATTCTGGGGATACATCAGTGAACCAGAGACCAAAGTCTTCACTCCCCTTGAGCTCAAATGGGCAATAAAGAATAAGTAAATATAATGCATAGTTTGTTAGAAATAAATATTAAGGAGAAAAATAAAATATAAAGCAAGGAAGGGAGATTTGAAATCCTGACTGGCTTATTAGGTGATCATAGGCAACCAAATGAGACAAAATAGTGGTATAGACAAGGCAATGGGAAAAGAAGCTGTTGCATTCTGAATGTTTTGAAGGCAGAGCCAAGGAGATTTGCCAGGGAACTGGAAACAAGGTGTGGGAGAGATCAAAAAAAGGAGTCAAGGTTAACACAAAGATTTTTTCCTTGAGGAGTTTGGCAAAATAGTGTTGTTGATTAAGACTGGGGAGATAGTAGGAGGGTTTGGAGGGAAATATTCAAAACTCAGTTTTGAATATTGAGTTGTGATGCCTATTAGATGCCAATGGATGTGTTAAGTGATCAGTAAAATGTGGGTCTGAAGATCACAAGAGAGATCCAGACTACCAATATTTGTTTGGAAGTCATCAATATAGCTGTTATTTACTTTATTTTTGGCTGTGCTGGGCGTTCATTGCCACACTGGCTTTTCTCTAGTTGCAACAAGCTGGGGTCTACTCTTCAGTTGCGGTGGGCAGGCTTCTCATTGCGGTGGCTTCTCTTGCTAGGAAGCACAGGCTCTAGGGCGCAGCGGCTCAGGATTTGCAGCTCCCAGGCTCTAGAGCACAGGCTCAATAGTTGTGGTGCAGGGGCTTAGTTGCTCCACAATGGGTGGGGTCTTTCCAGACCAGTGACAAACCTGTCTCCTGCATTGGCAGGCAAATTCTTTACCACTGAGCCACCAGGGAAGCCCTATTTCTTTTTCATGGATGTAAATATTTTTTGTTTTACTGTTGAATACAAGACTGGATGAGATCACCTAGGGAGTGAGTGATAACAGAAAACAGAAATAGCCCAGGGACTGAACTCTGTACCTTTAGAGGTATGGCTGATAAGGGAAAACTAGTCCTACCTCCAAAAACTGAGAAGGAGCAGCAAAACGATAGGAGGTATACAATGTCATTTAAACATATTCAAGGTTTGCCTGGGGCTTTCCCAGGTGGTGCTGTGGTAAAGAACCCACCTGCCAATGCAAGAGAGGTAAGAGATGTGGGTCCAATCCCTGGATTGGGAAAATTCCTTGAAGAAGGGCATGGCAACCCACTCTAGTATTCCTGCCTGGAGAATCCTGTGGACAGAGGAGCCTGGTGGGCTCCAGGCCATAGCATCGTACAGAGCTAAACACGACTAAAGTGACTTAGCATGCACGCATGCATGTAGATAGATAGATAAAGGCAATGGAATACTGCTCAGTCATAAAAAAGAATAAAATTGTTCCATTTGCAACAACATGGATGGACCTGGAGGGTGAGGTAAGTCAGACAGAGAAAGACAAATACTGTATGCTTTCACTTAGATTAGAATCTAAAAACCAAAGCAAACATGAATATAACAAAATAGAAACAGATTCGTTGATATGGAGAACAAACTAGTGGTTGTCATTGGGGAGAGGGATGAGAGGAGGGACAAGATAGGAGCAGGCAGTTAAGAAGTACAAACTACTATGTATAAAATAAATAAGCTAGATGGATATATTATATAGCACAGAAGATGTAGCCAATGTTTTATAATGACTAAGTAGAGTATAATGTATGAGAATAATGAATCACGAAGTTGAACACCTGAAACTAATATAATATTATAAATGAACTAAAAAATTTTTTTAAAGAACACAGTCACTTGGGAGGCAGTTATAAGCTCTGTGTGTGTGTGTGTGTGTGTGTGTGCGTGTGTGTGTTAGAGATTAAGGCATACTTCCTTAGATTCCATCTTGCATGCTATTCTTTCTCCAGAGATCTGGGTTAATGACATCAGTCTCTACACTCTGGCCTGAGGCATCATTTCTAGTGATTCGTTATGTTACTTCAGTGTGTTTTGAAGAAATCCTTGGTTTGTCTAGTCATCTGGGTTTTGCTTTTTCCCTTTTGTCAATTTTTTTTTATAAGGGATAGACAGGGCAGAAGGAATGATACCCAAGCGGGAGGTAGGAAGTTTAACTTCCTCTGCATTTATGTGTATTTCTGACCAGAGTGTATGTATGGGGGACAGAATGTCCAAGGAATCTGTAAAAGGGCAGATTTTTAATATATACAGAAGGAAGCATAGAGGGGTTACCTGAGCTTGGTACTTCAGATTACAGGTACTGATTTACAAGGCACGGCAAAAAGATGGAAAGGAAATACACCGAAAATTTTGCAACAGCTATGCTTCAGGTCTAAGCCCTTTTATCTTTTTTATTTTTCTATATTCTATAATTTTTGTACAGTGAACATTTATTATTAGAATGTGTTGGATTCCCAAACTGGGGGGGAAAAAAAACAACTAAAGAACTTTGATTTTAGTTCTACCACTTCCTAATTCTGTGACCTTGGGCAAATTTTTAAATATTGCTTAGCCTCAGTCCTCTTGTTCTTAAAATGTGAATAAATCAGTTAATTGAGTGGATTAAATGAGATAATATATAAAAATGCTTAGTATACATTAAGGACCTGGCATATAATAGGGTCCATTGAATTGTCTCATCATCATATTACTTTTATTACTAGGGTATATGCTGGCAGTAATGACTTATATATAGGAATAGTTGACTATTCCAAAGACATTAAATGATAAGAACTTTTTCAGATAGCGTGTAATTGAAGAACATTATAGTTCTCAGGAAACCAAGTACAAGGAGACTAAAAATTAATCCTACACCCTTTTTTACAGGGGGCCTTCAGATAGAGATTCATTTTAAATCTGAGATAAACTATGTATTTTAAGCAGTATCTTCTTACCATAGGTGATTATGTACTCTCCAGATTTTTCTCATGAGTCATAATAATTAGATATACTTTTAAAATCATATATGTTACTAGTGGTCATAATGCCAGCAGCAATAGTTATTATTTGGTTATTCAAAGAGAGTCCCAGGTCAAGCTCTCAGTTCTTGTGAAAATGCCTCTTTTTGGATCAAATCCCCAAACCCATCCAATTGGGAACTCTAATTCTTAAGATTTTAAATTTGTTTGTTGAAAACCTATGGATAATTTCACTTCACTTTGGAATACGTTTTTGCTTTCACAGTTGAATATGGACTGTTCTGATTCCTTAGAATTTACATATTAAGAGAAATAAAGCCATATTAAATTTCTGGCTAAGGACGTTTTCAACTTCCTTAATTTTAGTCATTCATCTTACCACCTTAGCTTTTCTGCTGGCTGTAAGCAGCTTCGTCCCTCTGACTATCACAAAACACTAGCCTGAAATGTTTTGGGTTTTTTTTCCCCTTGCTTTTCAGATTTTGTGACTTCCATCTCCATGTTTTGAAAAGTCTCTGGCTTATTCATTATTAAGTGATGGATATTGTTACTCTCAGGATTTTCATTAAAACTGTGTATAAATCTGAAAAAGAGTCTTGGGGTCATCTACTTGGAAATCCTGATTCTAGTGTTCATCTATATTCTAGAGCCATGAATCCTCATTTCTTATTAGTAAATATTTTGTTATTGCCATTTATGTTCTTATTTTTTAAATTATAGTTTACTTGCAAACCAAACCTGATGTATTTAAAGAGTTTGCTTCATGAAATATGTGTTGGTGCAAATTCTTTTTACAGGAAAAAAAAATGATGGAGGATTTTTTAAAATAATACTTTTTAAAGAATTTGAACTGCAGGTATGTCATGAAGTCCTTAATTTTCAAATACTTTTGTATCTTCAAAGCCTAACACAGAGCGTGGTCCTTTCAGGTCCTTGGTGAGGGTTTGTTGTTGTTCCATCACTCAGTCGTGTCCAACGCCTTGTGACCCAAGGACTGCAGCAAGTCAGGCTTCCCTGTCCTTCACTATCTCCTGAAGTTTGCTCAAACTCAAATCCATTGAATCAGTGATGCCATCCAACTATCTCATTCTCTGATGTCCCCTTCTCCTCCTGCCCTCAGTCTTTCCCAGCATCATGGTCTTTTCCAATGAGTCAGTTCTTCGTATCAGGTGGCCAAAGTATTGGAGCTTCAGCATCAGTCCCTTCAGTGAATATTCAGGGTTGATTTCCTTTAGGATTGACTAATTTGATTTCCTTGCTGTCCAAGGGACTCTTATTCATGCTAAAGTAACCATTTCCTTTGGTTAAAAATCTGCCTGTGTATTTTATTTGATAAAATGTGAATCTGTATTATCAGCCTTCCAGCATATTAAACCATCTTGGTGATTTTAAAAAAGCCAATGCTCAGGCCCGACAGCAGGCCAATTCAGTACCTAATTTTGTATTATTTAAAAGGTTTCCAGGTGATTCTAATGTGTGCTGGGGTTGAGAACCACTTACACAGGTCAGAGATTTTGGAAATTTATTTTAACCTTTACCTGATTGCAGGTTTTCATTTTGCAATCATTTATATTTAATAACTTAGGCTGCCTATGAGATTCAGTGTAGGCATTTGTCCAATCTTTTCTTTTTTAAGCCAAGAAAAAAATAGTTTCTCTACCTTCTCCTCCTTCACACTTTTATTCAGTACATTTAAAAATTCGATGTGAGAAAGTAAGAGATCTCGTAGCCTACAGAGTTTTGCTTACTTAGCTGTTGTTTTAGCCCCTAGGCTTATTTGGTAACCGGTATGGAAATTAGCTCTAGAAACGACAGCTGACAAGTACATGTGCATAGTTATTGGAGGCCTCTTTTACAAATGCTATTTGTCTGTCATTCAACAAATAGTGGCTTTGGGACTTGAAAAATTCAGTGAGAGAGTGGAGTTAAAATTTAAAAGTTATTTAAAGTTCAAGGAGATTTTCCCTTCAAAGGCAAGGCAAAGTTAAATTAAAGGGTTTAAAATCATAGTTCTGAGTGTAATGTTTTTAAAAAGACTTATTTTTGTAGCTTGTTTAGGGTATAGTTTTGCCTATGATTATAAACACTGCCTTCTAATCTCTTTTCTCCCATAAGCCTAGCCTGTTTTTATGACTCAAGGATAAGAAGCACCAGAATTACAGGGCTTTTTGATGTCCTTTTGTAGTAAAACATTGTATTCTTTCCATAGTAAATGAAACAGCCACCAAGATTATGTTTCCACTTGTAAGATAAGTAGATGGATAATTATAGTAGTTTTAAAAAGAACTATGCCACACAAGAATATGAACAAGAAAATGCTTATTTAGTGGATAAAAATATGCTATCAGTAGAGCACAAAATTTTGAGAAAATATTTGTTCTATAGAACGTAGCGTTACTGGAAAATCATGAAAAGTAGGTTTCTTCAAATTATAAATAAGTACCTTTGTACTAAATTTATCAGCTACAAAGTAAGAGAAAAATCGACTATTTTTTTAAGGAAAAATCTAGTCAGCCAAACTAGATCACTCAGACTACCCAGATTAGACTTAGTTAAATTAGCAGGAAAATTACCAGTTTTGAATTTATATTTACACTTTATTATATTATTGTCATTCTTTTTTAATTACCATGCATGATCATAATTTCACTATCTAGTAAATAATCAATTCCAAAATTTAATTTTTTTATCTTAAATAGAATAACAACCTTAGTATTTCTTGATAAGATTATAACACTTAAATTGAACTACCTAATGGTTTGGTCAATATCTACCCATGACAATATTATAAAGCAACTATTCTCCAATTAAAGATAAATTTAAATTAAAAGAAAATCTACCCATGGGTTTTGAGGTGAGTGTGAGTATTAGTTGCTCAATCATGTCTGACTGTTTGCAACCCAAGGACTATGGCCAGCCAGGCAAGAATACTGGAGTGGGTTGCCATGCCCTCCTCCAGGGGAGCTTCCTGACCCATGGATCGAACCTGGGTCTCCTGCATTGCAGGCAGATTCTTCATCATCTGAGCCACCAGGGAAGCCCATCTAAAAGCTAAACTTTGAATTAGCCTGTGTACATGAATTAGGCTTCATTCGGTGTTTTCCCTCATATCTTTCAATGTATTTGTATAAACTAAATGAACAAAATGCTTTAAAAATTTTGGAAATTTTTAAATATTATAGAAAGCACATCTGTAAAATGTATTATAAGTGCACATGTATGGTATTTTTTCCCACAGTCATGATCTCTATTTATCTAAAACTCATACCCTCCCCAATTCCACTACCATTCATTGGGTTTATGAATATCCTCCAAGTCAACCCAGACAGACCTAACTCATTTTTTTCAATGACCATATATTATATATAGGTCTACTAAAGCTTATTTAGCTATCACCCTATGGGCAAACATTTAGATCACTTTGAATTTTTACTATTAGATAATGCAGCAAAGAGCATATATATGCTTACACAGTTCTGTAATTCTCTCTCAAGGATAGAATCCAAGAGACAGATTTGCTAGGTCAGAGGATGTACATTTTAAATTTGACAAGTATTGTCCGTGCATAAGAGTCCCTATTTGTCCACAGTCTACTAAAAAAAATTGGAAGGAACTGTAAATGACTAATGACAGAGAAACAAATAATTATGGTACTACTATAGATGAATTATTATACAGGTATTTATAGGTGGATTATGGTATAAGTATTAAAACAAGTGTGAAGGAGGTCTTATAACATGAAAATGTTTATAATACGATACGAAGGTAAAAAGTATAATACTTTATATGTAAAATTATGTATTTATTGGGATTAGAAATAAAAGAGTTATATGAAAAAAGGAAAAACAGTTTCTTTGGGTGGTAAAACTATAGACAATGCCCCCCTCTTTTTATTTTGTTTTTTGTTACTGTTATGTTGTTTCTACAATAAATATAATAAAAACTATAGCCTTTAAATAATTAACAGGTACTGTCAATATAAAAATTAATTCTTATCAGATTTATTGTTATCTCAATCTAATCTTGATTTACTATTTGTCCCTTCAGATAGGCATTGAAAAATTTTGCGTGTGTTCTTGTTGTTGGGACTGGGTGCCTTAAAGAGATGGTCCTTTAATAGCAAATGCCACAATGCTAAAAAAAAAAAAATCACTGGTACATCACATTGTAGAAATTATTGATATGGTGCCAACCCAATAGATTCAGCACATTTGTCTTGAATTTAGACAAATGTTCATTTGTTTAAATTTTCCTTTTGTCTGAGAAGGTCATAAACAAAATTTTCAAATTTTTTCTTCAGTAAGTAGTATTTTCAAGTTGTAATGATAAAAAACCAAAGTCCAAGGATGATAAAATAGTAGAATTATGATGAAAAATATCTTTGCCAATCCTGAAGCAGGTTTTGAAGGATAAGAAGGCCTTGGCCAGGTACAGAGGAAATGGGCCCAGGTATTGAAGTAATGGCTTGACCCAAAAGATGAGAGCAGGCATGGCCCAGAGTGGACGGGGTTCTGAGACATCCATATAACTCGAACAGAATGTGCTTATTGTGATGAAATGGAAAATAAGGCTAGATAGGTAGAAATCTAGCCTCTAGGGGACAGGAGGACAGGCTTTGAAAGCCAGAAAACAATGAGTTTGGATTGAATACATTAAATTGAATTGATTGAAATAAGGAGAAACTTTAAGATCCTTAGCCAGGAAACAAGAAAAAGTGAACAACTGTTATTTTTACCAGGATCAGGAGGCATGTTCTTATCCAGTTCTGTGGAAGAGGCAAGAAGGAGTATGTGCAGTTTGAAAACAAAACAGTATTTGGTCTCATTGGTTTATTTTTTTATATTAACAAAACAAAACAGTATTTGGTCTCATTGGTTTATTTTTTTATATTAACCTATGAACTTTATTTTGGTCTCATTGTTTTAAATTGCTTTTAGCCACAAACTTTGCGTCATTTCAATCTCCAAATAATATTAAAAACAATACATGGTTTTTGTTTGCTTATCAAATGCAATCATGGATTAAACCTTGTTGAAAAGCACAGAATATAAGCTCATGTATAAGCTACTATTTGATAGTATAATTAAAATAATGGGCTAAAACAGATAGTTATAATTTTTAAAAACTCTCCCTGTGGCCAATCTCACTCCCTATTTCTAATCTTTCCCCTGTGTCTTGTGGTATTTATTTTTATACATGAGAATTACATGTTTATGCTGATATAATTTATTACATCTATTTATACATGGTCTATTGACTTTTCACATTGGTAAGTGAGGGTTTAGCTCTCTTATGTGATCAACTTACTTTTTTTCCCTCCAACCTCTGCATATAATCAGATCACAGATTTGGCTGAATTTTATTATGTGTTTACATTATTTTGACTGTCTACACATATTTCACTGCTGAAACTAGTAGTGTACCATGATTATGCTTCTTTTCATTTCCCCTGGAGTCAACAGTTGTATCAATTATTCATTTGGTTGTCTTCCAAATAATTTTTCTAAATATGGCCCAATACTTGTCAAATAATCTGAGTTCCATTTTTAATTTATTCCCAGAAACTTTTGTTCTCCCGCTCTAAGCTTGAATGGTTGCTTTCTAGCCATAGTTTATGATTTGTATGTTTGTTTGAGACTCTGCATGCCTGATGATGGCTTTGAATTTGCAGAATATTCTCAGAGGTCCCTCAGTTTCTACACAGAGAGACCCTCAAATCTTGTGCCTGGCTACAGGTGTTTGAGGATTTGGATGGGGAAACAGGGC
Source organism: Giraffa tippelskirchi (assembly GCF_054371585.1). NCBI lineage: Eukaryota > Metazoa > Chordata > Mammalia > Artiodactyla > Giraffidae > Giraffa > Giraffa tippelskirchi. The sequence continues at coordinate 92,274,059 of NC_137275.1, read as the reverse complement.
TGGTGAAAGGGTGATTGTGTGTTTCTCCCATAAATATACAAACTTCCACTTAGTCCACCTATTTTCAGCCCCTTGGCTCCCCTTGAGCTTTTCTGAACCTTTCTCTCCTTAAGCTCAGAACCTTTCTGATTCATGTTCTGAAGGAATCAATCTCATGTCTGAGGTTTTGGAAGAAGAAGTCATTAGGCTTTTTGGGGTCTAACTGCCTCGTGTGCAGACTTTCAAACGATTCTCTGAATTCCAGATTTGTGCCTCACAGTCTTTCTGTACAACCAAGTTTCCGAGTTTGGTTTTTTCTCCTTTTGGGAAGAAATTAGGTTCAATTTTCTCTACTCTCATAATTCATCAGCTTTCCATCCTACAAAACCTGTTGCTATCTCCTACCCCATGGTGTCTTCTCTCCTGTTTTTTTTCAGTCCTTTAGACCTATCATTTTAATAGGAATTCAGGAGAGAATGGAAGTGATACATCCATTCAATTTATCATATGGAATCAGAAATCCCCATTTATATTTTAAATCCTGTGATAGTAGTATATTATTTTCTCTTATTCATTATGAAACTTATTTTTCAAAGGTAGTTTCGTCAGAAATATGTCATGAATTGAGTCATCCTACTTTTTTTTTAAAGCTATTTATTTATTTTTGGCTGCACTGGGTCTGTGTTGCTGTGCAACGGCTCTCTCTAGCTGTGGCGAGCAGAGGCTACTCTCTGCTCAGGTCATGCAGGCTTCTCATTGCGGTATCTCCTCTTGTTGCAGCTGTGCCACGTGAACTTAGTTGCTCCTGAGGCACGTGGGATCTTCCTGGACCAGGAACATCATTCTCTCCAAGACCTTTTCATTTCACTGGCACTTCCTCATAATTAGTTTGTCATATTGACCCAAATACAACATTCCTAGGTTTGCAAGTATCATTCCTCCCCATATTCTTCAGTTCCTCTAAAACTGCATTTCTCAGGAAACTCACATTAATTGTTATAACTTCTCTATGTAATTGTATTTTTGGAGAATATAGTGACTGCATGATGCGAAACTGTCAAATTCAGAACAAGACAATGGTTGGGGCTACCTATTTTTATACACATAACTCCAAAATTTTATAATAAATTTCTTTTAAAATCCCTAACTTAATGCCACATATACCTGCCTTCATCTCTGAAATTGTCTATGCATTTAGCATAGGAAGTAATAAAGGAAAGAATAAATAATAGATGATAATGCGTTAATTAATATGCTGATATAAAATAAGGTGATAATAGTTGATATATAATATAAATAATTCATATTTAAGAAATAAACACTGAAGGAAGAAACCAAAAGCATTTCCCATACACCAACAGCTAGTATAGTGGTTCTTCAGCAGCATGTTTAGTACTTAGGGTGACAGATTGTTTCTATATACTATCTATATTGAAAAACAGTTGACATTTGAGATGCCAGACTACTGATATTATTTCTTTTCTTCGCTGAATAGACTATTAGTAATGCCCTGGTGGCTCAGCTGGTAAAGAATCACCTGCAATGAGGGAGACTTGGGTTCAATCCCTGGATTGGGAAGATGCCCTGGAGAAGGGAACGGCCACTCACTCCAGTATTCTGGCCTGGAGAACGGCATGGACTGTATAGTCCATGGGGTCGCAAAGAGTCAGACACGACTGAGCAACTTCCACTTTTACACTTTCAATGTATGCTGCTGCTGCTGCTGCTGCTAAATTGCTTCAGTCGTGTCCGACTCTGTGCGACCCCATGGACAGCAGCCCACCAGGCTCCTCTGTCCATGGGATTCTCTAGACAAGAATGCTGGAGTGGGCTGCCATTTCCTTCTCCCTTTCAATGTATAAGCATCATTAAATTTGCTCTAGTGTTCATACTTTTTGAGTTTAGCTTCATGCATGATAGGCCAAAATTACCTGTGTGTATATACTTAGAAAGCAAATAAAATGGAAAAATGAAAATTTCAATCAATCATGCACTAGCTAATACCAAATCCTCAATTATAACCCTTACAGCAGAGCTATCTTTGAATGAAGTGGGAGCTCAGTATATATTTGTTTCCTTTTTTGTTTTGTTGCAATTTGTTAAGGGCTGTCATATACAAAATGTAGGTAAACTATGAGGGCATTTGTCTAACTTAGTGTACATATATCATGTTAGAATGATTTTTTATTTGATACATAAAAGATAGGAATGGATATCCTTATTCTAGTCTGGAAAATCATTATTCTGCTAGGAATTTTTCACACAGTCTCCAGTTAATCTAGTAAATTATCAGCTCACTTTATCTCTTCTAGTTCTTCTAAATTGTGTCTTGTTTTCCAAAATTTTAGATAATAGAAGGCTTATAGCCCAGGCAGGATGCTATCTGCCTCACTCTCGGCAGCCTTTCTGCTTTATTGACCTTCCTCGACACCTTCCAGCACAAATACCTGTTTTTCTCCAAGTCTTACTTCCTGACCATGAAGTACAGCTTGGAAAAAATAGATAAAGCTCATTGGCTCTAAAACTACTTAATGATTTCCAACATTAGCTCAGTTTTACTCCCTAGATAACTTCTTTACCAACTGATCCCAAAGACTATTCCAAACTTCTATTACTTTTATCAAGCTTATCTCTGTAGGTGTATGCCCCTTATCTCTATCAGAGAAAAGAACAACAGCAGCTGCCACTTAATGAGTGCTTACTGCCGAGTGCTTTACAACACAACTACACAGTAGATCTTTTATTCCCTTTCTGTAGGTGAGGACAACCTCAGAGAGGAAAAGAAACACACTTGAGAGCACACAGCTCATCAGATTGCATATGATTCATGCCTTATTATCTTTTTCTTTGTTCTTCCTTTTATTACCTTTTAAAGTATAATATTTTACACGTAGTAAAGTACATAACGTATCAGTTCAGTTCAGTCGCTCAGTTGTGTCCGACTCTTTGCAACCCCATGGACTGCAGCACACCAGGCTTCCCTGTCCATCACCACCTCCCGGAGTTTGCCCAAACCCATGTCCATTGAGTCAGTGATGCCATCCAACCATCTCATCCTCTGTCATCCCCTTCCCCTCCTGCCCTCAATCTTTCCCAGCATCAGGATCTTTTCAAATGAGTCAGCTCTTCACATCAGGTGGCCAAAGTATACATATGTATACACACACATATATGTATATACATACATACATAATGTATACATAATTGTTAAAGCTAAATAATAAAATGAATGTCCAAGATCTCGTCATCTCGTTTAGGGACTAGCACATCATCAGTACCGTTGCATCTACCTATGTGTTCATCCCTTTCCCATCCTCAGGCCTCTCCCGCTACTCACGAAGGTTAACACTGTTTTCAGTTTTCTATTTATTTTTTCCTTGCTATTTTAAAACATTTTATTTCAAAATAATTTAAGACACAGAGAAGATTAAAGAATATTGCCAAAAATTTCTGTATACCCTTCACTAAATTCAACAATTATCATTTGCCACATTTGTTTTCCCATTTTGTGTCTCTGTGCACATGGTTATTGTTGTCATTTCTGAACCATCTGAGAATGAGTTGAAGATATTATACCTCTTTGCCTCTAAATACTTGGGTATATATTTTCTAAAACAAGGATATCCAGTTATCAAAATTGGAAAATTTGACACTGATGCACTGCTATGTGTAACCTATAGCCCATTTTCAACTTTCACCAGTTGTCTTAATAAATATCCTTTGTAGCCATCCTGGGCTACCCTGGTACTTCAGTGATAAAGAATCTGCCTGCCAGTGCAGGAGATGTTGGTTTGATTCCTGTGTTGGGAAGATCCCCTGGAGAAGGAAATGGCCACCCACTCCCGTATTCTTGCCTGGGGAATCCCATGGATGGAAAGAGCCTGGTGGTGGTTTAGTTGTTAAGTTGTGTTTGACTTTTGCGACCCCATGGACTGTAGCTTGCCATGGCTACAGGCCTGCCGTGGGATTCTCCAGGCAGGAATACTGGGGTGGATGGCCATTTCCATCTCCAGGGGATCTTCCCAACCCAGGAATCAAACCCAGGTCTCTTGCGCTGCAGGCAGATTCTTTACCGACTGAGCTACGATCAAATCCACTGGTAGGCTACAATCCTTGCAGTCACAAAAAAGTCGGACACGACTTAGTGACTAAACAACAACAAGCCATGCTACTGTTACCAAAAGAGGAGTCTGTGGGGTCTGACTGCTCGTCGCTCAAAAGTCAATAAACAGGCCAAGCTGGTGGAAAGGAAAATTTGCTTTATTTCAGATGCCAGCAACTGGGGAGGATGATGGCAGACATCTGTCCAAAGACTGCCTCTCCCCCACCGCCCCACTGGCAACCAGTGGGGCAAGAGATTTTATAGACAGAAGAGGCGGGAGGGCTACGTGCAGAAACAGCACAGTCAGCTCTGACAGTCATCTTCAGATTGGTCATCAGTGGTCTGACCAGCGTCATCTTGACTGTTTTAGGAACAGTTAATCTTCAGTTCCAGGGTCCATTTGTTCCCATTTCTTTGAGGCCGATTCTCAGAATTGTGGCAGCTTCTGTCGTGGGTACTGTCTGGTCATCAAATAGTTAACTTCTTCCACCTGGTGTTTTGGTATCTATGACAGCTCACAGGATATGGCTCAGAATATTATCTACAGTCCTTGGGAAAGAACTAAAGGTCCCTGACTATGCTTAATGACTACATGATTATTATTTCATCTCCTTTGACTGTTTTCCTTTTTTGCTGTGTTTCTCATTTCTCTGATTAAACTTATTCTTTGACTAGTTGTCCACAGACCAAAGGCACGCGGAGGCCATGGGGTACAGGGAGCAAGGACCATAGGGTTCTGCTCCGCTTCACTACTCCATCCCCCAGGCCCATCCCTCCACCATAGGATCTAGTCCAGGATCCCTCCAGTCCAGGATCACATATTGTACTTAACGGAATTCTCTCTTCAGTCTCACTTAGTTTAAAACAATTCCCCCGTCAGTCTTTGTGGTTTTTGACCCTGACATACTCAAACAGTTCAGGTCAATTATTTTGTAGACTGTCCATCAGTGTGGCTTTTCTTCATGATTTTCTTCACGGAATGTTTCTTCACAATTAGACTTAGGTAATGACTTTTTTGGCAGGAATATTATGAGTGAGATTGTGCCCTTTTCCACGTAACACTCAGGAAGCATATGGTGCCATTATTCTCTGTTTTTGGTAATGTCAACTTTGATTACTTGGTTATAGTGATACCTTCCAGGTTTACCGTCTCTAAAAGCACTATTTTCCCCTTTGTAATTAATAAGTAATTTGTAGAGATATACTTTGAGACTATGTAGCTATCTTATTCATCAAATTTAAACCCAATAGCTTTGGCATTCATTGACACTTTTGTCTGAATCAATTATTACTGTCAGTTCAGTTCAGTCGCTCAGTCACATCCGACTCTTTGCGACCCCATGGACTGCAGCACGCCAGGCCTCCCTATCTGTCACCAACTCCCGGAGTTCACCCAAACCCATGTCCATTGAGTCGGTGATGCCATCCAACCATCTCAGCCTCTGTCGTCCCCTTCTACTGCCTTCAATCTTTCCCAGCATCAGGGTCTTTTCTAATGAATCAGTTCTTCACATCAGGTGGCCAAAGTATTGGAGTTTCAGCTTCAGCATCAGTCCTTCCAATGAATATTCAGGGCTGATTTCCTTTAGGATCCACTGGTTGGATCTCCTTGCAGTCCAAGGGATTCTCAAGAGTCTTTTCCAACACCACAGTTCAAAAGCATAAGTTCTTTGGCACTCAGCTTTCTTTAAAGTCCAACTCTCACATTCATACATGACCACTGGAAAAACCATAGCCTTGACTAGACGGACCTTTGTTGGCAAAGTAATGTCTCTGCTTTTTAATACGTTGTCTAGGTTGGTCATAACTTTCCTTCCAAGGAGCAAGCATCTTTTAATTTCATGGCTGCAATTACCATCTGCAGTGATTTTGGAGCCCAAAGAAATGAAGTGTGTCACTGTTTCCACTGTTTCCCCATCTATTTCCCATGAAGTGATGGGACCAGATGCCATGATCTTAGTTTTCTGAATGTTGAGTTTTAAGCCAACATTTTCACTCTCCTCTTTCACTTTCATCAAGAGGCTCTTTAGTTCTTCTTCACTTTCTGCCATAAGGGTGGTGTCATCTGCATATCTGAGGTTATTGATATTTCTCCTGGCAATCTTAATTACAGCTTGTGCTTCATCCAGCCCAGCGTTTCTCATGATGTACACTGCATATAAGTTGAATAAGCAGGGTGACAATATACAGGCTTGACGTACTCCTTTTCCTATTTGGAACCAGTCTGTTATTCCATGTCCAGTTCTAACTGTTGCTTCCTGACCTGCATACAGGTTTCTCAAGAGGCAGGCCAGGTGGTCTGGTATTTCCATCTCTTTCAGAATTTTCCACAGTTTGTTCCACACAGTCAAAGGCTTTAGCATAGTCAATAAAGCAGAAGTAGATGTTTTTCTGAAACTCTCTTGCTGTTTTGATGATCCAACAGATGGCAAGTTGATCTCTGGTTCCTCTGCCTTTTCTGTAATAGCTGCTAAATGGTCATTTGCTATCTCTTCATTCCTTCTACACAGGATTCCTCTAAAAGGGAGAATTTTTCCTTCTTCCCTATTTATTTATATCAAAAGGAAGTCATCTATTTATTTACTCTCAGTTCTCAGTTCATCACTGATCAACACTGTCACCTTTGTTATGTGTCAGGGTTCCACATATTCTTGGGTCTTTTGGGGCTCTCCCTTTTGTTCAATTACCTTTTTTTCTTCTCTGTATTGAAACATTATCTCAATTACTGTGGTTTCATCATTAGTTTCAGTTGTTTCAGTGTCTGTTTGACCAAGTTTCTCCTTCAATAAAAACTGAAAAGTACCTTGAGTTTTCTTCTTTTTCCATATCAATATCAGAATCAGCTGTCATGTTTCACAAAACCTCTGTTGATATTTTGATTCAGTTCAGTTCAGTTCAGTCATTCAGTTGTGTCCAACTCTTTGCAACCCCATGAACCTCAGAACACCAGGCCTCCCTGTCCATCACCAACTTCTGGAGTCCACCCAAACCCATGTCCGTTGAGTTGGTGATGCCATCCCACCATCTCATTTTGATTAAGATTATATTAATTCTGCACATCAATTGGGGGAGAATCCCTTTAAAAAATTCAGCCTTTGTTTCCATGAATATATTTCTCCATTTACTTAGATCTTCTGAGTGTCTTTTAATAATGCTTTATATATATATATTTTTCTGTATAGACCTTGTACATCTTTTATTAAATTTAATTTAGATGTCTATTTTTGAGCTATTTAAATACAATCTCTTTCTAAATTATGTTTTCTTTTTTTTTTTTAATAAATTTATTTATTTTAGTTGGGGGCTAATTACTTTACAATATTGTAATAGTTTTTGCCATACATTGACATGAATCAGCCATGAGTTTACATGTGTTCCCCTTCCTGGACCCCTCACCCACCTCCCTCCCCATCCCATCCCTCTGGGTCATCCCATTGCCCCGGCCCTGAGCCCTTGTCTCATGCATCGAACATGGAATGGTGTTCTGTTTCACATATGATAATATACATGTTTCAATGCTATTCTCCCAGAACGTCCCACCCTCACCTTCTCCCTCAGAGTCCATAAAATTGTTCTATGCATCTGTGTCTCTTATTCTGTCTCGCATATAGGGTTATCGTTACCATCTTTCAAATTCCATATATATGCATTAGTATACTGTATTGTTGTTTTTCTTTCTGGCTTACTTCACTCTGTATAATGGGCTCCAGTTTCATCCATCTCAGTAGAACCGATTCAAATGTATTTTTTTTTTTAATGGCTGAGTAATATTCCATTGTGTATATGTACCACAGCTTCCTTATCCATTTGTCTGCTGATGGACATCTAGGTTGCTTCCATGTCCTGGCTATTGTAAACAGTGCTGCGATGAACATTGGGGTACACGCGTCTCTTTCAATTCTGGTTTCTTCGGTGTGTATGCCCAGCAGTGGGATTGCTGGGTCATATGGCAGTTCAATATATGTGTATATTGTTACAGAAGCGTTTTCTGAATACTGGTTAAATTTTATAGAAATGCAATTGAATCTTACATATTGATCTTATGGTAAATTCTTATTACTTTTAATAAGCCATCTTTTTGATTTTTTACATAGATTATCATATCCTTTGTGAAATAATGTAGTCCTAGGTCTTCCTTTCTGGTCTTTTTGTCTTTGATTTCCTTTGTGTCATTCAGTGTGAGATTAATAAAATGGGTAGGAGACCCTGCCCAGTCCTGGGCTGTTATTTTGCTATCCGAAATCCATCCTGGTCCCCACTACAGTTTGGCACCATCTAGTGGTGACTGTCCACTCCAGTTTGTAGTGATGGGAAGGATTCAGGGTCTGCAGCTGACTTGAGGGCAGCACCAGTGATTCCAGGAAATTGCTGGCTGGATGGCAAAAGTTTTGTTGGCCCAGTTTGGGAATATTGAGTTGTGAGATCACTGAGCTAGCAGGACTCAAACTCCACCTCCCTTCTAAGTTTTGTGCTATTTTCCTGCCACCTCCCTCTACCCCCTGTCATTTTCCATTCCCCAACCCCAGAATAAGAACTTTACTCTCCTTCTTTTGTACCATCTGCAGGATTTGGTGGTGGAGAGGAACAAATCATCCATTCTATCATCTCAGAATTCATCATATCCTGTGTGTATTTTCACAGGATTTTACTGTATTTATTTGTATATTTCGCTTCTCCTTCCATTATAGTAAACTTCAAAAGGATTCTTATGTCTCAATCACAGTCATATTTTCGTGAATAGAAAAGTTCCTGGCGTGCAGGTACCTGAGAACATTTATTAAATAAAATGAGCAAATGACACAGAAATCTTCCATTACATGATACATTTGTTAATTTCTTCCTATAATTTTTGGATGAAGCACAAGCTGGAATAAAGATTGCTGGGAGAAATATCAATAATCTCAGATATGCAGATGCTGCTGCTGCTGCTAAGTCGCTTCAGTTGTGTCCGACTCTGTGCGACCCCATAGACGGCAGCTCACCAGGCTCCACCATCCCTGGGATTCTCCAGGCAAGAATACTGGAGTGGGTTGCCATGTTCTTCTCCAGTGCATGAATGGGAAAGTTGAAAGTGAAGTCACTCAGTCGTGTCCGACTCTTAGCGACCCCATGGACTGTAGCCTACCAGGCTCCTCCGTCCGTGGGATTTTCCAGGCAAGAGTACTGGAATGGGGTGCCATTGCCTTCTCCTGATATGCAGATGACACCACCCTTATGGCAGAAAGTGAAGAGGAACTAAAGATCCTCTTGATGAAGGTAAAAGAGGAGAGTGAAAAAACTGGCTTAAAACTCAACATTCAGAAAACTAAGATCATGGCATCTGGTCCCATCATTTCATGGCAAATAGATGGGGAAACAGTGGAAACAGTGACACACTTTATTTCTTTGGGCTCCAAAATCACTGCAGATGGTAATTGCAGCCATGAAATTAAAAGATGCTTGCTCCTTGGAAGAAAAGTTATGACAAACCTAGACAGTGTATTAAAAAGCAGAGCCAGTACTTGGCTGAGAAAGGTCTGTATAGTCAAAACTATGATTTTTCCAGTAGGCATGTATGGATGTGAGAGCTGGACAATAAAAAAGGCTGAGCGCTGAAGAATTGATGCCTTCAAACTATGGTACTGGAGAAGACTCTTGAGAGTCCCTTGGACTGCAAGGAGATCAAACCAGTCAATCCTAAAGAAAATCAAACCTGAATATTCATTGGAAGGACTGATGCTGAAACTCCAATACTTTGGCCACCTGATGTGAAGAGCAGACTCATTGGAAAAGACCCTGATGGTAGGAAAGATTGAAGGCAGGAGGAGAAGGAGATGACAGAGGATGAGATAGTTGGATGGCATCACCGATTCAATGGACATGAGTTTGAACGAACTCTGGAAAATCGTGAAGGACAGGGAAGGCTGGTGTGCTGCAGTCCATGGGGCCACAAAGAGTCAGACACAACTGAGTGACTGAACAACAACAACAGTTACTTAGAAAATATGAGGGTTTTTGATCAGATGCATACAAAATTAAAATCGCTGCAGCTTCTTGATGAACTCAGTCTTCCTTAATGATGTTTTTTGTTTTTTGGTTTTGGTTTTTATATTTTTGGTCATGAAACCTATTTCAAGGCAGTGTGCTCAGTGGTCCTGCCAGTCTTTCTCTTGCTTCAACGGTGTTTGATGCAACAGACCCGGGATGTCCCTTGCTCCAGCCTCTGACCACCCTCCAGCTCCTCTTCCAAGCACAACTTTAGAACCAGCCACTCGGCCATCCTCGACCTCTAGGACCAGCCAACACCAATTTCTGAGCTTAGGTACTTATTACTGATTAACCATGAACTCCAAGATTCCTCAGAATTATTCCACCAAGGTCGAGGCTGCCTTCAACTGCCTGGTCCCCTTGCATCAGCCAGCCTCTTACACCTACCCCACTGGGCTTCTATTTCTACCACAACAGCATGACTCTGGAGGGCATGGGCCACTGTTTCAGGGAATTGGCCAAGTAGAATTAGGGTGTTGAGCGTCTCTTGAAAAACCAGGGCAGCAGCTGCACCTTCTTCTAGGATGTGCAGAAGCCATTACAAATTGAGTGGGGTAAAACCCAGGACGCTGTGGAAGCTGCATTCTCATGGAGAAGAAACTGAACCAAGCCCTCTTAGGATCGGCCCATGCAGACCCCTACCTCTGTGACTTCCTGGAGAGCCACTTTCTAGATGAGGAGGTGAAACTCATGGAGAAGATGACTAACTTTCAACTGCAGACTGGACCCCAGGCTGGGCTAGCTGAATGTCTCTCCCTAAGGCTCACCATCCAGCATGACTAGTCGGAAGGAGCCTTGGAAGCCCAGCAGCCTTTGAGGAGCCCTTCTGGTGTCAGGGCTTCCACCTGAAGCCTCTCTCTGCAGGCACTAGACCTCTTTTTCACCACCCTGGAGCCCTCTTCCAAGCCTTGGACCAACTGGAAACAGTGAAGCTTTTTGCAGCAACAAAACAAAACAACCCTCCCCGCCCTACCCCCCCAAAATCCCCAAAATCCCTCCTATTTCAGTGCTAACATGCCATCAAGCTTTCTTCTGGTTATAGTCTACCTCATATGTCTTTCTTTTTTTTTTGATGATTGTAGTTCTAAAAAGTCCTTTTGCTTCTTTTTCAGATCAGGTTATTCCTATTAGTCTTATTTCACCTGCTCATCTTTAATTCTATTATAATTTTTTAAATTCTATTGTTTATTTCTGTAAATATTCTATACCCAATCTCCATTCTCAAGTCAAGTTGTAACAGTTATACTAATCACATTTAAATAGTGCTAACATAGCTGTTAAATAATTAGGTAAGCCCATATGTGCCAGATACTCTCTTTAAAAATTTTAATAAAGTATTTTAACCTAGTATACCCAAAGTATTTTTTCAACCAAGTACTCTTTTAAGAACTTTACTTTCATTAGCTCATTTACATCTCATTTTACTGATAAACCCCATTTTATGGACTAGGAAACTGCAGCAGAGAGAGAGGTCAAAAAATTTAGCCAAGGTCACATAGGTAGATAGATTTTTTAGCTGGGATTTGAATGCAAGTTGTTAACTATATTCACTATGTGCTGTGCTGTGCTTAGTAGCTCAGTCGTGTCCAACTCTGCCAGCCCATGGACTGAAGCCTCCCAGGCTCCTCTGTCCATGAGGATTCTCCAGGCAAGAATACTGGAGTGGGTTGCCATGCCCTCCTTCATGGGATCTTCCCAACCCAGGGATCGAGGGGAAAAAAACCTTAGACATTGTTTTTGGCAAAATAAAACGTTATTTTTGCTTTTATTTTTTTTAATGCTAGTGATTTTCAACTTTCTCATACAATAATTGGCTTTCTGTATATCTTCTTTAGTTCATTTTTCATATTCTTTGTCTATTTTTATCTTGGAGTCATAAACAATCTTTTGTATTAAAAACCCCTTGTCTTAACTACAATAAAATGTATTTTTATTTAATAAATTTTTCATTTTACCAGAGATAATTTCTCAGTTAACATTTTAATTTCCTAAGGAAATTTAGAAGAGTTATATAATTCCCTTTTCAAAGAAAACATCTCTTCTCTCCTTCATCCTCACTATCAGCTATTATTCTACAGTTCTTGAGCTCAAATTTCCAAAGGAAAACATGAAGAAAGTAAAAATATATATATATACATTCTTCTTTTATGGGTATTATATAAAATATAATTTCTGAATTTCTATAAAATTAAATTAAAATATATTAGATATATCAAAGAACTAAATCTATTTAATATGCCATAAGCATAATACAGTACAATGAATAAATAGACAATTTATATTTGTGCTATTTTAAGGAAAAAAACAAAATTTTCAAAAAGGTAAAGATTAGTGATCATGAAAGATATAAAAAGGAATACTCTGTTTTCAAGAATGAGCCACTACAGAGATCCTTTATGGAGAGATCCGAAGTCTTATTTGATTTTTAAAACAAACAGGCAAACAAATTAAAGAATCATGCAGTCCCATTTTGAGGCTCTCAACATTTGCCATGGTCAGAAACTGTCCTGGGAAAACAGCACAATGTAGGAATGTTGCCATCTAGTGTTCACTTTTAGAATTGGCCCCACAAAATTACTGTAACCTAAACATATTATTTCAAAATGTAGTGACTCTTTGAAATTGGAGCCAGAGATCAAGAGAGTTTTCTGAGGTAACTGAGAAGTTTTTAAAATTAAGGAGAGAAATGAGGAGGTTAATAAAGATGTGTATACAAACATGTAAAGACTGCAATGAATCAGGATAGACAATGGAGAGAGAAAATGGCAAATGCATAAGACCCTTTAGAGAGAATAAAGAATGTGAGAAGGCGAAGGGTCAAATCTTTGAAGCAGTAGAAAAGTAGCAATCTTTGAAATGTATTGGATGGGAAATTTAAAGAATAAAATGTATTGTATGTTACATCTTTTGAAGGATTTTTGTTTTAGATAATGAAAAGTTACCGTCTGTTGTGGACTTAGTGAGTACCAGCTATTATAAATGCTTTGCATATAATATATATTTGACTTCTATAATTACTCTGTTACCCCCATTTTAAACATGAGGAAATTGAGGTACAGAAAGTTTACAGAGTTTGGTAAGTGGCAAAACCTCGTTATTGATTTGTCTAAACCAACAAGCTGTTTCCAACGTCCACGCTCTTAACCCACATACTATGCACTTCCTTCTAAAATAAGTATAGAATTTGAGCTGGGGTCACCATGTAATGTTAGAAGGTTTAGTCAACTATCCAAAGAATTCTGACCAAATTTTATTATTTTTATTATCTGGATGTGGTGTTTGAACTGATAAACTCATCTAACAATTGCTCAGCTTTCCCTTTTACATCTGTATCATGTTCTTTTTAAAAAATATTTATTTGTTTATTTGGCTGCATCAGATCTTAGTTGCAGCACTTGAGATCTTTCACTGCCGTGGGCCGGTTCTCTAGCTGCGCGAGTGGGCTTATTTACCCCGTGGCATGTGGGATCTTAGTTCCCCATCCAGGGATTGAACCTGAGTCCCCTGCATCACAAGGCAGATTCTTGACCACTGGACCACCAGGGAAGTCCCCTGTGCTATCTTCTTGCTAAAGTTTAGTACATACATGTCTTAGGTATAAAAATATTATAGTGCTCTGTTTTCTTTTGTAGAGTGTGTATATCAACTTCAGCAGTGGTAGATTTCTTCTCTCAACGGTTGGTCCTCTTTCCTGTCACCAGCACAACTATAGTCACCACTATAGCTTGAGTTGCGTCACCCCCACCCCGTTTCCCATTCATATGTTGAAGTCCTCACTCCCAGTACCTCAGAATGAGGCTGTATTTAGACATAAGGTCTTCCAAGAGGTAATTAAGTTAATAGAAGGTCATTGGATTGGGCCCTAATCCAACAAGAAGAGGAAATTTGGGTGTGAACACTTCCTGGGGAGACCTGTGAAGACACAGGGAAAAGACAGCCATCTAAAAGTCTAGGGGAGAAGCCTCAGAAGAAACCATCCCTGGTAACAGTTTGATCTCAAACTTCCAGCTTCCAGAAATATGAGAAGATAAATTTCTGCTGTTTAAGCCACCTAGTCTAGGGTACTTAGTTATGGCAGCCCTAGCAAATGGAAAGGAGTGCGTGCATTGTTCAGGCTCTTGGTTTATAAAGCAAACAAACCACTTTCGCTAGGTTAAGAGGAAGAAAAAAGACAGTTCCTAAGGAATATTAGATAGCTCAGAGAATCTTTGGAGGACTAGAGAGCCAGGTTGAGAGGCCACACAGTCAGAAACAATGTCCAAACCACATCACCACATTGTGCCAGTAAAGGCTTCAATGAAACTAGACTTAACAGGGCATACCACTCACTGTGGACTTGAGATGCCAGGACTTCCATCTTCTTACCATGGGAGATGACATCTCAGCAGCTACCTTTGCCCCCCAAAATGGATTTCCTGCATCTCTGCCTTGCCACATAGCTCATGTATGGTTTGATGTCTCATGTGGTTGTGTGTGCTTGGGAGAGCCTAGGTTCCATGCATGCAGCCAAGTTGTGAGTGAGCCAAGGGAGTGAGTTTTCTGACTTCTGCCACATGGAGGTGGATCAAAAGGCAGGAAACTGTCTAGACATGGAGAGTGTTAGTGGAAAACCAGAAAAAGCACGTAAAGGCAGTCAACTGTAAAATCTCAGTAATATGATTCTTGGACCAGTGGCTCTGCTAGTACATTTCTCTGAGACCTAGTTGTCATTTCCATAGTCTTTACACTTTTCTTGAATTTATTTTTACTTTCATTAGATAAAAACTCTCCCTTGTCTAGAATTCACATGACTATCAAGCACAAACAGCTGGATCCCTCACCCCAGCTTGTTGCCTACTTTTGTAAGACAGAAAGAAATTAAGACAGTTAATATGAAAATGCTTTTTTGCAAATATCCATTCCTCTTTATGCTGGTAAAAGAATCCCCAATTTTCCTCAGTGAATCATCCCTTCTCCCTGTCTTTCTCTATGATTTCTGTGAGAATAACATTTCCTGGTCTGCCACTCCTGCCCAAGTTCTGGAAGACTGAGACTCAATTTGGCCAATCAGAACATGCACATACCATCCCTCCTCCCCAGCTCTGTGATTAGCTCTAGAATAAGCAGCAACATTGTCCAGGACAGACCAATGAGACTCAATCTAAGAATATTTCCTAGAATAATACACTTGCCTTTTCTGGCTCTTCTCTTTCTGCTGTGGTTGCTAGGCTAGGACATAAGCCTGGAGCCGCTGCTGACTAAACTGATACTCCTTGATAAGATCTTTCCTGTGAGTAAAATTGACACAGTCCAAAGCAGAGCAAGAGATAAATAAACAGAGTCCTAATATCCTGTGAGCACCTAGAACCAGCTGTGCTTGAAGTTTGCATTGCTTCTGGACTTTTCAGTTCCTTATGCCAGTGAGGTCACTTTCTGCTTAAATACATTTGAGTTTCTTCAGTTACTTATAGGCAAGACTCTTGACTCATTTTATTAGGTAAATAAAATAGTTCATTACTACAAATTTTTCTCTAATAATTCTGATTAACAAACATTTATGATATCTCTCAATTTGATGTCCAAATAAAAAAACACTTGGGCTTGTTTTTATATAGGTGTGTACATACCACATATGCATATGCACAAGCAAACACACACTGGGTAAGGAAAAATGGAGTAACTATATCAAAGCTTTTATTCTTCTTGGTTTCTTTCCCTTTAGATAAGATGACCTTTTCATGATTTGATGAGAGAGAACATACTTGCATATATTTTTCTGTATTTTTTGCTTTATCTAGATTTACTCTTGAATGCAGCAGAAAAATATTTTGCTGTTTCTTGCATCCCAGTGTTTGGAGGTCAGCATATGGGTTAGTTGCATTAATTTTGTTTCTTTTTAACCTATGTGTCTCCACAGGTTTGACCTTTCCATTTTTGTCCTACATCTGACTATTACAGGTTAAATGCCGGGATGTACACACACGTTTAATAGACGAGTAACGTAAATTCAGGCAGACTTGCAACTCTCTGTCTTCTGTAAGAATTTATAAGCACTATCAAATAACAATAGTATCTCACTTTGTTTCATCTTTTAGCTTTCAGTGCCTAGTTTTACCTGTCCTTCTTCTAATCATAAATCAGTTTCCACTGCACTTAAGAGCAGCTGTTGTATTGACGGAAACAGATCATTATCACTAATTTAAATCTAATGTACTTTGGGGGAAATATTTTGTTAAAGGTACTGTACTGCACCTAGATATATTAAGAATCTATTTCTTGAGTTGTTTTTCTGCATAAGTTACAAAATGAGACATAAATGAATACCCTGGAGAAACTATAGACATATGTACCATCTTGGTCTGTTCACTTGGTTTTAATAAAATGCCTCAGACTGAGTGGCTGATAAACAGACATTTCTCTCTCATGGTTCTGGAGGCTAGTAAGTCCAAGATTAAGGCACCAGCGGGATAAAGTTCAGGGGCTTCCCAGGTGGTGCAGTGGTAAAGAATTTGACTGTTAATAAAGAAGATGCAGGAGACACAGTTCAATTGTTCAATCGCTGGGTCAAGAAGATCCCCTGGAGAAGGAAATGGCAAACCACTTCAGTATTCTTGCATGGAAAATTCCATGGACAGAGGAGCCTGACAATCTATGGGGTTGCAGGAGTCGGACATAACTGAGTGACTAACACACACACACACATACACACACAACACAGCATCTGGTCTTCTGACTATCTTATGTGAAATGAATCTATGTGTTTCTCAGAACACCACCTTACAAAGACTCAGATCAGTGTGACCTACCTAGTATTCTGGACATCAGGGGAGAAAAGGATTAGGGATGAGGGAAGGCTGGGCAGAAGGAAAGGAGGAGGAAAGAAAGAGAACTGTGTTTAACTGTGGTTAGCACTTTATATTCTTAGGGCAAATCCTGAGCATCCCCAAGCTTGTAAATAACAGGATAATGTTCTATCTCTGAAATTGGGACCTTGTTTTATGTTATGAATTTATAATTTCCTAATTGCTATTGATATTTGTTGCAGCCTAAAATAAGCACACACACTTTTAAATTAGATTTGCCTATTAAAAACTAATGGATGTCTCAGGTTCAATCCAATTTTCTTGGTTCCTTATAATATGAAAGTATTTTAATTTTGTTTTCTGTAAGAAATATGCACAATTAAACTGGCTTCTCTGTGATTAAATATTTTATAACTTCCTTTATGTATTTGACATGATTTTTACTGATAAAGTGGTTATTTTCAAAAGTGCATGCGTGCTCAGTCACTTCGGTCATGTCTAATTCTTTGCGACTCCATGTACTGTAGCCCACTAGGCTCCTCTGTCCATGGGATTTTCCAGGCAAGAATACTGGAGTAGGTTGCCAAGCCCTCCTCTTGGGGGATCTTCCTGACTCAGGGATGGAACCTGCATCTCTTATGCCTCCCGCATTGGCTGGTGGGTTCTTTTACCACTAGCGCCACCTGGGAAGCCCCTTCAAAAGGAAGTGAAGGCAAATGGTTGTAGTAAATGTAGGGTAAGGGAGTTAGAGAAGGCGAGGTTCAGAAAAAGAATGAGACCGGCACTCTACAGGAACAGACCACCTTTAATGAGGCGAGAAGGGGCAGCAGTCAGATTAGAGAGGGGCTGCACTAACCCAAGGAAAGAGTAAGTATATATAGGCATGTATGTGGAAAGCTACTGTCTTAAGGGGGCCTGTTCTCCAAGGTTGTTCAGAGTAGTTATCTCTTAAACAGCTGGGGCAAGGAATTCTGGAGATTGGCCAGAGGCTGGACTGGCTGGGAGCCGGGGGTAATCAACCTTAATCAACTCCATTTTTTTTTTTCTTTGAGTGAGAGAGTTCTTTGTTTCGCATAGAATGGTGGGGAGGACCGGGAGGGGAGTTTTAACTCCAGGCTATTTTGAGCCATGTAACTTTCCTTCAGTAAACAGTGGGATTATTTAAATATTTATAAATAAATAATGTATTTCCTCTAAAATAGGTCATTTCTGAAGCAGACACATGTGTTTACAAATACAGTTTAGGCACAATATGTTAAGATTATGCAATACTTTTTCCAAAACATTTAATATATTTTTTTGTTTACCTATAGTTTTTTAAATATTACTTCAAAACTTATTGGCATAAAACAACCACCGTTTTGTTATGCCTGAAGGCAATGGCACCCCACTCCGGTACTCTTGCCTGGAAAATTCCATGGACGGAGGAGCCTGGTAGGCTACAGTCCTTTGGGTCGCTAAGAGTCGGACACGACAGAGTGACTTCACTTTCACTTTTCCCTTTCATGCACTGGAGAAGGAAATGGCAACCCACTCCAGTACTCTTGCCTGGAGAATCCCAGGGATGGCGGAGCCTGGTGGGCTGCTGTCTATGGGGTCGCACAGAGTTGGACACAACTGAAGTGACTTAGCAGCAGCAGCACATTCCTGAGGAGGAAATGGCAACTCACTCTGGTACTCTTGCCTGAAGAATCCTATGGACAGAGAAGCCTGATGGGCAAAAGTCCATGGGGTTGCAAAGAGTCAGACATGACTGAGCACGCACAATTTGTGGATTAGGATTTGTCTATGGCTTATTGATTTCACTACTAGTACTGGACTGAAATATCCAGGATGCCTGCTTCACTCACGTTAGTCACTTGGACTCGGATAGATTGGATTGATTGGCTGGAATGGCTCTCGTAGGGTCAGATACTTGATGCTTTGGCTCCCCCTGCTGGCTGGGTTCCTTGGTCTTCTCCATGCGCATCTCTGTGTAATTCTTCGGGCAAGGCGGCCAGACTTCTTTAAGTTACCAGGTGTAAGCCTGAACTGATACACAGTCACTTCGGCCACATTCTGTTAGCCAAAGTAAATCACAGGGTCAGCCTGGATTCAGTGTGCGAGACTACACAGGGAGTGAATACTAGGATGAAAGAATCAGAGGGGAGTGGAGGTACCCTGCGGAGTTTAGCTACATCAGTCCATGAGTCCTTAGACAATATCATTTCCTGGATCTTCAAGGGCAAAACTGAATATTTCTCTGGATGCATCCTTTGTGTTATCTGCAGCTTAAGAAACGCTTTTCAGGTGACAGTGCAAATGATAGCCCTTCTCTTGGGTTTATAATGGAATCCTAAAAGCAGTAAGGATTTTGAAATATACAAAACATTGATTTTGTTTAACCTGGCATTTCCCAAGCATTTAAGTGTATAGAACCGTGCCTGGTACTTAGTAATCACTTATAAATATTTGTTGAATGAGATTTACTCTGGGACATCCCCCCCTTTTTTTTTCAAAACGTGCATAAACCTTACTAAGAACTGGTGTTTCCAAAGGAAGAAACTTTGTGAAAAACAGGCTCTTATGTGAGAAAGGATCATGTGATTCTGAGTTTCTTCCTGACCTATAACTCCCCATCTAGCTGCTTCCTAATGAATTAATTGTGGTACTTTAGTCTGTACGCCCCCATCTCCTGGTTGCAGGTGAGTAGACTCGCATGGGCATCTGACCCAAAGGCAGTTATCTACAGGCTGGCCCGCAAGAGCACTGTGCTGCAGCCTAGCACAAGAGCTTTTACCAAAAGGAGTCTAAATTGGGTTGTGATAGGCAGACCAAGTTAGATCCTGTCCCTTGGATAGTTTGAATGTGGGAAAATCAGTCGTTAGTTGTTAGGGGTAGGAGCAGTAGAAGCAGAAGCAGAGAACAAATGAGTTTCCATTACAGGGAGCCCTAGGATGCTGTTTCTTCATTACCCTGGTTGTGTGGCTGCTGAAAACATTTCCTATTTCCCTTTCTCCACCCATATTTAAAATTAAACCCCATTAACTGAGGTAGCCCAAGTGTGTCTCTATGTCTTACTATCTGAAAGAGCCTAGTACATGATGTCAGGAAGTGAGGCCTTATACTATCTTATTCAAAATAAGAAAACAGTCTATTCAATCTTCTTCTCAGGAAAGAAATGCCACTATAACATGTCCCTCCAGAAGGATGACTCCTACTAGTGGTGCCAACAATAAGTAGAATGGTAGGGGAGGCTGGCAAATGAAATGCTCAGGAAATTTTTTCAACTGTTGTAGGGAACTCTTTGATTAATACCTACAGAAGAAACCAGATGTGACTGAGAATTTTTCTATTAAGAGTCTCAGAAATACATGCTGAAAAGTTAGTTCAGGACATGTTATTTTCCCCCACTGACTACCAGAAAAGAATGAGGAAATTAATTACGGAAGGAAGGTGACAGGTGGAAGGAGAAAGCACATGGACCCCAGCGAATGTGGGGCTGTTGTGCCAAATTTAGTTGGCTACTAAAGCAGAGCTGTTCTAGGGAACAGTAGAAAGCCCAGAGAAAGGTTCTGATGGCCTCTCGTCTAAGGTAGAGTCAGAATATAACCACCAGCTCCAGTATTTATTAGGAGGCGGGGGGAGTGGGGAACAGCACCCAGAAAATTCAGTGTAAGCCCACAAAAATGCCAAGCCAACAACGTCAGTGAGAAGAGATAGAATATTGACATTTGAACACCAAATCAATCAGTGGGCAGGGCCGCAATCCACATGGGGGAGACGAAATTAAGCCAGAACCCAGGCATAAGCAGAATTTGCCTGTTCCTGTCTGAACAGGCTCAGTGGATGGTGAGCATTTGGGATTTTTAAAGAGATTTACTTATTTATGTATTTGGCTGTGCTGGATCTTTGTTGCTGTGCACAGGCTTTTTCTAGATTGCAGCAAGAGGGGGCTATTCTCTAGCTGTGGTGTGTTAGCTTCTCATTTCAGTGGCTTCTCTTATTGCAAAGGCTCTTCTTGGATCAAAGGCTCAGTAACTGTGGCGCATGGGTTTAGATGCTCTGGAGCATGTGGGATTTTCCTGGAGTAGGGATCGAACCCATGTTCTCTGCACTGGCAGGTGGATTCTTAACCACTGGACCATCAAGGAAGCCCCACATTTGGAATTTAGCACAAGAAAGAAGCACGTTTGCTCTATGGTGTCAGTTCATTTTATTAAACCAGTTTTATATTTACAGAAAAATTAAGCAGATGGTACAGAGGGTTCACAAATACCTGCACATTCAGTTTTCCCTATCGTTAGCACTTACCTTACAGGGTACGGTGTTACAGCTAATGAACAAATACTGACATTTTATTATTAACTGTAGTGCACAGTTTATTCAGATTTCCTTGGTTTTTGCCTAATTTCTTTCTATGCTCCAGGGTCCCATCCAGAATACCACACTGCACTTAGCTGTCATGTGTCCTTCGGCCCTTCTTGGCTGTGACAGTGTCTCAGACTTTCCTTCTTTTTTTTTGTTTTAATTGGTGTGTAATTGCTTTACAGTGTTGTGTTAGTTGCTGCTGTACAACAACATGGACCAGTTATAAGTATACATATATCTCCTCCCTCCTGAGCCTCCCTTGCCCCCATCTCACCTGTCTAGGTCACCACAGAACTTCGAGCTGAGCTCCCTATGGTATACAGCAGCTTCCCACTAGCAATCTGTTGTACACATGGTAGTGAATATGTCAGTGCTACTCCCTCAATTCATCCTTCCCTCCCCTTCTCAATCCCTCCCCTGTGTCCATGTGTTTGTTCTCTGTATCTGCATCTCTATTCCTGCCCTGCAAATAGGTTCATTTGTATCAGTCTTCTAGGTTCGATATATATGCATTAATATATATTTCTTTTCCTCTTTCTGACTTACTTTGCTCTGTATAACAGACTCTACATTCATCCACATAATGACAAATGATCCAATTTCATTCTTTTTTATGGCTGAGTAATATTCCATTGTCTATATGAACCATATCTTTTGTATCCATTCATCTGTTAATGGACAT
This sequence comes from Giraffa tippelskirchi, assembly GCF_054371585.1. NCBI lineage: Eukaryota > Metazoa > Chordata > Mammalia > Artiodactyla > Giraffidae > Giraffa > Giraffa tippelskirchi. Next base: position 92,252,137 of record NC_137275.1, on the reverse strand, counting down.
CTAGGCTGTTTCCATGTCCTGGTTATTGTAAATAGTGCTGCAATGAACATTGGGGTACATGTGTCTTTTTGAACCAGGTTTTCTCAGGGTATATGCCCTGTAGTGGGATTTCTGGGTCATGTGGTAGTTTTTAGTTTTTTACCTCCATATTTTTCTCCATACTGGCTGCATCAATTTACATTCCTATCAACAGTACAAAAGGGTTCTCTCTGCTCCACACCCTCTCCAACATTTATTGTTTGTAGATTTTTTGATGATGGCCATTCTGACTGGTGTGAGTTGATACCTCATTGTAGCTTTGGTTTTCACTTCTGTAATAGTGATTGATGTTAAGCATATTTTTATGTGTTTGTTGGCCATCAGACTTTCCTTGTTTTTGATTATCTTGACAGTTTTAGGTTATCCCTCTATTGGAATTTGTCTGATGTATTTCTCATGATTCAACTGGAGCCATGGGTTTTGCAGGAAGATCACAGAGGTGAAGTGTCATTTGCATCACATCACATCACATTAAGACTACCAACCATCAACATGGCTTATCACAGTTGATGTCGATCTTGATTACCTGACTGAGGTAGCATTTGTCAAGCTTACTAGCTGTAAAGTTGTTTTTTTTTTTCCTGTTTCCATAATGTACATCTGGAAGGAGGTATGCATAGCCCACATTTAAGGAGTGAAGATTTATGTTTTCTGATCTTGAGACTTCAGTATCTACATAAATTATTTGGAATTCTTCTTCATGGGAGATATCTCTTCTCTCATTTATTTATTTATTCAACCATTTATTTATCAATATGGACTCACAGATATTTATTTTATACTTCTGATAATCCAATACTACTTTTCTTTGTTGCTCAAATTTTTCCATCTTTGGCCATGGGAACTCTTTCACTTGGCTCTTGTGCTCTTTTGACAGAATGACATGAATGTGGTATTTTGTTGTGTTTGTTTTGGTTTGTCTTTTGTACTCCCTCACTTTCTGTCACTATGAGATGTTCCAGGCTCATCTTGTATATTTCTTTGCTAGTCTTTAGGTCAGCTATGATTCCAAGGAACTCTGGTTGCTGTTATTGCAAGTGGCATAAGAAACCAAGACCTGGGCATTAGGTATACTTGTTATGATGAGTGGAGTGTTGTTTCTTTGGAGCTTTTTCAGTTGACAAAGCAAAGAACTATATATGCACACATCACTTATGCATACACACATATCTATAAATGATGATCTACATGTAATGAAAGTTGACTCCCACTTTGTGTCATCCATTTACTTACTTAATTCCACTGTACATGTACAGTAATATCAGAATTATTAACCCATATACTCATGTGGAATGGCTTTATCAACTAGCATACAGTGCTTATGTGTAGTTCCTTTTGCCTTTGGTTTTACAGATTCTACTGTTTTCCAAATTTACTTAGTTCAATATCACACTTCCCTGTAGTGACACTGTAAGGAATTGAAGAGGATGGAGAAGTAAATTTACAGACTAAAATAGTCTTAAAGATGTATCATACTTTTGAAATTGGTAATATTAAATTACACCATCCAGGGACCTACATTTAAATGGTGAAAGGAAAAAAGGAAAGAAGTTGTGACTATAGAAGTAATCACATAAAAGCAACTCCTCCTTCTGGGCAGATAAATTGTCAGAGACTGGATGTACTATCCCATCTGAAGCAGGTTTTAGAAAACCCAACAAGATAATATATGAAACAATGATTTTCAGACAGTAGATACCAGGAAATGCAGGGCAGTGATTCCTGAGAGATGAGGAAATAAATAAGGTAAGCCATATAATTGCCTTGGCTTACTACTAGGAGAGAGCTTTGAGGCTACAGTGCAGGGAGCGGGAGTCCCAGAGGCCAGGAATTCCCCTGAGTTAAGGAGATGGTGCTGGGAATCCAACCTCCAAGGAGTGGAACGCAAGAGAGGACAGAGTTACCATAGACAAAGCTCCACTGGTGGCAGGAAGTCCACCTGAGCACAGGTAAGTAGGAAACTAACGTAGGACAGAGAAAAATACCACTCAAAAGGAGCAGAGGAAAAATGCCTGGAACTCCACCAGAAGAAATAATGTCCCCTCTAGCCAGAGTAGAAAACCTTGACTTTGGGCAAAATACCCATAGAGCTTACCAAAACCTCATTCATTTCACTGAATTAACCAATACAGCCTTGACCCCAAAACACTCACCCACAAACCCTAATAAAGGCGCGTGCCGCACCCTGCCTCCATCCTGCCTGGACCTCCCAGTGTGGCTCCTGAAGGTGTGCCATGTACTTTGTTCAGGACCTGTGAGTAATAAACTTCTCTATTTCAACCTCTCTTGTCTGTACTTGAGCCACAACTCATCCAGTACCCTACGTTCCACTTAACAAATGTCAATTTGACCAAACCATAACAACGTACACTGAAGTACTAACCATCAATAAAATGGAATGAACTACTGATACACACAATAATATGAATGAATCTCAATATTTATGTTGAAAGAATGTAGGGAAAGAATCTGTGCTGTGTTTGGTGCTGTATTCTATTACTCACTACTTAGCTACGTTAACATACAGAAATTATTAACACAATGCTTTACAGAATGTAAGGTACTTAAAGGCAATTTGTGGTTTTGATTAAATTATTATTTACAGGTATAGATAACACACAAATTAACCTAGAATAATTTTAGAAGAAGAATCCTTTGAGATAAATATATCCAACTGCTCCCCCGTCCCCCTAGAATTTGCACGATTTACCCAAAGTCATATATTTAGCAGAAAACCTAGATGTCTAGCAGGTTATTTCCACTCACTATGAAGATCTCCTCTGAATTATGAATAAGCCACAATTTTAAAACATAATTTTTAGCAACTGGTTTTATGAAATCCACTATCTGGGGACTTTTTCCTAAGGGAAAAAAAAAGTTAACCACAAGGAAATGCTTCAGATGAAATTGATAAGTGATGATTCAAGATTTCTTTCAGTCTTGTTTCTTTATTCAATAAAATCCCTCTGGTGGAGAAGACATTTACTTATCTTCATGTATTTTCTCCACAAATAAAATATGGCGAAAATGGAACTGCTTTGACTAGAGGCAAACAAAGCAGTATTTTGTTCACTGTAGAGTGAACAAAATGAATTAGAAATCTTCTCACAAATCCCAGAGACTCTAAAGGAACTTTCCTGAATCTGTGATGATTCCCTCCAGATGGAAACCAAACATTCCTGGCTGCTTCCAAACCACCACACCAGTTTCTCAGCTGGTAAGGATTTAACAATGGAATGGGGAGGGTGACTGAGATTCTAATGATCATTTACCTCTGGCTTGTGCGGCATCTTTTCAATTCTCCCAGAACTCCTAAGACTAATGCTCTGGTATCACCAGGGTAAATGACTTAACAATATTACCAAACTTACTTATCTATTACTCTCTCACTGAAAGAACCTGTGTACCCAAAGGGTTAAAATATACTTTGCTCCAGGTTTCCTAACTTTTATACCTCCTCAGTTTAGCTTAAAATATTTAATTTTTTTCTTTTCAGTTTTGATGACATTTGAAATATATAGTTAAATTACAAGAGAGATCTTAATGCCTTCAGTTAATTACTTAGTTATAGATATTTAGGAATGCCCACCCATTACTTAGAGCAATAGTTCTTAAAGTATGGTCCTCTCTTACTAATAGTCTTGCTTCATACTAAATGAGAAAATAAAAGCCTTCAGTGGAAATCCCCTCATCTTCCCACCACCTATACAAATGGACTGGCATCTGTGCCCCTCTTCTCCTTTTAGCTTATTTTGCAGAAATTACTTCGGAGAAGGCAATGGCACCACACTCCAGTACTCTTGCCGGGAAAATCCCATGGACAGAGGAGCCTCATAGGCTGCAGTCCATGGGGTCGCGAAGAGTTGCACAGGACTGAATGACTTCACTTTCACTTTTCACTTTCATGCATTGGAGAAGGAAATGGCAACCCACTCCAGTCTTCTTGCCTGGAGAATCTCGGGGACGGGGGAGCCTGGTGGGCTGCTGTCTATGGGGTCGCACAGACTCGGACACGACTGAAGCGACTTAGCAGCAGCAGCAGCAGAAATTACTTACTGTCCATCAAAGGTACATCTTTATTTGTGCTCTGGATTCTCATTCACAAGGACCTCCATCCATCAGTTACCCCCCACCCCCTCTGTTGGATCACTCTCATCAGCATACAATTTACTCTAGTTTCTCCTTTCTTTTTAAATTATCTTATTTTGATTCTGTATTATCCTTCAACTATATCCCATGTCTCTGCTCCTTGTTTCAAGTCAAACATCTTAAGGGTTGCTCTCACATGCTCACTTCATTTGACTTCTAATTCAGTCTTTCCAAAACACATTTCTTGCATGCATGTGTCAAAATGATATATCCTAACAGAGTCAAATAATCTTTTAAGGAATTTTAAAACAGAGAGCAAATCCTTAGTCATCTTCCCCTTCTCCCCCAATTTCCTTCCCTGGAGGCAACTACTCAAGTCTTTTAGTGAACTTCCTTGGAATTCCCTTGAAATAATAGGTACATTGCTATTCTTGGTCTTTATGTTTTACACAATATCTCTTATTCTCTCACTATGGAAAATGAGGACTTATCTCTCCTCTTCTATCACCATCATACACACACACACACAAATTTTATCCCTTCAACATCTTCAGCTAGTCACAGTGCAATTTTGTTAATATTTATGTTCATAGTTTACATTATTATGTCTATGTGTGATTTAGAGCTGACCCATGTAGTAAAGCTATTATTAGTCTTCCTTTGCAGCATGATATTTTTCTTCTAGAGACAGTTTCTTTTTCTTTTTTTCATTTTCTATTCTTTTTTTTTTAAGTGGGCATGTGTGGTTTTCTTTGAAAATTTTTTTTTTGTCTTCTTAAAAAGAAGAATTCTCACATAACAAGAGAGATAGTGTAGAAATATGCTTTTTAAAAAAGAATACTTCATAAGCGGCTCTAGCAGACACTCCTGGTGCCCATCTACATCCATTCAGCCGTTACTACTGTGGAGCAGGCTATTTTGACTTCCACTTGTGAGTATACTGACATCTCTTTTCGTAAGAGTTTTCTTTAGGACTAGTGTCCTCTCTATTGAGGTGCACTGCAATCCGAAAGTACTAGAGAATGACTGCTCCCTGGGAGTAGTCCTTAAGTAATGACTGAAGGGAGTTGTATAAATGCCCTAGCTCTCTCCCTCAGGTGATACACTCTGAAGGACAAGCTCAAAGTTCAGAACTCTGAAGTTCACGTTCAGAGTTCCCTGCTGAAAATAAGCTCCAGTCTCCCACAATGGCTGCTTGATAGCACACTTTTTATTGACTACCTTCTTGTTTCTGTATCACTCCACTAACGGTGTTTCCTGGGATAACTTCCCAAATAAATGACTTGTGCTTGAATGTCTTTCCATGCCTGCTTCTTGAAAAATCCAAACTAAAACAATAGTGCTAGATATTTCCTGTTACATCACTTTTTAGGGTACATGATATCTGCTGTTTCAACTTTAGAGATGCTAAGACTGATAGGAGGCTACAGGTGGTGTCAGCCTCATTTCTCCATTATCAAGTTCCCTTGGCTACCTGTATTAGTCAGGGTTCTCCACAGAAACAGAACCGATAGGATAGACAGATAGTTATTTATCATAAGGAATTGGCTCACCTGATCATGGATGGTTAGAAGTCCTAAGATCTGAGGGCAGTAAGCTGGAGACCCAGGACAGCAGATGGTGAAGTTCCAGACCAAGTCCAAACGTCTGAGAAGGAGGAGAGCTGATGGTGTATATTTCAGCATGAAAAATAGCAAGCTCGAGACCCAAGAGCCAATGTTTCATTTCAATTCTGAAGACAGGAAAAAGACCAATGTCTCAACTCAAGGAAGCAAGTCAGGAGGAGTTCCCTTTTAGTTGTGGAAGAAACATCATTTTGTTCTATTCTGGCTTTCAGCTGACTGGATGAGGATCACCCCCATTAGGAAGGGCAACCTACTCTACTGTCTACCAATTCAAATGTTAATATCACCCAGAAACACAGACACACCCAGAATAATGTTTAACCAAGTATATGGGCACCTCTCGGCCCAGCCAAGTTGACACAAAATTAGCCATCACATTATCTTTCACCTAATACTTTTATCAGTTACTAATGGTTACTGCCTGATCATATCATTTACCTGGTCAGATGTTTAAAAGGGTGATTTTTTTTAAATGCTAGTATTCCTTCGGCATTTATTAGCTGAAATTCTATCCATACGAAATTTCCCTTATCAATTATTTTATTACCCTGAAATATAGTTTGTACAGAAAGGATGCAATAAATGTATCTTTTCTGATGACTTGGTTTTCTAAGGAGTTATCACTAATGACCCATGTAGTAAAACTATTATTAGTCTTCCTTTCCAGCATGATATTTTTCTTCTAGAGACAGTTTCTTTTTCTTTTTTTCATTTTCTATTCTATTTTTTAAGTGGGCAAGTGTGGGTTTTTTTTGAAAATTTTTTTTGTCTTCTTACGTCAGCTGTCTAAATTATTTTCAGTATGTCACTCCCATCGGATGCTCTATCAATTTCATCTTCCTAAACTGAGCTCTCCAAGGATTTTCTGACTTCATGGAGAAGCTTCTGGATGATTATCCTCTAGACCTGATCCACAGCAGTCATCCTGGGATCTCCCTTCACTAGAATTCCCTCCAGCTGTTTCCTGTGTGAGAGCTCCAATTCTCTGAATGCTATGTTTTTCCTCCTATTTAAGTGAAGCATATCCCTCAGGTTTCTTTAAGAGAGGGTGTATGATAATTCCAAATTCCAGGTTGGAAACATTTTTTTCTTTTCTTCTTTTTTTCTTTCATGGAAATCCTTTTTGTTTTTAGAGCATTTGTTTTCTAGCTCTTGGTGTTTTTCTTGATAGCTTCAGTTCCTATTTTTTTCCTCTTGAGAGAAAAAATTCTGCATTAAAAGACTGTGGAGTCTGTTTTTTATCAACTGCTGAGTGTATGAGGGAGCCAGCAGAGGTTGGGTGGGAGAGGTAGCCCTACCAGCTCTGCAGGGCTCCCCAGCCATATTTCTCTCAGCCATTCATTGTGATGAGAGCCAGCTTCGGTTCATTTTTACTTCTCATTCTTTTTTTGTGAACTCTCCTCCTTGGAAGCTTGTAGGATTTCCAAACAATTTCAGAGCACTGGGGAACAGTGTTTGGAAATTTCACAGTGCTGTGCTTTGTGTGCTTGATATTTATCTGTTTAGTTGGACATTCGGGGAAGGTCTGAAGTCCTTCAGTGACAGGAAATTTTGTTGAATAATTTTCTTGGTTATTTCCTCTGGTGAACTTTCTGTTTCTGGAACTCCTAATATTTGAATCTTAAATTTTCTAGACTGTTCTTTCAATATTTCTCATCGTTGGGGTTTTTCTTTTTTGCTCTGCATCTGAAAGATATCGACACCTTTCTTCCACTCCTGCTATCTTATTTTTAATTTCCAGGAGCCCAATTTTGTTTCCTGAATACTTTTGGCATTGTTATTTCATTGGTAAATCTTTCAATATGTATCTCTAAAATTACTCCTTTAATAATAACAACGCTTTTATCACAACAGAGAAAGTTAAGTCTTTAATATCAAGAATCTAGGGACTCTTTAAATTTCCTGTGTTAAAAAATATTTTTTTTTGTTTGAAGCAGTGTTCAAATAAGTTTATGTATTTCAATTGATTATTTTTCATGTTATCTTTTAATGTTTAGTTCTTCCTTGTTTATTTTTTCCAATCATTGAATTACTGAAGAGTCAGGTCATTTATGATGTAGAGTTTTCCACAGTTTGAACTCGACTGATTGTATTTATGCTGATTTTACATCTTCCTCTTTCCTCTGCATTAATTATAAATTGATGTAACCTGAAGACTTTGTTAGAACCATATTTGACTTTTTGGGGGGGCATTAATACTTTCAGGAAGCAAAAAAGTTCTAATGTTCTTTATTTTCATGATTTAGCAGCCATTGATGATCATTGTCTTTATTATTTCATTTAATGGTATAAAATAATATAAACTTGTATTTCTGAATTTATTAGCTGTATGTCTACAAAGGAAAAATTGCTCTCATCAACTTTTTCATTACCTGACTTACAGTTAGTGCATGGTACAATTAGCAAATGCTTAATATTTTCCTTTTGTCAGTTTTCAAAATAATGAATAGGTTTATTAGCATCTTCCAAGGATTACAATGAGTTCTTCTTAAATTGTCATCATTATGAACATCTAGATTTAAACATATTTGATTTGTTTCAATACCTTATAGATTTTACCCCCTTTAGTCCTCTGAGTAATTTTATTTTTAATTATTTGTTTTTGGCTGTGTGGGGTCTTTGTTGTTATGCAAGGGCTTTCTTTAGTTGCAGCGAGTGGTAGCTACTCTCAAATTGTAGTGTGAAGTCTTCTTGTTGTGGTGGCTTCTTTTGTTGTGGAACATGGGCTCTAGGTGTCTGGGCTTCAGTAGATGCGGTACACGGGCTTAGTTGCCCTGAGGCATATGCAATGTTCCTGGACCAGGGATTGAACCTGTGTCCCTGCATTGGAGGTGGATTCTTCACCACTGGACCACTAGGGAAGTCCCTAATTGTGTAATTTTGACAGAGGAAAGCTTCTTCTGTTTGGCTTCTGAGTTCTTTTTTACATAATCATGCTTTTTTTTTTTTTTTTTACAATTCCTTGTTTTGGATTTGACAAGTTGTTTCAGGCTCATTTGCATGATGTCTGAAATAATAAATTTGAATTGATAGTATCAATGTAAACTTGTGATACATTTTACCTGAAAAAGTCCATAAATATTGACTAACTCAGAAGCATTAAACACTCCTGGAAGCCTAGATTGTGATATCTAAAAAACATTTGCTTCTAAAAACCAGGAATCCTGGGTCTCCTTAGAGAAATGGCTGATTCCAGTTGTGGTATTATGTTTTCATCTGAAGCTTGGGATCCTCTTCCAAACTCATTCTGTTATTGGCAGAGTTCAGAAATTCATTGAAATTAAGTTCTATGTACAGACTGTAAATGAAGAATCCCCAAAGAAAAAGCTATAAGGAACCATTGACAATCTGAGGATCAAACTTTTAGAGACACGACTCTGACAGCAATGACAAGAATGGAGTACATGGGCAGTAGAAGCACAAGATGAATATATACAGAGAATAGTTGTGATTCTTCCTGGATATGGGGAAGGCCTAACACTAAGACAGTAGCAGTAGGGTAAATAAACAGGGGACTGGTTTGCTAACTATTAAGAATGTATGACTGTCAGCATAACTGATGCCAACTTGGGCATGTACAAGTTCCCATCCTTCCACTGACCCTATCCAGGACTGTACTCTGCAGTAAATCATTTTACCGTCATCAAGAGTTTTGTAGTTAATAGATACTATTCAATAATCATCAGGATCCAGTGGTTCCTCTGGTGTCTCCAACAGTAAAGAGACAGCCTGCAATGCAGAAGACCCGGGTTCGATCCTGGGTCAGGAAGATCCCCTACAGAAGGGAATGGCAACCCACTCCAGTATTCTTGCAGAGGAGCCTGGTGGGCTGCAGTCCATGGGGTTCCAAAGAGAGTCGGACACAACTGAGCAACTAACACTTTCACTTCAGGACCCAGTGGCCTCTATGCTATCTTAGTCCCTGAACATTGAAAAAGACCTTCACTGACAGATTCCCAGAGCCCAGGAAACTAGTTAGCCATCTATAAATCTTGACTTAGGAATGCACTTCCTGTTTCTAAGCACTACTCCCATTCCCTTGGCTAACTATAAAACTGCCCCAATGGCCCCTTAGCAGCGTATGCAGTGCAACTGCAAATGCCTCTGGATCATAGTCCTTCTGATCCCATCCTGTAAGTTACTGTATAATAAACTAACCCGTTGATTACATGGATTTCCCTGGTGACTCAGACTGTAAATAATCTGCCTGCAGAGCTGGAAACCCGGGTTCCATCCTCTGGAGAAGGGAATGGCAACCCACTCCAGTATTCTTGCCTGGAGAATTCCATGGACAGAAGAGCCTCGTGGGCTACAGTTCATGGGGTTGCAAAGAGTCGGACAAGACTGAGCAACTTTCACTTTCACTGACTACTTGGAGCTACCTGTCTCATTTTTTTCAGTTGCAAGATACCTTCTCAGTTTGGTGGGCATTTTTCATTTACTTTTGTCCTCCAACAAAGAGGCAGTAACGGTCAGGTCTTAGCGATTGGTGTGCGCGTGTAGGGGAAGGCACTGGGTTATGAGGAAGCGCTGCAAACAACTATCTTGGTGCTAGGGACAAGCTACGGAAAAGCCCTGAGAGTGGTGGTTTAGTCCCTAAGTCGAGTCCGACTCTTGCGACCCCAGGGACTGTAGCCCGCCAGGCTCCTCTGTCCACGGAGGTGGAAAGGAAGATAGCTCCCAGAGGAAGCTCCCTCCATCCCCAGCCCATCCTCAGGTGAAGTAGCCACGGGATTCTCAGGTGAGTTTGAAAATGTCCTCTACAGATGGGCATTCTACTCAGTGGTAACCAAGGGCTCTCCCTCATCCTGGATTTCATTCCTCTAAGGATTTCATGAGAAGCTAATAAAATACATGCCCCTTTTTGACTTAGCCGGTGAGAAGTCCCTGACAGTAATCTCCTCAAGAGATGTCTTCTAGTGGGGACGGAGGCACCTGGCTAAAACCGCTAAAACCAGAAGAGATGTTAACTACTGACGGTGTATTGACTTTTTTTTTTAATTGTTGGGCAGAATTTCAAATCGAAGCGGAATGTGTGGACAATAAGCTGTTCAATCCTCTCTTTGAGATGCTGGAAAATTCCTTTTTATATGTGCCCAAGCTGAGATGAGCACAGATTTGGAAGATAGGAAACTGGTGACCGGGCTTATGGAGGAAAAGACAGAGGGGAGGGAGACCACGGCAACGTCTTCTTCTTTCTGGTAAACAGCAGCAGCGAGCCAAACCCGCCAACAGCTGGGAGGCTGGTATCTTCCTTGTCTCTAAGTCGAGGCTTGGGACCCGGGTCCAGCCTCCACGCATGCGCAGCGCAAGGTGCGAGCCGGGAGGGACCGGGGAAGTTCCACGACTACCTCCTCAGGTTCCGCCCCTTCCTCAGAATCAAGAGGGAGGAGCGTCGTGCGCGCTCGCGTCGGTGCGCGCCCGCGTCGGTGCGCGCCCTGAAGCCCGCCCCCAACTCCTGCCTCTGGTCGCTCCACCCCACACACCTCTGCCCCGGACCCATTTCGGAGGCGCGGCCGACGCGGCGCGCAGTCAGAGCCACGAGCACGAGCGCGTGCATACGACAGCGCGCGCCAGCCCCGTCGCGAGGAGGCCCCGCCTTCCGCCCCGCCCCCGCCGGCCTCAGGTCCTCTGGCTTCGCTCCCGGCGCTGAGAATCCCGGCACCCGCGCGCGCTCTGTAGCCATGGAGGTCCCCGGTAGCCTGTGCAAGAAAGTCAAACTGAGCAATAACGCGCAGAACTGGGTGAGTCGAAGCAGATGTGTGGAGGAGGCTCTGAGAGGCTCCGGCTGCAGATCCATTGGGAGCCGCTGCCCGCTCCTTCTGCATCCTGTTTGGAGAATCGGGGATGGTACCCGAGGCCGCGGCGCCTTCCAGCAGGCGGGGTGGGTGGTGCCGGGTGGCGTGGCGTGGCGTGGCGTGGCGTGGCGGGGGTGGGGGTTTCGGGCTGGGCTCTGCAGGCAGTCCTATTCACAGTCCGTGGGAAGAACGCCCGCTTCTCCAGCTCCACGGATCGGATGAGACATCGAGGACTATTTTTCGGGAGTGAGCTGGAGTCTGCTGAAACCTGCTCGCCCGACGGGAAGCTGCTCGCATCCCTTCCAGTGGCCTGAAGGTCTGCAGAGGAAGCGGAGGCAGGCGCCTTTGGTGCATTCCTGGTTTTTCTTGGCTCTGCCAGTGCAGTTAGCCCAGATTGGGTCCGTCTCCATGTCTTTCCATTTCTGACTTACAACATGAAGGGAGAGTACCCAACAATGTGGCCATTCATGGGTTGAGACTGCCCTGAACTGAGGTTCTTTGTGACTCAGTGTTAAATTGGAATATTTAACAAATAACATGGAAACTAAAATGTAGGGGGAAACTAATGGTTTATAACGTTTAGCAAGGACTGCCAGTTGGCTTTGATTGTGAAGTGTTCTGTCCTCAGAAGGTTGCTTCCTTCCTTAATTATTCTTGTTAAGAAACTGCCTTAAGCTAAGTTTTTGTAAGTGAGGTGGGAGTGGGGTGGGGGAAGTGGTGTCCAACTCTGAAGACCGGAAAGGCCTTGGTTTTAAGTCTGGACGGAAATTTTTTTTCACAGTACAGCAAGATCATGAGGTTTAAATGCAGCCTTGTAAGTCATCATTACCCTTGGTGAATCGAAGGAAAAAAAAGCCATTTCAGAGAAGTGTTCATTTCAAGTCATTAAATTTACCGTTTCTGAGGTTACCAAGGATTCTCACCCGATTCCTTTCTCCTTTTAAGTTACTTCACTCTTCCTTTAGGTGATAAGGAGGGAGAGGAGATAAAAGGTGAATTAGAACATTGAGAAGGAGCCCTGGACTACCAGTCTAGTCTCTGGTTCCAACTTTGCCATTTAGTAGTTGTTTGATCCTGAGTGAAAACACTCGACTTCTTTAAACCTCAGCTGACTTAAAGATAATAGCCTGTACTTCTCTAGTTTTGAGGCGTAAAGAAGGTAATGATTTGGAAAGGTCAGTAATACCACTGCTATGCAATTATTGATATTGCTCCTGTTACTCTGAGGTATTCCCTGGTTAGGAACATAGAGTTGGTTAAATTAGAGTATTTACAGGTCATTTCAGCTACACCGTCTGTAACTCATTTACTGTTCCACTTGCCAAAAAGTGCATATGCTTTGTAGAAGCCCTCAGAGAAGATGAGAAATGAGGGACTCGGTGCCTGCCTTCCAGCTGGTCATGGCCTGGTTGGGGTTGTAATTCGCATTTGCTAGGTGATGAGTATATCATTACAGGCCCAGTTATTTTATCACAATTTAGAGGCGAGATTAGTTTTGTCTGAATGTTTTGGAGAGGATTTATGGAAGAGAGGGCTTCCCTGGTTCAGATGGTAAAGAATCTTCCTGCAATGAGGGAGACCTGGGTTGGGAAGATCCCCTGGAGAAGGGAACGACTACCCACTCTAGTATTCTGGCCTCAAGAATTTCATGGACACAGGAGCCTGGCAGACTACAGTCCATGGGGTTGCAAAGAGTTGGACAGGACTGAGCAACTTTCGCTTTTGTGGAGAAGTGTGCTTAGGTTTTTGATGTAGAGGGAAGCTATGTGAATAAGGTCTAGGAACAAAAATAATTTATATTATTGTAATATTATTATAACTACTATAAATAATAATAATTGTTATTTACTACAGGAACAATGAAGAGACCTGTTTATCTACACTGGAGGGCTTTTGTTGACTGGAGATAAGATTGACTAAGCAGTCTGGGGCTAGGCTATTTGGCTGCTGAGCTGAGACTAGATTCTGTGAGAGATTTTTGATGAAGCTAGAATTTTTAATTTTCAGGGCCTTGTAAATCTTTCTTTGCCCCAACAGGGAACACCCATCATCTTTCCCTCTCATATACATCAACTGATAGCCACATGTGTAGAGAATGCACACACCTTTCAAGTTCCCAACACATGATGAAATTGGTATTCCAGAGGGACTGGTCTGCTGAAGAAATTAGACGCTGTTAGAGCCCACATGTGGAAGTCCTGGCAAACAGACAGGGTTATAGTGAGGTTTAAATGAATTAATAGATTTGAAGCATGCCTGTGCATCGGTTCAGGTGTTTTTCTTGTTATTGCTATTAACTCATCCAGTCGTGAGGGTGCAGCTGGAACTGGGCTAACGTGGCAGTGGGAAGCAGAATAGCTGCATTAACAGCATTCTAGGGAGAGTTATGAGGGACCTGACTAGAGTTAGGGAATGAAAGAGGGAGATGTGTTAAAAGATGGTTTAGCCCTGGGAGTTGGGGAGAATAGTTGTGGCATGCAGGGAATTTGGAAAATAGATTGAAGGCTGGCGTGATGGTGATGATAGTTAAACACTGAGGAAAGTTTACTGTTCGCTGGAGACAGTTTGACATTATTTGGTAAATTAGTGATTTTTTGTAACATTTTTGAGGTGAGTATCTGAGAGACAGTGGTTTAAAGCAAGGATCCTGGAACTGACTGCCTGGACTTGATCCTGGGTTTCACTGTTTACTCATTGTGTAACCTGTGGCTAGTCAATTTCTGTGCCTCCACTTTGCTCATCTATAAAGTGGGAGTGATAGTCTCACAGGGATATTGTGAAAATTAAAGGAGTTAATGTATGAAAAATGCTTAGGACAGTGTCTGGCATATAGAGTTATATGTCTGTTAGCCCTTATTGCCTTAGTGTTATGTGTGTTAGCTCTTATTGTTGCAGTTATCCTCTTTATTCCAATTGTTCAGTCAGTCGGTCGTGTCTGACTCTTTGTGACTCCATGGACTGCAGCACTCCAAGCTTCCTTGTCCTTCACCATTTCCCAGAGTTTGCTCAAACTCATTGATGTCCATTGAATCGGTGATGCCATTCAACCGTCTCACCCTCTGCCACCACCTTCTCCTTTTGCCTTCAGTTTTTCCCAGCATCAGGGTCTTTTCCAATGAGTAGGCTCTTCGCATCAGGTGGCCCAAGTATTGGAGCTTCAGCATCAGTCCTTCCAATGTATATTCAGGGTTGATTTCCTTTAGGATTGACTGGTTGGATCTCCTTGCAGCCCAACGGACTCTCAAGAGTCTTCTCCAACACCATAGTTGAGAAGCATCAATTCTTCAGTGCTCAGCCTTCTTTATGGTCCAGCTCTCACATCTGTACATGACTCCTGGAAAAACCATAGCTTTGACTATATGGACCTTTGTGGGCAAAGTCTTGTCTCTGCTTTTGAACATGCTGTCTAGCTTTGTCATAGCTTTTCTTCGAAGAAGCAGGTGTCTTTTAATTTCATGGCTGCAGTTACCATCTACAGTGATTTTGGAGCCCAAGAAAATACCAGTTAGTGTCTCCATTTTATTGATGAAGAAGCTGAGGCACAGAGATGATATAGGTTGTAAGAGGTGGACCCAGTATTAAGCATGCTGCATGTAAGGGACCGACATTCTTAGTAGAGATAGGCTGTAGAACAAGGCTATGTGTGTGCCCAGTTGCTCCATCTTGTCCAATTCTTTGTGACCCTGTGGACTGTGACCCTCCAAGCCCCTCTGTCCATGGGATTTTCCCAGCAAGAATACTGGAGCAGGTTGTCATTTCCTTCTCCAGGGGTCTTTCTGACCCAAGGATCGAACCTGCATCTCCTGCGTCTCTTGCATTGCATGTGGATTCTTAATCACCCACTGGATAAGCCTGTAGAACAAGGCTGTCTAATAGAAATAAAATGTGAGCCATATAATGTAATTTAAAATTTTCCAGAGGTCATATTAAAAAGTAAGAAGGAACAGATTGAAAAAATTTTAATATTTATTTAACCCAATATAGTTAAAATTGTTGTTGTTGTTTAGTCTCTTAGTCACGTCTGTCTCTTTTGCAACCCCTTGGACTGTAACCTGCCAGGTTCCTCTGTCCATGGGATTTTCCTGGCAAGAATACTGGAGTGGGTTGACATTTCTTTCTCCAGGGAATATTCCTGACCCAGGGATTGAACGGTCTTCTTCTTCATTGGCAGACAGGTTCTTTACCACTGAGCCATCAGGGAAGCCCATAGCTAGAGTACTGTCATCTCAATATAAAAATGAGTTCAGTACTGTCTTAATCAATATAAAATTATTAAGAAATATGCATAAGTGTATATTTTACACTTAGCACACATCTCGGTTCAGACTAACCACATTTTAAAACCCCCATAGGAACATGTAGATAGCCAATAAGAATCGAGTTAGGTGAAGGTTGGAAATAAAGATTTGCTGGTTAAATTTGAGTTAGAGAATTTAGGGAGAAGGGTGGTATCTTCATGTACCTACAAGAATAGTAAAGAAAATCAAGAATGCAGAGGGCCCTGTTAGCCTCCTCTTATCTCAGTCTAACAAAACATCAGATGTAATGAATATTATTCTCCATCTGCTTGAACCTTTCTCCGTTGGGACTGGTTTTCATCTGCCTTTGGGAAACACTTCCAAGTGTGTGTTAATTGGCCCTCGGTTCAGACCCAGGTGTCACTCACACATTTTGTAGACTCGTCTTGGGCCAGATCCTTTGTTTGAACCTGCTTTATGGTGGAGTTGGACCCTTGCTACCCGCAGATTAGTCTGAGATCTAGCACGCTGTTCAGAAGCACATGCAGTCTCATTCTGGTTTGCCGTTCCAGTCCCCTCTCTCCTCCACTCCCCAGATTTCTATAGCTCCGTATGTCCAGCGTCAGTTTTCTTTCTATACCTTACCTTCTCAGGGTTTTACACAAGCTTTTCCTTCTGCCCTGATGCCCGTTGACCTTTATCTCTTGTGGAAATCTTCAGAGCCTCAGACGCCTTTACCAAAACAGTGTGGCCCTCATGTGTCCACACACTCTAGTGTGTAGGATGAATTGTTTCTGCACCTCCGTGTTACGTTGCACTCTGCTGTTATCATGTAATCATATTTCGTTACAGGGGTTTTGTGTATACACTGAGCTTCTGCTGATATGACAGGATGGTGATAAAGGTTAGGGTGCAGAGTTAGCTAGGGTACTTCTGATACTAAAAGGCTTAGATAATTTACTAGTAACTTAACACAGCTTAAATAAGAGAATAAGCTCCATATGGGGTAGGATTAAAATTACAGTTTTGTCACTTACTACCTGTGTAATCTTGGGCATGCATGTTACCTAACTCCTCTGTGTCTCAATGTCTTCAAATGTAACAATGTGGATAATAAAACATACCTTGTAGTGGAGCCAACAGTGCCTACCTCATAGGGTCATAGCAAGGTTTAAATCAGTTAATATATTTAAAGCACTATGGCACCCCACTCCAGTACTCTTGCCTGGAAAATCCCGTGGATGGAGGAGCCTGGTGGGCTACAGTCCATGGGGTCGCTAAGAGTCGGACACGACTGAGCGACTTCACTTTCACTTTTCCCTTTCATGCACTGGAGAAGGAAATGGCAACCCACTCCAGTATTCTTGCCTGGAGAATCCCAGGGACAGTGGAGCCTGGTGGGCTGCCGTCTGTGGGATCGCACAGAGTCGGACACGACTGAAGTGACTTAGCAGCAGCAGCGGCAGCAGCTGTTGCTTTAAATAGGCGTTCTTATTAATTTAAGGCGTTGAATTTAAGGCATTCTTATTTATTAAGTCATCAAATATTTAACACCTGGTTTGTATATGCCTTTGTCCTAGGTACTGGAGATGCAGTCATAAAAAGACAGAAAGGGCCCGGCTCTCATGGATATTGCATTCTCCCTGGGAGAGAGTTAATAATAAAAAAGCAAATAAGTGAATGGGGATACTTTTCCCTTTTATCAGTTCTCCTTCTCTGAACAGTATGTCCCTCATACTGTTCAAAGCCTTTCACAGAAGGCCAACAGCTCATTCCGGATTTGAAGGAAGACTGAGGTGATACACAAGTGAAACAAGCATGCAGAAGTGGAACAACATGGCATCTGAAAAACCATATATTCCTCCTTCAGAGCATGGACCTGGCTGTGGGCAGGGGCAGGTATTGAGCCGGAAGTTAGGGAGCCGCTGCTGGAAAAGTTGCCTAAAGGAGAAGGAAAGCTGGACTTCTGCCAAGAGGGTGCTCCAGTGTTGACTGACCACAAGAACAGGAAGAATGGCAGGCTCTAGATCTGCATTGTCCAGTACTGTAGCCACTAGTCACCTGTGGCAACTCGAATTTAGTTAGGATGAAAAATTCTGTGTTTCAAGCACTACATTTCCATAGGAAGCTCATGGCCACTATTTTGGACCGTGCAGTATAGAACATTTTTATCATCTCAGAAAGTTCTATTGGATAGGGCAGGTCTAGATAATAACTCTGGGATGGCTACTGACATTTTTTCCCTACTTATTTGTGTATTTATGTATGTGTGTATTTGTTTTTACTTTCTTCCTTGGGGGAGGAAATTTCGAGAGATGGTGGCAACTTTGGAATCATGGTTTTGGGCAGTTCTGCTGTTCTGGCTCTAGCAGGGTACCCAGCTGTCAGTTAGCCTCCCCTTAACACAGTGACTTCTCTGAAGTTGGAATGTGAAATAAGCTTCCCCAGCTTGGCTCTGTTATATTGACCTGTGAGAAGTAGTTTTCTTCTTCAGTGATTCTCAACCAGGTAAAGATTCGCCACCCCCGGGGTGGTACCTGTTTGGTAATATCTGGAGACATTTTTTGTTGTTACATTTATGTGTCTATGTGGACAGGGTTGCTTCTGACATCTGTTGGGCAGAGGCCAGAGATGCTGCTAAAAAAATCCTACAGTGCACAGAACAGCCCCCTCAACAAAGAATTATCACCAGTGCCGGGGTCCAAAAGTCGTTAATGCTGAAGTTGAGAAACGCTTTTCTATGCTTTGAGTAAGAAAAAGGGAAAGTAAATTATGTAACTCCGAAATGCAAAACTAGTCATTTAAAACAAAGCCCAATTGATACTAGCATTTTTTCATCCACCTACCTGGATGTTACTGTCTTTTGCTCTGAGATGAGCCAATTACCTGTAGCATACTGACAGCTGCTGCTGCTGCTGCTGCTAAGTCGCTTCAGTCGTGTCCGACTCTGTGCGACCCCATAGATGGCAGCCCACCAGGCTCTCCCATTCCTGGGATTCTCCAGGCAAGAATAGAGGAGTGGGTTGCCATTTCCTTCTCCAATGCATGAAAGTGAAAAGTGAAAGTGAAGTCGCTCAGTTGTGTCCGACTCTTAGCAACCCCATGGACTGCAGTCTACCAGGCTCCTCTGTCCATGGGATTTTCCAGGCAAGAGTACTGGAGTGGGTTGCCATTGCCTTCTCCAATACTGACAGCAAAACCGTAAAATCCACCACTGAATTGTTTTGAAACATATTGCTGAGGAATTAGTTCACATGAAGAGGCTGTATCTTTTGTTTTTGTTTCTGTTTTTGGCATTCACCTGAGTGGTAATTTTTTCTATGGAATTTCCTTTCCCAAGGACACAGTTCTCTACTCAGTATGTTTTAACTGGATAAAAATAGTGAAAATATCGGACACTGTATAGAAATCCAGTGAGATGACTGCAGCTGTTGTTTTTCTCTCTAGTTTCTTTGATGCTTGCATCCTTGCCCTCTCCTTCTCTCTCATGTGTTTAAGAGTTCAGTTCGTTGCTTTGTAGTATATTCACAGTTTTACAGCCATCACCAACCAGTATCTAGTTTTAGAATATTTTCATCACCCCCACAGGAAACCCTGTAGCCATTAACACTCATCCTCTACCTTTCTCCTTTCCCCCTCTCTGTCCCCTGACAACCAATAATCTACTTTTTTGTCCGTGGATTTCCCTGTTCTAGACTTTCATCTGAATGAAATCATGCAATATATGACCTTTAGTGTCTGACTTCTTTAACTTAGAATAATGTTTTCAAGGTTCACCTCTAGTGTAGCATGTGTGGATACTTTGTTCCTTAATGTGATTATATAGTGGTATGTTTTATGGATGTAGCACATTTTGCTTAGCCCTTCATTAAGAGATGAACATTTGAGTTTCTTCTACTCTAGTTGGTATGAATAATGCTGCTGAACATTCATGCACAGATTTTCATGTGTACTGTTAGATGGTTTGAGGTAGACATTAATATGTTTTTGGCTGCCCAGCCTCTAAATCCTCCTTGTGTGTGTACGGAATGCCCACTGTCACTGTTACGGGAGGCAGGAGGCTGTCACAGTATGAAGGTTTCTTTATCTGTTTATCGTTTGTCTCCTTCCCTGAAATGTTCTTAATCATTTTTTCTCCCATATCTAGGAGGGATCAATCAACAAATAATGAATGAATGAACAGGTAGGTAATCTCAGGCTCATTTCTGATTTCTAGGAATCTCTTATGCCTGGGCTCCCCAATTAGAGGTCACCCAAGGGCCATTCCATTAAAAAATATCCATTAAGTCAATATTTAAATGTTCTTGAATCTGTAAAACACAATAGTTGGTGAGCCATAATGTACATGCAGAGTGCATGCGTGACAATCAGTGATCAAATAAGCATGCCAGTTTCTTAGCTCTGATTCAGGACATCTGGGATATGACCAGAGATTCACTTTCTGACAGGCAGCCAGCTCACTGCCAGTGTTGCCGTGCACCGTGTTTTGAGGCAGCAAGGTTTTAAGTGTAGCCTTTACAAGTTGTTTTCTTAACCTCGAGGAACGTATGAGCTTCACTTTTGCTGTTTGTGTTTGGCTTGTTAATGTTCAAAAGATTAATTTCAGTCATTAGTAACTATGTGAACTAAAGCTTTTTTCTCTTTGTACTCTTCAGTTTGTCCACATGGTACTCTACCATCTCTCCAATTTATTCACTGTAAATTGGGATGTAAAACAAACATGCCTGTGACCATTTCAGGTATTCCCTTTTGAGGAATACACAGTTTGGCAGTCAGTTTAAGATGGATGGTGGGATGTGTGATAGATGTTGAAGTCTAGAATTACTCTTGTTATTTGGTATATGCTCTGTGGCTTTGTGAATTCGACTTAAAAATGCAGAGATCCTCATAAAATCAGAATAAACTCACAAACCTTGAAATTCTCTAGATATCATCATGGGAGAAGTTAGTTTGTTCCTTAGGGAGGTGGATAGAATAACAAAACATCCCATGTGGAAGTTGTTGCTTTGTTGTTTTAGTTGCTAAAATTCTTCTCCCGTTTCATGGACTATAGCTCTGCCAGGCTCCTCTGTCCATGGCAAATTAAGGTGGGTCAAAAAAGGGGCACAGGGTCAGTTGTGTGGATGCTGAGGATAGCAGCAGAAGGTGTAGACAATGTATGCCACAAGTATGAGAGGCCACCTGACATTAGCCTGGTAATAGGACTGGTAGTCATTTAGTCCCAATCGAGTCATTTAGTCCCAATCAGAGAAAGAGAAGGAATTCTCTTGAAATGACTTGTCCCGGTTCTGCTGTTCTTGAAAGTTGTAAATGTCAGTTATCAGTTCATTTGCAAGTTATTCAGAGAACACACATCCCACTTTAAATGCCTTATATCTGACTTACTGAGCGCAAACTAGGCTCAAGTAAAGAGGTTGGGGCTTGTGAAAAACACGAAGAATCTGTAACTCACAGTGCTTGACCAACCAACTCTCCCAAGAAAGTAAAAACTGTATACAAAGAGACACCTAAAAGCATAAAACAACAAACGAATCCTAGGGGCAGTAAATGTTCTAGTGACTGTCTGGCTGTATGTGCACCAAGTCAAATATTACTTCAAACCACCCAGACTATTAGGAAAGAATAAGCCTGACTTGGCTGTTCTGTGGATAGAAACTAGGCCATTGAAGACTCTGAGAACAGAAGTGGAGAGTCGGAAGGAAATGACTCACTCCTGGCCCTTAGTCACTAATGTCAAGTTTTCCCAGCAGAATTATAGGCAAGATTTGGCTAGAGTGGGATAGAAAAGGAAAAGAAGGGAAGAGGCACTAGGTTACATACAGAAGTGGTCTTTAAATTTTTAGTAAAATTCAGGCATATACCTACCATCTTGCAATTCTAATAGATTTTAAAAATGTTCTTTGGTTTATTCTGAAAAACTGGGAATTAGGAGATTGTGGCAAATTTTTTTGAAAGTTTGTTTTTTAATATGAAAAATATCAAACGTCCATAAACAGTAAGCCTCCTTGTACCCAGACTGCCATACTGGCTGCCAGAATTTTTTTTAAATGTAGGAGGTAAGAGGCCTGGAGGGAGCATACTTTCCTAGTGATTAAAATAATCTTTTATCCTATATCTTCTGTCAACCACATCCTCAGCCGTTTATAGCTTCTCAGTTTTCTTTCTTTCTTTCTTTTTTTTTTTTTTAACATTCTACTCAATTTAAAAAGAAAAGCAGAAGGTATTTTATGGTGCCAAAATGAATTAAAATTCATTAGATACATATTTCTTCTTGCCCTAAAGGAAAGTAACTTGGAAAAACATCCCCAAACCAAATGACCAGTGGAACAGGTTTTGCCAGGGCGGTCAGCTAACGTGTGTAGCACCCCCCCCCCCCCCCCCCCCCCCCCCCCGTTCTTGTCGTGTTCCCTTTCAGCAGACTCAGCTTCTGTCTCCTCCCAGGCTGCCTGGCTGGGAGCTGAAACTGGACACTTCAGGAACTAGGTGCCATTGCTTGCCAAGAGATGCAGATGTCTGTGTCTGATACCCCATGCTTTGTTTAAAATCCTGGAAATGCAGAGCCGGAAAGTTATGTCTGCCTCGTAGGTTTAATGGAAGTGAAATGGGAAACCCCTATTAGCATTCTTCATGATTATTGGAAGTACATCTGTTAAGGAGATGGTTAGTGGGGGAGGGATCCTTTTGGCTCCTGAGGATCCCCCCAACTCCCAACGGCAATGAATGATAGACAGTAAGAGGCAGATGGACAGAGATGCTTTCTCCTGTACACCCCAGCAGGAGATTGTGCAGGGAGATGAGGAAAGATTCTGAACCTCAGGCACTTTTTTAGGCTAGCCAGTTTTAGATAAGAATACATCTGGAAGTTGAAGATCTCGATGGAAAAATAGTCCCTTTTCAAAGTCCGTGTGTGTATACCTGTGAGGGTATTTGTTTCCCGTTTTGGTGACCTCTGGGTCAGGGTTGAATCCATCTCTGACTGTTTCATGCGTCAACCTGAGCCACTCATGTGGCTGTGGAAGCACACAGTCATGGCCTCTGCTCTGGCTTTAAATGAACGATTGCTGCCTTCAGATGCCTTGTTCCGGCTGCCCAGCAGTCACTCTGGAGCTCCCTGGTTACTTCCCGCTTTGCTCTGCACTTGCTGTCCTGGTCTGGACGGGGCTTCCCTCCGAGGTCCTTGGAGACCTTCAGTGCCTTCTTCTGGCTGTAGCCTTCCCTGGCCACCCTGTCTGAACATCACCCTTCCTCTGATACTTCCTCTCATTTTTGGCTTTATTTACATTCCCCTCCTGTTTGGTGCTTATTTCTAATTTACATAATTTCTGTATTTATCTTGGTGTATTTTCCCTCCTCTGTTTTTCCAGTGGGTTCTCAAACTTGAATTGTTATTGGAGTCACTTGAAGGCTTTAGAATGCAGATCGTAGGGCTTCATTCCAAAGTTTCTGACTTAGTTTGCTTGGGATCAGTTCTGATAATTTGCATTTCTGGCATTTCCCATGCGTGCTTGCTCAGTCACTCAGTGGTGTCTGACTCTGCGATCCCATGGACTGTAGCCTGTCAGACTCCACTGTCCATGGAATTTTCCAGGCAAGAAGATTGGAGTGAGTTGCCATTTCCTCCTCTAGGGGATATTCCAGACCTAGGGATTGAACTTGTGTCTCCTGCCTTGGCAGGTGGATTCTTTACCAGCATTTGCCAGGAGATGCCAAAGCTGCTAGTTAGGGACCAGGCTTTGACAACCCCTGCCTTGGCAGGGAGGATTAGAAAGGCCTCAGGAGGACAGTGATTTTATTGGTATTTTCATCAGAACCTAGAAGAATATCAGGCATGTAGTGTGCATTCAGTAAATATCTTTGAATGAATGATGAATAAAACTGTGTTGAAAAAGAAGAGCTATACCAAGTATCAGATACAAACACCCAATTAAAAGAATGCTGACACTTATTTTATAAAGGCATAACTTGTTGGAAAGACCCTATAATTATGTTTTTGCTCCATGGTAGGGCAAAATAGAACCTATACAATTCATTTTTTCAATTTTAGAAAACAACTTTATTGAGATAAATTTGCCTACCATTCAGTTTACCCACTTAAAATGTACGATTTGTAAATACACGTTGTTTAGTATGTTTACAGAGTTGTGCAACCATCGGCACAGTCAATTTTAGAGCATTTTAATCACCCTAGAAAAGAACTCCGTTCATTAGAA
This sequence comes from Giraffa tippelskirchi, assembly GCF_054371585.1. NCBI lineage: Eukaryota > Metazoa > Chordata > Mammalia > Artiodactyla > Giraffidae > Giraffa > Giraffa tippelskirchi. Next base: position 92,228,138 of record NC_137275.1, on the reverse strand, counting down.
GGCACTTAACATCCCAGTCTGAGGCAGTCACTAATCTACTTTCTATCCCTCTAAATATTCCTGTTCTGGATGGTTCACATATTAACAAATGGAATTGTGCAGTATGTGGTTTTTGTTACCAGCATCTTTCACTTAGTATAATGTTTTTGAGGTTTGTCCATATTGTAGGATGTATCAGTACTTCATTCCTTTTTATTACCAAATAATATTTCCTCATATAGATATACCATACAATTTAAAAAAAAAGCATTTTGTTTAATTATTGTAATGCACAGTTGGGTTGTTTCCACCTGTTGGCTTTTGTGAATCATGCTGTTAGAGCATATGTGTACAAGTTTCATGTGGACTTGTTTTCACTTCTTGTGAGTATAAATCAAGGAGTGGGAATCATTTGGTAATTATATTTAATGTTTTGTAGAACTGCTCTTTTCCAAAGTGGCTGTACATTTCCATCAGTGAACGTACATGGATTCCAGTTTCCCCATATCTTCACTAGCACTTGTTATTGCCTGTCTTTTTAAAAATAATTTTATTTTACTTATTTATTTTTGATTGTGCTGCATCTTCGTTGCTGTTCGGGCTTTTTTCTAGTTGTGAACTGGGGCTATTCTTTGCTGCAGTGCATGGGCTTCTCATTGCAGTGACTTCTCTTGTTGCTGAGCACGGGCTCTAAGGCACACAGGCTTCAGTATTTGTGGCGCATGGGCTTAGTTGTTCTGCAGCATGTGGGATCTTCCTGGACCAGGGATTGGACCTGTGACTCCTGCATTGGCAGGTGGATTCTTTACCACAGAGCCACCAGGGAAGCCCCCTTGCCTGTCTTTTTGATTATAGCCATCCTAGTGGGTGTGCAGTGGTATCTCATTGTGGTTTTGATTTTCATTTCTTGGATGGCTAATGTGGTCAAGCATCTTTTAACATGCTTATTTGCCATTTGTATTTGTTCTTTGGAGAAATGTCTATTAAGATCCTTTGAAGCCTATGTAATTTTATACACTTTTTGTTTAAGAAGAAAAAAATTTGGGAGAACAGCAGTTGCATTCCATTTTTTTTTTTTCCATTACCCATTTCGTGATACCTGCAGACATCCCTTCCACACCTCATTCAGGAATCTGCTCAGATGCCACCTACTCAAGAGGCTTTTCCGGATCATCCTGTTTAAAGAGGCACTCACCCCCTATTTCTCTCTCCAGTTTTATCCTGTTTTATTTTCAAAGAGCACTTGTCACTCTCTGATTTAATAATTAAGTTTTATTGATCTGTGTCCCAGTGGAATGTTAGCTCAATGAGGGTAGGGAACCTGTTTTGTTCATTTGGTGTACAAGTATGGCCCCAGGAATCGCTGGTTGAATGAATGATTAAATGAATGAATGAGTGAGAAGACTGGGCTCTGGAGTCCACTGTTCACAAGTTATGGGACCTGGGGCAGGTTATTTAACTTTTCTCAGGTTTAACAGCTTAATCTGGAAAACCATAGTAGTAGGACTTTCTGCATCTTTGGGGAGCTGTGCAGAGTAAATCAATTGGTGTATGTACAGAACTGGACACCGTGTCAGGTGCTCTAAAGAAAGGAAAAGCTGTTAGTATTCCTCTTTTTTCCTCGCTTTTGTCATGTTACATAGGGCAGTTACTGTGTGTTTGCAAGGAATATATGTTTACCTTTTAAGGGACTCAGGTAGACCAAAATTCTTTCTTTTTTTCCAGGGGATGCAGAGAGCAACTAATGTCACCTATCAAGCCCACCATGTCAGCAGAAACAAGAGAGGACAAGTGGTGGGGACCAGAGGCGGCTTTCGTGGTTGTACAGTTTGGCTAACAGGTACGGTCCAGATAGTTAAACCAGTTTTTCAAAAGCAGGGTTTATTATAGACAGCCTTGACCTGGGAATAAGCATATTTCAATTTTGAGTCCTGTTGTATCTGGAGCATCATAATAGAGCTACTCAGTAATGACATATTTTCTTTTGGTAATTCCTCTTGTTTATAAAATTGCTGTTAAAGGGGAAAAATCAGAATGCATCTTAAAACTACTTTACATTCTGTTAACTTCTGCATGCAAATAAGAACTGGATTCTGCCTTCAAGATGCTAATAATGTAGAACATATGAGGAGAAAGAATGAGTGATGAAGAATTTCACATTTTCTATCACACTTCTTTTGCTTTGGCCTCTGATTGATTCTTGTGTTGATTTTTCCAGAGTCTGTCTTGGAGAGGGTAAATTGATCCAGGTTTTGGAGGTAGTTTTAAAAATGATGGATCTTTTCACTTCTAGGAATTTGATTTAAAATTTTGGTGCATCTTGCCAGTTTACCCATGTTGGAGGATAGAGGGAATGAAGAGTGCTTACTGAATTGAGAAGGTATCTTGAGACTGAATAACAAGGCAAGCAGTTCCATATAATCAGTGGATCAGTTTATTATAGGGTAACCTACTCACTGAGTGGGATCTGGCAGTGATCGGGAAGCATTCGCAGCTGCACTCTGCACTGCCGAGGGACCCCCTGGGACAATTTGATAGTTAACCTATGGCATGGGAGTACGTGCTTGGACATAGGAAGTGCATTCTTTAGTCAATATTTATGAATGGGTAACTAGTCTTCCGGGTACTAGGAGTACGTTAGCTAAGGTCTTCATCATTGTTGGGGATTAACAGAGCATAGCACTGGAGAAAGAAATGGCAACCCACTCCAGTATTCTTGCCTAGAGAATCCCAGGAATGGCGGAGCCTGGTGGGCTGCCGTCTGTGGGGTCGCACAGAGTTGGACACGACTGAAGCGACTTAGCAGCAGCAACAGAGCATAGAGGCATCCTGGACCTAATGATCTTTAAACAGTATCTATTAACTGCAAATTCTTGATGACAGAGAAATGAAGTACAGTCCTGAGAAGGGTCAGTGGAAGAACAGGAGGAACTGTACTGGCCCAAGATGACATCACTTACGCTAACAGCCACACAACCCACTAAAATTTAGACCTATTTATTTTCCTAAAGTGGACAAGGGTCCATTTTCCAGTGTCTTGTCAACATGGATATTACTCATCCTTAAAATTTTTGCTGATTGCCAAAAAGCGACATTCCCATTTTTTGTTTTTACAAATTAAAAGTTTCAGTTTTAGATAGGTGATATGTTTCTGTATGTAGCACTTTTGCATTCTTCCCATCTCCTCATTCTTGAGATTGATGTTAAATTGCTATGTTTACATTCTCTAGACTTGTAATGGGCTTTCTAGGTGGTGCAGTGGTAAAGAATCTGCCTATCAGTGCAGGAGATGCAGGAGATGTGGGTTTGACCCTGGGTTGGGAAGATCACTTGGAGAAGAAAATGGCAACCCACTCCAGTATTCTTGTCTGGAGGATCCCATGGACAGAGGCTGCTGGAGGGCTGTAGTCTAGCGGGTCACAAAGAGTCGGACTCGACGGAGCATGCTTGTAACATAGTCTGTTCCAAATCTTAAATATACATAATTGTTTGTACTTGAGTTCTGTAAGTAATTTGATTCACCCTTACCACCTGATCATCAGTTCTTTTATTACGGCATGTCTGCTCATGAGCTCTTTCTTTGAGTCACGTTTCTATGGTCTGTATTTTTGCAGTGGTTTTTGTAAGATGGCTTTCTGTTAGATTCTGAATTCCCTGAGTTTTTATGTTTGAGAATGTCTACCCATCTTTTATGACAATTTGGTTGGGTAAAATATGTATTTTGTTCCTACTTTCTTTGTCTTAGAATTCTTAAAACATTACTCCATTTTCTTCTATTAAATGTTGTGACTAATCTGACTTTTTTCTGCTCCTTACGAGCTTTTTTTTTAACCCGCATTCGTGAAGAATTATTACTTTTCCTATAATTTCTTTCAGAAGTTTTGCTTTTCTCATTTAGGCTCTTTGTTGTTGTTCCGTCGTCCAGTCGTGTCTGATTGCGACCCCACGGACTGCAGCACACCAGGCTTCCCTGTCCATCACCAGCTCCAGGAGCTTGCTCAAACTCATCTCCATTGAGTCAGTGATGCCATCCAACCAACTCATCCTCTGTCACCCTCTTCTGCCCTCAATCTTTCCCAGCATCAGGGTCTTTTCCAGTGAGTCAGCTCTTCGCATCAGGTGGCCAAAGTGTTGGAGCTTCAGCTTCAGCATCAGGCCTTCCAATGAATATTCAGTACTGATTTCCTTTAGGATTGACTGATTTGATCTCCTTGCAGTTCACGGGGCACCACAGTTCGAAAGCATCAGTTCTTTGGGGCTCAGCCCTCTTTATGGTCCAACTCTCACATCTGTACATGACTACTGGAAAAACCATAGCTTTGACTAGAGGACCTTTGCCAGCAAAGTCATGTGTCTGCTTTTTTAGGCTCTTTATCTTTCTGCAGTTGGTTTTTGTATGTAGTGTGAGGGAGGGATCCATTTTCTTTTTTTTCCATGTACATAATCAGTTGTCACAAGAGAATATAGTGATGAGAGTATCCTTTTTCTCTCTGATCTGCTGTGCCAGCTGTCATAGATCAGGTTTCCACTTATCTGTGGGTTTGTTTCTGGGAACTCGCATCGATTCCACTGGTATACTTTACTTGTCTATTCCTCTCTTATTACCACACTGTTTTAATTACTGTATGTTTGTAAAGTCCTGAAATTCAGTGGAGTAATTCTTCTTACCTTCTTAATTGGAAATATCTTGACTTTTTTTTGGCTCTTTGTATTGTATGAATTTTGTAATCTGTTTGACCAATTTCCCCAAAATCTTGTTGGAATTTGGTTTGGGGTTATGTTGTATCTAAAGATCAACTTGGGGTGGATTGATCTTTAAAAACTTGAGTATTCCTTTTCTTGAACCTAGTATATTTCCTTTATTTTACCACTAATGATGTTTATAAATACTGTTTATCAGATTTTTTTTTTTGGTACTTACCTTCAGGTCTAGGATGTAATAAATTTCATAATTGTCTATTTGAAAAGAAAATGTATTACCCTGATGTGGGCAATTTTCTATATACATTCACCAGACCAGGCTTGTTAATTGTGTGTGTGTTGTTTTTTTTTTTTGACAGTATTGTTGGATACAGAATTCATGACATCTTTCTTTTTCTTTCAATTCAGTAGCTTAACCAGATCTGTCCAGGTTTGTATGCCATTTTCTTGGAACACTGCCTTTTCTCAGATTTTTATTTCAGATCAGCTTTCTTGTATTTTTATGTTGATTTGTGTATTATTTTACTAGAGCCACTGTAACAAATTGCTACAAACTGAGTGGCTTCAGACAACAAAAGTTTATTCTCTCACAGTTTAGGAGGCAGCTAGAAGCCTGAAATCAGGGTGGCTTCCTTCTGTTGGCTCTGAGGGACAGTCTATTCTGTGCTCCTCTCCTAGCGTTCCCTGGCTTGTAGGCGTACCACTCCAGTGTATGCTTTTGCCTTCACATGGCCTTGTTATAAAAACACCAGTCCCTGGATTTAGTGCCCATCCTAGTCCTGTGTGACCTCATTTTAGTTTAAGTAATTACGTGCACAGAGACCCTGTTTAAAACAACAATAAGCAAAGGACAGAAAAACCCAGTCTTCCCAGCCTCTGTGTTCACTCATTGTTGATAGGTAACAAGTTACCCAAAACCTAGTGGTGCGGAACAGCCATTTTAATTCGCTCTCCATTTTGTGAGTAAGGAGGTCAGGAGGGCTCTGCTGGGCAGTTTCCCTCTGGGTCTTGCTTGGTTGCAGTCTCGCTGGCTTGGGCTCCAGTCATGTAAAGCCGCAGCTGGTCGGGTGTCCGCAGCAGCTTCACAGTAGGTGCTGCTTGTCAGCTGGGATCTTAGCTGGTTAGGGTTATCAACTAGAACACCTACTTCTCATTTCTGCAGCATGTGGTCTCAGAGTATTTAACAGCTCTTGTATAGTTGCTAAGTCAAGTCTGACTCTTTCCGACCCTGTGGACTGTAGCCTGGCAGGCTCCTCTGCCCAGGGGATTCTCCAGGCAAGAATACTGGAGTGGGTTGCCATTTCTTTCTCCAGGGGATCTTCTTGACTGAGGGATCGAACTGGAGCCTCCTGCATTGGTAGGTGGATTCTTTATAGCTGAGCCACCAGGGAAGCCTTGTTTAACAGCTGGCTTCTCTCAAATTAAATATCCAAAGAGAAGCTGAATAGCTTTTTCTGACCCAGTCTTGGAAGTCATGCATCATCATTTTCACTGTATTCTTTTGGTTATAGGTGAGTCCTAAGTCCAGCCCAGATTCAAGGGCTGGGAAATACAATAGACTCTGCCTGTGAATGGGACACTGGCAATGTCCTGTTGTAAAAAAGCTTTTAGGCCATTGTTGGAAAATATACTACCTGCTGTGCTTGTTAATATACATTTTTAATGTAGAAAGCATCTAATGCTATATTGATCCTTTTAACATATCGTGCTTTTTAGTTTATTTTTCAGTTTGCCTTTTAAACTGACACGTAAGAGTTTCAGTACATGAGGTTTCAGTGTTTTATCTCTTGTCTCCTAACTGTCTTAGTTGTGAATTCTGTAATAACATACTCCCTAAGATGGTACATATTCGTGCATAAATACACTATTTCCTTTTCCTTCACTTCTCATTGTTTAGTGACTAAACATCATTAGTAGAGGAAGGTGAAATGAGGATATTTTTTCTTTCTAGATTAATTATGTTATAAATTAGATTCTCAGTTACTTTTATCATGATAGCCTTGGGGAAGTGTTGATCCTGGGATCTAGAGGTAACTTTCTAATATTTATTTCACTGACTGGTCTTTTCTTTTTCTCCTCTCCCTAGAAGTAATTCGGGCATGTAACTTTGTTTTAGAATTGGCATGCAGCTGTAGAATAGTGGTAACAAGAGGACATGGTGAATATCTGTACTCAATCAAATATAATATTCAAATTGGTTAAGCCTTTGTAGCTCAGTGATTTCTGATACCTTTGGATTTAGACAGGAATTACTAAAACATAAATGCTTATTATATTTAAATTACAGATGTTTTTCTAGCTAAGACATAGTAAAATCTTACAGACAAATATTGGATAAGAATGTTACTAAGAGATTGCTTTGAATAATGAATGTAATTAAGCCTGTGATTAAAATTCTTTATTACTAAGTAATTATTGTCTCAATTTTCTATCTGAAATCTGTGGACTGTTCACTTTTAGGCTTATCTGGAGCAGGAAAGACCACAGTAAGCATGGCTTTGGAGGAATACTTGGTTTGCCATGGTATTCCATGCTACACTCTGGATGGTGACAACATTCGTCAAGGTCTCAATAAAAATCTTGGCTTTAGTCCTGAAGACAGGGAAGAGAACGTTCGACGCATCGCAGAAGTAGCTAAGCTGTTTGCAGATGCTGGCTTAGTATGCATCACAAGTTTTATATCACCTTATACTCAGGTATGTGGCTTTTGCACCATTGTGGTTCTAATTACATATATTGAGAACATGGTGTCAAAAAACGCAAATTAAACGTTGACATGTACTTTGAGGCTAAATCCAAATTAAAACAATTAACCTACAGCATTTCTGTGCTGCAACTTTCTAAGTAAATTCATTTTTGAAAAGCTTGCTGTGACCCACTCATCCCCTGGCCCCTACCAAGTATAACCAAAGCTGTTGACCAAGTCAATGGCCAAATTATTTCAAGTTTGACTTTTCAGTTCACAAAACCTATAACATGCATTAAACACCAGGGAAAATGTTAGATTTCTTAACATGTGTCCTGGGACTTGTTAGCTCACAATTCCTGAGGATCATCTCTCATCACATTTTTTCATAGAGACCATAGCAGCACTAATTCACTTTTTTTGTATTTCTTTGAGAAAAATCATGTTGTTTTTCCTCACGAGAATTTTGTTTCCCTCTGCCTAGAAGGCGTTCATCTCCTTCCTCTAGCCTCACCTCAGCATCAGTTAACCCCTGTTCATGCTCTGAGTTTCAGGTTGGGTATCTCCTCCTCTCAGACTTTGCTGGGTGTCTGCCTTGGTTGCCCTTGATATTGTACCATAACACATTTTTTAAAAAATTAATTTTTGGCTGTGCTGGCTCTTGGTTGCTTTGTGCGGGCTTTCTCTTGTTGCGGTGAGCGGGGACTCCTCTTCATTGCAGTATGCAGGTTTCTCATTGTGGTGGCTTCTGCTGTTGTGGAGCACAGGCTCTAGGTGGATGATAGGCTTCAGTGGTTGCAGCACATGGGCTCAGTAGTAGTGGCGTACGGGTTTTAGGGTGCGTGGGTTTCACTAGTCATAGCTTGTGGGCCCTAGAGTGTGGTCTTAGTAGTTGTGGCACACAGGCTTAGTTGCTTCATGCCGTGTGAATTCTTTCTGGACCAGAGATCAAACCTGTGTCCCCTACATTGGCAGATGGATTCTTATCCACAGTACCACCAGGGAGGTCACATTGTTTTACTATAAATACCAGTTTTTTGGTTGATGATGCTAATAGCAGCAGCAGCAGTAATAATAACAGTGATGATGCTAATAATAGCAGCTAGCATTTACTGAACACTTACTAGGTACTGATAACAGTTTTAAAGTGCTTTCATGTGAGTTAGCTCACTTAGTTCTCATCACTCAATAAGGAGAGTGGAGGTGAGGAAACAGAGGTGTAAATCACCCAGGCTCACACACTGCCTGGAGGAGCAAGGATCTGCTCCCAGACAGTGTCACTGGGATCCATGCTCTTGCCCACTGTGCTTTGCTGCCTCTAAACCCCACAGGCTCCTTGAGGCTGGGGTTCCATCTGACTTGTCTTTCTAATCTTGATGCTAAGCCCAGATCCGGGAACACAGTAGATATTTAGAACACAGTAGATATTTGTTAAATGATAGCATAGCCTCTTAAGGAGCCCAGATATGTAAAAACAGGCAAGATGTCTTAGTGGTTAAAGATAGCAGCTTAGAAGCCAGAAACAAGAGACTGAAATCTCGGCTCTCCCAGTTACTGTTAGGACCTTGGCCAATTTACTTAACCTTTCAAGCTCAGGTAATGCCTACCTTTTAGGGTTGCTCTGTGTGTGTGTGTATGTGTGCGCATTGTACATGCATGTGTTCAGTCACTCATTTGTGTCTCTTTGTGGCCCCACCAGGCTCCTCTGCCCATGGAATTTTCCAGGCTAGAGTTGCTCTGAGGATTAGGTAAATCATGCATTCACTGCTCTCAGCATAGTGCCTTAAGTGTAGTAAGTATTCAGTAAGTGTAATAAGTAATAGCACAATTCTATTATTGTAACATAAATCTGGACAGGTTGCTTAGACTTTTTTTAAAAAAAATTGAGCTGTAAAGATTATAGATTAAGTGTGAGATTGAGTGTTAGTCACAGAGATTCACTTAGTTGAACTGTGGCAGGAGTCGTCAAAGGTTCTTTGAGGACTAGCTACTTTTCATTTTCCTGAAGCATTGGGATCAGTGTCAATACATCAGCTTAAAGTATCCTAGCTAATGAAATGTGTCAGAAAATGAGAGTTGTTAGAGTTCCTCAATCCTTGGATAGAAACAGTTTTCACAGTGATATAATAGTGGTGATATTTTTGTACCTTCTGGGAATCTTTGCAGTTCTTGGAAAAAGAAAAAGTCAGTAATACCTTTGGAGAGCTAGCAGCTGAGACCTGGGTATCTAAAAGTATATGCTAATATGCTTTTTTTGTCCCTTTTGTTTCCATAGCATTGAACAAAACTTTTGTTGATCTCATGTCTAAAAGCACCGAGAATAGAAATGAGGTTTAGATTATGCTTAGAGCATGTCAAAATCCACAATAATATTTGTACCAAGTCATATTATATAGGATGTGTGTATTCTTCTTTGTCACCTCTGAACTTGGACATAAGTAAAAATAAGCCTGATAATTCTTATCCTTAAGGAGTTGGTAGGTGATCTATTGGGAGCATAGAGATGTGATCTCAAGGCAAGCGATTGGGTACGTGTATGAAAACTTCTGTGGAAGATCCAAAGAGGTGGTGCTGCTTGAGGTGAGTCACGAAGGGTGGGTGACTCAGTGTACCAGTTAGACCGGAGGGAGAAAGCTATTTCAGACAGAGGAGATACTGCAGTAGTTACAAAAGCATGGAAATGTGAGGGAATTACACCTGGGGAACTGTAGGTAGTTTGTTTTGGCTGCTGTACAGGATAAACATGAGGAAAGATGAAGCTAGAGCCATTTGCAGCAGTCTCACGGCAAACTCCAGACTGCTCAGGACTTTGCCCCACGGGTGGTGGAGGGCTGAGATTGTGCTGGGGAACGGTGTCTGTGGGTGTGTATTTTAGTGAGGTCACTGTAAAGTCTGGAATGAGAATGGTCTAGAGGAAGGAGACTAGTTAGGAGGCTTTTGGGGTGAATTCAGGTACTGGCCGCGGGAATAGAAAAGATGGGGCATATTTGAGAGCTCTTGAGCATGTAGCATCCGTGGGATGTCATGCCTGGATTGATTGCTGAATTTGGGGCGAACATGAAGGAGGGTGCTTTCTGAAGAGAAGATGGTCTGATTGAGTTAGAAGATGTAGAGTAGGAAGGGAGGAGGAGACTGTCATTTTGGGTGGGTTAGATTTGAAGTGTCGGTGTATCTAGGTGAAGATGACCACTGGGTTATTTGGAAATGTGTTCTGGAGCTCAGGAATGTTGTATAGAATTGAGATATAGTTTTGGAAGTCATTGACTCAATTACTTGAAGCCTTGATGAAGCTGAGAAAACAAAAGAGTATAGAGAATGAAAAGAGTGACAGATGGAAACTTGGAAACACCTTCATTTGAAAGGACAGTTGTAATAGTAGGATCACCACTGAACTGCTGTGCCAGAAACAAAGGTTATAAAGCTAGTGAAATTATTTCAGTACATTAGGATCTGTGACAGAAGTACATGGTGGGTACTTTCCCAGATGGCACAGTGATCAAGAATCGACCTGCCAGTACAGGAGGTGCAAGAGACGCAGGTTTGATCCCTGGGTCCGGAAGATCCCCTGGAGTTGGAAATGGCAACCCACTCCAGTTTTCTTGGCCTGGAAGATCCCATGGACAGAGGAGCCTGGTGGGCTGCAGTCCATGGAGTCACAAAGAGTCAGACATGTCTGAGTGACTGAGCACTTGAGAATTCAGAGGAAGTGAGGCTCTCAGCCAGCCTGGACATGTGGGGCAGGGTTCCTGAGGACTTAGCATGGAGCTTACTCTGAGGGAACACACTGCTGTAGCCACAGGAGAGGGGTGAGTGTGTTTGCAGGGGGTATGGCAAAGGCATAAGATCCAAGCAACCTGGTAGAAAGATTGGTATTAATTATCAATAGAATGTCAAATGCAAGACTTGAGAATGTTGGCCCAGGTGAAGGAGACCTGTCATGTCACTCTGAGAAGCTTGGGTTTTACCCTGATGGCAATAGAGTGGGGGGTCTCTGAAGAGTTTAGTGATGTGGTTGGATTTGCATCATCTTATCATCCTGGGTACAGTGTAGAGTGTGCCTTTGAGAAGATCAAAGCTGGAAGCCAGTAGACTGATTAAAAGGATATCGCACTTGTCCAGGCAAGAGAAATAAGGTGGAACCAGAACTTAGGCAAGAAGTGGGTTAGTGTAATGTCTGGAGGTAAAATCTGAAGGACTTTGTGACAAAATGCACAAGATGGGACAGCAAAGGGAAGGAACCAGGAAAACTCTGGGGATTCCAGGTGAATGATGTTATTATCCCTTGATTTGGGCAGTATGGGTGGGAATGAGAGCCTGGGAGAGAAGAGAATGAGTTCAGTTTTTGGACATGTTTAAGGTACATGGGGGATGTCCAGGAGGGTGTGTTTAGGAGGAAGTTAGAAGAGGGTGTTTAATTTCAGAAATGGACAGAATTCAGGCTGGAGAGTTGGTGTGTATGTAGTAGTTTCCACTGTGAAAGTAGTTGGGAAGAGTGCTCAGGGCCTGTGTAGGTGAGCAGTGGGCTCCTGCTCAGGTGTGGGCAGCACCAGGGCTGCAGTGAGGGGTGAAGTCGAAGGAGCCCTGGGGAGCCTGCGTGGGATCCACCAGCGGGTAGCATTACTGGAATATGGACGGTTGGTAGTGTGACATGTGGGCAGAATGGCCTGGAAAGTCCCATGATGATGGGGATTTTTGTATCATTTGTTTGTTCACCTGTTTTTAATGGAAAATAGTGACTTTTACTTGTTTGTAAAGAAACAAGTGAGGAAAGAGAAGGTTGAAGATTCCGGATGAAGCAGGGATTGTGGACTGAGCAAGTTTCATTAGAGGGAAGGGATTTGGGGATTTTTTTTTTTTAAGTTTTTATTTTGTATTGGGATAGGAGAAGGCAATGGCGACCCACTCCAGTACTCTTGCCTGGAAAGTCTCACGGATGGAGGAGCCTGGTAGGCTGCAGCCCCTGGGGTTGCGAAGAGTCGGACACGACTGAGTGACTTCACTTTCACTTTTCACTTTACTGCATTGGCGAAGGAAATGGCAACCCACTCCAGTATTCTTGCCTGGAGAGTCCCAGGGACGGGGGAGCCTGATGGGCTGCCGTCTATGGGGTCGCACAGAGTTGGACACGACTGAAGCGACTTAGCAGCAGCAGCATAGCCAATTAACAATGTTGTGACAGTTTCAGGTGAACAGCAAAGGGACTCAGCCATACATACCCATTCTCCCCCCAACTCCCCTCCCATCCAGGCCACCACACAACATTGAGCAGAATTCTATGTGCTATACAGGGGATCCTTGTCCGCTATCCGTTTTAATCATAGCATTGTGTACATGTCCATCCCAAACCCCCCAACTATCCAGAAGGAGATTTTTTTAAACGTATAATTTTAAAAGTTACTTTCCATTTACAGTTATTACAAAATATTGGCTCTGTTCCCTGTTGTACAATACATCCTCGAGCCTATCTTGTACCCAGTAGTTTGTATCTCTCACTCCACCACCCCTGTGTTGCCCCTTCCCTCCTCTCCCCATTGGTAATCACTGATTTTTTCTCTCTATGAGTTTGCTTCTTTTACGTTATATTCACTAGTTTGTTGTGTTTTTTAAGATTCCACGTGTAAGTGATACCATACAGTATTAGTCTTTCTCTGTCAAACTTGTTTCATCGGCATAATGCCCTCCAGGCCCATCCACATTGCTACAGATGGCAAAATCTCATTCTTTTATATGGCTGAGTAGTATTCCATTGTAGGGTACGGCATTTTGAATCTGTGAAAGGAGGAGTGGCAGGAGGGAAGGAGGTCAAGGTGGGGGATGTAGGTATATTTATATGGCAGAGGGGAGATGGAGAACATTCTTGTCTGGGGATTTTCTTTTTCAAGTTAAAGGTGTGGCCATTGGTAAGAGTAGAAGGAGGCTTGAGTGGAGGGACCATCAGAATGATGGTAAATGACAACAGAAATGGTGACACTGTCTTGTATATATAGAGTGAATGTGGAGCCTGACTTTGAGAACAGGCAGGGGAGGGAAGCCTTAGGGGAGAACTTGGTTTTAGTTAAGACCAGAAAGAAGAAGTAGTTCACTTAAAAGGATGGAGTATTCCAGAAGACAGGGTGGAGAGACTTTAGACTGGGTGATGAAGTAATTACCAGAGTTGGGGGTTAGGAGCCATGCAGAAAAATAAAGTTTTGGGCATGTTAGAGATGTGTAGTGGCTGCAGGGGTTTGTATTTGGCAAGAGAATAAACTAGCCTCAGGGTTCTAAATGGATTTCTGGTGAAGTTACTTTCAGGCCAGCACAGGCTGAGGCTGAGTGAGTTGTTAAAAGAGAGGCCTGATGACATTTGCATTCGAGCTGAGCTTTGGGTCAAGTTCCTCATAAAGTTTAGGTGAAAGTGTTTGTGGGGGATTTATTGTTCTCCCTCCTGAAACTTCCCAATATATCTAATTTTCAGAATAGCAACCCTTTTAAAATTCTTAATGCAGAATGGGCTTGTTAACCTAATTTCTTGGGTTTTTATTTTCAGTTTATATTTTTAAAATACAAATTAAACTTTGACTAATACATTTTGCACTAACTCAACCGAAAAGCTCTTTTGCTTGTCCTTGTTATTAACATAGTACCCTTGGTTCCTATGAGCATTCCTTGTTACATTTCTGCGTGTGTCTTTTTTCTAAGGATCGCAACAACGCAAGGCAGATTCACGAGGGTGCCAGTTTACCTTTCTTCGAAGTGTTTGTTGATGCTCCCCTGCATGTTTGTGAACAGAGGGATGTCAAGGGGCTCTACAAGAAAGCACGGGCTGGAGAAATTAAAGGTAAGTAATATGTCTTTTTCCCAGTTTGTCTTTCCTTAAATATTTCATCTTACCATATCTAAGACTGATACTCTTTTCTAAGAGATGCAAGTATTCAAACAACTTGAAGCTCCTTGAGAAGAGTAAGTGGGTCTTACTACACAGTTGTATCTCTCAGGCCTAACCAGTAGTACCTGTTGGCAGTAGTACTGTGTACGCTCAGTGTCATCCATCAGGTTGAAATCCTACCCATAAGACAAGTTTTAGAGGACTCAGACTTTGGAGGCTGGTGGAAACCTATTTGGTGTAATTTGGTGCCTAGCACTTCTGTGCTCTTTGTTCCAGTGAAAATGTAAGAAATTCCATAGTGAATGGGGAAAATGCCTAAATTATAAGCATCTTGAGAGCAAGGAAAATGTCTCATTCTTATTTATATCATGTTGCTTGGAATTATCTATGTATGATTGTTGCATTAGATTGAACTAACATATCAAAGTACATGCAGCTTGTATTTTCAGTTTTATAGTCTGCTCCCAGAGTTTCAACTCTGATGAAAATTTGGCATAGAGACATTTAGAACTTGTTCCTCTGTGGCCTTTGATACGAATCATTCTATTTATCTTTTAGACATCCTTTGACATTAGTCCTGGTCTGTTATTATTATTAACAGTAAGAGAGATCATGCCAACATGAAAAAAGCATCAAAGATAGATATTTAGTTTACTTTGTTTGGGATCAATTCATGCTGGTAACTTCTATTTGCCTTCCCAGCAGGGAATATGATAGCCTGGGATTATGAGAAGCTCCCAGGAATTCTATGAAGTATAGATTTTGGCACCAGCTTCTGACCCTGAAAAGGAAAAGGTGGAACAGAAAGGAAAATGCTTGTTATGCTGGGCTCTTTTGTCTGGACCTGGGAACGCATTAGCATTTGGGGCGAGTTCCATTGAATCTGGTGGTAAATTTTGTTCCTTGGGCAGGCTCGTGTCCAGTCTTGCCACCTTGGAAGCTCAGTTTCACCCATTAAGCCTGTACTTTCTTGACTCAGGGAGAACAGTCCTGAATAATCAATGACAACAGGAAGGGAACCAGTTTATCCATTTAATTTCTAGGTCACCCTCTGGCTTACCTGGTAGCTCAGCTGGTAAAGAATCCGGCTACGATGCAGGAGACCTTGATTCAATTCCTGGGTCGGGAAGATCCCTTGGAGAAGGGATAGGCTACCCACTCCAGTATTCATGGGCTTCCCTGGTGGCTCAGACAGTTAAGAATCTGCCTGCACTGTGGGAGACCTGGGTTCAATCTCAGGGTTAGGAAGATCTCTGGATGAGGGCATGACAACCCACTCTAGTATTCTTGCCTGGAGAATTCCATTGACAGAGGAGCCTGACGGGCTACAGCCCATGGGGTTGCAAAGAGTCGGACATGACTGAGTGAATAAGCACACAGCTCTCTCTGTTGACGATCAGTTTTCAATTCTGTTCGTCACAGAGATTTGCAAAGAGAAGCTCAAGGATGTGTCCAGGATCCTGATGTCTGAATCTTTTGCTTATTTTAACTGTAGTTGGTTTTGTTGTTTTTGCAAGGATGGATTGGTGAGGGAGGTAGATTTGTCTGCACACCTGGAGTAAGCACCCTCTTTACCATTTTTTGTGTTATTAGAATTTAGCACAAAGCATGGCCTAAAAGTAGGAAGTCAAGAGATACTTGGAGTAACAGCAGGCTTTGCCTTGGAGTACGAAATGAAGCAGGGCAAAGACTAACGGAGTTTTGCTAAGAGAACGGGCTAGTCATAGCAAACACCCTCTTCCAGCAACAAAAGAAATGACTGTACTCATTAATACCACTGGATGGTCAATATGAAAATCAGATTGATTATATTGATTATATTCTTTGTAGCTGAAGATGGAGAAGCTCTATACAGACAGTAAAAACAAGACAGGGAGCTGACTGTGGCTCAGATCATGAACTCCTTATTGCAAAATTCAGACTTAAATTGAAGAAAGTAGGGAAAACCACTGGACCATTCAGTGAAAGTGACAAATAGATTCCAGGGATTAGATCCAATAGACAGAGTTCCTGAAGAACTATGGACGGAGGTTCATGACATTATATAGGAGGTGGTGATCAAAACCATCCTGAAGAAAAAAAAATGCAGAAAGGCAAAATGGTTGTCTGAGGAGGCCTTACAAATTGCTGAGAAAAGAAGAGAAGCGAAAGGCAGAGGAGGAAAGGAAAGATATGCCCATCTGAATGTAAAGTTCCAGAGAATAGCAAGGAGAGATAAGAAAGCCGTTATAAATGATCAGTGCAAAGAAGTAGAGGAAAGCAATAGATTGGGAAAGACTAGAGATCTCTTCAAGAAAATTAGAGATATCAAGGGAACATTTCATGGAAAGATGGGCACAACAAAGGACAGAAACGGTATGGACCTAACAGAAGCAAAAGATATTAAGAAGAGGTGGCAAGAATACACAGAAGAACTATACACAAAAGATCATAATGACCTGGATAACCACGATGGTGTGATCACTCACCTAGAGCCAGACATCCTGGCGTGTGTAGTCAAGTGGGCCTTAGGAAGCATCACTGAACACAGCTAGTGGAGGTGATGGAATTCAAGCTGAGCTATTTCAGATCCTAAAACATGATGCTGTGAAAGTGCTACACTCAATATGCCAGAAAATATGGAAAACTCATCAGTGGCCACAAGACTGGAAAAGGTCAGTTTTCATTCCTATGCCAAAGAAGGGCAATGCCAAAGAATGTTCAAACTACTGCACAATTGTCCTCATTTCACGTACTGGCAAAGTAATGCTCAGAATCCTCCAAGTGAAGGTAGGAGGGGGGTTCAGGATGGGGAACACGTTGGGGAACACATGTACACCCATGGCTGATTCATGTCAGTGTATGGCAAAAACCACCACAATATTGTAAAGTAATTAGCCTCCAATTAGAATAAATTAATTAATTTAAAAAAATCCTTCAAGCGAGGCTTCAATAGTTCGTGAACCGGGAACTTCCAGATGTACAAGCTGGATTTAGAACAGGCAGAGGAACCAGAGATCATATTGCCAACATCCGTTGGATCACAGAAAAAGCTAGAGAATTCCAGGAAAAACATGTACTTCTGCTTCATTGACTACATTAAAGCCTTTGACTGTGTGGATTACAACAACCTGTGGAAAATTCTTCAAGAGATGGAAACACCAGACCACCTTACCTGCCTCCTGAGAAATCTGTATGCAGGTCAAGAAGCAACAGATGGAACTGGACATGGAACAATGGACTAGTTCCAAATTGGGAAAGGAGTACGTCAAATGGTATATTGTCACCCTGGTTATTTAACTTATATACAGGGTACATCATGCAAAATGCCAGGCTGGATGAAGCACAAGCTGGAATTGAGATTGCAGGGAGAAATATAAATAACCTCAGATATGCAGATAACACCATTCTTAAGGAAGAAGGCAAAGAGGAATTAAAGAGCCTCTTGATGAAGGTGAAAGAAGAAAGTGAAAAAGCTGGCTTAAGACTCAACATTCAGAAAACAAAGATCATAGCATCCAGTCCCATTGCTGCTGCTGCTGCTGCTGCTAAGTCGCTTCAGTCGTGTCCGACTCTGTGTGACCCCATAGACGGCAGCCCACCAGGCTCCGCTGTCCCTGGGATTCTCCAGGCAAGAATACTGGAGTGGGTTGCCATTTCCTTCTCCAGTGCATGAAAGGGAAAAGTGAAAGTGAAGTCTCTCAGTCATGTCCGACTCCTAGCGACCCCATGGGTCTGCAGCCTACTAGGCTCCTCCACCCATGGGATTTTCCAGGCAAGAGTACTGGAGTGGGGTGCCATTGCCTTCTCTGTCCGGTCCCATTACCTCATGGCAAATAGATGGGGAAACGACGGAAACAGTGACAGACTTAATTTTCTTGGGCTCCAGAATCACTGCACACAGTGACTGCAGCCATGAAATTAGAAGACACTTGCCCCTTGGAAGAAAAGGAGTGACAGACCTAGACAGCATATTAAAAAGCAGAGATGTTACTTTGCCATCAAAAGTCTGTGTAGTCAAAGCTATGGTTTTTCTACTAGTCATGTATGGGTGTGAGAGCTGGACAGTAAAAAAGGCTGAGTGCTGAAGAATTGATTCCTTTGCACTGTGGGGCTGGTGAACACTCTTGAGAGTCTCTTGGACAGCAAGGAGATCAAACCAGTCAATCCTAAAGGAAATCAACCCTGCATATACATTGGAAGGACTGATGCTGAAGCTCCAATTGTTTGGCTGCCTAAAGTGAAAAGCCTACTGATCACAAAAGGTCCTGCTGCTGGGAAAGATTGAAGGCAGGAGAAGGAGACAACAGAGTATGAAATGGTTGGATGGCATCACCAACTCAAGGGACATGAGTTTGAGCAAATACTGGAAGATGGTGAATGACAGAGAAGCCTGGTGTGCTATAGTCCATGGGGTTGCAAAAAGTCAGACACGACTGAGTGACGGAACAACAAATGGCCCAAAGCATAATGCTTAGTACATACACAGTAAATGCTTGTTGGATGGTATGGAAGGTGGAGTAGAAATCATGTGTTCAGCGCATTGATCTCTGCTGTCTATTTGCAGAGTTTGTATTTGGTGCTAGGGATGTAAAGTTGAATAATAAGACCAAAGCCCAAATGCCTTAAGTCACTTGCAGTTTGCATTCTTTATCTGTATTTGTATTCTGTATCTTGTATTAGTTCAGTTTTCTACGTGTTGTTTGTTTGCCAAGTATTTAATTCCTCTGATTAGGCATTGATAAAACGTTCCTTAGGTTAATGTATACCTGTGTGCATAAGTGTACCCACATTTATTTATTTTAGGTTAGCCATGATACTCGAGTTCCTGACTGGGTAGTTTTTAGAAATCATTTACTCATTGTTAGAATGGTGCTTAGAGGGTTTCCTGTCAATGACCCTTAATAGTAAACATTCAAGGACAGGTGGTATTAACATCCTTTCAGCAGACCTCAGGCTTTTATATGGCATTACTAAACTGTAAGTGTATGCATATGTCAGATACTTTAATACCTAGATTATTTTCATGATTAATGCTTAAGTAGTTATAATCTACTTATATAAATGTTTTCCTTACAATGTACATTTATTATAATCACTTATGGGATAAATTAATTAGGAAGAAACTTTCTGGACTTTTAAAATATTAAACCAAGCCTCCTAACACAGTGATCTTCAAGCTTTGCTGCACACAAGGATCACCTGGGAGAACTTAAAAAATCTAGTGCCAAGGCTGAACCCCAGACCAATGAAATCAGAATCTCTTGAGGGTAGGACCTGGTGATTCCAAGTTGTAGCTACATTTGAGAATTAGAGCTTATGAACTAGAGTTTTAAATAACCGGATTTGTTTGTTCCCTACCTTTTTTACTATGACTCACCAGTAATACTGTTGGAAGTATCAGTAATGTAAAAATTTCTTCTTGGGTTTGGGACTTCATGTGATACTTAGGAATATGAAATAGAAAAAGAATGAAATAGATGGGCTGTAGACTTGTAGTGTTCATCTTAAAGCTTCTTTGAGACCTATGCCTCTTTTTAAGAAAAAAAAAATTTAATTTTATATTGGAATATAGCTAGTGAACAATGTTGTGATAGTTTCAGGTGAATAGCAAAGAGACTCAGCCATACATAATACCTGTATCCATTCTTCCCCAAACTCCCCTCCCATCGAGGCTGCCACATAACTTTAAGCAGAGTTCTAAGCAGAGTGTACATGTCCATCCCAAACTCCCTAATGTCCCTTCCCCTTATCCTTCTCCTTCTGCAATCATTAAGTTTGTTCTCTAAGTCTGTGAGTCTCTTTCTGTTTTGTAAGTCGGTTCTTTTGATACCTATACCTCTTAATAGTAATGATTTTAAATTCATATTTACCATTCTAACCCAGGAATTGGTGTTCCAAGGCAAACAGGCCCTGAATGACTCAGGTATGGAATAATGTGAAAGACAGAAATAGCATACTTTTAGCTCAGCCAGCCCATTCTGTGTGGTAGCAACATGTGTTCTTTCTCTTCTAGCAGTTACACAGTAGCACATATATGATAGGGAAAATCTAAATAGTGGTTAATACCTAAATTGGTTGCATTTGATTGTGGAACGTATTTGAGGATATAGCAGGATTCCTCACCTACGTTTTGCTTGAGCTAATAGTAGTTAATCGATGTTGATTAACTTAATGTGATCTTGAACACTTAATGTGATGGCAGAGGAAGCCTGCAGAGCTTTAATTTGGCTGCAGATAATCCTGGCAAATATAATGGACAGATTGACTTGGCATCAGTTTTTCCACTGAGAAGGGAAAAAAACGCTGATGAGGTTGGTTTTATGCCCAGAGCTTAGGCAGTATATCCTGTGTCCCTGTGGAGAAATTGGATGCTATGGGTCACTTGGTATTCATTCCTGTTTCTTCATACAAGCCACTTACTTAACAGAGAAAAGGAAAGGTGATAGAAGTATTTCTGTCCTCATTATTTGAAGATTCCAGATCAGCACGTGTGCCTACTCACTCATTATTTGTAACCCCCACATCAGTGTGCCCACAGTGCTTTGGCTTGTAAACACGCACAGAGCAGCAACGTTTCAGTCACGCAGAGTACACACTCCCAGCTCAAGTTTGAACAATGTCTTTGTGTTTCAGCTCTCATGCTATAAAGGAGTGTCCTTTTCATGGCCTATTTAGTGCCATGTCTTTTATGTTTTGGCTTTTTGTTGGTGATTTTGCTTTTTAAGATGTACTCCTCTACCTTGGCATAGTGCTGAAGTGTTGTCTAGTTGTTTGAACTGCAGGAAGTCTGACCTGCCTTGTGGAGAAAATACACGTGTTAGATAAGCTTTGTTCAGATGTGAATTCCAGTACTCTTAGCCATTATTTTGGTGTTAATGAATCAACTCTATATATATAAAGAGATACTCATAAAAAGTTATATATTAATCGGTTGATAAAAATTTGGTGACGGAGGCTCACAGGAGCCCACCTCCACGTCTCTCCTTGGAACTGTGGTTTAGTATTCACCACTTCCGTGTTTGTGGCAACTTTATTGAACATGATCGCTGCGAATAAGGAGGATCGACTGTTTATGTTCAAAGAAGGAGCAAAAGTTTAATTAGAAATCTTCTCCCCAGAAAGAAGTTTCAATAATATAACCCTGTAACCTAAACGGGGGAGTGTAAAAATGAACTTCAGCATAGCAGAGGCTTGCGCAGAAGAAACAAACCTATTTTAATTTCCACCCTCTCTATCATCTGTTACCTTTTATAGGTTTCACTGGGATTGATTCTGAATATGAAAAACCAGAGGCCCCTGAATTAGTGCTGAAAACAGACTCCTGTGATGTAAATGACTGTGTCCAGCAGGTGGTGGAGCTTCTACAGGACCGGGTAAGAGAATGTTAAAGAGCGAATTCCCAGAGAATGATTATGTCCATTTTATAACATTCCCTCTCCAAATAAAGGATGGTAGTAGTATGGAGTAACATGTATATTTTAAGTTCTTTTTTTCTTCCAATTTTATTGAGACATGACATACAGCATTGTATGTTTATAGTGTACAGCATAATGATTTGACTTACATCATGAAGTGACTATCACAGTAAGTTTAGTGAACATCTCTCATCTCAAATAGATGCAAAATTGAAGAAATAGAAATATTTGTGTGTGTGAGTATGTGTGTGTGTGTGATAACTCTTAGGATTCGCTCTCTTAGGAACTTTAGTATATAACATACAGCAGGGCTAATGACTTAGGATTTGCTCTCTTGGAACTTTAGTATATAACAGACAGCAGTACTAATGGCACTTGTGATGTTGTACATGATACCCCCAGTACTTACCCATCACTGGAGATTGTGCCTCTTGACTACTTTCCTCCAGTTCCCTCTTCTCCCCACCCCTTCCTCCGGTAACTACAAATCTGATCTCTTTTTTTGTGAGTTTGTTTGTTTGTTTTTAAAGTATAATTGACCTAGAACACTGGGTTGGTTTCTGTCACACCACAGAAAGGTGTTTTTATATATTTCAAAATGATCACCCCAATAAGTCTAGTTATTACATGTCACCACAAAAATATTACTTAGTTATTAACCATATTCCCCACGCTGTGTATTTCTCTTGAAGCTGTAAGTTTGTCCCTCTGAATCAACCTCCCCTATTTCTTTCCATCTCTCCAGCCCCCTCTCTTCTGGTAAACACCTTTTTGTTCTCTTTGTCAATGACTGTGTTTCTGTTTTGTTAAGCTTGTTCATTTGTTTTTTTAGATTCCACATATAAGTGAAATCATAGTGTTTATTTTTCTCTGTCTGACTTAATCATACCCTCTGGGTCATCCATATTGTCATAAGTGGCAAGATTTCATTCTCTTTTATGGCTAATATTTCATTGTATACATCTACCACAACTTTATCCATTCATCTACTAATGGGTACTTGGGTTGCATCCGTATCTTGGATGTGTAGATAATGCTACAGAGGGGTGTGTTTTTTTTTTTTCTAATTAGTGTTTTTATTTTCTTTGGACAAATACCTAGGAGAGTTATTGCTGGATCATATGATAGTTCTATTTTTAATTTTTTGAGGACTATCCTTACTGTTTTCCATAGTGACTACACTAATACATATTCCACCAATAGAGTATGAGGGATTCCCTTTTCTGCACATTCTTGACAATACTTGTTATAACTTGTGTTTTTGATAATAGCCATTCTGACAGGTGTGAGGTGATATCTCATTTTGGTTTTGATTTGTATTTCCCTGATGATCAGAGAAGGCAATGGCACCCCACTCCAGTACTCTTGCCTGGAAAATCCCATGAACGGAGGAGCCTGGCGGGCTGCAGTCCATGGGGTCACTGAGTCGGACACAACTGAGCGACTCCACTTTCACTTTTCACTTTCATGCCCTGGAGAAGGAAATGGCAACCCACTCCAGTACTCTTGCCTGGAGAATCCCAGGGATGGGGGAGCCTGGTGGGCTGCCATCTATGGGGTCGCACAGAGTCAGACACGACTGACGTGACTTAGCAGCAGCAGCAGCAGATGATCAGTGATGTTGAGCGTTTTTTCATGTACCTGTTTATCAGTTGCATGTCTTCTTTGTGAAAATGTCTCTTCAGATTCTCAGAGCCTCTGCCCATTTTTTAATCTTTTTTTTTTTAATGTTGTATGAGTTCTTTGTATATTTTGGATATTAGCCTTATCAGATGTATTATTTGAAAAATATCTTCTCCCATTCAGTAGGTGACCTTTTTGTTTTGTTGTTAATTTCCTTTGCTGTGCAAATGCTTTTAGTTTGATGTAGTCCCATATGTTTATTTTTGATGGTGTTTCCATTGCTGAGGAGACTTAGCCAAAAAAATGTTATTAAGGCCAGAGAGCATGCTGTGTGTGTTTTCTTGTAGAAGTTTTATGGTTTTAGGTCTTACATTTAAGACTTTAATCCATTTTGAGTGTATTTTTTTATATGGTGTGAGAAACTTGGCCAGTTTGATTCTTTTGCATGTAGCCATCCAGTTTTCCTAAAATTGTTTATTGAAGAGGCTGTCTTTTCCTGTTGTATATTCTTCACCCCCTTGTTGTAGATTAATTGCCCATATAAGCGTGGGTTCATTTCTGGGCTCTCTATTCTGTTTGTTTGATCTATGTGTCTGTTTTTGTACCGTAGTGTTTTGATGACTGTAGCTTTATAGTGTAGTTTGAAATTTTTAGGGAGCCTGATACCTCCAGCTTTGCTCTTCTTTCTCAAGATTGTTTTGGCTGTTTGGAGTCTTTTGTGTTTCCATACAAAATTTAAGATTATTTGTTCCACTACTGTAAAAAATGCCATTAGTAATTTGTTAGGGATTGTATTGACTTTGTAGATTGCCTTGAGTAGCGTGCTCATTTTAACTATATTAATTCTTCCAATCCATGGCCAAGGTATATCTTTCCATCTGTCATCTTCAGTTTCTTTCATTAGTGTCATAGTTTTCTGATATCAAGTCTTTTACTTGCTTAGCTAGGTTTATTCCTATTTTATTCTTTTTGATGTGATTGTAAATGGAATCGTGTTCTTAAGATTTCTTTCTGATAGCTCATTGTTAGTGTATAGAAATGCAACAGATTTCTGTGTGTTAATTTTGTAACCTGCAACTTTACCAAATTTGTTGATTAACTCTAGTAGTAGTTTTTGGTAGTCTCTTGCAGATTTTCTATGATTTTCTGTATTGAGTTTCCTTATTCTATGGTTACTCTTAATGTACTACCAGCTTTCTCTGGTGGTGAGCTGTTCCACCTCATCCTTAGTGTGGGATCTGGCCTGCAGAGAGCTTTCCCGTGTTTCCACTTTACCTGCAGCTTTTAGCATTCACTTGATACCTGTGCTAGTGTTCTTGCTCCTCTCTCAGCAGTAAACTACTGTGGCTTATTACCACACTTATTATCACTTATTACCTAGTGCCAGCTGGGCTCATGATGGGGAAGTGGTGGTGGTTTCCAGTTCTACCGAAGCTCCAGCTTCAGTCTTTTTTCTTTTTGAATAAAGGAGGGGCAATATTTTTTTAAATTAATTAACTTCTTTCTTTTTTTTTTGACTGCACTGGGTCTTCATTGCTTTGCACGGGCTTTCTCTAGTTGTGGCGAGCAGGGGCTACTCTTCATTGTGGTGCACGGCCTTCTCACTGCGGTTGCTTCTTTTGCTGCGGAGCACAGGCTCTAGGCATGTGGGCTCAGTAGTTGTGGCGCACAGGCTTAGTTGCTCTGTGGCCTGTGGAATCTTCCTAGAGCAGGGATGAAACACATATCCGCTGCCTTGGCAGGCAGATTCTTATCCACTGTCCCACCAGGGAAGTCCCAGCTTCAGTCTTAAGCAGGACCTATGTCCCTAGGGCTTGAGGGGGTTCTTTCTCAATGTCTCTTCCCCTCCCTGCATGGTAGCTAGCCTCTGTTTGAACCCGGGAGGTCTTGGAGGATGAGTCTTGTGCTCTTCACGTGTAGATCCCTGGTTTGTATCGGTTCAGGGTCATGGGCCAAGACAGTTTCTTCTGCCTCCTTTCGGTGGACCATACTTGGTTCTGTTGTTGTCGTTGTTCAGCCGCTGAGTTGTGTTCAAATCTTTGTGACCCCATGGACTATAGCATACCAGGCTCCTCTGTTCTCCTCTGTCTCCCAAAGTCTGCTCAAATTCACGTCCATTGAATCAGTGATGCTATCTAACCATCTCATCCTCTGCTGGCCCCTTCTCCTTTTGCCTTTAATGTTTCCCAGCATAAGGGTCTTTTCAAGTGAGTTGACTCTTTGCATCAGCTGACCAAAGTATTGGAGCTTCAGCTTCATTCAGCTTTAGTCCTTCCAGTGAATATTCAGGGTTGATTTCCTTTAGGATTGACTGGTTTGATCTCCTTGCAGTCCAAGGGACTCTCAAGAGTCTTCTTTAGCATCACAATTCAAAAGCATCAATTCTTTGGTGCTCAGCTTTCTTTATGATCCAACTCTCACATCTGTACATGACTACTTGCTTCTACAGACCTCCCCCAAAACAGTGGACCCTGGGCAGAGTGAGGGGTCCTTGCCGTCCCTCATCAGCTTAAGGCTTTTGTGTTGGATGAGACAGTGTTGCAGGGGTTAGGCAGACCCTTGTGCCTACACCACTGAGGGAGCTCACTCTCTGGTCTCCAGACCTACTGCTGATCTTCCTTCTGCAAACCTGTTGTAGGCCCGCTTAGGGTGAGTGCAGAACTCCTAGTGTGTGGGTTCCCAGTGATAACAACCTGCCACACAAGTCCACACTCAGCCATTAGAGTATTTAAATCTTTAAAGCTGTTTTCTTCTTTCTGTCTTTACTACAGCCATCTCTTCTTCCCAGCCTCTACTATAGGTGTGTCTTGACTTTTTTTGGTGGGACTTGTCACTCTTTGGAAGCAGTTCATGTTACTGCATTAGGACCTCAGCTCTGATGGGCTCAGGAAAGTTTGATTTTATAGATTAGCTGGTCTTTCTCCATGTTAGGTGGTGGTCAGATGTGAAATCTGTTTCATTTTCAGTGTACTGTCTATCCTTACTCTACTTTGTGGGGTTGTTTATAGTTTTCTTATAAATTTGTATGAAATTAGTAAGGTGAAACTAATGGTAAAAAAAACTTGCCTGCCAATGCAGGAGATGTAAGAGATGCAGGTTCAGTCCCTGGGTTGGGGAAGATCCCCTGGAGATGGAAATGGCAACCCACTCCAATATCCTTGTCTGGAGAATCCCACGGACAGAGGAACCTAGAGGGCTACAGACCGTGGGGTTGCAAAGAGTTGGACGTGACTGAAGCAACTTAGCACGCACGCACAAGTAAGTATTCTATGCCATTTTCATTGAGCTGTGTTTTCAATATTTTTTCTTTATTTTTAAATTTATTCTTGGCTGTGCTGTGTCTTTATTGCTACATGCAGGCTCTCTCTAGTTGCAGCAAGCTGGGGCTAGTCTTCATTGCAGTGCACGGTCTTCTCATTGCCTTGACTTCTCTTGGGGTGGTGTGCAGGCTTCAGTAGTTTGGGTCATGAGCTCAGTAGGCAGGGTGCGTGGGCTGAGAGTAGTTGTGGCACAGGGCCTTAGTTGCTCTGTGGCATGTGGGATCTTCCTGAACCAGGGATCAAACCCATGTCTCCTGCATTGACAGGTGGACTCTTGACCACTGGACCATCAGGGAAGTTCTTTCCTTTATTTTGATATAATTTTGTTTGTATGTTTTGTGTATTGAACCTGTATTTCCTTTTTTAACTTAAGACTTGTCATATCAATGTTAGAAAGTTATACATAGTTCTATTTTCTGTTAGTTTGAATTATCTATTTTTTACATCTAATTAGTGATTCTTATGTGTTTTATGAAACTTCAGAAAAATGCACATAGATATTGTCATAAAATTTTGGTTCATGAATCTCTGAATCCATTTTATGGGCTTTAGATAATTACAGATAGTTCAGACACTTAAAAAGGATTAGTTACTTAATATGTGATGGCTCTCCTCCTTCCTTTCTTTCTTTCCTTTAATTCCTAAACACTTCTTTGGGGCCCTACTCAGAATAGCATCATTTGAATTTGACCCTTTAGTACATAGAGGCTATTTTTTTGGTAGTAGTGATCAGATGATTTTTTTTTTTTAATTTATCTTGATAAAATTTTGTGACTCTTCTGTGAGTCTAAAAGTAGGACAGAGTCCTCATATATCCTTCATTAGCTTCCTCTTAGGTTAATAACTTGTATAATCATAGGTCGTTTCTCAGAACTGAGAAATTAAAGCACAAGTGCTTTAATTGTGCTTGGTACTAAAGCACAAGCTTATTTGGATTTTACCAGTTTTCCCACTAATGTCCTTTCCTGTTCTCTGATTCAGTTCAAGATTCTTCACTGTATTGACTTATTTTTAACCATGATTCTGTAAAGTGAAACTACAGGCTCACATGTCTGTTATGCACAGGATTTTGCTTCCCCCCCAACCCAGTGGTAAAAAACGCAGGATTGACTGTCACTGTAATTTTAGGCTCATGCTACTTGATATTCCCTCAAGTGGTCACCCCACCTCCAGTTCTATATGCCTTTTATTCCATTTTATGTTATTGGCAGAATCATCTTTCTAAAATGTAGTCTAATCCTTTCTGTCATTTACTCTAAAATATGTATTGATTTTTCCCAGTGTTTATAGGATTAAGGTGATTTGTATTCAGGGTTCTCCATAGCTTGGTTTGAAGCTGCATTTTTTCTTATGTCTTTCACTACAGTGTTTACCTGTTTTTTTTTTTCCTTTTTTTAAGGCAAGTAAGGCTGTTACTTGCCTTAGTCTCTGTGGCCATAATTATTGCCTTGCTCCTAATTTGTTTGTTCCTAATTAATGATTGTACCTATTATTCTTCCTTTTATATGGTCTATGTTATGGTCTATTCTTCCTTTTATTAGTCTATATTATGCTTGCTAGACAGTCTCATAATTGGACAGTTTCAAGGTTTTGAAAAAAGGAATAGATAAGGAACTAATGTCTAATAAATGCTTGTTGTAAGGAACATATATGTGGGGCTTTGTTTTTTAAAATACTTGCTTTGATGGTTAGAACTAGGGGAAAGTGGTCTTTCTTCTACTTCAGCTTCTAACCAGTTCTCCCTTGAATTACTATGGTGGTTTCCCACTTGGTCCTTGCGCTGAGTGTATATGTTGTCTAATTGTATTCACACAGTTAACCTATGAGTATTTCAGAGATCTGTGCTAACTTGCTCATGAATATATTGGATTTTGTATCTAGGACTCCAGGTACATGAATTCCTAGAACTCATTTTCACGTGCTTCTGGCTTTTACTTTCAAGTGTCCTCATTACACCTCAAGTACAATATAAATAATTTTACAGCAGAAGGATATTCTGGCAATATTCTAGTTTAAGACAGAAATTTTCTTTTGAAAAATTATTTATTTGGATGGTGACAAAAGAAATGTAAACGCTTCCTAATGTAGTTGCTTTTTCAGGTACCACCCTCTTTTGGGAAAAGATTTCAATTATGTGCTTTCCTAAGGAAATTATTTCACTTCACATTGAAAGTATGTATTTCTGCTTGTACTGATTGAGCCTGTAAATTAATTTAGCAAATACTTGGTGCTGTACATACTAAGCACTGCTGCAAACCACTGTAGATGTGGCAGTGAATTAAACAGTGAATTAAACATGCTCAGTCCTGCCTCATGAACCTTAATTTTGGGTCCTTTGCTGTTCAGTTGCTCAGTTGTGTCCTACTTTTTGAGACCCCCATGGACTGCAGCATGCCAGGCTCCCCTGTCCTTCACCATCTCCCGGAGCTTGCTCAAACTCATGTCCATTGAGTTGGTGATGCCATCTAATGATCTCATTCTTTGTTGTCCCCTTCTCCTCCTGCCTTCAATCTTTCCCATCATCAGGGTCGTTTCTAGTTAGTTGGTTCTTCACATCAGGTGGCCAAAGTATTGGAGCTTCAGCTTCAGCATCAGTCCTTCCAGTGAATATTCAGGATTGATTTCCTTTAGGATTGACTGGTTTGATCTCCTTGCAGCCCAAGGGACTCTCAAGAGTATTCTCCAACACCACAGTTCAAAAGCATCAGTTCTTTGATGTTCAGCCTTTTTTATGGTCCAACTCTCACATCCAGCTACTGGAAAAACCATAGCT
Source organism: Giraffa tippelskirchi (assembly GCF_054371585.1). NCBI lineage: Eukaryota > Metazoa > Chordata > Mammalia > Artiodactyla > Giraffidae > Giraffa > Giraffa tippelskirchi. The sequence goes on along the minus strand of NC_137275.1, from coordinate 92,198,794 downwards.
TTGACTGTTGTAGGCAAAGTAATGTCTCTGGTTTTTAATACACTTTCTAGGTTTGTCCTTCTTCCAGGGAGCAAGTGTGTTTTAATTTCATGGTTGCAATCACTGTCCACAGTGATTTTAGAGCCCAAGAAAATAAAATCTGTCACTGTTTCCATCTTTTCCCCATCTATTTGCTATGAAGTGATGGGACAGGATGCCATGATCTTCATTTTTTGAATGTTGAGTTTTAAGCCAGCTTTTTCACTCTCCTCTTTCACCTTCATTACAGGCTCTTTAATTCCTCTTCGCTTTCTGCCATAAGTGTGGTGTCATCTGCATATCTGAGGTTATTGATATTTCTCCCTGCAATCTTGATTCCAGCTTGTGCTTCATCCAGTCTGGCATTTCACGTGATGTATTCTGAGTATAAGTTAAATAAGCAGGGTGACAATATAAAGCCTTGATGTACTCCTTTCCCAATTTGGAACCAGTCCATTGTTTCATGTCCAGTTCTACCTGTTGCTTCTTGAACTGCGTACAGGTTTCTCAGGAGGCAGGTAAGGTGGTCTGGTATTCCCACCTCTTGAAGAATTTTCCACAGTTTGTTGTGATCCACACAGTCCAAGGAAATGGCAACCCACTCCAGTATTCTTGCCTGGATAATCCCATGGACTGAGGCATCTGGCAGGCTACAGTCTATGGGGTTGCAAGAGTTGCACACAACTTAGCTTCTGAACCACCACCACGCAGTCAAAGGCTTTAGCATAGTCAGTGAAGCAGAAGTAGATGTTTTTCTGGAATTCTCTAGCTTTTTCTATGATCCAAGGGATGTTGGTGATTTGATCTCTGGTTCCTCGGTCTTTTCTAAATCCAGCTTGAACATCTAGAAGTTCTGGCTTAAGTACTGTTGAAGCCTAACTTGGAGAATTTTGAGCATTACCTTGCTAGTATGTGAAATGTGTGGTAGTTTGAACATTCTTTGGCATTGCCCTTCTTTGGGATTGGAATGAAAACCGACCTTTTCCAGTCTTGTGGCCATTGCTGAGTTTTCCATATTTGCCGGCGTATAGAATATAGCACTTTAACAGCATCATCTTTTAGGATTTGAAATAGCTCACCTAGAATTCCATCACCTCCACTAGCTTTGTTCCTTACAGCTTTTATTTTTGGATATTTGGTTCTTATAACCGTTATTTATAATTATAAGCTAGAATGACTGTATAAATTCTTTTCTTTTATAACATGAGATAGAATTTTTAAAAAAAATTCAAGAAAGAAATTCACACACATACATAACTACTTCTATTCTGATGTTTCTTCTCTTTTGATTGACTTGCTCACAAAGTTGAATCTCAGATGAGCATTAGGGCACATGGGAAAACCAGTGAATACCTGACATTCAGCTCAAAGTTTATGGTGATACAAGGAGTTTGCTTGCCTGCAGCACCCTGATCACAAGGTGACTTACTATAATGTACACTTTTTCTAACAAACTTTCTACATGGTGATCCAGGAGTAGCCAGTGCAGTTGAACTTCATTGTCATCACAAAGACATTTGTTAGGGTTTCCAAAGGTGGGTTGTTGTTCAGTTGCTCAGTTGTGTTTGACTCTTTGTGACTCCATGGACTGTAGTATTCCAGGCTTCCCTGTCCCTTCACTATCTCCTGGAGTTTGCTCAAACCCATGTCTATTGAGTCTGTGATGCCATCCAACCATCTCATCCTCTGTCATCCCCTTCTCCTCCTGCCCTCAATCTTTCTCAGCATCAGGGCCTTTTCCAATGAGTTGACTCTTTGCATCAGGTGGCCAAATGTCACAAATATAGATTGGGAGTGAAAAGAATGAATATGTTGAATACAGTGGTATTTTAAAGCAGAGAATAGTAACCAAATCCCCATAGGTTTATAGTGTGTGTGAGTGGGGATGTGAAGATTTATTGGTGGGTCTGTGTTGACCAGCATTCCGTGTAAGAATGTAACTGTGAGTGGAAGGGGATGGCATGGACAAGGGTGGAAACTCGCAACAAGAACTCCTGTGAGCTGGACTCGTACCATGTGCAAAAATCTTTGGTAGTCGCTTCAGTAGCATTATTGCATTGAATTTGTAAGACTCTGAGCAGTAGTTGTAGTTTCCCTCATTTTACTGATGAGAAAACAAATTCAGGAAGGTGAAGTTATTTGTCCCAAGTTTGAGAAGTGCTGCCTCTCCTGGTGATGGGTGGAATTTTTTTCTATGTGCTGCTTGGTATTGGAGAGACTTAACGAAATGAATTCTACCAGGTATTGTTTCTTTAGCATTCTCTACTACCAACAAAAAATTAATGAATCCATCTAAGAAAGAATGGAAAATTTTTATTGGAGTCAAATGTGCGAAGTCACTTCAGTTGTGTTGACTCTTTGTGACCTCATGGACCATAGCCTCCCAGGCTTTTCTGTCCGTGGGATTTTCCAGGCAGGAATACTGGAGTGAATTGCCATGCCCTTCTCCAGAGGATCTTCCCAACCCAAGGGTCAAACCCAGGTCTCCTGTGTTGCAGGTGGATGCTTTATAATACAAATTTTTATTTTATCATTGCTAATATATGGAATTTATTTTCATTGCCTGAGAAAAAATATTTCTAGGGTGCTCTACAATGGGTATTTTAGGATGAAGAGTATTTTGGTTCTTGCATCTCTGGATTGTCTTATTTCTCTTTTGATCTGGCTTATGTAGTAAAATGGAAATAGACATTGTAGTCATTTATATGTTTAATTTCTCAGTATTTTGTCAGAGCATCTTTATTTTCTAATGTGCTTCGGTTCACACATTTTTATTTAAGAAGATAGAAGACACTGGAAAATATTGAAGGTTTTTAAATTCATTGAAATTTTTTCCTAACCCTTGAATGGTCACTAGATGGCCTGCTGGTATTGCATTTTCACTTGGCGGGTTATGACATAAGGAAGTAGGCTTCTTGCTGATGGTTTTAATCTAATGTGATATTTTAAATACTGTTTTTAAATCTACTAGGAACTTTAGATTTAGTAGTGCTATAAATTATTTAAAGGTTTGTCTTTTTATGAAATGGTGGTTTAGTGCTCTAAATGGATTTTATACTGTACATAAAACCAGACTTTGTAGCTCCGTTTTCAAGTGATGCCAGAATGTCATTTGGTGTTCATGCTTAGGATGCATGTAGTTTAGATAATAGAAATTTAATAGTTACATTAAAAAATGATTGAGCTCCAGTATTCAAATCTGTTGAACAGATTTTACTTAAGAAAAAGTTCAGAATATACTTAAAGGAAAAATTAAAAATGTGAAGTCACTCTGTTTATTAACTTGTTCACAGTTAGGAAGATTAAAAAGAGAAGGGAAGGACTACTATTTTCAGGTAGTGAATGTTCTACTGGCCAGTTTCCAGGAAAAAAACGAGCAATTGTCTCTGAACAAAGATATGAATACAGCACGTTGGGTCTTAGATTGTATTTAGTCAATCAAATAAACAAACAAAAAAGTTTTGTGTATCTATGTTACATATTAAATTTAAATTAATATTTGACTATTTCTTGACCTACCTCATTAATGGTATCATGTAAATCGTTAGTCAACCTGTTAGCCTCAGTGGTGTCTGACTCTTTGTGACCCCATGGACTGTAACCTGCCAGGTTCCTCTGTCCGTGGAATTCTTCAGGCAAGAATACTGGAGTGGGTTGCCATTTGCTTCTCCAGGGTATCTTCCCAACCCAGGGATCGAACCCAGGTCTCCTGTGTTGCAGGCAGATTCTTTACCGTCTGAGCCACTAGGGAGGCCCCTCCTAAATTGTTAACTAACCTCCTGTTCACGAGAACTCCTAGGAGCACCCCTGTTTCCTCTTTATCCTTAAATGGTGACTGTGGAGCTGTTAAGATCAGAGGTAAGGGTTTAGGTGCATAAACACCTGTTCCTGACCTGGCTTGTGATCTGTTTTTGTTTTAAAGGGAGCTTCCTGATGTAAAGGGTTTTATATGTACAGGTTGCAGAAGAACATATTATTTTCTGATAGCTGTATCTCTGGGAATCCTTGTGAATCCCAAATAAAATGGATAGCTCATGTGGCAGAGATGGCTTCATGTTCTGTTATCCAGATATCTTATCTCACTTTGAGCTGGTTTTGATCTTTTTTGATGTTTAATCATGGTTTTGGAAACTAAAAATATTTCAGTAGAACGTGATAGAAATTGGCTGTGTCCACATTTTAAAAACAGTTGTCTTCCTGACAAAGAGTTCTCTTCTCTCTACATGTTCAGTCTACTGAGAACTTGCTTCCTCCAAACGTGTTCCATATTCCTTTTGATTCGTGCTGTGTTTATGTTAATTCCAAAAATACTTGCTTTATGTACCTTTTTGAGGAGAAAAACAGTGGCAACTTCTCGAACCTTTATTTTGCCATTGGTTAGGCATCAGAAGAATTTTATATCTAAGTTATGAGGCTAAAATTCATCTTAAAATAATTGCTGGGTGTGAATTTTGAAAAGGAAAGAATTTTATGACATTCTTGTAATGAAAAAAATAATACTTAAATTTTAATAAAGTTTTAATGATAAATAAACATTAAAATTTTATATAATTTAAAATTACTTTCTTGATAAAAGGAAAAAAAAATTCCTTCTTTCTTGGAGTCTTAACCACTGGACCACCAGAGGAGTTCTAAATTCCCTCTTTCTTGAAAAGAAAGTGATTATAGGGGAATTCCCTGGCGATCCAGTGGTTAGGACTCAGAGCTTCCACTGCAGGGGTCCCAGGTTCCATCCCTGGTTGGGGAACTAAGATCCTGTAAGCCATGTGGCGTGGCTGATAAAAATTAAAAATAAAAAATGATCATAGCCTCTATGTTCATGCAGATAAAACGGCTTGTTACTAAAAATGCATTCATCCTAAAGCTATGGCATTATTAGAATACAAAACATTAAAAAAATAATTTGGCCACGCTTATAATATAGATACTGCTGTTTCATGTTCAGACAAGTTCTCTTGGATTTGCTCACCAACTGTTTGTAGCTTTTGGTTTTTCACTTAGGGTGTGGTTGGAAGGAAATGGACATGATGTATAGAAACATTTGTTGATTCTCAGCTCTTACTTTGAACAAACTCTCCTTGGAGGAAGCAGATTCACCTGCTGGAGTGTATACTCCAGTGTGGTATGTGATACAGAAGGGGGATTCCAGGTCCAAGACAGGCCGAGGACAGACCCTGCCTTGTGCTGGAACATCACAGTGGGCAGTGTGCACTGCTGCTCCTCATTAGTGTGTGTGGGCTGACACTAGTGATGCTGGCTTAGGAAACCAGCTAAAAATGCCCTGTTGTATCCAACAGAGATCAAAAGATTTAGTCCTTTGGGTGTGCTCCTCTGACCCTCCAGGACTGTTGACAACTGTTAGTGGTAAAGGTAGGGTGAGGGTGGAGGGAAGTCATCAATACCCATCATGAAAGAGGCATCCCATCCTTACAAAGAAGTATAGGCTTCAGAGATGCCAAAGAAAGCTTTATGTAGAGTTGTTGTATCAGTGAAATCCTTCTCTTCCCTGGAGTTGCTGTGTCATTTGTTTCCAGACTGTGGATTCTGTTTTTTAAAGTTTTAAGGGATCCAAAGTGGTGAGAATGGAGGTGTTCAATTTATTTACAGTGATGAGGCTTGAGAAAGTTTGTTGAAAATCATTCACTTGTTATTAGTAGAAATGTTTAGGTGTAACTGAAATGTTGAATATATTTACTTTTTTTCTAGATCTTTGTTAACACAGAAAGAGCACATGCTGAAACCCTGGGGATTGTAAATGTTTAATAAAATCATGAAAATAAACTAAGAGCACTTTGTGTGACAAAATGTTTCATAACTTAGTTTTATGGGAGAAACAGTAAAAGTTTTATTTTTATTAAAATTTTTTTTAATTTATTTTTTTATTTGGAAGAGAATAGTATTGGGACCTGAGTTGGAATCCCAGTTCCAACACTTATCAATTAACTATATGACTTTGGGAAAAATAACCTAATAATTTCTTTGGCTTCAATCCTCTCATCTGTGAAATGGGAAATAAAAATAGTACCTATCTCAGAATTGTTCTGAGAATTCTATTAATAAATGTAGAGTGCTTAGAACAGTTCCTGGCATGTAGCAAGCACACTGTAATTATTATTTATTGAGTGTTTATCGTGTGTTAAGCACATTGAAAGACAGTATAACAGGGATTTGGGCTAAGTTATTAACCTCTTCTGAGCCTCAATTTCTTCATCTGTAAAAGAAGGATAGCAATAGTTTCTTTTACTTTCATAGGATTGCATGAAAATTAAATGCATTAATTCATGTGACGCCCTTAAGGCGTTGCTGATTTTGTTGTTAGCATCCAGTAAATGTGAGCCTCCACAGATTACATACTTTAAGTCATTTTTCACACAGCCATGTAACTATATATATGTATATACATATACTCATATATATATTATATACATACATACACACTCATACCCTTGTTGTTGTTAAACAGCTGAGAAAGAAACAAGTTGAGAAATGTAGATAACCTGTTCAAGGTTGCACAGTTAGAATTTGATCTCAGGCCTTAAGTAGCCAAATCAGAAATACATGACCTATAGACCTCTGTTGCTTTATTATATCTTTTTGTTTTTGAAGATGATGTTCCTCTGATGTTTTAGCGATTCATATAAATGTTTAATTTCAAGTGTGTTTTGTGAAATTTTATCATACTCTTTCTCTCAAAAGCCTTAGTGAATGTCTGACTGTGCAACTTTTAATTTTAGCATTTGTTGTGCAAGACTTGAATTCTTTATTTTGCAAAAATGTGTGTTTCTCAAGGCACCTTTGAGAGCTTTACACATACCCAAGAAGCTAATTGAACATATAGTGTGCATGTGCAGTTCACTTAATGCACATTATATTGTTCTGGGAAACATTGATTTTGAATTTTTATTTTCTGGTTGACAGAGTAATAGACTTTGTACAAACTGCTCACACTACCAGTTGCTCTATAATATACCTATGGGTGAAGAACACTTGGAGGGAGATAAACAAAAATGATGTTGATAACCATATATAAGGGTGATGGTTTTTCTCATTTCCACATTTTCTTTACTACTATTTAATTTAATTTTAATTTAATTATTTATAAAGTTATTATAAATTATTATTTATAAAAATAAATAATTAATTTATTATTTCAAACAAATGTATTAAAAATAATTCCTGGAGTTAGAAGTACCGAATGGACTACCTTAAGCTGTTTCTCTTGCTAGATTTTAAAAAGAGACTTTACCTTGTTGTATTGTATTAATATCTATAAAGAGAAAATGGAAGCAGCTGGTGGAAGCTGTCTCTCTTCCTTCACCATTATTCTTTGAGGCCCTCATGTAGTGTTTGCTATAGTAAACACAGTAAGTAGTCTTCTCCTGTGGGTACCTGCTGCAGGCTTAATTGCAAAAGGAGGTGTGGAAGGTTTATGAAGCTCTCTGTGCTGTGCACAGTTTATGTTTAACACACACTTTCTGCTTTCCCCTGAGCAGTGGGATGCTCGAAGGACAAAGGGCCCCCAGAGAGCTGGCTGAACATGGTATGGTAGTAAGCAGTGCTCCTTTATTTATGTCTTTTCATTTTATTATTTCTTTTTTTTCTTTCTTCATATTTACTCTTCTCGTTCATTCTTGAGTTTCTCCTGAGAAAGATCAGAGGCCTTGAATTTACTGGTAGGAGGAACTTGGTTTTGGTACATGATTTAGCTGGTGCTGTTCCATCTTTATAGGCTTCCAAGGTGGTACTAGTGGTAAAGAATCCTCCTGCCAATGCGGGAGTTGTGGATATGATCCCTGGGTCAGGAAAATCCCCTGGAGGAGGACATGGCAACCCACACTAGTATTCTTGTCCAGAGAATCACGTAGACAAAGGAGCCCGGCAGGCTGCAGTCCACGGAGTCACAAAGAGTCGGATACAACTGAAGTGACTTAGCACACGTGTTCCATCTTTGAAGGAACAGGATATCAGAGAAATGTAGGAGAATAATCCTTTCTAGATTCACAGGACCCATAAGGGCTGCTTGAGTGGTAGCATTCAGGCTTTCATGAGGTCATCTAGCTTTGTAGCATTCAGGCTTTCATGAGGTTAGCTAGCTTTGAGACACATGTCTGACTCTGCTTTTTTCCCTCCGCTGAATATATTAACATAAGTTTGAATGTAAGTTGAAGTTTCTTCCCAGACTTTTTCCTCAGGAAAAGTAGTAGGTAGTGTCTTTAAACACTTGGTTTTTCCATTAATATTTATTTCGAATTACCTTTTTTTGTTGTTACGCATTTTTAAAAATAGACTTTATTTTTTAGAGAAGTTTCAGGTTCACAGCAAAACTTGAGTGGGAAGTATAGAGAATGAATTCCTAGGACTCCCTTCCCTGCCACACATGGGTTATCTGGCTGTCAGCATCCCTCACCAGAGTGGTACCTTTGTTATAATTGATAAGTAGGTTCATTAGACTCATTAGAGAAGATCCCGATGCTGGGAAAGATTGAAGGCAAGAGGAGAAGGGGATGACGGGATGAGAAATGGTTGGATGGGATCACTGACTCAGTGCACATGAGTTTGTGCAAGCTCTGGGAGATGGTGAAGGACAGGGAAGCCTGGTTTGCTGCAGTCCATGGGGTCACAAAGAGGGGGACACGACTGAGTGACTGAACGACAACACTGATACATTGTTATCATCCATAGTTAATAGTTTACATTAGGGTTGAACATTCTGTGGGTTATGACAACTGTGTAATGACATTTACACACCATTGTAGTATTATACAGAATAGCTTTACTGTCCTAGAAAATCCCCTGTGTTCTTCCTATTCTTCCCTTCTCCCCTACCCTCTAACCCTGGGCAACCACTGATGTTTTTACTGTGTCCATAGTTTTGCCTTTTCAGAATGTCCTATAGTTGGAACCATACAGTATGTAACCTTTTCCAATGGGTTTCTTTGATTTAATAATCTGCCTTTAAGTTTCCTTCATGTCTTTTCATGGTTTGATAGCTCATTTCTTCTTCGGGCTGAATGGTTAATATTCCATCGTCTGGATGTCCTGCCACTTATTCATTCATCTACTGAAGGACTTCTTGGTTGTTTTCAAGTTTGGGCAGTCATGAGCAAGGCTACTGTAAACATCTGTGCAGGTTTTTGTGTGGACATAAGTTTTCAGCTCATCTGGGTAAATACCAAGGAGCACGACAACTAGGTTGCATGGCGAGAGTATGGTTCAGTTCAGTTCAGTCGTGCCTGACTCTTTGTGACCCCGTGGACTGCAGCACGCCAGGCTTCCTTGTCCATCACCAACTCTCAGAGCTTGCTCAAAACAGATTGTCTTCTAAAGCAGCTATACCATTTTGCATTCCCACCAGCAGTGAGTGAGACTTCCTGTTGCCCTGCATCCTTGTCAGCATGTGCTCAGTGTTTTGGATTTTGACCATTCTAATAAGTATATTCTAACAGGGTTATCTCACTGTGTTTGAATTGCATTTTTCTGATGATATATGATGTAGAGTATTGTTTCATATACTTATTTGTCATCTGTATAACTTCTTTGGTGAGGTGTCTGTTCAGGTCTCTGACCCATTTTCTAATAGGGTTCTTTTCTTACTGTTGAGTTTTAAGAGTTCTATGTTTTGGATAACAGTCCTTTTTCAGATACACCTTTTGTAGAAATTTTTTCTCAGTCTGTGGCTGAGAATGTGTCTTATCATTCTCTTGAGAATTAATATATTTTTAAATGAGACATTGCTTAGACATATATGAAAAACTTATCAGTGCCAGTTTTATATGCTTATGGAGATTACTTGATCGATTTGACTTAAAAAATTTAGAGTAATTAAACACATTTGATAATTATTCCTAGGAGTATGACAGGTGTGAACAGGCCTCGTGAAGGTCACTTGATGAGCTGTGTCTGAGAACAGTGTGTAAGTTTGTGGTCATCACAAATAGATACTTGTGGGATAAATGAGAAAAAGCTTTGTCCCAGGATGATATAAATGAGTACTTGGAGTTTGGATAAAATTTTCAGAATGCACTTCATAAGAGGTCAGAGAGTGCTCTTTTTCAAACCGCAGTGGTGGGATAGAGCTGATGTCTCTGGAATACTGTATTACATGACTAATAAGGTGGTGTTAGTGACACTGGTGATAAAGATGTGTACGGAAGCTGAAATAAAATGGTTTCGTAATACGTTAGAGATAATGGTGATTATGTTTAGAGTGCTTTTTTTGTTTGTTTGTTTCTTTGTTTCTAAATCCTTTTAATCATTATTCCTTACTTGAGGTCACCTCTTTGCAGTTGCCTGATTTTGACCTACATAGTACACTATGGGAATTTCTTTTGCACTCAGTAGTGGGAAATTATATGTAATGATTTCTTGCATGTGGGGTGTTATCTGCTTGGGAGTAGACCAACCGTCGTTAGGAAAATTGATTAAATCACTCTCATACGTTTTTTTAAAGTCTCTTTTTGAAACATTAATTTCCTTCATTAACATAACCTTTGGAGAACTCTAAATTGTTGGATCAAACATTTAATTTTGCTTTTGTTAATGTAAAGGATATTGTACCTGTGGATGCCTCTTATGAAGTGAAAGAACTGTATGTGCCAGAAAATAAACTTCATTTGGCAAAAACAGATGCAGAAACACTACCAGCATTGAAAATTAATAAAGTAAGTGTTTTGTCCTTTTTTCGTATCAAGTGCTTTAATTCCATAGATAGTTGTTGGTCTGTAGAATTTGTGATTTTTTTGATGTGTTTGAGGGCTTGAGTGGTGGTGGTGGTCATAGTTGTATATATCACCATTTCCAAGGATGGGAAATATGTTTAATTTATAAAACCATATTCCCAAATTACCATGGCTTTGATTTTATCTTACTCATAATATTTATTTTTAAATACCAAAGAATAGAGGTTATATAAAATTTTAGGTTTATCAGAAGGAATGGAGTCTAAAAAGTAAAAAGCCTTTAATAAGTTAATAATTAAAATGAACTTTTTTTTCCTTAAATATGTTTCCTTATCCCTTGCCAAGAGTCTGATTTTCCCTTTCTTATATTGTGAAGAATAATTCTGTTGTGTATTGTAGCTCTAATAATATCATTAGGTGTTTTTCCTAATAAGAAACTGCTTAAACTAGATATGATGACAGTGGAGACTATAATTTATCACTTTCAAATCTTACAGAATTTTAAGTTGTATGGTTCAGATATACTTTAAAAATAGATTTAGAAATAAGAACTTAAACTAGGAATAGAAGTTCCCAGCCTTTCTTCTAGTGTAGTAAAAATCCCAGACACCCAGGGAGGTGCCAAATTTGAAAGTAAAGAGAAAGAGAAAAATAAAACTCCCAAACCTTCTGAGGCTGGAGAGACTCTTCAAAGACTTACTCAAGTTCCTAATAGGAGTACATTGTCTAGGTGATTTGCATGATTGGGTTTCTAACTAGAATCTAGGACATGTTGCAGGGAGCAAGGGAGAGTTGGGGAGCAGAGTCACTCAAAGCTGACTTTACTAAGGAACAACAGATTTTGTCACTAACAGACTTTTTGTCAATTGAATAAACACACACACACACATTGGGGTAGGGAGAGAGAGAAAGAAGAAACTGAGAATGAATGAATCTGAATCCAGGTCAGTCAGACTCTGTAACCCAAAAAGATAGTAGCTTTGTTAAATGTGAACCTTTTTTCAATACAGTGGTTTGTTCTTTGTTTAGCAGTATGAAAAATAATTAATTAAAAAAACATAGGCTACATCGTGTAATATATTAGCTCGGGCTGCCACAACAAAAACCGTAGCCTGGATGGCATAAACAACAGACATTTCTTTTCTCATGGTTCTGTAAGAAAGAAAGTCCAAGACCTCGGTGCTGGCTGACTTGGTCCCTGACAAGGCCCCCTTCCTGACCTGGTCAGACACCTTCTCACCACATACTCAGGTTGAGAGTCAAGCTCTGGTGTCTCTTCCTTCTCTTATGAGGGCACCAGACTATTGGATGAGGACCTAGCCTTCTGACCTCATTTAAGCTTTATCGCCTTTTAGGGCCTTATCTCCAATTCATGTTGGGAGCTTCAACATATTTGGGGGCGACATAAACATTCAGTTTATAGTAGATACCATCTAGAATTAGATTCCAGTAGAGACAAATAGGGGCCATGTCAGAGGTTTAGGAAAAATTAATAGAAGGAGAACTTGAAAATGAAACAATTTGGTGCATGAGTATAATTTTTTCCTGTGAATTGAAGGAGGAGTGTACTTTGCCGTTATTTGATTTTTTAGTGGAACATGCTGGCCAGCATACTTTGGGAATACGTGGTAAGCCACATCTTACTGCACACCTCTTGGCCAGGTGCTTTATCTTTTCTCTTTTGAGACTCGTGGCTATATATATACCAAGTTAAAAGTGAGCATATCCAGCTTACATTGTTGTTGTTTTGTTGCTAAGTCGTGTCTGACTATTTTGCAACCCCATGGACTGCAGCCCTCCAAGCTCCTCTGTCCATGGGATTTTCCAGGCAAGAATACTGGAGTGGGTTGCCGTTTTCCTTCTCCAGAGGATCTTCCTAACCCAAGGATTGAACTCGCATCTCCTGAAATGCAGGTGGATTCTTTACTGCTGAGCCACTTGCGAAGCTCCCCCACAGCTTACATTAATTCATCTTAATTTATCAATTCTTTAATATTCTGATTGGATACACTGGAAATCTTAAAGTTCAAGAAATAATACAGTGTTTGTAAAATGAATGTCATTGATGAGGGACACTTTTGGTAAGTATTTTTATCTAAAGTTTGTTTTAGTTTAGAACAGTGGTTGTCAGAGTGTAGTTTCTAGAACATTATTGTTAACATTTTCTGGGTACCTGTTAAAAATACAAATCTTTGTCCCCCATAGCAAACCAGCTAAATCAGAAACTGGTGTGGAGCAGTCTTCATTTAACAAGTCTTCCAGAGGTTTCTTAGACATATTAAAGTTTGAGGAATGCTGGTTTAGGAGATGCTATTCTTATTAGAAATGTTATTTAAATTTATTAAGAAAAACATGTATTTTCTTAGTGCCCTTGTTGTTTATTAGATTTGTATAACTTATAATCATTCTTGAGAAGTTTGTTACCATTACTTTCAAAATGAAACTCCAGAAAACCATTACTGCTTTTGGTCATGAGTACATGAAATAGAGCATTGTTCTTTACTGTCTCATTTACTAGGTGGATATGCAGTGGGTGCAGGTTTTGGCAGAAGGCTGGGCAACCCCGCTGAATGGCTTTATGAGAGAGAGAGAGTACTTGCAGTGTCTTCATTTCGATTGTCTTCTGGATGGTAAGACTTTGGACATTCAGGTGCATTGAGTGTGGTAAAGAAGGCACATAGTTGCAGGGATTGGTCACTGTTTCGAGAGAGTACTGGTAACACCTTAATTGGAGATAGCACTTTAAGGTGAAATTCTATCAATACTGAACATTTTAAGTATATCCTGAGGTCATCTTTCCAGTTTTAGTTTTCCTGATTGTGATTTATTGTGGGGGAGAAGGACAACCTGGGGATTACGGCTGAAAATGGATTTAAAAAACGAATGCAGTTTCCCTGTTCCGTATCTACCTGATCGCGGTAGAAAGCCTCTTCCGAAAGTGTACATAGTCACTAAATTGTGCTGTACTGAAGCCCATGCTTGCTTATTAAGCCAGGTGTTCTAACAAGGAATCAGGGAGTCCAAGTTTAGAAATCCTGAAATAGGTGGTTGAAAGGATGGTTCTTATTTTAAAACACTGAAGCAATTGCCAAAGAAATCTATATTTAGGATATTGTCATTACATTCTAGCTACCTTAAACTTTGTATACTGTTGGTAACATTAATTTACTACAGTAAAGGAAATATTGCTAAATTGTAAAGAATTCTAGTGTCATATGATCTGACAATTCCACTTCTGGGTATTTATCTGAAGAAAACAAAAACACTAACTACAAAAGATATATGCACCCATATGTTCATTGTAGCATTATTTATGATCACTAAGATATGGAATCAACCTAAGTACCCATCTGGAGAAGGCACTGGCAACCCACTCCAGCACTCTTGCCTGGAAACGCCCATGGACAGAGGAGCCTGGTAGGCTGCAGTCCATGGGGTGGCTAAGAGTCGGACACGACTGAGCTACTTCACTTTCACTTTTCACTTTCATGCATTGGAGAAGGAAATGGCAACCCACTCCAGTGTTCTTGCCTGGAGAATCCCAGGGACAGGGGAGCCTGGTGGGCTGCCGTCTATGGGGTCGCACAGAGTCGGACACGACTGAAGTGACTTAGCAGCTTAGCAAGTACCCATCAGTTGGTGAATGGATAAAGAAGATACACACACACACACACAATGGAATGTTACTCACCTGTAAAAAAGAAAGAGCTTTTGCCATTTGTTGCAACATGGATGGACCTGGAGATTATTATGTTAAAAGTGAAATAAGTCAAACAGAGAAAGACAAATTTCCATGTGATTTCACTCATGTGTGGAATTTAAAATGCAAAAGAACAAACAAAACAGAAATAGACTGGTAGATACAGAGAACAAACTCGTGATTGCTAGAAGGGGAGGGGGTGGGAGTAGGCTAAGGTGAAGGGGATTAAGAGGTGTAAACTTCCAGCTATAAAATAAATAAGTCACAGGCATATACTTATTAGCATAAATATAATACTGTAATAATTTTATATGGTGATAAATGATTACTAGACTTATGGTGATCATTTTGTTGCAGGAAGGGGAACCCCTTCCAGGGCCCCAAACTGGGCTCTTGTCTAACACTCGGAAATGAATTGTCCAAGGAGACATATGTGCTGACAAAGCAAGAGATTTTATCAGGAAAGGGCACCCAGGTGGAGATCAGTAGGGTAAGGGAACCCAGGAGAACAGCTCTGCCACATGGCTCACAGTCTCGGGTTTTATAGTGATGGGATTAGTTTCCGGGTTGTCTTTGGCCAATCATTTTAATTCAGAGTCTTTCCTGGTGGCACATGCATCACTCAGCCATGATGGATGCTAGCGAGAGGGATTCTGGGAAGTGGACGGACACGTGGTGTCTCCTTTTGATCTTTCCCGAACTCTTCTGGTTGGTGGTGGCTTATTAGTTCCATATTCCTTACCAGGATCTGCTGTCATAAAACAACTGATGTGAATGGTTACTAAAGGGCCTGGCCAGGGTGGGCAGTTTCAGTCAGTGTGCTTCCCCTAACAGTTTCATGATGATTTAAATATTGAATTTAAATGTTGTATTTAAATGTTGAATCACAGTGTTGTACATCTGAAGCTAACATAATATTGTACGTCAGCTACAATACTTCCATTTAAAAATAAGTCATAGAAGCCTACAAAATTGCAACCATGTTCTTCTGTGTTATGACTTCTTTTGACTGGGGAAGTAAAATAGATACTGGAAAATGTAATTCCTAATCCTTGTTCTCAAGAAACTTTATCACAAGAACATAAGGATTGAATTTTGCTTTTTGATTTTCTTCTTTAGAAATAATGGAAAAAATTACTGTGGACTGCCTCTTTAGTAATCATTCAGTCTTGGATATGGTACAAATCTGTCTATTAATTTTCCATTTTGAACTCTACCTTGTGGTGGTAATTTTAAAATAGTCAAGCAGTTATCACTGATTTTGTTGACATCTTTTGCCCCAAGAAGGCATGCCATGATTTCCAAAAAAATATGGTTTCTCTTTGATATGTAAATAATATCCACATATGAATTTGAGAATGCATTTTATTTTCCTAACCTGTACATGATGAGTGGGAAGAGAAGAAAACACTTTCAGCGCTTGAAAGGTTGGGAGCGGAGAATGTGCCTTCAGTCTCACCAGCAGCATATTTTGGTGTAAATGGAGACACTGATTATTTACTACCTTTGTTTCTTCACCAGTGGTAGATGACATGAGTTCCATTCTGATCAAAAACCAAAAAAGCGTTTTGAATGTTTTTGTTTGCCTTTCTCAAGGATCTAGGCCCAGGTCTAGCAAGTATCTTCAAGTAACTTGCCACTCAAAATGTAGTCATCAGAGGGTTCGTATTTGTCCTGAAAGGGCCCTGAAGTACAATTCCTAATCTTACTCGTAAATTTTTGGTGATGTTAGGTTTAACCAGCTGCTCTTCCTTGTTACGTCTGTGATTCTTCCCCCTAAAGACAGTTTCATGAGTGGTTGTGAAGAGTATTGCTACAAACAATTGATGTTCTTAATTTTTGCTGTTTTTTTTTTTTTTTTTTTTTTTTACTCTTGTTACTTGTTCTCTCCCTGATTTTCTGTGCCAGGTGCCAATAGAACATATCACTGGAGTAGTAAATCTTTCATTGTTTGAAGAGTGTCTGCTGAAGTGTGAAAGGTAGATATGAGACCTGTTGAGTAACATAAGCTGTGCCCTTTATCTTCTTTTGTGCCCTGCAGGGGGTGTCATTAACCTGTCTGTACCTATAGTCCTGACGGCTACTCAGGAAGACAAAGAGAGACTGGACGGCTGCACGGCATTTGCTCTGATGTATGAGGGCCGCCGGGTGGCTATTCTTCGCAATCCAGAGTTTTTTGAGCACAGGAAGGAGGAGCGCTGTGCCAGGCAGTGGGGAACAACATGCAAGAATCACCCCTATATCAAGGTCCTGAGTAAACCTTGCTGCATTTTGTCTTGATTTGCCAATAATGCTTGTGCTGAAATGTGAGGCATTACCTGTATATCAGCTCTGCCATCCGAACCATTAATATTTTGTGGAATCAAGGCTGGAATGTATATTCGTGTGATGAGCATACGGGCTTGTCATTTTGGTGCAGACAAACGTTCAGCAAATATTGTTTAAACACCTCTTGTACACCAGGCCATGAGCTAGGTGCTACTGCTGGGAACATAGGGCTGATATGTATGGCAGGCACAGTGCTTTTGTGCTTGGTGTGTGCTATCTGGTGGTGGAGCAGATATTGATCTTGTATTTACAGGTAGGATGTGAGGGCAGGATGCTATGGGAACCCACAGCAGGGTGATTTTATCTAAGCTGGACTTCTAATTGAACATTGTGTTTCTGGTATGCAAACAGTGAAATTTTAGTCTCCTCAAAGGGCCTCATGTTATTTCATCTATTGCATGTGAAATATTATCACTGAAGTCACATTTCTGTCCTTTGTTTTAAAGTAGACTTCGGACTGTAAAAGAAACTAAGGCAGTCCCGTGGTTTGGACTCGGCACTCTCACTGCTGGGGCCAGGTTCCATCCCTGACCAGGGAACAAAGATCCTACAAGCTTTATGGTGCAGCCAAAAAACAAAAGCCCTAAGTAAAATTTTAGTAGCTCTGTATATCTAGAAAATTTGTATAGTGTCCGTTTAAATCATGGAAGTGTGCTAAGTTTCATTTCATTATCTTCTGTAGGAACAAAAAGAGCAATTAAATTTAAAAAATAGGCAGATATGGGACTTTGCTGGCAGTCCAGTGTTTAAAATGCCACACTTCCCCTCCAGGGCTCAGGTTCGATCTGATCGCTGGTAGGGGAACTGAGATATGCTGACTCCTTTGTCCTTAAATGCCATTCACTCTACTCCCTGGATACTGTGTTCCAGTGCCCTGTTTGTTTTCTCTGTAACATTTATCACTAGCTGGTATTCCTCCAGTTTCTCCTGTCTTTTCTCATCATCATTACTTTAATTGCTCAAAAGTTTAGGATTGGAAAACACAAAGAGGGCAGAGTGACCCATTTTTCTGTTAATCAACATGCAGCAACAATTAAAAGAATGTTTTTGTTACTTAAAAAGTTACAATTACTCATTTCGATTTTGTTTGTATTTTGTATGCAAATATAATAGCTGTATCACAAATCCTTTGTGAAATTATAAAATGTATTCTAATTCTACAGCATTTCTCATTCCCAGTTCAGTTGATAAGCCAAACAGATTTACCATTAACCTTAAGATGAGCATAATTTGTAGGTATATATAACTTGTGTGAGAGAAATGTTCTTACTTATTTCAATCTTGATTCCTGTTAAAAAAAAAATTATTTTCTTTCTCTTGCCATTAGATGGTTATGGAACAAGGAGACTGGCTGATTGGTGGAGATCTTCAAGTCTTGGACCGAATTTATTGGAATGATGGTCTTGATCAGTATCGTTTTACTCCTACTGAGCTAAAGCAGAAGTTTAAAGATATGAATGCAGGTAAGACATGGATCTGATTATCTCACATGGGACTAGGTGGAGTCTCTGCTTGATGGGGAAGTTCTTAAGGATTTTTTCCAATGCTTACTAA
This sequence comes from Giraffa tippelskirchi, assembly GCF_054371585.1. Lineage (NCBI taxonomy): Eukaryota > Metazoa > Chordata > Mammalia > Artiodactyla > Giraffidae > Giraffa > Giraffa tippelskirchi. The sequence goes on along the minus strand of NC_137275.1, from coordinate 92,180,515 downwards.
AATGTAAGACAGATTGAGGAGTAAAGATAAGTGTAGTTAGCAATGGAATATGTAAGGAAAGCTATTATAATCAGTCTAAATCCACCTGTGTAGTTCACTCCCATTCTGCATAAAACAATAGAAATAATGACATTCTGCAGAAAACAATAGAACAGCAAAAACACGTTCACTGTTCATTCACCAAGTGTTCATTGTTCATCTGTTGTATGTGCCGGAATGCCAAGTGCTGAGTATTCATAGTTAAATAGGAGCTTAGGGTGTATTAGAGAGAGAGAGTCAAAAAATAACAGAAAAAGTTATTGAGGAGTAGATTAATAATGATTTCAGACTTCTGAATTAGGATGAAGTGGAGCAGTGGAAGTAGAGAGTCTGTAGAAACTCTTCTTTATAATACTGCCTTAGAAAGCCCCAGGACAGGGATTTTTATATTAGACATCTGTGATTAGCAGGTCTTTTACACAAAGGTAGGTAAATAATGGGTTTATACTGGTACATCCACAGGTGCCACAGCATTTGCTGTAGATTTTGGGAGGCTTTTTTAAGGTCTGAAGAATTTGGAGCCTCTTATAATGGAGATCAGTCCTGGGTATTCATTGGAAGGACTGATGTTGAAGCTGAAACTCCAATACTTTGGCCACCTTATGCGAAGAGTTGACTCATTGGAAAAGAGCCTAATGCTAGGAAGGATTGGGGGCGGGAGGAGAAGGGGACGACAGAGGATGAGATGGTCGGATGGCATCACCAACTCGATGGACATGGGTTTGGGTAAACTCTGGGAGCTGGTGATGGACAGGGAGGCCCGATGTGCCGTGATTCATGGGGTCACAAAGAGTTGGACATGACTGAGCGACTGAACTGAACTGAAATAATCACACTACTTATGAATTCTCACTCCGGAAATGGTTAAACCCTAAGCATGGGTGCTGCTTTTTCAAATAGCGTCTGTGTATAAATTGAGGAGATAGCTCTATTGTAGTTTGCTGATATTTGATATGACGTGAAATGGATCAAGGACTGGAGATGTGATCTGGGCACACCCTTCCAGAGCTCATGGGCCTCACCAGCCCGCCTCATTCATTCACATTTCCTGCTTAGCCACCTCAGGGTATTTGATAGTGTAGGACCACATTTCTGCTTCTGAATTTTATTCCTCACCTCTGAATTTGAAGCACATATTTGGCCTAAGCCACCTGTGCAGGAATTTCTCTGACTGTTACACTTGCTGCTTGCTTACATAGCAGCTTGTTTTCTTCTTTTTTGCTAACATGTTTTGGGCACAGTCGTAGGGGACTGTGTCATGACTGCTGTAAGTCAGTGTTGTTGCTAAGTCGCTTCAGTCATGTCCAACTCTGTGCAACCCCATAGACAGCAGCCCACCGGGCTCCCCCGTCCCTGGGATTCTCTAGGCAAGAACACTGGAGTGGGTTGCCATTTCCTCCTCCAATGCATGAAAGTGAAAAGTGAAAGTGAAGACGCTCAGTCGTGTCCGACTCTCAGCGACCCCGTGGACCACAGCCCACCAGGCTCCTCTGTCCATGGGATTGCCCAGGCAAGAGTACTGGAGTGGGTTGCCATTGCCTTCTCCGTAAGTCAGTGATGGTGCCTCATTCTCTTTTGTCAGTGTGTGACTTAAAGGTCCATGTGTAAGTCTGTTTTGGCCTTTGAAGTATAAGAAAGAAGGGCTTCTGGGAAAGATTTCCCTTTCTAGAGAGAATCAGGCTTAGGACAAAAAGTTACCTTTTTCCATCCTTCCTTTTCCTCTTGCTTTGGATGTGGTCATGTAAGCGTTCAATGTTTGGAACTCTGGCAGCCATTTTGTAACTATGAGAATCCATGAGCATCTTACACTGTTTGAGTTTCTGATCAACAACCCTTGAGTCCTCTATATCCACATTTCTTACTCAAAGACCTAATGCGTGTTTGAGTTATAGAAGACACTTCTAGTTGAGTCTTGTATTGTTTGCGACCAGAAACATCTGATAATTTAACATGTATTGACCTCTTTTTTTCTGGTAAACAGGAACATGTTTAACTGAGGACTTGATGAGACCTGCTCGTTTTTTTCCCAAAATAATTTATATCAGGAGCTCATGTTAATAAATAATTTTTTGGCACTGTTGAAGGGTCTTATCATGAAATTATCATTCATAATCAGAGACTTTATGTTACATCTGTTTTGCATTCTTCCTTGTGGGGCCAAACATTTTAAATCATTTAGAGTATTTGTTGCATAATGAGTGATTGCAACTTTTGTTTAAAGTAGCTGGGAGCCAGTTATTAGCCTTAAATCAAGCAAAAAAGATGGTGGGGTGTTATTTTGTTTACTTTTCCATTTTAGACTAAAGCAAATAAACAACAGATTGAGGACCTTCCTTTATAGTTCTTGTTCACTCTTTCCGGAAGCCAATAACAAGTCATCTACTTGTGTGTACAAATCATAACTCAAGGGAGAGAAAAGAGGAAATTCTTTTTTTTTTCTTTTACTTAGGATTCCTTTTTAGCCTCTTCCTCCTCCTTCCCTCATAGTAGTAGAAGAACTCTGATTACCCAGTGTGGGCTATTGTCCTGTGCACATTGATATGATCAGTTTTGGTGTTTCTAAACCATTCTGTAGCTGGAAGGATTGGGAAATCATTAATACCCACATCAGTGATTGCAAGGTGTTATGGTTCCAGGTGGCAGGTTCTTTGAACCATTGATGATTGACCACTATCCTGGAAAGAATGAATTTCACTTAAGCCAATTAAGAGCCAAGTTAATGTTTATTATACACAGTGGAGTCCTGCTGGGTTACGAAGGGAAACATTGACGTAATTTCTTTCAAGCTAGTGTGTGCTAGCACAGTGCTGAATAAATCGGAAAAAGCCTTGTAGAGTTTATTGAACCAGACTATATTTTAAATGATAGAAACAGTAGATAGATATCTTAGGCAAAGTTGGGAATGACAGATACATGAGGAAGCTGAGGCGGAGGCAGATCGTCTGCCTCTGAAGGCACTCCCGCAAGGCAATGAACGGGAGATGCTACGATCTGAGGTTGGGTGACAGAGCCTCTGTCAGTCGGGTCAGGGCACACTCAGATGAGGCTGTGAGCGTTATCTGACAAAGTGAGTATTTAAAGACGGGTGGTCAAGGTTAAGGGAGCTGCCAAGGAATGCCGAGGCATCTGGGGACTAGCAGTTTGGGGTAGTATTACCATTCCTGACATTGTTTCTTACGTGGAGTAAGGGGAGCTGGCGCTGTGGGGCGGGGTGGCGGGCAGGAGATAGTTATCGGGGGTGTGGGCATTGCTGTAGTCGCCATGCTGGGGCAGGATGCTCCCGGGGCAGATGTTTTCTCCTCCATCTCTGCTTGCCTGTTGGTGTCTGCCTTGGGGAGGTAGGTGTACGGCACTCCCCCTGCCCCTGGACACACATGTGTGCACACACGCATGTACACGCACACACACATGCACACACACAGGAGACACGGACTAGAGGGGAAGGTGAATGGAGAGCAGACAGTACAGAGTCTATTTGGCAAAACACTTTATATTCAACATTACTTTTCACGTTAATTTGAAAGCACTTTTAGTCTTAAGAAAGAAAACAACTTGCTGCCATGTTTTGGGTATGGGAGTCCCTGTTTGTGAAAAATTCTAGTCTATTCATATTTACTCAAGTGCCCTATCTCTGTCTTGTTGATTTTTTTTTTTAATTCCCTCGTGAGCAGTTTAAGTAAAAGAAAGACTGGTGATTTATGACAGGCCTGAGGGAGGAAGGGTATCAAACTCGTTTTTTCTTTTTGTTTGTTTCCAACTCTCCTAAAAAATCTCCCACAAAAATAAACATAGTGTGCCCTCACCTTTCCCCCATTCCCCGCCCCCAGCCATAGCACTATTGTCAGGACTCTTGTTCAGCTACTATATTGATTTGAGGAAAGTCAGAAATGCCTGTACTTAGAGTTTTGGGGTAAAATGGCAGATAATAGAGCTTGCCTAGGACTGGAAGAGAAGACTTATTAATTAGTGCTGCATGTAGGACAGTTTTCAGAGAAGTTGAAAGGAAGGAAGCAGGAAGATGTTGTAATTCTGGGTTTAGTGGTTGGGATGCAGTCCAAGACTCTGCCTGTGGGCTGGGCAGAGAAGCGCAGTTCTGAGAAATCTGGGGGAAAGAGTTTGGAGCACTCCCCTGCTGATCAGTCCATTCGTTGCTCACAGCAGCTCTGCTGGGAACCTGCTGCTGTCCCTGCGCCCTTTGCTGAGGAACTGCAGTGCAGGGACCCAGCCCAGGTGTCTTCAGTATGCCGCATTGTGTTCCAGGGCCGTGATGCTTGGTCAGGCAGCCTGTGTCCTGCCTGTATCCAGGGGGTCAGGGTCCACTCTCCTTCCACCACCAGAAAACACTCCTGGTGCCATTCCTTCCCCATCACATATCAGTGCATCCTCAGAAGAACCTTCCCCACTGTCTTCTTCCCCTTCCACCTGCTGCAGGGAAGGGATCAGACTGTACTTAACATGATGTGTTGGCTCCTGGATGGTATCGAATGCAGAGGAGAGGGAGAGAAGCTGTACTGTGGGGTTCTTTCTTACTTAGGCATGAAATATAGAAGTCTGGGGAGCTGGGCCCACTTTTGGTTTGAGATATGTGGGTTATAGTGAAGGTGGAGGAATTGAGGGGGTGGGAGCGGTAATGAGCAATATCTTTTGAAATGTTTTTAGTAATAAGTCTCTGTAACTGATGAGTTGGAAGGTCAGGACTTAGAGATGCAGCTAACAGAAGCCATCTGTATGCACATGATAATTGAATCCAGGCAGGGGTAAGTTTCCTGAATGAGTCTGTAAAGAAAGAATGTCATAGGACCCAGCAGTGAACCTTATGGTTCTGAGAGGGCTACAAGATGTCAGAAACAGGTGATTAGACTAAAATGGGCCAAGCAGAGTATAAAATGTCATATGCATTTGATCACATCTGTGTAAAAATGTTTGCATAAGGAGAAAAACTAGGAGACTCTGCAAAAAACCAAAACCAATTATATTAAGATCATGCATTTGGGTTGGTTTTTTTCTCTCCAAATTTTCTTCAGTATTTCATTTGTATGTATGTGTTAGTCATTTGTGTCTGACTCTTTGCGACCCCATGGACTATAGCCTGCCAGGCTCCTCTGTTCATGAAATTCTCCAGGCAAGCATACTGGAGTGGGTAACCATTCCCTATTCCAGGGGATCTTTCTGACCCAGGGATTGAACCCAGGTCTCCCATGTTGCGAGGGTAGCACCTGTCTTCACTTTTGCCACATTGTTATGGTGTGTGACCCCCACTCACAGTGTGTAGGTTGTGATCAGTCACAGGAGCCTGACTGTATGCTGGGGGAGGAATAGATTGAGTGAGCAGAGACAATGGAAGGCTGGAGGATGGTTTATTTTATATGGAACATGTGGGGCACATGTTTCTCTGCAGCAGCCTTCTGGTTTTGCTGTCTCTCTGCTCCACCCCCTGACTCTCACCCACATCAGCTAGTTCTCTGTGAAATGTGGCTGATAAATGCACAACTTCTGTTTGGAATGCAGTATCCTTCCTAACCTGTGTTTCAGAATTCTACATGATATCACGTGCTAGGCTTCGTATCCATCTTTGACAAAATGGATGATTCTATGTCCTCAGACACAAATGCCTTCCTACTTCCACACTTGATCTCACCAGGTGGCTTGGCTGCAATGCTTTTACTTCCATCACCCAAATTTCATTTGTCTTTGAGAGGTCAGTAAATTACAGCCTGCAGGCCAGATCTGGCCTACTACCGGTTCTTGTAAATAAAGTTTTATTGGGAGATATCCACACTCACTTGTTTATGCATCGTCTGTGACTGTTCTTGCACTACTTGTGCAGGGTTGAGTAGTTGCAACAGAAACCCCATAGCCTGAAAAGCATAAAATATTCACTCCAGCTCTCGAAGGAAAAAGTTTGCTTTTGTGCACAGCATCAGCAGCTTCACAGTGTACTTTCTATAAACCAAAATAATAGAATTCCTGGTCCTTTCCCAGAAATGAAGGCAGAGGGCTAGAAAGAGGTGGAAATCATAGTATTCTTGCCTGGAGAATACCACGAACAGAGGAGCCTGGCAGACTGTAGTCCATGGGGTCACAGAGAGTTGGACATGACTCAGCAACTGACACACACACACATCCCAGGAATGAGGACAGAGGGCTAGAAACAAATGGAAATCATAAATGTTAATATTAAGTTTCAGTCATTTTGTAGGTAATGTCCCATTTTCAAACACAGTTGAAAAACTCTGATCTTTGGTAAAGCATTCAGTCTTAAACTAAGCCATAAGGAGTTATAAGTGAAAAGGTAAATATTTTATACCAGTTATGGTGTGACAATAGGGAATTCACTGTCCTTTAGGAAATGGGGATGAGAATGTGAAAAATTATTCAAGGTTGCCGTAAGTATCAGTGGGCCAAGGTCCATAGTAGCCCATTATTCTTTTTCCATCCTTGGTGGAAAATTGATGGAGGAAAATTTAATAGTGATGCATGTTGGGTTATGTTAGTTGGGACAATACCTTGGGAATGTAAGCTTCCAATGGATCAGTTACTCCTGTTACATTGTTCATCCATGTAAGTTCTCTAGTGGAGAAACCAGATGGTAGGGATGAAAATGCAGTCTGCAGCTACGGACAGTTAAAGCCATTTGGGTAATTCATTGATAAGTAGTTATAAGGGATTGAAAAGACTGGAAGTTTAGGAAAAGCCTGGTAATACTGGGAAGAAAAAAATGGGCAGACCAAATGATCGCTGCATTTCTGAATGGACCTGATAATAAGGAAATAATTCTACCTGGAAGAAATTTTGGCAGTAAAATCCTTTATATGCTGCTAATGTAAACTTTTAAGAAGTCATTCATCTTAACTTTATCTGTTAAACGACCATGTGGAGCTAGATTAATTCTTTTTGGAAAGGAAGCCTAGGTAGGTGAATTATTAGAACCTGTGAAATATGTGTATTTGAGACAGAATTTATTTTTATGTTTCCTTTTGCACATCCTGTCATATAAATAATCTTGCTAAATGGCGATCTTACAGAATGAGATTTGCCCTGACTGAAGTGTAGGAATGTAGTCATCGCACACCTGAGATGTATTACCCAGGGGTCCTGTTCACAGTTAGGCACCTGTTCCTCATTAAGGACAGTGAAGGCTGCATGTCCCAGTGCAGAGCTAATGCACCCTCATCTTTAAACACTCACTGGAGTGTTCGTCCTGGAATAGACCTGGAGCCACCAGTAGAACAGTGGGTTCAATTTTCCTGCCAGGAACTTTTAGATATGGTGCTTTTCTGTTTGTTTTTTAAAGAATGAATTATCTTAAGGAACTTAGATTTATTAAGTGACTGCAGTGTGCATCTCACCGTGCTGGGTACTTTATATTATCTTCATAACAGTAACTTGAGCATCACCCCACTAGGAAGATGTCAGAAGTGAAATTAAGACCTTAAAGACAACAGTCGATGGTTAAAAACTGGTAGACTTGTGATTTGAAACTGTAAATATCCTGTTCCAAAACAATGCTTCTTCCGTGTGTATCTTCACTTTTAAAAATTTTTAGAGAAAATTTCAAATATATGCTACTTATATTTGTAAGTAGATATACTAGGCCTCCTTGGTGGGTCAGATGGTAAGAATCTGAAGTAACGCTTTAAAGTAAACACTTTACTTTAACACTTTAAAGTAACACTTTTCTTTTGTAATAGTATGAATGAGTCCCCATATACCTCCAACCCAAATTCAGTTGTACCAACTCTTGACTAATCTTGTTCCACTTGTGTTGCTGCTTACCCCAGTGCATTCCTGCATGTTATTCTGAAGCACATCTCAGACCTCATGTCATTTCCATCTAAATATTTCAGAAAGTATTTCTTAGAAGTTAGGACTTTAAAAATAGAGCCATGATATCACTGTTGCACCTAAATAATAATAGTTTATTAATACTATCAAATAGGCTTCCCCGATGGCTCAGCAGTAAAGAATCTGCCTGCAATGCAGGAGGTGCAGGAGACTCGGGTTTGATCCCTGGGTCGGTTAGATTTCCTGGAGGAGGGCATGGCAATCTGCTCCAGTATTCTTGCCCATGGACGGAGGAGCCTGGTGGGCTACAGCCTGTGGGGTCACACAGAGTCGGACACAACTGAGTGAGCACACACACAATACTATCAAATATCTAGTCAGTGTTCATATTTCTGATAATTTCATAGTAGTCACGTTTCTTGTTTTCATAGTTTGAATTAGGATCTAAGTAAATTCACACATTGTAATCAGTTCACATGTTTCCCATCATATTTTTTTACTTTGTTTTTTAACCTTTTGTTTTGAAATAATTTTTAAAATCTACAGAAAAATTACAATAGTACCAAGAGCTCCTATATATTTTACCCAGATCCCATAATTGACATTATGTTTATTTGCCTTTTCATTCTCACTTTCTTTGAAAGTTGCAGACACAGTGTCTCATTACTTCTTAGTTATTTCCGCATGTATTTACTGAAAATAAGGACAGTCTCCTACCTAACCTCAGTGTGCTCATCAGACACAGAAAAATACACTGAAATGAGACAGTCTAATCTGTGTCCTGCACTCACATCACGCCATTGCTCCAGTTGGTTCTTTATCACAGAGCCAACAATGACAGCTGAAACCTTCTCTTTGCCACTTTCATTCCTGCTGCAGGATGTCAGTCGTGTCTTTAGTCTGCCTCATTCAGAGCACTCACTTGGTCTTTTTGTGTCTTTCACAGACTTGGCATTTCTGAAGAGGACCTGTTATTTACTTTCTTGACTGTCTCTCAGTTTTGGTTTATCTGCTGTTTCCTCAGGATCAGGTTCCAGTTACACATTTTGTCAGGAATCCCATAGGAAGCAAGGCTGAATCACTGGCACATCAAATTTTGTGGCTCACAATTTTGATTTGTCCTCTTACAGATGAGTTTGACTTTTTTAAAAGTTAACTTTTAGTATTAAAGGTCATGTTTACCAGGTTTTTCCTACTGTCAAGTTAACAAGTTATTTTGTACATACTAACAAGTATTTTGGGGGAGATTTTTGAGACTTGATAAATATCCTGTTGTTATCAAATTTTTATCTGTTTTAGCACGCTGCAAATACAGTGATTTTTCTAATTCTATCATTCTGGTTACTTTTATTAGTTGACTTTTATTATACTGTAAGTTAGAGTTTCCACTTCTTCATTGGTTTTTTTCATTTATTTTATTCTTCCTGGATTCATAGACTCCTCTTTTGGTTTTCAAACCATTAATTATTATTTACTTTGATGTTTAGCTTGTCCTAGGTTGGCTTTTGGGGCTGTGCCCTTTGACATGTCCTCATCCTTCTCTCTGGAGAAGGCAATGGCACCCCACTCCAGTATTCTCACCTGGAAAATCCCATGGACGGAGGAGCCTGGTGGGCTGCAGTCCATGGGGTTGCTAAGAGTTGGACACGACTGAGCGACTTCACTTTCACTTTTTACTTCCATGCATTGGAGAAGGAAATGGCAACCCACTCCAGTATTCTTGCCTGGAGAATCCCAGGGACGGGGGAGCCTGGTGGGCTGCCGTCTATGGGGTCGCACAGAGTCGGACACGACTGAAGCGACTTAGCAGCAGCAGCATCCTTCTCTCAGCACTTCCTTTCTTTATGGTACAAAAGACGTTCCATCCCAAGTTGTACTTTCCATGCCTGCCCCAGAATTGGCCATTTCTGCTAAGGAACCCTGGTTTATTTAAATAGGGGGTAGTATTTAGGTTGCAAAATTTGGGCTTTAGTTTTGCTCATTGCCACTGGGTAGTCACTGCTTTTAGGACCTTTCACTGGACAGAACCAAAAAATAAGCATGTATACTCACACAAATTTATATCTATTCCTGGATACATCTATCGATACAGCTGAAAACCATAAGGTAGGTTATCCTGTTATTTTCAACTCTAATCCAATACCTCATGGTCTTTTCTAGCCTTTCTTCTTTTTGGTATTTTTGTCTTTCCTCTCCTACAGTCAGAATCCTGGCTCCCATTATCTTCAGTGAATTTCCTTACTTGCTGTTCCTCCATGTGTGTTTGCAGTCTCCCAGTTAGACGAGCTGTCTTCTCAGCCCTGGCCCCATTGACCCCACTCAGGCAGGCGTCTCCTTGGCCCGGGTGCTGCAGGCTTGTGCTGGCCCGGAGTGCTGTTAGTCTCTTTCCTCCCCGTGGTCCACACGTGAGCTACTTGTTCCCAACCTCGCCATCAGTGCAGTAACACATCAGCCCATGAGTAGGATTCCTTAATGCTTAGTGTCTTTGTTGTTCTTCAAGGCTGTTTACAAAGAATGGGTAAAGGGAAGGGAGGAGAGGAGAGAGAACTAAACTTACTGATGAGATCGAGTCCAGAATCAGAATGCAGGTTAAATGGAACAATGGTAGTGCGTGCGTTCAGGAGACATTCTTTGTTGTTTTGTGGAAAGACTGGAGTATGATAATTAGGAAGTAAGATTCATTCTTGGTCTTGGGCAAGGGGAGTTCTATATAATGGCTAAAAGGGATGTTTTGAAATCTTTTGATATCTATAGTTTGGAGTGTTTTCAGAAGGACAGAAAAACTGTGATACCACCCCTCCTCCTGTTTCCTTAAAGCAGGATAATTTTAGATACTCACATATTTGTATCAAGACTTCTTTTTTGTACCTTACGTCCTGCTAGCTATTTCTGTGGTGTAAACCAGCCTTGTTCATTTATAAAAGGTAACTTGAGAACTTCATAGCATAGTGGTGATGCTCTAAATCTTGGAATGTCACAGGATGTGTCCCCAAAAATCTCCTGGTCAGGTAGGTGCCATAGTTTTCTTTCTGTGCCTTTTGTTGCTATGATAGAAGAGGGTTAGAATTGAGAATAGACTGGGGATATTATACAATTAAGCTTAAAGTTATTAGGGAAGGGGAAGATGTTCTTCTCTGAGTCTAGATTAGATTGACATTGCATGATTTATCACATATTATGAGGGCAACAAACACAGAGCTCCTCTTACTGGCTTGTTACTCTGCTCTGTAAAATTCTATAACCCCAAGGAGCCATGCCTTCTAAGAAAGGTCTCCTGATAGCAAGAGCCCCATGTAGGAGTGAAGCCAGGGTTGTAAGCAGAAGATACATAGCTAACCACTTTAATTTATTCAGCAGTTTTCAACATTTGAGTAATAGCAGTGGTCCTTGTAAGGGATATTGTTGTTGCATGGCTCAGATGAGAAAGAATCCACCTGCATTACGGGAGACCAGGGTAGGGAAGATCCTCTGGAGGAGGGTATAGCAACCCACTCCAGTATTCTGGCCTGGAGAATCCCATGGACAGGGGAGCCTGGGGGGCTACAGTTCACAGGGTCACAAAGAGTCAGACATGACTGAGCGACTTAGCACACAAACTATAATCCAAAATCTAGACCTGGTATCACAAAACAACTGGATAGCATTGCAGTCAATTAGAGTAATCAGTATAAATGAGCTTATTTAGATAGTAAGTAAATTTTCTAACCCCTACATTTCTCTGTCTTTCTTTAATAAAGGACTGTCTTAGATCTGATGACGGGATTGACCTGATGGGTTATTAAGGCATAGACCGAGAATTTATATGCATTGCAGGCCATTGAACTGAGATGTGTTCGGGCCAGACAGTCTGACTTTCGTCCTCAGGTTGCCCATGAATGCAGAAAGTAATTGTTATAAGTCCATTACTGTTATGTGACACATCCTCAGGCTTGTAAGATTTGTAAAGTAATAATTACTGTATCAGGTTGCCTTGAAGTAAGTGGTCAGAGCAGTCATGCTTTCCCCCAGTTTCTGATTCTGAGCATGCATGTTTGCTTAATCCTGAGCATCAAGCTTCAAGAAGAATTGCTTATCTTTTGGAAGGTAGCGTTAGAAATGTGCTGTTCTTAACTCTGAAATTTTCTTTCAGATGCTGTCTTTGCCTTTCAACTACGCAACCCAGTGCACAATGGCCATGCTCTATTAATGCAGGATACCCACAGGCAGCTTTTGGAGAGGGGCTACCGGCGCCCTGTCCTTCTTCTTCACCCCCTTGGTGGCTGGACAAAGGATGATGATGTCCCCCTGATGTGGCGGATGAAGCAGCACGCTGCAGTGCTGGAGGAAGGAGTCCTGAATCCTGAGACCACAGTGGTGGCCATCTTCCCGTCTCCCATGATGTATGCTGGACCAACTGAGGTAGATAGCTTTTAAGATTTGCTCTGCAGCAGCATTGAAACCACTCTTACTAACCCAGTAGGTAGCCACAACAAACTTATCTTTGGATATTTCCTCCAATCATAGATCTGTTCTGAACATGAGGCTGGAGTACTCATGTGCTCTGTTGAGGATGCACTCTAGAGGTGGCCCCCAGGAGGCAGTCTTGTTAGGAATGGGAGTGCAGGGAGGGGTTCTCTTGCTCTTATTGTGGCTTATGGTCCCAGTTGTGAAGGAGGGAAAGTTCCTTGCAGACAGAGGGCTGGGCAACCTTGAGCCTGTATGACACAGGCTCTTGTCTGCCCCTTGTTACACAGGTCTGACAACATGCATCTTATCCCTTTAACAAAGTTCTAAGTCACTCTTCCCAGGGGACAGAATCGGTCTGATTTTTGCTTCTGGTATTTGAGTGGGAAGAAAAGGATGGTATCTTTAAAGAAAACATTCTTCATCTGTTCCCTATTGAAGGACTAATAGAGTCAGGAAATAAAATTGCTTCTTGATTTTGGGTGGAGTAGAGTTCTAGAGTTCTACTTAGCAATCAAAAGGAAAGTTTTGAGATCTTTTTATAACCATATATAAGGAAGAAGACTTAGGTTTTTGCTTCAAGGTAGAGTTGACTTTCAAAAAATATTTGAAGAAATGGATGAATCAATGTATGTCCTGAAAAATAGTGTGTGAAAAATTCCTAGCCAGCTTCCTGTTGAGGGTTTAAGATAAAGAATGAAATGCACATTATTATTGCATTCTTTTTCGTTCCCACCTTGAAGGGAGATGAATTTACTTACTAGATATATTTGGGAGGCAAACCCTTTTAGAAGGATTAAAACAATTTAGCTGTAGATACTCTGTGATAGCTTCCTTAAAAAAATTTTTTTGAAAGGAAATAAAACATATTTGGCTGTTCCTTGGGATCAAGCCTAAAAATTTTTATTGGAGCTCAGTTGTGGGGTTGTATGCTCTTTATCTAAGAAATACTGACAGAAAATTACAGCAACAGGAGGCTAAAAGTTTACAATGTATTTGATTCTTCTCTTGGATGAGCCTGAATGATATATTAGAAGACATGAGGTAGAATTCCTCATAATTTTCCCTGTTTGTTGGTATAAAATATTCATAAGAATTGGGGTGCTGAAAGCCGTTTTAGTTTCTCAGAGACCACTGTGTCTTTAGTTCTTACATTTTTTTCTCTATTTGTTAATATTTTATTAATGATTTTTACATCCATATTTTTAAAGATATTATTTATTTTTAGAGTTTATTTTCAATTGGGAGATAATTGCCTTACAATACTGTGTTGGTTTCTGCCATACATCGGCATGTATCAGTCACGGGTACATGCACGTCCCCTCCTTCCTGAGTTATTTTGGAAATAAAGTAACAATTTTGTTCCAGTAGTTTCTCAACTTCTTTTTTGGTGCTGTCTTCATCACCATCATTTTAAGGGAATCATTTGGAATGAAGTTCTCCAGAATTACCAGGTGAGCGGTTTTCAATGTGGGAATGATGCAAATGAATTTAGGGGTCAGGGCTGAGTTTATCAATAACTTCATTAAGAGCCAGTGAGGAAAATGAAAGAATTTATCTTGGCCTATTGAGGACATATTTTTGTCCCATTTGTGTTTCTGAGTCCTATCTAAAAGGGAAGGTATGACATTTTATTACCTAAATATAAAAACTGCTTTTGAGAAGGTGGCAACGAAGGGATAGGCAAATAATAAAAACAGAAGAGAGAGCACCACACAGGGTCAGACATACTGTTTTGTCTGCATCCAAAAGGTTTTTAAGTCCTGTCATTTCAGAGCCAGGTGTATCTCTTGAGGAAAATTCAGAGATCAAGGTGCCTAAAGGTGCCCTTGGGGTGCCTGCATTTTGGCTTTCCTCAGAGTCTTCCTTCTTGCAAGGCAAAGCTGACGAGGTGAGCTGGCTGCAGCAAGCCCTCCCCCAAATCAGCAAGCCTCAGATTTGACTCCTGTTGCTACACCCAAGAGCATGGTCTGGTTAAAACAGCATAAACTCTTGGACCATTCTTGGCCTGGTTTGCCACCTAATCTTAGGTTCGGCTTCTCTGAGCTATGTTTTAAGTGCACACAAAAGGGTAATTTAAGGGATGCACAAGGAGGTGGGACTAAATATTCTTTAAGGTTCTGTCTCATTCTCCTAATTTTCTTACTTGTCTTATTTGCTTTTAACTTCATATTGAACTATAATATACATAGGAGAAAGTAGACATTTCCCAGGTGTACAATTAAATGAATTTTTCCCATTTGAACAGTCGTATGGCCAGCACCCAGACAGGTGAAAAGGCTATTATCAGCACCCTTGACGATCTGCATCCTGCCCTCTCCTATCCCCCCTGTCCTCCCCGCAGTAGTCATCACTGTCCTCACTTCTCACATCGTAGATCCAATGAGCTCGTTGGAAACTCTGGGAAGCAGACGCTAAGAGAGAGATGAGTGTTCAGGAGGTGTGTTAGGGATAGCTCTTGAAAGCAGCACTTGTGGAAGAAAGAGAAAGGAAGGGAGCAGAGTTGGGCTGGAGGAGAAGCTGAGCTGCAGTTCAGTCTTAGTGGAAGCCTGAGTTGATCCTGTGTGGGCTTCTGGAAAGGCCCTTCAAAGATGGTTTGAGTTGCACAAAAAATAGTCACTTAAGCCTCTGTGTTGACCAGTGATTGGCTGCTCAGGGAGGGGGCCTTGCCTTTGACTGCTGCTGCTGCTTTCCATAGGGGCAGTTTCTGAAGAGTGCTGACAGCCTGCTGGGTGTGTGTTGGCAGCACTCTTCAAAGTGGGGAAACAATCCTTCCTCCTTGGGGGACCTGGGCATTGCATCACAGCACCTAGTCCAGCCTTTCCTCGTGCTTTTATAACTGAAGTCATACTGTGCATACTCTGGCATTTGGCTTCTTTCCCTTTGCATTCTGTTGGTGAGACTCACCTTACTGTGGTGTGTAGTTAGTTGTAGTTGGTCTCTCTCTGTACCATAGAGTATCTTATTGTGTGACTGGACCCAGTACTATTGATGGACATCTCAGTTTCCAGTTGTTTGCTATTAAGAATAGTACTGCCTTGAAGATTTTAGTGTGTGACTTTCCATGGGCATTTCTGTTGGTTGAATACCTAGAATTCTAGATATTCTAGCGGCGAGCCTTTGTTCAGCTTTAGTACATGTTGCCAACCAATTTTCTAATGTGGTTGTACCATTTTATTGATACATTCTCATCAGCAGTGTATTTCTTCATCTAAACTTGGTTACTTTTTTCATTTGAGCCATTTTGGTCCTCTGGCTCTGTGTAACCAAGTGTCCTGTATATACTTTTATTATCTCTTAACCAGCCTCTAAAATGTTTTCATCGAACCAGTTTCACTGAAGAGGAAATGGAGAAGTAAATGAATTGTAGGTATATACCATGATGGAGAATATAAGAATAGCCTATTTTTATTGAGCTCTTCCGGCAGACAAATGTTCCAAGTGTTTTACATTTATCAGCTAACTTCATCCTTAGAACGACACTAAGAGCAGGTAGATTATTATTATTCTCAGTTCAGAGATGAGGAAACTGAGGTGGAGGGGTTAACAGACCTGTTCAAGATCACACAGTAGTGTCGAGATAGTCTGGTTCCAGGGCCATGGGCTCTGACTGCCACAGAATGTTTTTCTTTTATCTTATCATGTAAAATTAAAATATGTGGCCACAGATTTTTGGAAAACAGACTGGAAATAAATTCTTAAAATACCCTGTAGGAGTTCCAAAATAGTGAATTAGGATGGCCTTGGCTGACGTTTATTAGAGGTAGAATCTTTAGTACAGGGCCTTTCAAACTTATTTTTCATTTGTCACAAACCAAAGTTGTGTGTTGTGATTATCTTTGTTTAATCTGTGTGTGCGTGCTCAGTCGCTTCAGTTGTGTCCGACTCTTTCACCCATGGACTGTAACCTACCAGGCTCCTGGGATTCTCCAGGCAAGAATACTAGAGTGGGTTGCCATGCCCTCCTCCAGGGGGTCTTTCTGACTCAGGGCTCAAACCCACCTCTATTTTGTCTCCTGCATTGACAGGCGGGTTCTTTACCACTAGTGCTACTTGTGAAGCCCTTGTTTAATCTGTATTCTTAACTCTCTTTATTTATTTTTTTGGACACACCACGTAACATGCTGGATCTTAGTTCCCAACCAGCGATCAAACCTGTGCCCCTTGCATTGGAAGTGTGGAGTCCTAACCACTGGGCAGCCAGGAAATTCCCTTACTCTGTATTCTTCTGATACCTGCCTCATTGTTGTTCAGTCGCTAAGTCGTGTTCAACTCTTCACAATTCCACGCACTGCAGCAGTCCAGGCTTCCCTCTCCTTCACTGTCGTCTGGAGATTGATCAAACTCATGTCCATTGAGTCAGTAGTGCCATCCAACCATCTCGTCCTGCCTCATGGTAGTAGTCACATCTGCCTATTTTTTTTAACTGTTGTTGTGAGAAGTAAATAGAATAAATATAAATCAGTAACACATTGCATAGCTTGTGACAATACATGGTAATTAATGTCAGCTGCCTTAAAAAACAGTAACATACTGTGTTGCTGCAAGTTCTTAACATCCCTGGATTCTGTCCCTGTATCAGGGGAGCTGTGTACATCTCAAGGCTGCTCATCCATCTGTGTGAAGTTGTAGAGTTTTGATTATGGCAGAGAGCCTGGGATGACCAACTTCCTAACAGACTCCACGTCAGAGCATGGATCCTCTGATTTGGAATATCCTTTGGTGTTTGATAGTATAATATAAAGCTCAAATAAAGAATATGAAGGCAAATGAAAATAACCATTTCTTGAATGCCTGTATATGTGTCTATCATATACCAAACAGATTCTTTGTGCATGTTAATATAACCTCATCCCCACAACAGCTCAGTGAGATAGTTGTCATTTCCATTTTACAGCTGAGGTTACTGAAACTCAGAGAGACCAAGTAATGTAACTATGGTCTGTACAAGAAAACTGAAGCTGGACAGTAATTAAAGCAGTAAAAACAGATTTTTATTCAGGAACTGTTGCAACATGGAGAAAAGAGACCTGAACGGAGACCTGGGCTCAGTTAAATACATCATGGTCAAGTGGGGATTTATAGCCAAGGAGCAGAGTGGTGGTCAGTGGCTGGAAGATTACTACGAGGAAACATCACAAACAATGGGTATAGGATGATTCTGGTTAAATGGACCTAGCAGGATCCTTGCTGAAGGCAAGACAGCCTATTCACATGTACTTGGAGGTGGTAGGGATGAAGAATTTGATCATGTATTGAGGATGAAGGGGCTGTAGATCGACTTAGCAAGATTTTTGCCACAATTGGTAGTACAAACCCTACAAGATGGATTCTGAAGGTCAGGGCATAGAGAGCTTGGAGGAACCTGATCAAAGTTAGGTCAAGGAGGGAATCTTGGTCATATCTTACAACCAGCAAGATGCGCAACTGGACCTGAAACTCGAGCTTTTCTGACTCCAAAGCCTGTGTCTTCTTTTCATCAGACTCCTTGCTGTCTGGAAGCCTGTGAGGGGCCATAGCAGTCGGTAAGAGGGCAAAGAGGTTAAAGATGCCCTGTGCCACACAGAGCTCCCAGGTTTCCTAGAAGGAAATAAAGGCATATTAGAGCAGTTTCTGCCTGTAAATCTCTGAGTGTCAGTTACATGCTAAGAGCCGTGGCTCTTGTCAGAAAGCCGGCATCTGGTACCCAAGCAAAGGCAATTTTTAGCTTCTGAACTTTTACAGAACAAACTTAAGGAATTCTGACAAACACCTTCATATTTTAAACTATTAAATATTTTAATGTTTATGACCTGGCAGGATTTTAAACTGTTACATTGAGTGGCTTTTGAAAAGTATCCATTTCTTTTTCTCAAGTGCCTCACTTGTGTGCTTATTTGGCTTATTCACAGCCTCAGATGAAGGATTTTTTTATAGTTTAAAAAAACACACAACACTCATTTTTGTAGCTTTTCCAGTGACATCAGGACAAAGTCTGCCAGTAATGTTCATTTGCCAACTAATAATAATAAAATAAAAACAATGACTCTTCCTTTAATCATTTTCTGTAGGTCATTTAGAAGGCATTGGTACCAGATTTGTTTCTCCAGCACAAATGCTTCTCAGAATGATGAGCAGCTGTTAGCCTATTTGGTTATCAACAGGATGTCCCTGATTTTCCAATTTGTAAAAGATTTGATGGCTTGATTCCTAAATTCCATTTTAGGAGTTGGGGGCAGGGCAGCATGTGGTGGGAGAGCTACTTCTCTAATGCTAAAAAAGTGTCCTATCTCACTAAATGCTGTAATCCATTTATATAAAGGACAAGTAATGCTTTTTAAGACATGTTGCATGAAAGCGCTGAAAGTAAGATATATCTTGGAATGTAGATATGTGCAGTAAGTTTTTTCTTGGTCATTAAGGCATTCGAATGAAAATTACCGGTTGAATTCCAGAGGAAATGTATCATTATAAGCTGCCATGAAAGTTATTGGTGCGGTTAGTAAATGACTCCTTAGTAGCAACTGACTGTATTTGAGCAAATACAGTTAATCAGGGAGAGTAGGAACATACTGCCACGTGATGCAGTATGTTTGTTTAGTTAGTCCATGCTTTACACCAGTATCTGGAGCAGTAAATAGGATGTCTATTAGGGTTTAAACCCTGTTTCTCCCCATAAACACTTCCAAGCCTTGAACAACTAAAGGGACAGCTCTTAGGATCTGAGCCTAATTATAAGAGCCATAAACCCCCAAGTTTTAATTATAACCTTTGACTCTCTTTGAGCTCTTTGATCATTTTGTCTTCTGGTCATTTATTTTATTAATGTTTCTGGAATAGTGCAATACAAATTCACAATCTCTTATCTGAAATACTTGGCATCACGTATTACTTAATCCTGCTTGTGGGTCTGGGGCATAAAACATATTAGTATTTCTTAACAAAGTGAATGCTTTTTCACATTAATTGGGATCTGCGAAGGCCACAGATAAACTTTGTCAGTTTTGATCAGGTTTTGCTAATGTAAGTTTAAAAAAATGGTTTTTGGATTTCAGATGGTTGCCATAAGATTACTTAACACATCCATTTGGTAGTATGTACGCGTATCACATCATCATGTTGAATACTTTAAACTTACATAATGTTGTATGTCAATTACATCTTGTTAAAGCTGGAAAAAAATGAACTTCAGATTTTTGGATAGGCAATTGTGGATCTTTATCACAAAAACATTTAGAGTCTGTTGATTTATTTTAAAAATAATTTTGGGCTTCCCTGGTGGCACAGTGGTAAGGAATCCACCTGCCAATGCTGGAGTCATGGGTTCCATCCCTAGAGAAGGAAATGGCAACCCACTCCAGTATACTTGCCTGGGAAATCCCATGGACAGGGGAGCCTGGCGGGCTACAGTCCATGAGATCACTGAGTCAGGCATGACTGAGCGACTGAGCAGTAGCATCGTCTGTTTTATATACATTTAGCTTATCTGTATCTTGAAAAGTGAAATCACTAATTCAGAGACATTAGATTTTATAGGTGTTTCAGATGCTTTTCACAGGGAAGGAGGAATATACTGTTTTTCTCCTGACTTTTCCATAGACTTCCAGCTCAGAATCTGTTTTTGCCTGTTTCTTATTTTGGCAGCATCAAGATAAAATATTGTCTTTTAGTTTGGCCTTTCACTTTTTCCTGCAGTTGTAATCTATGCTGTTTCTTCCCTAAATGTAGTACTAGCTTGATTTTCTCTCCTGCTCTGAGTCCTATCTTGTAGGGCATGACACAATTTAAGTAGCTCCATGTGAATAGGTATGCATGGACTTTGGCATTGGAGAGACCCAATTTCCAATACTCCTTCTCTTAGTTGTTCATTTTGCAACTTTGAATGTGTTATTGAAAGTTTTCTTATTTGTAAAACAGAAATATTGACTATCTTATTGATTTACTCTAAACATTAAATGAAATATTCACAAAACACTCTGTTTTCATATTAGAACTTAATAACTAGTGCCTGTTTTTTTCTTCACTCTCCCCTGTGAAGGATCTCATGAAATGTTTTCCAATGACATACCACCATGGTTACCTTCCTGTGGTTCCTTAAAATAATAATCAGTGAGGGGGTGGAGAGACAGAAAAGAATCAAAGACTTTTGGCATTTACCAAAAACAAATT
Organism: Giraffa tippelskirchi; assembly: GCF_054371585.1. NCBI lineage: Eukaryota > Metazoa > Chordata > Mammalia > Artiodactyla > Giraffidae > Giraffa > Giraffa tippelskirchi. The sequence continues at coordinate 92,160,100 of NC_137275.1, read as the reverse complement.
TTGGGGTCCCTGGGCTTGGGAGGCCGAAGTGGGAGAAGGACTGTGGATTTGCTCTCTCTCCCATGACCCTCCTCACACCTGCCAGTGGCCTGGGCTCAACCAGGGCAAAGTAATTTACAAGAATAAAACAGTTTGGTTGCTGATGGTTCTGAACAAATCCTTCTCTTACATTTGAGTTATGTTATTTTGAACCCTGAGACAGCTGAGGTTTATCCTTGAAGATAAAGGAAGTCTTTGGGAAAGTCTGTATTTTGTGTATCAGGCCTTGATTCTTGATGTTCAGAATGAAGGGTTTGGATTCCATAATCTAAACACTCCTTTTCAACTCTTAAAGTTGTGTGATGGAAGTAATTATAAGATGTGTCTAATTCTCTTCTACAAGCTGGAGAATGGAATGTGTAAGTAGACCTCATAGTTTTCACATTGAAAATCATAAATATGACTCTCATGATGACTGAATATTGTTCCATGTCTGTGCAGAGCTATGGGAATTGGTAGAAGCGCTTAGAATGCATAGTTGTACAGAGATTGGAAATGATAAGTACCCAGGATCTACATGATGGGAAGGATAAACCTTGTCTTTAATTTGCCTCTCTAGATTTTCCCAGTCAACTTGAAGAGTTTAAAATGGTTTTTGCCATTGAGAAATCAAGAGGCAGACCATTAAGATTTGGGAATTTCAAGAATATAGGATAATACTAAAGTGTTGTGATACTGTATAACCAAGATATGGAGGTATTTTAACATGAAACTCAAGAGATGAATGAAAATATGGATGTTTTTACCCGACAAAAATAGTTAATTGGTTTGACTTTAAAGAATTTTTGTAGCATTAAGACAAGTACCTTTTTGACAATTTGGAAAAGGAAAATTTGCATTACAAAAACAGCTTCTGTATCTGAAGTTCTTTCACAGATCAGTTGAATATATGAATTTGGCTTTATGATGTAGTTACTTTAATAGACTTCATTAAGTTAAAGAAAATTTTGATGTGAAATGTGTAAACAAATAGGTGATTTAAGTAGGGACTTAAATAACCGTTCTGTTTGTTATCTTCAGTATTTTTCATTAAACAAAATTGAAAATATTATATGCTTAATCTTAAATTCCACTTAGGACAGTGGAATTTCTCCACTGTGGGGTAGGAAGATGATAGAGTACTAGTGGTGTAACATGTCATGTCGTATAGTCCAGTTTTATAATTTTATGATGTAATGTAATTTTAAATTTGAAAAATAAGTTATTTTTCTCTCAGAAGCCACTGAAAAGTAAATTTACCAAAATCTTTGGTAGGTTTAAGAGAGGTAGATACAGTTTAGTACAGTTCAGTCACTCAGTCATGTCCAACTCTTTACGACCCCATGGACCACAGCACTCCAGGCTTCCCTGTTCATCACCAGCTCCTGAAGTTTACTCAAACTCATGTGCATTGAGTCGGTGATGCCATCCAACCATCTCATCCTCTGTTGTCCCCTTCTCCTCCCACCTTCAATCTTTCCCAGCATCAGGGTCTTTTCAAATGAGTCAGCTCTTCGCATCAGGTGGCCAAAGTATTGGAGTTTCAGCTTCATCATCAGTCCCTCCAATGAATATTCAGGACTGATCTCCTTTAGGATGGACTGGTTGGATCTCCTTGCAGTCCAAGGGACTCTCAAGAGTCTTCTCCAACACCACAGTTCAAAAACATCAACTCTTCGGCACTCAGCTTTCTTTAAAGTCCAACTCTCACATCCATACATGACTACTGGAAAAACCATAGCCTTGACTAGGTGGACCTTTGTTGGCAAAGTACTGTCTCTGCTTTTTAATATGCTATCTAGGTTGGTCATAATTTTCCTTCCAAGGAGTAAGTGTCTTTTAATTTCATAGTTGCAGTCACCATCTGCAGTGATTTTGGAGCCCCCCAAAATAAAGTCTGTCACTATTTCCACTGTTTCCCCATCTAATTGCCATGAAGTGATGGGACCAGATTCCATGATCTTAGTTTTCTGAATGTTGAGCTTTCAGCCAACTTTTTCACTCTCCTCTTTCACTTTCATCAAGAGGCTCTTTAGTTCTTCTTCGCCTTCTGCCATAAGGGTGGTGTCATCTGCATATCTGAGGTTATTGATATTTCTCCTGGCAATCTTGATTCCAGCTTGTGCTTCATCTAGCCCAGGGTTTCTCATGATGTCTTCTGCATATGAATTAAATAAGTAGGTGACAATTTACCACCTTGACGTACTCCTTTCCCTATTTGGAGCCAGTCTGTCTTTCCATGTCCAGTTCTAACTGTTGCTTCCTGACCTACATACAGGTTTCTCAAGAGGCAGGTTAGGTGGTCTGGTATTCCCATCTCGAAGAATTTTCCACAGTTTGTTGTGATCCACACAGTCAAAGGCTTTGAAATAGTCAATAAAGCAGAGATAGATGTTTTTCTGAAACTCTCTTGCTTTTTTGATGATCCAGCGGATGTTGGCAATTTGATCTCTGGTTCCTCTGCCTTTTCTAAAACCAGCTTGAACATCTGGAAGTTCATGGTTCACATACTGTTGACGCCTGGCTTGGAGAATTTGAGTATTACTTTACTAGCGTGTGAGATGAGTGCAGTTGTGAGGTAGTTTCAGCATTCTTTGGCATTGCCTTTCTTTGGGATTGGAATGAAAACTGACCTTTTCCAGTCTCGTGGCCACTGCTTTTTCCAAATTTGCTGGCATATTGGGTGCAGCACTTTCACAGCATTTTCTTTTAGGATTTGAAACAGCTCAATTGGAATTCCATCACCTCCACTAGCTTTGTTCGTAGTGATGCTTCCTAAGGCCCACTTGACTTCACATTCCAGGATGTCTGGCTCTAGGTGAGTGATCATATCATCATGATTATCTCAGTCATGAAGATCTTTTTTGTACAGTTCTTCTGTGTATTCTTGCCACGTCTTCTTAATATCTTTTGCTTCTGTTAGGTCCATACCATTTCTGTCCTTTATTGTGCCCATCATTGCATGAAATGTTCCCTTGGTATCTCTAATTTTCTTGAAGATTTCTCTGGGCTTTCGCATTCTATTGTTCCCCTCTATTTCTTTGCATTGATCACTGAGGAAAGCTTTCTTATCTCTCCTTGTTATTCTTTGGAACTCTGCATTCAAATGAGTATATCTTTCCTTTTCTCCTTTGTTTTTCGCTTCTCTTCTTTTCACAGCTATCTGTAAGGCCTCCTCAGACAGCCATTTTACTTTTTTGCATTTCTTTTTCTTGGGGATGGTCTTGATCCTTGTCTTCTATACCATGTCATGAACCTCCCTCCATAGTTCATCAGGCACTCTGTCTATCAGATCTAGTCCCTTGAATGTATTTTTCTCTTCCACTGTATAATCGTAAAGGATTTGATTTAGGTCATTCCTGAATGGTCGAGTGGTTTTCCCTACTTTCTTCAATTTAAGTCTGAATTTGGCATTAAGGAGTTCATGATCTGAGCCACAGTCAGCTCCCAGTCTTGTTTTTGCTGACTGTATAGAGCTTCTCCATCTTTGGCTGTAAAGAATATAATCAATCTGATTTTGGTAGATGATAGGTAACTATTTTCTAATTGAGTTAGGGAGCAAATGAGACTTTTATGTTTATAAAAAAGGGTATGGATTAAACATCATATTGTGATCATACAAGAACTATTCTAATTCTAAAGTGTTTACATTGTAAATATTCTGTGTATGGAGATAAGTAATTTAGGTTCCTATATATCACTGACTTTTGGTTTGTTAGTTGCACAATATCTTAGTCTGTGATGGATGGTAGGGAGAGCCATTACAGGATTTGCATATATCAGTCTTATTTGAGAACTGATTATAATTTGAATTGTGAATACTCCCCTTTTAGCATTATTGGGTAGCAAAACTTAATTCTTACTTGTATCGCTTACATTGTGGAAGTAAGTTATGTAGAGTCAAAAAAAAATTAGCTGCAAAAAGATACTTGGGGAGGAAATTCTGAAACAAATACCGGTTTTTTTCAGTGACAATTGCTGATTGTGAGTTATTGTTATTCTCCCATCCTTTTGATTTGATTTGATTTACAATATTGTGTTAGTTTCAGGTGTCCAGCTTCAGATTCTCTTCCATTATAGCTTATTACCAGATAATGAATATAGTAACAATGCAGAATATACTGTACTGCTATACAGTAAATCCTTAGTTATTTTATATATAGTCATGTGTATCTGTTAATCCCATAGTCCTAATTTATTCCCCTCTCCCTTTTCCCCTTTGGTAACCATAACTTTGTTTTCTATGTCTGTGAGTCTGTTTCTGTTTTGTAAGTAAGTTCATTTGTACCAGTATTTTAAGATTCCACATATAGGTGATATCTTATAAATGTCTTTCTCTGATTTACTTCAGTTAGTATGATAATCTGTGGATACATTCATGTTGTTCTAAATGTCAGGATTTCATTCTTTCTTGTGGCTGAGTAGTATTCCATTGCATAAATATACCTATTGAGCTAAGAAGGCAGAGATTGGGTTTCGGGGCTGCTGAAGCAACGAGACTTGCAGGGCTTCCTTGGTGGCTCCGTTAGTAAAGAATCTGCCTGCAATGCGGGAGACCTGGGTTCAGCCTCTGGGTCAGGAAGATCCCCTGGGGAAGGAAATGGCTACCCACTCCAGTATTTTTGTCTGGAGAATTCCATGGACACAGGAGCCTGGTGGGCTACAGTCCATGGGGTCACAAAGGGTCGGACACAACTGAGTGACTAACGCTTTCACTTTCAGGGCAACAGAAGATATGAGGGTGTTCCCCGGGGTTCCTTGGACTGCATTTGTGCAGGGCAAGACTCTGAGGCCTGGTAGAGAGTGGCTACAATAAGTTTGAGAGTGGATTGAAGGTACTTTCATTGTTGAAAGATGACATTCCAGCCTAGCTAAAGTGGAGAAATCTTGTTAACATCTTAGGTATTCAACTAAGACACCAGAAACACATGCTTCTGGAAAATAGGCCATGCTGTACAGAAAGCGTGTTATCAATTTGTTTACAGTCAAGGAAGTGGGAAATCACACAAAATTGGACAGGGGAAGTTTAAAGAATTGTTAAACTTTAATAGAGAAGTAACTAAAAAATGCAGAGTGAACTCTAAAGGGTACCCTAGGGCTGAGGGAGATTACCAAAGGAAGGGTAGAATTGGAAAAGGGATCCTCTCCCCAAGGCTGGGCTTCAGATCTCATTGAAAAAGGTATGGTTTCATCCCACTGGATGGTGAAGTTGAGTGGACTCTCTGGACTACAATGGTTCACAGATGCCAGATAACGGGTAACAACCCTCTCTCTGGTTCACAGGCTAGCTGAGGCTAAAGACTGATGAGCTCAGTGGGGGTCATCAGGGCATTCATTGGGAGCTGGCTTGCTGCCAGATTGGTGCACAGTGTGAGATACCCATGTTGGAATTAATGCAGGAAGCAACTCTCTGAGGCACAGTTGAGCACAGCGGGATACATGAGTAAGCAGAGGGAGTCAGGGAGCTGCTGGTGGGAGGCTTGGAGTGCACTGGTATTTGCAGTAGGAGGACTGTAGCGAGGTGATCACTGGACTCAGGCTAGGGCTCTGAGGTTGTTGAAGGAGTGGGCACTTTGGGTTTGCTGCTGGACCCCTGTGCCACCAAATAGCCCCATATTCAGGTACCACTACACATCCTTCCTTCTGCAGTGTCCCTCTAATGCCCTCTGCTGATTTAACATTGTGCTCACTGTGAAGGAAAAATGCTTAGTTTTCAATCCATTTTCTCAGCAAATACTAAGGGTGAATTTGGAGTTGAAAGGCAGTAGGTTGGTAATTGGTCCAAAAAAACTGAACTGGACCTGCCCAATAGAGCTTAAAATTGAGCCTCAAAAAGATAAGAAGCTGCTGCTGCTGCTAGGTCTCTTTAGTCGTGTCCGACTCTGTACGACCGCATAGATGGCAGCACACCAGGCTCTGTTGTCCCTGGGATTCTCCAGGCAAGAATACTGGAGTGGGTTGTCATTTCCTTCTCCAGTACATGAAAATGAAGAGTGAAAGTGAAGTCGCTCAGTCGTGTCCAACTCTTTGCGACCCCATGGACCGCAGCCTACCAGGCTCCTCCATTCATGGGATTTTCCAGGCAAGAGTACTGGAGTGGATAATAAGAGGTGCCAGTAAATTACCTGCCTGCTGGAATCAGGCTCTTAACATTCTAAAGGAAAACAGCATTATTCAGGCTCCTTAAATCATTCACAAGTCCAGCATATAGCAACAAATTATTGGAAATAAGCAAGGAACTGTGATTTATAATCCAGAATAAAAACTTGCACTAGAAGCGTACCTTTAGATGATGCTGATGTTGGAATTAGCAAATAAGAACATTGAAGTTTCTTAAACAAAAATATTGTCTTATGGATGGGGAATCTCAGAAAAGTGGAAAGTGAAAAAAATCAAGTGGAAAACTAAGGGCTAAAAAAGTATGGTATCTGAAACAGAAACATTTATTGGATAAACTTAAAAGCTGACTGGAGTTGGCAGAAGAAAAAGGTCAGTGAGTTTTTAAAAACTCAGTAGGAATTTTTTGAAAAAGGAAAATAAATGGGAGAAAAGAAGCAGAGCCTCAGTAACTTGTGGACAATCTCAAGCCATCTAACATATGTATAAATGAAGTTCTGAAAGAAGAGAGAGAGAGAGAGAATGTGGCACAAAAACTTTTTGAAAAAAAAAAGTGGTTGAAAGTTTTCTGCAATTGGTGGAAAACATCAGCCTACGAATTCAAGAAGCCCAGTAAATATAAGAAAGGATAAATCCAAAGAAAACCACAGTGAGGCACATAGTAGCCAACCTGCTGAAAATTTATGATAGAGAGGAACCTTAAAAGCAGAGAGATGGGGAGAGGAAGAGGGAACAATAGGGCAATAATAAGAGCAATGGCTGGCTTCTCAAGAGCATTATGAACTAGAAGCAATGGAGTAGCATTTTTAAGAGAGAAAAAAAGTAGAAACATGTCTATTAATCTAGGATTCTGTAGTCAAGAAAAAATAAAGGTGACGTTGAAGACATTTCAGGTAAGTGAAAGTTGAGAGTTTTATTAAAGAGGAAAAAGCGTTTTTCAGGAATCCTCTAGATGACTTCCCAAGAGATTGTTATTTGCTCCGGCGCCCATGCTGTATTGCCGGGAAAGCAAGGACGTAGCATTTTCATCCTTTACGGGGAGGTTTCTGTCATCAAGGAATAGGGAGATCAGGACAAAGAGAAATCAGTTGTTGTGGAGGCAACAAGCAGTGTTTGCCACATGTGAATTAAATTACTCTTATAATCAGAAAAAAATGACAAAGCTATTTGTTCTTTGCTACACAGATGAAAGTAAAGCAGAAAATAAGTCATTTGTTGTTAGGTTGGCCATTTACAGATTCTTATAGGGGTTCATAGAAAACTTTTAGGCATCATCTTATAGTCCTTCTTCAGTATGCCTTCAGTTTCCTGATAATCATGCTAGCCAATGGCATAAAAAGATAAGTAATACATCTTGACCTCAGTCTGCTGGATAGACAGACAGTTCTTTCTGGGTTTTTAACAACCGTCTTCTGGGCAGTGTGTCATCTTCTTCAGAGAGGAAAGGAATTTTCTTTAGAAATTCTGGTCAGGAAACAATTAATTCAACTGTGATTGTCAAGAAATGCTTCACAGAGTAATAGAAATAGTGGCAGTAATAATGACTTTTCTTTATTGAAGGCCAGGTAGTATCCTGAGTAGTTTCAAAAGTTCCAACAATCTTATGCATTAGATGTTATCATTCTCATTTTTATAAATTAGGAAACTGAGGCTTGTATAAGGAAATTGCTTAAGATCCATCAGTAAGGGGCAAAGCTAGGATTCAAATACAGGACAGCTTGACTTGAAAGCCTATGTTCTTAACCAGATACCAGTGGCCATGGCTGACTTGCATTCTCTTCATTAAAACATATTACCTATTCAGTAGATTATAAGTTGACTCACACTAGGCTTTCTTGGAAGAATGACATTTGATTTGCTTACTCATGGCTGTTGAAAATCATAAAGTTTTCTCATAAGGGAACCATTCATTAAAATATACATTGAAACCATTTAGGTCACCTGCAGGAGAAAGCTGACTCCATATTTGTTGTGTTTGCATTTAATTTACTCATGTAACTTCTAAAAGAAGTCAGAGAAGCAATTAAATTTTCTGACAGTTTTACAAGGCAGAGTTATAACTGGCCCATGTCACCAGTATGCTTTTGAAATATATTCCTGGTTTATTGATCAGTTGGCACTTGAATGATTTAACCACCCAGACATAAATATATAATGAGCAAAGTAAGTTCACCTAAGTTCAGAAAACAGACTGCTCTTTTAATTTAACTCTGTAAGCAGTAGCTATTTTTCACGAGGCAGAAAAGATTTTACATTTAAGTGGAGTTGCAGAGTACTTCACGATGATTTGATTCTGACTGACCCCTTGATACAGATTGAGTCTGAACAAGTGGAAATCTTCTGTGTGTCTACTGTGAAGGGGCAGAGGGAAATGAGCAGATATTTCATGAAGAGCTGAATCTGGGGTGGATGGAGGAAGAGGTGGTGTATGTGGAGAACAAAGGTCTTCTAGCTTCATGCTTTGCCATCTGGTGCATACAGAACTACTGCAGCTCACCGCAAGCCCAAAGTAATACTGTAGTGGAAAAAGAGGTAGTTACAGGGCCTTGGGGTCCTTTCTCTTTAGCTGGCTCATGAGGAAAGCAAACTAGACTAGTGCTCAGGAAGCTTTGTAATGATCCACGTCTGGAAGTGGCACACATCACTTTGGCTTTCATTTCTTTGATCAGAACTCAGTTGTAGGGAGACTGAGAATTGTATTAAACTGTGTTTAGGAAGAAAGATAGTACAAGGTATATAGAAACACAGGTCTATGGAAACTAAGCAAGCAGAAAACAAATTAAGGCAATTATTAACTCTAGGAAAAACAGTTGTACAAGGAGAGGAGTAAACTAAAGATGATAACACCAAGTCCTCAGTTTTTTCACATGTTAATTTTATTAAAAATTCTATCCAGTAAATATGATTGTAATTCCCATTTTACAGATAAATGGTTATTTCACCAAAGTATTGATACCACAGTGTTTATCGAATAAATGCGATAGGGAATGAAGTTAGTGGAGTAAGAGCCAAATATCTTCTTTTATAGTAGGAAATAATAATGTGGAAAGAACGGCTATATTATAATTTTGAACATGACAAATTTGAACTGTGCAGGTCCACTTATATTCAGGTTTTTATCCAGTAAATATGTACAGTACTACCTCATTTGTGCTTGATTGAATCCATGGATGCAGAACCTTGAATACTGTGGGCTGACAATGGGACTTGAGCATCCACAGATACTGAGGGATGACGTATATAGTATCTAAAATTAACAGTCAAGTTACAGCAGTATACACATAGTGTTTAGAAATATAGAGGTAAATATCAGTAGAAACAACTAGAAAAGTTGAAAATCCTCAGGGTGACCTATTCAAATATAGGGTGTGGGGTTGCCTTCATACTCTTGCACTTTCTGAACTATGTTGATATAAAAATAAAGTACTTGGTCTAAGAGATGCTATCAAGAGAGATAAAATGAAATGATATGAAGTGGTCATCATTTATACCTCTATTCACATAGAACTGAGATGGTTTTGTAAATCACTAAATAATGGAGCCATACACTGAGAGGGAACTAAGACCAAATGTGTGAACCTGGGTTTGCCCTAAACTCTGTTGGCCGAGTCACTTAACCTTTGAGGATTCGCTTCCTTCTTGTTTTAGTGAGAATGATGCTCTCTTCCAGTTACTTTAACTTCTAGATTTCTATAGTTCTAGGTGTTAGACCAAGTAATTTTTGTTTTTAAACAGTAAGTCAATGTGACGGTATAGGCTACAGAGCTACCTTTGAAAGCAGCTGGCTGTTAAGTCACAGCCAACACCTTGTTTTATGCTTCCCAGATCCATATACATATGTACTTGTAGATTTTTTTTTGGAAGGGGAGAGGTTGCCAGGTTTTATTTTTCTGGCTCCCCAAGATGATGATTTTAATTTGTTGAGATTTCCTACTGATAGATATTGATTATATAAGAAGTATATGCATTTATTATCCACTTACTACTTCTAAGTGCTGGTCATGAAATCATGGTTATCTGATGTGACCATATCTATTCTAGGTCCAGTGGCATTGCAGAGCACGGATGGTTGCGGGAGCCAACTTCTACATTGTTGGACGAGATCCTGCTGGCCTGCCCCATCCAGAAACAGGGAAGGATCTTTATGAGCCGACTCATGGCGCCAAAGTGCTGACCATGGCCCCGGGCCTGATCACCTTGGAGATAGTTCCCTTTCGAGTTGCCGCTTATAACAAGAAAAAGAAGCGGATGGACTACTATGACTCTGAGCAGTAAGTTTTACATTCTCTGCATAAATCTGTAAAACACCGTGTGTTCTAAGCTGTTCCTAGGGTTTAATGTATTGCCTCATCTTTACAACAGTTTACCAATGGCAGGCTTTGTTGTACCAATTTCGGAGACGGGCAAACCAAAGCAACTAATTTCTCAATACTTTAGAAGTTAGAAGTGGAAATAAAAATTGAATCTGGTTTCATGGTTCATGATCTTAGGAATTTTGTTGGGAAGTGTTTAAGGCAGTGATAACATTTCCGTCTGCCTTATAGAAGCAGTCTGAGGACTCAGCGCTGATTTTGCTAGTAAGCGCAAGGGGTCTATGTAATAAGAGAGTTTAATTAATATTTGTGCAGTCATTGTGTGACAGGCACTGTCCTAATTGCATTATAGGTATTAAGTTAATACTTGTAATTAATGCCCTCTACTAATCCTGTGAAGTAGATGCAGTTATCCCCATTTTGTAGATTGGTAGTAAGCTGAGGCATACAAAGTCCAAATACTCTTGTAATGTCACAGATCCAGTGAACGGCAGCTCACTGGATATGCTGACCACTAAGAGTGCAACTTCATTCTTCAAAGATCTTATAAGGAGCAAAAAATGAACAACCTTTTCATGCAAATTATTGATAATATTGAGCATGTATCTATCTTCTTTTGACTGGCAAAATTTTATTAGTTGCTATCTATAGATAATATCCATACAGACATACCTCGAGATATTGTGGGTTCAGTTCCAAACCATTGAAATTAAAGTGAGTAATCTCAATAAAGCAAGTCACATAAATTTTTTGGTTTCCTAGTACAGATAAAAGTTATGTTTACATATACTATAGTATATTAAGCACACAGTAACAGTATTTCTAAAAAAGCAATTTACACACCTTAATTTAAAAAACTTTATTGCTTAAAAATGTTAACCATCCTCTGAGCCTTCAGTGAGTTGTGATGTTTTTGCTGGTGGAGGGTCTTGCCTAGATGTTGATGGCTGCTGACTGATCAGGGTGGTGGTTGCTGAAGGTTGGGCTGTGGTAGTATCTTAAAATAAGACAACAGTGAAGTTTGCCACATCTATCAACTCTTTCACTAATGAGCTCTCTGTAACACACAATGCTGTTTAATAGAGCTTCTTTCAAAATTAGACTCAGCCCTCACGAACCCTGCTGCTGTTTTATCAGCTAAAGTTTATGTAATATTCTAAATTCTTTGTTGTCATTTAAAAATCTGCACAGCATCTTACCAGTAGATTCCGTCTCAAGTAACCACTTTCTTTGCTTATTAGAAGCAAGTCTTTAGCCATTTAAGTTTTATCGTGAGATTGCAGCAATTCAGTCACATCTTCAGACTCCACTTCTAATTTTAGTTCTCTTGCTGTTTCTACCACATCTGCAGTTCTTTCCTCCACTGAAGCCTCGAACCGCTCAGGTCACCCATGAGGTTTGGAATTAGCTTCTTCCAAACTCCTGTGAATGTTGGTATTTTGACCTCTCCCCAGGAATCACAGATATTCTTAATGGCATCTAGAATGGTGAATCCTTTTCAGAAGGTTTTCAATTGACTTTGCCCAGATCCATCAGAGAAATCGCTATCTGTGGCAACTATAGCTTTGTAAAATGTATTTCTTAAATAAGAAGACTTGAAAGTGGAAATTAGTCCTTTATCCACAACATTAGCAGGTGTGAAAATGACATTAATCTCTTTGCACACCTCCATCAGAGCTCTTGGGTGACCAGGTGCATTGTCAATGAGCAATGTCAATATTTTGAAAAGAATCTTTTTTTCTGTGCAGAAGTTCTTAACTATGGGCTTAAGATACTCTGTAAAACCATGTTGTAAACAGATGTGCTGTCGTTCAGACTTTGTTGTTCCATTTATACAGCACAGGCAGAGTAGATTTAGCATCGTTCTTAAAGACACTTGGATTTTTGGAGTGGTCAGTGAACGTTGACTTCAACTTCAAGTCATCAGCTGCAGTAACCTCTAACAATAGTCAGCCTGTCCTTTGAAGCTTTGAAGCTAGGCATTGACTTCTCCTCTCTAGCTATGAATGACATCATCTAGATGGCATCATCTTCCAATAGAAGGCTGTTTCATCTGCATAGGAAATCTGTTGTTTAGTGTGAAAGTGTTGGTTGCTCAGTTGCGTCTGGCTCTTTGTGACTCCATGGACTGTAGCACACCAGGCTCCTCTGTCCATGGAATTCTACAGGCAAGAATACTGCAGTATGTTTGCCATTCCCTTCTTCAGGGGCTCTCCAGGGATTGAATCCAGGTCTCCTGCATTACAGGCAGATTCTTTGCCATCTAAGCCACCAGGGAAGCCCATTGTTTAGTGTAGCTACCTTCATTAATGATCTTAGCTAGATCTTCTGGATAACTTGCTGCAGCTTCTATATCAGCACTTGCTGCTTCACCTTGTACTTTTGTGTTATGGAGATGGCTTCTTTCCTTAAACCTTATGAACCAACCTCTGCAGGCTTCAGACTTTTCTTTTTAAACTTCCTCACCTCTCTTAGTCTTCACAGAATTGAAGAGAGTTGGGGCCTTGCTCTGAATTAGGCTTTGGCTGAAAGGATTATTGTAGCTGGTTTGATCATCTATCCAGAGCACTAATACTTTCTCCATATGAGCAATAAGGCTTGTTTCGCTTGCTTGTCATTCATGTGTTCGATGGAGTAACACTTTTAATTTACTTCAATAGCTTTTTCTTTACATTCACAACTTGGCTGCTTGGCACGAGAGGCCTAGCCCATCTCAGTTTTCAACATGCCTTCCTCACTAATAAGCTTAATCATTTCTAGCTTTTGATTTAAAGTGAGACATGTGCACTTTTGACTTGAAAACTTACAGGCTATTGTAGGTTATTAATTGACCTGGTTTCAATATTGTTGTGTCTCAGGGAATAGGGAGGCCTGCAGAGAGGGAGAGAGATGGGTGAACTTCTAGTTACTGGGGCAGTCAGAGCACATACATTTATTAAGTTCACCATCATTATATGGGCATGGTTCGTGGGGCTCTAAAACAATTACAGTAGTAACCTCCAAGATCACAGATCACCAAATATAGTAATAATGAAAATGTGTGTGTGTTAGTCACTCAGTCGTGTCCGACTCTTTGCGACCTCATGGACTGTAGCTGTCTAGGCTCCTCTGTCCATGGGATTCTCCAGGTAAGAATACTCGAGTGGGTTGCCATTTCCATCTCTGATTTTAAGAAATAGGTAATCCAAAAAGGAAGAACCAATTGCAAAATACAGGACTTTAAGAAAAATAATAAACATGAAATATTTCATAGAATTTTGAGATGGAATAGACCTTAGGTATCCTTTAGACAAGCCATTAGTTTTATCAGTAGAGAAACTGAATAAATTCAGCCAAGAGTGCATTAATTAAGTCTTCTTCTCAACTAAACACCGTTTCTCTAGCCCTCTGTTTCTCTTATTATTTATTTAGATCCCAATTAGAAAATTTTAAATTTATATTTATTTTAACATCTTGTTTAATTTGATCTAAAGACTTTTCAGGTCTTTTAATCACTGATTCTGTCACCCTCGCTGTATGCTAATTAAATTTTTAGATTACATGACTTTCAAGATTATTATTCAAGTCATTATAATAGAATTATTAAACTAGACTTCGTAGAGGACAGAACTCACTAGTAACCTTATGATGTACCATTCAGCTTCCGTTAGACATTGTATTATTCAGTTAAATACAAATCCTCAAAATTATGTTAGTTTCCAGCTCCCATTTTTATCATGTCTACAAAGATGATTTCATTTGCTAGGTTGAGTCTCTGATTTTGGGGGAGTGATAACAGTGATAGATTAAATATTTTTTAATTATTATTATTGTAGGATTGGATTCTTTAAGCGCAGAAAACAATTCAGTAATTATTGAATGTGTCTAGGGATTACTCTCTTATGATCTCTTTTCCTTGATTTTAATTCTGTTACTAGTGTTGATCCTACACATACAAATTCAAGTCTCTTTTCTGTCCTCCCTCTCTTCTTCATTCTGCCAAAATGATGTTTTTTTCCTTCCAAGATTTTTGCTACTTTCACTTTACTGATCAGTTTCTTTCTGTTCAGAATTAGATCTAGAACAGTTTCCCCTAGAAATGTCTCTATTTTGTTATGCTAGAGTCAGAATAGCAAAAGAGCACAGACTTTGAAGCCCAACGGAATGGAATCACATTCTTGCTCCAGCACCCCTGTAGCTGTGAGACCTCAAGTAAATCACTGTCCTCTTTCTGCCCTACTTTCCTCAGCTTCAGAAGGGGGTGTAGTGATCGTGCTGTATGTATGTATCTTCATAGAGTGGTTAAGGATCAAATCAGTTCATATATGTCATTTGCAAACAATGTTAACTGGAACCTAGTAAGTGCTAGAAATGTGTATATTGTTATTGTATATATAATATATATATAATGAAAAATTATAAACAGTTGTGAGGATTATCAAAATGTGACACACAGACACAAAATGAGCAAACACTGTTGGAGAAATGGTGCCAGTAGACTTTCTCAAAGGCGGGGTTGCCACAGACCTTCAATTTGTGAAAGATACAGTAAAGTGAAGTGCAGTAAATGAGGAAAGCCTGTAGGCAGTACACCCTCTAAGTTTAGAGTGGCCGTGTGAGGCTCTAGAAGCAAAAGTTACGAGTGCTAGCCCCATGCTTGCCGAGTGACTTGAGATTCCTGTGTCATCTCGGGCCTTGTTTCTATATCTCCAGAATGGCGGAAGTGGATGAACTGATTTCCTTCTAGCTCAAAGTCTGTAGTTCTTTCCAGAATCTGTAGCTCCTAGCTATTTTCTGTTAGTAGGAGCTTCATGTTTTGTTGATTAATACTTACTTCATGCAAATTGTACCTGCTTATTTAGTACTCTTGCTTTTTTAGTATAAATTACACGTCAGGTTGAGCAAGTAGTTGCCTCTTAGTTTCCCTGAGGATTGGTTCCAGGACTCCTGCACAGATACCAAAAGTCTTCAGATGCTCGAGTCTCTTATATAAAATGGTGTAGTATTTGTATATGGCTCACACGCATTCTCCTGTGTACTTTAAATTACCTCTAGGTTATTTTTAATACCTAATACAATATAAATGCTATGTAAATGCAATATAAATGCTACATAAATTATATGTATTGTTGCCTGCCCATGATAAATTCAAGTTTTATTTTTTGACTTTTTGTGTTTTTGCAGTGTCAGTTGTTATTTATCTTCTTTCATTTTTGATTTAGTTTATTTGGATCCTTTCTGCTTTCCTCTTAATGAGCTTGGCCAGAGGTTTATTGATTTTGTTTACCCTTTCAGAAAACCCACTCTTGGTTTTACAAGTTTACATTTTGGGACTTTCTAGAATTCTCTTCTCGCCCCCTGAATGTTTTCAGTCAGAGGTGGTTTGAATCCTTGGATGTAGAAACCATGGATATGGAGGGCTAGCTCTATTTTTTAATTTTTGTTTTCTCAGTTCATCTCTACTAATAGGTGCTGATTGAAACTTAAGTCTTACAACTTCTCATCTGCGAGAACTCATCCTTTTTTCCATGACACTATACAGTTGACTCTGCATTCAGGAATAATGCTGATCCTAACCGCACGTCCTCATTTAATGTGGCCTTTTTTGTAATGGTTCAGACAAGAAGGAAAAAGAAATTTTAAAAAATTCTTTTGTTTCTGAAAGGGACATAAATTCTGATGTCACTTAATAAAATAAGTTACCTGCAAAAATAAATATTATTGATAACAGTGGAACTTGAGGGATTTGTTGGCTTCTCGTTTAATGACAAGTAATTCTGTAGAAAAATGCACAATCTTAGATGATAGCAGACTTTTCTGAGCAGTGGACTCTAGAAAAACACAGGAAAACCCCATGAGTCAATGAACAGAAAAGGCTTATTGTGTAACTGATTTGGGGAAATGTGAAAGCACTCCTGACTCTGCTCAAATGGCCTTGGTGTGGAATTCAAGGCAAGACCCACTCTAGACCATTATTTTTGTTTTTTAAACAGTTTATTTATGTATTTTAATTGGAGGATAATTACAATGTGTTGATTTTTTTTGCCATACATCAACATGAATCGGCCACAGGTACACATGTGTCTCCCTCATCCTTAGCCTCCCCTCCCACATCCTTCCCCACCCTACCCCTCTGGGTTGTTTCAGAGCATGGGCTTTTGGTGCTCTGCTAGACCATTATTTTCTGAAGATCTGAGTTGTGGCCCAGGTTAGGGTATACTGCAGAACCTCACTATGAGAAGAATTTGCAATAAACCAGAAATGTACCATTTTTACCCTTGCACAAAATTAGGGTTTGCCAATCACTGGAAATCGTTCTAAATCATGGTGAGTTTTGTTTTGGCTTAAAAATAGATGTATGTGTCTCTGTGTGTATTTATATATGTATATGTATGCATATGTATATAGACTTACATACATGCATACACACATATTACAATTTCACTGTCTGAAAAAAAGTGCAGCTATAAAAGCAATGTGATGAGTTTTAAAGGGTCTTTTTCTACCAAAGAGATGCCTTAGAAGGTTAAAGAAAAATTTTTTAAAGAAAAAGCAATTAGAGTAAACTTTAAACTATGTTACTGTTTAGGTGATTGAAGTGAAAATATAAACTAAATATTAAGGAAACCAAAAAAGCTTCAGATATGTCCTTTTGTGGTTCAAAACATGTAGGGTCACTGTCAGAGATTTTAATTTTCTTAGTCTGGAGAAGATTACCTATTGGCAATTCTTTTGAAAGCTCCTCCTGCCGTTGAGAACCCCCACTGAGGGTAGGCTTGGTTTCGTATAAATCAATAGAATGTATAGTGCTAGGGGTGGAATGCTGGACAGGGCAACCCTTCACTTCTCACCCAGCATGCAATTTATTTGTGTGGTTTATGTACAAATGTTATGAGTGAAACCTCATTCTGAAAGTAACAATTAGTCACTTACAGAGTAAGAGATGAGAAGTAGAATTGTTCTGCAGGTGGCCAAATACTTAAAACTTAGTTGAGTTTGCATTTTGATGAGTTAAGGAAGCAAAACTAGAGTTGAGCTTTTACACTTCTTGTGCAGATGTGTTTTGTTACTGTGGTTTCCTTGCATGATCAGTTGATTTAATCACATACAGGGCCATAGAGTCCATCTGTATGTAGTTGAATGATGTGCTGGGAAGCCCTTGATAACTTTCATGTTTTGTTAAGCCTGTGTAATATTGCTTTAAGTCTCTCTTTTAATCATTCAAAAGCTAAATAATTACATCAGTTCTCATAAGATTTTCCAGTGATGAATTCTATATTAGTTGCATGACTGGCTCATTTTCTTGGAATTTTTTTTGAGTTACTAAATCTTAATAAATTGTAACTTGGGAAGCTTTAAAACTGCCTTAGTTTTCTAATTTTTTATATTCCTGTTCAAGTATATTAAGTTGATAGGAATATGTTGGAAAGTGATTAAAATTTTGTGGAAAGGCGATAGTCTTTGATGTAGTAAGAAAACACGGTTATTAATCATGCACATATGAGGTTGTCTTATGTTTGATTAATGGATGTTATTCAATGCCAGCTTTTATGTAATTAATGATTTTATAGCTTTGATTTGACTAAATACCAGTGTAAGACAAGGCTTAGGGATTAAAAAAAACAAACTTCATGAAGATTACAGGAGAGAGATTATTGATAAGAATTATGATAAAAATCATCTGTTTACACTTAGGAACTTAAGTAGGTTCATATTAGCTGTAATAATGACTCAAGGAAATTTAGTTTTAGGACTATAAGATTAAAGCCCATTCTTTCAGCTATTACAAACTTTTAGAGATAATTCAGCTATTTGTAATTTTTTTCTCCTTTAGCAATAATTCTTCTTTGTATTTGTATAGGTTAATACAAAATTTTGGTTCATATTTTTGAAACAGCAGCTCACCAAAAAGAGAGTGCACGTGAGTCAGAGTGCCTGGTGGAAATGGGTCAGTGAGGGAACAGGTAGACATAAATGTTTGCTTTTGGTTATTTCCATGTTATCAGTAGAGTATTTCTTTCATATTTTCAATTCTGAAGTGTACCTTAAATCATGTACTACTACTACTGTCTTTTTTTTTTTAAGCATTCTACTTATAGACATCCTTCAAGGCTTTTCTCATATATTCTTCACTCTTTTATATACTTTCCACAGGAGAGCTCACCTGCTCTAGTGGTTTCTGTGTGGTGACACTTAAAGCTATTCCTCAGTGTTTCCAAGTTGCTAGCTATGTTAACTTTCTATTGCTCTGTAACAAATTAACACAAATTTAGTGGCTTAAAACAGTTCCCATTCATAACCTCACAGTTCCTTAGGTCAGAAGCCTGGGGTGGCTAAGCCAGACTCTCTGGCCCGCCTAGGCTCATATCTGAAGCCTCTGGAAAGAATCAACTTCCAAGATGCTGTTGTTGGAAAAATTCAGTTCCTACGGTTATAGGACTGAGGGTCTCCGTCTTCTTTCTGGTTAATAGCGGGATCATGCCCTGCAGCTCAAAGCCACATTGTGGCTTTTCCTTGTGGGCCCCTTGATCTCAGTGTTAGACCCTCCCTCAGGTCAAATCCCTGAGGCTTCAAATCTCTGACTACCTCTGTCGTCTGAGAACACTCTTTGCTTTTAGAGGGCTTGAGTGATTAGGCCTCTTAATTAATTAGTTAGACCCACTCAGATAATTTCACTGTTTTAGGTCAATTGATTAGTAACTTTAATTACTTCTGCAAAATTCCTTCTGCCATATAAGGACATATCATGGTAGTGACACCTTCATGGGGTGAAGGTCATGAAGGCCATCTTAGAATCCAATCTACACACTAATGGGTGTTTCTGCTTAGATTTCATGATGTTATTTAAAATATCCAGAAGCAGCTTTACCTTTCCCTTCATATATCTCCAAATCCTAAATTTCCTTAGTTATTTGTTCTCATTATGTAGAATCTTGATGTTCTTTATTCTTTCACCTCACTCTTCACACCCAAGTCTTGTCATGTTGACCCCTGAAATATTTCCTGTGTGAATTCTTTTTTCTTTCTTGCTGTGTAGTCTTTGCCACACATAAATATTTCTGTTAAAGTACTGGGGAACTGTCTGCCATTAATTCATAAAATGTTTTTATTGATTTTGATGTTTCTTTTGAAAATTTGTGGAAGTCTGACAGTAATTGCATGTATTTGCCAATGAGTCTTGTCCTGTGCTTGTACATTTTTCACATACTTTATGGCAAAAGTTTCATTTTTTTATTGCATAGATTCATGGCAGATAGATGGGGAAACAGTGGAAACAGTGGCTGACTTTATTTTTCTGGGCTCCAGAATCACTGCAGATGGTGACTGCAGCCATGAAATTAAAAGACGCTTACTCCTTGGAAGGAAAGTTATGACCCACCTAGATAGCATATTAAAAAGCAGAGACATTACTTTGCCAACAAAGGTCCGTCTACTCAAGGCTATGGTTTTTCCAGTGGTCATGTATGGATGTGAGAGTTGGACTATAAAGAAAGCTGAGGCAGAAGAATTGATGCTTTTGAACTGTAGTGTTGGAGAAGACTCTTGAGAGTCCCTTGGACTGCAAGGAGATCCAACCAGTCCATCCTAAAGGAGATCAGTCCTGGGTGTTCATTGGAAGGACTGATGTTGAAGCTGAAACTCCAATACTTTGGCCACCTGATGCGAAGAGCTGACTCATTTGAAAAGACCTTGATGCTGGGAAAGATTGAGGGCAGGAGGAGAAGGGGACGACAGAGGATGAGATGGTTGGATGGCATCATCGACTCAATGGACATGGGTTTGGGTGGACTCCAGGAGTTGGTGATGGACAGGGAGGCCTGGAGTGCTGCGGTTCATGGGGTCGCAAAGAGTCGGACACGACTGAGCAACTGAACTGAATAATTATTAGACAATAATAATAAATATTATTTTTATTGCACAGGGAGTTATTGCATAACCATTAACAGATAAGGTCTCCTTTAAAATCTTACTATACCTTTGAATCATAGTTAATGACAGTACTATGTATATTTTTGAAAGTCAGATTATGTATTTTACATATGCTGTATCTTGTCTTAAAGTCAACATTTACGTTGAAATTAGGATAAAACTTTCCAACTTTGCTATTCTTTTATTCATTTATTAACTACATATTGATCTTTACTACATACATGCCCTTGCTAAGTGTGGGCACCGTGGTTGGAAACAAGCTTGATTTATTGCCTTAATAGATATAGGACTTACATTCTGGAGAAGACAGACAATAAACCACTAACAACACAGTTAACTAAGGGTCACATGTGCTTTGCAGAAGACTTGTGGCAAGCTCAGCTAACAGTTATCTGACCAAGTCTGGGTTATCAGGGATGGATTCCTGCAGTAGGTGACATTTGGGCTGAGTTCCAAAAGATGAATAGGCATTCATACCCTTGATAAAGAAGGAGGTAATAAACTGTGCCAAAGCCTTTGACTGTGTGAATCACAACAACCTGTGGAAAATTCTGAAAGAGATGGGAATACCAGACCACCTGACCTGCCTCTTGAGAAACCTGTATGCAGGTCAGGAAGCAACAGTTAGAACCGGACATGGAACAACAGACTGGTTCGAAATTGGGAAAGGAGTACGTCAAGGCTGTATATTGTCACCCTGCTTATTTAACTTATATGCAGAGTACATCATGAGAAACCGTGGACTAGAAGAAGCACAAGCTGGAATCAAGATTGCCAGGAGAAATATCAGTAACCTCAGATATGCAGATGACACCACCCTTATGGTAGAAAGTGAAGAAGAACTAAAGAGCCTCTTGATGAAAGTGAAAGAGGAGAGTGAAAAAATTGGCTTAAAGCTCAACATTTAGAAAACAAAGATCATGGCATTCGGTCCCATCACTTCATGGCAAATAGATGGGGAAACAGTGAAAACAGTGGCTGACTTTATTTTTTTAGGCTCCAAAATCACTGCAGATGGTGACTGCAGCCATGAAATTAAAAGACACTTACTCCTTGGAAGGAAAGTTATGACCAACCTCGACAGCATATTAAAAAGCAGAGACATTACTTTGTCAACAAAGGTCTGTCTATTCAAGACTATGGTTTTTCCAGTGGTCATGTATGGATGTGAGAGTTGGACTATAAAGAAAACTGAGCACCGAAGAATTGATGCTTTTGAACTGTGGTGTTGGAGAAGACTCTTGAGAGTCCCTTGGACTGCAAGGAGATCCAACCAGTCCATCCTAAAGGAGATCAGTCCTGGGTGTTCGTTGGAAGGACTGATGTTAAAGCTGAAACTCCAATACTTTGGCCACCTGATGCGAAGAGCTGACTCATTTGAAAAGACCCTAATGCTGGGAAAGATTGAGGGCAAGAGGAGAAGGGGACGACAGAGGATGAGATGGTTGGATGGCATCACCAACTCAATGGACATGAGTTTGGGTGGACTCCGGGAGTTGGTGATGGACAGGGAGGCCTGGCGTGCTGCGGTTCATGGGGTCGCAAAGAGTCAGACATGACTGAACTGAACTGAACTGAATAGCGTTCTGGACAAAGAGATAAGCACTTGCAAAGGTGCTGAGGTGAGAAGACCCAGAGGGTTTGGGAAGAAGGCCAGGGTGGATAGGAAAACGGAATGAAAGGAGCAGGATGAGATAGGGACTAGATAAAGCAGTTCTTTGAAAGGTACAAACTGGAATAGATTTTTAAAAGATAGTGTTGTTACAGTGTACATTAGATACTCGGAAGTTCAAGTTTTTGATAGAAATTAACTAAAAATTCTGGATAAAGGAAAATGTTTTCAGAAAAACATTATGGCACTGATAAAATGATAAGAACTGTTAAGGGTAAACTATTAAATGAAAGTTAGAACTTCTGTTAACTTGAGTGTTGAAGTTGCTTTTGCCCTGGTGAACCTAGCGAACTTGAGTGTTGATTTCCGTGGTCCTGACCAGGGTGGGGAGTCAAACAGGAGACACCCCGGTTAAGCTGGTGCTCCCTCCCACCTTAGGTGTTTAGAGGGAACCCGAAGTGAACCCCACCCATTCCTCTACCCTGAGAGACTGGGCAGAGCACTGAGTTTTAGGCTCAAAAGCTCGGACCTGCTCAAATGGGCCAAACTCAGATTACCTTATTGTTGTTGCTGTTGTTTAGGCACTGAGTCATGTTTGACTCTTTTGTAACATGGACTGTGGCCCGCCAGGTTCCTCTGTTCCTGGGATTTCCCAGGCAAGAATACTGGAGTGGGTTGCTATTTCCTCCTCCAGGGGGTCAGGTATCAAAGCCCTGTCTCCTACATTGGCAGGTGGGTTCTTTACCACTGAGCCACCAGGGAAGGCCTCGTATTACCTGGATTATATCAGAAAAAAATCAACAACCCGAAAACCCTCAAGCTGTGAAATCAGTTTTTGGTGGTTCTTAACTGGGCATGCCTCTTGAATATTCAGCAGAAGCAAATGTATACTCTCACTGGATTATTACTCCCTTGTCCTTAAACCTCAACTTATTCCCACAAATAATTATACAGGCTTAATAGACAGTTTAAGTCAAAAATGATAAAATCTACAAGGAAACAGCACCAACAAAGAAAAAAGCAAAAAGGAAACTACCTTCAGCACAGGCAGGTCTGCAAAGACTTCACATACCAGAATTATCAGGTGTGGATTACAAAGTAACTCTATTTGCAGTGTTTATTAAACACAGACAAGTTAGAATCTACTACTTGGCACTTAAAAGTATAGAAATGACCTAGCAGTATAGAAGAGAGATCAGTGGGAGGGAGATCATTGTGGAGGTGTGCATTGGCGCAGGCAGCAGTTAATGAGGTGATGGTTTAGGCAGCTTGCAACATGGAGACTGGCAGAAAGACAAGTAGGCATTCCCAGGAAACGTCTTATTTGACTGAATATCTGATAGGAGCTGTGCTCTAGCTTTTATTTAAAGAGTTTTGAGGGGAGGAAAACATGATGAATTAAGGATTTTGGTAAATTAGTTTGAGATAATTAAATTTTTCACGTATTTCGATTGGTCTTTGGTTTGGAAATAAAAATGATTAAATGTGTCACATATGATGCCAACCAATGCTTTTTGGTTCCTGGAAAGAAAGCCATAAACAGCTAATTATCTGGCTTTGAGTAAATGATTTGTATTTGAAGAGAATTCTTAGTGTTTTGATGTACACTGTATTATATATGAGTTTCTTTCCAGTTAGATGAAAGTTAATTAGTCCCCAAATAGTTAATTAGATTCACTTATAAGTTACTACCATCATCTTCAATTCTGTCAGAGAAGCTTCTCTTTGCGTCTCTGATTGCTTATCATCTAATTAGCATTTTTTTAAAAAGCCAATTGAATTGAACATGAACTTTTGAAAGATAAATGCGAAGGGCCCCCCTCTGACCCCAGCTTCTTGTCTGTCTGAACAACTTGTTCTGGTGGCTCTGATGGTTGCATATGTGAGAGACAGCAGATGGTTGTAAAGATTTAAAATCTTCAACAAGTGGCCACGAGTTGTTGTACTTTGGAGTCGGTCAAGATGCTGGCCATATGTAGTTAGTGTGTTGTATATGGGACAAGATGCTGCGCCCCAGGGTCCCACATAGTCTGATGGTTGGTGTGCCTTCTCCATCCTTGTGTCCTAAAACCCCTTCCCCTTTGGTTGTTTTTTGCTTTGTGTTTTATTGTTTTTTGGAGAGAGAGAGTGTGTGTGTGTTTTAGAGGAGGTGTTCTGTCAGCTGTGGATTGTAAGAATCTGTGACCAAGTGGTTTTGAAAAGGAAAAAAAAACAGACCTGCGTTTCTTTTTTCAGGTGCCATGGATATCCATTACCTAGTATAATTAGATGGGCTAACTGGAATTGCTTTGCAGTGAAAGCCTGTGCTGTACTTAGTTGCTCCGTCGTGTCTGACCCTTTGCGACCCCAGGGACTGCAGCCCACCAGGCTTCTCTGTCCATAGAGGATTCTCCTGATAGGAATACTGGAGTGGATTGCCTCATCCTCCTCCAAAGGATCTTCCCAACCCAGGGATCAAACCCAGGTCTCCGGCATTGCGGGCAGATTATTTACCAGCTGAGCTATGAGGGAAGCCCAGTGAAAGTCTTAGGTCCTTTGTTTAGTAGCCTGACCTGCTTCTGGCAGATTCCTGATTACTCACAGGTAGGGTTCAGAGCTAGTTTTTAGGTCATTCCTGGAAGAGCTCAGTTTTTACTTGGTTTATTTTTTTCTGTAGAAAGCTATCCATTCAAAGCTGTGATTGTGGAAACTGTGATTAGATTACAGATAGTGACTCTTGTGTCAAGTCCTTGCACCTGACTTCTGATAAAAAATAAAATCCTTGTGTGATGGATAGAAGTACAAGTATGAGGCAGAGGGAAATAAATGTGTTTTCCGTAGCCAGGGTGGAGTGGAAACACCAGCTTGTGGAAGCAGAAACTCCCATTTCATGTGATGAAGAAATGCTTGGGGCATGCGGGGCAGATGGAGTGTGAAATAGGGTCAGGAAAAGATGTACCCAGGGACTGTGGTTTTAAAGTGCAATTTCAGAAGGAATGCAAGCCGACTTCTGGATTTCAGACTCTTTGGCATTCTGAGGAAAGAAAGGACTTTAATTGGTCTGGCTTTTTTCCTTTAATCACAAAGTCAGGACAGAGTCATTCTGCGAGCTGCTCCTTCATTTTCTTTCTCATTGCCGATCAGGAGCAGGCACTTTCTACACAGACATGGGGTTTCCTTTTTTGAAATCAAAATTTTAAATTGATGTGGCCAGAAAGATCTAGGGTCATAATTTTCCTTAATGAGGCTTATGGAAGTAATTGTTAAGTGAACCTCCTAAGGAACAGAAACATTCAATCAACTTTTGTCAAATGATTGTTAGCCAAACTAATCAGTTGTACATTGGGTTCAAATGAGAATTTTTGGACACAGTTGGAGAGATCTGGACCCCTGCAGGCCCTTGACTTCCTCTCCAGGTGCTGCTTTGCTAAGCTCTGTCTGGAAGGTAACCTCTCTGGCTTGGAGATAAAGTCACTTAACTGCATTGATGGATCTTATTATCAGTTCCTACCACACAGATTCTGGGTGCCTCTCAGGAGATGATCTTACGTCTTTATTGAGAAGGTTGAGACCATCTTGCATTAACCACCTCATCTCTTGCTAACTACAGATCATCACTATTTCTTTTCTTCATTCTTCACTCTCCTTGTCAGAGCTTCTTTCTCTGTGTTCTTCATCACAGACTTTCTTTTCCAGCTTTCATTTCTTTGCTGTTTCTCTCTCCTGGCTTTCATCCTCCTCCGTTTTATCATTCTTGCCACTTATTTTCTTCTGCCTATATACATAGTAAGACCTCCCCTTTCCTTTAAAAAAAAATATTTTCTCCACTCTGTATCTCTGCTGCTTTACCACTTCATCTCTTTCCTTCATCATCCACTTTTGTTGTTGTTCAGTTGCTCAGTTGTGTACGACTTTCTGCGACCCTATGGGTTGCAGCACGCCAGGCTTCCCTGTCCTTCACTATCTCCTGGAGTTTGCTCAAACTCATGTCCATTGAGTCGGTGATGCCACTAAAACCATTGATTAAACACAATTTAAATTTTGATTCATTTATCCAATGGATTTTCCTCTGTCATTGTCATCTTCCTTAGCCCCTCTGTGGCCTTAACATAAATTTTACTTTTTTCATGAATCATCACTTACATTTTTTACTGTTCTTCAGTATACTCTAATGACTGTGTAACTGTACTCAGGGATGTACATAGGTTACTTAAACCTTCAACTGTCATCATTTACAACATTTTTACATAAAACAACTTTAAATAACTGTATTTATGCATAATGTTTGCAGGCATCTCCAGTTGTTTCCTTTACATAGATCCCTAGAAATCTAATTATTAGTTAAAACATACCTGGCATACCTGTAGAAGCAAGGGCCACTTGGCAGTTTATTATTTCACTCGATTCCCAAGTTAACTCCACAAATAGCAAAGTGGAGAAGGAACAAACATACAGTCACTGATGAGGAGTAAACAGGACTTGTGATCTGGTGACTTGAATGACCTAGAACTCTCTCTGGGCTGTTGCTGCTGCCTAGTTGGTCCTCTTGTTTGAGGGAAAGGTTGAAATTACCAGTAGACACTGTCTTAGCCATAGGTGCTCTGTACTTAATGGTGTAAGGGCTTTTGTGTGTTTTGGAGGTATGAAGGTGAAAAGAACTAATACTGCTTTTGTGTAATACCTTATCAATGGAATAATATTAATCATTGCTGCTAAGTCGCTTCAGTCGTGTCTGACTCTGTGTGACCCCGTAGATGGCAGCCTACCAGGCTCCTCTGTCCATGGGATTTTCCAGGCAAGAACACTGGAGTGGGTTGCCATTTCCTTCTCCAGTGCATGAAAGTGAAAAGTGAAAGTGAAGTTGCTCAGTCGTGTCCGACTTTCAGCGACCCCATGGACTGCAGCCTACTGGGCCCCTCTGTCCATGGGATTTTCCAGGCAAGAGTACTGGAGTGGGGTGCCACTGGGTTGTTTATTATTTTTCAAGTTCTAATTTTTCTCTTACTGTTCCAAGATGCATTTAGCCTTTCAGATTCAGACTGTCTAAAATTTTTTCAATAGGTGCTAGTTAAATTAGATATTTTTCTAAAAAAAAAAAATCCTATTTCTAAATTTTTAGTTTCCAAGGATTGGGGAGGAGGGAAGGAAATGTGTATGGTTATAAAAGGGCTTTCCTCGTAGCTCAGTCGGTAAAGAATCTGCGTGCAATGCAGGAGACCCAGGTTCAATTCCTGGGTTGGGAAGATCCACTGGAGAAGGAAATGGCAACCCACTCCAGTATTCTTGCCTGGGAAATCCCATGGGCAGTGGAACCTGGCAGAGTACAGTCCATGGGGTCACAAGCGTTGGACATGACTTAGCGACTAAACCAACAATAAAAGGGCAATCCAAGCGCTCATCGTTTTATTTTGTGATTTTTGATACTGTGATGTTTTTTGCTCTGTGACAAACCTGAAATCAGGTTTAAGTTTATAAGTATTACATTTCATCTAGATCTTTTTCATTAAACTTCTCTACCATGAACAGAAGGAACAAACTTTTTTTAAATTTCACTATTTACAAAGTTTTTTAAAATGTGACATAATTTTCTTTTTTCTCTCCCTTTCAGCCATGAAGACTTTGAATTTATTTCAGGAACACGAATGCGAAAGCTTGCCCGAGAAGGCCAGAAACCTCCTGAAGGTTTCATGGCTCCCAAGGCCTGGGATGTGCTGATGGAGTACTACAAATCCTTGGAGAAGGCTTAAGCTGTTCACCCAGTCAGTTCACCTTTGACACCACATTGAGTAACAAGAGGGGACCATGTAGTTACTGTTGGCATTTCTTTGTGGCGGTATCTGTCCAGACATGCATCCCCAAAACAGACCCTTTTTCTTAAGTGTTAACAGCATCAGTTTTGTCTACCTTATGAGTTCTGTTCTGAACTAGTGTAACACACTCCTGGTTTTAATGTATCTTTTCCAACTTATTATAGTTATATTCCTACAGTACAGTTTTAAAACCTTGTCTTTTTTATTATATTTATGCTTCTATCTTACCATTTTTTCAGGCTCTTATATCAGTTGTAACCAATAGTATACACATTGAATCTCACTTTTCATCTCTTGAAAAAAGAAAAAAAAGATCCACTAAACAATAAACTTGGCTAGATCTTGTTTTGGGAATTTTACAAGACATCTGTAGCAATTAGATTTTTTTTTTTTCCTACAGTGAAAATATAAACTGCTTTCTTCCTTCCCCTCAGCTATTGATCTCTTAACTGTTATCATCTAAAGTATATTAATATCTATGTAAACTCTGAATGAACTTACTTTATTCAATAAAGTTAAACTTTTTGGCTTCTTATTTATGTGGTTTTAAAAAAATATTGTTTACACATACTTACCCTTCATGTGAAAAAGTTTCTGATGGAGAAAGAAATCTAATAATTACTATAATCTAATAATTAGTTCCAAGTACTGTTTCATAGTGAGTTTTTAAGTGGGAAAATAATGATGCATTCTCAATCCATCCAACACCTCAATCTGTTTTCCCAAATATCTCTCTGATATTCTTAGATATCTCAGATGGTGGTACTGGTAGCAGAGACATGATGGAGGGATGTTAGGGTTTGCCAGTCAGTTCATCTGGAGTGGGGGACAACATATCGAGTTTCCTTTTGTATAATATCGTGAATACTCAAGTCATGGTTTCATGGTGGCAGCGATGGAGTCAAGATTCTGGGGGCAGTGAGTATCCAGTGGTGATGGCACCCATGCTATTGGGGCCTCCTGGGCAGTATTATCCTATCTCAGATATTCCAGTGGAATGACCTTGGTTGAGTCCTCTGCTTCTAACCTTTCATTCCTGACCACTTTCTAAGCCTTATTCTCTTGCCTTTTCCATCAGTTCTATAAGATACCCAGCAGTTTTCCTATATATTCCTTTGCTGCTTAAATTATCTGGACTTCCTGTTTACCAAGAGCCCTGGTCATAACAGGTGGCATGTGAATAAAAATGTGTATTTCACATTAAAATCTGGATACTGCTAAATTGAAGCTGATTTTTACAGTTAACGTTTTTTTAAAAGGTTTATTACTTTATTTTGTTTCTGACTGTGCTGGGTCTTCATTGCTGTGCATGGGCTTTCTCTAGTTGCAGTGAGCGGGGGCTCCTTTTAGTTGCAGTGCTCAAGCTTCTCATTGCGGTGGCCTCTCTTGTGGAGCATGGGCTCTAGAGTGTATGAGCTTCAACAGTTATGGTGCGTGGGCTCAGTGGTTGAGGCTCACGGTTCTCTAGGCACTCAGGCTTCAGTAGTTGTGGCTGCAGCATGTGGGATCAAACCCATGTCCCCTGCATTGGCAGAAGGATACCTAAGCACTGACTGCCAGGGAAGCCCTACTGTTAACATATTTTAAATGTTTAAATACAGAGAAAAGAATTTTAGTTCTTGGCACTCAGAAAACTTACCCTTTTAAAATTACAAAAATATATTCATAAAATCAAGATGAGAACATGAAGAACAGAAATCAATGGCAATAAGGTAAAATGTGGTTGGAAAATGTAGTTTTGTGTTCTATCATATAATTGTCGTTGCTTAGTTAGTCCCATTGTGGTATTTGCCTTCATCCCACCAGAGAGGCACATGATGAAAACATGATTCTAGGACCCTGTGTTCTTGGAATTGGCCAGCCACCTGTGTGTTTTGGAAAGATGGAGAAGAAAATAAAATTACCCAGTGATTTCTCCAGTCCACAGGTTGGTATGTGTGTTTTTAATCTACAGTTATGATATATGTAGAAATTTTATTTTTTCCCTTCCAGTTCATAAAAATGAGCCCAAAACAATCTTTAAAACCTCAACCCTTACACCAAACCTCTCCTGCCAAGTGGTCTTGGAAATCTCAATGCCATTTTTATCTATCCATCAACTGGAAAAGTGAATGGAAAAATAATTATTTTTTTCTTGAAGGAAGTAAAAGAAAGTGCAGTCATCTTGGCAGAAATATAATGTTTTAAATCTGTCAATTCTCTATTCCACTCTGATAATCAAGACCATGGATTTGCATTTCATTTCCATCCAAGAGGAAAACAATTATGTGTATCTCTTGGAAGTTAGCATTTGAATACTTTATCAGGAAAAATTCAGAAGTCATGCTTCCCACATATGGTATATTTTTATTAGCACATGTGTATCCAGGGCTGAGTTGGCTCATGAAGTAAGGAAGTATTTGCCCACTGGGCTTCTTTATGTGTGGGTACTCAGAGGGTCTGTAAGCCTCGTTGTATTTCTGTGGATTCCATTTCCTCCTCCACACAGTCTTGTCTTGGATATAATTATATATAAGTTGTGCCAAACGCATTCTGCCCACCTTGCTCAGTCAGTCTCTCTGGACTGAGGTAAAAGCTGGGCTTCCTAAAGGTAAGTACTTGAGGACTGTAATTGAGTAGGGATGTGTTGAGATTGGAACATTTTTTTCCTAATTTCCCATTTTACCAGATTCTTAGGAAAATGGCATCAGAGTTTAAGGCTTGGATTCAAGGAGCTGAAATTAGAAACAGGGAAAATCTCATCATGGACCTTTATCTCCCAGACTTGCACTAGCACTGAGCATCTATAATGACTTACCTTTGTTAAAAAATTATGGTTACCAGAAAAGGAAAGGCGGTAGTGGGGGTGGGGAGAGGGAATAAATTGGGTATCGGGGATTAACAGATACACGTTACTACAGAGAACTGTATTCAATGTCTTATAATCTGTGACAGAAAAGAATCTGAAAAAAAAACCATATGTACATATACATGTGTATATAACTGAATCTCTTTGCTGTACACCTGAAACATTGTGAGAGTTGGACTATAAAGCTGAGTGTGGAAGAATTGATGCTTTTAAACTGTGGTGTTGAAGACCCTTGAGAGTCCCTTGGACTGCAAGCAGATCCAACCAGTCCATCCTAAAGGAAATCAGTCCTGAATGTTCATTGGAAGGACTGATGTTGAAGCTGAAACTCCAATACTTTGGCCACCTGATGCACAGAAGTGACTCATTTGAAAAGACCCTGATGCTGGGAAAGATTGAAGGCGGGAGGAGAACGGGATGACAGAGGATGAGATGGATGGCATCACCGATTCAATGGACATGGGTTTGGGTGGACTCCGGGAGTTGGTGATGGACAGGGAGGCCTGGCTTGCTGCAGTCCATGGGGTTGCAAAGAGTTGGACGCGACTGAACTGAACTGAAACATTGTAAATCTACTATACTTCAATTGATAAAACATGTCCACTGAAATGAATTAGAACACTGACTTGCTCTCTGCTTTGTTTCTAACAGCTCTAACTTGTCCTCTTTGAGAAGTCTTCTGTCTGAGCGTATAACCACTTCTATTGCCCAAGAGAAAGTATCTGTTAAAAAGTAAACTGGAGCCTTGCTGCACAGATGGATCCTCAAGAAAAAAGCCAAACGCAAGAGAGACAGTTCTGTCTGACCTGTGACTGGTTCACCCCTTGACTGCCCAGAGTCTGCCCCGAGTGACTTTGAACCTCAGTGTGTGACTGGTGCTATTTTGTGTGATGTAGAGGTACATCTGTATATTCTACTTAGGTTTGCAGTTCAGCAAATTTTACTTTTGATAAGTTGAGGGCAATTCCAGTGGGCTACACACTTGGGCTACATGGCCATTAAGAGAGTTTTGAGGGAAAAGCAAGTTATAAGTTAAGTTATTTAGGAGATGTATAGACTTAAGTGGAGACACAAGTTTAAAAGAGTGTAGTTTTGTCGTTAAGAATTCAAGCTCTATGGAGAACAGTGGAGAAGTTTCTTAAAAACTAAAAATAGAGTTACCAGCAGGTTTCCCTGGTAGCTCAGATGGTAAAGAATCCACCTGCAATGTGGAAGACCTGGGTTTGATCCCTGGGTTGGGAAGATCCCCTGGTGGAGGGCATGGCAACCCACTCCAGTATTCTTGCCCTGAGAATCCCATGGACAGAGGAGCCTGGTGGGCTACAGTCCATGGGGTCACAAAGAGTCGGACGTGACTGAATGACTAAGCACACAGGGCAATCCCACTCCTGGGCATATATCTGGAGAAAATCATAATTTAAAAGGCATGCACCCCGATGTCCACTGCAGCACTATTTACAATAGCCGGGATATGGAAACAACCTAAATGTCCATTGATAGAGGAATGGATAAAGAAGATGTGATACACATATAAAACGGAATATTACTCAGCCATAAGGAGTGAAATAGTGCCATTTGCAGAGACATGGATGGATAAAGAATATCAGAATGAAGTAAGTCAGAGAAAAATACCATGTAATACTGCTTAATATGTGAAATCTAGAGAAATGGTAGAGGTGAACTTATTTTCAAAGCAGAAATGCAGTCACAGATGTAGAGAACAAACTCATGGTTACCAAGGAGGGAAGAAGAGGGTGGGATGAATTAGGAGCCTGGTGCTGACATATATACGATACTATATATAAAATGGATAACAAATGAGAACCTCCTGTATAGCACAGGGAACTCGACCGGGTGCTCTGTGGTGACCTAAATGGGAAGGAAATATTAAAAAAGACTATACAAGCGCTGCTCTTTATTATTATTTAAAGATGTAGTTTGTTGGCCAAGCAACAACACAGTGATACCAATATTTATGAGACTAGACCCTGTAATCTTTGCTTTGTAATACCATTCTCTAGCCCACTGAGCAAAGCAGCTAAATATACTGTGTTAGATACAAATCTGCTGCTGCGGCTGCTGCTGCGTCGCTTCAGTCGTGTCCGACTCTGTGCGACCCCATAGACGGAAGCCCACCAGGCTCCGCTGTCCCTGGGATTCTCCAGGCAAGAACACTGGAGTGGGATGCCATTTAGATACAAATCTAACGGCAGTCAAAACACAGTATCCCTGTGTTAGCCACACTTTCCCCTCACTTTTCCCCTGTGTCCAGCTTCTCCTATGTTCCTAGATTAAGAAAACAAGTACATTTTTGCAAAGAGAAAAATCAGAAAAATACATACATTTGCTTAAAGTAAACATAGACCAATCCTATGAAAAACTTATAGTACCTTGGGAAAGCATCATCCAGAGAAAGATCAAGATGAGAAAGGTCAGTTAATTAATAAAGATCAGTTTATTCTCAACATTAATAAAGAAGATCTGCTTTAATTAACTTGGTCATTACTTAACGTTAAAGCTGCATCTTACAAGTGTTAACACTTTTCATTTAAAAGTTCTCTTATTGATATGTCTGATAAAGCATAAAATCTTAAATATATTTAACTTTTAAAATTGAACTATAAGTGGTGTTTCATGTACTAGAGAATTTTTTATATCTTCTGTAGATAGGAATAAAGGTATTAGGAATATGAAGTACAAGAGTGTATACCATTTCCCAGAGGAATTTCAAGGAATTTTTTTCCTATTTGTATAGTCAAAAGATCTCATAGCTAAGAGTAGGATGATGAATAAATAACGAATAGCATAAAATTTAAGTATATCTTGAGTAAACAATAAAAATCATAATAGTCGCTAACATTTGCTAAGTGCTTACTCTTTTATTTGCCAGACACTGTGCTAAGTCCTTTACATGTTAAGAAAGGAGAAGAAAATTTTTTTCAAAGAATTAAAAATTAACAGTAAATTTTTGTTAGAGAAATTGACATTAAAAGTTAACTTTGATAAAGAGGTCGAGTATAAGATAAATGTGCAAAAACCAAAACCACATAAATGTGCAAAAATTAAAATCTCTGTATTAACAATAATTGACTACAAATGAAAATGTCTAATGGAGAGGTCATCAAGAGGACATGACTGCCAGGTGACCTGCAAGCTGGATGCGGAAAATCAGAGATGCCTCGTCTCTATTCATCCTTGGAATGTACATTCTCCTCACCATTCCCACAGCCAGAGCCATTTCAAGGATGCAGCCTTGAGAGGGAACGTGTTGTTGAGACCATCTGGATAGTATGCGGGCTGAACTCTTTTAAGGATGCTGACAAACTCAAGTTTCTGATGGGTGGGTGTGGAGCTGTACTCATTTCACAGCCTTTGGAGACAAGCCTCCCAAGTTAAGTCCCGTTGCTTAGTAGGACTGGCGCCTAGTAATCAGGAGTGGCTGCCTCATTCCTCTTTCCCCACCCTCTGTGTTCAGGAGCCATTTTTAGACTTCACCTGGGAAATTCCTGAGTTTGTGAACCAACGGTGTCCCAATAATGACAATCAAACAACCTGTAAAATACTTATGAACAAAATTAAGAAGAAAAGAAACAGGGACTACTTGAGTAAAACTGTGTAATCTTATGAAAAGTCATAAAAGCAAGATCTAAAAAAGTGGAACAGTTTACCATGGTCCTAGGTGAAAAAATATAAAAATGTCAGTCTTCCAGAATTCATGATTTTAAGGCAATTAAAACCTTAATGAATTTTTTAGGGAGGGGAATGAGATAAAATTTTATCAGTTCATTTGGAATAACAAATACCAAAAAGGCAAGATAATTGTAAGAGGAGAGAGGAGACAACTTACCTACTGACTCAAAGATTCAGGAAAAGTATTAGGAGTTGTTTTAAGCCTTTGAGTTTTGGGGTGCTTTGTTATACAGCAATAACTGATTAAGACAGGCCTTACAGCTCACGTATCCTAACTCAGTTGTACTCACCTGAGGACAGGGCTGGGGAAATTTGAGTTATGGTAAAGGTAAAAAAAAAAAAGCAAACTGGAGTAGGACCTAGAAGCCTTATGATTAGAAGAATAAATGATAGAATCAATTAAAATAGCAGTGGCAAGATAGAAAACAGAACTAGACAACAATGTATATATAAAAAAGGACTGTTCAGTTACAGAGCAATAAAATAGAATATATCCTTGATAAAATAAATAAATAAGCATAGTACTCTATACCAGGAGTTGGCAAACTATGATCTGGCTTGCTGCCTTTTTTGTAAACAAAGTTATATTGGAGTATAGCTACACACATTTAAGAATTCTCTGTGGTTGCTTTTGTGCTCTAGTAGCAGAGCTGAGTAGTTGAGACAGAGATTCGATAGCCTGAAAAGCTGAAAATGCTTATCATCTGGCCCTTTACAGGAAGAAATTGCCGACCCCTGCTCTAGGCTGATAATTACTCCTACAGCACGGCGTTCCCATGGCAGAGTTCCTACTAAAAGGAGAGGACAGACTCAGGGAATGGAGCAATATACTCCATATTCAGTCTGTATATCTCACCCTTCTATTCCCTTCTTCAAGTTGGATGGGAGTGAGATGGCAACACGGGAGAGACTCAGACCCTCAGCAGATTTAACCTTATGAAGCCAGAGAAGTCTGAGTGGATGTGCTCAATTGCTTCCTATCATGGAAGTGAGATTGGAAGCTTAATGACAGTAACATGTCCAAATAATTCGATTAAGTGTCAGGCACGCTGTCTGACTAGATTTGGAGCTATATCAATTGAATTGTTTACTGAATAGGACAGTTTTTAGCATTATGTTGATGCAGCAGCATTTCTTCTAGAGATGGAAACTAAAAATGTGTGAATCCTTCACCAACAGGGTCCTATTGTACAGCACCGGGAGCTCCGCTCAATGTTACGTGGCAGTCTGGGTGGGAGGGGAGTGTGGGGGAGCATGGATACATGTGTATGTGTGGCTGAGTCCATTTGCTATTCACCTGAAACTGTCACATTTTTAATTGGCTATATGCATGCTAATTCGCTTGTCACATCTGACTCTTTGCAGCCCTATGGACTGTAGCCCGCCAGGCTCCTCTGTCTGTGGGGATTCTCCAGGCAAGAAGACTGAAGTGAGTTGCCATGACCTCCTCCAGGGGATCTTCCAGACCCAGGGATCAAACCCGCATCTCTTACGTCTCCTGCATTTTTGACAGGTGGGCTCTTTACCAATGGCACATAAAAAAGTTTTTTTTTAAGTTTTTTTAAAAAAATCAACACTATTTAAATAAAAAAACAAAAAATAATGTATGAATTCAAATAACTATGTTTTAAAAGTAGATACAAGGCAAAAAATAAAAACAAATATGAATTTTATTAAGCAGTGGTTTCAATAGTAGTTCTTTCACTTTTATGCATTCAGTGATTGTCTAAGCAATTACAGATTCAAAATGATTGGTGACAGGAACATCAGGTTTATCAGCAGAAACACCAAATACGTAACGCTGACAGATCATCATGTATGTGTTCAGGGCATATAAGCTAAGATTCCTCTGAGAACGTTCACCTTTGCATTTCCTGACTTCCATGTTTATACTTGTATCTTGTGCATTGTGTTAACATTTTTCTTTGCATTTAGTTTCCTTTTAAAAAATGAGAACAAAAGAAAAAATTTAATATCCCAATCCCTAAGGACAGTCACCATATACCACATAATAGCTGCTTTGAGGGACTTAAGCTTTTCATATTTTTAAATCTTTGGAACATAGGGAAGGTATTTGGTTCTTTTTATTCATATCTCTAATGGATTAAAAGTATTGTGCTCAAAGTTTGCATAAAAATTTTTCTTTTACTGCAAGAAATAAATGAAAGAGGATAAAGGACCTCAATCAAGAAAAGAAAATGTAATACAGCTTAGAGACAAACTTGGAAACTCAGTTTTAAATGATTACAATATATGAATTTAAAAGGCCATCTTTTTAGAAAAGGAACTGGGGTGATGACATTGTCTACCATGATAACTCTGAAAGAGAGCACAGGTGATGGGGTAAAAGCAAGGGACTTTGGGGTATTACAGTAAGTGAGATTTTTAAAAATATGAAAGTACTTGTTCCAGACCTTTTCATATAATAGGTATTCAACATATGTTTGCTTCCTCCTCTTTCGAGGGAGACCCTGTGTGTTTCCCATACTCTCTTGTAGCTATCATTGGCCATGGGACCAATTTGGGCCAAGGAGACATAAGAGGGATTTTGTTCAGGTTGATCCCTGGGTTGGGAAGATCTCCTGGAGAAGGGAAAGGCTACCCACTCCAGTATTCTGGCCTGGAGAATTCCATGGACTGTAGAGTCCGTGGGGGTTGCAAAGAGTCAGACACGACTGAATGACTTTCATTTTCTTTTGCTTTTCTTAGAAAAGAGATGGCACATCCGGTCACATATTTCCTTTTTTTCTCTCTGGTAGTCAGACCTCAGAATGCTTCCTCGGCAAGCTCTGTAACAAGATATTTAGCAATTTCTGTTGTATTTGAACAAAATTTGCATGTTTGTCTAAAAGTTATGTTTTGATTTGTATCTGCATTCCAGTTAAAGACTTTGATAAGCTTTGGACTTGATTATCAGCTCTGGAAAGTGAGGTTTATGGAGAAGTTATTGTCAAGAACCACTTATTAAAGCCCTGATCCTTTGAACTTTTGAGAAATATGTTGAGAATTTGCAACTAGAGACAGAGGTGGATCAAGGATGGTCCTCACCTGAACTCAGGTTTTAGTAAGTTTTTCCTCCTTTGCTAAAAGGTTGAAACTTATCTGCTCTCCCATAAATAATTCTCAAGGATTCCTAAAACACCAAAAGCCCATATAATCTTTTTAAGGAACAGAGCAAGACTACCGCTAACAACAAGACATTTTTTAATGTGTGTGGTTTTTTTTTTTTGATCCTAGATTACCTTTTGCAGTTTGCTTGGTTTAGCACTGCATCCAGAAAACAACAAACACCCTCTAGATAGCCCAAGCTCCTTGAAAGCCTTATAATCAGTTCAATGGGATTTTAACTTTTCAGAAGGAAAAGTTAACAGGGATATGAAGTACCTCTAGACATCTCTAGATTTCTCCAAAGTCAGTCCTGCCTTAGAAGACCCTCCAAACTAGGGAAATAAGCTGATGTAACCCTACAAGGTGTAAAGCTTCCTGTTGTCCTTTCAGCTGAGGTTTTGGGGCTTCCCTGGTGGCTCAGACGGTTAAGAGTCTGCCTGCAATGCAGGAGACCTGGGTTTGATCGCTGGGTCAGAAAGATCCCCTGGAGAAGAGAAAGGCAGCCCACTCCAGTATTCTTGCCTGGAAAATTCCATGGACAGAGAAGCTTGGTGGGCTATA
This sequence comes from Giraffa tippelskirchi, assembly GCF_054371585.1. Lineage (NCBI taxonomy): Eukaryota > Metazoa > Chordata > Mammalia > Artiodactyla > Giraffidae > Giraffa > Giraffa tippelskirchi. The sequence goes on along the minus strand of NC_137275.1, from coordinate 92,122,135 downwards.
TTCCATGGAGTCACAAAGTGTCAGATATGACTGAGCGACTAACACTTCCGGAAACTCAGTACAGACGTTTTTCTCTTTAGGGTCAAGCCGTCCTCACATTCGCTCTGTATTTCCACCTCTCTTTCTTCATGGCAATCCTGCTACACTAGAGACGTTTTTAATATGAGGAAAAAGAACACCTCAGTCTCAGAAAGATGCTTAGCATCAAAGTCCTCTAGGCAAGCTCTTTAACATTTACAGTTGTTTTTTTTTTTTTTTTAAGTTTTCTTAATGCTCTGAGGAACACAAAGCAGTTCTCCCACACCTCCTATGGTCTGAGCATCCCCTTCCCTTGAGAGACATCTCACTGCTGCTTTGGCTGCCAACAATCTCTTGTGAAAGGTTCCCATCCTCCTCCAGTCCTGAAGTCACCACAGGACAGGGTTATGAAAGGACTTGACTGTGGGACGTGATTATAGGAGAGTCTCAGAATCTGTCCAAGCAAGTGACTTTTTATGATAACCAGGGCTTCCACTTCCTGTAACTTACTTAAAAATGAAATCAATTGAAAAAAGTGTTAGAGAAAATCTTCTTCACAAAATAATAAGAATAAAATATAACCAGTGGAAAAATACAAAAATGGGAAAATTTCCAGCTACACTAGATTGTTTTTAATTGCTTCCTAAAGGTTTTAGTGTTTTCTTTTTCTTTACAATTTTTTTCTTTTGAGTTTTATTGAGATATAACTGACAATCAGAACTGTATAAATTTAAGGTATACAGCATAATGATTTGACTTTCATCATGAAATGATTACCATAGTATGTTTAGTGAACAGCATCATCTCATATAGATATAAAATTAAAGAAGTAGAAAAAGATGGTTTTTCCTTCTGCTGAGAACTCAGAATTTACTCTTAACAGCTTTCATCTATAACTTACAGTGGTGTTACTTATATTTATCAGGTTGTACATTATATCCTTAGTACTTATTTTATAACTGGAAGTTTGCACCTTTTGACCATGTTCATCCATTCCCATTATTCCCTACTCCCTGCCTCTGGTAACTACAAGTCTGATCTCTTTTTCTATGAATTTTTTTTTAAACTAATACCACACTGTATTAGTTTCTGTTACACAATATACTGATTTGATATTTCTATACATTTCAAGATGATCAACACAAGTCTAGTTTCCATCTGCTACCATACAAAGATGTTACATAATTACTGACTATATTCCCACACTGTACATTTCATACCCATTATTAGATTTCTTATTAATGCAAATTAAAATATCTTGTTTTATTCTGGCTAGGATGCACTGAAATGAGTTGTGAGGTCTGAGAGCCTGGGGGAGTTTTAATGCCTCCAAGACCTGTAACTGGGCCCTTGAGTGTTCAGGAGAGCATTGTTCTGCCCTACCTCCAGCAGTTGGAGGATTACTGATGTTCTTTTATTTATTTAATTTTGTCTGTGCTGGGTCTTCGTTGCTGCATGGGCTTTTCTCTAGCTGCGGAAAGTGGGGGCTGCTGTCTAGCTGCGTGCGTGGGCTTCTCATTGCAGTGACTTCTCTTGTTGTGGAGCTCGGGCCCTAAGGCGAGAGCTTCAGCAGTTGCGGCTCCTGGGCTCTAGAGCAGAGGCTCAGGTGTAATGGCCCATGGGCGCAGCACGCAGAATCCTCCCAGAGGGGGGATGGAACCTGTGTCTCCTGCACTGGCAGGCAGATTTTTTTTTTTTTTTTTTTACCACTGAACCACCAGGGAAGCCCACTGATGTTCTTAATGAGAAGAAGTTCACGTATGAGGAGGGGTGGTTGACTGCAGTAAGAATGAAACATTTACATTGGCCCCAACAGGATCAGCCAGGAGTGTGACTTGAAGCAAGCAGGGTTTCAGGTAAATAATTGGCCATGGTGTGCTGAGTGGAGAGGAGGAACTGCAGAGGATTCACTGAAAGTGGTCATATTTTTTCAGAGAGGATGGTGAGGAGGGGCCCACCTTAGGTGTTAAGAGAAGGGAGGGTACCTTTGCCATCTTCCCAAATAAATCCTGGCGCTCAGAACTCTGTCTGACCTGTTCTCTGGTGACCACCATAGGCTTTAATAGGTTCACTAGTGGGTGAGCTTGTGACAATAGGAGTTCAAATTTATTTCTGTTGTGACAGCTCCAAATACCAGATGTGTCTGCTTTTAGGGTCTGTGTCTCAGGAAAGCCTCTAGTGGTCTTTCCTCTCCCTCTTCACTGGTGGCCTCTCTCTAACCGCTCCAGCAGTACCGCCATGTTACAGGACACGCCCTCTGTATACTAAGAACACCTGTGATGATACCAATTTACCACTGAATTTCTAGACTGTTTCTTGGAAAACTGCAGATGGCTTTTCCTAATCAGAATTTCAGGATGTAGGAGAAAGAGTCCTGAGGAAATAATGCTAATAGGTAAGATTTACTGTGGGTTCCAATGTACTAGGTAGGCATTGGGTGAAGGGTTTTACATACTTTAACTCCTCTAATCTTCACAACTCTACAGGCCATGGGAGGGGCTGCTTCACAGGCATCTCGGCAAGGGGGAGGGGCCGAGTTCTCGCAGCTTCAGGTCGGCCATATGCTTCCCAGCCTGTGCGCGGGCTCCTAACCACCAGGTACAGCCCCTCTGCACATGCCCGGGGCCGCCATCTTAAGTCAGTGTGGTTCATGGCATTTCTACAGGATGACCGCAGAGCTGAAGTGTGGGGCTCCCCTGCTCATCAGAGGGACTCTGATCTGGAGTTCCCGGTGAGCAGCACCCTGTGAGCAAGTGAAACTGCTGCTGCTGCTGCTAAGTCACTTCAGTCGTGTCCGACTCTGTGCGACCCCATAGACAGCAACCCACCAGGCTCCCCCGTCCCTGGGATTCTCCAGGCAAGAACACTGGAGTGGGTTGCCATTTCCTCCTCCAATGCATGAAAGTGAAAAGTGAAAGTGAAGTCGCTCAGTCGTGTCCGACTCTGCGCTACCCCATGGACTGCAGCCTACCCAGCTCCTCCATGGACTGCAGCCTACCGGGCTCCTCTGTCCATGGGATTTTCCAGGCAAGAGTACTGGAGTGGGTTGCCATTGCCTTCTCCCAGCAAGTGAAGCTAGACCAAGCCGAAGGAAAAAAAGGTTTACACTTTATTTTATTATCCAGATTTTTTTTTTCTCCTGGGAGTTGTTAATGGGCTTTGCCTGTGACAGGTATATTTAATCACTTTCTGTTCATGAAAATCATTAAAGTTGGTGTTAAATTTTTCATATAAAACAATGTTCTGAGGAGCATTAATAAAAATTTAAATTTATTTCAAACTATATATTATCATTTTCAATTTTAATCTTCTGTTTTTATCTTTCATAACAGACTGATTACAGTGGACACATGTATAAAAATAAAATCACATACATTAAGTTGGCTATTATTATAAAAATAAAAAATAGTAAGTGTTGGTGAGGATGCAATAAAATCGCAAGCTTAGTGCACTGCTTTTGGGAGTGCAAAGTGGTGCAACAGCTACGGAAAGTAGTATGGTAGTTTCTCAAAAAAGTTAAATGTAGACTGCCATAAGATCCAGCACTCAGCTTTTAGTTATACACCCAAAAGAATTAAAAATAGAGACTCAGATATTTGGGCACCAGTGTTGGGAATTCTGCCCAGGAAGGGAAACATACCCTTGAGCTTAATGACTTGTAAATTTGTATAATTGGCTAGGATTTCAAAACATTTTTTTTCTACTTTCGTTTCCCAATCTTAAAAGATAGAATAATATAAATTTTCTACTATATAATCAGGATAAGCAATGCTAACTGCTATAAAAGTAATATCTAGATCTTAATGGCTTGATACCAATACAGTTTTTTTTCCTTGTGCCTATCGCAGTCTTTAGGTGGATATAGATCATTCCATTTTCTGATATGGTTGCTTTCAATCTATGGCTTCCTTGATCACTGTGGAAGAACACAGAGAGCAGATACAATCATGCAACAGCTTTAGGACCAGGCCTTGAAAGTGGCCTTTATCTCGTGCTCTCTTCATTCCATTGATCAGGATTGGTCATGTGACTGCAAACCAACTTTGTGGAACTCTGAGAAATGTAATCTTCTTGAATTCTCAGGAAGCATTAAAGGAATTATTGAGCATTTGGCTAGTCCCTGTCACAATTCAAATTTTTTCTTGATTTTTTTTCCCCAAAAGATTTAAGCTATACTATGAGGGTTCAGATGAGAAAACATAACATAACACTTGAATGAGGACAATTAAACAATGAAAGTGAGATATTTTGTACTAAGTGTTTATGTTTTATGAGCTTGAAACTCTTTCCTTACATATCATGCAACCATGATTGCTATTCCTTTCCTCGTTGTGGCAGCTCAGAATTCATACACCAAAACAATTTGCTGTGCCTGAGTCAAGCAAGACATCCAAATGGAAATTCTTTGTTTAATGAGCCTCATCCACATGACTTATTTTTGCTCTTGATATAAGTATAAGAAGTAGGAAACAGTCTGATATCACCTTCCCCACTCTATAAAAAACAGAAGCATAGAAAACTTAGCTAAGATTGTCATGAGAGCAATTGTCGTAATGCTTACATTCCCAAGACAGATGGAGAATGGGTCTGGGAGGGCTCCCTTAGCAAAGCTGTGTTCATGGATCCTGAATTTGAGCTCATAAACTATGTCCTTGATTGTGTGTCATGCTTGGTTATGGTTAGAAAGCTTATTTCAATATGGTGTTGTTGTTGTTTAGTCGCTAAGTTGTGTTCGACTCTTTTGTGACCTCATGGACTGTAGCCAGTCTCCTGGGTCCATGGGATTTTCTAGGCAAGAGTACTGGAGTGGGTTTCCATTTCCTTTTCCAGGGGATCTTCTGATGCGGGGATCAAACCAGAGTCTCCTGCTTGGCAGACAGATTCTCCACCACTGAGCCACCTGTGTGTGTGTGTGTGTGCACGTGGGCTAAGTCACTTCGGTCATGTCCGACTCTTTTTGACCCCATGGACTATAGCCCCTCTGTCCATGGATTCTCCAGGCAAGAATACTGGAGTGGGTTGCTATGCCCTTCTCCAGGAGATCTTCCCAACCCAGGGATTGAACCCGCCTCTCTTATGTCTTCTGCATTGGCAGGCAAGTTCCTTACCACTAATGCCACCTGGGAAGCCCCTGAGCCACCTGGGAAGCCCTATTTCAATATGACTCTGTAAGAGACATGGCGTCCCTGGTGGCTCACATAGTAAAGAATCTGCGTGTAAGGCGGGAGACTTGCATTCAATCCGTGGGTTGGGAAGATCCCCTGGAGGAGGATATAGCAACCAATGGCAGTATTCTTGCCTGGAAAATTCCATGAACAGAGGAGCTGGGCAGGCTACAGTCCATGGGTCACAAAGAGTCTGACACGACTTAGTGACTAACACACACTGAGCCAAATGCTCTATTTCTCTGATAAGGGTCAAGGGCAAGTGTGATACAGGGAAAGTTATTTTATTTCTCTGACCCTCTCAGCATTTTCTTGCCTATAAAACAGGATTTCACAGAGATTTGGGGTTTGGTAAGGTTAAAATATTTGAAAGCAGCTAACTCAAATTTCCTGGCACATAGTAAGGGTTTCATTAATTTCATTCTGAATTTTATTGTTGTTGTCCTGTAGTTTCTTTAGTCAGAGCTGCATCTCCATCTGATGTGGCACATGGTGCAGAGGGAACAAACATCAGGTTAAGCACTATAACTTGGCCCTCTGACTCTGTGCTATAGCAGATGGTAATCAGCTTGTTAGGTAACGTGTGAGATTTATAACCTGAAACATCACCAAGTTTGAATTCAGTGTTTTAGTCCTGTGGAGTTGAAAGAGGAAAGAATGATGGGGTGAGAGCCAACATAAATAGCCTTATAGTCATAATCCAGTGAGTATGTTTGGTGATATGGAGGTAGGATGAGAGAATAGGGCCAAACACGTATGAATGAATGATGACCTGGCCCAGTGTGATGTGCTGGGAGCTTCCTGGCAAGCGTAGCATGGAGCATGTCAGGGCCCTGAGGATCTCCTTTGTTCTCTAAGTATCTCAGATCCACTTCCCAGGGAAGATCTGAGCAAGAGAGGTTGGTCTCATGCCTGGAGCTGTCTTATCAGCTTTGTATTACTCTATTTCCATTTTCATCCATCTGGGTCCAGGACTATGTACTGGGAAGAAGTAACTGCAAAGAAAACCTTTAGTTTCTCTCTCTTTTTTTTTTTTTCATTTTTTATTTTATTTTTTTAATTAGTTTATTTTCTATTGTTTAACTTTACAGTATTGTATTTGTTTTGCCATACATTGACATGAATCCACCATGGGTGTACATGTGTTCCCCTTCCAGAAGCCCCCTTCCACCTCCCTCCCCATCCCATCCCTCCAGGTCATCCCGGTGCACCAGCCCTGAGCACCCTGTATCATGCATTGAACCTGGACTGGCAATTCCTTTCACATATGATAATTTACATGCTTCCATGCCATTTCTCCCATATCATTCTGCCCTTGCCCTCTCCCATAGAGTCCATAATACTGTTCTATTTATCTGTGTCTCTTTTGATGTCTCACATACAGGGTTGTCTTTACCGATTGACTAAATACCATATATATGTGTTAGTATACTGTATTGGTGTTTTTCTTTCTGGCTTACTTCACTCTGTATAATAGGCTCCAGTTTCATCCACCTCATTAGAACTGATTCAAATGTATTCTTTTTAATGGCTGAGTAATATTCCATTGTGTATATGTACCACTGCTTCCTTATCCCTTTGTCTGCTGATGGGCATCTAGGCTGCTTCCATGTCCTGGCTATTATAAACAGTGCTGCGATGAACATTGGGGTACACGTGTCTCTTTCAATTCCAGCTTCCTTGCTGTGTATGCCCAGCAGTGGGATTGCTGGGTCATATGGCAGTTCTATTTCCAGTTTTTTGAGGAATCTCCACACTGTTCTCCGTAGTGGCTGTACTAGTTTGCATTCCCACCAACAGTGTAAGAGAGTTCCCTTTTTTCCACACCCTCTCCAGCATTTATTGCTTGTAGTCTTTTGGATAGCAGCCATTCTGACGGGCGTGAAATGGTACCTCATTGTGGTTTTGATTTGCATTTCTCTGATAATGAGTGATGTTGAGCATCTTTTCATGTGTTTGTTAGCCATCTGCATGTCTTCTTTGGAGAAGTGTCTGTTTAGTTCTTTGGCCCACTTTTTGATTGGGTCGTTTATTTTTCTGGAGTCGAGCTACAGGAGTTGCTTATATATTTTTGAGATTAATTGTTTGTCCGTTGCTTCATTTGCTATTATTTTCTCCCATTCCGAGGGCTGTCTTTTCACCTTGCTTATAGTTTCCTTTGTTGTGCAACTCTTGAAGGCAGTATACAGGGGCAGTGGGGATTTACCATTGGCCAATCATTTCACTTTTCTGGATGTGGGAAGGGAAGGATAAGGTCTGTTTTGAAAACTTCACAGTGGACAACCAGTGGTGCTGATTCTACTGTTGTTGTCCTTTGCTGTGGGATTTTAGCGATGCTTGAGGAAGAAAAATGTTTGCCCTAAACACTCCTTTCTGTATAGTTAAGCTGTGTTTATTTATTTTTTTAAATAAATTTTTAAAAATTTATTTATTTTGAAAAATATATTTATTTATTTTTACAAATAATATTCACTGAAAAATTATTTCTATTTTATTTGTTTATTTTTTAAAAATATATTTATTTGTATGTGCTGAGTCTTAGTTGTGGCATGTGGGATCTAGTTCCCAGGGATTGAACCTGCATTGGGAGCATGGAGTCTTAGACACTGGGCTTCCAGGAATGTCCTTTTTCCAGCTGTTTAGATACTTTATAATACTGGCCTGCTGCTGTCTAGAATTCATGTTCATGCAGGCAGTTCATATAGGCAATACAAAACCAGGGTTATATGAACAGACTTCATGGATTTTAATTAAATAGAAAAAAAAAAACCCTCACAAATGTGTGTATATGCTTTTTTTCTGGCTTTCAGCAGATTCTCAAAGGCATCAATATCTTCCCCTAAAATGCTGAGAATCACTGGTTAACATATCTGCCTGGTAAATCTGAATCTCACTATTGGACATTGCTGCTGTATTTTTTAGAGAAGATTTAGAGAACTAACTTTTAGAGAAGAAGTTGCTGTTATTCTTATTTGTAACTAATCATGTTTGTGTAACCCTACATATATGTATAGTATAATTTAATAAATTTCAGAATTTTGAATTAAGAAGAATGGGTTCAAATTCTGGCACTCTTGATTCCTGATTGTGTGACTTAGGCCAAGTTACTTAAGCTCTATGTGTCTCTATTTCTTCAGCTGACCAAGGAATGCTAATCCTTCTTTATAAGATTCCTAAGAGGCTTTGAAGAAGTATGACATTTGAACCTCCAACATGTTGTATAGTTAGATATAAATATGTCTTATTAAGTCACGGTTGTGTAAAAGGTCTCTCCAAACACAAAGAAGAAATCAGCTATAACCTACTATCCAAACTTGCTTTTATCATTTTACCATGTCTTTCAAGTCTTATTTCCATGGATAGAATTTAAAAAAAAAATATAGTATACTACATTTATAATTAGATCAGATCTTTTATAAACACAATTTAAGCCATTTTCCTTTTTGTTGGATTTTAAGTTATATTACTTTCCAAAATAGTAATAATTTTTTTCAGTGAATATCATGAAAAAGACATTTTAAAGAGATTAGGTCTATAAAGTAGATTTCCAAAGGTGGAATTTGACGGCCAGAAAGTACTTGTCTTTTCTTAAAAGGCTCTTAAAATATAATTGACTCACAAATTACGTATTTTTCTAACTTTATGTTACTCAATAAAATGTATTTATGGAAAAGTGCATATTCCCATAAACAGTTTATTTCTCATCTATTTATTGCAAAACAAATACTGGTTTACTTATATTGTCCAGAAATACCCTTCGCGCCCTTCTCAGTCATTATTTCTTACTTTCTCCACCAAGGAAAACAGTCTTTTGGGGAAGTTGTTTCTTTGCTTTTATTTATAATTTTATCATTGAAGCACACATCTCTAAATATCAAAGCTTGATTTTGCCTGCTTTTCAAACTTGATATATGTGCTGTCATACAGTTTGCATTCTTTGTCTGGATTTTAATGTTTGGTTTTATGTTTGTGAGAGTCAGTCTTATTGTTACATACAACTGATAAGTTGTTCATTTTCTTTGCCATAAAGTCTCCCAATCTAGGTAATAATTATGAGCTGTGATCTGCCCTCATCACATCACAGCATCTGAAAGGATTTTATATTCTTATATTTCTTTATCAAGAAAGGAAAGAAACAAACATTGGAACATCTACCTTAGTTTAGACATCACAAATCTGAATGTTTTTGGAAGAAGAAAGCAAACATGTTTGTGTGTGTTTCAGTATTTATATGTGGAATGTTCGATAAGAGAAATAACTAATATATAGCATATGTAAGATAATTTGCATTCTAAATCATTGCTCCTTAGCTTGAAAATGCAAGTCATACAGATGTGTGTGCGTGTTTGCTTACATATGAAAATTTCTTTGTTCCCATGGACAGAAAAAAAGTTTCTTTCAGAGAATAGATTGTCAGCTCCCCCCTTTTCTCTTTAAAAAAATTTTAAAATATATATATATATAATTTATTTTTATTTTTAATTAGAGGATAATTGCAATATTGTGATGGTTTCTACCATATAGCAGCATGAATCAGCCGTAGGTATACATATGTCCCCTCCCTCTTGAACCTCCTTCCCACCTCCCTCTCCATCCCACCCCTCTAGGTTGTCACAGAGCACTGGCTTTGGGTTCCCTGCATCATACAGCAAACTCTCTCTGGCTATATATTTTATATATGGTAATGTATATGTTTCAATTGTCAGCCTCCTTTTAAAGTGTGGTGAATGTTTCTATATTTAGATAACACTGTGTTGATGGAACAAGTAGAGGTTTACTTTACATTGTTACAAACTTCGACTAATAGCTGTAATCTTTCCTCTCCAAGATTTTCAATAAAATCTACTAAATTGTATATACTTGATTTAAAAAGAAACACAAAGCTTTCACTTTTATAAAGTACAGAGGTTTTGAAGCAGAAGCCTTCCTTACCCTCTACAAGTCTTAAATAGATTCATGTTTATGTACTGATCCATTTAAAAATAGACATTATCTTTAGCTCAAATGCTTGCATTAGAGATGTGATGGATTTTAGGAAATTGCAGCACCTCCCCCATCATTCTCTTTATCTATGAGAAAGGATTTTTTTGAACCTTTGATAGCATCAAGGTCTAAATTAGGAGTGTCCTTAAACAAAGTCCCAGCAACTTTGAGCACTATTCCATGCTCAGAGTTCACAAAAGTGAACTTATTTATTCACAAAGAGGTGAATATACAAAGATCTCATGGACTCTGCACTGGGCACTTCATCCACTTCTGTAAAGTTGCCTTAATGAATGTCCTACTTTGTGTATCCAGTTTTGATTCCACGGGAAGATGAATCAGGGCTTTCTATTTATTACCTGTATTTAAACAATCAACACAGTCCTAGTACATAGTGATGACTCAGCAATATTTGGAAGTTGTTATTCTAGGCCACTGAATCCCAGCAGCTAGTATCTGTACAAACAGTATTTGTTACAGCCTCCACAAACTTCCCCAGGAGTTTGGCAACATCACAAAGACCTTCCTGCCACCAAAAGGCTTTCTTGCCACTGTAGTGATTGCTGACATGGAGGGGAAACTGAGCAATCTTCTTACTTTGTTACTCCATTGATGCTCTTGATTTCAGTGGAATTAAGTCCCAAGATGAGGGAGCAATGAAAGCTTCCTGATGTCCAGGGTGTAAGAAAGGAAATGGATAGTTTTTCTTTTAAGATAGAGTGATCAGTGCATCCTTACTGCCATCTAAGTTACTGAAATAAAATTACACATAACCTTATTTTTTAAAAAAATATTTATTTATTATATTTGGCTGTGCCAGGTCTTAGTTGCAGCACTCGGGATCTTCAGTCTTTGGTAGGACATGTGGGAATCTTTAGTTGCAAAATGTGGAATATTTAGTTGCGGCATGTGAACTCTTAGTTGAGGCAAGTGAAATCTAGTTCCCTGATGGGGGATTGAACCCAGGCCCCCTGCAATGGGAGTACGGAGTCTTAGCCACTGGGCCACCAGGGAAGTCCCCACACATGGCCTTCTTAATATCAGAAATTCACTTCTGAAACTCAGATGTTCTGTGCAACAAATGTTGGCTTTCAGCTCATTTTCCATTACTTTAAATATAAGTATGATACGTCAACACCCTCACCACCAATTTCCTTACATGCAACCAAAACAGTTATTATGCATGTAACTTAAATACATTAGTAATAATTATAAAATGCTTGCAATATTGCTTCCTGATCCCCACATAGTAAAAATAGTGGCTATAAACAGTGTTTTGCATGCCATAACACATTGCATTTCCTCTCTGTTAGCACTCCTCAGCTTTTTTAAAAAGTCTGCATAGAGTGACATTTTAACAATTGCATTTGAAATTGTAGAATTTTCCTATGCATCATGTCATTTTGTTTAATATGTTGTAATGAGTATGATGGTTAATTTTATCTGTCAGCTTCACTGGACTAAACATAATTTCTGGGCGTGTCTGTGAATATGTTTCTGGAAGAGATTAACATTTGAATTGGTAGACTAAATAAAGTTGATCACTGCACCAATGCAAGTAGGCATCATCTAATCTGAGGACCTCAGCTGAACAGAAAGGCGGAGGAAAGGTGAATTTGCTCTGTTTGAGCTGAAACATTCATCTTCTCCTGCCCTCTGACATCAGCATTGCTGATTCTCTGGCCTTTGGACTTGAGGTTGTTGTTTGTTCCTCAGTCATTTCTGACTCTTCGAGACCCCATGGACTGTAGCCCGCCATGTACATCTGTTCATGGGATTTCCCAGGCAAGAATACTCTGGACTTTGGACTCGAACCAGGGCTTATACCATCAGTTCCCTGATTCTCAAGTCTTTGGACTTGGACTTATACCATTGTCTTTCCCGGTTATCAGGCCTTCATACTCAGACTGAACACCACCAGACTTCCTGGGTCTCCAGTTTGCAGACAGCAGATCATGGGACTTCCTGGTTTTCATAATCACGTGAGCTAATTCTGCTAATAAATCTCCTCTTTTATATACCTGTATATATCTGCTACTGAGTCCAGACTTGTTCAGCTTGCCACACAACAGGCCAATAAATTGGGAGATGAGTTATTGGGGTAAGGAAAGTCAGCCTACTGAGAAGATGGCAGACTAGTGTCTTAGAGAATGATCCTACCCCAGTTAGAATTTAGACTATGTGTGTGCTCGGGTGCTTAGCTGTGTTTGACTCTTTGTGGTCCCATGGGCGGTAGCCTGCCAGGCTCCTCTGTCCATGGGATTTTCCAGGCAACAATACTGGAGTAGGTTGCCCTTTCCTCCTCCAGGGGATCTTCCTGACCCAGGGATCTAACCTATGTCTCCTGCATTGCAGTCAGATTCTTTACCACTGAGCCACCTGGGGATATGTTTTATAATTAAAGGGTGGGGGGAGGGATGTGTGTGGTTGGTTGGTGCAAACTTCTTGGTGTCAGAATCTTTTGTTCTTCAGTAGGTTAGGTCATGATATTCCTGTAACAAATGTTCTCTGTTCTGCAACTTTTAAAAAATTTATTCCTATCTGAATGGAAGAGTGTTATACCTTTAAAGTTCAGAGCCTTGAGAATGGGCTATCCTGTGTATTTCAGGCTATAGGCAACATTCTTTTACAAACGGTGCAGAGATTAGGCAACAGAGCACAAAGTTTAAACTAAAAGAAATAGATCCAACATGGAGTCAGATTTGTTCTTCCCTATTACGTATCCTATTAATTCTGTTTCCTGGGAGAATCCTACTAATACAACAAGTTTTAGGAATATAAATATTGATCCTTTCTATGTAAACATCAGCCAAAATAAGTTGTGCTGAAAGATAGATATGTTCCATAAAGGTTGGGTGTTGAAAATCATAAGATGTTCTGCCATAAAACATTAGCCAGGGAGATGTTCTTTGGGGTGTGACTGTACAAGGCTATTTTAATTGCACAGTCATTAATGGATGCAGTCCTGATATCCAAATGTTTACAATCATTGAGTATTCTGCAGGGACAGCCATTTTCTATAGCAGACAAATAGGTTCAGTTTCGTAATAAGAGTTAGTTCATTTTCTATTTCTCTTCTCCCTAATCTCCTGAGTCCTCTATCCTATCCACAGAATAGAAGTAGTGCATCTTGAGATTTTGCTCCTTTTACTGATATATGGGTATGTGGGAAGAATTGAGCACATAACTATAAGGAGGAAGGATGGGACCAGCTACTGCCACTGACATTTCTCACAAGTTTTGAGGAGCAAACCTCTATTCAATTGATGCTAGCGGAGCAAACACCAACATTTCCCAATGTGGGTAGATTAGAAAAACACGTTTTTTGAAGCCAAACAAATCTGGTTTTAAATCCCAGTTTCCCCCATTTACCTGTGTGAACTTCAGCAAATTACTGAACCTTTAAGATTCATTTTCTTCATCTATTAAATGGTTAGTATGCTTACTTTGGAGGGTTGTGATAAGGATTAAATGACATAGTGATGTAGCTTCTTTTTATAAAGTATAGCTGATTTACAAAGTAATTCATATATATATATACACACACACACTCATTTTTTAGAAGAATTCTTTTCCGTTAGATTATTATAAGATATTGAATATAGTTCCCAGTGTTATACAGTAAATCCTTGTTGTTTATTTTATTTATAATAGTGTATATTGTTAATCCCATAGTTCTAATTTATTATTCTCCCTACCCCTTCCCCTTTGGTAAGCATAGTTTGTTTTCTATGTCTTTGAGTCTGTTTATGCTTTGTAAAGATGATTTGTATTATTTTTGTACTTTTTTAGATTCTACATATAAGTGATATCATATATTTGTCTTTTTCTGTCTGACTTAATTAGTATGATACTCTCTAGGTCCATGTTACTGCAAATGGCATTATTTCATTCTTTTTTATGGCTGAGTAATATTCCACTGCATTGTACACATCTATATCTGTCTCACATCTTTTTTCATACATTCATCTGTTGATGGACGCTCAGGTTGTTTCCATGTCTTGGCTATCATAAATAGTGCTGTTATGAACACCAGGGTGCATGTATCTTTTTGAATTAGAGTTTTCATCTGTTCTGGATATATGATGGATCATATGGTAACTCTATTTTTAGTTTCTTAAGGAATCTCTGTATTTCCCTGGTAGCTCAGCTGGTAAAGAATCCACCTGCAATGCGGGAGGCCTGGATGTGATCCCTGGGTTGGGAAGATCCCCTGGAAGAGGTCATGGCAACCCACTCCAGTATTCTCACCTGGAGAATCCTCATGGACAGAGGGACCTGGCGGGCTACACTCCATGGGGTCACAAAGAGTCAGACACAACAGAGAGACTAAGCACCACGTGGTACAAGGAATATCCAGACTGTTTTTCATAGTGGCTGCACCAATTGACATTCCCACAAGCAGTGTTAAGAGAGTTCTTTTTTTTTTGCCACACCCTTTCCAGTAATTATTATTTGTAGACATTTTGATGATGGCTATTCTGATCAGAGTGAGGTGATGTCTTACTGTAGTTTTGATTTACATTCTCTAATAATGAGCGATGCTGAGTGTGTTTTCACTTGCCTGTTGGACATCAGTATTTCTTCTTTAGAAAAATGTCTATTTAGGTGTTCTGCCCATTTTTTGATGAGTTCTTTATTTTTTTGTTGTTGAACTGTATGAGCTGTTTGTATATTTTGGAAATTAAGCCCTTATCAGTCACTTCATTTGCAAATATTTTCTCCCAGTCCATAGGCTGTCTCTTTGTTTTGCTGATGATTTCCTTTGCTATGCAAAAACTTATAAGTTTGATTAGGTCCCATTTGTTTATTTTTGCTTTTATTTCTTATGCTTTGCGAGATTGGACACAGTAAAATTTTAAAAATCTATAAAGCTTATCCCATAATGGACTGTGATAATTCATTCTGTGTGTCAACTTGGAGTGTGCTTTTGATGAGATCAACACTGAAATCAGTGAATTTGGAGTAAGCAGATTGTCCTCCATAATGTAGATGGGCCTCATCCAATCAGTCAAAGCCCTGAATAGAACAAAAAGACAAGTCTCCCCAAGCAAGAGCAAATTCTCCATAGACTGCCTTTGGACCTCACCTGCATCATTGGCTCTAGTAGGTCTCTAGCTTGCCATCCCATACTATAGATTTAAATTTGTCAGTTTCCATAGCTGCATGAGCCAATTACTTATAATAAATCTCTTTATATATACATCCTATTGGTTCTGTTTTTCTGACTAACACATGTGTGTGTGTGTGTGTGTGTGTGTGTGTGTTAAGTCGCTTCAGTCATGTCCGACTCTTTGCGACCCCCATGGGCTGTAGCCCACCAGGCTCCTCTGTCCATGGGATTCTCTAGGCAAGAACACTGGAGTGGGTTGCCATGCCTTCCTCGACTAATACATAGACCCATGAAAAACTAAGGGCTCAAATATGGAAGTTATTTGAGGTTAGCATCTACATGTCTGTGACATAAATCTGCCAGCTAATATCAACAAATACTCATCAGTTTGAGTACAAAATAACATTAAGCAAGAATAAATTCCACAAGTTCATAAACCATTAAATTAACACTAAGATGAGTTACAATAGATCTCCTTCCACTTAATGAAAATTTTTCTTCAGATTACAACAGACAATAATATTTTCCATAAGGTCAGAGATCTGAATGACTCTGTCGTTTTTAAGAGTGGATACTTTTCAAACAGAAGAAATTCGCATTTCTTGATAGACTCTGCTGAACTTACTGGGGCTGAAGAGTGTCATAGTATCTTTGTAACTTCAGCAGCTGATGACAAGGCCTATTGCATAGATTCCATCTCCTATATTTTTCAAAAATTAATACAAGATCTAGGAGAAGTGGAGGGCTTCCCTAGTAGCTCAGATGGTAAAGCATCTGCCTGCAATGCAGGAGACCTGGGTCCGATGTCTGGGTCAGGAAGATCCCCTGGAGAAGGAAATGGCAACCCACTCCAGTATTCTTGCCTGGAGAATTTCATGTACAGAAGAACCTGGCAGGCTACAGTCCATGGGGTTGCAGAGAGTCGGACACGACTGAGCAACTAACACACACAGGGGGAGTGGAGACCAACAATGTGTGATAGCCCTTGAATCTCATTTTATCTGCAGTAGATGGAGCTGCCTACCAAGTGAAAGCCTGGCTCTTCGAGTCAAAATTATGCTCCCTAGGAATGGGACTCCTATAGTAAAATGTATATTTGCAAAGAATGGAATGGTGGAGGTGTTTTGAATTATGAAAAGTTGGCATTATAGAATTATACAAGAAATGATTTTTTTTGCCTTCAAGATTGAAAGTGAAAGTGAAAATCGCTCAGTCATGTCCAATTCTTTGCAACCCCATAGACTATACAGTCTATGGAATTCTCTAGGCCAGAATACTGGAGTGGGTAGCCTTTCCCTTATCCAGGGGATCTCCCCAACCCAGGGATCGAATCCAGGTCTCCCGCGTTGCAGACAGATTCTTTACCAGCTGAGCCACAAGGGAAACCCATCTTCAAGATTAGTTAGGAAGAATTTCCAGCTCTTTTTTCTGTTACGTATGAAGCTCCCTCCCAGTAGACGGTGATGGGAGTGGAACTCAGGAAATTGAGTCTGTGTCTGTGGTCCCTTTGCTGCTGCTAGACTAGTAAACATTCTGTCTGGTTGTACACAGCGAAGGAGCAATGCCCTTTCATCTACAACAGTGGTCCTTAATCCTCATCAGAGCCTTCCTTGAATGGGGCCATTAACCGTTTTTTCCCCAATACCTTCTGACTTGCTAGTTTTCCCCATATCAAACATCCTATGGACAATAAGGAAGATATTAAGGAATTATTTTTTTTACTAAGGGATCAGCTGTACCTCAAAAATAGAAGTTCAGTGAAGAGAAAACCAAGCCTATATCTTATTGACGGCCCCTGTGCTCCACAAGGCTGTATAGATTTAGGCATTCAAAAGAAGACTAACTTTGTGATCTCTTTCTTTCTCTCCTTCTCTCTCTCTCTTGCTCTCTCACTTTCTCATCCCTGTTCCTCTTCCTACAAACTTGTGAGGCAGGAGATGGATGAGCCCTGGGCTGGAACATTCTCCTTGTGGCCAGATACTCCAAAATAAAGGTAATGGCAGGAGCAAGGAGAAGCTGAGTCATGCTCAGGTAAAAGATACAGAGACCACATATTTCTCATTCTTGAGGTCAAGGAAACCTCCCAAACTACACATGAGCAGAAAGTTTCCTGAGGGATCAAAGAAGGGAGGGGGCACCAGACCATAATATGTTCTGTCAACTCGCCAGAGACACTTGCCCTGCAATCCTTCTTGGCTAAAAGATGTGTGTGCACACAGAGGAGGGCCCTTGTTTTGTTGTTGTTTTTCAGTTGCTAAGTTGTGTCTGAGTCTTTGTGACCCCATGGACTATAGCACACCAGGCCTCCCTGTCCCTCATCATCACCCAGAGTTCACCCAAGTTCATGTCTATTGAATCGGTGATGCTATCCAACCATCTCATCCTTCTGCCTTCAACCTTTCCCAGCATCGGGGTCTTTTCCAATGAGTCGGCTGTTTGTGTCAGGTGGTCAAAGTATTGGAGGAGGACCCTGAGTCAGACCAAATATCTATTCAGAGCGAGGCAAAGCAAGATGATTGGTCAGAGGAAACATGGAAGAACTGCCCCCAATGTAAGTGATTTAAACTACTCTAAAGCTGTACAGCTCTTTCTCTGGGCTCACCTGTGTGTCTATCTGCCCATACTCTTTTCCTTCTAATACACACTTTACTTGTTTCACTACTTTCCATCTCTTTGCTGAAATTCCTTTCTCCAAAGCAGATGAGCCAGGGCCTTATCAGTTGGCAGTGGCCCTAGCGGTCTAATGGCTAGGATTCTGTGTTCTCATCACCACGGTCTAGGCTCAATCCCTGAGATTCTGCTTCAAGCCACCACAGGCCACAGCCACCCTAGAGCCACCTGAAATCACATCTAGCTTCAGCCCTCACATCTGATACATTTTCTTTCCTCTGGGAAATTTCTTCCAGTCTTAAGGTTTTGCAAACTCCTGTGTCTTTGGTTTTGAGTAGGTGCTCATGGATACTTTCCTTTGGTTCACATTGGCTGATTTGAAGGAGAAGAGGAAGAACCAGGAGACACGAGTAAAGGGGGCCCTGGACTAAGCCCCCTGCTTTGGAAGACTCTGTTTATTGCAAATATACACACACAAAGTAGATTATTAAAGAATGAATGACCGAGCCTCCCTCTCTCCTAGTTTTTATGAGACTACTACTTCTTTATGTATGGATACAACTTAATTTTAACTCTCTTCTTATTTTCCAGATAAGAATTACTAAAATTCCCAAACACAAAATTACATCTGTTTCCTGACAGCACCCAATCCTAGGCAATATCCCACTTCTCTAAACAGTCCTCAAAATTACTTAACCAGCTCAAATCCTGTAAATCCCTTCTCATACCTTCTTAATAAGAAAGCCCATATTTCCCTTAACAAATGTTATAATCAATAACTCCAACACACTATAGAGGCCTTCCTGGTGGTCTTTGATTGGAGGGCTTTGCTGGTACTGTTTTTCTGGTTGTTCTGTTGCTAAGGCGGGTCCTAGTCTTTGCGACCCATGGACTGCAGCTTGCCAGGCTTCCCTGTCCTTCACTATCTCCGAGTTTCTCAAACTCATGTCCATCGAGTCAATGATGCTATCCAACCATCTCATCCTCTGCCTCCCCCTTCTCCTCCTGCTCTCAATCTTTCCCAGAATCAAGGTCTTTTTCAGTGAGTTGGCTCTTTGCATCAGGTGGCCAAAATATTGGAGCTTCAGCTTCAGCATCCGTCCTTCCAATGAATATTCAAGGTTGATTTCCTTTAGGATGGACTGGTTGGATCTCCTTGCAGTCCAAGGGGCTCTCAAGAATCTTATCCAATATCACTGTTCGAAAGCATCAATTCTTCGGTGCTCAGCCATTTTTATGACCCAGCTCTCACATCCATATATAACTAATGGAAAAACCATAGCTTTGACTAGAAAGACCTGTGTCAGCAAAGTAATGTCTCTGCTTTTTAGTACGCTTTCTAGGCTTGTCATAGCTTTTCTTCCAAGGAGCACTGTCATTCTGGTCCTACAAATATTAAGGAAAGTCCTACCTGGAATGTGAGTTCTGATTCCAGTACAGCTTCCCCAGCAGCTGGAGTTGTTGCCGCTCCCTTACTAGTTACCAAGGGCCAAACATATCTCTAAGATCATGACTGACCGCTCCACACACAGCATTGGAAAGGAAATTCCTCAGAGTAATTTCAACCTTTTCCCTTGTGAAATGATAAAGCTGGTGTTATTTATTTATCCTTGGAAGAATTTAGTAAATATTTATTGAATATTTGCTAAGCACCAGTTATGTGCTAGAAACTATAGTTACTGAGGACATAGCAGTGAATAAATGGATAAAAAAAATCCCCGTGCTCTTGTCACTTATATGCTATGAAGCATTATGACTCCTTCCTTGTTTGGCTTATTTTAACAGAGTGTATATATTAGATATAAATGGCTCTATCTTACTTAGGGTGGGTAATACCAACTAAATGAGAAACCTTTTGATGACCAGTCTTAACTTCTGTCTAACCCATTCTCCCTCCTTCTGTGCCTTACTCCCTTATTTAAGATGGGGGAAGAAGATTTAAGTTTCCAAGCATGCACAATTGAGGGCTAATTCTCTGAATGTTAGTCTGTTTTGGTAATTTAGAGTTATTTGTTATCAGCAACATGTATTTGTACACAAACAAATTATCCAGTTTATAAAATTGGTTTCAAATTAAATGTGCTCACTTTCATCTCTATCACTTTACTGGCATTACTTAAGGAAATCAGATCTTTTTTTTGTATTGTAGTTAGAAAAGTTAATCTTAATTCTAGCACTGCTGAGGTTATCACAAAATCTAAAATAATGAAGTCCAATTGAATTCAGTGCCACAAATTTGCATTGAATACCCTCTGTAGGAAAGGACCTTTCTTTTGTATCTTTCTTCTATGGAGGTTAAAATGCTTTGCAAATGTTAGTGGACATTTTCAAGATAATGCTTAGATCTGATCTCAATAAATTTGTAGCATACAGTATATATGTGTGTATATATATATATATATATACACACATATATACACGCACACACACACGTAACTTACTATATGTATAAAGCAACATTTTTAGTAATGACTCATATGTAATAGTGTCTGCAATTGCAATGTGGTTTCCATTATAACTTTAGTCCTCATCTGCTAGTAACTTTCTCCAAATTTAATCTTTTGGGTTGAAATTTTCCATGCCTGGTTTAAGCTCAAAGGTATTTAAAAAAAATTTTTTTTTTAAGTTGCTGGGCAATTCCTTTGGCTATCATATATATCTCTTCTAATTTCAATGTAGGCAAGAAAAAAAAAGTGAAAAGGAAAGATTTGAGTGTTATGGGTATGGCATTTATATAGCTAGAACCATAAAAAGGCCTTTAGAGCCTATACCTAAGATCATTTCACTCAGCTCATTTCCTAAAAAAATTGGAGGAGACTCGCTGATATCTGACATGCCTTTGTCACTGCAGGACTTTCTTCCACATGGTAACAGTGGCTAAAAAGATTCTTAGAGATTAGATTCCCATGGCATTTAAATACGTAAGCTTAGCTGATAATTGTGATGCATTATCACTGATGCATGCATGCTCAGTCCTTTCTGACTCTTTGTGGCCCCATGGACTATAGCCTGCCAGGCTCCTCTGTCCATGGAATTTTCCAGACAAGAATACTGGAGCCAGTTGCCGTTTCTTCCTCCAGGGAATCTTCCTGACCCGGGGATCAAACCAGTGTCTCCTGCATTGCAGGTGAATTCTTTCCCTGTTGAACCATCAGGGAACAGAATTTCTTGCTTCTGAGGCTCTTAGGATGGGAATTCAGGCCTCCATTGTGTCTTTTCCTTCTGTTCCATGTAACAAATATGTTATTTAGGAAATTAAAAATGATTTCTCATCAGAAACTATGAAGGATTATAGCCTTTTTAGGTGGTTATAGTGAAAAAGATATCTGTTTGGTTTCAATTCTGGTAGTCGCATTGCCAAACTTGGAAATGTTCTGCAGACATTATTTTGTCTTAGGATATCTATAAATGTAGCTATAAGTTCACCCTCCCTCCCATCCAAAAATAAGTATGTGACCCTCACAGAGGTCTTTGGTGGTTGAGGCTTATTGGTGTGTGAGGATTAACAGCATTCTTGAGGAAAAAAAGAATGAAGGGGAGCACAGATAGGAATTCCTTTTGGGTCCACACGAGAGAAAATGAAATACCCTGAATCTACATTCTCAGGTGTCTTGAATCTTCACCTTATACTTGATTTAAACTTTATTCTTATCTTAAATGTTGTTAGAAAGTCATCACTTTTGAAATTGTGTAACTTGATCTTTACCTAAAATAACATCCAATTGCCCCAAAGGCATTTAAAAAGATGACATCTTACGTATCCTCCTTCTGAAGACATACCCCTGTGTGCATATGTGCATAACTCCTTTACGTGCCTAAACTCTCTATTCTCCCTCTGTAGCTCTCCCATGTAGACATATACATACACATCCGTGTAGATTCAGAATTTTCCACAAGGAACAAAGGGAATCTTATAATGAAAAACAATATTTTTTTATGGATCCATGCCAAGGTGCCGGATCCTTCTTCTTTTCCAGTTGATTTATCCTAATGATTCTCTGTCAGGCAAAAGCCTTTATGAATTCTGCATAATGTCCTGTTCAATTATGGCTGCATGCTTGCCTCAGCTTTGCAAGGCTGAGCTTGAGATGATCTTTTTTCCTCTAAGAATCTACCCATATTCAGGGACAAAATGAGACCGGTTACTGCTGGAGAAATGTGATTAACAAAAAGTTTTTTTTTTTTTTTTTTTAATTTTAAAGACTCATGTTTACAAAAATTAAACCTGGACAAGTTTTACCAACTTTGTTTTGTATTTGAAGTTATCTTTTCATTTCTTTCCTCAGTTCAGTTAGATACAGGTCTTAGAACTATGCTTTGAATTAGTTTTAAGTGTAAATAGAATGCATTGTCAAAATATTTCCTCTTAGCTTTTTTTCTTCTGTGGGGAAGCATAGATAGAGCTCTGTGTTGTTCTGTAATAGTGCTATCTGGGGCTTCCCAGGTGGCGCTAGTGGTAAAGAACCCACCTGCCAATGCAAGAGATGTAAGAGATGAGGGTTTGATACCTGGTTGGGAAGATCCCTGGAGGAGGGCATGGAAACTCACTCCAATATTCTTGCCTGGAGAATCTCATGGACAGAGAAGCCTGGTGGGTTTTGTCCATTGGGTTGCAAAGAGTTGGACACGACTGAAGTGACTTAGCATGTAGTGCTAACTGATTAAATTTCTGTGAAAATAGACATGTTCTATAATCTGCTCAATGCTTCAGTATGGTAACCATTGATCACTTGTGGCTGATGAGCATTGGAAATGTGCCTAGTATGATTGAGAAACTGAATTTTAAATATTAATAAAGTTTAATTTATTCAAGTATAAATTATTCCTATGGCTAGGGCCTACTCTCATAACACATGTCCATATAACTTAGTTCTTGAAAATTACAGTGAGATTTTCTCAAAATGCTGTTGCTATAACAAACCACCCTGAACTTGGAGCTTTAAAGTAACCACTAATTATAACCTATCATGATTCCGTGGGTTGACTACTCAGTGGGACAGTTCTCACTTGGGGTTCCTCATGTGGGTTCAGTCAGATGTCAGATGAGGCTGGAGTCATTTGAAGGTTCAACTGGACTAATGTCCAGTATAGCTTCCCACTCTATGCCTGGGTGCCTGGAATGGTTTGGAATGGCTGGAGACTGCTCAGGCCATCTTTCTCTCCATGGAACTGCTCCAAGTGACAGGCTTGGTTCTTCCTGAGCAAAGTAGTCGCAGGATGTTGAACTCATTACACAGGGTCAGGCTTCCCCCAGAGTAGTGTTTGAAGAGACAGGAAGTAGGTGCTGCCATGTTCTTCCAGCATGCAAACTGGCCCAGAATTACCTTTTCTATGATCTACTGGTCAGAGCAATCCCAGAGCCTGCCAAAATTTAAGAGATGTTATCCTAGATCCCACCTCTGGATGGGAAGGAGGTAAAAAATTGTGGCTATTTTTAGTTCTTCACAGCTATTTTGTAAACTGGCAAATTCTCCCAAGCTCAAACAGCAGTAAATGTGACGACAAATGCATCTATTTTCCTTCTCTACCTGACCAATAATATAACTTCAGTTGTCTATTTTGAGGCCAAGAAATGACAAGAACAAAGAATGTGTGCTTTTGATGATGTCTAAACTGAACTGGCGGAGAAGGCAATGGCACCCCACTTCAGTTCTCTTGCCTGGAAAATCCCATGGACGGAGGAGCCTGGTAGGCTACAGTCCATGGGGTCGCTAAGAGTCGGACACGACTGAGCGACTTCACTTTCACTTTTCCCTTTCATGCACTGGAGAAGGAAATAGCAACCCACTCCAGTATTCTTGCCTGGAGAATCCCAGGGATGGCGGAGCCTGGTGGGCTGCCTTCTGTGGGGTCGCACAGAGTCGGCCATAACTGAGGCAGCTTAGCAGCAGCAGCAAACTGAACTGGGGACCTCAGATAAGAGGAGAAACTTTGTGATTTTATCTCTCTCTCTCTCTGTGCCGGGTCTTAGTTGAGGCATGCAATGTCTTTACTTGTAGCATGGGGGATTTTCTTAGTTGTGGCATGTGGGATCCAGTTCTGACCAGGGATCAAACCCGAGTCTCCTGCATTGGGAGCATGGAGTCTTAGCCACTAGACCACCTGGGAGGTCTTGAAACTTAGTGATTTTGTTTTAACTCAGGACTCAACTTCATGAGAGGAGCAAACACATCCGCTTAGGTAATTTTTATGGTTCTAAAATGACTGTGAACACCAAATTCTGGCTAAAAGTCCTTTCCACACTGCATGCATGTAAGTACTGTTTTTAATCTGCAAATATGTAATGATTGTTTGAATTTTTTGCTTTGTTATTGCAGCTTCAGTGGCCTAGGTTGTCTATTTATTAAATCTTTTTTTTTTTTTTATTTGCTACACCTTCAGCATCAGGTTGATCTTTTCTTGAAAAAGATTAATAATCTCAAAGCAACAAACACTTTGCTTCTCTGGATAAACTTGGTCTATCTTTGGATCTCTCATGCTGCTCTACCAATACATTTGCTTATTTGATTTGTGATTCACTATGCATTCAAAAATGTGTCTTCAGTTTAATATCAACTTTAAAACATGTGCATGGATATCCTGTTGTCAGCCAGATTCCACCTGTCTTGTCCAAGAATATTATGTTCGGGTGAACATTGCTTCTCTCCTTAAAAGCTGACTGCATGCCAGGACTGCTGTTAGTAATTTCATCTTGCCATTAAGCGTTAATCAATAATGTTCACATGACACCACGTGATGACCTAGGTCTACGTGTCTGAGTTACCAGCAATCTAGGCGGTCAGCAATCATACACACTCACTCAGCTCCAGCCACACCGAAGACTTGCAGGTGACTTAAACTCAAATCCTCTTTGCTACTCAGGGCTTTTTTCCCACGCACACAGTCCTTCTTCTAGTAACACTCTTCTCCCTGCCCTTCTAACTAACTCCAACCCTTCTGTCCCTGGTAAGTCTTAGTTGAAATATCACTTTCTCCAGGATATCATCTTCTCTGGTTCCGTGGACTAGATTAGGCCCACCTGTTACACACACCTGTTTCTTCGTCACACTTAGTACACTCACTCACACCATTGATTCTGCTTTTGTTTTCTCCTAGAAGTTTTTGCAGGTAGGGATCATGTCTAACTTATTCACCATCCTATCCTCAGAACATAATACAGTACCTGGACCACAGTAATAATTACTGAAAAGTTGACTAAATTCCACATAGAAGAAACATCTCAGATAAAAACCTATTGTTGAGCATGACTCTTAAATAAGAAATTATAATGCAAGTAACTGTCAACCTGAAACAACTCTGTAGAAGAGATTTCATTTTTATCAAATGGGTTATCATGGTCCCTGCCTTTGAGTTTAATGCTTGTAATAAGGGGTAATCTTTGAAATATAGTTTAATAAATTATAGTGTCAGTGTCACAGTGGTGACACTGCCTGAAATATTTTTAGATCATCTTAGTTAACTCAGGTACAAAGAAGGTCGTTAGTCAAAAGTGACAAAGAAGTGAATTCTTCTTTTGTAGGAAGGTTTGATCCTCATTCCACTTTGCTGGACTTTGCTATGTGCACACTGCCTGGCCAGCCCCAGATTTACATGAAAGGGCTTCATCAGCTTTTAAAAAACCATATGGTAAAAACATCTACACATATTTCTTCAGATACCTTCAGGCATTGCTAAGCAGCTGGTATTAATGAATAAGAAGAGCCAGTGAAATCATTGTGTGTTGTTGCTAGGAAGGAACAGTTTATAGCCAGGAGAACTACAGACTGCTAGGCAAGAACACACAGGAATAGAAGGGATGTGTGATTTCTGCATCTCATCTACATTTGGCCACCTGAACTGCTTAAGGCAATACAGTGCGGGGCTGATTAGCAAGTATTAATTCTATTCCTACTGATGATGATTCTGGGGACTAATACCTTTAATACGTAACAGAAATATTTCAGGGGCAGTGTCTCTAACTGAAGCCACCAGGGTAGTTATGAAGAGAGACCCTGGTTCAACAACAAAAACGTTCTGTAGGATCGTTTCTCTAGATTTTCCATCTTTTCTTACAGTAAACATATTTCCTCCCACTATATAGATTAAAATTTTTATGATGTTGAGACACAATTCCTACTATAACCTTTTAAGAGACCCAATTCCTACCATAACCCAGATGTAGGAATTTCCCCCTGTCTGCATGGGATCCTTTCCAGCTTCATACATACTTTGATGCAAAATCCCATCCCTTCACCAGGTTCTGCAAAGAAATCCAAGTGTAGTTTTTGGTAGTTGTCATACTATTGTGTATTTCCCTTTGCAACCACCAGATTAGGAGACTAAAGTGTCTCCTTCAGAGCCCCGGCCTCCAGCTCTGTCTTCTCCTTCATCCTTTGCCTAGGCTCTGCTCAGTCCCTCCAACCCCTCTTTTCCTCCTCTGTATTATTCACAGCAGGGTCCTTTTTTAGCAGGAAACCTGGCTGACTTTGACTCACTAAGCTTAAAAAAGAGTTTTTACAACAAATATTGTTGACTGACAACAATATGATACAATTTTCACTAATCTATACGCTTGCGTATGTTCAAGCTGGTGTCTCTTCTTTTCCTTCTCTTTCTTTTTTCCTTATCTCCTATTTGCTGACAATTTTTTTAAAAAGTTATTTGGCTTGGAGGATTTGACTCAGGTTTCAGAAATAATAAATTCCCTAAAGGGAATTTGAGTGTCAAGCCTTTCCTTCTTAATATAGTTCTTTTTGTATAGTTATAGTCTAAAGCAATTAAAGTCAAAGTACTTAAGCTGAATCTATACACATATGGGTGTGTGAGTTTTCCCCTAGTCCCTCCATACAGCTAGCTGTCAACAGTTTCACCTTTTTCTTTGGAACTTAGACTGTTCTAGGATATTGCCAAAACTGTTTCCAAAATTCTCAAAATTTGCACAGATATAAATTCCACTGGGCAGTTTTCAACCTAAGTTCGGGGTGTTGCTGGAGGGAATTTCTTATCAGATGCGGATGGAAAGAACACTTATCTTGGCTTTTGAAGTGAGGCTATAAAAAGTGCTATAAATGTTTCAGATTTTATTATTACTGTTATTATAAAATTCAACCAAGGAATTTTTGGACACACAGCAAACCAGAACCCAGAAGAGGTTCCAGAAAGAGGGGTATGTGGAAGGTGAAATCAAATTGGATGATGGATTTATGGAAAATAGATACAGGTCTAAATGGCTGGTGCCTAGGATTTTGATATTTGTAGAGGAAGAGAAGGCTATATTGAAGGCTTTATGGGAATGAGAGAGTTGAGTATCTTCAATATACAATAACAGTAGCCAACATTTATGAGTATGTACTAGGTAGCAGGAAATATTTGAAACCCTATAACCTTTTAAAACTCTTAATACCTCAAAATTATTTAATTTATTAAACTACAGTTGACTTACCATATTGTGTTAATTTTAGGTGTATTGCTTCAGATTCTTTTTCATTATAGGTTATAAGAATATTGAATACAGTTCCATATACTATACAGTGAATTCTTGTTGTTTGTCTGTTTTACATATAGTGGTATGTATGTGTTAATCTCATACTTCTAATTTATCATTCCTCCTCCTCTTTTCCCTTTGGTAACCATAAGTTGGTTTTCTATGTCTGTGGGTTGTTTCTGTTTTGTAAATAAGTTCATTTGTATTCGTTTTTCAGATTCCACATATAAGTGATATACTATATCATATAATATTTGTTTTTCTCTGTCAGACTCAGTATAAAAATTGCTCGGTCCATGTATGTTGCTGCAAATGGCATTATTTCATTTTGTGGCTGAGTAATACTCCATTATATTACTTTATTCATCTTCTTTATTCATTTTTCTGTTGATGGACGTTCAGATTGCTTGCATGTCTTGGCTATTGTAAATCAGTTCAGTTCAGTCGCTCAGTTGTGTCCGACTCTTTGCAACCCCATGGACTGCAGCATGCCAGGCCTCCCTGTCCATCACCAACTCCCGGAGTTTACTCAAAGTCATGACCATTGAGTCAGTGATGCCATCCAACCACCTCATTTTCTGTTGTCCTCTTCTCCTACCGCCTTCAATCTTTCCCAGAATCAGGGTCTTTACAAATGAGTCAGCTCTTTGCATCAGGTGGCCAAAGGATTGGAGTTTCAGCTTCATCA
This sequence comes from Giraffa tippelskirchi, assembly GCF_054371585.1. Lineage (NCBI taxonomy): Eukaryota > Metazoa > Chordata > Mammalia > Artiodactyla > Giraffidae > Giraffa > Giraffa tippelskirchi. Next base: position 92,094,095 of record NC_137275.1, on the reverse strand, counting down.
TCAGTCCCTCCAATGAATATTCAGGACCGATTTCCTTTAGGATGCATTGATTGGATCTCCTTGCAGTCCAAGGGACTCTCAAGAGTCTTCTCCAACACCACCGTTCAAAAGCATCACTTCTTTGGTGCTCAGCTTTCTTTATAGTCGAACTCTCACATCCATACATGATTACTAGAAAAACCAAAGTCTTGACTAGACAGACCTTTGTTGGCAAAGTAATGTCTCTTCTTTTTAATATGCTGTCTAGGTTGGTCATAAATTTTCTTCCAAGGAGTAAGCATCTTTTAATTTCATGGCTACAGTCACCAACTGCAGTGATTTTGGAGCCCCCCCAAATAAAGTCTGACACTGTTTTTCCACTGTCTCCCCATCTATTTGGCATGAAGTGATGGGACTAGATACCATGATCATAGTTTTCTGAATGTTGAGCCACTTTTTCACTCTCCTCTTTCAATTTCATCAAGAGGCTCTTTATTTCTTCTTCGCTTTCTGCCATAAGGGTGGTATCATCTGCATATCTGAGGTTATTGATATTTCTCCCAGCAATCTTGATTTGGCTTGTGCTTCATCCAGCCCAGTGTTTCTCATGATGTACTCTGCATATAAGTTAAATAATCAGGGTTACAATATACAACCCTGATGTACTCCTTTTCCTATTTGGAACCAGTCTGTTGTTTCATGTCCAGTTCTAACTGTGGCTTCCTGACCTGCATACAGATTTCTCAAGAGGCAGGTCAGGTAGTCTGGTATTCCCATCTCTTTCAGAATTTTCCACAGTTTATTGTGATCCACACAGTCAAAGGCTTTGGCATAGTCAATAAAGCAGAAATAGATGTTTTTCTGGAACTCTTGCTTTTTTGATGATCCATTGGATGTTGACAATTTGATCTCTGGTTCCTCTGCCTTTTCTAAAACCAGCTTGAACATCTGTAAGTTCACGGTTCACGTATTGATGAAACCTGGCTTGGAGAATTTTGAGCATTACTTTACTAGCGTGTGAGATGAGTGTAATTGTGTGGTAGTTTGAGCATTCTTTGGCATTGCCTTTCTTTGGGATTGGAATGAAAATGGACCTTTTCCAGTCCTGTGGCCACTGCTGAGTTTTCCAAATTTGCTGGCATATTGAGCACAGCACTTTCACAGCATCATCTTTTAGGATTTGAAATAGCTCAACTGGAATTCCATCACCTCCATTAGCTTTGTTGGTCGTGATGCTTCCTAAGGCCCACGTGAATTCCCATTCCAAGATGTCTGGCTCTAGGTGAGTGATCACACCATCATGATTATCTGAGTCATGAAGATCTTTTTTGTATAGTTCTGTGTATTCTCTTCTTAATATCTTTTGCTTCTGTTAGGTCCATACCATTTCTTTCTTTTATTGTGCCCATCTTTGCATGAAACGTTCCCTTGGTATCTCTAATTCTCTTGAAGAGATCTCTAGTCTTTCCCATTCTATTGTTTTCTTCTATTTCTTTGCACTGATCACTAAGGAATGCTTTCTTATCTCTCCTTGCTATTCTTTGCAACTCTGCATTCAAATGGGTAGATCTTTTCTTTTCTCCTTTGCCTTTAGCTTCTCTTCTTTTCACAGCTATTTCTAAGGCCTCTTCAGACAACCATTTTGCCTTTTTGCATTTCTTTTTCTTAGGCATGGTCTTGATTACTGCCTCCTGTACTATGTCACGAACCTCCCTCCATAGTTCTCCAGGCACTCTGTCTATCAGATCTAGTCCCTTAAATCTGTTTGTCACTTCCACTGTATAATCGTTAGGGATTTGAATTAGGTCATAACTTAATGGTCTAGTGGTTTTCCCTACTTTCTTCAATTTAAGTCTGAATTTGGCCATAAAGAGTTCATGATGTGCACCACGGTCAGCTCCTGGTCTTGTTTTTGCTGACTGTATAGAGCTTCTCCATCTTTGGCTGTAAAGAATATAATCAATCTGATTTCAGTGTTGACCATCTGGTGATGTCCACGTGTAGAGTCTTCTCTTGTGTTGTTGGAAGAGGTTGTTTGCTATGACCAGTGCGTTCTCTTGGCAGAACTCTGTTAGCCTTTGACCTGCTTCCTTCTGTACTCCAAGGCCAAATTTGCCTGTTACTCCAGGTGTTTCTTGACTTCCTACTTTTGCATTCCAGTCCCCTATTATGAAAAGAACATCTTTTTGGGGTGTTAGTTCTAGAAGGTCTTGTAGGTCTTCATAGAACTGTTCAACTTCAGCTTCTTCAGCATTACTGGTCGGGGCATAGACTTGGATTACTGGGATATTGAATGTTTTGCCTTGGAAATGAACAGAGATCATTCTGTCATTTTTGAGATTGGCTATTGTAAATAGTGCTGTTATAAAAGTTGGGGTGCTTGTATGTTTTCAAATTAGGCTTTTTCTTTTCAGGATATATGCCCAGGAATGGGATTACTGGATCATGTCATTACTCTAGTTTTAGTTTTTTAAGAAACCTCCTGTGTGTTTTCCATAGTGGCTGTACCAATTTACATTCTCACTCATAGTGTAGGCGGATTCCCTTTTCTCTATACCCTCTCCAGCACAATTTGTAGACTTTCTGATGATGGCCATTCTGACTGGTATAAAGTGATAGTTCACTGTATTTTTTTAAATTAATTTTCTTTGACATACAGTTGTTTTACAACATTGTGTTAGTTTCTGCTGTACAGCAAAGTGAATCAGCTATATGTATACATATATTGGGTTTCCTTCCCATTTAGATCCCCACAGAGCCTTGAGCAGAGTTTCCTGTGCTATGCAATAGGTTCTCATTAGTGTTCTATTTTTATACAAAGTAGTGTATATATGACAATCCTGTTCTCCCAATGCATCCCACCCCGTCTTCATTCCTTGCTATCCATACATCTGTTCTCTACATTTGTGTCTCTATTTCTGCTTTGCAGATAAGTTCATATGTACCATTTTTTTTATATTCCACATATAAGCAATATTATACCATATTTATTTTTTTCTTTCTGACTTAACTTCACTCCGTAGGACAGTCTCTAGGTCTATCCATGTCTCTGCAAATTGCACAACTTCGTTCCTTCTTATGGCTGAATAACACTCTATTGTGTATATGTACCACAGCTTCTTTTTCCATCCTTCTGTTGGTGGACATTTAGGTTGCTTCCATGTCTTGGCTAGTGTAAACAGTGCTGCAGTTAAGACTGCGATGCATGTATCCTTTTAGATCATGTTTTTCTCTGGATATAGCCCGAGGAGTTGCGGGTCATATGGTAGCTCTGTTTTTAGTTTTTAAAGGAACCTCCATACTGTTATCTATAGTGGCTATATCAATTTACATTCCCACCAACAGTGTAAGAGGGTTCCCTTTTCTCCACATCCTCTCCAGCATTTATTGTTTGTGGATTTTTTGATGATGGCTGTTCTGACCATTGTGAGGTGATACCTCATTGTGGTTTTGATTGATTTGCATTTCTTTGATAATTAGTGGTGTTGAGCATCTTTTTATGGGTTTGTTGGCCACCTGTATGTCTTCTTTGGCAAAATGTCTATTTAGGTCTTCTGCCCATTTTTGATTTTTTTTTTTTTAATGTTGAGTTGAATGAGCTATTGGTACATTTTGGAGATTAATCTCTTATTAGTTGCTTCTTTTGTAAATATTTCTCCCATTCTGAGGGTTATCTTTTTGTCTTGTTTATGGTTTCTTTTTCTGTGCAAAAACTTTATAGTTTAATTAGGTCCCATTTATTTTTGTTTTTATTTTTGTTACTCTAGGAGGTAGGTCGAAAAAGACTTGCTGCGATTTATGACAGAGAGTCTTCTGCCTGTGTTTTCTTCTAAGAGTTTAATGGTGTCCAGTCTTACATTTAGGTGGTTAATCCATTTTGAGTTTATTTTTGTGTATGGTATTAGGTGTTTGTGTGCTGTGTTAGTTGCTCAGTTGTGACCAACTCTTTGCGATGCCATGGACTGTAGCCCTCCAGGCTCCTCTATCTATGGGGATTCTCCAGGCAAGAGTACTGGAGTGGGTGCTGTGACCTCCTCCAGGGAATTTTCCCAACCCAGGGATCACACCCAGGTCTCCCTCATTGGAGGCAGATTCTTTACAGTCTCAGCCACTAGGGAAGCCATGGTGTTAGGTAGTATTCTAATTTAATTCTTTTACATGTAGCTGTCTAGCTTTCCCAGCATGACTCATTGAAGAGACTGTCTTTTCTCCATGTTATATTCTTGCCTCCTTTGTCATGGGCTTCCCTGGTGACTCAGACGGTAAAGCGTCTGCCTGCAATGCGGGAGACTCAGGTTCGATCCCTGGGCCAGGAAGATCCCCTGGAGAAGGAAATGGCAACCCACTCCAGTACTCTTGCCTGGAAAATTCCATGGACAGAGGAGCCTTGCAGGCTACAGTCCATGGGGTCGCAAAGAGTCGGACACGACTGAGTGACTTAACTTCACTTCCTTTGTCATAGATTGAGTCAGCATAGGTGCATAGTTTTATCTCTAGGCTTTTTATCCTGTTGCATTGAGCTATACTTCTGTTTATGTGCCAGTAGCATACTCTTGATTATTGTAGCTTTGTAGTGTAACATGAAGTCAGGGAGCCTGATTCCTCCAGTTTTTTTCTTCTTTCTCAAGATTGCTTTGGCTCTTCAGGGTCTTTTGTATTTCCATACAAATCGTAAAATTTTTTGTTCTAATTCTGTGAGAAATGCCTTGGTAATTTGATAGAGATTGCATTGAATCTGTAGATTGCTTAGATTGATTCTTCTAATATTGATGTTTCCAATCCAAGAACATGGTGTATCTCTCCATGTGTTGTGTCATTTTTTATTTCATCAATATCTTACAGTTTTCTGACTCGTTGTTTTGGCTTGCATTTCTCTAATAATCTGTGATGGTGAACATTTTTCATGTGCCTATTTGCCATCTGCTTGTGTTCTTTAGAGAAATGTCTATTTAGCTCTTCTGCTCATTTTTTGATTGGGTTATTTGTTTATTTGTTTGAGTTGCATGCTGTGCTTAGTCGCTCAGTCATGTCCAACTCTGTGCAACCCCATGGACTGTAGCCCACCAGGCTCCCCTGTCCATGGGGATTCTTCAGGCAAGAATACTGGAGTGGGTTGCCATGCCCTGCTCCAGGGGATCTTCCCAACCCAGGGGTTGAACCAGGTCTCCCACATCACAGGTGGATTCTTTATCATCTGAGCCATGAGGAAAACCCTTGAGTTGCACGAGCTACCTGTATATTTTGGAAATCAGTCCCATGTTGTTCACATCATTTATGATAATTTCTCCCACTGGATAGGCTGTCTTTTGGTTTATTTATTATTTTCTTTGCTGTGCAAAACATTTTGTTTGATGAGGTCCCATTTCATTTTTGCTTTTATTTCTTTTGCCTTGGGGGAGAAGGCAATGGCACCCCACTCCAGTACTCTTGCCTGGAAAATCCCATGGACGGAGGACCCTGGTAGGCTGCAGTTCATGGGGTCACTAGGAGTCAGGCATGACTGAGTGACTTCTGTTTCACTTTTCACTTTCATGCATTGGAGAAGGAAATGGCAACCCACTCCAGTGTTCTTGCTTGGAGAATCCCAGGGATGGGGGAACCTGGTGGGCCACCGTCTTTGGGGTCGCAGAGAGTCGGACACGACTGAAGCGACTTAGCAGCAGCAGCAGCTTTTGCCTTGGGAGAATTAACTAAGAAAATATTATTATTTAAAAAACTATTTATTTATTTTTGACTGTGATGGGTCTTCATTGTTGTGTAGGCTTTTTCTCCAGTTGCGGCTAGTGGAGGCTACATTCTAGTTTGGATAGGCAGTCTTCTCCTGTTGCAGAGCATGGGCTCTAGGCACACGGGCTTCAGTAGTTGAAGCACGTGGGCTCAGTGGTTGCGGCTCCCAGGTTCTAGACCATAGGCTCAGTGTTTTTGACACATGGACTTAGTTGCTCTGAGGCATGTGGGATTTTCCTGGACCAGGGATCAAATCTATGTTCGCTTCATTGGCAGGCAGAGTCTTTACCACTAGACCACCAGAGGAGCCCAGAAAATATTATTGACATTTACATCTGAGAATATTTTGCCTATATTCTCTTCTAGGATTTTTATGGTGTCACACCTTATATTTAAGTTTTAAGCTATTTGGCATTTATTTTTGTGTATGGTGTGAGAGAGTGTTCTAACTTCATTGATTTATATGCAACTGTCCTACTTTCCCAATACCATTTGCTGAAGTAATTGTTTCTTCTCCATTGTATATTTTTGTCTCTTTTGTTGAAGATTAATTGACTGTAGGTATGTGGGTTTATTTCTGGGCTCTCTCTTGTATTCCACTGATCTATATGTCTTAAAACACATAATACTCTTAAGTATATACCTATGAAATATCAAGTACATACTATTATTATCTTAGAGATACAGGAGTCATGAAAGAATAATTTGGGAAAGAAATCTACATGGGAGAGTTAAATATAGTTGAAGTTAGAATTAATTAATTAGAAGATATATATGAGAGTAGTATACAGCAGAAACAAAGAGACAGAAAATAAAATTTAAAAATTATGTAAAAATTATGCAAACACAAATGGAAAATTAAGAGACATGGATGGTAGAATGAGAGAGTCCAATACATGTATAATATGGGTTCTGAAAGGAGAGAAGAGAAATAAGAGAGATAAATATTTAAAAAGATAAGAGACAGTTTTAGTTGGCTCTAGGATAGTTATGACCACCCAGATCCAGACCTCTTCACAAACCCTCATAATAAAAATGGAACATAAAGTAGCCATAAATGACCCATGCCTATGGTATTTCTAGGAGACATGGAATATCACAAACTTCAAATTACATATAAATAGAGACATATTAGTTCATGAAGAGCTACCAAAGGAGTTCCCACTGCTATTGCTAGTCTGTAGGTATGCAAAGTGAGACAGAGGAGCATGGAGTACATAGTTGTAGCATAGATTTTTAAAAAAATTTCCATAAAAAAATGTCTGATATTGAGGGTTAAAATGTCAAACTAACATCTGGGGCTTGATTCATAGCAGCAGCCACAAACAATAAATGCCACTTAAGAAACTTTACAGGATCAAGGATAAAACTAACTTGAGCATTGAAAGAATTTAACAAGGTAGCAAAATATAAAATTAACAAGCTAAAAAGAAATAGCTTTCATATACACAGATAACATTATTTAGGAATTATAATGAAAGAGAAGACCCATTTATAATATATCCTCTCCCAGCTAAAGACAAAAATGCTTAGGATTGACTTAAGAAATGTGCAAAACTTATGTGAAAATTAGAGAGTACTCCTAAATAATATAAATGGAACATTCTTAGTCTTGGATAAGATATCTCAGTATCATTCTCCTTAAGTTAATTTATACATTGGTGATTCCCAACAAACATACCACATAGCCTTTTACCTGGAGGTAATCAAGTTGATACTAAAATATATATGAAAAAAGAAACATAATCGTAGCCAATAAACAATGAAACTGCTATGGCTTGACAGGGGAGGGAAAATAAGGGCTCTCTATAAAAAAGGTTTTCAAAAATTAAGGTAATCAACAATAAAATAATGAAGTACTGGTGCATAAAAATTCAGATCAGTGAAATAGAATAGAAAGTTCAAAATATATCCAACTATGTACAGAAATTTATCATAGAATAAAGGGTATAAAAATTGCTGTGGCAGGGATGAACTGATAAAGAAATGGTATTGAGACAACTGGATAGTCATTAGGAAAAAATGGTAGATCTATTCTTCACACCATACAAAAGAATAAACATCAGTGGATCATAGATCTAAACAGAAAACGAAGCTAGAAGAAAACCGGCGAATTTGTATAACCAATGTGTGTGTGTGTGTGTTTGTGTGTGCGCGCGTGCGCGCGCACACTCAGTCACGTCTGACTCTGTGACTTCATGGACTGTAGCCTGCCAAGCTCCTCTGTCCACGGGATTCTCCAGGCAAGAATACTAGAGTGGGTTGCCATGCCCTCTTCTAGGGTATCTCCCCAACCCAGGGATAGAACCTGTGTCTCTTATGTTTCCTGCACTGGTAGGCAGATTCTTTATCACTAGTGCCAGTGGGGGCTTCATGTATAGGATAGAGTTTTCTAAATATGACTTAAAATCGTGATGGAATAAGAGAAAAGACTGATAAATTTTATAAAATTATAAAAGACCCTTTCCATGGGAAAAAACATTAACAAAATCAAAAGACAAATGACAAATCGTGAAAAAAGTCTGCAATATGTATCACAGATAAAGTGTTGAAACCTCTAATATATTTAAAAATAATATTTGAGGAAAAAAGGCAAAATATTCAATTGAAAAATAATCAAGAGACATGAACTGACAATTCACAAAAATGATGTAAATGGCTCTTAAACGTATGAAAATATGTTCAATTTTATTCATAATAAGAGAAATGCAAATCAAAAGTATGCTGAGATAACATTTCTCACCTACCAGGTTGACAAAAATTTAAAAGCTTAAGATCACTTTCTGTTAGCCAGGCTGTGAGGAAACAATCACTCTGATTTATTGCAGACGGAAATGCAAAAATTGAGCATCCTCTATGCAGAAGAATTTGGCAATATATAACAAAACTACATATGCATTACCTCTTTGATTTAGCAACCCACTTCTAGGAATTTAGCCTAAAGATATACCTCCCAAAATTGGAAATATATACATACAGAATATGCTTTAAAATGTTAATTGTAACTGGACCATATGTTAGAAACTGGATGACTAAATTATGGTATATTTATACAGTAGAGTACATATAGTGGTAAGAAAAGATAAAGAGCAAACCTTTGAACTCATAGAGTGTGATTTTTAGGATATATTGCTAAATTAAAAAATCAAAGTATAAAAATTATACATAATTGATTGTGTAAGAGAAAGGGGAAATAAAAAAAATATGTATCTTTTTGTATATTCAAAAAGAAATGTAAAGAGATAAGGCAGAAAATAATAAATTGCTTACATATGGTGATGGGCAGGGAACCTTGGTGTGCTGCAGTTCATGGGGTCGTGAAGAGTCGGACATGACTTGGTGACTGAACAACAATAACAACAAAAAATGTATGAGGAGTGTCATAAATAATAGACTAGCAAGGCAAAACTTAATAACTATATAGAAAATTTTAATGATGTGCTCAACAAGTTGATTTAGATATGATTAAGCTCAGAGATTAGAGAACACACAATTTTTTCCCCCCAAGAACAACATGGAACATTAATAATTCCCCAGCTAATTGATTTCATGGTCCCTGTCCAAAACACCATAGACTATAAGTCAAAAATGAAATTTTAAAAAAGGTATTGTTGTAACTTTGGAACCTAGAAACATAATTCTAAGTAAACTAAGGATCAAACAGGAAACAAACTGGAATTTTGAAACACATGACAGTGAAAATTGTGAGATGCAGCTATAGCAGCATCGGAGGAAGATTTATAGCCTAAGATGTATTTCTTTTAAAAATTAACATAAACATATTTGCATTTAACTCACGAAGCTAGGAAAAGAATACAGAAGAAGCACAAAAATGATAGAGGAAAAGCAATAATAAAGACATAAAAAATAAGCAAGCAAACAAAGAAAAACCAACGGAGATGATCATTAAACCTGAAATCTGGTTCTCTGAAAACTTTGTGTGAAAACTTTAGTAACATCATAACTTTAATTACAGAGACAAATTTCTGAAAGGACCAACCATGAAAAATAAACAGAAGGAATAAATCAATCATATGAGAACACCAACAAGAGGGCTCTGACTGCCATACAGGAAGGAATGATGCTGTGGTTATGGAGCAGAGGTCATGTTTAGTATTCTCTCTAGTGCAGCCCACATGCTGACTCTGCTTTCAAAATAGGTCCTGCATCTGTGTCTCAGAACCTTCTGGTTTCAGTCTCTTAGCCTGGCCACTCTCCTCACTATTTGTATTATCTCCCATTTCCTTACCCACACCTGTAGAAACCCACATCTTCAAACTCCAGCCCTCAAACCATTTTATTTTTCTTCTCTTCATTCTAAATTTATGGTTTTTGAAACATAAAGCCAAAGTAGATCCTCCTTTGAATCTCTTCTACTGTGCCTTTTCCCTTCTCTCTGCAATAAACACAGGAAAGCATTGTTCTGAAATGTGCTTTGGGAAGTAAAAAAATTCAAGAAAACAAACTTTAGTTAAGTCTAAATATATTCTTTACCACATGTGTTTTATACATGTAGATCATTCACTAATGATAATACAAAAACCATCTTAGGTGCTGATGCTCAGCCTCAGTCGGAAGGCAAATATTATCTATCTTATTAATTATTTGTCTGAAATTTCTATTTCAGAATAAAATTTATTTTTTATAATTATGCATTTGAGTGGTTAGCTTCAATACAATAAGGGAATATATTAGACCCTTGGCAGAAATGATAAATACAGATACCTAAAGGGGATGTTCACATTCTTAACATAAATTACATATACATATACATATATATATATATATATATACACACACACATGTAGTTATGTTAGCATTCCAGTTCGAGTAAAATCAGCTTGTTTTCCTCTATCCAGTGACTTTTTCTTTCAAACATTTCAATTTGGTAAACTTTCAATGTGTCTCATTAGACACTTTTGCCTGTAGTTCTTTAAAACCATGTGTGACTTAATCCATATGCTTTTCATTCATTTACAATCAAATCATCAAAATACAGCCTTTAAAGAGCTATTTGATTTCAAAGAACATTTTTAATAAGCATTTAAAGCCCTTTGAGAATAAAAGCGGGATGCCACATTTTTCCAAGAGTAAACACAGCACAACCAAAAACACACTCGTTGCCCAGAGAAATCCAAGCTTCTGAATTTCAATTCTTTTCCATTCTTGACTAAATGAGTCGTCTCCTATCTCCCTTTAACTCCTGGTGAAGCGTGAAGTGTTTTGAGATGAGGAGGCAGTATTTTTCAAATTACTATTTAAAAATCGATTTAGCTACTATTTGAGCAGCTTCTGTTAAGAACTTCTGCCTCAGTTGTTCTACAGCAGCAGTTCTGAATGGGCAGTCTCGAGACCAGCAACGTCTTGAAACTTTCTAGAAATGCACATTCTTTGGTCCTATAGCTGAGGTACTGAATCGGTAATAGGGGCAAAGCAGAGAAGTCTGTTTAATAAGTTCTCCAGGTGATTCCGATACCTCCCTCCCTCCCTTCCTTCCCTCCTTCCTTCCAGGATATATGTATGATCACGCCATCAAGATGGCTCTGTACATCCCTTACTCAACCAATGCCTGCTTCACCTGTGCCCTACACGTCCTACATACTTATTCCAGGCCCCAGCTGATCATTGTTCTAGCTTTAAATCAGAACATCTCTATTATGGGCTTCCCAGGTGATGCAGTGGTAAAGAACCTGCTTGCCAGAGCAAGAGACGTGGGTTCGATCCCTGGGCTGGGAAACGGTAACCCACTCCAGTACTCTTGCCTGGAAAATTCCATGGACAGAAGAGCGTGGCGGGTTACAGTCCATGGGGTCGCAAAGAGTAGGCCACGACTGAGCACACACACACACATCTCCACTATGATAGCTTATCAACAGGGTGTTGATGGGTGTGCCCCTCTGCTGATTGCCCTGGTAACTGATGAGCCAACCTGCTGTCAATTTCCCTTTAATTAGTAACCGCCCCTTTTCCTCCAGGAGTGGAGCATGCCTCCTTGTCCTGCACGCCCTCCGCCATGTTGGTGCGGTGGTCGGTGCAGTGGCTGGTGCGGTGCTGCTCCGGGGACCTTGCTTCAGACCTTAAGGTCCTCTTATCCGTTAAGCTATTGATGTCTCCGACACGGACTCCAGGCTCTTTCTTCAGTATTGAAGCTGGGTGAGTACAAGGCTTGCAGTGCAGGCTTCCATAGTACACAGCCCCAAAATATAGATAACGTTTTTGCTGCCTCTGAAACTCAGCCACTTGATATCTCTTCCTAAAAATCAGAAACATCCTTACAGCTTCTTTGAGCAAGAAGTCATGAGCTATAAGCTTTTGTGTCAAATTAGAACCCCATGATTCATGGTTTCTGGATTTCAATTTGTGGTGGTGTCTATTTTGAGCATTTTAAACAATGCTATTTTCTGGCTAACACCCCCCCCCCCATGAAGAAATGTTAAGATGATGAGAAATTATAAAAAGTGAGGCACAATGTTGTAAGGTTTTGCTAGATGTTTGTTCTTTATATTAGACCTAATTGTGATTAGAGGTGACTTTGGAGCCAGGGTGCACCACCACTCCATGGACTCACCTTTGCAATTTGTGCAAACTGGAGCAATTTACAGACGTTCTCTAAAACTCGGTTTCCATGTCCCTCATTTATGGAAATAAGCGGAAAATATTTACCTTTTGGGGAGTGACATACATGAGATACAATTTAGAATTTAGCCTGGTGCTCAAAATATGATAGTGATTATTATTTGGTAGAATAGGCTAGCTGATGACTTGAGAAAATGTGTGTGGGTTGGGTAATGGTGCAGATTGCTCAGTACTTTAAAAAGAGAAACAAGCTTTTGTTAGAAAGGAACTTGCTAGGAAGCCCTTTTGCTCATCCCTCCTTTAGGCCCGGGTACATGCTTCTATCTTAACTGAGTGGTACCTGGTATAGCTCCTGAAATAAATTCTCACTCCTCATTCTCTTGTTTCCTTATCCTCCGAGAAAGGATATCCATGAGACTGGCAGGCCAGTTGTTCAGCTTAGTGTGTGTTTATAAAAGGAGCTGCCTGGGAACCTGATTCCCTACAAGATTACAAACAATTCTCTCCCTCAGCTTCCTTACAGATACCTATAAGGCTTATTTTGGGCTCCAGGTTTTAAACTCCTCTATGATTATTACATACTCAATCAACAGTAATGGACTTGTCAACCATTTGGTTGAGTTAGTGGTTAAATTTAGTCATTGTGTATAGAAGCAGAAAGTTCAAAGTTTATCAGTTAAAAAATAAATGATACACCTGTTTTGAGTTTATGTTGGGAGAAGAAAATAGCTTTGACTGAGTGTCTTCCAGATTGATTCTTCTGTTGCCTTTTAGCTCATCTTTTGCGATTGTTAGATCCTGGGGCTCCTGGAGAATAAAGCCCCAAATTGGGCTAATCTGCCCACCTCTTCCTGAAGGTCTGCCTGTGGGAAACTGCCCTGTCATTAGGAGTCTTGAGTTCCAAGCTCACCTTCAGAATACTATGAAGTCCCACACTGCAAGGGAGTTAATCAAAGGAGAACTCTTCAAACATGAAAGGCGAGAGGAATGCAACAGAGCTGTGATTTTGGGACTATTTTGGCAAGGAACTGGCTGACTGAGCGCCCTGGTTATAGGCGTCACATTTTCACTTTTTCTGTCTTTCAACTTGTTTCAAGGGGATAATGCCACATTTAAAAAAATTTTTTTACATCCTATTGTTTCATAATAACCTTTCAAAAACTTGGAAATTCTCTTTGTACCAGAATTTCAATTGGCAAAGAAGGCTTTGGGTGTTTCTAATGGAAATTTTAATTATAATTTAAAAAAAATTTTGTTTTTGGCTATGCATTGCTGTGCAGGCTTTTCTCTAGTTTCAGGGAGCTGGGGCTACTCTTTAGTTATGGTGCACGGGTTTCTCATTGCAGTGGCTTCTGTTTCAGGGCACAGGCTCTAGGCATGCAGGCTTCAGTAGTTGTAGCACGTGGGCTCAGTTAGTTGCCGTTCCCAGGCTCTAGAGCACAGGCTCATGTGACACATGAGCCTAGTTGCTCCACGGCATGTGGGATCTTCACAGATCAGGGATCAAACCCATGTCTCCTGCATTGGCAGGCGGTTTCTTTACCACTGAGCTACCAGGGAAGCCCGTAATTATAATTTTTAAAAAGACTATATGGACAACCCCAGTGGTAATGGAGACCTCGCTTTCAGTTCATTGTTCATCTGTTATTTGCTGAGGACATGCCGATCCATTTTGCTCGTATTTAAGTGACAATTTTTTCTAATACCAACATTGTGGAAGGTTTGTGGTACTGATGAGAAAGCATGGTCTATTAAGCTATTGCTAAGAATGTGGACTCTCTGGGAATATGTGTAAGCTTGAGGCCAAATTTGAATCTTTGAGTGACTTTGAGAGGGAATGTCTCACATTTAAAATAACACCTAGGGGTTTGCAGAGGGTCTTCCCTTGTGGCTCAACTGGTAAAAAATCCACCTGCAATGCGAGAGACTTGGGTTTGATCCCTGGGTTGGGAAGATCCCCTGGAGAAGTGAAAGGCTACCCACTCCAGTATTCTGGCCTGGACAATTCCATGGACTCTATAGTCCATGGGGTCGCAAAGAGTTGGACACAACTGAGTGACTTTCACACACACGGTTTGCAGAGAGATTTGAGGTCATAGGATCAAAGTTTATTCCTTGCATAATACAGATGTATAAAAGTTCACTGACAACGAGCACTTCTTTGAGCTCCCAGTCCTTTAAGCCTGCTATTATAGATGGCTTGTAATTTTTCACAATACTTCTGATGCCAAGTTCAAACAGAAATTCTCATTAAGTACTGATGAAAAGTGAATACCATTGTGTTGGAGAGGAGAGATTATCAAGACTAGTTGATAGAACTGAGATGCATTAAAATAGAAGTCTAGTTTAAGGATTATAAGTCACTGGGATATGATAGAAGGTCTTATGAAAGACATTGGGAATTGAGTTCTTAATTTAGTTCATGTTTAATTAATAAAAATAAACGATATTGGGCTGAGGATTGAGTGGAAATATCTTTAGCAATAAGATAAATCTGGACAATGAGATACAGGAAGGATTCTGCTCTGTTACTGGATATTTGTATGCTGGGAATGGGGTGTATGGATACTCAGGGCTCAATCAAGTTGGGTACAGACTTCTGCAAGGACTTAAGTGTGCCTGTACTGCTTACTCTGTCTTGACTTGGTAAGAGGGCATTTTCCTTATGTTAGTCGTGTTATGAAGAGACAAGTCTTACGTAAATCAACAACATTTAGGAAAGATGTGAATACCTGATTAGGTTAGCCCCATCTTGAGAAAAACTTAGCATAAGCAAGTCACATGTTTATTGTAGCAGAGGAAGATGAGGAATCATAGAGGGTAGACCTGGCTTGTGTGTTCAGGGACTGATGGGCCCTGTGTGCCCAAGTGCTTCTGGATACTCTGCTTGCTGCTTATCTCAGCTGCTGCTGAGTTGCAACCAATACAATAAATTGAGGGTTTGCAAGTCTAAGTTGTCTCACTTGCTCTTCATTGTTCCCTGAAAGGGGCTTCATGTGGGAAAACAGTTCATTCTCCTGGTAGTCGGTGTAAATTGGTGTGTGATTGAATTCATTACAGCTGTCTGCTGCTTCAGATGAGCTGCCTTTTCCTTACATTACCCAGGAAGGATGAACCTAAATAGGAGCAGTGGGAAGAGGAGCAAGTATCTGTTTGAAAGAAGCCAACACCTATAAAATGTGCCTCAGAGAAAGAAGTCCGATTAGAGCCCGAGTTGTGCTTTTTTAGCATCTATGTGACTTTGGGCAAGTTAATTTATCAAACTCAATTGCCTCACCTATAAAATGATAATAGAATCTAATACTCTGTTCCAGACGTTATGTGAAGCATTTGTCAAATATTATTACTATAAAATAAGGATTACTGTTATTCCTTTTTACAGATGAGGAAGAAAATACTTCAGAAATTGAATAACTTGTCCTTGGTCATGTTGCTAGTAGATCTTAGAGCCCAGAGCCTAGGTTTGAACCCAAGTGCTTGGACTCTGATGTGGATTCTGTTGATCACCACAATATACTTCACGGGGTTGTTGTTTATTACAAGCTTATGTCTTAACATGTACAGATATACAAGCTGTGTAAGCCCAACTTACAGTCCATAGTAAACATGTAATAAATATTAGCCATTATTGCTATTGCATATCAAGTACTACATATATTTTAGTATACATAGCCTTGACTCTAAACTTGATAAGGAAGCTAGGAATCAAATAGGATAACTTTATGAAGGTTTTTCTGTTTCTGGAGACCATGTCCTTTCTCTTCTACTAGGAGTTTGCAACATGTAGGGAAAGGATTTCTGCAAGACCCAGAGTTAGTATTAATACAAAGGCTCTAAAAATCCATGGCTGTGTTAAGCCTGCCTGTAAATTAAATGTATCATGTATTTCACACATGAATGTGCTGTTTTTAGAGTATGCTGTGATTAACATACGTGAAACTACTCTTATAATTAAAAAAACATAGTTTAATTAATAGGACTCTCTAATCCATAGTGTCTTCTTGTCATCATGTCTTCTCACTATTCAGAAACCAAAAGTACAATTACTCTTAAGTAAAAGCTCATGAGAATTTTTGAAGTTAAAAGGGCTTTCACACTTAAAATATTGTGGACGTAACAAATCACATGAGTTCATGAGCCTCTGTGATTAGTATGACTATGCCTATTATACATGAATTTACTGGTACACTTTTCTTGTACCAAGGAGAAGATTATTTGAAGAAACTGTAGTGCTATGGACAGAGACAGTGGAAGGAGGAAAGGGACACTTACGCAGTGTCTTGTTCATGGATATGCATCATAAATATCTTATAACAGTTTTAATGGAAGGAAATAAAACCCAGAGGAAATGAAAAGCAACCGCCTTGGCTGTGGAAATGGGAATACCTAAATGGCTAAAGCCCTCCTGTAGGGTCTAAGTGTGATTTCCATTAAGACAATGGGAATCACATGGCCCTCAGCCTCAGAAAGTGTGTGAGAATTTCTCCCTCAAAGTCAGATGAGTTATGAGCATTTGAAAAGTGGAAATTTAGAGTTAATTTTCCAACTCACCATTACATTGGGGACTATTGAAGAGGAGAAAATCCTTTTACAGTATGGGATGATGTACATGAAATCAAACGAAGCAAGTGTGTACTTGCGTCTTCAGTGATATGGTATGTCTTGAATAAGCAACTTGAGATAACAACTTTCAATGCTGCTCATTTAATTTTAAGCCTTATTTCTAACTTGGGTTATACATTGCTTATACCTTAATTTTCTGATTTTAGTGATTATTTAAATCAAATTTGGTGGCTTGTAGAGTTATAGTGAAAAGACTTGAGTGAGTAGTGAGAGCATCACTGTAGACACTTACTGTTCATTTAGGGCAAGAATTTCAAATTTCCTTTTAGCTTAAGAGTGTTTCTTCAGATGAAATCTAATGTAGAGTCCAGTATAAGCACAGACAAAAGTGGAACTGCTCTGATCCAAGCAGAGTGATCCCCACCATCACCAATCATTCTCTCTCTCATCCTGCCCTCCGTGTGGCCGTTAAGACACCACTGAGGACCTCCGTCTGAGAACTAGTGTGAAAACTACCATTTGGGAGCCTTTCAAGTCTTTAAAAGGATAAATAGCCTATATAGTCGTTTCCCAGATTTTCATTCTAGTAGAAAGGTTAATGTGCATATTTGTTTTCTGCCTCTTTGAAGGAATAATTAGTTGTTACCCAAGAAATAATAGCTTTCTTATGATCTGTCAGCTTCAACTGGTTGTGGGAGACCAGTTCCTAAAGGATTGAATACCTTACATCATTGTGCTTCTGTGCAATGAGAGAATATTGATAGAGAGTAGAAAATTTGTGGTAATATAAATCAAAACACATACCTAATTATTATTAAAACCTGATGCTTATGTTCTCTTCTAGAAATGTTATGGTGTCATGTCTCAAGTTTGTCTTTAAGCCACTTCCTAGAAGAGAACATAGGCAAAACATTTTCTGACATAAGTCATTCCAATGTTTTCTTAAATCAGTCTCCCATGGCAATAGAAAATAAACAGATGGGACCTAATCAAACTTATAAGCTCTTGCACAGCAAAGGAAACTATAAACAAAATGAAAAAACCTACAGACTGGGAGAAAATATTTGCAAATGATGTGAATGACAAGGGCTTAATTTCAAAAGTATGCCAACAGCTCATACTTCATACAGTTCAACAACAACAAAAAGCAAAGAATGCAACTGAAAAATAGGAAGACCTAAATAGACACTTCTCCAAAGAAGACATACAGATGGTTAACAGGGACATGAAAAGAGGTTCAACATTGTTAATTATTACAGACATGCAAATTAAAACTACAATGAGGTACCATTTCATACTGGTCAGAATGTCCATAATTAAAAATAATAAGTAATAAATGCTACAAATAATGGATGCTGGAGAGGGTGCTGGAGAAAGGGGAACCCTCCTATGCTATCTGTGGGAATGTAAATTGGTACAGTCACTATAGAGAGCAGTACAGAGGTTCCTTAAACTAAAAATAGAGCTGCCATATGATTCAGCAGCCCCCCTCCTGGGCATATATCTGGAGAAATCTCTAATTAAAAAGATACATGCACCTATAGTAGCAGTGTTCACAATAGGTAAGACATGGAAGCAGCCTAATGTCCATTGACAGATGAATGAACCAAAGAGATGTAGTACATATATACTATGGAAAACTACTGAGCCATAAAAACAAATAAAATAATGCCATTTGTAGCAACATGGAGGGACTTAAAGATTATTCATCCTAAGTGAAGCAAGTCAGGAAGACAAATATAATATTACTTGTATAAGGAATCTAAAAATATGACACCAAGGAACTTTTATAAAACAGAAACAGACTCACAGATATAGAGAACAGAGTTGTGATTGTTAAGAAGGAGGGGGATGGGAGAGGATGGGATGTGAATTGGGGATTAACAGATGCAAACTACTATATGTAGAATGGATAAACCATAACGCCCTACTGTAGAGCACATGGAATTGTATTCTATATTCTATGATAAGCCATAATGGCAAAGAATATATAAAAGAATGTATGTATATAAGAATTTATACATATAAATAAAAAACTGAATCAGTTTGCTATAGAGCAGAAATTAACACAGCATTAGTAAATCAACTATGCAGAGATAAAAAATGATTGCTACCATTTATTGAGCACATTGTCTATATGCCAGGTACTTTCTATACATTTTTTTAACTGGTTTATTTCTTACAGCATCGCTGTGAGCTGAATATTATTATCTCTACCTCACAAATGAGGGAATTGAGACTCAGGCAGCCCAAGGTAACATGGTGGTAAGTAGCAGAGCTAGGATGCCGTCCAAGTTTTCTCTGGTTTTATACTTGTATTCTTCCCACAAATCCATGACTTCATGTGCTGATTTATGTATTCTGCCAGTGTCCTTCAAAATCAGTGTGTGTTTACAGACATTATCTCCTCCAAAGTAGTGCTCAGAGTAAAAAAAGTTATATTAGCATTGATTATACTCTGATATGGAGAAGGCAATGGCAGCCCACTCCAGTACTCTTGCCTGTGAAATCCCTTGGATGGAGGAGCCTGGTAGGCTGCAGTCTATGGTGTCGCTAAGAGTTGGACACGACTGAGCGACTTCACTTTCCCTTTTCCCTTTCATGCATTGGAGAAGGAAATGGCAACCCACTCCAGTGTTCTTGCCTGGAGAATCCCAGGGACGGGGGAGCCTGGTGGGCTGCCTGCCGTCTATGGGGTCACACAGAGTCGGACACGACTGAAGTGACTTAGCAGCAGCATACTCTGATATAATTTCAAATTATAAAAGTGAACTGTCAAATGCAATTTGTTACTGAAATTATAATTTGTAACTTACCTTGTGTTACTCAAGGTAGCATTTTTGAAGATTTCTGTAATAATTTATATTGTTCATGCACTTAGTATCCCTGGGAAGAAAATTAACTCAATAGGTTAGCCTACAGGTTAAAGACAAATATTTTGATAGAAAGTTAAAGATCTGACTGAGCTTTGCTAAACAAGTTGGTGTTTGGGAATTTGAGTGTGTGTGTACGTGTGTTTGTGTGTATGGTATTTGCACATTAATTCACTGCAATTAACAGTGCAAAATGTATCCTTGTTCTTGCTGGACTTACATTGGCCATTTATTACATTTATAATGTGTAAATGTTTATTACAGTTATAATGTTATAACAGAAGAACATGTATAACATGTTCTTCTGCAGCCAGTACTCCATTTCTCTGCTGGAAAAACTCTTGTAAAGGTTTTGTTTTTCACTGAAACAAATCCATTTGCTAAATCCCATGCTTCATTCTCAGTCCTCATTTTACTAAGTCTCGCAGCATCATTTGATACTGTGTTGGTTCGTCCTACTGGAAACTGTTTCTTCTCTTGGCTTCCATAATGTCACACTCTCCTACTGTCCTGACCCTTCCTTCTCCTCTTCTTTCTAAGAGAATACTGTCCAGTTCCTGCCTGATTCTCTGATCTCTTTACTTTTCTCTCTTCCTCTCACTCTCTTCCAGCCACACTGGCACTGATGATTCTTGAACACATCATGCTTTTCCTGCCTTAAAGCATCTGCATTTGCTTTTCTCCCCTCCTGGTATGCTCTCCCCTCATACATCTGCATGGTTAACTAATTTCATTGTGATCTCGGCTCAAATAGTATTACTCTCTCTGCTACCCCAGAATCAGTCTGAATTCTCTCACTCTGCTTTTTTTTCTTTAAAAAAATTATCATTGTCTGAAATTACATAGTTATTTGTTTACCTATTTCATCTGTCTGTGCTGCTTGACTGTTAACCTCTTTAGAGCAGGGACTTGGTTCATCTTGTGCATTGCTGTATCCCTAATGACCAGAACAGTGACTGGCATTTAAGAAGAGCTCAAAAATATAAAGTAATACATTTATGTGTTAAGCTCCATGTGAAGTGACAATGCTTTGTATTTTATGCAGATTCACCATTTTCTCAATTTTCTAATTTTCATTTTGTTAGTTCTATAGTGGCTTCTTTAGACCTGGTATATGGGATTTGTGATCTCAGTCTTGATTTTATAACCTTGTACATTGTCTCTTGAGGTTTCAGTTCAGTTCAGTCACTTAGTCATGTCTGACTCTTTGAGACCCCACGGACATGATTGCAGCATGCCAGGCTTTCTTATCCATCACCAACTCCCAGAGCTTGCTCAAACTCATGTCCATCAAGTCGGTGATGCCATCTAACCATCTCATCCTCTGTCGTCCCCTTCTCCTCCTGCCTTCAATCTTTCCCAGCATCAGGGTCTTTTCCAAGGAGTCAGTTCTTCTCATCAGGTGGCCAAAGTATTGAGGTTTCATTTCATCCTTTTTCTCTTGTATATACTTTAATGTAACAACTTTACTTTGAAATAATGTGGATGTATATTTGTACATATGTGAATCCTCAGTGGTATGTTTGGATTAATCATTTATGTGCTTCCCTGATGGCTCAGACAGTAAAGAATCTGCCTGTAATGCAGGACACCCGGGTTCAATCCCTGGGTGGGTAAGATTCCCTGGGGAAGGGAATACCCACTCCAGTATTCTTGCCTGGAGAACTGCATGGACAGAGCAGCCTGGCAGGCTGCAGTCCATTGGGTTGCAAAGAATCAGACACAACAGATACTAACACTTTGAGTAAAACACAAATGCATACATACACTCACTGGGGCATGAAGCCCAAGGAGAAATCAAAACTAGTTGATACACAAAGAAGTCCCTAAAGGTAAGACACCAAATCCTTCATTCAGAAGAAATTTTTTCCATTCCAAACAATGGATACGCTTATTGGATTCTATAGTAGCTCAAAGATAAATTTTTCTGTAGGAATCCACTGATGCACTAACAGTGTTTTCACTTAGGTGATTAATTGAATTTGGACTATCTTCTTAATATATACCACTGAACAAGGTAAGCAGTTCCTTTTGTAACATAGTGGACTACTTGTATGTATATATTTCTTTGTAGTAGGATAACTAAAGTCAGTCATCAGATCATTTCTTGGAGCAAGGTCATAATTTATTGATTCCATTCCATTAAAGACATCAATAAAGCAATTGAATAAAAAATGCAAAAAGGAATATAAGAGAGAAAGAATGTCTTCACTAGTTTGAAGTAGAGGATTTAGGTCTGACCATGTGTAGGCATTTCTCCAAATCAGACATGATGCATCTTCTCCAGAATAAAGGATTTCACATCATCCTTTGGACTCATGGACTCTGACATGGTGGTAGTAACCTTTTTCTCTTAAAAAAAGGTTGAAGTCATTACATTGACTTGTTTCAATGTAATGGATACCACAGATACTCCCTGTCATCCCTGATGCCTTCCTCATTTTTATTTTTATTTAATCCTGGAAATTCTTTATGCATTACTTTGGTAAACAGAAAAAAAGTCCTGAGATTTGAGGGAACTACTAGAAAATAGATTAAACATTTTCTGTGTAGGAAAATATCATAGTTGAAATATACTCCCTTCTTTCAGCGTGCAGTATATATACATCTCCAGTTGAATCAGATTTGTTGACTAGCAAACACCCAAACTCAAAAAGGTATCCACAATTGAGTTCTCTAGATGTTTAAATGTAACATAGATGAAGTAGCATTTTTACACAGACAGTTCTGTGTATTCACGAATGTAAGAGTATGCTAAGTTGCTTCAGTTGTGTCTGGCTCTTTGCGACCCTATAGACTGTAGCCCACCAGGCTCCTCTGTCCACGGGAATTCTCCAGGCAAGAATACTGGAGTGGGTTGCCATGCCTTCCTGCAGGAGATCTTCCTCACCCAGGGATCGAACCTACTTCCTGTATGTCTCCTGCCTTTACAGGCGGGTTCTTTACCACTAGCGCCACCTAGGAAGCCCCTAAGAGTATGCCCACTGTCAATTTAGCAGACGTTTAAGATATAAATGAATACTCAGAGAATAAGCAAGCGCTTTGCTGAGAATGATGTCTGGCCCACTCTGAGATGAGTAAGTGTAGTAAACATGTAACTTCTGGTCACCTTGAGGTTGTCTGCCTGACCATGCCTAACGTCACTCCATCCCTCATCTTCAACCCATCTCTGACCCCACATAATCCAGACCCCATGCGATCCCTGTTTGTTACCCCAGGGATGGGTATCTACAACAGGATGAGGATCAAGGCTGTGGAGAGATTTTATAATAGAATGGAAAGATTATGTCTGTTTCACACATTACTTGTTCACAGAAACAGCTGAAAGTCTAATGGTCTGTTTTGGGGGCTATATTTAAAAATCCTCTGCATGAAAACAGCTGTATTAGTACACAGCTGTGAAAAACCTTGTCAGAAATGTCATGTATACACATATTTTTTCTAAACTATTTCAGACAGATCATACTTCTCAATGTATTTTTCTCCAAAGGCATATAGCAATGTATATTTTATAGCATATACCTGGTAAACAAGTTTGTAAAATACAAGGATAAAAATCTGATGCACACTTGATATATTACTGTTCAAATTAAATCATATTATCACTTTCTGGGACTCCATCCACTTGGGATATCCAAGCGTGTTTCTGGGTTTATAGCTTTAATATTTAGAATGTAGTATGCGACTATTGGGGCTTCCCAGGCGGTGCTAGTGGTAAAGAACCCACCTGCCATTGCAGGAGATGTAAGAGATGTGGGTTTGATCTCTGGTCAAGAAGATCCCCAGAAGGAGGGCAGGGCAACCTAGGCCAGTATTCTTGCCTGGAGAATCCCATGGACAGAGGAGCCTGGTAGTCTACAGTCCATAGGGTCGCAAAGAGTCAAGATATGACTGAAGTGACTTAGCATGCGAATCTTAAAAGAATGAGCTTTGCTTTAGAAGAGAATCCCATTGAGTTTAGGAGATCAGAGAGCAATTGAATATGCCAGAGAAAAAAATAGTTTTATTTTGGACATTACCACAAATTCAAGAATAAATAACCACCTTTCCTCTACCATTTGCAGAATGATGAATTTCTGTTGCTTTTCTTTTAATATTTTACATTATAAAATGGAAACGAGTACACTGCATTTTAAATCTTATATTTTAAAACTGAAGCGAGTGAAAGAAATCAGGTGACAATTGTTACATACTGCTTTTTTTGAAGATTAGTCTTGGCCATTATTTAGATACTTGTGATAAAATTTGGAAGTTAGGTCTAATATTACTTCTAAATTTTTGAATGTCCACAAAGCCCCATGAGCACTTACTGATTGAGTAACATTGGAGGAGTCACGTAACCTTTCTTAGGGTCAAGCTTCTCACCTTCAAAGTGAAAATAATATCTGCAGCCCAGCACTGTGGGGAGGACTAAACCTGGTATGCTTGTAAAGTGCTTGCATGCATGTGTGCTAAGTTGCTTCAGTCGTGTCTGACTCATTGTGACTCTGTGGGTCACAGGACCCTGCCAGGCTCCTCTGTCTATGGGATTCTCCAGGCAAGAATACTGGAGTGGGTTGCCAGTCCCTTCTCCAGGGGATCTTCCTGACCCAGGGATAGAAACCGTGTCTCCTGCAGCATAAAGCGCTTAGTCCATGGTAAAGAATCAACCCAGGAAGCCACCTAATTCAGCAGCCTGAAAGGTCCCTGAGGCCCTGCCTCTCTCCTTCATGGCCTGAGTTGAGACTTCTTCTGTACCTTTCCCACGTTCAGTAGCTCTCAGTATTTATCCCTGGTTTGTCTTGGAGTGGTCTGATTGCCAAAGGGGAGAGTATCTTGGGTAGATTAAAAGAGAGGCTCGGGATCGTCCATGTTCCTTGTCCTCAGCTGATACAGGACCATTGGGGAGCATCGAACTGTGAACACTCTCCCTTAACTCTGGGGAACTCAGACCATCACTTCAGCTCGCCCTCTTTCGGGCATTTCCCCAACCTCCCTGAAAAGATCTGACTTGAAGCTTTTGCTGGAGGCAGAAACTGAGTCTCTCTATCACAATGCTCTGTTAATCTTGACACCAAAGCTAGGTTCTATTTGCAAGTCTGTGGGTAGAGAGCCTTTAGTTACACAATTACAAACAAGAGCTTAAAATGCAGTTTAAGTAACATACTATTGTGAATGAGATACAGATTGAAAACAAAATTGGGAATTCTGTTTGTTTCCTTCCAGATGGTCAATTTAGCAGAGAGGGCTGGGGCAGAGTGGGGTAGGAAGAAGGTAGCATTTGAATCGGTTTAGAGAAAGGCAAGAAAGACTGGACATCCTTTACAAATTCTGTATCTTTATCATGATCAACTGTATTTATTTTCAACTAAAGTATAGCCTGTGAAAGGGAATAATTTCATTTTATGCGCAGAAAAATGAAACATTTGCTTGCTTGCTCTTTACACTTGGAGATCTTTACATCACATTTATTCCATACTAAACTTTCTGGAATTTTTGACTGGCACCTAACTCAGCGAAATATCGACCTAAAGATTAATAGTTATTCTGTTTGATATATAAAATTGATGAATTCCTTCAGTTGAATAAATTTTCTCATTTTTGATGGTTTGTACATCACATGAGTCTATGTCAATGTTCTCAGCCCACTGGGGAGCTTTAAAAAAAAAAAACAACCAAAAACACGGGATACCTGGATCTCAATGTCAGAGATTCTAATTTAATTGGTCCAAGTCATGGCTTCAGGAGCAAGTTTTAAAGCTCCCAGGTGATTCTAATGTTTAGGTGAAGTTTTAGAACCTCTGCTCTACATTAAGGATTAAGGTGCTTGGGCTAAGCTTGTAATTTATATAACCTGGCAAAACTCTCTCTTCCACTTGGTTCAATAAAGACTTATTGAGGAGCCTCTTTCTTCAAGGCCCTTTTCTTTTAACCCTAAGTTTGCTGTTTTCGGAATAGGTATCATGGAAAGAAAACAGAATCTTATAATTTTATTGTTTGAAGTGTGGCTTTAACCAATTTAATCCAAATCTATTTTTCTACAGAGCATTCTTGGTTGGTAACAAAATTCAGGAATGTGAGTGCAAAATTCCCTTTAACAACTGAAAGAGAGTGGGAGAGAGAAATGAAAAAGAAGAAAAAAAACTTGGGAATTTTCCTCAGTGGGTCAGTAGATAGCATTTTTAAAAATGTGCCAAAACCCACGCAACATAAATTTACCATGTTAACAATTTTTAAGTGTTTAGTATGGGGCTTCCCTGGTGGCACAGATGATAATATGCCTGCAGTGCAGGAGACCAGGTTTCATTCCTGGCTGGGGAAGATCCCCTGGAGAAGGGAAGGGCTACCCACTCCAGTATTCTTGCCTGGAGAATTCCATGGACAGAGAAGCCTGGTGGGCTACAGTCCATGGGGTAAAAAAGAGTCGGACACAACTGAGCAGCTAAAAAAAAAAAAAAGAGAACCAAACTATCTTTAACAAGTGAAAGAGAGAGGCAGAGAGAAGAATACTTGGGAACTATCCTCAATGGGTCAGAAGATGGCATTTTTTAAAAAATGTGGCAAAAAACCATAGAACAGAAAAAATTTACCATCAACAGTTTTCAAGTGTGTAGTATAGTAGCATTAACTGTATGCACGTTGTTTTGTAACAGATTGCTAGAGCGTTTCAACTTGCACGGCTGATGCTCTATACCCATTAAACAACAGCTCCCCACTCTCCGCTCTTCCCTAGTCCCTGGCAACCACAATTTTACTTTGATTCTATGAGTTTGATTCAAGTGTCATATATGAGTGTGATCATGCATTTCCTGTCCTTTTGTGTTTGGCTTGTTTCACTTATCAAAAGTCCCTCAAGCTCCATTCATGTTGTCACTTATGACAGGGCTTCCTTTCTTTTGAAGGGTCAGCTAATATTCCATTTATGTATATATTGCATTTTCTTATTTATTTAATTGAAATCTAATTGACTTACAGTATTAGTTTCAGACTTACAATATAGTGATTTAATATTTTTATACATTATGCTCCATTTAAAGTTATTATAAAATACTGACTGTATTTCCTATGTTGTACCTTACATTTTTGTAGCTTATTTCACATGTAGTAGTTTGTGCCTCTTAATTTCCTACATCTTACACTTTCCTCCTTCCCTCTCCCCACTGCTAACCAACAGTTTTCTGTATCATTAAGTTTGTTTCTGTTTTATTATATTCATGCACTTTTTTTTTTTTTAGATTCCCTATCTAAGTGAAAACATATGGTATTTGTCTTTCTCTGTCTGACTTACTTCACTAAGTATAATACCCTTCAGATCTACTCATGTTGTTGCAGATGGCAAGATTTCATGTTTCTATGGCTGAGTAATACTCCTGTGTATGTGTGTGTATTACACCTTCTTTATCCACTCATTTGTTGAGTTGTTGCTCTATGTTCACTATTGTAAATAAGCTTCAATGAACATTGAGGAACCTTTTCAAATTTAGTGCTTTTGTTTTCTTCAGATATATATCCAGGAGTGGGATTGCTGGATCATATGGTAGTTCTGTTTTTGGTTTTTTTGAGGACTCTGCATTCTGTTTGCCATAGTGGCAGCACCAATTTACATTCTCCTCAATTCCTAGTAGGTACTAGGGTTCTCTTTTCTCTACATCCTCACCAACATTTGTTATTTGCAATCTTTTTGATGATAGCCATTTTGACTGACATTTCATTGTAGTTTTGATTTACATTCATTTCTCTGGTTAAATAATGTTGAGCATCTTTTCTTGGGCCTGTTCACCATCTGTGTGTCTTTTTTGAAAAAATACCTATTCAGGTCTTCTGCTCATTTAAAAAAATTGGATTATTTAGTTTATATTGAGCTGCATGAGTTTGTTTATGTTTTGAATATTTCTTGTTATGAGTTGTTATGAGTATTCTGGGTATTAGCATCTTATCAGTCATATTATTTGCAAATATTTTCATTTAGCAGATTGTCTTTTCATTTTGTTGATTATTTCCTTTGTGCAAAAACTTTTAAATGTAATTATGCCCCATTTGCTAATTTTTGTCTCTATTTCCTTTGTCTTAGGAGACAGATCCAGAAAAAATACTGCTATGATTTATGTCAAAGAATATTCTGCGTATGTTTATTCTAGGAGCTTTATGATTTCCAGTCTTACATTGAGTTCTTTAGTCCACTTTGAATTTATTTTTGTATATGGTGTGAGAAAATGTTCTAATTTCATTCTTTTACATGTAGCTGTCCAGTTTTCCACGCATCATTTATTGAAGAGATTATATGTGTTTCATTTTGTATTCATGCCTCCTTTGTTGCGGGTTAGTTGGCCATAAGTGTGTGGTTTTCTTTCTGGGCAGTCTGTTCTGCTCTATTGATCTATGTATGTATTTTTGTGTCAGTAACATGATGTTGTTTTGGCTACAAGGAGGTAAAAGACCTATACTCTGAAAGCTAGAAAACACTGATGGGAATTCCCTGGCAGTTCAGTGGTTAGGACTCCATGCTTTCACTGCTGGGAGTCCAGGTTCAACCCCTGGTCAGGAAACTGCAAGTTGCATGGTGTGGCAAAAAAGGAAAAAAAAGCCAAAACAATCTGGAGGAAAAAAGGCTGGATGTATCATGCTCCCTAATTTCAAGCTATTATACAAAGAACAGTTAATTATTTTTCTACAGAACTGGAAATCTCTCAGCTAGTCTCAAACAAGCAAGGCCAACTAAGACAACATACACCAGCATAGTTTGTTGGCTGATAGTTTTCACAAAGTACCAACCTTAGCTTTTATCTTTTTAAGGATGTGCTCAAGTTTTCCTGCAGAGACTCAGTTTGCCATTGCAAGCTGAAATAAGCAAATACTGATTTTTAGGATTGTCAGCTAATAACCAAAAATTGTACATAAAAAATGTAACTTACAAAATTCTGACTTCCTAGGTTTCCAAGTAGAATGAAGTGTGTTTAGTGATTGGCTATTAAACTGAATGTCAGATGATTGAACTGCCTCTTCATGAGTGTGGAGATGCCCAGCCACACCTCGTGGATGTAATAAAACTGGTTTCTTTCCATGAACACCATGAATAGCAAGTTACTTAATATTTTAGAGACTGCTGCTGCTGCTGCTAAGTCGCTTCAGTCGTGGCCGACTCTGTGCAACCCCATAGACGGCAGCCCACCAGGCTCCGCCATCCCTGGGACTACTAGTTATTAAAAAATATTTTCAAATGGGTTTTCCTGGATGTCAAGGAATAGAAAACATCTTTGGTACAAATCAGTAGAATTTCATGTTTGAGTCATATATCATAATTTTCTTAGGTGAATAGATTGTATATAACTGTTCTGAGAAAAAGTCATCAACCAGCAGCTCATGTTAAATTTAATAGATAATGAAGAGTTCTTTGAACAACTTAATCAGCTCTCCATTGGTTTATTTTTTTAAAGTATATATAATTTTTTGTGGCTCTTAATATTATAAAGGTTAGTGAGTCCCCATGTTATCACAAATAGAGAATAGATAATATTTTAAAAGCTTTTAAAGAGTTTGGTCTTAACTCATGGATGTATTTGTAAATCAGACAAATCAAATATATTGTCCTGGATAATAAGAGAAAATTATCCAAACTAATGGCTATTTTTCTTTTTGTACTGAAGCTCTGGTGCGCACATAGTTTAAGTTCTCAGTATATGTGTATATGTGTGTGTGTATATATACATTTTTTTTGAACTGAGGGAATCATTTACCTGAGCTCTCTGATTTCCAAATTGTTTCCAGTGTTCTCCACATGCAGTAATTGAACATGTATTTTACATTCCAGTCTTTCCAGAGAGAAATAAGAGAAAGAGAGAGAGAAATGAACTCCTTTCATTTTGAGTTGGAGTTGAAAATTGATATCCCACTGGGCAAGACTGTATGCTCCTTCACAATGATTTTTAAAACATAAAATATATTTTCTACATTTTCATTGCTAATATTGAATCAATTTATTTTATAGAATTTGGAGTAATTAAGAGGTCTAGCATCACATGCTAAATGAAACAGACTTGATTTGTATGGTACTTGAGATTTCTTTAGGAGAGCACCTTTTGTAAAATGGACTTTGGTGGTCAAATAGCCAAATATGTGATGAAAACAATCTGTGTAGTATGACAAAAACAGAAGTTCTAATACTCTAAGGGTTATCTGAAATCTAGAAAGTGATGCTGAAGTAAGTGCAAGCAAGTTAATCGTTTTTGTGTCTTTTCAACAACGGCAATTTGAACATTTTTCTCTCTCTCTCTGTATTTTTCGGTCATTCTCCCGAGACCTACCCTCCTGCCAGTAGACTACTTAGCAGTGCAGCTGGTAACAGCATTTCTGAAGACCATAGAATATGATTTCTTCAGCTCATAATGACAGAACAGATTCACTAGTAGAATTTCTTCTGGATATGGATACATGTATGACACATTATTTCCCCTGTTTCCTTCTATCACCTGTATCCTTCAAGTGTTATTTTTCCTGGGTCCAGATTAAGATTTCTTAATGTTCAGTATTTAGTTGGTGTGTGTGTGTGTGTGTGTGTGTGTGTTTTGGAGTGGACTGTGGTATATATAAAGGACCATATAGCCAAAAATCAAGCTGAAATTTTCCCTCTTCTCTGATTTTTTTCCTCCTCCTCTGAGTAGCACTTCTTTGAAGTAATTTTGTCCTCTCAGAGGGGAGGGAACCATTATATGTACTTCATGTTGAACATGGCCTTGTGTGCCTGCAAATTGGACTATTGGGAAGCATTAGGATGAAGAAAATATGGGTTGGTTTTACCTTGTGTGTACTTAACAACTTTCACATGAGGGGAGACACTCACATTAGACAAAGTATGATTAAAGGCAGGAGTTGAGCAGAGAGGATTACACTAATGCCCTCCAGAACATGGCATAGAGTTTTACTTGTTGGGTTTGAGTCTTGCCTTTTTTCTGAAATTCTTTTGGTTTAACATGTATTTTCCTTCCTTTTTAATTCTTCAAATTGAGACATTCAGTAAATTTTGTCCAGTGGAAAAGACACCGATCTGTTATGTATGGTAGCATAATGGAAAGAAACTGGACGAAAAGCCTGTTTTCAGAATTAACCTAGATTTTCCACTTTCTTAGACTGGGTAAAAGAGTACACAGAAATAACAGAAATATAGGAGGAAACAAAGTTTGTTACTCATAAGCTAAGAAATACAATAAGTGAGGCATGTAATAGAGCTTTCTCTGGCAACATGGAAAACGGGAGCTTGAGGGTACTCACAGCGGGACATCTCCCTGGGGACTGTGTATGTGGAGGGAGGAAGCGGTCACAGGGCGCCTGCTGATCCATCTTGTTGTAAAGTCAGATTCGGGCTTCAGAGCCTTGCCTTATCTTCCTTCTTGGCCCAGGCATCAGTAAATTCTTGAGAGGTCCTACTTACTAAATTTTGACTTTCTACTTCTGAGAGGTGTAGATGGTTTTGCTTCCTTATTTATTTATATAAAAAACAAAAACACTGAGCCTTCATAGAGAAGTGTTTGTAGTAATCACAAGCAAGGGTCATAAGGATGGTTTGCACACAAGAAAACTCTAACTGGGTTAATAAATAAAATGGATTTATTGGCATCACTGATGCAACGGACATGAGTTTGAGTAGGCTCCGGGAGTTGGTGATGGACAGGGAAGCCTGGTGTGCTGCAGTCCATGGGGTTGGAAAGAGTGACTGAGCGACTGAATCGAGCTACTGAAAAAGTCCAGAGGTAGGACGGGCTGCAGGGAAGCTTGGTCCAGGCCCTTGCTGTGTTTCTCTGCAATTTCCTAGTTTGTTCTCATGTCTTTTAGCTTTGTTCACATACTGGCTTTGTCCTCATCCCTTTTTTCCCATGGTCACAACAAGGTGACCTCAGCTTCTAGACCTCATATCCTCACTGTGCATTTTTCCAGAGCAGGAGAGGACACCTGTCAGGCCACTGTATCACATCACTCTATGGGGACAGAAGAATAATATGACTTGCAGAGTGGTGACCAGTGGCAGGACTGGCATCCATGTCTTAGAATTCCTAGCAAAATTCTTATTTTTCCTGTGTTTAGACCAGTGTAGTTTGCATCTCTTACCCATGTACCGATTACTGTCAGGGGACTAGAAATGCCTTGATTGGGTCATTCCAGGGCTATGGGAGCCACTTTTGTAATACAACATAGAGTAAGATTCATTGGCACCATATGGATTTCCAAAATAAATAGGGGATGATTTATAAGGGGTAAGTGAAGAACAATAGTTGCAGAGGACCTGAACAGTATACTGATTTAGATGTGCTAGATAAGAATGACCTTGTTGCCTGTGACAGTTACAGGAGCACTCAACCTCTGGCACTTTTCATGGTTCCCGCCTTCCCTCTTCTCCTTTCACTGTTTAAACTATTCCATCTGATTCTTGCCTCCGCCATTCCACTGAAACATCTCTTGCCCTGCCAAATCCCACAGAGGTCTCTAAGTCTTGATGTATTAATACTTGACTTCCGTAGTATTTGATACTTTGATTACTGCTTCCCCTTCCTTGACTTTTCTTTCTTGATTTCTTTGACATCATTACTAGCCATCGTTCATGCTGATGACACCCATTGAAGTCCCTTTTGGTTATTTAAATGCCTAAAGTGGACTCCAGTGAATCCACAACACTATGGATCACTCTCTTCAGTTTTAAAAGGAAATGTTTTTCATTTCAATAAAAATGATTACTATAGAATACAGTTATGAATCATAAGATTATATAATGCTTTTTTACATGGATAATTTGGGAATTTCAGAAAATGAAAAGGAAGACCATATACATTCGTATTCCTATCACCCAGATGTAAACATTATTTCTCTAGCAATCTACTTAAATTAAATATTAAACATTTTTTTTTGATGCAGAGAAAGGGATATTTTAATTTTTTTTTTTGCGCTGTTCCTCATTGCTGCACATGGGCTTTCTTTAGTTGCAGTGAGTGGGGGCTACTCTTCATTGCAGTGCACGAGCTTATCATTGTGGTGGCTTCCTTTGTTGCAGAGTGCAGGCTCTAGGCACATGGGCCTCAGTAGTTGCAGCAGGCAGGCCCTAGTGCGTGGGCTCAATAGTTGTGGTGCAGGGGCTGTTGCTCCACAGGATGTGGGTCCTTCTTGGACCAGGGATTGAACCTGTGTCTCTTGCATTGGCGGGTGGATTCTTATCCACTGTACCACAGGGAAGTCCATAAGTGTGGACTTAGGTGTGGACTTTAAAAATGTGTGATTAAATGATTTTGAACAAAATTCTTTATACTATTTAAATTTGTTTTTCTGTATATGAGAATCACTGTAGAAAAACTGAGAAGTATAGAAACCTTATGCACCAGTGAAAGTGAAAGTCACTGTTGTGTCCGACTCTTTGCGACCCTATGGACTATGGAATTCTCAGTCCATGAAATTCTCCAGGCCAGAATACTGGGGTGGGTAGCCTTTCCCTTCTCCAGGGGATCTTCCCAACCCAGGTCTCCTGAATTGCAGGCAGATTCTTTATCAGCTGAGCCACAAGGGAAGCCCAGAGATAAACACAATTAGCATTTGACCATATCCTTACTGTTATAAGGTGGCATGAAGATGTACTTGGAAAGTTCACATCTGCAGCAGGATTTCTGTTCATTCTCTACAATGGAAAAAAATCCCAGTAATTTTGGCCAACTTGGGTTTTCCTGCTAAGTCGCTTCAGTCGTGACCAACTCTGTGCGACCCCATAGATGGCAGCCCATCAGGCTCTGCCATCCCTGGGATTCTCCAGGCAAGAATACTGGAGTGGGTTGCCATTTCCTTCTCCAGTGCATGGAAGGGAAAAGTGAAAGTGAAGTCGCTCAGTCATGTCCGACTCTTAGCGATGCCCTGGACTGTAGCCTACCAGGCTCCTCCGTCCATGGGATTTTCCAGGCAAGAGTACTGGAGTGGGGTGCCATTGCCTTCTCTGAACTTGGGTTTTAATGTTAGAGAAAGTCAACACTCATGTTCCCTTGCAATGGAAATAATCATTATGTTGCCCGATGTAGCTCTAAGGGTAAGTCAAAGATTTCGCTTATTCTCTCTGCACTGTCAAATCCTTTAAGTATTTTCATCATTTGCAAGCTGCTAAGAGAATGAATCAGTTACTGTTTTATGAACTCTTGAAAATGGCAGTTGGTTCTATGTGAACTCTGGGACAAGGTAGGCTTCCTGATGTGGGGAAGGAGAGGGAGCAGCAGGTAGAAGCTGTAGGAGGCACACCTGGGCCTTCCTTGCCAGGCTACAGTGTCCATCTGATCATGCATCATCCAACTGGATATGCATTAGGAGAACACAGAAATCCTCCTCAGAAGTGATTCTCTTATTTTGACTAATTTTTATTTCCTGGAAGAAGTCTCTTAGTGAGGTTTTCTAAGAGGGTCTTTGAATAGTGTGCTTTCTAAGCTGTTGTATCCTTGAATATATTTTGTTGCTCTTATTCACTAAGTTTTGTCACACAACTTATTTATTTATTTATTTTGGTATTTAGTGTTTTATTTGATAAGTGTAATGACCACCTGAGTTTTATTCTTTTGAAAAAACACTCTCTGTCCTTTACACAGTTTTAATTTTCTTTGCCATTAAAATATTTTGGCAAGTTATTTTAGCTATGACCTTTTCTTAAGCTTACCAAGATATGGTATTTCTTAATGAAAACTCATGTGTTTTATTTTCAAATCAAAGTTTTCTTCAAAGATGCCTTTAATTATTGTATTGTATCCAGTTATATTATCTCTTTGCTTTGGATGCTAAAAAATCTTTAAATATTCATTTTCCTTTCCTTGAATATCTATTCTCTCTTCTATCATTATTTATTTGTCTTTTTAAAAATCTCAACTCTGGTAGAGCATTTCAAATTTGTCCTTTAATTAATTTTTCACAATTTCAATAATACTGCCTTCTATAAGGATATAAATTACACAATTGAACTTTAATTTCTTTCATCCATCCTTATTTCACATTTATTTTATTGCCTTTCAATCACAGTTTCTTGTTTACTTTCTCCTCCTACCTGTTAGATACAATGCCTCCCTATATTCTGCTGAGGATAACAAACTGAGCTGTTTCTAGCCTCCTGTGGTATGATTTCTGAGTTTTCATTGGAAAATTTCATTTTCTACAGACTGAAGATTTTTCCCTTATAAGGCTCTATATTTTCCCGGCTTTCTCAAAAGATAGATGTATCCATACTTAGTATTTCATAAAACAGGGTGTATGGGTTGCCCTAGTCTCTGCCTGTGGTTCCAGAGGAATCTCCTTCAGCATGCTGAAGGCAAGGTAATGTGCATGGCCAGCCCATTTCTCAGGTCTCTGAAACCTTTGGTTGACTGCATTTGGTTTTGTTGAAACAGATTCTTCATCTATCTCCTGAGCTCAAGTACTTGTAAGTAGCACATGGTGAGGGCAGCCGGGAAACAAACTTACAAGTCCATACATTCACCAGAACTAAGACTTCTCTTGACTCCAGTAAGGCAACACACAACCACTCCTTCTAATTGCAATTGTCTGTCTGTCTGTCTCTCTCACTGCATTCCTGGGAATTTCTTCATTAGTTTGGAGAAGAGTGAGAAATTGATAGTGTTAAAAGACCGTTAGTTTGTCTTTAAAAATGAGAGCCTTGGTTTTCCAATTTTGTGATTTCTAGTTTTCTGTACAGTAGGGGGAAAAGATGAAAGGTCTCCTTACTGACTTGGGCAAGGAGGCAAAGGGAGATCTGGTACTGGTGGTCTCTTTTGTGTATTCAGCTTGGCTTTAAGTAGATATATTTCCCACATCCTGGTATTAGGTTGATTATTTGACCTACTTTAAGGTACTGAGAAGTTTAGTCTCTTTCTATGTCTACATGAGTATTTTGGTAAGAAAGGGTCTCTTTCCCAGAATCAGAACTAGCTACCACTTTGGCTTCCTGGATGATGTAATCACTTGCATTGTTGCCACCACTGATGTATCTTTTACTCTCTTTGAAACTATATAGCTGATCCTCACTTTAAGGCAACATTAGGTTACCCAGAGGGCTTACTTCGTGGCTCAGTGGTAAAGAATCCACCTGCCAATGAGGAGATGTGGGTTTGATCCCTGGGTCTGGAATATCCCTTGGAGAAGGAAATGGTGGCCCACTCCAGTATTCTTGCATGGGAAATCCCATGAAAAGAGGAGCTTGGCGGGCTACAGTCCAGAAGGTTGCAAAATGTTGGATATGACTTAGTGACTAAACAACAACAGTAAGTTACCTAGAGGTGATTATTAACAGCTACTGGGTTTCTGCACCAAAAAGTCCCATGTGTCCCTCAAGTCCAACTGTCAGTTTCACAGCCTTTCCTCAACCTCTTCTTTCCTCTGTATTTCTTGTATGACAACAACTTTTATCCCATTACTTAAGCCAAAAGCATGAGACTCCACCTAGAATTTTATTTCCTCTCCTTAACCCGTCAAATCAAATCAATAATGTCAACTAGTTACCTAGCACTTATTATATGCTCTAATAGAGTTTTGCCAAGAGAATGCACTGGTCATAGCAAACACCCTCTCCCAACAACACGAGAAGACTCTACACATGGACATCACTGGATGGTCAACACCGAAATCAGATTGATTATATTCTTTGCAGCCAAAGATGGAGAAGCTCTATACAGCCAGCAAAAACAAGACCAGGGATTGACTGTGGCTCAGATCATGAACTCCTTATTGCCAAATTCAGACTTAAATTGAAGAAAGTGGAGAAAACCACTCGACCATTCAGGTATGACCTAAATCAAATCCCTTATGATTATACAGTGGAAGTGAGAAATAGATTTAAGGGACTAAATCTGATAGACAGAGTGCCTGATGAACTATGGACGGAGGTTTGTGACATTGTACAGGAGACAGGGATCAAGACCATCCCCATGGAAAAGAAATGCAAAAAAGCAAAATGGCTGTCTGAGGAGGCCTTACAAATAGCTGTGAAATGAAGAGAAGCGAAAAGCAAAGGAGAAAAGGAAAGATATTCCCATCTGAATGCAGAGTCCCAAAGAATAGCAAGGAGAGATAAGAAAGCCTTTCTCAGTGATCAATGCAAAGAAATAGAGGAAAACAACAGAATGGGAAAGACTAGAGATCTCTTCAAGAAAATTAGAGATACCAAGGGAACATTTCATGCAAAGATCGGCTCGATAAAGGACAGAGATGGTATGGACCTAACAAGCAGAAAATATTAAGAGGTGTCAAGAATACATAGAAGACCTGTACAAAAAAGATCTTCATGACCCAGATAATCACGATGGTGTGATCACTCACCTAGAGCCAGACATCCTGAAATGTGGAAGCATTACTGTAAACAAAGCTAGTGGAGGTGATGGAATTCCAGTCGAGCTATTTCAAATCCTGGAAGATGACACTGTGAAAGTGCTGCACTCAATATGCCAGCAAATCTGGAAAACTCAGCAGTGGCCACAGGACTGGAAAAGGTCAGTTTTCATTCCAATCCCAAAGAAAGGCAATGCCAAAGAATGCTCAAACTACCACACAATTGCACTCATCTCACACGCTAGCAAAGTAAAGCTCAAAATTCTACAAGCCAGGCTTCAACAGAACATGAACCATGACATTCCCGTTGTTCAAGCTGGTTTTAGAAAAGGCAGAGGAACCAGAGATCAAATTGCCAACATCTGCTGGATCATCAAAAAAGCAAGAGAGTTCCAGAAAAACATCTATTTCTGCTTTATTGACTATGCCAAAGTATTTGACTGTGTGGATCACAATAAACTGTGGAAAATTCTGAAAGAGATGGGAATAGCAGACCACCTGACCTGCCTCTTGAGAAACCTGTATGCAGGTCAGGAAGCAACAGTTAGAACTGGACATGGAACAACAGACTGGTTCCAAGTAGGAAAGGGAGTATGTCAAAGCTGTATATTGTCACCCTGCTTATTTAACTTATATGCAGAGTACATCATGAGAAATGCTGGGCTGGAGGAAACACAAGCTGGAATCAAGATTGCTGGGAGAAATATCAATAACCTCAGATATGCAGATGACACCACCCTATGGCAGAAAGTGAAGAGGAACTAAAAAGCCTTTTGATGAAAGTGAGAGAGAAGAGTGAAAAAGTTGGCTTAAAGCTCAACATTCAGAAGACTAAGACATTGGCATCTGGCCCCATCACTTCATGGGAAATGGATGGGGAAGCAGTGAAAACAGTGCGAGACTTTGTTTTTTTGGGCTCCAAAATCACTGCAGATGGTGATTGCAGCCATGAAATTAAAAGATGCTTACTCCTTGGAAGGAAAGTTATGACCAACCTAGATAGCATATTAAAAAACTTTGCCAACAAAGGTCCATCTAGTCAAGGCTATGGTTTTTCCAATTGTCATATATGGATGTGAGAGTTGGACTGTGAAGAAAGCTGAGCACCAAAGAACTGATGCTTTTGAACTGTGGTGTTGGAGAAGACTCTTGAGAGTCCCGTGGACTACAAGGAGATCCAACCAGTCCATCCTAAAGGAGATCAATCCTGGGTGTTCATTGGAAGGACTAATGTTTAAGCTGAAACTCCAATACTTTGGCCACCTGATGCGAAGAGTTGACTCATTGGAAAAGACCCTGATGCTGAGAAGGATTGGGGGCAAGAGGAGAAGGGGACGACAGAGGGTGAGATGGCTGGATGTCATTACCGACTCGGACATGAGTTTGGGTAAACTCTGGGAGTTGGTGATGGACAGGGAGGCCTGGCGTGCTGTGATTCATGGGGTCACAAAGAGTCGGACACAACTGAACAACTGAACTGAACTGAAACATAGAAACAGTGCTCTTAAACACTTTGTGTATGTTAACTTAATCTCTATGATTATCTTATGAAGTAGGTCTTTATCAGGGCTGGGATCAAGGTGAGTCACTTGAGGCATCCAGGGAGCAAAGTTGAAGGAAGCATTCATTTTCAATTTTGTGCAAATGTATGCTTGCCCTAGATCCAGTCCTGATCTTTCTTATACCCATTTTCTAGATGAGGAAACTAAGGAACAGAAAAATGAAATAATTTGTTGAAGTTTATACAGTTGGTATGAGACTGAGTTGAGATTTTGGAATTGGTTCAGTCTGACTTCAGGGTCCAGAAGCTTACCTGTTACACCATATGCTCCTTACACATCACCTGCTCCTCTTCTCCCTGTTTACTCTTAAATTTGCCTTTTCCATTTGCATGGTTCAGCCCCTCAATGTCTCTTGCTTGACTATTGTAATTTGTTAGCTAGTCTTTCAGGCTTCAGTAGAACTTCTGCCAGATTGGTTAGCCTTAGTACTATCAGAGTTACTTTGGGGTAACATAAATAATTGAGAGCTGATTTCAGTTTTCCTTGGCTCACATGCATGATTTGACCAAGTTTAGTGCTCTTTTCTCCAGGCATTTAAAGATGAAAAAGAGACATATCTGTTGGGTTCAGAAACATATACATGGGAAAACATTGAATTGACATTAATCATCACTTCCTTCAATCATCCCCATTCTTTCATTTGTGATTTCAGGCTAGGAGTCTTTTTTGGGTATATGCATTCTTCCCCACAAACTTGTTTATAGATAGGATGGGCTTAAAGTTTCCTTCCAGTCTAAGGCTTCCCTGTGTAGGTTCCCATATTTCCTGACCAGGGGAAACAAGAGGAATGGTTTTGAGAATCTGCCTGCAATGCAGGAGACTGAGGTTCGATCCCTGGATTGGGAAGATCTGATGGAGAAGGAGATGGTAGTCCATTCCAGGATTCTAGCCTGAAGAATTCCATGGACAGAGGAGCCCAGTGGGCTGGAGTCCATGGGGTCACAAAAAGTCAGACACGGCTGAGCGACTAACACATTGAACCATCACCCCAGCAGGTTACTAGTGTATCCTTCACAGAGTTCCCTTTCTCTTCCTAGGGCGCAGTTCTTCTAGGTGACTCCCTCAGTTTAGATCCATTCTAAGAGTCCAGGACTAGTCTCTTATTGGGTTATTTGTTCTGAAGCTGGGCATTTTTCATTGGCCTATTTACTCCAGAACCCACAGAAATCAGAAGATAGTCATATAGGGAGATAACTTTAGTGATTGGATGATAAAAAAGCATTTCTCTGGCTAGGTCATGTTGACATAAAATAATTTTTCAGTTCAGTCACTCACTCATGTTGAACTTCTTGCGACCCCATGGACTGCAGCACGCCAGGCTTCCCTGTCCATCACCATCTCCTGCAGCTTGCTCAAACTTATGTCCATTGAGTTGATGATGCCATCCAACCATCTCATTCTCTGTTATCCCCTTCTCCTCCTGCCTTCAGTCTTTCCCAGCATCAGGGTCTTTTCCAATGAGTCAGTTCTTTGCATTAGGTGGCCAAAGTATTGGAGCTTCAGCTTCAGCATCAGTCCTTCCAGTGAATATTCAGGACTGATTTCCTTTAGGATGGACTGTTTGGATCTCCTTGCAGTCCAAGGGACTCTCAAGACTTCTCCAACACCACAGTTCAAAAGCATCAATTCTTTGGTGCCTCAGCTTTGTTTATGGTCCAACTCTCACATCCATACATGACTACTAGAAAAACCATAGCTTTGACTATATGGACCTTTGCTGGTAAAGTAATGTCTCTGTATTTTAACATGTGGTCTGGGTTTATCATAGCTTTTCTTCCAAGGGGCAAGTGTCTTTTAATTTCATGGCTATAGTCACTATCTGCAGTGATTTTGGAGCCCAATCCATTGTATATTTTCAACCCCAAACATATTCATTCTTTCTCACCAGGTCATGATGACTTTGTTTTATTCATTGAGGGTGAGAAAGAAAATATAATATTCTTTATAGAAAATTCACAAACTTAGTCAATATTCTCAAAATTATTATTTTCATCTTAATCCCCCCACATTAGTTATGCACAGGACTTTAAGAAATGTCCCATAGAACTACCTTGTTAAATTGAAAATCTGATAGCAGTAGTGTGTGCGTGCCTGTTGTCACTTCAGTTGTGTCTGACTCTTTGTGACCCTATGGACCGTAGCCTGCCAGGCTCCTCTGTCCATGGGATTTTCCAGGCAGGAATACTGGAGTGAGTTTCCATGCCCTCCTTCAGGGGATCTTCCCAGGACTGAACTTGCATCTCTTAGGTCTCCTGCATTGGCATGCAGGTTCTTTACTATTAGTGCCACCTGGGAAGCCCCTGTAATAGTTACAGCCAATATTTATTGAATGATTTCTTGGTGCCAGCACTGTTCTGAACACTTCATGTGCAGTAACTCCCACATTTTCATCACAACCCTATGAGATGGATACTATCATTATCCCCACTCTACAGATGAGGAAACTAAGACACATAATGGTTAAAAGTATCTCCTCCAAATGACCAGTTCAGCAAGTGTCAGAGCCAGGATTAGGTCTGAGTAGTCTGGCTTCAGAGGCCATGCTCTTACCCACTCTGCTAAATAAGTCCTATTGACAATCCAATCAAGTCCATCTTCCTTAGCAGAGAACATATTCCTCTTTAGCTCTTTAAGTGTTAGATTTATCAGAACCAAACAACTTATTGCTACCTGC
The DNA here is from genome assembly GCF_054371585.1 of Giraffa tippelskirchi. Lineage (NCBI taxonomy): Eukaryota > Metazoa > Chordata > Mammalia > Artiodactyla > Giraffidae > Giraffa > Giraffa tippelskirchi. The sequence goes on along the minus strand of NC_137275.1, from coordinate 92,052,843 downwards.
ATATACCATGATAATCCACACTTATATGCCTCTAAGCCTTCCTTCTTACTGGCTCTCCTTCCTTTTCTCTCTGTTGTCTAGCTGGCATCTCTCCGTCCTCCTCTCTCTCTTTCTCTGCCTCTCCCTCTCTCAACAAATTATTTCTATCCTGAGCTAGTTCTTTTGCTTCCTTTTATTTCTCTTTCCTTCCCATCCAATTCCTCAATTCCTAAGAGAAGTGAAGTAAATCAACTACTGTCATTCCCTAGTGTTGCAGAGAATTATTCCAAGACCCCATACATATACCAAAATCCATGGATGCTCAAACTGCTTATATAAAATAGCATAGTATAGTCAGCCCTCCATGCTGGTGGGTTTCATGTCTGTGAATGCAGACAACCAACTGTATTATGTTAGGGTTGTACAGTGTTTCCTTAAAAAGTATTCATATCTGATAAAAGTGTGCAACCAGTGACTTATACTTGTGACCTAACCCGATCACCTTGAATAATCCTTGAATGTGTGCATGAAGTCACTTCGGTAGTGTCTGACTCTTTGTGACCCTATGGACTGTAGCCCTCCAGGCTCCTCTGTCTGCAGAATTCTCCAGGAAGAATACTGGAGTGAGTTGCCATGCCCTCCTCTAGGGGATCTTCCTGACTCAGGGATCAAACCTGCATTTCCTGTGTCTCTTGCATTGGCAGGCGAGTTCTTTACCACTAGTGCCACCTGGAAAGTCCAATCCTTGAGTAGCCTTCTCTAACTATCCTGAATATGCTTTTGATTTTCAGAATTCCAAACCATCCCTGGAATTATCTAATAACTTTCTAATTATTATTTCATTTTATGTATAAGGAGGCTCAATCCCAGGGAAGTTGACTTGGCCAGGATCACACAATTAATTCCAGATGAAGTTCAGGTTTTCTCATTCAGAAGAGTATTTCCCGTCTACCTTTTAAGCCTAGTTGGAAAAAGGAGAGAAAATGGAAAATACTCTTGCTTTACTTCCTCTTCCATGTCTTTATTATTCTGCCAGCAATCAGTTTTTCCCCTTTGGCCTAAGTTGTTATGTGAAAATGACTGCTGCTCTTTTTTGAGAAGGTGCCAGGCAGATTCTCCTAGCTCTCTTATTTCTTTACTCCTAATCTTCCCCTCAGGCTAGCCCTTTCTCTTGCCATATCTCAAGTTCATGGCTCTGATTGCTCATAAGAAAACACTATGCACATCATCATCTTTGTTAATCTCTGAAGTATTTAATAATACTAGTACAGAGATGCAGAAATCATGTGCTTTTCATATGGATGGCATGTGTACTTTCATTGCCCATCATTAAAAAGAGAATGTTACTCAAGTTTTTGTGTGTATGCAGTAAATAAAACAGCTTGACCCTTAGAGAAAATAGAAATGTAGATTCAGTTAAGAGTCGATATCATGGATATGCTTCCTTGCTCATTAAGATTAAGCAGTTAAAGCATCTAACAAGGACCGTATGTATGAACTGGGGTCCACAGACATGTACATGCATATGTGGCCTCAGTGAGAGGTACCATAAGTAAAGGTCACAGGAAAGAGAGCAGCTTCACTGACATCAAGGAAATAGCAACTATTTACTGACAGCCAGACATTTCAAATAACATCAAGGATTCCAGAACCACTTCAAAGGCCACTGGCCAGGAAACAGACAAGTCATGAATTTGAATACTTCTGAGATTCTGGAAATTCAAAAGCAGAGCCTTCAGATATTTGCATCAAGGTAGATTATAAGCAATTATTTTATTTCTGGAAATTTCTCAAAATCTTTTGTGGAAACAGAAGACTAAGACCATTTTCTGCCTTTGAATGATGCCTGTATACTGTTAGACATTTGAGGAATGTTTAAAGAAAGAAATCCTGGAATCCTGAAAAGTGGCTTTTGTATCTAAAACATAAGATTTTTTTCTTTCAATAAGCAGTACTCTGTGAAATGCTTTCTCTACCAGGTAAATGAAAATTGATCTTCTTCTAGGTGTTTCTCAAACTGGTTGTATCATTTCAAGTTGCTGAAGTGCCAATGAAGTGTCAAGCTCTACTTCAGGAGAAATATGTAGGAAGGGAACAGTTACTAGTTTTGACTATACTAATTTTTTGAACATTATAATTAAATATTTCAAAAACTAAAAAAAAAAAAAAATGTTATGCCTGGTACATAGTAAACATAAGGACTGCCTTTAACAGTTTTTTATTTTAGGACATAATCTTATGATCATATTTTCCTCCTAAGTAAACAAAGCACCTTTAAACTATAATTATTCAAAGTAGTAAAAGCAAAACAATTAGATTATGGTTATTTCATTTCTTGGTCTCAACATTTCCAAAAATCATTCACAAGACTACTTATTTTAAATGAACAAAAATGGTTCTCTTCCAAATCCGTGGAAGTGGGCAGCAGTCTTTCAGAAAACAAATTATCTCACTTGCATCACTCTTAACTTAGTATTTAAGAGTAGACTTTTGGGATAAACAGAAAATCTAGCTACAACCACTGTATAAGGCTTTGCTTTTCTTTAGGCATGTCCTTGCCCAGAAAACCTCCCACACGGAGGCAGTATGGTCTAGAGGATAAAATACCCATCTTACCTTCCCTCTAGCTTTGCCACTGCCTTCTGTATTACCTCCAAAGCTTTAGTTATTTTTATACTCACTTTTTGACATTCTGGTCACAGAGGCACCCTTTTCTTTTATGTAGAACTCAACTATTCTGATGAACTAGATTTATCTTGTAGCTAGAAATATGCTTCGGTGATCCATATGTAAATGAGTGACTGACAGAAGTTCAATTTGGAACATGTACCTTACTGCCTGTCAAATAGGCATAGCTCCCTACATTGCAAGATTGTTACAGGTAGGTAAGGAACTTTGGACAACATCCTTCTGATAGCCTACTAGGCTCATGACACTGTGCTGGATTCTGGGGATACACAGGGAAAAGACATAGTTTCTGATTTCAAAGAATTTGCAGTCTCAAAGATCAGAAAGGCAACTCTAAGGAAGAGAATGCAGCGTGCTAAAGGTTACTGTAGAACTCTGGTGGCACAGAAGGAGCACTTGAAAAGGTGAGGAGGAGGAAAAGATTGGAAGAGTTTTCCTGGAGGCGTGGAAAAAGCACTTGCAAAAGCACTGTGGTTTCATTATTGCATTCCCAGGGAAATGTGTACAGGTTATTGTCAGTGCTGTGTGAGGTGTGTAAGAGGGACTGTTTGGAAACATTTTAACTTTTTGTGAGCATAATTTATAGTCATCAAAAGATTCTAGCAAGAGAAGGACATTATTATATTTGTGTTTTGGATGACTTGGCTGAAGCTGTGATGACAGGGAGGGAGCAGAGCTGAAGTTGCTACATGAACCATGTGGAAAATGAGAAGGGCCTGAACAGTGGCACTGGAGGTGAAGGTATAGAAATAAAGATCATGATCTAAAATATTTTTGATATGTAATTTAAAATGCCTTCCAACTAGTTGGATGTGTGGTGAAGTGAGAGCAAAGAATCTATGTTGTCTCTTTTTCAGTTTCTGGTTTTGCTGGGTGGGTGGAAGGAAGGGGGAGCCATTCAAGACATGATGTATATGTAAGAGGAGGTAGAGTTTGGTGGTAAAGAGTGAGATGAGTCTGAGCTGCTGGAGCTATGTGGATCATCAACAATGTTAGTTCATTCTTTTGTCCAGTTTCTTTCCTCCATGGAATATTTGTAGATGCCAAGTACGCATTAGATATATGAGTCTGGGCTGGAAATGAGTCTGCGTTTAATCAGCTATGGAAATAGATGAAATTGCCCAGAGACACGTATGTAGAGTGAAGAAGAGGAGCAAAGGTCTGAACTCTGGAGCAAATCAATATCAAAAGGATTAAAATATGTTGTTTTCCATGTTATGTTTCTAACTACACATTTCAGATGGCTAGAAGAATGGGTGTTTTGAATTTGATTTGAGAAACATTGCAAGAGTTTTGTGAAAATCAGTGAAAACAACCAGTTTCACTCTGTGGAGTCCAGTAGTGACATAATTTTGAGAATTTTTTTTTTTGTAACAATACAAAGCAAAGGGCAACTAAACTACTGATTATTTTTGGTTCTAAAAGTGTACTTACTGATAAACCCAAATTCTGAATTGATGCAACTCACAGAATGTAGTTATGAGCTTTATAGCCAAGAATATAATTACTTGATATATGGTGAATACCTGGCTGGATTCTCTACCATATCCAGGGAGATTAGATTATGTTTGTGTTGTTCTTTTGTTTTTATTCTTTGTTCAATTTAGTACTCTACACAGGAAAAAACTAGTCTTAACACCCTCTCTCCCCTAATCCTGGTTTTCTTCATTTTCATACCAAGAAGGTAATCTCCAGCCAATTTTTTATTTCTGAAAGGCTTTCTTTTATTTTCCCCAAATAAATAAAATCTATGGTCAATATGACCTAAATATAAACAAGTATACAAGTAGAAGGAACTACATACGCCTGGGTTTTTTAAAACTGTGTTTTGGTGGTGGGCAATGGGACGCTGTGTGGCTATAAATTAGGCAGACTGCTGGGGCCTTAGGAAAGAGGAATGGGAGGCAGAAGAGGCCTAGAAGAAGCAGCTGGGCAGTGAGTAAAATGTCCACTGTGTGTGTGTGCTTAGTCACTTCAGTTGTGTCCGACTCTTTGAAACCATATGGACCTTAACCTGCCAGGTTCCTCTGTCCATGAGATTCTCCAGGCAAGAATACTGGAGTGGATTGCCATGCCCTCCTCCAGGGGAATCTTCCTGAACCAGGAATCAAACCCATTTCTCTTATGTCTCTTGTATTGGCAGGCAGGTTCTTTACCACTAGTGCCACCTGAAAAGCCAAAATGTCCACTAATGCAAGTTAAATTATATATATATATGTATATATATGTGTATATATATATGTATATATATGTGTATATATATATGTATATATATGTGTATATATATATGTATATATATGTGTATATATATATGTATATATGTGTGTATATATATATGTATATATATGTGTATATATATGTACACATACATACACATATATATATAATTTCATTATATATATATTAAACTATATATATATAAAGCAAAACAGTGATTATCAGTCTTGGAGAATACAAGCAGATTTTCTCCCTTTCTATTTTGATCCTTGAGCTCCAGTCAAGGGATTCTGTCATTCAGAACCTTCCATGTGCACACTTGGGTTTCGATGCTGTCTTCATGTTGCCTTCTGATCTGCCCAGGATCTGATTAGTATGATTCCATGATGAGTCCTGGTTACATGAAGACAACTCTCTGGCTTTCTTCTTCCTCTCTTTTCCTTGTGGAAACACAATTTTATCGCAGCTCATTCTCCACACCTCCATCTCCACCCCCAAGTCATTCTGTGTCCGAGTAAGCATCCAGGTTGTTGACTCTTAGCTAATCTGAAAAACAAAACTTTTGCTAAATATGATCCTGGCTAGAACTCCTACTAGAACTCCAGGGTTCTCTCTGCATCTCAAGAGAACAAGTTACTACAGATAGCAGTCACTGAAACACAATGATTTCTTCTGTCTTTCTTACTCAACAGGATGACTTTATAGGTAGAGATGTCAGAGAAAGGTTTTAAAGCCCTGGCAGTAGGATTATGTAGATAACTAGCTGATTGATTTATTTCAGCATAGGCTTGGCTCTTTCTCAAGTCACCCTTCTATTAATATTTAGAAGATTAAATCAGAACTTCACAGACCAAGCCTGCCATGGGTCAAAACACAGGAAATTCAATGTAACCTATAAATACATGTTGAGGAAATAAAGCTTAAGGAGTGAAGAGAATAAGACTCACTGTAATCAGCTCACTCGCTGCAGCAGTGGGTGTTGCTCCAGCCACACCAGTTTCCTTCTCCTCCTTGTCTGCGACAGACATGTTTCCTTAAAGCTTTCCACTTGCTGTTCCACCAGCCTGGATCCTCTCTTTAGATACCTGCATGGTTTGGTCCCTCATTTCCCTCACTTTTCAGATCTGACCACCCTACGTTAAATAGTATCACTCTCATTGCTTGTTGTCCCCAACTCTATTTTTCTTCAGAGCACTTACATTTTACCCAACAGCATATATTTATTTGTTATTGTCTGTCTATCTTACAGGCCATTGAGTCTAGGGATTTGCCTACTGCTATATCCCCAGAGCCTAGTTCAATGTTTGCTACATGAACAGTGAAAAGGCAAAAAGATATGACATTGAAAGATGAACTCCCCAGGTTGGTAGGTGCCCAATATGCTACTGGAGAAGAGTGGAGAAATAACTCCAGAAAGAATGTAGAAATGGAGCCAAAGTGAAAACAATGCCCAGTTGTGGATGTGACTGGCGATGCAAGTAAAGTCTGATGCTATAAAGAACAATATTTTATAGGAACCTGGAATGTTAGGTCCATGAATCAAGGTAAATTAGAAATAGTCAAACAGGAGATAGCAAGAGTGAACATCAACATTTTAGGAATGAGCGAACTAAAATGGTCTGGAATAGGCGGATTTAATTCAGATGACCATTATATCTACTACTGTGGGCAAGAAGCCCTTAGAAGAAATGGAGGGATTTGTTGATTCAGTCAACAAAAGAGTCCGAAATGCAGTTCTTGAGTGCAATCTCAAAAATGACTGAATGAACTCTGTTCATTTCCAAGGTAAGCCATGCAATATTACAGTAATCCAAGTCTATGCCCCAAGCAGTAATACTGAAGAAGCAGAAGTTGAATGGTTCTATGAGGACCTATAAGATCTTCTAGAACTTACACCCAAAAAAGATGTCCTTTTCATAATAGAGGACTGGAATGCAAAAGTAGGAAGTCAAGAGATACCTGAAGTAACAGGCAAATTTGGCCTTGGAGTACAGAATGAAGCAGGGCAGAGGATAACAGAGTTTTGCCAAGAGAATGCACTGGTCATAGCAAACACCCTCTTCCAACAACACAGGAGAAGACTCTACACATGGACATCACCAGATGGTCAATACTGAAATCAGATTGATTATATTCTTTGTAGCCAAAGATGCAGAAGTTCTATACAGTCAGCAAAAACAAGACCAGGAGCTGACTGTGGCTCAGATTATGAACTCCTTATTCCCAAATTTAGGCTTAAATTGAAGAAAGTAGGGAAAACCACTAGACCATTAAGGTATGACCTAAATAAAATCCCTTATGATTACACAGTGGAAGTGACAAATAGATTCAAGGGATTAGATCTGATAGATAGAGTGCCTGAAGAACTATGGATGGAGGTTTGTGACATTGTACAGGAGGCAGGGATCAAGACCATCCCCAAGAAAAAGAATGCAAAAAGGCAAAATGGTTGACTGAGGAGGCCTTACAAATAGCTGAGAAAAGAAGAGAAGCTAAAGACAAAGGAGAAAAGGAAAGATATACCCATTTGAATGCAGAGTTCCCAAGAATAGCAAGAAGAGATAAGAAAGCCTTCCTCAGCGATCAATGCGAAGAAACAGAAAAACAATAGAATTGGAAAGATTAGAGATGTCTTTAAGGAAATCAGATACACCAAGGGAACGTTTCATGCAAAGATGGGCACGATAAAAGACAGAAATGGTATGGACCTAACAGAAGCAGAAGATATTAAGAAGAGAATACACAGAAGAGCAATACGCAGAACTATGCAAAAAGATCTTCATGACCCAGATAATCAGGATGATGTGATCATCCTGGACAGACATGCTGGAGCCAGACATCCTGGAATGTGAAGTCAAGTTGGCCTCAGGAAGCATCACTATGAACAAAGCTAATGGAGGTGATGGAATTCCAGTTGAGATATTTCAAATACTGAAAGATGATGCTGTGAAAGTGCTGCACTCAATATGCCAGCAAATCTGGAAAACTCAGCAGTGGCCACAGGACTGGAAAAGGTCAGTTTTCATTCCAATCCCAAAGGCAATGCCAAAGAATGCTCAAACTACCACAGAATTGCACTCATCTCACATGCTAGTAAAGTAATGCTCAAAATTCTCCAAGCCAGGCTTCAACAGAACATGAACCATGAACTTTCAGATGTTCAAGCTGGTTTTAGAGAAGGCAGAGGAACCAGAGATCAAATTGCCAACATCGAAAAAGCAAGAGAGTTCCAGAAAAATATCTACTTCTGCTTTATTGATTACATCAAAGCCTTTGACTGTGTCGATCACAACAAACTGGAAGATTTTTCAAGAGATGCGACTACCAAACCACCTGAGCTGCCTCCTGAGAAATCTGTATGCAAGTCAAGAAACAACAGTTAGAACTAGACATGGAACAAAAGACTGCTTCCAAGTTGGGAAAGGAGTACGTCAGGGCTGTATATTGTCACCCTGCTTATTTAACTTATATGCAGAGTACATCATGTGAAATGCCAGGCTGGATGAAGCACAACCTGGAATCAAGTTTCTGGGAGAATATCAATAATCTCAGTTATGCAGATGACACCACCTTTATGACAGAAAGTGAAGAAAAACTAAAGAGCCTCTTGATGAAAGTGAAAAAGGAGAGTGAAAAAGCTGGTTTAAAACTCAACATTCAAAAAACAAAGATGATGGCATCCGGTCCCATTACTTCATGGCAAATAGATGGGAAAACAATGGAAACAGTGTCAGACTTTATTTTGGGGGGCTCCAAAATCACTGCAGATGATGACTGCATCCATGAAAATAAAAGATGCTTGCTCCTTGGAAGAAAAGCCATGACCAACGTAGATAACATATTAAAATACAGAGAGATTACTTTGCTGAGAAGGTCTGTCTAATCAAAGCTATAGCTTTTCCAGTAGTCATGTATGGCTGTGAGAGTTGGACTGTAAAGAAAGCTGAGCACCAAAGAATTGATGCTTTTGAACTATGGTGTTGGAGAAGACTCTTGAGTATCCCTTGGACTGCAAGGCGATCCAACCAGTCCATCCTAAAGGAAATCAGTCCTGAATGTTCATTGGAAGGCCTGATGTTGAAGCTGAAGCTCCAAAACTTTGGCCACCTGATGTGAAGAACTGACTCTTTGGAAAAGACCCTGATGCTGGGAAAGATTGAAGGCAGGAAGAGAAGGGGCCAACAGAGAATGAGATGGTTGGATGGCATCACCAACTTGATGGTCATAAGTCTGAGCAAGCTCCGAAAGTTGGTGATGGACAGGAAATTGTATGCTTCAGTCCATGATGTTGCAAAGAGTCAGACATGACTGAGCGACAGAACTGAACTAAGGTAGTTAATATGCTTCCCAGTTGGCTCACTGAGTAAAGACTCTGCCTGCCATTCAAGAGACACAGGAAACTCCAGTTTGATCCCTGGGTCAGGCAGATACCCTGGAGAGGGAATGGCAACCCACTCCAGTGTTCTTGCCTGGAGAATCACTTGATAGAGGAGCCTAGTGGGCTACAGTCCATGGGGTGGCAAAAGAGTCAGACACGACTGAAGCAACTGAGGATGAAGCATGCAGGTAGTTAATATATTTTGAACAAATCAATGAATGAATAGTGGAGTTGAGCACAGAACCAGGTCTTTGGAATTCTAATACAGTTTTCTTTCCATTGGTTTAGAGCTTTTTTTAAAAAAAAAAAAATTAATAGATAATTGCTTTACAGTATTATGTTGGTTTCTGCCATACAATAGCATGAATCTGCCATAACTGTACATATATCCCTCCCCTTCTTCTTGAGCCTTCCTCCCTCCCCTCCCCACATCTCACTCCTCTAGGTTGTCACTGAGCACCAGGTAGAGCTCCCTGTGTTATACAGCAACTTCCCACTATCTATCTGTTTTACACATGAATAGTGTGTATGTTTCAGTGTTACTCTCCCAATTCATCCCACCCTCTCCCTCCCCTGCTGTGTCCACTTGTGTCCACAAGTCTGTTCTCTACATCTGTGTCTCTATTTCTGCCCTGCAAATAGGTTCATCAGTACCACTTGCTAGCTTACATCAAGTGAAAGAAAGTGAAAGTTGCTCAGTCATGTCCGACTCTTTGGAAGCCCATGGACTATACAATCCATGCAATTCTCCAGGCCAGAATACTGGAGTGGGTAGCCTTTCCCTTCTCTAGGGGATCTTCCCAAACCAGGTCTCCTGCATTGCATATATATTTATGTATATATGTGTGTGTGTGTGTGTGTATATACACATTAATATGATATTTGTTTTTGTTTTTCTGACTTACTTCACTCTGTATAACAGGCTGTAGGTAAAGACATAAATGTAAGGCCAGAAAATAGTCCTCTTCTATTGAGATTATTCTGTTCTCCTTCCTTGATCTCCATATAAATCTTTTAAACAGGCATCAGTTCAGTTCAGTCACTAAGTCGTGTCCGACTCTTTGTGACCCCAGAAACCGCAGCATACCAGGCCTCCCTGTCCATCACCAACTTCTGGAGGCTACCCAAACCCATTTCCATTGAGTTGGTGATGCCATCCAACCATCTCATCCTTTGTTGTCCCCTTCTCCTCCTGCCTTCAATCTTTCCCAGCATCAAGGTCTTGTCCAATGAGTCAGCTCTTCCCATCAGGTGGTCAAAGTATTGGAGTTTCAGCTTTAACATCAGTCCTTCCAATGAACACCCAGGACTGATCTCCTTTAGGATGGACTGGTTGGATCTCCTTGCAGTCCAAGGGACTCTCAAGAGTCTTCTCCAACACCACAGTTCGAAAGCATCAATTCTTTGGTGCTCAGCTTTCTTCACCGTCCAACTCTCACATCCATACATGACCACTGGAAAGACCATAGCCTTGACTAGACGGACCTTTGTTGGCAAAGTAATGTCTCTGCTTTTTAATATGCTGTCTAGGTTGGTCATAACTTTCCTTCCAAGGAGTAAGTGTCTTTTAATTTCATGGCTGCAATTACCATCTTCAGTGATTTTGGAGCCCAAAAAATTAAAGTCAGCCACTGTTTCCACTGTTTTCCCATCTATATGCCATGAAGTGATGGGACTGGATGTCATGATCTTAGTTTTCTGAATGTTGAGCTTTAAGCCAACTTTTTCACTCTCCTCTTTCACTTTCATCAAGAGGCTCTTTAGTTCTTCTTCACTTTCTGCCATAAGGGTGGTGTCATCTGCATATCTGAGGTTATTGATATTTCTCCCAGCAATCTTGATTCCAGCTTATGCTTCCTCCAGCCCAGTGTTTCTCATGATGTACTCTGCATATAAGTTAAATAATCAGGGTGACAATATACAGCCTTGACGTACTCCTTTTCCTATTTGGAACCAGTCTGTTGTTCCATGTCCAGTTCTAACTGTTGATTCCTGACCTGCATACAGGTTTCTCAAGAGGCAGGTCAGGTAGTCTGCTATTCCCATCTCTTTCAGAATTTTCCACAGTTTATTGTGATCCACACAGTCAAAGGCTTTAACATAGTCAATAAAGCAGAAATAGATGTTTTTCTGGAATTCTCTTGCTTTTTCGATGATCCAGCGGATGTTGGCAATTTGATCTCTGGTTCCTCTACCTTTTCTAAAACCAGCTTGAACATCTGGAAGGTCACGGTTCATGTATTGCTGAAGCATGGCTTGGAGAATTTTGAGCATTACTTTACTAGCATGTGAGATGAGTACAATTGTGCGGTAGTTTGAGCATTCTTTGGCATTGCCTGTCTATGGGATTGGAATGAAAACACCTTTTCCAGTCCTGTGGCCACTGCTGAGTTTTCCAGATTTGCTGGCATATTGAGTGCAGCACTTTCACAGCATCATCTTTGAGGATTTGAAAAAGCTCAACTGGAATTCCATCACCTCCATTAGCTTTGTTCATAGTGATGCTTCCTGAGGCCCACTTGACTTTACATTCCAGGATGTCTGGTTCTAGGTGAGTGTGAGTGATCACACCATCATGATTATCTGGGCCGTGAAGATATTTTTTGTCCAGTTCTGTGTATTCTTGCTGCCTGTTCTTAATATCTTTTGCTTCTGTTGGGGTCCATACCATTTTTGTCCTTTATTGAGCCCATCTTTGCATGAAATGTTCCCTTGGTATCTCTGATTTCCTTAAAGAGATCTCTAGTCTTTCCAATTCTATTGTTTTTCTCTGTTTCTTTGCATTGATCGCTGAGGAAGGCTTTCTTATCTCTTCTTGCTATTCTTTGGAACTCTGCCTTCAGATGCATATATCTTTCCTTTTCTCCTTTGCTTTTTGCTTCCCGTCTTTTCACAGCTATTTGTAAGGCTCCTCAGACAGCCATTTTGCTTTTTTGCATTTCTTTTTCTTGGGGATGGTCTTGATCCATGCCTCCTATACAGTGTCACAAACCTCCGTCCAGAGTTCATCAGACACTCTGTCTATCAGATCTAGTCCCCTAAATCTACTTCTCACTTGCAGTGTATAATCATAAGTGATTTGATTTAGGTCATATCTGAATGGTCTAATTGTTTTTCCCACTTTCTTCAATTTAAGTCTGAACTTGGCAATAATGAGTTCATGATCTGAGCCACAGTCAGCTCCTGGTCTTATTTTTGCTGACTGTATAGAACTTCTCCATTTTTGGCTGCAAAGAATATAATCAATCTGATTTTGGTGTTGACCATCTGGTGATGTCCATGTGTAGAATCTTCTCTTGTGTTGTTGGAAGAGGGTGTTTGCTATGACCAGTGCGTTCTCTTGTCAGAACTCTAGTAGCCTTTGCCCTGTTTCATTCTGTACTGCGAGGCCAAATTTGCCTGTTACTCTAGGTATTTCTTGACTTCCTACTTTTGCATTCCAGTCCCCTATAATGAAAAGGACATCTTTTTTAAACAGGCATAAATGCACTTAACAATCACTTCTTGGGGTGATTCCCTTGGTGAATGGATTCCATTGTTCAAGCACATGAGAAACATCTGGGCATCTTAACAGTGCAGATTTCCAGGCCTCATGCCTATGCTCTTGATTCAGTAGACTTGGGGTGGAGCCTGAGAAACAGCATTTTTAATTTTAACAATACTTAGGAGATTTGAAAACTAGTGGTTGTGTGACCTTCTTTTATGATACGCGTTTGTGACAGCAGATTCCTTCAGGCTCTATTACAGGGCCTTCTTTTAGGTTTTTACCATGGGTCAATCAGACTACAGACAATCAGAAAATTCTGCACTAATTCCAACATAGAATCCACTTAGTAGTGCTACTGCTCTGGGCCTTCCATAGGCAGGATAAAACAGAACAAGAGTGATGAGGAGAGGAAAGGATGAAATCTAAATTAACAGTATGTTGGCACGTGTGTGATAGTATGTCTGAGGGCAGCATGGAGGTCACAGAAAAGTCCCCTCAAGTCTGGCGTTGTTTTTATCTTCAGCTCTACCTAATGAAGAATGGAGACTTTTTCACAGGTCGATCATTACTTTGGGTCATATTTCTAGGATTGAGATGGTCATTTCAATGGTTAACTGCAAGAGAGGAGGAACAAGAGAAGGCGTGTGCCTGCTAAGTTGCTTGGTGGTGCTGGTGGTTTAGTCACTCAGTTGTGTCCGACTCTGTGCAACCCCATGAACTTAAGCCTACTAGGCTCCTCCCTCCATGGGATTCTCCAGGCAAGAATACTGGAGTGGGTTGCCATTTCCTTCTCCAGGGGATCTTCCCAACCCAGGGATGGAATGTGCATCTCTTATGTCTCCTGCACCGGAAGGTGAGTTCTTTACTACTAGTGCCACCTGGGAAGCCTAGGAGAAGGCATAGATGGGCAATAAGAGAGAGGTTGCAGCATCTTCCAAACCCTTGGTCATTTATCTGGGAAGGGCATGAGGGTCTCAGGAATGCAGGTAAATGGCTGACTTCAAAGAAAGTCAACCCCTTTATGGTTGTTTTAGGGATTAAAAGAGATCCTGTGTGCACAACACTTCATAAAATGCCTGGAAAATAATCATCACAGTAAACAATAGTTATTATTATTAACACATGTCGTATGGTTAAGCAGGAAATCTCCATGTTTCATTCTACCTTATGAATTCCACAAATTTGTCTGGCTTACAGTGAAAAAAAAAATGCTTAACATACATGAAGTATGTGGAACTTTTCAGAAGCAATCAAACGGCACTTGCTTACATGATGGTATACTTGTTTTTATCACCATTGTGATACTTAAGTTCACTGTGTACTTCCAACCATATTCCTAAAGATGTAAACTCAATAAAGCCCAAAATATATTTGGCAAAATGTTTTTTTTCCTTAATTTTTGAAGCTGCGTGTTTGGAAGAAAACTTATTCACATGCTATTAATTATTTGACACATAATTAAGAACTTGAAAACAGTTAAAAAGCACTTTCAAGCTTTCTTTTCCTTGAGAAATTGAAGTTGTCTTTGGTTTTGTTTGGGACTAAAACACTAACCATGTCTGCTCTATTTAGGCAGAAACCACTCTTTGCTTACCCATCTATTCACAGTAATAGGGGATCTTCCTGACCCAGGGATTGAACCCAGGTCTCCTACATTGCAGGCAGATTTTTTTTTTTAAATTGTAAAGTAATTGCTTTACAGAATTTTGTGGTTTTCTGTCATACATCAGCAAGAATCAGCCATAGGTACACCCATGTCCGCTTCCTCCCATCTCCCTCCCCACCCCACCCTTCAGCCTGTCACAGAGCCCCTGTTTGAGTTCCCTGAGTCATATAGCAAATTCCCATTGGCTATCTATGTTGCATATGATATTGTAAATTTCTATGTTACTCTCTTCATACATCTCCCCTTCTCCCTCCTCTCCTCCCACTGTGTCCATAGCTCTGTTCTGCTGTCCTGAAAATAAACTCATCAGTGCCATCTCTTCAGATTCCATATATCTGTGTCAGTATATGATATTTCTATTTCTCTTTCTGACTTACCTCACTCTGTACAATAGGCTCTAGTTTTGTCCACCTCATTAGAACAGATTCAAATGTGTTCCTTTTTATGGCTGAGTAGTATTCCGTTGTGTATACATACCACAGTTTCTTTATCCATTCATCTGTTGATGGACATATAGTTTGCTTCCACTTTCTAGCTATTGTAAACAGTGCTGCAGTGAACATTGTAGTGCATGTGTATTTTTCAGTTTTGGTTTCCTTAGGGTATATGCCTCGGAGTGAGATTCCTGGGTCATATGGTGGTTTTATTCCTAGCTTTTTAAGGAGTCTCCATACTGTCTCCCATAGTGGCTTTATCAGTTTATATTCCCACCAGCAATGCAAGAGTGTTCCCTTTTCTCCACACCCTCTCCAGCATTCATTGTTTGTAGACGTTTTTGATGATGGCCATTCTGACTGGTGTGAGGTGGTATCTCACTGTAGTTTTGATTTGCATTTCTCTAATAATGAGTGATGTTGAGCATCTTTTCATGTGCTTGTTAACCATCTGTATGTCTTCTTTGGAGAAATGTCTCTACAGGCCCCTTTCCCACTTTTTGATTGGGTTGTTTGCTTTTCTGGTTTTGAGTTGTATGAGCTACTTGTGTATTCTGGAAATTAATTCTTTATCAGTTGTTTCCTTTGCTATTACTTTCTCCCATTCTGAGGGTTGTCTTTTCACCTTGTTGAAAAGACAAGTGTTGAAAGACAAGTGAAAAAACACCAGTTTCCTTTGCTGTGAAAAAGCTTTTAAGTTTAATCAGGCCCCACTTGTTTATTTTTATTTCCATTACTCTAGGAGGTGGGTCATAGAAGATCTTGCTCTGATTTATGTCATCAAGTGTTCTGCCTATGTTCTCCTCTAAGAGTTTAATAGTTTCTGGTCTTACATTTAGGTCTTAATCCATTTTGAGTTTATCTTTGTGTATGGTGTTAGGTAGTGATCTAATTTCATTCTTTTGCATGTAACTGTCCAGTTTTCCCAGCACCATTTATTGAAGAAGCTGTCTTTACTCCATTGTATATTCTTGTCTCCTTTATCAAAAATAAGGTACCCATAGGTGCATGGGTTTATCTCTGGGTTCTCTGTCTTGTTCCATTAGTCTATCAATCTGTTTTTGCACTAGTACCATACTGTCTTGATGACTGTAACTTTGTAGTATAGTCTGAAGTCAGGAAGGTTGATTCTTCTAGCTCCATTCTTCTTCCTCAAGACTGCTTTGGCTATTTGGGGTCTTTGGTGTTTCATATGAATTGTGCAATTTTTTGTTCTAATTCTGTGAAAAATACCATTGGTAATATGATAGGGATTGCATTGAATCTGTAGATTTCATTTGGTAGTATAGGCATTTTCACAATATTGATTCTTCCTACCCAGGAACATGGAATATCTCTCCGTCTGTTTATGTAAGCTTGATTTCTTTCATCAGTGTCTTATAGTTTTCCATATACAGGTCTTTTGTCTCCTTAGGTAGGTTTATTCATAGATATTTTATTCTTTTTGTTGCAATGGTGAATGGTATTGATTCCTTAATTTCTATTTCTGATTTTTCATTGTTAGTATATAGGAGTGCAAGTGATTTCTGTGTATTGACCTTGTATCCTGTGACTTTGTTGAATTCGCTGATAAGCTCTAGTAATTTTCTGATAGTTTCTTTTGGGTTTTCTATGTATAATATCATGTCATCTGAAAACAGTGAGAGTTTTGCTTCTTCTTTTCTGACCTGGATTGCTTTTATTTCTTTTTCTTCTCTAATTGCCATAGCTAGGACTTCCAAAACTATGTTGAATAATAGTGGTGAGAGTGGACACCCTTGTCTTCTTCCTGATCTTAGAAGGAAAAGCTTTTGGTTTTTCACTATTGAGAATAATGTTTGCTGTGGACTTTTCATATACGGTCTTACTGTGTTGAGGTAGGTTCCTTCTATGCTCATTTTTTGAATCATTTTTTTTTTATCATAAATGGATGCTGAATTTTGTCGAAGGCTTTTTCTGCATCTATTGAGGTGATCATATAGTTTTATCTTTCAATTTGTTGATATGGTGTATCACGTTGATTGATTTGTGTATATTGAAGAATCCTTGCATCCCTGGAATAAACCCAACTTGATCATGGTGTATGAGCTTTTTAATGTGTTTGTGGATTTTGTTTGCTAGAATTTTGTTGAGGATTTTTGCATCTGTGTTCATCAGTGATATTGGCCTGTAATTTTCTTGTTTTGTATTGTCTTTGCCTGGTTTTGGTATCAGGGTGATTGTGGCCTTGTAGAATGAGTTTGCAAGTGTTCCTTCCTCTGCAATTTTTTGGAAGAGTTTCAGAAAAATAGGCATTACCTCTTCTCTAAATGTTTGATAGAATTCCCCCGTGAAGCCATCTGGTCCTGGGCTTTTGTTTTTTGGGAGATTTTTGATCAATGTTTCGATTTCAGTGTTTGTAACTGCGTTGTTCATAATATCTATTTCTTATTGATTCAGTCTTGGGAGGCTGATCTTTTCTAAGTATCTGTCCATTTCCTCTAGGTTGTCCATTTTATTAGCATATAGTTGCTCATAATATTATCTTATGATCCTTTGTATTTCTGTGTTGTCTGCTATAACCTCTCCTTTTTCATTTCTAATTTTGTTGATTTGATTTTTCTCCCTTTTTTCCTTGATGAGTCTGGCTAGTGGTTTGTCAATTTTGTTTTATCTTCTCAAAAAACCAACTTTTGCTATCATTTCCTTCATTTCTTTTTCATTTATTTCTGCTCTGATTTTTGTGATCTCCTTCCTTCTGCTGACTTTGGGATTTTTTTGTTCTTCTTTTTCCAGCTGCTTTAGATGTAGAGTTAGGCTGTCTATTCAATGCTTTTCTTGTTTGTTGAGGTATGATTGTATTGCTATAAACCTCCCTCTTGGAACTGCTTTTGCTGAATTCCATAGGTTTTGGGTCATCATGTTCTCATTGTCATTTGTTTCTAGGAATCTTTTGATTTCTTTTCTTATTTCTTCAGTAACCTCTTTGTTATTTAGTAATGTATTTTTTAATCTCCATGAATTTGTGTTTTTTGCTTACCCCTGTAGTTGATATCTAGTCTCATAGCATTGTGGTCAGAGAAGATATTTGATATGATTTCTATATTCTTAAATTTACTGAGGCTTGGTTTGTGGCCCAAGATGTGGTCTATCCTGGAGAATGTTCCATGTGCACTTGAGAAAAAAGTGTAGCCTTCTGCATTTGAATGGAAAGTCCTGAAGATATCAATTAGGTCCATTTGGTCTAATGTTTCATTTAAGGTTTGTGTTTCCTTGTTGATTCTCTGTTTTGATGATCTGTCCGTTGGTGAAAATGGGGTGTTAAAGTCCCCTGCTATTATTGTGTTGCTGTCAATTTCTCCTCTTACACCTGTTAATGTTTGCCTTATGTATTGAGGTGCTCCTGTGTTGGGTGCATATACACTTGTGATGTCTTCTTCTTGGATTGAACCCTTGATCATTATGTAGTGTCCTCCTTTGTCTCTTATAATAATCTTTATTTTAAAGTCTTTTTTTGTTTGAAATAAGAATTGCCACTCCAGCTTTCTTTTGGTTTCTATATACATGGAATATCTTTTTCCATCCTTTTACTTTCAATCTGTATGTGTCTGTAGGTCTGAAGTGGGTCTCCTGTAGGCAGCATATATATGGGTCTTGTTTTTGTATTCATTCAGTCAGTATGTATCTTTTGGTTGGTGCGTTTAATCCATTTACATTTAAGGTAATTGTTGAAACATATGTTCCTATTAGCATTTTCTTGATTGATTTGGGTTTGTTTTTGTAGGCCTTTCCTTTCTCTTGTGTTTACTGGCTATGTAAGTCCCTTTAGTATTTGTTGCAGTGCTGGTTTGGTGGTGCTGAATTCTCTTAACTTCTGCTTGTCCATAAAGCTTTTGATTTCTCCATCAATTTTGAATGACATCTTTGTGGGGTATAGTAATCTTGGTTGTAGATTTTTCCCTTTCAGTACTTTAAATATATCCTGCCATTCCCTTCTGGCCTGTAGAGTTTCTGCTGAAAGATCCACTGTTAATCATACAGGTTTTCCCTTGTATGTTACTTGTTGCTTTTCCCTTGCTGCTTTTAATATTCTTTCTTTGTGCTTTATCTCTGTTAGCTTGATTAATATGTGTCTTGATGTGTTTCTCCTTGGGTTTAATCTATAAGGGACTCTCTGTGCTTCTTGGGCTTGATTGACTATTTCCTTTCCCATATTGGGGAAGTTTTCAACTGTAATTTCTTCAAAAATTTTCTCAGTGCTTTTCTTTCTTTCTTCTTCCTCTGGGACCCCTATAACTGAAATGTTGGTATGTTTAATATTGTCCCAAAGGTCTCTGAGGGTATCCTCAGTTCTTTTCATTCCTTTCCTTTTATTTTGCTCTTCAGCAGTTATTTCCACCATTCTGTACTCCAGCTCACTTATCCATTCTTCTGCCTCAGCTATTCTGCTATTTGTTCCTTCTAGAGTATTTTTAATTTCAGTAATTGTGTTATTCATCTTTGTTTGCTTATTCTTTACTTCTTCTGTGTCCTTGGTGATTGTATGCAGGCAGATTCGTTACTGTTTGAGCCACCAAGAAGTCTGTAGTTGGCACAAGGCCTGGCAAATAACAGGTGTTCAATATTTACTGAATGAATGAACCATCAGGGGACTCAAATTTGGTGATTCCTGTAAGTATTTGCATTCAGTGGTCTCAACTTGAGTGTTCTCATTCTGCTGCTGCTGCTGCTGCTAAGTTGCTTCAGTCGTGTCCGACTCTGTGCGACCCCACAGACGGCAGCCCACCAGGCTCCTCTGTCCATGGGATTTTCCAGGCAAGAATACTGGAGTGGGTTGCCAGCGCCTTCTCTGGTTCTCATTCTAATAAACTCTAAACTCATAATAGGTTTATCAGTTTTCTAAGGTTGCTATAACACACTGTCATAAACTGGGTGGCTTAGAAAAGCAGAAATTTATTCTTTCATGGGTATGGAGGCCAGAAGTCTGAAATCAAGGTGTTGGCAGGGCTGTGTTCATTCTGAAGTCTCTAGGAGACAATCTTTTCTCATTCCTCCAGCTTTAGTGACTCCACGCATTGCTTGGCTGTGACTGCAGAGCTGCAGTCTCTGCCTCCCTCTTCACGTGGCCTTGTCCTTTATGTCTTCACTTCCATCTCTCCAAGGAAACCTGCCACCTGGATCATCTCAGATGATTTCATCTGAGACTCCTTAACTTGAATAATCCGCAAAGTTACTTTTTCTGGATGAAATCAAATTCACAGATTCTGGGACATGGGCATATCTTTCAGAGGGTCACCATTCAACCTTCCCTCGGCTTCCCTGGTGGCTCAGACAGTAAAGAATCTGCCTGCAGTGTGAGAGACCTGGGTTCGATCCCTGGATTGGGAAGATCCCCTGGAGGAGGGCATGGCAGTGTACTCCAGTATGCTTGCCTGGAGAATCCCATGGACAGAGGAGCCTGGCAGGCTACAGTCCTTGGGGTTGCAGAGTCGGATATGACTGAGCAACTAGGAACAACACAGCATTCAACCTACTACAATGAGTTAATGGGAATTTTCAACATTTAGAGTGGGGTTGTTTTTCCCTTGTTATTTTTCTCACTACATCACTGTATACAGATTTTTGAAGCTTTTGTAGCTGAGAAGGTTGAGAACATGGTTTTTGTTTTGGCCTAATTAAGGATAGAAAATGGGTAAAAACAAATCAGCATTGAACCTACAGATGGGGAAAATACGGTGAATATTGATAACTCATGGGTGGAGACAGGAAGTTAAACAAATACTCAGGAAGTAATGTTACACCCAACCTGATGATATCTGTATGATGTATTAGGGATGTGTATTTGAAACAGTGATTTGAGTGATGACAAATGTAAAAGAATAGTGGTTATGATGATCTAGAAAGGCCATTCTGTAATAATCTCAGTGTTTTACCTTTGGAGAGGGAAAGTAATTTTATAGAGAACTGATAAGTCATAGAGACAAGGCCAGAGACTCTGGGATCAACAATTTGAAAATGAAAGTCCCAAGAAGAATTCTAATTAGGAAAGAGACCTGAGGTAGATGTGGCTTCTACACTGAAACCATCTGCATTTGATTTGGCAGTAGTAAAATGCAGTAATAGAATGTATAATATCAAAAGAAATAATACATCAGTGGAAAATTTTTCAAACATTAAAGAGACAGAGATAACACTTTCAGAATTACTGTATTTCTGGTAAGATTTTTATTGAGAGGAAATAGTGGAAATTGAAAATGTTCAACAGGTGGTGGCTTCAGTAAGTTTTTTTGCCTAGTGAGGATAAAATTTTTGCTAAAATAAGCCAAGATTGCTTAAGTGAAAGAATTCTTGAGAAAAGGGAGATATCAGGGAGTAAAAAATATCCTAAAAGGGAAAGAATACACTGAGCAGGTTAGAAATAGAACTTTAGCACCACAGGAAGAGTTTGATGAATAAAACACTTGGTAAAGAACCCAGTCGTAATTGGAACAGAGTTCCTTTTGTTGTAAGGCTTAATCACTGAAGTGAGATTTTAATGCATGGCCTTTTATGAAAAATAACTAAAATTTTTTTTGTAATATCCAGTGGTAGACAAGTCAGAAAAAAATGTATTTGTAAAAATGGAAAGCACCTGCAATTTTGAGGGTTAAGAAATAATGAATTTATATTTGAGGTCTCAAGAGAAAATTGTAAATCTATCTTTTCCTGTCACTGGAAATTTCTTTTGGTGAATTCATTATCAAACTCAGGCAGCTAAAGTCAAATAGTAAGGATAGTGAAGATATTGGAGATTTATGCAAAAAGGAAGGTGTATACTTGTCATGTGAATGTCCTTTTCTATATGCAAGTAAAATGAATTCCTCCCGTTTAATTTATGTCCTTTCAAAATGGCTGAGATAACGATATTTCTATAGCTTCAGTTTCTGCTTATGCCATTCAGATTCCCTTTTCTTTTGATCTTATGTAACCAGTATTCCCTCTCCCATTTTCTTACCTCTGGCTCTGTAGACACAGGGGTATCCACTCTTTTCTCTATTCTGACAGCAACTACATTGTAGGTCAAATTGTCTCAACAAGTATTTTTTCTAAGTTTGTTTGGAATTTAATATTAAAAAGAAATTTTATATACAGTGCACACAATTCAAGTAACCCATCCTTGATTGCTAAAAATATAATCATCCCATTAATTCAATGACTTTTTTTCAATTTTAAATAACAGTGTGAAACTGAGCTGCTGCTTATGTCCCCATGGAAGTTAAATCAACTCATCTGTCTAATGTTCTTTTCTCTTAAATATCCTGCACTTATTTTCTGACATATAAATAAATCTTGAAGATTTATTTTTGAATTTTCAAATTCCCAGAGCAATGGTGGACTATACAGTCATCATGGAGCTTTGGGATAATGCATGATAATTGAGAAATGGAAACAAAGGAATGTAATTGA
Source organism: Giraffa tippelskirchi (assembly GCF_054371585.1). Lineage (NCBI taxonomy): Eukaryota > Metazoa > Chordata > Mammalia > Artiodactyla > Giraffidae > Giraffa > Giraffa tippelskirchi. The sequence goes on along the minus strand of NC_137275.1, from coordinate 92,030,590 downwards.
CATTTGTGTTTTTATGTTTAAAAAATCAAGAAAAAATTGTTTTATTAATAATCTATCTGTACAGATAGGTGTGTGAGTGCATACTAACCTATGGACTGAATCCCGCCAGGCTCCTCTGTCCATGGGATTTTCCAGACAAGAATACTGGAGTGGATTGTCACTTCCTTCTCCAGGGGTTCTTACTGACCCAGGGATTGAACCTGAGTCTTCTGCATTGGCAGGCAGGTTCTTTACCACTGAGCCACTAGGGAAGCCTATGGATAGGTAGCACATTATATACTTTACCAGTAAATATATATGTAATGTGTATCATTTAAGAAAATCCCACTGGTATTTTAAAAACATTTCTTCTTTATATTTTTTAGCGTTAAACATTAGCCTTCAAAATCACATTTAAAAATGATAGACTTACTCAATAATACCTGAGAACTTGAACTCAGGTTCCTGTGACATGCATTATTCTTCTGGAAAGTCTTCGCTTTCTGATGTACAAGCAAGCATACTTCTGGGTCTCTGAAGCGCTCTCAGAATTTCTTTCTGCTGCAGTACCTGGGCAGTGAGCAGGAGTGCCTGAGAGTCTTCTAAAGAGACCTCGGCAACACCACTGGCCCTAACAGACTGAAACAATGATGGTTTGTCACTTTTATATCTGTTTTGAAGATTTGGTCTGTTCCTTTCTCTTTCTTTTATGTCCCCCCCACCCCCACCTAGTGACTACATTAAATCACAGAATCATTTGAAATTTCCTCTTTGAGCACTGTGGTTCAGTTTAGTTCAGTCGCTCAGTCGTGTCCGACTATTTGCGACCCCATGAATTGCAGCACGCCAGGCCTCTCTGTCCATCACCAACTCCCGGAGTCTACCCAAACCCATGTCCATCGAGTCAGTGATGCCATCCAACCATCTCATCCTCTGTCATCCCCTTCTCCTCCTGCCCCCAATCCTACCCAGCATTAGGGTCTTTTCCAATGAGTCAACTCTTCGCATGAGGTGGCCAAAGAATTGGAGTTTCAGCTTCAACATCAGTCCTTCCAATGAACACCCAGGACTGATCTCCTTTAGGATGGATTGATTGGATCTCCTTGCAGTCCAAGGGACTCTCAAGAGTCTTCTCCAACACCACAGTTCAAAAGCATCAATTCTGCGGTGCTCAGCTTTCTTCATTGTCCAACTCTCACATCCATACATGACCACTGGAAAAACCATAGCCTTGACTAGACAGGCTTTTGTTGGCAGAGTAATGTCTCTGCTTTTAAATATGCTATCTAGGTTGGCCATAACCTTCCTTCCAAGGAGTAAGCGTCTTGTAATTTCATGGCTGCAGTCACCATCAGCAGTGATTTTGGAGCCCAAAAAAATAAAGTCTGACACTGTTTCCACTGTTTCCCCATCTATTTCCCATGAAGTGATAGGACCAGATGTCATGATCTTAGTTTTCTGAACGTTGAGCTTTAAGCCAACTTTTTCACTCTCCTCTTTCACCTTCATCAAGAGACTCTTTAGTTCTTCACTTTCTAACATAAGGTTGGTGTCAGCTGCATATCTGAGGTTATTGATATTTCTCCTGGCAATCTTGATTCCAGCTTGTGTTTCCTCCAGCCCAGCGTTTCTCATGATGTACTCTGCATACAAGTTAAATAAGCAGGGTGACAATATACAGCCTTAACGTACTCCTTTTCCTATTTGGAACCAGTCTGTTGTTCCATGTCCAGTTCTAACTGTTGCTTCCTGACCTGCATACAGGTTTCTCAAGAGGCAGGTCAGATGGTCTGGTATTCCCATCTCTTTCAGAATTTTCCACAGTTTATTGTGATCCACACAAAGGCTTTGGCATAGTCCATAAAGCAGAAATAGATGTTTTTCTGGAACTCTCTTGCTTTTTCGATGATCCATCTGATATTGGCAATTTGATCTCTGGTTCCTCTGCCTTTTCTAAAACCAGCTTGAACATCTGGAAGTTCACGGTTCAACCTAGCTCAAATCCAATAAACTTGACAAATATTAGTTTTAGCAGGAGGGTCCAGTGCTGATAAGTCTTTCTGGGGTTGCCAGTGCTGTAGGTGGCAACATAAGGTGGCTAACTAAGTTAGCTTCAAAACATAGGTGAATTCTCTTCCCGGCTAAATAACATTGGTAGTTCTGCTTTGGGGTTTGTCTTTGTGTAACAGTTTGTTAGTCTCTGCTTACAATATAAATGTTACATTTTATCCCAATGAAAATAAGACATATCAATAAGTGTGGTGATGTGGTCATAGTGTTAGAATTTTTCTTCTTACTGTCTTTTCTGCATTTATGACTTTCTTCTTAGTCTTTCTTAGAAAAAGGAATCCCCTTTTCTAATTGAGGATGTTTGAATCCTCAATTTGTCCTCACGTCAATTAAGAATAAATATTGAGCATATACTATATTCCAGGTATTGTGCTAAGGCATATAGAGTATGAAACAGTCATTAAAACAGACCTAATCTTTACCTCTCAAGGAATTTATGGTCTCTCAAGCAAGTCAGACAATAAAGAAGTCATTGAATATGTAATAAATGTTGTAAAAGAAGAATAAAAGAGTACCATGAGAATGTCTTTTTAAAAAAAGTCATTCTTAGGACTTCCCAGGTGGCTCAGTGGTTAAGATTCCATGCATTAAATGCACGGGGCTCAGGTTTGATCCCTGGTTGGGAAACAGTGTCAGACTTTGTTTTCTTGGGCTCCAAAATCACTGCAGATGGTGACTGCAGCCATGAAATTAAAAGACACTTGCTCCTTGGAAGAAAAACTATGACCAGCCTAGACAGCATATTACAAAGCAGAGACATTACTTTACCAACAAAGGGCCATCTAGTCAAAGCTATGGTTTTCCCAGTAGTCATGTATGGATGTGAGAGTTGGACTATAAAGAAAGCTGAGCACCGAAGAATTGATGCTTTTGAACTGTGATGTTGGAGAAGACTTGTGAGAGTCTCTTGGGCTGTAAGGAGATCCAACTTGTCCATCCTAAAGGAAATCAGTCCTGAATGTTCATTGGAAGGACTGATGCTGAAGCTGAAGCTCCAACACCTTGGCCACCTCATGTGAAGAGCCAACACATTGGAAAAGACCCTGATGCTGGGAAAGATTGAAGGCAGGAGGAGAAGGGGACAACAGAGGATGAGATGGTTGGATGGCATTACCGACTCAATGGATATGAGTTTGAGCAAGCTGCAGAAGATGGTGATGGACAGGAAAGCCTGGCGTGCTGCAGTCCATGGGGTTCCAAAGAGTTGCACACAACTGAGCGACTGAACTGGGGAACTAAGATCCCACATGCCAGAGGATGTGGCCAAAATTTTTTTTAAGGCATTCTTTAATGAGATTTGCAGTGGAATGAGGCCATGAACGTCTCTGCGTCCCATTTCTTCTGTTCTCCTTTAGCCCATATTCTCCTACTTTCCATGTTCATACAAGCAAGGCCTAGATAAGGAGGAGGGTGAAAGCACTGCTCACTATCCTGCAGTTCTTTTAATGTGATTTATAACCATATATAAAAGTGAGATCGATTTTAGATTATTTTAAAGCAACTTTTGTGGGTGTAGTTGGTTTTTTTCAATGGGAATGTGGAGACTTACCTCAAAAGTTTCATTGATTCAGTTTCCTTTTGCCTATTGTCTTAAGCCAAGCACAGTGATGAAGGGAATATGATTTGGCTGTGGAACTCCTAGATATCATCTTGTGTTTTAGCAAGCCAATAAAAAGTTAAAATTTGATAGCATCTGGAACTACATAATGTTTGCAGTTGTGTTTAAAGCAAAGTCCCTGGTGGCTCAGATGGTAAAGAATCCACCTGCCATGTAGGAAACCGAGGTTCAATCCCTGGGTAAGTAATATCCCCTGGAGAAGGGATGCTGCTCACTCCAACATTTGGAGAATTCCATGGACAGAGGAACCTGGTGGAATGGCAAAGAGTTGGACACCACTGAGCGACCAACACTACTACTACTAACCATTTTGTAGATATTCCTAAAATGTGGAATGATCTGCCTGTAATCTTCCTTTATGTGTGGATCAGTGAGCTTATGTAATCAGTTTGGATGACTTGAGAGCTCTTACAACAGAATGTCTTAATTTTTACCCACTTCATTATACACATACACACCTGTGCTGTATCTCTGTGCACACAGGCATGCATGTTGTTAAATGTATCCCTGAAGATCCTTGGAGGTATACTCTGTTACAAATGAGAGACAGGAATAGTACTGAATCAGAAATGCTTGCTTTCTGAATGCATAGATCATCTTACTAGAAAGTTTTTTTTTCTTATATCCTTGTAACTGAAAAAGGATGAATTAGGTTATCATGATTGTGAAGTTTTGTGTTTTGATTTATTCTACATATGAAGCTTTGATATTTTCAATATGTTTAACAACCATAGTATAAAACAATCCTACTGGTTATAGATAGCTGCAGAAGAGATTGAAAAGCAGAGTCAGGAGAAGTGGAACAAGTTGGTAGCAGAACCAAGAATAGAATTCACAGAACTTCATATTCTTCAATTTGTGCTTAATTGCCAGGGCCATATTGCTTTTCTCAACCATGGAATAATTAGTGGAATGCTGTAAGAATTTGGTTACAAAGATTAGGAAAGTAATTCTTTAATAAATTTCCAGTAAGAAAACTTTAGAGACTTAATTAGATTGATTTAAGATATTATTTGCTTAATTATGTTTTGTGAGTTCTTTGTTCAAAAATTTTGGGAAACATTGTATTACATGAATTGAAGTATGTTTCTTTACTGTAGGATTTCTCAGACTCTTTCAAGTTTTAGTGTGCTTTATAACTATCCCAGGTGGCTCAGTGGTAAGGAATCCACCTGCCAAAGGAGACAAAGGAGATGCAGGTTCAATCCTTGGATCAGGCAGATCCCCTGGAGGAGGAAATAGCAACCCATTTCAGTATCCTTGCCTAGAAAAATCTCGTGGACAGAGAAGACTGGTGGGCTACAGTCCATGAAGTCACAAAGAGTTGGACATGACTGAGCATGCATGCACACACATAACTAAAGGAGAAAAATAGTTTGTTGTGTTTTTCTAACTTATTTTACCTAGTGGTCAATCTTTTGAGGGACATGTATTCATATTTGGTGGATTACAGTTTGGAAATTACATATCTAGGATAGTGACTCTCATTGTATGCCTTTCCATTTGACACAACAATTTGTACACCTGAGAGCTGCTTCAGAGTATGAGGGTAGGAAGGTGTCATACCTTTGAGTGAAGATTCTAACCAATATATCAAGAAGAGATTTCCAACTAAAAAGATATTTTTTGAGTACGTTTGTTATGGTCTAAATGTATCACTGCAAAATTTGTATGTTGAAACCCTAATCCCCAGTGTGGCCATATTTGGAATAAGGAAGTACTTGAGGTTAAATGGGGTCATAATGGTGGGCCCTTATCCTGTAGGATTAGCGTCTTTATAAGAATAGACACTAGAATGCTTCTCCTCCTCCCAACATCCGCATATAAGTGCTCAGAAGAAAAGTCATTTGAGGACTGCGCAAGAAAGTAACCTTCCATAAAGCTGGAAAGAAAGCTATCACTAAACCTTGCCAGAATTTGACCTCGGACTTTCCAGCTTCAGAAATGAGAAAATAAATTCCTGTTGTTTAAGGCACCCAGTGCATGGCAATCTGAGTAGACTAAGACAGCATTTCAAGCTAAAAGATCACCAGACTTTGTTTGAAGCATGGAAATCCCGATAAAAAGGCTCCATTCTATGGCCTCAGATACAGTTTCCTTATATTTCAATATCAAGTCATTAGGCCTCAAGGACTTGGTGGCTATGTGGTGGTGGAGGAGCAGTGATGGTAATGGCATGAGGAGCATGAAGGCCCACATGTACTGAACAGGGAGGTGTCCCCTCACATCACAGTAGCTTTTGGTGAGCCCTGCTCCCTGACCAATTGAAAATTAGAATTCTAGACTTCAGATTTAGCCTCACTAATTCTTGATTCTTGGTTGATGATTCTTGATTCTTGAATGATGATTTCAGTGGTTGAGCTCTCTGAATATTCAGTGTTTGAGACCCCAGCCCAACCTCAGTTCACATCTGATAGTCTTCTCTAAGGCTGTCAGAGACTACAAGATCAGAAAAAAGAAAGTTTCAAAGCTTATTTCTTTCCAACTTTTTAAATTTAACATTTGTGGGAAAGATCTTCCAACCACCCACCTTGCAAAAGACTTATTTAGAAAACTTAAACAGAAAAGAACATAATTTTTACACTATTCTCCAAGGCAAATGGGCACATGTGTTTGCATGCTCAGATGCAAGGGATCCACTGACAGACTTTAGGAATGATTCAGTTGTAGAAATTTAACATTTAATACTTGTAAGCTGTATTTTATTTATCAGTCACATCAAAGTATCTAACGGGGACTTATGGTTTTAAAAATACTGATCATAAAACATAAATGTGCAGGCATGAATAAAACCATTTGGCTTCTGATATAATACAGCACATGATTTATCCGGGTGAACAAGAATGGACATTTGAAGGAGACTCAGAAGAGGCCAGAGTCCATGGAAGGATTGCTTTGACTCTCTCAAATACTACACAGACCTGTCTTCACATTGGAGATCTAAAACAGTGCATGAAAGCAGAGACACAAGTGTTGACCAGGCCCATGAATCAGGCTCGCTTTGTTTATATTACACACAGTGACCTCTTCTCCTGGGAGATCAGATTGCAAATGGAAACTGGGAGCAACACTTGGGAAACTAACAAATTCTGATCTCTAAGTGATGCCCTTTTCTTTTCGGACATGAGTTTGCTGCATGTCATGAGAACATCTTAGCAGTGAGTCAAAGACATTCAAAGTCTCTTTCTTGCATTGTGTCCTGATCTGTGTACTTAAATACAAACCTGCATACAAAACCACTCTAAGTGATTAAATATGCCTCTTATTTTAAGAACTTCTTGTAACTTCTAGTCACATTTTGATGATTTATCTAATGTTACTTTTGTAAATCACCACTTTATTCATCTTAGGAAAACCATACTATAGCCTAGAATCTTCTTCAGAACTGCCTTGAAATCATCCAAGTAAGGTGAACATCAACAAGGGTACCCCATTGAGAGCTGTTGGGTTCACTTCCTTTTGCTTCACTCTATCTATACCACAAAAGTGGAAAGTAGTTACTTGACATATACACATTCAAATCAGGACACAAGATTTCTTTGTCTGGAAGAATTACCCTAAGAAAGAGAACCTTTGGACGTAGATTAAGCTGCTGCACTGAAGGGACAAAACTGAAGACCAGTGAGAGGTTTGCATGTGTGCTCAGTCATGTCCAACTCTTTGTGACCCCATATATCTTTTCAGGTTCCTCTGTCCATGGGATTCTCCAGGCAAGAGTACTGGAGTGGATTGCCATTTCTTTCTCCAGGGGGTCTTCCCAACCCAGGGACTGAACTTGCATCTCTTGTTTTGGCAGGCAGATTCTTTACCACTGAGCCACCTGGGAAGCACCAGTGAGAGGTTAGCATCAGTGAAAACATTCTCAACCATCTGCTAAATACGCTATTTCATCATGGTGATTTAAGAAAACAAGAATGTCTTTAAAATCTGCTTTGGAAATATTTTCCTGTCAAATCCTCTTAGCAACCAAAGTGTATTACTGACTACCAGTGTAATGTGACTACAAAAACTCATGTATCCAGGTTGAGAGAGGGAGACTTGAAATGCAGTTCCATCCTAGAGGCTTAAATCACTTGAGCCTCAGCAGAGGGAATGCATTGGGGAGATGCTCATCCAGGTTTTTTGTGGAAGGCTAACCGTGCCCCTAGTCTGCCTCCCTTCATTCTTTTTTATTCAAAGTTGTTCCTTGAGAGGTAGAGGTGACTGGACTTAATGTTGGTGGGAGCTTGTTGTGTGGAAAGCCATCTCTGGCAGGAGAAAGAGCCAATGGCAGTCAGCTTTCATTCTTGCTATACAGTGCAGCAATATGACACACACACGGTTTAGTGAGCTAAAGAGGCGGTGACATGAATCTCCATGAGTACTTTTCCAAACATTCCAAGTTCCTTCAGGTAAATTCCATTCCCCCTTCTTTGGTTTTTGTTTTGGTACTCTCACAGGAAACCAGTCTCGGGATTTTTCTAGAGGCCAAGTTGATATTTCAACAGGGTTGAAATAGAATCTCACCTACCAGGGTGAAGATAATCTTCCATACATGCTCAGGTCCCTTCTGTAGAAACCTGAGCATTAGGAAGAATGAAGGAGGGGATCCACCTAGCCCGTATTTACCCACTTGTGGAAGCTGCTAAAGCAATCCACCTTCAGTTCAGAGATTCTAGTATACACTGAATATCAACATGTTAATCTTCATACCACCCTTAAATGGTGACTCAATCAATTTTGCATACATGAATAGAGTAGTAGCCAAAATACAGAGCTTATGTGCTTTGCATGGTACTGCAAAAAAATGTTTAAGCTTGGCATGTGGGCCCCAATAAAAATTTAAAATAAGTTTTCTTTAAATTCTCAACATCACCCCATTCTATTTAATCCCACCTACAACCACCCCTCCCCCCAAAAAAGTCTACCTACCAATCTTTTTACAACTGCAATTCCAGATATTGGTTGGGAAATAGACTTTTGAATATGGACATCTCTATCAGAGGTGGAATAAAGGATCAAGAGAAGAACTCTGGCTATCCTTTAATCCTTGAGAAGGATGAATATGCAAACAGAAATTGCTGTAGAGAGTATAAATATCACCCTGGTTAGGGAGCAGTGATCTGGACTGTGGTGGCTAGAAACAAAATCTGAAAAGGGGAAAGCCAAGGGTGGAAGATGCGTTCTTTTTGTTGCTCTCTCAGATCTTCCTAGACAAGAGGAGATGAAGGGCAAGGGAACAGGGAACGGATTCTTATAGCAGGGTGGAGCAGTGAAGATGTTAGGACTGGGAAGGATTTTAGATGCAGCAGTGGTATTGACTGGTGCTGGCAGTGCCTGGTGGTGGCAGGGATGGCTGTGAAGGAGGAGGAGAACCACAAAAGTGAGGCAGTGTGTGTTAGATGCCCAACACGGTGCTGGGCACATAACTTGATGGATGGTTTGTATCATGAAGGCAAACAAAAATTATCTTGAGGTTTATGTTGTAGAAACAAGTCCCAGGCTTAAAGTTCTCTACTTTCAAGCTTGTGTAAATGGGAAAAAATGTCTCTAGCTTTGGGGAAAAATCTTAAAATCTTGAACAACTCTTGATAGAGCCAAGAGGGACAATTGACAGTTACTCTGTACCAAGGTCAGGAAGCAACAGTTAGAACTGGACATGGAACAACAAACTGGTTCCAAATAGGAAGAGGAGTACGTCAAGGCTGTATATTGTCACCCTGCTTATTTAACTTATATGCAGAGTACATCATGAGAAACGCTGGGCTGGAGGAAGCACAAGCTGGAATCAAGATTGCCGGGAGAAATATCAATAACCTCAGATATGCAGAAGACACCACCCTTATGGCAGAAAGTGAGGAAGAACTAAAAAGCCTCTTGACGAAAGTGACAGAGGAGAGTGTAAAAGTTGGCTTAAAGCTCAACATTCAGAAAACTAAGATCATGGCATCTGGTCCCATCACTCCATGGCAGATAGATGGGGAAACAGTGGAAACAGTGTCAGACTTAATTTTTCTGGGCTCCAAAATCACTGCAGATGGTGATTGCAGCCATGAAATTAAAAGACACTTACTCTTTGGAAGGAAAGTTATGACCAACCTAGATAGCACATTAAAAAGCAGAGACATTACTTTGCCAACAAAGATCCACCTAGTCAAGGCTATGGTTTTTCCAGTAGTCATGTATGGATGTGAGAGTTGGACTGTGAAGAAAGCTGAGCGCTGAAGAATTGATGCTTTTGAACTGTGGTGTTGGAGAAGACTCTTAAGAGTCCCTTGGACTGCAAGGAGATCCAACCAGTCCATCCTAAAGGAGATCAGCCCTGGGTGTTCATTGCAAGGACTTATGTTGAAGCTGAAACCCCAATACTTTGGCCACCTCATGCGAAGAGTTGACTCATTGGAAAAGACCCTAATGCTGGGAAGGATTGGGGGCAGGAGGAGAAGGGGACGGCAGAGGATGAGATGGCTGGATGGCATCACTGACTCGATAGACATGAGTTTGGGTGCACTCCGGGAGTTGGTGATGGACAGGGAGGCCTGGCGTGCTGTGATTCATGGGGTCGAAAGAGTCAGACATGACTGAGCAACTGAACTGAACTGTACCAAGTAAAGTACAAGAATTTGCAAACTCCATCCCCTTTTTTTCCTATTAGATTCAATATGTTATTTGAATTTCATTGTGTAACTAACCATGCATTTCTACATATTCTTATTTAATTTGCATAAAATTCTGTGATATAGGTTTACCACTACTCTCCTTTTACAGATGAAGAAATGAAGTTCAGAGAATTGGAAATGAGTTACCTAAGGTCGGCAAGGTTTAGAATCAGACTCAGACTGAGTCCCTCAGGCCACCATGCTGTATGCCAGAGTCCTGGCAACTATTCTGTTAATATTATCTTTCATCAACCATCGTGTCATCCTCTCTTGTTGCCCAAAGGTTGGAACTGTTTTCAGAGCCTCTTGAACATTGGTACCCTGAGCATATTTTGAGCTTAGATGACAAAATGACAGGTTTGTTAATTTATCACTGCGGAGTTTTGAATAAAGTCATATGGAAAAGTCAACAAACAATATTCTTGCTCTATAAAAGTACATGATGAATTTATTTCAAGAGTACACTAAGAGCAACTAGGCTTGTTGAAATGTAAGTTGGAGGGGGGCATGTGGTAGACAATATCTTAGGGAATAGCTTCATGTGGATATTATTTTAGAAAAAGCAAAAGGCAAGTAAAATGCAAAAAAAAAAAACAAACCCCAAAACAAGAGTGGGTTCACGCCGTTTTCCTTGTGAAACAGATTGCCTTAAATGGATACAGCTTTAAAATTTGACTATATCTGGCAACATTCAGAACTTAAAAGTCTCTTATATTATAGAATGTGACTCTAAATGGAGAACCTTTTAAATATATGGAGAGGCAGCACTTAGATTAATAGACCCTCAGAAAAGCTCCTTCTTTTGATGATGGGGTTTTTAATAGGCATCAGTCTGTTGTGCACAGCACTCACTTTTTCCCAGAGCAAAATGGTTTATCACACAGGCTGGAGTGTGCGAGAATTTCAGCCTGCCATTCTGGGCACTGGCGAGGTCCTGACCATATGTTCAAAAATGAAAAAGATCAAAGAGCTAATAAGTAGTGGTCAACATGTCTCTAGTCAGTACAAAAGAAGAAATAAAACAGGGCTGCAGCCTTCAGTTCAGCAACTATGGTAGAAAGAGCCCCAAATCACTACCATGCCATGAACGGCAAGTGACGCTGGGAACAGGGCTATAAAACATGCACAAGTCTGTTTCAAAACACGAACAGCAAAAAGAAAAAAATCCACCCTAAATGAAATCAGTGTTTAGCAATCTCTATTTTTTAGGTTTTATATGAAGTTTAAAGAGCTTTCACAGATTGTTTATTTTGAACTCAAGCAAATAGGTCAAATCATTGGAGCTTGAAGATGTAGAGTGCCACAGGACTTTGGTCACAAGTCCACAAGTTGGTCCAACTTGTTTCATAGGAACAGAAAGTGTTGACAAACAATATTTCCTGAGTCCCACTCTTAACATCTACCTGAAGTATACCACCTATAAATAGATGCATAGCATCTCCTTTTTGCTCTGTCACCCTCATTATCAGGCCTCTCTAGGGAATGATGAAAGTGAAAGTTGCTCAGTGGGGACTCTGGGACACCATGGAATAGTCCATGTAATTCTCCAGGCCAGAATACTGGAGTGGGTAGCCATTCCCTTCTGCAGGGGATCTTCCCAACCTAGGGATCCCAGGTCTCCCGCACTGCAGGCAGATTCTTTACTGTCTGAGCCACCAGGGAAGCCCAAGAATCTAGGGAGTGATGACACAGGCGCTACAAAGCCATGATTTTCTTGGTCTCTCAGTGTGATTTCTGAGAACACAATTTAGGGTGAATGATGACCAAGGAGCACCACAATGATTTAATAACTGATGCGACAAAGAACTAGGAGTGGCAAGGTTAAACAGAGCAGAGTATGATTCGGGCAGAATGCGAAGCTGCACTCAATTATTCTGATTCAAAGAGTCCTCAGCTGCCCAATCTCAAAGGAACAATGTTAAAAACAGTTAAAAGAGTGATTTGGGGGTTATGGAGAAAAGAGAGGGCAGGAGGGGCAGATGTTTTTGTGTGTGTGGACCTGGAGTCAATTTGATGGGTGGAGAAGGTGATGAGTGCCAAAGCTCTTTGCCCACCCAATTTGATCTAGAAGGAAGTCAGGGAGATATATGGTTTTGGGAAAATTCTCAAATGCCCTTGAAGATAATGGGTGTTTTAGGAACAGTGACTTGTTACAGATGTGTGCTTCTGCCCCACAGCTGTCCATAAGAACTTTGCATCACACAGGAAGGGCTCATAACTAACTGGTACCAAATTGCAACCCATAGTCTTTTAGGAGCAGAGCTGCATCCATTGATGTATTTATTAATTCCTTCCCCTTTTATTGATCCCTTGATAAGTGAAGGCACAGAGACTGGTTTTGGGAGGATAAAGACAGTTAAGACACCTTCCTGTCCCTGCCTTCTAGACAGTGTCCCAGCTCTAGTGTCACCTGGTCACTGGCAAGTTGAGATGTTCTCACAATTCTTTCCACCAGATTCTGGTAGCAGTTCTTGTCCAGTTTTCATGCACCTCCACTGCCTGACGTAGACTCTTTACCTTCTGAAAAGTGAAAGATGAGAAAATAAAGCTAGTTCAGTAAAACCACCAATTTCCAAAACACAAATTCAGATCCTCAGAAACTTATAAAGATTCACATGCAGCAGTCTGGTGAGGAAAAGAGCATTAATTAGACTTATGATATTGAGGCCTAGATGCGGACAGTTCTTTTCAGAAAGATGGTGACATTGGGAATAACTTTATTCTCATGTCCTGGGAGTGCTTTATCTATAAAATAGATATTACTGGCCTCTGAATTGGAAAGACTACAAAAGTCCCCCCAAAATAGCAAAATGACAGATTTTTTGAGAGGCTCCAAATTCACTGGAGTGATGAATGTTCATTTAACATTTAGAACTGAAATCTGTTTCAGGAAAACGTGCATACCCATGTTTACGATGATCGAGCAACATTTTCTGGGATAATGGGTAATGGTTTGCCATGTGTTGGTGGAATACCTCACTCATCCCGTTAGTTCATCCTAACCCCCATCTCTTTGGTTTCCCAGCCACTCTCACCTGGGATGTCCTAATGTGTTCTCTTTCTGCATCTCCCAGCCCTGCTCCCCTGGACTAGCTCCCCAAGGCCCTTTTACTGTATGGACATTGGTCTCTCCCCTCTCTGAGCCTCTGGAACTGTGCTGCCCATTACGGCAGACACTGGTCACATGTGGTTATTGAATACTTAAAATGTAGCATACTAATGTTAAGAAATTGGGGGAGGAAATGGCAACCCACTCCAGTATTCTTGCCTGGAGAATCCCATGGACAGAGGAGCCTGGTGGGCTACAGTCTGTGGGATCTCAAAGAGTCGGACATGACTGAGTAACACGTGCTAAGATGTGCTTTAAGTGTAAATATACACTGGACTTTGACTTATTCCAAAAAAAGTGAAGAATGTTTAATGTCTAATTTTTAACTCTAATTTTTAATGTCTAATGTTTAATTTTTTGCTGGTTACAAGTTTAAACAATTCTATTTTGAATCTGTTGGCTTAAATAATATATATTCTTAAATTAATCTCATCTATTTCTTTTAAAATGTGGTTACTAGAAAACTTGAAATTGCATATGTGGCTTACATTGTAGGCTATTAGATGGTACTCTCCTAGAGCACTTGGAGTCTAAAATCATTTACCACTGAATTGTTTTTTGGTCAGGAGTCAGGATCCTGGGGTTGTAAGAAACAGAAGCCACTGACATTTAATTGTGCCCATATAAGGGATTTTTGTGGAAACATGGAGATTGAAGAAGGAATCGCAGTCAAGCCTTATGAGAACAGAAGCAAAGTGGGAGAATGTTAAGGATCCAGCCAGTGACCTTCTGTCTCCCTTTCTCCCCTGCCCCCTCTTTTTCTCCCTCTGTCTTTTTCTTCCCTCCCTCCCTCCCTCTGTCCCTTTCTCTTTATGTTTTTGATCTCTGCTTCTATCTGCATATCTGCTCTATCCTCTGCTGTATGAACAAGCTTGTTCATTGATTCTGTTTCTCCATTGTTGCAGTTTGAATGGAGGTTTTGCCTATAATGGTGCAAACTTTGGCTCTGACAATCCATGATCTTTTACTTCATCTCCTGACAGCTGGCTGGTTTGGACTTATCAGCATCTCAGTTCATGGGGTTGCAAAGAATCAGACACAACTGAGTGACTAACAGAAACACATACATATATGCTTACTGTACCTGGATATCTATTTTCTTCTTTAGGTGTGGAAGTTTTCAGCTAAAATTTCTTCAAATAAATTTTCAGTCCCCTTTTCTTTTTCTCCTCTTCCTAGGATCTCTATGGCTTGCTCTCTATTTTCCCATTGGTTTTATATATTGCTTTCATTTTTTAAAATTTGCCTTTCCGTCTGCTCTTCTGATTGGGTAATTTCCCTTATTCTACCTTCCAGATCATGAATTCCTTCTTCTGCATTATTTAGCCTGCTATTGATTGCTTTTAGCTTGGCTTCTGTCCTAACAAATGAGTTTTCTGATATTAGCTGGCTTCTCTCTATAGTTTCTGTTTCCTTGTTGCAGTGATCTGTGTTTGTATTGATAGCCTTTCTAAGCCAATATTTTTATTACCTTCCTTTTGAACCTGGGATCTCAGAGACTGGAGAGAACTGTTTGTTCTTTCAGGGGATTTCTCTCATTCTTTTAATTTGGAGTTGTTCCCTTGGTTCTTCATTTTACTTATGTTTCTCTGGCTCTATGAATTTAGGAGAAACAGTTATCTACTGTGGTCTCGAAGGGCTGTTTTTATGTGGGAACATCTCTGTGTAGCCTGTGTGAGTCTCATACTTTTGGTGCAATGGCTGTTATCCCCTTGATTGTGGTGTGATCTGTGTTGTGACCAGAGCCTGCATTGGTAAGATGGTTCAACCATCTTGGAAAACCATTTGTTAACTACCACAGTTGAAAATAAGGATTTTCAACAGGCTGGTTTTACTCTTACCTAACCAAAATGCATGCATACGCAATCCAAGAGACACCCAATAATCATAGCAGTACTACGTCCATCAACCATAGAATGAACAACAAATTTTGCCATGTTCATAAATAGAATACTATGGTAAACAATCTACAACTAAACTCAACAATGCAATCTTAAAAATCGCATTTAGTGAGAGAAGCCAAATACAAAATATATAATGTATGTGCTGTGCTGTACTCAGTTGTTCAGTTGTGTCCAACTCTTTGCAATCCCATGGACTATAGCCAGCCAGACTCCTCTGCCCATAGGGATTCTCCAGGCAAGAATTCTGGAGTGAGTTGCCATGCCCTCCTCCAGGGGATCTTCCCAACCCAGGGATTGGACCTATATTTACATTTAAACAAAGTTCAAAGAAGGAAAAATTAACTATATTGTTTAGAAGTGCATTATCAGACATATTACAACTAAAATCAAACAGATGATTCCCATGAAAGGAAGGATAGTGGTCCCATTTGGGGCAGAGACAGGATGGTAATTGGTGGAGGGAGAACTTCTAAGGTGGGGACAACATTCTATTGTTCAAAATGATGGTTACAAAAGTTTACAGTATGTGGTGATTGAGATATGCATTTATGCTTTGTATACTTCATCTGTGTTATATTTTATGAAAAAAGGCTTTCATGCAACTGTGCAGGACAGTTAGTCAATCAAACCATCCCAAGGGAATTAAAGCAGTACTTCGTTTCCCCTTTGCATTTTGAAATTTTTTTAAAATTGAAGTACAGTTGATTTACAATGTTGTCTTAGTTTCAGGTGTATAGCAATCAATTCAGTTATACACAAACATATTTTTTAAAATTCTTTTCCTTTATAGGTTATTACTAAGTATTGCATATAGTCCCCGGTACTATACAGTGGATCTGTGGGCAGTATGTCTCTTTAATTCATGAGCTTGGGCTTATGTTCTTGGCCTCACTCTAGTGATAAGTCACAGGTGCATCAATCATTCATAAAGAGTGAAAAAAAAATCTACTTTCTATGTGATAACATTTGAGGGACAAATTATACTTCTAATCTTCCCCGACATTTTGCTGCACATCATCACTATATTAATAAGTATAATCCCACCTAATAAGCACCTCCATTCTCTTTATGGCTAATTTTTATCCATGTCTGCCTAGGAAAGCAACACTTCTTGAATAGTGTGGCTATTGTTTTTACAATGCTATGGGACATTTGATAAAGCTTCCTTTTAAAATTTTCTAATGACCTAATAGATGTCTTATTCATTTTCACACTCATGACCCTCTTCTTATGCTGTTCTCTTAAAGGTCATGATATCCAGTGTCTCTATTTTTTTTTTTTTTTTGCTGCTTAGTCAAACCCCTTTGGAAAAGCCAGCCCAGCTACCAGTTCTCCAAGGTAAATCACAAAAAGACATTAGGACTCAGCCTAAGGAACAAACAAACCCCTACAGAGTTTGAATTGCCTCAGCTTTTCTGAATATATCCTTCAGACTAGATTCTGGGTCATAGCCTGGTTTTACAGCTTGAGGAGGGGACTCTCTCTCCCTGTAGTAATAGTCTCTCCCTCTTTCCCATGCTGGCTCCTTTTTTTGTTTTGTTTTGTTTTCTTTTTGATTTATTTTATTTTATTTTTTTAACTTTACAATATTGTATTTGTTTTGCCATACATTGACATGAATCCACCATGGGTGTACAAGTTTTCCCCTTCCAGAACCCCTCTTCCACCTCCCTCCCCATCCCATCCCTCCAAGTCATCCCAATGCACCAGCCCCGAGCACCCTGTATCATGCGTCAAACCTGGACTGGCAATTCCTTTCACATATGATAATTTACATGCTTCAATGCCATTCTCCCATATCATCCTGCCCTCACCCTCTCCCATAGAGTCCATAATACTGTTCTATTTATCTGTGTCTCTTTTGATGTCTTACATACAGGGTTATCTTTACCGATTAACTAAATACCATATATATGTGTTAGTATACTGTATTGGTGTTTTTCTTTCTGGCTTACTTCACTCTATAATAGGCTCCAGTTTCATCCACCTCATAAGAGCTGATTTGAATGTATTCTTTTTAATGGCTGAGTAATATTCCATTGGGTATATGTACCACACCTTCCTTATCCATTCATCTGATGATGGGCATCTAGGCTGCTTCCATGTCCTGGCTATTATAAACAGTGCTGCGATGAACATTGGGGTATACGTGTCTCTTTCAATTCTGGTTTCCTCAGTGTGTATGCCCAGCAGTGGGATTGCTGGGTCATATGGCAGTTCTATTACCAGTTTTTTGAGGAATCTCCACACTGTTCTCCGTAGTGGCTGTACTAGTTTGCATTCCTACCAACAGTGTAAGAGGGCTCCCTTTTCTCCACACCCTCTCCAGCATTTATTGCTTGTAGTCTTTTGGATAGCAGCCATTCTGACGGGCATGAAATGGTACCTCATTGTGGTTTTTATTTGCATTTCTCTGATAATGAGTGATGTTGGGCATCTTTTCATGTGTTTGTTAGCCATCTGTATGTCTTCTTTGGAGAAGTGTCTGTTTAGTTCTTTGGCCCACTTTTTGATTGGGTCGTTTATTTTTCTGGAATTGAGCTGCAGGAGTTGCTTGTATAGTTTTGAGATTAATTGTCCGTTGCTTCGTTTGCTATTATTTTCTCCCATTCTGAAGGCTGTCTTTTCACCTTGCTTATAGTTTCCTTTGTTGTGCAAAAGCTTTTAATTTTAATTAGGTCCCATTTGTTTATTTTTGCTTTTATTTCCAATATTCTGGGAGGTGGGTCATAGAGGATCCTGCTGTGGTTTATGTCGGAGGGTGTTTTGCCTATGTTTTCCTCTAGGAGTTTTATAGTTTCTGGTCTTACGTTTAGATCTTTAATCCATTTTGAGTTTATTTTTGTGTATGGTGTTAGAAAGTATTCTAGTTTCATTCTTTTACAAGTGGTTGACCAGTTTTCCCAGCACCACTTGTTAAAGAGATTGTCTTTTTTCCATTGCCATTGCATATTCTTGCCTCCTTTGTCAAAGATAAGGTGTCCATATGTGTGTGGATTTATCTCTGGGCTTTTTATTTTGTTCCATTGATCTGTATTTCTGTCCTTGTGCCAGTACCATACTGTCTTGATGACTGTGGCTTTGTAGTAGATCTTGAAGTCAGGCAGGTTGATTCCTCCAGTTCCATTCTTCTTTCTCAAGATTGCTTTGGCTATTCAAGGTTTTTTGTATTTCCATACAAATTGTGAAATTATTTGTTCTAGTTCTGTGAAAAAATACCATTGGTAGCTTGATAGGGATTGCATTGAATCTATAGATTGCTTTGGGTAGTGTACTCATTTTCACTATATTGATTCTTCCGATCCATGAACACGGTATATTTCTCCATCTATTTGTGTCCTCTTTGATTTCTTTCACCAGTGTTTTATAGTTTTCTATATATAGGTCTTTTGTTTCTTTAGGTAGATACATTCCTAAGTATTTTATTCTTTTCATTGTGATGGTGAATGGAATTGTTTCCTTAATTTCTCTTTCTGTTTTCTCGTTGTTAGTGTATAGGAATGCAACGGATTTCTGTGTGTTAATTTTATATCCTGCAACTTTACTATATACATTGATTAGCTCTAGTAATTTTCTGGTGGAGTCTTTAGGGTTTTCTATGTAGAGGATCATGTCATCTGCAAACAGTGAGAGTTTTACTTCTTCTTTTCCAATCTGGATTCCTTTTATGTCTTTTTCTGCTCTGATTACTGTGGCCAAAACTTCCAAAACTATGTTGAATAGTAGTGGTGAGAGTGGGCACCCTTGTCTTGTTCCTGACTTCAGGGGAAAGGCTTTCAATTTTTCACCTTGCTGTGGGTTTGTCATATATAGCTTTTATTATGTTGAGGTATATTCCTTATATTCCTGCTTTTTGGAGGGTTTTTATCATAAATGGATGTTGAATTTTGTCAAAGGCTTTCTCTGCATCTATTGAAATAATCATATGGTTTTTATTTTTCAATTTGTTTATGTGGTGTATTACATTGATTGAATTGTGGATATTCAAGAATCCTTGCATCCCTGGGATAAAGCCCACTTGGTCATGATGTATGATCTTTTTAATATGTTGTTGGATTCTGTTTTCTGGGATTTTGTTAAGGATTTTTGCATCTATGTTCATCAGTGATATTGGCCTGTAGTTTTCTTTTTTTTGTGGCATCTTTGTCAGGTTTTGGTATTAGGGTGATGGTGGCCTCATAGAATGAGTTTGGAAGTTTACCTTCCTCTGTAATTTTCTAGAAGGTTTTGAGTAGGATAGGTGTTAGCTCTTCTCTGAATTTTTGGTAGAATTCAGCTGTGAAGCCGTCTGGTCCTGGGCTTTTGTTTGCTGGAAGATTTCTGATTACAGTTTCAATTTCCGTGCTTGTGATGGGTCTGTTGAGATTTTCTATTTCTTCCTGGTTCAGTTTTGGGAAGTTGTATTTTTCTAAGAATTTATCCATTTCTTCCAAGTTGTCCATTTTATTTGCATATAGTTGCTGATAATAGTCTCTTATGATCCTTTGTATGTCTGTGTTGTCTGTTGTGATCTCTCCATTTTCATTTCTAATTTTGTTGATCTGATTCTTCTCCCTTTGTTTCTTGATGAGTCTGGCTAATGGCTTGTCAATTTTATTTATCTTCTCAAACAACCAGCTTTTGGCTTTGTTGATTTTTGCTATGGTCTCTTTTGTTTCTTTCGCATTTATTTCTGCCCTAATTTTTAAGATTTCTTTCCTTCTGCTAACCCTGGGGTTCTTCATTTCTTCCTTTTCTAGTTGCTTTAGGTGTAGAATTAAGTTATTTATTTGACTTTTTTCTTGTTTCTTGAGGTGAGCCTGCATTGCTATGAATCTTCCCCTTAGCACTGCTTTTACAGTGTCCCATAGGTTTTGGGTTGTTGTGTTTTCATTTTCATTTGTTTCTATGCATATTTTGATTTCTTTTTTGATTTCTTCTGTGATTTGTTGGTTATTCAGCAGTGTGTTGTTCAGCCTCCATATGTAGGAATTTTAATAGTTTTTCTTTTGTAATTGACATCTAATCTTACTGCATTGTGGTCAGAAAAGATGCTTGGAATGATTTCAATTTTTTTGAATTTACCAAGACTAGATTTATGGCCTAGGATGTGATCTATTCTGGAGAAGGTTCTGTGTGCGCTTGAGAAAAAGGTGAAATTCATTGTTTTGGGGTGAAATGTCCTATAAATATCAATTAGGTCTAACTGGTTTCATGCACTGGAGAAGGAAATGGCAATCTACTCCATTGTTCTTGCCTGGAGAATCCCAGGGATGGGGGAGCCTGGTGGGCTTCCGTCTGTGGGGTTGCACAGAGTCGGACACAACTGAAGTGACTTAGCAGCAGCAGCAGGTCTATTGTGTCATTTAAAGTTTGTGTTTCCTTGTTAATTTTCTGTTTAGTTGATCTGTCCATAGGTGTGAGTGGGGTATTAAAGTCTCCCACTGTTATTGTGTTATTGTTAATTTCCCCTTTCATACTTGTTAGTATTTGCCTTACATATTGCGGTGCTCCTATGTTGGGTGCATATATATTTATAATTGTTATATCTTCTTCTTGGATTTATCCTTTGATCATTATGTAGTGTTCATCTGTGTCTCTTTTCACCCCCTTTGTTTTAAAGTCTATTTTATCTGATATGAGTATTGCTACTCCTTCTTTCTTTTGGTCTCTATTTGCATGAAATATCTTTTTCCAGCCCTTCACTTTCAGTCTGTATGTGTCCCTTGTTTTGAGGTGGGTTTCTTGTAGACAACATATATAGGGGTCTTTTTTTTTTGTATCCATTCAGCCAGTCTTTGTCTTTTGGTTGGGGCATTCAACCCATTTACATTTAAGGTAATTATTAAGGAACTGATCCCATTGCCATTTACCTTATTGTTTTGGGTTCGAGATTATACACCCTTTCTGTGTTTCCTGTCTAGAGAAGATCCTTTAGCATTTGTTGGAGAGCTGGTTTGGTGGTGCTGAATTCTCTGAGCTTTTGCTTGTCTGTAAAGCTTTTGATTTCTCCTTCGTATTTGAATGAGATTCTTGCAGGATACAGTAATCTGGGCTGTAGATTATTTTCTTTCATCACTTTAAGTATGTCCTGCCATTCCCTTCTGGCCTGAAGAGTTTCTATTGAAAGATCAGCTGTTATCCTTATGGGAATCCCCTTGTGTGTTATTTGTTGTTTTTCCCTTGCTGCTTTTAATATTTGTTCTTTGTGTTTGATCTTTGTTAATTTGATTATTATGTGTCTTGGGGTATTTTGCCTTGGGTTTATCCTGTTTGGGACTCTCTGGGTTTCTTGGACTTGGGTGATTATTTCCTTCCCCACTTTAGGAAAGTTTTCAACTATTATCTCCTCGAGTATTTTCTCATCGTCTTTCTTTTTGTCTTCTTCTGGGACTCCTATGTTTCATATGTTGGTGCTTTTAACATTGTCCCAGAGGTCTCTGAGGTTGTCCTCATTTCTTTTAATTCTTTTTTCTTTTTTTCCTCTCTTTTTCATTTATTTCTATCATCCTATCTTCTGCCTCACTTATCCTATCTTCTGCCTCTGTTATTCTACTGTTGATTCCCTCCAGAGTGTTTTTGATCTCATTTATTGCATTATTCATTATATATTGACTCTTTTTTATTTCTTCTAAGTCCTTGTTAAACCTTTCTTGCATCTTCTCGATCTTTGTCTCCAGGTTATTTATCTGTAACTCCAATTTGTTTTCCAGATTTTGGATCATTTTCACTGTCATTATTTGGAATTCTTTATCAGGTAGATTCCCTATCTCTTCCTTTTTTGTTTGATTTGGAGGGCATTTATCCTGTTCCTTTACCTGCTGAGTATTTCTCTGCCTTTTCATCTTGTTTATATTGCTAATATATATTAAATATATTGTTTGGGGTGGCCTTTCCGTTTTCTGGCAGTTTGTGGTTCCTCTTTATTGTGGAGGTTCCTTGCTGTGGGTGGGATTAGATGGGTGGCTTGTCAAGGTTTCCTGGTTGGGGAAGCTTGTGTCGGTGTTCTGGTGGGTGGAGCTTGATTTCTTCTCTCTGGAGTGCAGTGAAGTGTACAGTAATGAGTTTTGAGATGTCAGTGGGTTTGTTGTGACTTTGGGCAGCCTGTATATTGAAGCTCAGGGCTATGTTCCTGTATTGTTGGAGAATTTGCATGGTATATCTTACTCTGGAACTTGTTGGCCCTTGGGTGGTGCTTGGTTTCAGTGTAGGTATGGAGGTGTTTGATGAGCTCCTATCGTTTAATGCTTCCTGGATTCAGGAGTGCTCTGGTGTTCTCAAGATTTGGACTTAAGTCTCCTGTCTCTGGTTTTCAGTCTTATTCTTACAGTGGCCTCAAGACTTCTCCATCTATACATCACCGATGATAAAACATCTAGGTTACTGATGAAAGGTTTCTCCACAGTGAGGGACACCCAGAGAGGTTCACAGAGTTACATGGAGAAGAGAAGAGGGAGGAGGGAGATAGAGGTGCCCAGGAGGAGAAGAGGTGAATCAAAAGGGGAGAGAGCAAGCTAGCCAGTAATCACTTCCCTATGTGCTCTTCACCGTCTGGATCTCTCAGAGATGTTCATGGAGTTACACAGGGAAGAGAAGAGGGAGGAATGAGACAGAGGTGGGCAGGAGGAGAAAAGGGGGACTCAAAAAGGGAGAGACAGATCCAGCCAGTAATCAGTTCTCTAAGTGTTCTCCACAGCCTGGAACATACAAAGAGATTCACAGAGTTGGGTTGAGAAGAAAAGGGGGAGTGGGGAGATGGAGGCAACCTGGTGGAAAAAAGGAGAGTTAAAAGGGGGAGAGAGCAATCAAGCCAGTGATCTCGCTCCCAAGTAAAAATGGGTGCTGAAGATTGGGTTCTTGAAGATACAAAGTTGATAACAAATACTAAAAAGCAAAGATTAAAAATCTAGAGTAGAGGTTAGGTTCTCAAAAATACCATATTAAAAAAAGAGAAAAAAAAAAGGGGGGGGGAGAAAAAAAAACACCAGAGTCACAAAAATTATAAAATATATATATATGAAGTTTACTTTAAAAATAAGGTCTTAAAAAAAATAAAAATAGGGTCTTTTTTTTTTTTTTTGCAAGGTAATAGGTTATAAAAATGAAAATTGAAGGAGTAATTGGGGACTTAAAAATAAAATAAAATTAAAAAAAATTTTTAAAATTAAAAAAAAGTTAATAGTAAAAACATATCTAGGACTTTCTCTGGAGCTGTTATGGACAGTGTGGGGTCAGTTCATTTTCAGATAGTTCTTGGTGCAGCTTGTACTTCTCAAGGTCTCTAGGCCCCTTCCTATGTAGTTGGTGCTAACTACAGGGTTTTAATCTGTTGCATCTGTCTCTTCCAAAGCGGTTCCCTCAGTTCCTTTTAGCTTCTTCTGTTTGCTGGTCTCTCCAGTGTCTAATTTCTGCCCTGACACAAGGGGGGCGGTGGTGGTCACTTTTTTTAGTCTCACTTGTTTAGTCATGCTGTGGGGAGGGAGGAACACTGCAAATAAATCTCACTGGCGAGTGCTCACAATGTTTTGGCCACACTGGGTTTGCCCTGCTCACGGCGTGTGTGCTTTCCCAGTCTACACTGCTCAGGCTCTAGGTTGCACTGCTGGGAACTGTCTGAAGCGGCCCCTGGGGTTGCCTGTACTTCCCAGGTCTAAGCCACTCAGGTTCTGGTTCCCGGGTACTTCACAAAGGCGCAACCTTGGTTGAGCCTGGGTTTTGTGCCCTTCCCAGGTCTGAGCAGCTCCGGAGACCAGGTTTTTGGCTAGCGCAGTCGGAGGCTACGCCTTTTTCCCTTCCCCCGTCCCAGCCACTCGGTTTTCTGGGTGTACAATGGCCGCAGCTTCCCAGGTGTGCCGTGCTCTCCCATGGGGAGCTGATCTCTGGCTATCACCCTCTCGGCGGGTGTCGACCCTCCAGAGTCCCAAGAAGTCCTGGTTAGCAGCGACGTCTGTTTGCAGTTTGGTATAGGATGCCTCTCTGGGGCCGCGATTCCGCCCTTCCAGCTCTGGCTGCCCTTGCCTGCCTGTCTCCTGCGGGGGATGGGCCAGTCCGCAGCAGGCTTGCTCTGCTCAGTCCTTTGTTCTGTGAGCGGATCTGGTGGTGTCTTAGGTTAAGGCTTTTCTCGGGAAAGCTATCCCAGGGTCTAGGTTGCTATCTCAATCTAGTTCCCGCAGATTGCCCTTGGGGCATTCAGGCTCAGTCCTTACCCAAAGCAATGCGGCCTGCCCTTCCCTGCCCAGCTTGCTAGAGCACTGCGCGCCCTCTGGGATTTGCTGTTAGGTACGTAAACCTCGGGTTTTAATTTGCGCCCTCTGGGATTTGCTGTTAGGTACGTAAACCTCGGGTTTTAATTATCTGTTTATTTTTCCTCCCGGTTATTTTGCCCTCTGCGATTCCAAGGCTCACCACAGACCCGCCAGAGAGAGTGTTTCCTGGTGTTTGGAAACTTCTGTCTTTTTCAAGACTCCCTTCCCGGGACGGATCTCTGTCCCTACCTCTTTTGTCTCTCTTTTAATCTTTTATATTTTGCCCTACCTCCTTTCGAAGACTATGGGCTGCCTTCCTGTGTGTCTGATGTCCTCTGCCAGCATTCAGAAGTTGTTTTGTGGAATTTGCTTGGCGTCTAAATGTTCTTTCGGTGAATTTGTGGGAGAGAAAGTCGTCTCCCCTTCCTATTCCTCTGCCATCTTAGGACCCCTCCCAGTGTCTCTAAATCCTATTGTTATTTTTTTTTTATTTTCCATATTCAGTCTCTCTGCTTCAGGCAACACTTTTCTCATCTCCAGTTTTCAAAGCACAAATCAAATTATGCCTCTATTATACATAAACCCTAATAACTTCCTCACAGAACAAAGAACAAATTGCTTTAAAATCTGTTCAAAGCCCTCCAGAATACAAGTTCCAACCTTTCTCCCCAACCTCTTTAAATCCACCCCCCTAAAGAGAGATGTACACACACACACACACAGTTTCCCTGTACATAATTCACTTATCTTCCACAGACCTCTGTTCAAACTTATTTTGTCTGTAATACATGACAAAACCAGCACCAAACAGGAAAATTAAGTACAATTTTATTTACAAACCTACACACAGAATTAATCTTTACCAGTTTAAAAACAGTAATACACTATGAAAAAATTAGTTTTAATCTAAGAAAGCATGGAACATTCATTGGAAAATTAATGTAATCTGCAGTTACAACAAAAGGAAACTCTTAACTTTGTAAAGGTTATTTACAAACATCCTATAACAAACATCTCAATAAAGACAAAAATAAGGCAAGATGCCATGATTCCACTAATATTTAGGTCCATATTGACTTATCATCAATGGAATAAGCCAAAAATAATAATAAAGTTATAAATACTTGTAACGACAAAACCATAATTATTTATAAGAATGAAACAAGCTTATTTGAAAGTCTACAGAACTTCCTAGAGCATGCAAAGACGAGAGTGTGTATTTGTCCTTGTAGTCAGTTTCCTGAATAAGTCCTTTGAAGGCGCTCATCTGCTTTGTTCTAGTACCTTCAGATACCCCAAGCCGTCTCCACAATGCCATGAAACCAGTGGAAGTATAACAAATGTTTGTTGAATTAAATGAAACAGAAATCCGTTGAAGATAAGACCCAAGTCTGAGTTACTTACAGCAGCATGGGAAGGGCAATGACAAGACTAAAGAGAAGAGATGGGAGCAGGCTTAGTTTGTTGATGGAAGTGATCCACTAAAAGGAAAAAGGCGGATAATATGTGCAAAATGGAGGATAACCAAAGGAGTAAACAAACAATGCCAGGAAATACAAAATTGTCCAGTATCTCAATTTACCAGTCTTACCCAACTACGTCTATTTTAACCTTATCCATGGTCCCAGAATGTACTCTCCCTATCCAGATGACCATGTCTCCCGAGAGACACAGAAAATTTAACGAAACTGTGCAGTCCATTTCCCTGCAGTTTTGGAACTGAGATGCTGGAAGGACTGAAGTGCTTCTGCTGGAAGAGGAGAGGAGACACAGTATTCTGCCTCAGGAGCTGTCCCCTGGGAAGTGCACTCTGGGCAGTCACCTGTCATCCGCCGTGTGGTGTCATGAAGTGCACTGCACACTGTGTTGGCACTGCACTGTCTCAGCCTTGTGAACACTGGCAGTCATCTCAGATGTTGCTCAGGCACTGTGTTCACAAATTCAGCAGTGCAGATTCACTGGCACAAATTTGCTAAAGCCCCAGGACTTGGCATAGCTGCAGGAAGTTGAGCACCTGGAACTGCCTAGGGAGCCATGGGGTCAACACAGACCCCAGCCCTACCTCTGCACGCGCAAGTCCACACCACACTGCTGCCCACACCAGACCCACCCAACTAGGTGATCTACTTGGATGCCCTGCAGGGTTGAGCTCACAAAGGTGCCAGTTGCAGAAATCCTCCAAAGCCACTGAGATGCGGCTCAAATTTTAGCCCCACTTCCACACTCATTGTGTGAGCTCAGTCGTTGTCTGAGCCAATCCCCAATGGAGCCCTACTGGGGACTGACTAGGATTTCAGCCCTGCCTCCACATGTGGGCAGCCTATGGCTCTTGTGCATTCTCCGGGTTCTTAGAAATGAAGCTGCGCTGGCCTTGAGCACCCTGAGAATGAGGCGGTGAAGGGAGGGGCAGAGCGCGCATTAATAATGGGGTTTCTATGGCACACCCAAACTCTGTCCTGCTTCCCCCACAGTTGTGGCCCAGGCCACACTCTAGCTCCTCTGGGCTGTCTCTGGGTGGCCAGTCTTAGTCCTCTCCCCACGTCTTCCCACTGAAGCCCAAGTTTCAGCATGCTGTCCCTGGACGTCCCAGCAGACACTTGTCAGGGTGGATACAGCGAGAGGTGACCTGGACCATCTTTACTGGTCTCTCTCTGTTTTGCCTGCCACAACTGCTCCTCTGAGCCTCTGAAGCTCTGTATCTGTCCCAGCCCATCTCCCACCTGTTGAAGGGAGTTCCCAGGGTGAGGGAACTGTTTCTCTTTCACAGCTTTCTCGCAGGAGAGCAGGTTCCATCTCAATTCCTTTTTTTTTTCTTTTATCTTACCCAGTTATGTGGTGATCTTTCTTGCAATTTTGGTCACATGAGATCTGCCAGCATTCTGTGGGTATTCTGTGGGAATTATTCCACATGTAGACATGTTTTTTGATGTACTTTTAGAGGCAGGTGAGTTCCATGTCCTTCTATTTCACCATCTTGATCTCTTTCCTCTATGCTACATTCTTTTATTAAATTTTAATAATAACATTTATTAAATGTTATGTATTAAAACTGTACAAAAAGATCTTCACAACCCAGATAATCACGATGGTGTGATCACTCACCTAGAGCCAGACATCCTGGAATGTAAAGTCAAGTGGGCCTTAGAAAGCATCACTATGAACAAAGCTTGTGGAGGTGATGGAATTCCAGTTGAGCTATTTCTCCTGAAAGATGATGCTGTGAAAGTGCTGCACTCGATATGACAGCAAATTTGGAAAACTCAGCAGTGGCCACAAAACTGGAAAAGGTCAATTTTCGTTCCAATCCCAAAGAAAGACAATGCCAAAGAATGCTCAAACTACCGCACAATTGCACTCATCTCACATGCTAGTAAAGTAATGCTCAAAATTCTCCAAGCCAGGCTTCAGCAATATGTGAACCGTGAACTTCCAGAAGTTCAAGCTGGTTTTAGAAAAGGCAGAGGAACCAGAGATCAAATTGCCAACATCCACCGGATCATCGAAAAAGCAAGAGAGTTCCAGAAAAACATCTATTTCTGCTTTATTGACTATGCCAAAGCCTTTGACTGTGTGGATCACAATAAACTGTGGAAAATTCTGAAAGAGATGGCAATACCAGACCACCTGACCTGTCTCTTGAGAAACCTGTATGCAGGTTAGGAAGCAAAAGTTAGAATTGGACATGGAACAACAGACTGGTTCCAAATAGGAAAAGGAGTCCATCAAGGCTGTATATTGTCACCCTGCTTATTTAACTTATATGCAGAGTACATCATGAGAAACGCTGGGCTAGAAGAAGCACAAGCTGGAATCAAGATTGGCAGGAGAAATATCAATAACCTCAGATATGCAGATGACACCACCCTTATGGCAGAAAGTGAAGAAGAACTAAAGAGCCTCTTGATGAAAGTTCAAGAGGAGAGTGAAAAAGTTGGCTTAAAGCTCAATGTTCAGAAAACTAAGATCATGGCATCTGGTCCCATCACTTCATTGCAAATAGATGGGGAAACAGTAGAAACAGTGTCAGACTTTATTTTGGGGGGCTCCAGAATCACTGCTGATGGTGACTGCAGCCATGAAATTAAAAGACACTTACTCCTTGGAAGGAAGGTTATGGCCAACCTAGATAGCATATTTAAAAGCAGAGACATTACTTTGCCAACAAAAGTCCGTCTAGTCAAGGCTATGGTTTTTCCAGTGGTCATGTATGGATGTGAGAGTTGGATGGTTAAGAAAGCTGAGCGCCGAAGTATTGATGCTTTTGAACAGTGGTGTTGGAGAAGACTCTTGAGAGTCCCTTGGACTGCAAGGAGATCCAATCAATCCATCCTAAAAGAGATCAATCCTGGGTGTTCATTGCAAGGACTGATGTTGAAGCTGAAACTCCAATACTTTGGCCACCTCATGTGAAGGGTTGACTCATTGGAAAAGACCCTAATGCTGGGTAGGATTGGGGGTGGGAGGAGAAGGGAACGACAGAGGATGAGATGGTTGGATGGCATCACTGACTCTATGGACATGGGTTTGGGTAGACTCCGGGAGTTGGTGATGGACAGAGAGGCCTGGCGTGCTGCAATTCATGGGGTCGCATAGAGTTGGACACGACTGAGTGACTGAACTGAACTGATGTATTATAACATACATCCATATCAAAGTCTAAAGTTGGTTTGTAATTTTATGGTTTTCATTGTAAAAATCTTAGAACATTTCATTTGTCAATCCACTGAAGTATGTTATTGTTGCTGTATACCTTATTTCTATATATCTTAACCTATACAAGGCAATACTATTATTATTGTTCTAAACCATCAATATTGTATTAGGTGGTTTTCTTTCAAAAGTAGGCCTAGGATAAGAATTTGGGAGTAGATTGTGTATAAGGGAGGTGATCTCCAAAGGGATGATAGGAAATAAGAAAAGGAAGAGAGAAAATAAAGCCTGTGTCAGTGAGTGGATTACTATGATAGGCAATTGTGGCTCAGTACTATTCAATAAAGAAACTGTAGAACACATCACATGCCAGAATCATTCCATGAATGATGAATGGGGAATGGCCGCTGGTGATTAAACAGCCCTAGATCTTTACTGATTGAGAGTTGCCACAAGAGTGTTGACTCCTCCTTACTTGCAGGCTGTACCTGCTTATAGTGGAGTAAGCTTCTAGGGTGCTATAGAAAATATTTAGGTAGAGAAGGAAAGAGAATAAGCACCCGGGAAGGGAAGCTATCAGCGTATTATAAATTCTCTTCTATTGCATTTGCTATGGGGGAAATGGTTTAGAGAATCAACAGTGTCTACAACAAAGCATCTATCGTGTTAACTAGATACATTCATGCCCCATATATTATTTTCCACTCAGTTATTGACACTTTAGGGTGGTGGCTGGCATAATTTCTTAAAGATAAAATAAAGCAAACAAACCCCAAGTGACACCCCCCCCCCAAAAAAAAACGCTTTCAGTGAGAGTGTTAGTGGAGTAAGCCACAGTACTCATTGTTGAAGCTGGTCCCAAGGTGATGAACCTGTGTGTTGCTTCCATCCCTAACACTGTGGGCACTCTCTTTATGAACTAATTTCACTCGTAGGGATGGCTAAGGACAAAATCTGGTTTACTTTCACTGGATGAGTTATCTTGTTCCTCAGGATCTTTAGCATCTCCTCTGCTGTAGATATTCTCTGGTAGGCATGAATAGGGGGCAAAGATCTGTATAATTGTCTCTGCTTCTGTTGGTCTGTCTATATGCCTCAGACACCCTTTTTTCTCATCCTCTGTAGGTCTACAGTGATGTATCCTTTTATTTTCTCTCTTTTGGAAAGGATACCCTGGTTATCTGAATAAGGGCATGACAGGAAGCAACTTTGAATCTTTTGACTCTGAGGCTAGCAATAGTATCTGAAATTCCAAAGAAAGATGTGATATTGCTCTTGATTTACTATATTGGATGTTGGGAAGAGTATTAGAGGCTTCACTTGACCCTTTCCACTCTGACTGTTACTCTACAGGTCAGAAAATAATATGAGAGTTCTAAAAGTTGCTAAACATATCTGTTCTGATAATGCACTCAGGGACAGGGGAAATTGCCAGGAGTCGACTCATAGACTCTTTGAACCAGTTACACTCAGTTTAATAGAGGAGTTCTTACAGCATTTTGTGTCTACTAGTATCAGTGTCAGCTATGAGTCTATATACAATCGTTTTGAAAAATCTGGGTATTTCCTTTCCTTCTATGTTGCTTCCATGAGCAACATAGCACTGACACAGTGGGCACTCTTGTTCAGTTCAGTTCAGTCACTCAGTCATGTCCAACTCTTTGCAACCTCATGGATTGCAGAACGCCAGGCACTTTGTCCATCACCAACTCCCGGAGTTTACTCAAACTCATGTCCATTGAGTTGGTGATGCCATCCAACCATCTCATCCTCTGTCATCCCGTTCTCCTCCTGCCTTCAATCTTTCCCAGCATCTTTTCAAATGAGTCAGTTCTTCGCATCAGGTGGCAAAGTATTGGAGTTTCAGCTTCAACATCAGTCCTTCCAATGAACATTCAGGACTGATTTCCTTTAGGATGGACTGGTTGGATCTCCTTGCAGTCCAAGGGACTCTCAAGAGTCTTCTCCAACACCACAATTCAAAAGCATCAATTCTTCAGCGCTCAGCTTTCTTTATAGTCCAACTCTCACATCCATACATGACTACTGGTAAAACGATAGCTTTGGCTAGATGGAACTTTGTTGGCAAAGTAATGTCTCTGCTTTTTAATATGCTGTCTAGGTTGGTCATAGCTTTTCTTCCAAGGAGCAAGCATCTTTTAATTTCATGGCTACAGTCACCATCTGCAGTGATTTTGGAGCCCCCAAAAATAAAGTCTGTGACTATTTCCACTGTTTCCCCATCTGTTTGCCATGAAGTGATGGGTCCAGATGCCATGATCTTAGTTTTGTGAATGTTGACTTTTAAACCAACTTTTTCACTCTCCTCTTTCACTTTCATCAGGAGGCTCTTTAGTACTTCTTTGCTTTCTGCCATAAGGGTGGTGTCATCTGCATATCTGAGGTTATTGATATTTCTCCTGGCAATCTTGATTCCAGCTTGTACTTCCTCCAGTCCAGGGTTTCTAATGATGTACTCTGCATATAAGTTAAATAAGCAGGGTGACAATATACACCCTTGACATACTCCTTTCCCTATTTCCCTATGAACACTCTTTTTATGGAGAAGGCAATGGCACCCCACTCCAGTACTCTTGCCTGGAAAATCCCATGGACGGTGGAGCCTGGTAGGCTACAGTCTATGGGGTCACTAAGAGTCAGACACGACTGAGCGACTTCACTTTCACTTTTCCCTTTCATGCACTGGAGAAGGAAATGGCAACCCACTCCACTATTGCCTGGAGAATCCCAGGGATAGCGGAGCCTGGTGGGCTGCCATCTATGGGGTCGCACAGAGTCGGACACGACTGAAGCAACTTAGCAGCAGCAGCAGCACTCTTTTTATGAACCCATTATGCTAGCATGTTTCAATCCTGAAACTTGATTGTAGGTCCCTTTAGGCATAATGTAATAAACATTAAATTTCTCTAGGCTTGTAGCTGAGTGAACTTTAAGTGGAGTTTTTTCTCAGGGGACTTTGACCTCCTTTCAGCTGATTGGTTCTGAATTGGTTTAGATTCAGAGATGAGTGAGGAACCAAGGAACCAAAAGTTGATTGACATTGGCCTTTGCTCACCAACTCTTGATCTCTTATGTTTCCATATGTTGAGAAACACTCTCTTTTATAGTTTAGTCACTGTGCCTCTGGAAACAGTATGGTCTTTTAGTCATTGATATAGAATCCAATGGTCAAGGGATCCTGCTTGTTACTCTGGTCTTCCTACCTACTACAGTAGTTATATCCACATTGCCTCTAATTATTGAGTGCCAAAATCTGGCCTTTGCTATTCTGAAGTCATGTCATACATATGGACGTTAGACAGTCCTGTGGAAACATACCCTGCTGTCAGTCTTGGCCCATAGAAAACAATATCTCTGAGTTTCTCAGTGTAGCCTCAGTGAAAGAAAGGTCCTTTAGTCCCTCCTGGGAACACAGTCAACCAGTAGATTCTTTGGTTTCATGTAATTCATCAACTATAATCTGTCTATTTCTGTGAAGTTCCTTGTCTTCAATTGTGGAAGTTCCTTTCTGTAATATTCTTCTATGGCAGTCTGGCACAGTGGGTCTAAAACTTTGATTATGAACTAGATCAGTTTAAAACCTGCCAGTTAATATATGTGCTTCAAAATTAATTGAAAAGTTATTGACACTCATGTTTAGCTTCCTCATATACATGATAAATTTCTGTCTTATTTTGAAGTAAAAAACAGTCACATGCTCACTGAAATGTGCTGAATTCAAAGGCATAAAAAATAAGTTGCTGTTTCTCCCTGTCTGCACTTTTGCCTCATCATTCCTTAATAAAGTCAAGTTTTCCTTTCTATCCCTCCATCTCCACTCGTTTTTGCCCTTAAAGAAGCTTTTTTTTTAAAGACACATTTAAATGAGAATGCATTCAGCCTATATTCCCTACTTCATAAAGCAAGAGATTTTTAAATGAAAATGTTCGAGGCTGTTGACTCAGCCGATGAGATATCAGTGCGGGTAATGAAAGATTGCCAGGAGAGATATCAATAACCTCAGATATGCGGATGACACCACCCTTTTGGCAGAAAGTGAAGAAGAACTAAAGAGCCTCTTGATGAAAGTGAAAGAGGAGAGTGAAAAAGTTGGCTGAAAGCTCAACATTCAGAAAACTAAGATCATGGCATCTGGTCCCATCGCTTCATGGCAAATAGATAGGGGGAGGGGAAACAAGGGAAACACCAACAGACTTAATTTGGGGGACTCCAAAATCACTGCAGCCATGAAATTAAAAGATACTTGCTCCTTGGAAGAAAAGTTATGACCAACTAGACAGAATATTAAAAAGCAGAGACATTACTTTGAAAGCAAAGATCTGTCTAGTCAAAGCTATGAATTTTTCCAGTAGTCATGTATGGATGTGAGAGTTAGACTATAAAGAAAGATGAGTGCCAAAGAATTGATGCTTTTGAACTGTGGTGTTGAAGATAACTCTTGAGAGTCCCTTGGACTGCAAGGAGATCCAACCAGTCCATCCTAAAGGAGATCAGTCCTGAGTGTTCATTGGAAGGACTGATGCTGAAGCTCCAATACTTTGGCCACCTGATATGAATAACTGACTACTTGGCAAAGACCCTGATGCTGGGAAAGATTGAAGGCAGGAGGAGAAGGGGATGACAGAGGATGAGATGGCTGGATGGCATCACCAACTCAATGGACATGAGTTTGAGCAAGCTCCGGGAGTTGGTGATGGACAGGGAAGAAGCCTGGCATGCTGCAGTCCATAGAGTTGCAAAGAGTCGGATGCGACTGAGCAACTGAACTGAATGCAAGGAAGGGAGTATAGCACTGATGCTCTTACTTCCTGAAGTTTTCCAAACTCCTGACCACCCTGGGTAACATGGCTGAGATGGTGGAACAGTCTATAAGACCATCATAAGTTATATGACTTAAAAAGTAGCTATAGCTCCTCTCTTCTTTCCAATATTGTGATGTTAGTTTGCTTCTGTTCTGTAGCATGGGAACGCACCAGTCAGATTACCTGCTTTGCCGCTCCCAATGGTACCCTTCTGGATTCACCACCACATTTATGTCAGGACTATGACTCTTTCAGACTGCTCTCAGCTAGTGACTAAGCATGGTAAGGGTACTAAGGCAGGATCATTCTGGGCAACTCTTTCAATGGGCAACTTTGCCTAGGACTATACCATAGTTCTGGACTCTTACAGCCCAATTCTTCTTCCTTCTCTCTATCCTTTGTTAGATATCAGACCCATTTCATAAACAGAAGGCTCTCATTGCCTTCTTTTGCTTCCTTCCCCAATACATTATGTGCACATTGTATTAGTCATCTATTGCTGCATAACAAATTATCCCCAAACTTACTGTCTTACAAAAACACACACTTATTATCTCACACTTACTGTGGGTCAAGAATATAAGTGTGGCTTATCCAGGTCCTCTGCTTTAAGATCTCTCCCATGGCTGCAATCAAGATGCCAGCCAGTCCTGGGGTCCTGTCTGAAGTTTGATTACAGAAAGGTCTGTGGGATTTAGTTTCTGTGGGATTTTCTGCTGAGGGCCCCAGTTTCTTGCTGCCTGTGCCTGGAAGCCTCCCTTAGTCCTTTGCTACGTGGGTATTCCTACCATGATGATTTCTTCCTTACATCCAGGAAGAGAAAAAGAGAGACTTCTAGCAAGATGGAAGTCGAATATTTTATAGTTTAGTCACAGAAATGACATCTCATTATCTTTCTATCAGTTAAAAGCAAGTCACTTGGCCAGCCCACACTTAGGGATTACACAGCATGAACACCAGGAGATAGCAATCCCTGTGGGTCATCTAGAGGCTGCCTGTTTGACCTATCTCATACCGTCTCTATACATGCTTTCCAGAGGACCCATGCTCCTCTGGGGACCCAAACTAACACAGGTCTAAAAGCAAAATTTTAACAATTGGCTTTACTTACTAGGACATTTGATTCTAACTAGGGGATGATCTCTCATCAAAAATGGATTTTTTTGTTGTTATTTCAGTGGGTCTGGCTAATGGGGTTTAAGATTGCTTTGTATAAGATATGACATTCTGTTACATTCACTGGCATACTGCTTCTTCCTTGGTCACTGCAACATTTAGTAGACATTTCATTTCTAGCACTGATAAGGAGGGATTACATATACATTAAAAATTGATAGGTTTCATTCCATAATAGACTACAAATGAAGTGGAACTCAAACTGAAACCACCACAGTCAGCAATACTATTTCCTTGGTTTGGGTCAGCCTATAAGCATTGTCCTTCTCTTTTCTCCTCTTTTTTTTTTTTTTTTTAAATTCCTTGACCATTATTTCCTTTCCTTTGGGATTTTTAAAAACACTCTGACAATTTGTTTTGGAGTATGGTTGATATACAGGCACTGTCCTTCTTTCTTTCTGTGAGTAAGATGATTTGTTTCTCCTCAATTGTTCTCCTCGGTTGCATCAGAGCAATTTCTGCCATTGATAGCAAATTCTTCAAGATCAGTGCACAGGAATGTGATTTGGTGGGGTTAAAAGACAGCATAAAGGTGAAATATACTATTACTTCATTTGTGATGACAAAATACAGTGTTACATGGCTAGTAAGAAATTAGTCTGAATCCTCACAATATCAGATTAATAGGAAATCATTTTTGTTTGGGAGAAAATCCAGTGTTAGAGGAGGCAGGTAGAAACCACAAAAGGATTATTTTAGATATTATGAATAGGAAAACCAAGACATATAGCACCAAGTCATTTCTTTTCTCTTAATTAACATGTGAATAGTTTAATAGAGAGCAAGTTTATGGGCTTCCCTGGTGATTCAGGTGGTAAAGCTTCTGCCTGCAATGCGGGAGACCTGGGTTTGATCCCTGGGTTGGGAAGATCCCCTGGAGAAGGAAATGGCAACCCACTCAGGTACTCTTGCCTGGAAAATCCCATGGACAGAGAAGCCTGGTAGGCTACAATCGATGGGGTTGCAAAGAGTTGGACACGATTGAGCGACTTCACTTCACTTCACTTCCAGTACTCTTGCCTGGAAAATTTCATGGATGGAGGAACCTGGTAGGCTACAGTCCATGGGATTGAAAGAGTCGGACATGACTGAGCAATTATCACTCACTCACTTATGCTCCAGCACCCTGACCAATCAACTGTTCTTTCTATTATAACACATCTATTTTGGATTTTAGCATTACCTGAGGGAACTTGACAAATTGACCAGGTTTCAGATAAAAGTGAGCAGAGTATCAAAGGAGCAAAGACAAGAGCTGCAGAAGGATAAGAGCCAAGTAAGAGAATTTAGGTATAACTCCAAGGGGACATGGGAATTTTTTTTTTTTTTAACTTTGTCTGAAATAAAGGAGTAATGAAAAACTAAAATTGGGAGAAGATAAATTGGAAAGACTTGACTATCCAATCCAAGGCAGGGGGTTGAGGATTATTAAAGGAAATAGTGAAAGTTCATTATATGAGACAATGAAAACCTAGACCAGCTGTGGGGTTCCAGCAGGCACCCAAAGTAATCTTATCTGGGCTCCAGGGAGTAGCCTGACCTGGGTAGCAATTTCCAGCTTTAACTTAGAATCTCTATTATTGCATGAGTTTTGTGGGTTGGCTCCAGGCATAAAATACTTTACAATGGTGACTGTCTATTATTTCCTGTAGTTGAATCCATATTTCTGTGGGCTGCCTCGTGGTCAGGGCTGCTAAAATCTTCTACCTGCTTCATGGCTCTGGGGACTCTAATAGAAGTTTTCACGCTATAATATAAACAGCTTACAAAATAAAAAGCTTGCAATGGGATATGTGGTGTTCATGCCAAGGATATTCATCACTCATTGTTACCTGTGGGTTCAGACTGATCCAGGAATGTCCTTGTTCAGAAACTCTTCCATGTGACCAAAAAACTCTCGTGGAGAATACAGCCTTTTGTGTGTGTGTGTGTGTGTGTGTTTGAAGTGACAAATTTAGTGCTTAAGTGGTGGGAGAATCGCTCACGAGTCTGGATGAAAGTTTTGGTCAGCAGTGTACATGAATGACAGATGGGAGGTGGGATTCCTTTCATGAGAGCTTATGCAGCCAGTTTATTATTCTTATGCAATTTTTTTTTTTGAATTTGAACTCAAGCCTTAATTCCTTAAAGCTCTATTTTCCTCTCCTCTATAGTAGAATAGCTGGAAAGAATGGGTTATTGGAGTACAAGCTACTGCCAGCCCTAGCCCTCAAGGTGGTTCAGGATGGCTGGAGCCCCAGGGGCAGTCACCTTGGGCTGGAGATGACTTGTCCATTTACCTCAATATCATACAACCATTTTCACGTGAGCATACTGCACCACATGCAAATTTGGGAAACACTGCTCTTTCCTGTGTATGAACCTTCTAGATGCTCTGTAACAAATAGAAATCAAGGGTTGTATATGTTATGCCTTCCTTTATTGACTATTTCCCACAATCTGCTTTCTTCCACTGAAGATTTCCCTTGCATCTGTATAGACATAAAAACATATACATGTCCACTTTTGAGTTCTGGACATTTCCAATGATAATGTCTCCAATTTGACTTTATTGCAAAAAAAAAAAAAAAGTTTAGCCAAATGACTTACATTCTTTTTTTTTTTTTTCCATGTATATTTTATTTTATTTTATTTTTTTTTGTAATTTTTTTTTTTTTAATAAATTTATTTATTTTAGTTGGGGGCTAATTACTTTACAATATTGTAATAGTTTTTGCCATGCATTGACATGAATCAGCCATGGGTTTACACGTGTTCCCCTTCCTGGACCCCCCACCCACCTCCCTCCCCATCCCATCCTTCTGGATCATCCCATTGCCCCGGCCCTGAGCCCTTGGGTGGGACGTTCTGGGAGAATAGCATTGAAACATGTATATTATCATATGTGAAACAGAACACCATTCCATGTTCGATGCATGTGACAAGGGCTCAGGACTTACATTCTTATTTTAGGATGTAGTAGGAAAATAAAATGGTAGATAGGAAATTTCAAGATCTAGCTAGACTTCTTGCTATTGGATAAATCACCTAACCTCTCTGGGCTACATCTGTGGGGAAAAGACGTTGTGATCTCCCTATGTCCTTTCAAGCACTATGAATCTATGGAAATGATTGTTTCATCATGCGACCATCTGGTTACTACAGTTATTGTGATTCATGATCATATAATATATGAAAACACTAAGTATTAAAGTAAATATTTTTATTGCAGACAATGTAAGTGTCCACATTTTCAGCACTTGTAGGTACTTTATCTCAGGCACTGTGCTTGTGCTGAGAATGCACAGGTGACTCATTCATAGCTCTTACTCCTAAAAAGTTCATCTTCCAGTGGTGACAGATAATAATCAGAGAGTAATGATCCCTGTGGTGAGGGTGACAATAGAGGTGATGTTTGCACTCAAGCTGCTTTGCCAAGGCAGCTTCCCCAAGATGCCTTCAGTTCACCAAAGGGATGCGAGGAAGACACAGAGGTCTGGGGGCTGCTCATCATAGACTCAGCTGGCCCCACCTACACAGCCTTCTGCTGCTGTAGCTGAAGCCTCGCCTTTACCCCCATGAGGAGGATGGACCTAATATGTTAACACCGGGGTGCCAACCTTTATCATGTAGTTAGGAAGGATGCCCTTCTGGGTGTGAAAGGTGGGATAGGGTTTCAAATCTTATGTAGGAAAGTTCACAGTATGTAAAAATCATAGATCAAACATGACCCATCCTTGCCATCGGTCATTTGGCTTTGAGGATGCTGATACAGTTACAGTATTTAGCTTTGTTTTTTCTTTTTTCTTTTAAATTAGTTTATTTATCTATTTTTTAACTTTATAATATTGTATTTGTTTTGCCATACATTGACATGAATCTACCATGGGTGTACCTGTTGGATTAATGAAGGCAAGTGGAGCAATTCAGGAGAGAGTGATTGCTACTGGGAATTAATGCTGTAGAAATAGGAAAATCTCAATATTTTAAAAGAAAGGAGAAAGGTTATTTGAATCATAAAAATGATTTGAGTAAGAGAATGTAATTTTAAATGCAATTCTGTTATTTTTAAGTAGACGTAGTATCCACTACAGCCAGGACACTACTCAAGTGCCTGTTAAGGAATCTGGGCTCCTAACCCATACCCCTCCTGGGCTGTTGTCTGGGGTTACACTCATGGTTTGAGCTAGGCCAATGTGTTTAACCTTTTAAACTTTTTCTCCCTCAGTTTTTCATCTGTGAAAGTTCAGGTTTGTAATAGAACACATCTAACAGAGGATTAAAACAACCAATTAGATAAAGTACTTGGACAAGAACTTGGCTTTAGAAAGTACTCAGTAAATGTCAGCTTTGTTATTCCTCTTCGTGGAGCCCTTTCTTCAATGTGCTTCCACATACAGCATCTCATTTGATCTAATTTCACTACAAAATGTTACGTGGCTTTTGCTAATAAAAGCCTAGAAAGGTTAAATGGTTTGTCCAAGGAGAAGCCACTGATAAAGTACAAATTCAATGTTCTTCCTCTTAGACCTTGGCTATTCCATAATAAAAGGACTACAAATTATGGCTTGCTGATGCTTCTTGATCTGGTCAAAGCTTCACATAGTCTTAGTCTAGAGAGGTGTTTTCATTCATTTTTCATAGCTGTCACTTACCATCAGTTCTAGGGTAGCATCTAACTGAACTCTTGTTCTGGCTGGATTGTGAGCCCTTTGAGGTCAGTGTTGTGAGCAGTTTCTATGCCTCTTTTGTCCTTTACTGTGCTCAGCTAGGTAAGGTTCAGTCCCACTTGGTCTGACTCCAGTGGCGGTGATCTTAAGCACCGTTGAGTCTGTAATCGGTAAATAACAAAGCAATGTCAGATTATGTTGACATTATTAAAGTTGTGTTACAATTTTCCTATGGCAAAAGGAGCCAGAACAATGGAAGTAAAATTGGAACTTTAAGCAAGAAAAGAAATCCATCAACTCAGTTTTTGCAGACAGGAGCCCTTTCAGCTCTGGTTCATGAAAATTCAAAATGAGCTCTTGTATCTTAGGCTACCGCCTCAGAGAGGGCTATGTTAGATTTGCGGGACTCTGAGCTCCCAGCAAATCACAGTTCCCTTTGTTCTCAGAGCTCCCCATGTTCTGTATCCCCTGGATGTTTTTGTGTACTTTCAGCATCCACTAAGGCAGCCTGTACCCTACTGAGATCATAAGTTGCTTATGTTTATTGTAATTTATTATTTTTGCAATTACGTCATATGGTAACAATGATTACTTCTGTTACTCCTGTTCACAAACTTGCAAAGAATTTGACTGATGGGTTGCAGCTTTATTTTCCCTATGCGCCTATTATTGCTAGAGAGCAATTTTCCTGGATGCAAAGTTTGTCAGGAGTGTATACAGGTGCTATGGAAGAAGAGCCTGTAAAATCACTCAATTTTCAATACAGTCCCATCTTGCTTATCTGAAGACATTGGGGCCAGATATAGTTTGAAATTTTTACATATTTTCAGATTTTAGAAAGGCTGTATATCATTTGCATATTATGTATAGACAGCATAGTGTAATCAGACACATTGCAGTAAGAGGGTACATGATATAAATTTATAGCTTTTGTTAACTTAGTCATACTTTGCCTTCAGATGAGTTCTGTAAAGCACTTTTCGTTTTCAGAGATTTTTGGAATTGATTGCACAGACTCCTCTTGGAGTCACTTCCTTCTCCCAGCAGAGAGCACTGAGTCCATTGTCCACGGTGCCCCTCGAAGGCTGGCCTCTCAGAGAGGTAGCAGGTTTCTGAGGCTGCCTCTGGGAAGCTAGGGATGAGCTGCTAACCTTGGGCTTTCCCCCAAGTGCATTTGAATTCGACCACACCTTTCCACCAGAGGTGCATGCCAGTCTGAGTAAGGGGAAACAAGAACACTGATCTAACTTTCTAACTTTTTTGTCCCTTTCTCTCTT
Source organism: Giraffa tippelskirchi (assembly GCF_054371585.1). NCBI lineage: Eukaryota > Metazoa > Chordata > Mammalia > Artiodactyla > Giraffidae > Giraffa > Giraffa tippelskirchi. The sequence continues at coordinate 91,989,473 of NC_137275.1, read as the reverse complement.
CTTCCTCTTGGCTCCTTTCTCCTCCATGCCCAGCGAAGACTTATCTATGCCATACTGCCTTTGTGTGCTATCCTATGGCTTAAGATCTGAATTCATAAACGCTATATAGAAGAGAGCTGTTTGAATAAAACAAAGACATGAAAATGACTTCTGTCTTATTCTGTTTGGCTGCTGTAGCAAAAAGTCACAGGCTGGATGGGTTGTAAAAAACCAGCGTTTCTTTCTCAGAGTTCTGGAGATTGAATGTCCAAGATCAAGGTGCTGGTAGATTTGGTATCTTTTGGGGATCTGCTTCCTGACAGATGGCCATCTTCTCACTGTAATCTCATATGGTGGAAGGAGCTAGGGAGCCCTTATAAGTAGGGTCCCTCTTTTAAGAGCACTAATTCCATTCATGAGGGCCCAGACTTCACAACCTAATCACTTCCGAAAGCCACCCCCACACTCCAAATACCATCACCTTGGTGTTTGGTTTTCACATGTAAATGGGGGCCGTAGGACAAACATTCGGTCTATAAGAGCTTCTTTCTTTGAGGCTGAGTTCTACTTTTCCCCAAGAACTAGAGATTATCAGGAATGAAAATCTTTCAGTTTAACATGAAAAAATATTAAGTCCATTTCATCAACGTAATAGTGTTTAAAAAGTGAATCATGACTACATGTATATGTTTTATATATACACATATATGTGTTTTATGTATGTATAGATGTATATACAAGCATTTATATTTTGGCATGGAATGTTTCTAGATTACATAAAAGTTCATGACAGGGGATTCCCTGGTGACTCAGTGGTAAAGAACCTGCGTGCCAACTCAGGAGACTTGGGTTTGATGCCTGATTCAGGAAGATCCCACAAGCCACAGGAATCTTGTGATCTGGAGCCCAAGAGCTGAAACTACTGAGCTCTTGTGCCACAACTACTGAAGCTCACATGCCCTAGAGCCCATGCTCTGCAACAGGAGAAGGCACGGCAATGAGAAGTCTGTGCCCCACGACTAGAGAAAAGCCCATGCAGCAACAAAGACCCAACAGAGCACACTCCACGTGCCAAAAAAAAGTTCATGACAGAGCAGAGCTTTATATTATTCATACCAACTTTTAGCATAAGAGCCATTTTACTTATTAATCATTTAAAAACTTCTATTGGCATCCCAGTTTTAGGAGGACTCTAGCTGCAAGAGTAGTAAACTGCAATGATTTTATTTAGCAGTAAGATAGTGTTCTCTATCTCCTCAGTCTGAAATCTTCTTTAATCTATTTACTACATTCTAGAGTTAAGGTATTTTTGAAGTGTAGGTGTTAGCTGAGGTACCTTATGCTCATTCAGTATTTCAAAAATCAGTACTGGTCATCACACACACACATCAGTAAACTAAAAATGACCCTCTTGGCCACTTTTTGGCAGTGTTGGTGGCTGAGTAGCTTATCATAGGGATGAAACATTGATTTAAATTTTAGAGATGGAGACAGAAAGGTACTAAGGGAGCTGCTATGCTGAAATAGTAAAGTTCAAGTAATAGACCTTTCAGGAACAAATTCCTCTGTAACTGTGGACTGTGTGTAAGGAGGAAGCAATGTCTACTCATCATTAATGCGATGGCTTCAGTACACATTATCTGTGAATGGTAAGCTGAACTCACTGCCAACATTTACACAATAAAATATGTGGCCCTGCAACCACAGGGGGAAGAACTATTTCCCCAGGTTTTCTCCTCCAGCCATAACAATATTACAGGGATCAGAGATTTTGAGCCCTGCTTCCTGTTAATATGAAGGGAGGATATGATGAGCCCTGACAAATAAACCCACGTGTTTTAAATATAGTATGTTGGAACCGTGGAATAGGGACATCCTAATAAATACTATTTCATTGTTTTAAGAATGAAAAGCAAGAATCTGAAAAAGGAGAATACTTCCATTTATTCATTTGCCACTGTGCTCTGTTCTGGTAGGAGATGTGTATTTTCATTTCAAAACATGGTGGAGATTCTTTATTAGACTTTTTGCTTCAAAGAAAACCAGGATCTTTTAAAAAAGAATTATGTAATGAAGCTCATTAGAATCTCATCTTAAAGCACATTCCATAAAAACTGGTACCAAAGCGTGGGCATCGAGGTTGGCATTCCCTGTGTGTGTGTGTGCTCAGTTGCTCTGACCTGTCCAACTCTTTGTGGTCCCATGGACTGTAGCCTGCCAGGCTCCTCTGTCCATGGCATTTCCCAAGCAGGAATATTGGAGTGGGTTTCCATTTCCTACTGCAGAGGATCTTCCCAACTCAGGGGTGGAACCCCCATCTCTTGTGTCTCCTGCACTGGTGGGGCAGATTCTTTACCACTGCATCACCATGACATAGTATTTCTCATATTTTCTGGAAGTTTTCTTTCACATACATTTTAAGCTTGCACTGGTACTAGTTTACATATGAATGAGTATAACTTTCCCTACACTAAGTCTTTAAATCCACTCTTCCTTTGACAGACACTTGGGTTGCTTCCATATATTGAATATTGTAGATGGTGCTGCTATGAACATTTATATGTTTATAAATGCTATGAACATTTATTATTTGTAGACTTTTTGATGGTAGTAAACCTGACAGGTTTGATGTTATACATCATTGTGGCTTTGATTTACATTTTTCTAAAAATTAGTGATATTGAATGTATTTGCATGTGCCTGTTAGACATCTGTATGTCTTCTTTGGAAAAATACTTATACAAGTATTCTCATTTTTTCTTTGAGAAGTTTGTTTTCTGATACTGAGGCGTATGAGCTGGGTTTGTAGAGTTTGGATATTAACACCATGTCAGTCACCTCATTTGCAAATGCTTTTTCTCATTTGGTAGGTTTTCATTTTGTTTAGTTTCCTTTGCTGTGCAAAAGTTTTAAATTTAATTAGGTCCCATTTGTTTATTTTTCTGAGCTGGTAGTTTTTCTGCCTGACACAGAGCATGGTGGTTAAGAGGCACAGTGCCTGTGCTGAAATTCCAGCACCACCACTGAATAGCTGTGTGAGCCTGAGCAAGTTACTAAACCTCTCTGTGCTACCATTCTTTATGTGTAAAATCAGGATAATAATAGTGCTAACATACTTTTTTAGGGCTGGAGACATATAAGGATTAAATAAGTTAATCTACTGAAAACACTTAAAGCAGTACCCTAAATGAAAACGAAGCAAGTGCTAAAGTTACCTACTACCACTCCCACTGAGTTTAGAATTGTCTATTTGCAACCATGTTCTTTTTTCACTTTTTGACAGTTTTGTGATTCCCCTTTTTTTCCCTATTGCTTTTCCTGTGTTTTGATTTTATAACTGAGCCTTTCAGGTTATAAGTGGAAGTGACAGAAATGACAGAGTTCTAATTCTAGGGAAGAGAACAGTGAATAAGACTGGCTGCTTTGGAGCCAACATTCTAAGGGGAGCACATCACATAAATGAACAAGGTCAGTTCAGAGTAGATGGCAAAAAACCAGGATGGCACTGAGATTCATGAGGGTGAAATGCTTGTGGGTACTTTAGATGACATGTGAATAGAGATCTAAATGTTAAGAAGGCAGGTAGGCCGAATTTTGTAGAAGGACATTACAGAGAGAGGATCCAGCGATTAGCAAGTTAGCTCTGAGGTACAAACTGACTTGGTCTGCCTGAGAAAAACAAAATACAGCCTGCATGGCTGGAGCATAATGAGCAATGAAGACTGTGACCAGAGGAAGGGCAGAAGAGAGAGAGATAGAAGCAAGACTTCATGATTTTGCAAATCAGGGGGGAAAATATTGGATTTAGAGCAGGGTTTCTCAACTGCGGTGCTATTAACATTTGGACCAGATGTTTTTTTTGCCATGCGGACTGTGTTGTGATTTTTAGGATGTTAAGGAGCATTAGGCATCCATTCACTAAATGCCAGTAGCATTTACTCTCACTTGTGAAAATCAAAAATGTCTACACGTGTCATCAAATGTCTCTGGAACAAAACTGTCCATGGTTGAGACCTACTGATTTAGAGTACCTTCAATGGGAAAAATATGGTCTGGTTTGCATTTGAGAAATATAATATTGATCAATTTGTAGAGAACAGAGTGTAGAGAATAACAAGAGGAAATATGGAGACTGGTCCTAGGAAGGAGATGATAGTGTGTGCAGTTGTGTGATGTCAATGGAGATATCTATATTAGCAGCTAGTGATTCTTAACAAGATGAGAATGAAAGCTGTAAAAATTTGCAAGTTATAAAGCAACAGCATAAGACCTGGCACAGGAGTATATGTTCAGTAATAATGTATGTTGAGAGTAAATGTGAAATGAATGAATTATGGTTGTCTCAGGATATAAAGTTCATGGTCAATATAATGAGCTGATACAGACTGATTCATCAGGGAAGTCATAAGCCTAGAAAAGACTCAATTTTGTGGTCTCATCCTAAACTTGATTACAAAAAAAAAATCAATATAAGGTACTTGAACTATTGTCAGGGAAAGTGGTGATGATTTGCAGGGATGGCTAAAAGCCATCGTCTTTTTGCATTTTGCATTCTAAACCATGCTGTGTCTCAGAACCAAAACCTTTTAACCTGAGTTGACAAAATTGACTTGGATCTGTGTTGATTTTTTTAAATCAATTTTTGGTTAGGATGATTCTTGAGGTTTCTTATTGTGTAATATCCATTTGCCCATTAAACACAAAAGTGTAAAAAAGTGACAGAGGATACAGTCCCATGGTGAGGGGTGAATGGCAAAAGTTTTGGAGGATACAGTTTAAATGTTTTTCTGGGTTTTTCTGGAGGATGCAAAGTTGTGCTGGAAATCTCATAAGAGTAAATTTTCCTATGATGTGTCCTTACTTTTTCTTGCCAACAGGATTGGAAATATCACAAATAAAAGTGTTCTTGTGGTATTTTCACGTACCTTATTCTAGTTCCAGGAAAAACAATATATGTGAAATATGTAACTATAAAAGACTTCATTTGAAAAATGATCAGTCTTCAGGAATGTTTAATTCATTTCAAGATTTAGGTAAAAGCCAGTGTCTTCCAGTTCTCTGTTAAATCTGAATTGCAGTTGGTTTCAAGTGGTTGCCAAAAGATTACCATATCAAGGGTCTCCTCCTTGTTCATGTGATATGGATACTTGGTGAATTCTACAAAAGTTGCATAAAGTGCTTTTTTGAAATTTTTTTTTAAAAGTTGTTTCTTGCTAAGGATTTGAAGGGCAAAAAATGTGGGAAAGGAAGTAAAAAACATTGAATGTGATCAAACTCTTGAGAATGAAGATTGAAAACTCAAATGGGATTTCCAGGCAACAGTGAGAAAGAGTATTGCTCTTTATCAGTGTTTGGAGGGCAGTCTGGAGGAGAATGACAGGTCTTTTTCAATTATTTAATAAATCTCAGTGGACTGAGCAGCTATTAAAATAATGCTCCTCCACCTTTTTTTTTTATCATTTAACAATTACAGAGATAATTTCCTATATATCTACTTTATCCCAGTTTTAAATAAGACAATAAAATAACACTGGTTCAAGGACTATGAATCCCCATAGTACTAGAAAGAAAAACGTGTTGCTATTAATACTCTTATTTTGGGAAATAAGTAGAGGCGTTTAGTATAGGTCATTTGCACCTTCTGCCTCTTTATCACATGCTTATTAAGATGAATATACAAACAAATAAATATTGCATGTGCCAGATTGAAGCAAACTCATATAAGACATCATTATTTAAGTTCCTATTCTAACATTCAAAAGAATGTTTTGCAGCATTTATAATTTTTTTTGTCGTTTGCAGTCATTTTTATTTATTTCGCTGATAGGAACATATAATCTTTCATTCATGCTAGGGCCCAAGCATCGTTATCAAGTTTCTGTTTCCAATTTAATAAAATATGTATTTATATAGGCAAATGCCAACCAAATTAATAGCCTTGGAACGTAAAATGATGTGACAGATGTGACCTATTTACACAAAGGCCATTTGTTCATTCTTGGGATTTTATGACCTTTACTGTGAGTAGTTGGGAAAAGCTCACAGATGAGCACTCGTTGCCAGGGAAAAGAAAAGCCTTTGCATGTGGGTGTGGTGATTTTGTCCAGAAGTAGGAGCCGAACTGTCTCAGGGGCTGGTAATCCCATGTGAGGAAGTGAGGGAGGCAGGAACAATGTAAATGGGGAAACGAGTTGTACCCACTTGCAGAGATGAAAGTCGAGCAAATTAGCTAAAGTCTTCTAAGATGAATTAATCACCATGGCACAGTTGATAAAGATTGAACAGGTTATATTTTTGGTTAAAATATAGGACCAATGGTAAAACATGCTGATGGAATTAACAGAGCGGTTGTTTTTCTGGGGTCATGATTTTTGAAGAATTATTTTCACTGAACTCCAAAATAAGTCTGGATTTGGGAACTTTGTTTAAACTGCTCCTTTGTCAATGTATCACAAAGTTGCAGGAGAATGTACACCTTGCTTTCCATCTCCTTTTGTCCAATTAGCTGCTTCCTGAGTCTGGTCTCTGGGTCAGGAAGATGCCCTGGAGAAGGAAATTGCAACCCACTCCAGTACTCTTGCCTGGAAAATCCCATGGACGGAGGAGCCTGGTAGGCTACAGTCCATGGGGTCGCTAAGAGTTGGACACGACTGAGCGACTTCACTTTCACTTTTCCCTTTCATGCACTGGAGAAGGAAATGGCAACCCACTCCAGTATTCTTGCCTGGAGAATCCCAGGGACAGCAGAGCCTGGTGGGCTGCCGTCTATGGGGTCGCACAGAGTCGGACACGACTGAAGCGACTTAGCAGCAGCAGCAGCAGCCAGTACTCTTGCGGAGAAGGCAATGGCACCCCACTCCAGTACTCTTGCCTGGAAAATCCCATGGACAGAGGAGCCTGGTGGACTACAGCCCATGGGGTCGCTAAGAGTCGGACACGACTGAGCGACTTCACTTTCACTTTTCCCTTTCATGCACTGGAGAAGGAAATGGCAACCCACTCCAGTATTCTTGCCTGGAGAATCCCAGGGATGGGGGAGCCTGATGGGCTGCCGTCTATGGGGTCGCACAGAGTCAGACACGACTGAAGCAACTTAGCAGCAGCAGCAGCCAGTACTCTTGACTGGAGAATCCCCATGGACAGAGAAGCCTGGCGGGCTACAGTCTGTGGGGTTGCAAAGATTGAACATGAATGAGCACATCTACTACTATTCCCCATTGAAGACTTCCTCAGGCAAGCACACCCTTAGAGAGGCACCACCCCTTTGCCAACCCAACTAGGTCAGATTCTCTCTTTGTATCTTCTCACAAGTCCTTGAACTTCACATTGTTTCAGTTATATTTAAATACTTTGTGTTTTTTAATAAAAATTCTATCTTTATTGATGGACTATATGATCTATCAGAATTAGAGTGTTTCATTTTTGCCACAGATTTTCACATTTCTTGGTTATATATGGACCTAAATTTTTCGTATACAAGCATACCTTGTTTTATTGTGCTTTACAGAAACTACATTTTTTTTTTTTTTTTACAAATGGAAAATCAGTGGGAACTCTGCATTGAGCAAGACAATTAGCACAATTCTTCCAACAGCATTTGTTCACTTTGTGTCTCTGTGTCACACTTTGTAATTCTTGCAATATTTCAGACTTCTTCATTATCATTGTATCTGCTATGGTGATCTGTGATCAGAGATACTTGATGTTACTTCACAATTGTTTTGGGCACCAGTAACCATACTCATATAAGATTGTGAATTTAATGGATGAATGTATGTGTTCTGACTGCTCCAGCCACTAGCCATTTCCTCATCTCTCTCTCTCCCCTGGGCCCTTCTATTCCTTGAGACACAGCAATATTGAAATTAGGCCAATTAAAAGTCCTACAGTGACAAGAGAATGCACTGGTCATAGCAAACACCCTCTTCCAACAACACAAGACTCTACACATGGACATCACCAGATGGTCAACACTGAAATCAGATTGATTATATTCTTTGCAGCCAAAGATAGAGAAGCTCTATACAGTCAGCAAAAACAAGACCGGGAGCTGACTGTGGCTCAGATCATGAACTCATTATTGCCAAATTCAGACTTAAACTGAAGACAGTAGGGAAAACCACTAGACCATTCAGGTATGACCTAAATCAAATCCCTAATGATTATACAGTAGAAGTGAGAAATAGATTTAAGGGACTAGATCTGATAGAGTGCCTGATGAACTATGGATGGAGGTTTGTGACATTGTACAGGAGAAAGGGATCAAGACCATCCGCAAGAAAAAGAAACGCAAAAAGGCAAAATGGCTGTCTGAGGAGGGCTTACAAATAGCTGGGAAAAGAAGAGAAGCGAAAAGCAAAGGAGGAAAGGAAAGACATACCCATTTGAATGCAGAGTTCCAAAGAACAGCAAGGAGAGATAAGAAGGCCTTCTTCAGTGATCAGTGCAAAGAAGACAACAATAGAATGGAAAAGACGAGATCTCTTCAAGAAAATTAGAGGTACCACGGGAATATTTCACGCAAAGATGGGCTCAATAAAGGACAGAAATGGTATGGACCTAACAGAAACAGAAGATATTAAGAAGAGGTGGCAAGAATACACAGAAGAATACAAAAAATTCTTCATGATCCAGATAATCATTATGATGTGATCACTCACCTAAAGCTAGACATCCTGAAATGTGAAGTCAAGTGGGCCTTAGAAAGCATCACTATGAAGAGAGCTAGTGGAAGTGATGGAACTCCAGTTGAGCTATTTCAAATCCTAAAAGATAATGCTGTTAAAGTGCTGCACTCAATATGCCAGCAAATTTGGAAAACTCAGCAGTGGCCACAGGACTGGAGAAGGTCCATTTTTCATTCCAGTCCCTAAGAAAGGCAATGCTAAAGAATGCTCCAACTACGGCACAGTTGCACTCATCTCACATGCTAGTAAAGTAATGCTCAAAATTCTCCAAGCCAGGCTTTAACAATATGTGAACCATGAACTTCCAGATGTTCAAGCTGGATTTAGAAAAGGCAGAGGAACAAGAGATCAAATTGCCAACACCGGTTGGAATATCAAAAAAGCAAGAGAGTTCCAGAAAAACATCTATTTCTGCTTTATTGACTATGCCAAAGCCTTTGACTGTGTGGATCACAACAAACTGAGGAAAATTCTGGAAGAGATGGGAATACCAGACCACCTGACCAGCCTCTTGAGAAATCTGTATGCAGGTCAGGAAGCAACAGTTAGAACTGGACATGAAACAACAGACTGGTTCCAAATAGGAAAAGGAATATGTCAAGGCTGTGTATTGTCACCCTGCTTATTTAACTTATATGCACAGTACATTATGAGAAACCCTGGACTGGAGGAAGCACAAGCTGGAATCAAGATTGCAGGGAGAAATATCAATAACCTCAGATATGCAGATGATACCACCCTTATGGCAGAAAGCAAAGAAGAACTAAACAGCCTCTTGATGAAAGTGAAAGAGGAGAGTGAAAAAGTTGGCTAAAAACTCAACATTCAGAAAACCAAGATCATGGCATCTGGTCCCATCACTTCATGGCAAATAGATGGGGAAACAATGAAAACAGTGAGAGACTTTATTTTTTTGGGCTCCAAAATCACTGCTGATGGTGACTGCAGCCATGAAATTAAAAGGTGCTTACTCCTTGGAAGGAAAGTTATGACCAACGTAGACAGCATATTAAAAAGCAGAGACAGTGCTGCGATGAACATTGGGGTATGCGCGTCTCTTTCAAGTCTGGTTTCCTCAGTGTGTATGCCCAGCAGTGGGATTGCTGGGTCATATGGCAGTTCTGTTTCCAGTTTTTTGAGGAATCTCCACACTGTTCTCCATAGTGGCTGTACTAGTTTGCATTCCCACCAACAGTGTAAGAGGGTTCCCTTTTCTCCACACCCTCTCCAGCATTTATTGCTTGTAGACTTTTGGATAGCAGCCATTCTGACGGGCATGAAATGGTACCTCATTGTGGTTTTGATTTGCATTTCTCTGATAATGAGTGATGTTGGGCATCTTTTCATGTGTTTGTTAGCCATCTGTATGTCTTCTTTGGAGAAGTGTCTGTTTAGTTCTTTGGCCCACTTTTTGAGTGGGTTGTTTATTTTTCTGGAATTGAGCTGCAGGAGCTGATGAATGGATAAGGAAGCTGTGGTACATATACACAATGGAATATTACTCAGCCATTAAAAAGAATACATTCGAATCAGTTCTAATGAGGTGGATGAAACTGGAGCCTATTATACAGAGTGAAGTAAGCCAGAAAGAAAAACACCGATACAGTATACTAACACATATATATGGTATTTAGTCAATCGGTAAAGATAACCCTGTATGCGAGACATCAAAAGAGACACAGATAAATAGAACAGTATTATGGACTCTATGGGAGAGGGCGAGGGCAGGATGATATGGGAGAATGGCATGGAAGCATATAAATTGTCATATGTGAAATGAATCGCCAGTCCATGTTCAATGCATGATACAGGGTGCTTGGGGCTGGTGCACCGGGATGACCTGGAGGGATGGGATGGGTTGGGAGGTGGAAGGGGGGTTCTGGAAGGGGAAAACATGTACACCCATGGTGGATTCATGTCAATGTATGGCAAAACAAATACAATATTGTAAAGTTAAAAAATAGAAAATAAACTATTTAAAAAAAAATAAAAATAAAAAAGCAGAGACATTACTTTGCCGACAAAGGTCCATCTAGTAAAGGCTATGGTTTTTCCAGTAGTCATGTATGGATGTAAGAGTTGGACTACAAAGAATGCTGAGCACCAGAGAATTGATGCTTTTGAACTGTGGTGTTGGAGAAGACTCTTGACAGTCCCTTGGACTGCAAGGAGATCCAACCAGTCCATCCTAAAGGAAATCAGTCCTGGATGTTCATTGGTAGGACTGATGTTGAAGCTGAAACTCCAATACTTGGCCACCTGATGCAGAGAGCTGACTTATTTGAAAAGACCCTGATGCTGGGAAAGATTGAAAGTGGGAGGAGAAGAGGACGACAGAGGATGAGATGGTTGGATGGCATCATCGACTCAATGGACATGAGTTTGGGTAAACTCTTGGAGTTGGTGATGGACAGAGAGACCTCACATGCTGCAGTCCATGGGGTCTCAAAGAGTCGGACACAACTGAACAACTGAACTGAACAGTGACATCTTATTATTCAAGTGTAAGGAAGAGTCTTACGTCTCTCACTTTAAATTGAAATCCAGAAATGATTAAGCTGAGTGAGGAAGGTGTGTCGAAAGCTGAGATAGGCCAAAAGGTAGACCTCTTTCCCCAAGCACTGATCCAAGCTGTGAATGCAAAGAAAAAGTTCCAGAAGGAAATTAGAAATGCTATTATAATGACACAAATGATAAGAAAGCAAAACAACATTTTTCCTGATATGGAGGAAGTTTTAGTTGTCTAGATTGAAGATCAAACCAGCCACAATATTTCCCTAAGCCAAAGCCATATCCAGAGCAAGGCCCTAATTCTCTCTGATTCTGTGAAGGCAGAGAGAGGTGAGGAAGTTCACAAACAAAAGTTTGAAGGTTGCTTCATGATGTTGAAGGAAAGAAGCCTTCTCTCTAACATAAAAGTGTAAGGTGAAATAACAAATGCTGATGTAGAAACTGCAGCAAGTTATCCAGAAGATCTAGCTAAGATCATTAATGAAGGTGGCTAATGAAACAACAGCTTCTCACTGTAAACGAAATAATCTCCCAGGATGAAATAGCCATCTAGGATTTTCATAACTAGAGAGGAGAAGTCAGTGCCTTCAAAGGGTAGGCTGACTGATTAGAAGCTAGTGATGCTGGTGACTTGAAGTTGAAGCCAATGCTCATTTACCATTCTGAAACTCCTAGGGCCCTTAAGAATGATAGTAAATCTACTCTGCCAGTACTCTATAAATAGAGCAAAGCCTGGATGAGAGCACATCTGCTGACAACATGGTTTATTGAATATTTTAAGCCCACTGTTTAGAACTTATGGTCAGAAAAAAAAATTCCTTTCAAAATATGACTGCTCATAGATAATGTACTTGATCACCCAAGCATACATGTCCATCTCTGATGGAGATGTACAGTGAGATTAATGTTGTTTTCATGCCTGCTAACACAACATCCATTCTGCAGCCTGTGAATTAAAGTGTAATGTTGAATTTCAAGTCTCCTTATTTAAGAAATACATTTCATAAGGCCATAGCTGCCATGGATAGCAATTCATATGATGGATCTGGGTAAAGTCAGTTGAAAACGTTATATGAAGGATTCACCATTCTAGATGCCCATTGAGAACGTTTATGATTTCTGGGAAGAAACCAAAATACCAAAATTCACAGGAATTTTGAAGAAGTTGATACCAGCTCTCATGGATGACTTGAAGGGCTCAAGACTTCAGTGGAGGAGGTAACTGCCGATGTGGTAGAGATAGCAAGAGAATGAAAATAGAAGTGGAGTCTGAAGATATGACCGAATTGCTTCCATCTCATGATAGAACTTAAACTGATAAAGAGTTGCTTCTAACAGATGAGCAAAGAAAGTGGTTTCTTGAGATGGAATCTACTGGTGAGATACGGTGAAGATTGTTGAAATGACAACAATGAACTTAGAATATTACATAAACTTAGCTGATAAAGCAACAGCAGGATTTGAGAGGACTGACTCTTAATTTTGAAAGATGTTCTATTGTGGATAAAATGCTATCAAATAGCATTGCATGGTCCAGAGAAGTCATTCATGAAAGGAAGAGTCAATTGATGTAACAAATTTTGTTGTTGTCTTATTTGAAGAAATTGCCACAGCCACCCCAGCCTTTCGCACCACCATCCTGATTGATCAGCAGCCTTCAACATTGGGGCAAGATTCTCCACAGCAAATAGCCCATGAATTGCTGAAGGCTCAGTGTTCTTGCCTGCAGAATCCCAGGGACAGGTGAGCCTGGTGGGCTGCCGTCTACGGGATCGCACAGAGTCGGACACGACTGAAGCAACTTAGCAGCAGCAGCAGCATATGATGATGAGCATTTTTTATTAACAAAGTATGTTTTACATTGTTATCTTAAGATATAACACTATTATTTCACACTAAACAGACTACAGTGTAGTTTAAGTATAATTTTTATATGCACTGGGAAATGAAAAATTCATGTGACTTACTCTATTGTGGGGTGTGGAACTAAACATGAAATATTTCCAACGTGTGCCTTTATTAATGAATAACACGTTCCTTACCCCACCACATTTGAAACCATCCAAACAAGTATTTTACTGAAATTTGTGTATCCTCTGTCTCTGGCTAAAAAAAATTTTTTTTTAGATCCTGAGCTATGTTATACTTTGCTCCTTATAATTTTCTTTCCCATCCGAATGCAATTTTTTAGCTTTAAAATCCAAAGTTTTGATCTGGGGTGTAGTATTGATTTTTAGAAATGGAGATATTATAAGAATTCAGTTTACAATATTGGTGAAATGTATATGGTATGGTATCTTTCTTCTGACTTCATTTTAAGCCTCTGGAAGAATAATGCATACCTGTCAGTTAAGCAGAAATGATTAAAACAAAAAACTTTATTTCAAAACTGATCATATATTGAGTTCAGGTTTAACATTTCACTATTTCACATAAGTTTAAGAGATTAACTGTGGGTCATGGATGGGAAGTGTTCACGTTAAGTTCCAGTAGTCATATAACTTGACCACTAGGCAGAGAGTCTATGTTAAAGCCAATAAGTCTTAATAAGAATTGGATCTACAGTGTATACAAGCTAATGTGACAAAGAAATTTCTCCATTTTGGGAGTCAAGGATGGGGAGAAAGATATGTGTACATACTAAATGGTCTTTTATATTGATGCTCTGGACTCATTTTTCCTCTCCTATTACAAAACCAAAGTATTGTTCTATGACCTAGGACTGACTTTTTTCAGATAAGTTATAAATAATATATGATGATTTTAAATTAAAACCAGAAGTTAAGTTTGGAACATGGAGGAAATAAATAAGTTAACTCTCAAAAATATAGTGTCTTAAACTGCCATATCATATATCACATCAAAAACTCTCAAGGGACTCTTCTCTGGCTGTGATCAGAGCTATTCTTAGCACAGCCCATGTATCCTCTCGTTGTTGGAATCTGAACTTTTGCTTTGGTAATTTTACAGTCAGTAAGCCTGTTTATATTGAAACACCCACTCTGACTCTCACTTTAATAATTGCTAGTGATATAATAGTTAAAAGTGAGAGCTCAAGTCCCTGGGTATTTGGGAATATTTCAATAGCAAACAGTCCAAAGCACTGGTAATTGTATATCAAGCTGTTTATAATGATCACAGGGGACAAATAATTACCTCTGAAGTACTGGGAATAAGATTAAGTGTGGGAATAAGTAAATGTCCTCATGACTGATGGATGAGTAAGGCATTGATGAGGGTGGGGGTGAGCTCCTTACATTTGCAATAGTGGTTCCTTTGCCCCTTTCAGAGTCATGGTAGCATGGTAGCTTAACTGATCTTTAATCTGTTTCCATTTCTGTCAAATAGGGTTACTAAAGTGTATTTGGTAGGGTGAGTATTAAGAGATGCAATGTAGTACATGACTGATACCCAATAAGTAGGTGCTCAATAAATGATTTACATTATTTCAGAGGTAGTATAATGGAGTGATTCTATATCCTTCCTTTACTACTTACTAATTTTGTTGTAAGAGCATTAATTTCTTAAGATTTTTCCTGTCATCTGTAAAATAGGAAAAATAACACCCAAATTGCAGATCTGTTTGAGGAATAAATGAGTTAACATATGTAACATTCTTAGCATATTAGCTGGCATGTGGTTAGCTCTAAATAATGACACCTTTGATTATAATTTTTAACATAAAAACCATAACAATGAAGAGTGGTATAACTCAGTCTTGATATGCTTGAGGTTTTTCAATCTCTTAGAATTAGATTTCCCTAACTCTGTGTCTGATGGCAGCACTATTAAATAAAGAAAACTCTAAGCATTATCATTATGCAGTAAAAGAGGAGCAATGACTTTGGACATTGGAAAGATTGCACAGTGGGAATTTGGCCTTTGTGTTTTATAGGAAGGATACTAAGTAGAGATAATCATTATTGTCTTCAAATAGGGGTTTTATACTGTTTATTGTTTTTAATGTGCTTTGAGGAAGAGATGCCAGACTGTAAGTCCTAAAGACTTAAGTGTGTATGTGTATTTCAAGAAAAGTCTTGATATTTCAGTCATTTCTCTTTTCTGTCATGTATTCATTGTTTTCAGGAAATGGCTTTAGTCTTCATTTAGTTTATACACAAACTGGATTAGGCGTGTGCTATGTCTATCATGACCCCAGTGGTAGTTGGTAGCTAATTACCATCCTAATGTTTAGCGACCAGTTTTCCACAAAATAAGACCTACTAGAGAATATAAGAAGCATTAACATATTACCTAACTAGTCCCAAACACTTCTGTAAGTAAGTGTCAGTTTCTCAGTCGTGTCCGACTCTCTGCGATCCCATGACTGTAGACCACCAGGCTCCTCTGTTCATGGGATTCTCCAGGCAAGAATACTCGAGTGGGTAGCCATTCCCTTCTCCAGGGGATCTTCCCGACCCAGGAATTGAACCCAGGTCTCCCACGTTGCAGGCAGATTCTTTACCATCCGAGCTACAAGGAGAAACCAAACACTTCTGTGCATACAAGCAAATACTATCAAAATTACCTGTGGCTAGTTGAGTCTTCAAGGTAAACTCTGCATTAAGAGAAACATTCTTTCTCATTCAAGTCTTTACACTGTTAAATTCATTTGTATCTACAGAGTAGTGTGATTCATGCTAGTATACCTCTAAGAAGAATTCTTATATGTGCGTATTTTAATTTTTGTTGCTAGAACTCTCCAAATGTTAACCAGATGGAAAAGTAAGATGATCAATCAATAGGTAATATTCTTAATCTGAGAGTTGTTCCTCTGTATGGTCTAAGTAAGTAAGTAAGTGTTAGTCGCTCAGTTGTGCCCAACTCTTTGCGATCCCATGGACTGCAGCCCACCAGGCTCCTGTGTTCATGAGATTTTCCAGGCAAGGATTCTGGAGTGGGTTGCCATTTCCTTCTCCAGGGGATCTTCCCAACCCAGGGATCGAACCCAGGTCACCTGTACTGCAGGCAGATTCTTTACCTACTGAGCTACAAGGGAAGCCTATGGTCTAAAGTATATATTTAAAACCTGTCCATACTGAACACTAAAAAGGAAAATGTTGGGAGTGGAATGGAGCAAGTTACAAAAATTATTGGAGAGAACACTTTTCCTTTTTCAGACTTTTTGAATGTTACTTATTATCCTCAACTTCAGTGGGCAGCAAAATGTGTTCTCTCCCAGGTGGTGAATGAAGTTCCTTTCTGAACTATGAACTGTTTCTGGGATATAGGTCACTGTTGAACACTGTATACTTTGGCAGTGGGACAAATTGGTGTTTTTCGGAGACTGTACAAGGCAAAGAATTTCTACAAACTGCTCTGGTATTACAATTACTGCTAATGTGGGGATGAAAGACATGTAAATGGACTGAAAGGAGAGGTTTTGTTTTCATTTCCCTACTTTTGGTTGTTAGAGGTAAAAAATATTGAGCTATCAGCAACTTCTTATGACTAACAGTTTGTGAAGCAACAGTGTGTTAGGTTTTGCCTTATTCTAGGAGGATCTCTCGGAGAAGGCAATGGCACCCCACTCCAGTACTCTAGCCTGGAGAATCCCATGGATGGAGGAGCCTGGTGGGCTGCAGTCCATGGGGTCGCGAAGAGTTGGACACGACTGAGCGACTTCACTTTCACTTTTCACTTTCATGCATTGGAGAAGGAAATGGCAACCCACTCCAGTGTTCTTGCCTGGAGAATCCCAGGGATGGAGGAGCCAGGTAGGCTGCCATCTCTGTGATCGCACAGAGTCGGACACGACTGAAGCGACTTAGCAGCAGCAGCAGCAGGATCTCTGAATGAACATGTAACATGCTGAAAATAAACTCATGAGGGTCATTTTCTTAGTCAATTGCCAGAATGTTTAATCACTGTTTTTACTGGTCTATTATTACAGTAATGAGGATCTTGAATATCGACAAGAAATTGGCTTTTTTTGGGGGTCTCAGCTCAAATTTAACTTTTACAGAGAAGGATTCTCAGACTCTCTACCTCTGTCTCTATTTTTGTCTCAAAATAATGCTTGTCACAGTTTCTGAATTCTATAGAGTATAATTTTAAGTGTTGTTGTTTGGTTGCTCAGTCATGTCCGACTTTTTGTGACCCCATAGCCTGCAGCACACCAGGCATCCTTGTCCTTCACTATCTCTCAGAGTTTGCTCAAACTCTTGTCCATTGAGTCAGTGTTCCCATCCAACCATCTCATTCTCTGTCGCCCCTTCTCCTCCTACCCTCAATCTTTCCTAGCATCAGGTGTATTAACCTTTACAAACTTCTCCTTTCTCCCTCAAACTATCAAAAGGAATCTATAATTTTATAAGCTCCTCAATCCTAGGTTGACTCTTAGACATTTTTGGTGTGAAATATGATGAAATTTACTGGAGGGTAAAACAATCTACACAGTAAGGAAGTGAGAGAGAGTGAAAGGAGTGGGAATAGAGTATAAAGGACAAAAGAAATGAGGGTCCAGAGCAGTTGCTATAAAGTAAGTCTATTGATATTTGCCACTAAACATGTATATGTATGGGGCTTCCCCAGTGGCCCAGTGGTAAAGAAAATCCACCTGCAATGCAGGAGCCACAGGAAACTCGGGTTTGATCCCCGGATCTGGAAGATCCCCTGAAGGAGCACATGACAATCCATTCCAGTATTTTTGCTTGGAGAATCCTGTGGACAGAGTAGCCTGGATGAGTACAGTCTATGGGAATGAAAAGAGTTAGACATGACTGAAGCAACTTAGCACATGCACGCATATATATGCTTATATATTACTGTAATATATATTTATATATCACTGTTATTTATTAAAGTGACCAATACTTTGAAAGTAAATTTTATTTCTAGAAGAAAAGATGATAAAATCTCAAACTTAAAAAAGATACAATATTGCAGTTCAAATCTCATACCATAAAATATCCTTATAGACTAGATACCCATTAGATTTAAATCTATTTCAAATTTGCAAAATTTCTTCTTTCTTACAGGTATTTTGCTTCTGTAGTATATCTGGCTATAAGTAAAAGCCCATAAAAGAACTTTGTATTTTTGTCAAGTTTTTGGCAAGATACTTTACTCTCTTCAGATAATAATTTGCTGGCAAAATGAAACCATTCTAGCTATAAATAATATAAAAATTAAAAAGTGCAGGAAATGATTTATATAATCCTAAACTGTCCACAGAGAAACAGAGTTAATGAGCTTGGAGGAAAACATTTTGAATAGATAGCTATTTAAACATATAGAAATAAAATATAAAATTAACAATAAAATTACTGTATTTGAGAAGAACAAAAGCTTGAGTGTCTGAGGTCCCCTCAGAAAATGCTTAAGGAATTTATATTAATATGGAAGTTGAATTAGGTAAAACTGCTTGAGATATATATTTATTTTGAAGGAAGTTTTCCTAAAGTCAGAATGCCTCTTGAACCCTACCTTCCCAGTAATAAAAAGCATTAGCATTTACTGTATATGAGCACTGACTCAGACTCCAAGCAAAAATAGAAAATCAAAGAAAATGAAGATCACGTTAAACATAATGCCACTACTGGTGTGATCAGTCATGTCCAACTCTTTGCAACCCCATGGACTATAGCCTACCAGGCTCCTCTGTCCATGAGATTTCCCAGGCAAGAATACTGGAGTGGGTTTCCATTTCCTTCTCTGCGGGATCTTCCCAACCCAGAGATCAAATCTGTGTCTTCTGGGTCTCCTGCATTGGCAGACGGGTTCTTTACCACTGAGACCCATGGGAAGCCCCTGGTACCACTAGATGATTTATCAATTCATCATCTTTTAGGCTGTTTTATTTGAAAAGGTCTGCCCTGCAGCTGGCTATTGTGGAAGCCTAAAAGCTTTGAGGAGGGCATAATTGTGTTCCAGTGAGATTTAGACTTGGCTGGTGATAGTTTAATATTTATATTCTCTTTGTATTCCCAAATCTTTCATCAAAGGAGAGATTTAGACGAGTTCAAAGTAAGGTTTTTATTATACTAGCTATAAGAGGTAAATGCATTCATCGATCTTAGAAGAAAAATTAAACTGTACAAAAACATTTTTTTCCCCCCATGTTAAATGTGAAGGCAGGGCAGGGGCTGATAGTTAATCTTTTGAACAGTTCATTAGTCTATACCATGTTCTTAACTTATAATATCATAACGGAAGTTATTTGTAGGAGAAGGCTATCTCAGACTTCAGAATTTTCTGCAAAATACTTTCTCTGAAGGCTATATCAAATCAGAAGTGGTTTGACATAGCTCAGTGTTCATTTATTACAGTAAGTGAGGGATTTTTTGCCAGCAAACCTAAGTTCAGTTACAAATCATGGTTCAGATGCCATATTGAAAGAAGAGGCAGGTTGGACAAACTGCTCAAGGCAGAGGCTCCACTCAGTGTGAGCATTTAGGAAGTGAAGCTGCTTCCTTGTTCATAATGCCAATGAAAGGAAAATCCTAAAACTTGGTTTAAATAGATTAATGGGCTGCTATATTTTAAAACTGTTGACAGTTTGTTTTGGCACTTCAAGAAGCACTGTAACATTCATGTACAATAAATTATGAGTGATTAGTGATTATCCAATTTAGAATGAGCTAATGGTGTGTTTGTGTCAGAGCACTTAATTTATTCAATCATGTTCCCAGCACTAAGCAAACACACCAGGCTTGGGAAACTATGAAATGGCCATACAAGAAACAAGGGGGATGAACATGGTGGTAATCAAGGCCATAAAGACATCGACTACCTTTCATGTTTTAATTTGCACCAGTGCCTTTCAGTTCTAAGAGCAGAAGCTGTTTTCCAGCATCTGTCATACAATCTCACGCATTTCATTCTGCTTTTTTTTTTTTTAGAACATAAAAAAGTTGTAAAGCATCAGGATTTGCCTAACAGCTGGACTACAGTCTTTGTTGGGTTAAGCTTCTTCTTGATTCCATATTCGTGACTATAGATTTGCAAGAGTCAAATTCTCATATTTTGTGACTTCAGTCTCTAGAAGACATTATAGGATGAAAATCTGGTCATTCTTCAGGAACAAAAATCTAGTAAGGCTATTATTTAATTCCAAGCCACTATGACACTATATTTGGCTTTCCCATCCAAGGAAATAATATTCAGAGAACTTGGCACAGTCCTGTTTCTCTAAATCCTTTCAGTCTTACGAGATAGGTGTTCTAGTGGTTTTTTATTATTGGCCTTTTGTTTTTAATAAATAAATTTATTTGACTGCATTGGGTCTCATTTGTGGCATGTTTAGTTGTGGCGTATAAAATCTAGTTTCCTGGCCAGGGATTGATCCTGGACTCTCTGCATTTGGAACACAAAGTCTTAGCCACCTGGACCACCAGGGAAGTCCCTTATCACTGGTCTTTGGATGTCAGCACAAATCCCCTTTTTGATTCTCTTTTCTGCTCCCTTGAAGGTTTCATTCTGTGTAGCACTGGTGTCAGATAGGATGCTTTATTCAATAATTTATTTATTCAATACTATCTATTCAATATTGACTATGTGATGGGCATTGCTGTAGGCCTGTACTTTCTTATAGGGAAGTCACTCACTTGTGACAGAGCCCTTGAAATATGTATAGTCTGAATTGAGATGTGCTCTAAGTGCAAAATACACACTGGATTTTACAGATAAAGCGCATAAAAGTAAAATATTAATATTTTATGTTATGACTTAACATGTAATCTATATAAACCTTGCTGAGAAACAATGAAATTAGCAAATACTGTTTTACCTGGCATGGATATTGAGGCTCTGAGTGTCTACTGGAGCTATTCTGTCGTTAGTTTGGGTGAAAACCCCAGGGTTGCCTCCTGGCCAGATTCTACTTTATCTAGATGGAGAGATTCTAAGAGAAAAGATGTTGACCTGAGTGTGTCCACTGTAGTGGGTTGAATGGCGGCTTCCCTATCAGATAGGTCCAAGTCTAAATCCCTAGAAGCTGTGAATAAGAACTTACTTCGAATGAGGATCTTTGCAGACATAGTTAGGTTAAAGATCTCCAGATGAGGTCATCCTGCACAGTCTGAGTGGGCCCCAAGTTCAAGGGCAAGTGTGCTTCTAAGAGACAAAGACAGAAACAGCCAAAGACAGAAATACAGAAGAAAAGGCCATGCGAAGGAGGAAGCAGAAGCAGGAGTGATAGAGTCACAAGCCAACGACACTGTGGAGCCACCAGAAGCTGGAAGAAGCAAGAGAGGATCTTCCCTTAGGGCTCGCAAAGGGAGAGACTGCAGCGGCCCTGCTGACACTTTGATTTTGGGCTTCCGACCTCCAGAACTGTCAGGGAACACATTTCTGTTTTGCAAAGCCACCACGGCCCTGGTGGCTCAGATGGTAAAGAATGCCAGCAATGCAGGAGAACAGGGTTTGATCCCTGGGTCAGAAAGATCCCCTGGAGAAGGAAATGGCAACCCACTCCAATATTCTTGCCTGGGAAATCCCAAGGACAGAGGATCCTGGAGGTAATTTGTTGCGGCAGTCCTAGGAAACTAACATGTCTGCTTCCCTCCTCCCCACAAACTCATGGATTAGGTAAATCACTCCTCTTACCTTGAGAAAGGCTGAAAAAATTAATTTAAGCTTCTTTGTATAGAAACAAAGATACTCCTTCCTATAGAAGTGTGGTCTGTTTGCACTTTACCCTATACTTCAGTTTCACCCTTTAGTCACGTTATTTCACCCATGTTCTTACACTTAGTTTGTGACAAACACTATCCACTCCTTAAACCCTACCCCAAGATCTAAACTGTTGCCCACCAGGCTCCCCTGTCCACAGGATTCTTCAGGCAAGAATACTGGAGTGGGTTGCCATGCCCTTCTCCGGGGTATCTTCCCGACCCAAGGATCGAACCCGTGTCTCTTATGTCTCCTGCATTGGCAGGCAGGTTCTTTACCACTAGCGCCACCTGGGAAGCTCAAGATGCAACTCCTTCTTATATTGCTCTACATGCCATTACTGTTTATTTCCTTTATTCAACAAATATTTTAAGAACCATATCTTACAATAATAAATTGAAATATTTTTCCTGGGACACATTGTGAACAAAACAAAAATCTCTTCTGTCCAGGATTTAATTTCTAGTGAAGTCGGCGACTATATATAACAACATTAGGTAATAGAGCATGTTATAGATTAGGAAGTGTTGTGGAACACAGGAATGGAGCAGGGCAAGTAGGCTCAGAGGTACTGCGGGTGGGAGACTAGCTTCAGTATTGATTAAGGTGATCAAAGGGGGCCTTGTTGAGAAGATGACATTGGAGCAAAGAATGAAGTGCTTTGAAGGAGGTGAGGAGATAGCCACACAGATATTTTTGGGAAGAGCATTCCAAGCAGCAAGGACAACTAGAGAAAAGATCTAAAGATAGGAGCATCACTGGTATGTGTGAGACAGAGGCCAGTGTGGTGAGAGCTGAGTGAGCAAGGGACAGAGCTATAGGAGAAGAAGTAATGGTGGGTGGCATGTAGGACTCATGAGGCCATTGTAAGAAGTTGGCATTTTCTTTGCGTGAAAGGGGAAGCACTTTAGAGGGTTTTGAGCAGGGAGAAAGTATTCTGACAAATTTTAAAAGTTATTTTGGTTACAGTGTTGAGAAGAGGCCCCGGAGGTGGCAGGGGTGGGAGCAAAGATAGAAGCAGAGAGAACTGTTAAGAGGATGTTGCAGTTGAGACATCATGTTGCCTTAGACCTAGGTGGTCAGTGGAGGTGATAAGAAGTGGTCTTGTGTATTAATTTGCAGGGGTAGTCAGCCGAAATTTTGATAGATGAGATGCAGAGTATGAAAGAGTGAGAGGAATCAAGGTTAATTCCATAAATTGGCTTGACCATCTAGAAGGATGGAGATGTTTTCAATGACATAGAAAAGACTGTAGGTAGAGGGGGAGGGGTTATTATTATTTTCCAAGTGAATTTCCTCATTATAATATAATTAGCCTGAGCTAGTGGTCTCTTCAGCAGGGAAATTGAGAGTGACACATGTGGACTTCCCTGGTGGCTCAGACACTAAAGCGTCTGCCTACAATGCAGGAGACCTGGCTTCAATCCCTGGGTCGGGAAGATCTCCTGGAGAAGGAAATGGTAACCCACTCCAGTAATCTTGCCTGGAAAATCCCATGAACAGAGGGGCCTGGTAGGCTACGGTCCATGGGGTCGCAAAGAGTCGGACACGACTGAATGACTTCACTCACTCACCCATGTGGAGTTCATTCTTGTCGGACTCTAGGGTGTTCTTGGCTCACCCTGCTATGGTAATGGCAAAGAGCCAAGCTTTCTGTAGATTACTTCTTATGAGTCTGAATCTATAAAATCCTGAAGACCTGCATTATGGTCTCTTTAAATTACTGATTACTTCTTATGAGTCTGAATCTATGAAATCCTGAAGACCTGCATTATGGTCTCTTTAAATTACTGATTCCATATTTAGAATATCTTTGACTAATCTTCATTCCTTTCCTCCTTTAACATGATAGATTCTCTTTTTAGTTAATACTATCTGCCTTTCATATTTTTCTGGAGAGCATATTAATTTTATTTCAAGAATCCTCTCCTCTTATTTCCTACATTGTTGATTATCACCTTAGTGAAAGTCAGAACCTGTTTCTTTAGCCTCTCATTCACACTCTTATCCTACAATACCCTTCCAATAAATTCCCTTTCCTTAAGACAAAGTTGGTCTTCATCATTACAATGAATAACACTGGCAGGTAGATATATCTTTACTTAACAAGGGAAGGGATAGAATTTAGTTTTTAACATTAGAATTCCATGTTACAAAGATTGTTGAATGCTCATTTCAGAGAGGTAATTTATATATCTTATGCAGTTTTACATGCAACAAACCTCATGAGTTTTAACCCTATGACATCGTCAGTAAATATCAGAGTTCAATGTGATGGCCTCTGGTCAGATCCCTAGGCTGAGTTCTCTTTGCTCAGACTATTTAAGCTCAATTGGGTTCATGAGCTTGGTTGTCTCTACAAAGACAGATCTGAATTATGGAATCATAATTCAGTCATCATTGGCATATTATATTCAGTCATTTCATATTCTTCAACTTTGTCTCTGAACTGATGATTTATTCTTTTTTCTTAACTTAGATTTATTTTTAGTGCTTTCTTCAGCCCTTCAAATTGTTTAATGCAGTGAATATAGCAATACAGTGAACTCTAAGGAGAAAATGCTTCTATTTTCTTTTAAATCCTGAGTTTAATCCTGAGTCATTATTATTTATCTACTGGGTCCAATGGACCCTTATTATTAAAGGGTCATTTTTTAGGCCATTTAACAAAGAAATTATAGAGATAAGAATAAGAGGAATAGTGAAAAATAGATATATTAATTTTTTAATTTATTATTATTATTTTTTTGGCTATACCACGTGGCTTGTGGGATGTTAGTTCCCTGACCAGGGATTGAACCCAGGTCCATGGCAATGAAAGTACCAAGTCCTAACCACTGGACTGCCAAGGAATTCTCTATATTAAAAATCTTACTAATAATTTAAACAGCATTTGCATTGTAAAAGGTAATACTTTGAAACCTTTGACTTTTAATTTTATTGAATAGTGAATTGCTATCTTCTTTCCTCCATATTTACAAAACATTTTTATTTTTAGATTTATGAACACCAATTAGAATGACTGTTTCAGTGAATATTTTGGCTTATGTATTATGTATTTTCTTCCAATTATCTTTGAGTACAGAGCTGCTCTAGTGTTTTCTTCATTTATGAATCATATCAAGTAAATTTTCATGCACAAACATCCCTAAATGAGAATGCCCATCCCTTTAGAATATCAGTATGGTCTAGGTTCTTGTTGTGAGTTATTGCAAGATGAAGTTTTCCCGTTAACTGATTAATTAGCTGGTTAAGAATACCGTGTTTCCTTTTGGTCAAGCACTGTTCTAAGCATTTCAAATATATTAATTCATTTAATCATTTAATTTTCACAGCAACCATAGGCACTATCAGTATCCCATTTTATGAAAGAGGAGACTGAGATACATAGATAAGTAACTTGTCCAAGATCACACACTTAGCAAGTTGCAAAGCCCGATTCATACCCAGGCAGTCTTCTCTTAACCACTCCCCTTACTCTCTAACAAGAACAGCCTGACCATCTGCTGACAAATCTGATAAAACTCTGGAAACAGCAATATTCAAAATGCAGGGCAAGCCTTAAAGGAAGGCTGTATAGAACTTCCCAACCTGTGCATTACAAGTTTAACTGGTCTTTTTGTACATTGATTTTATCAGTCTGTTGGCAGATTCCTCTTGGCACATGAGCAGACACCTCTATTTGTCCATAAATGCTGCATTATTTTCTATGTAATATGACATGAAAATAGTTCTGGTAATACGACAT
This sequence comes from Giraffa tippelskirchi, assembly GCF_054371585.1. NCBI lineage: Eukaryota > Metazoa > Chordata > Mammalia > Artiodactyla > Giraffidae > Giraffa > Giraffa tippelskirchi. Next base: position 91,963,934 of record NC_137275.1, on the reverse strand, counting down.
GAAAATAGAATTTCTGCTTTTCTCTGTTGTTGTTGTTCAGTCACTTAGTCGTGTCTGACTCTTTACAACCCCATGGACTGCAGCATGCCAGGCTTCCCTGTCCTTCACTATCTCCCAGATTTTGCTCAAACTCATGTCTATTGAGTCAGTCATACCATCCAACCATCTGATCATCTGTTGTCCCCTTCTCCTCCTCCTTTCAATCTTTCCCAGCATCCAGGTCTTTTCCAATGAGTCGGCTCTTGCATCAGGTGGCCAAAAGCTTCAGCTTCTGCATCACTTTCCAATGAATATTCAAGGATGGTTTTCTCTGCTTATGTCAACTCTGAAGATACCATCAAAGTCCATTGGACCCAGTATTAGTTTTCAAGTTTATTTTTTGGTCACTGTATTTGTAAATATTAATATTTAATGAATTTTATTCTTCTTAAAGGCCTTGCACAGAACAAGAGAAGAGCTAACAAAAAGAGGGAGGCTAGATAAATGAGAGAGAAGAATAAAAGATCAGATTCACTATAGGAAGTGAGTGACAAGGGGGTTCAAATGGAGGCACTACTTTGGATTAATGTATTATTTGACTTCAAAATTCATATTCAACAAATATTTACTGATCACCTACTATTTACTGGGCCCTTGTCAGACTCAGAACAAAACAGTGACTGTTATAGAATGAATCCCAATCCTCATGAAGCTTAGCAAGAAATATGGACATGAAACCAGTCATTACAAGTGTGATAAATGTTATGAAAGGAGAAACATGTTTCTGGAGCTCCTTGCCTAAATCCTTTTCCCCTACTTTAAGCATCTGTGAGCCCTAGGGTGTTCTCCTGTGTCCTTTTAGGTTTTCACTCAAAACCTCTCTTAGGAATCTCACCTAAATCCAAAGTCACTCAGCCAGTATAGACTGTTTTCCGAATATACATCTTTTGCTCTCTCTCTCTCTCCCCCAAGATTTAGACTGACAGTTGCCTGTTCTAACTTTACCCACTAAGATCTGGTTGGCATTTCAGACTCAACTTGGCTGAAAATGAACTCATTTTTTCCTCAAAATGTGTTTCTCCTGACATGTCGTACCTGATGTTAATGATTGGCAATGTGCTCCACCCATTACCCAAGTGAAAAGCCTAGAAGTTTTTAAAGAACCCCCATCTTCTTCAGCTTCCATCTCTGATGACTGCATAGTTCTATCAGTTGGTTGTTTCCTCTTTCTCATTGTCTTATTTCAGGCCACCGTAACTTTTTGCCTGTATTACTGCGTTTACATTTTATGTTAAATTATACAGGCAAGTGGTAGAGTTTTTCATTTACCTATGTGTTTTTAGTTTTATTGCTTTTGATCAGAGACTCAACTTTACTCTTCCTACTTCTTGAAATTTATTGAAGGTTTCTTTGTGGTGCAATGTATAGTTAATTTTTGACAATGTCCTACTAGCGTTGAAAAATACATTCTTTGGTTTTTATAAAGTTGGATACTTGTCAATAGAGTAACAATTATGTTACCTTAGTAATTTATGTTATTTAGGTCATTCCTATTTATACTTACCCTTTTTGTCCACTTAATCCTCTATGGACAGAGAGTGACAAAATACAATTTTGACTATTAATAATTATCCTGTTCTGCTTATATCGATTGTATTTTGTACATGAATGTTGATGCTTATTGGGCATCCCAGAAGGCTCAGTAGTAAAGAATCTTCCTGCCAATGCAGGAGACGCAAGAGATGCAGGTTCTATCCTGGGATCAGGAAGATCCTCTGGAAGAGAGCATGGCAACCCACTCCAGTGTTCTTGCCTGGGGCATCCCATGGACCGAGGAGCCTGGCAAGCTACAGCCCATGGGGTCACAAAGAGTCAGACATGACTGAGTGAGCACACATGCACGTCAGTACTTATTCAGTTTCCTTGTGATTCAAGTTGTTTCAGTGATTTCTCGCTGTCTTTTTCTTCTCTTCAGCCAAAAAGCTCAGCCTCTGCACGACTGCTTACCATGCAGAATCCATCTCTTTGACTCTGCTTCACCAGTAGATCATTCCTGGGAGAGTAGTGTTTGTGTGATTTCTCCTTCCTCCCTTTTTTTGTTTTTTTTTTCTGGGTCGAGGAAAAGTCCTTCTGCCAGTCCATGCACACACCTGCCATCGTTATAAATAAGGTCTCGTTAGCGCTCCCCCTTAGGGAGTATCACCTGTTTTTGGAGGATATCGCTATGTGGCCTTGTTAGAGGTGCAGCTGCAGACATGTCTTTCCCCTGGAGTGCCCCTCATCGTCACATTCACTGCATCTGGGAGCCTTTGTCTTATACTGTGGTCAAAGTTATATACAGTTTTGTTGAGATGATGTTCGTGTTGCTATTTCTTTTTGTGGTTCAGGAGCAATTTTTGAAAGGAGAAACGAGTAGCATATTTATTAATATTTCATTATGTAAAACCCTCAAATACCACTGCTATTAGGCTGGCTTCTGAATCTGCAGACTTGTCCTTCTACCATTCAACCTCAAAATGGCTTTCAGAGTATACTTTCTCAATGAGATATCTGATAGGGCATGTTCTTGCTTAAGACCCTTCAGTGACTCTGTACCCCCTCCAAGTTACAATTCAAACTCCTTAGCATGACACAGGATGTTCTTTATGATCTGACTCTTGTCAAAAATCTTTAGCCTAATTTCCTCCCTTCACAACACACACATCATACTGAACTGTTTGCAGTTTCCCAATTTCTTTGCCTTTGTATATTCTATTTGCTTGGCCAGGAATGGAAGCTTATACTCAGACCCAGCTGAAGCATTTCATTCTTTGGTTTCTGTCTCATTGTGAGATCTCATGTACAAGCCTTGACTGTGTGCTCTGATAGCATCCATGTCCAAATGCCAGTTTACTTCATTTATTTCATTTTTATTATGTACCAGGTCTTTTTAAGTCTTGGATATAGAGTAGTGAGCAAAATAGACAAAAGTCCTGCCCTCAAATTTTATAAGATGATAATATATTGTGAGTGTTAGATTATCATTTTCTTTACTAGCATGTGAAATCCTTGAGTGCAGGTTTGCGTTTTTAATCTTTTTGTCCAAAGGTCATGGACTAAAGAGGGAGCCCAAGTTGTTTGCAATAGTCCAAATGAGAGGATATTGGTTCCTAATTCCAAAGCAAGGAAAAAGTGTGCAAATGTTTGCATTTCTGACATGTAAGCATTGAGTTTTGGTGGTGCAGGGGCTTTTATCATGATCGAGGTTTCTAGACTGGGCTACTAACTGAGGGAACATGGTAGGGCAAACAAGTTAGGAATTGAGTTTAGTTTTGAACTCTGCAGTATATTCTTAACTTTCAGCTGAAGATGAATCATGATAGTGAACATGTTGCGTTCCAAAAGGGTGCTAGACCAAATGCGATGGCAACCCACTCCAGTATTCTTGCTTGGAAAATCCCATGGAGGAAGGAGCCTGGCAGGCTGCGGTCCATGGGGTCGCGCAGAGTCGGACACGACTGAGCGACTTCACTTTCACTTTTCACTTTCATGCACTGGAGAAGGAAATGGCAACCCACTCCAGTGTTCTTGCCTGGAGAATCCCAGGGACGGGGGAGCCTGGTGGGCTGCCATCTATGGGGTCGCACAGAGTCAGACACAACTGAAGCGACTTAGCAGCAGCAGCAGCAGACCATATGCCCAAACTTCAAAGATATGTAAAAGATTCAGAAAGTGAAAGCAGAATTTTTACGAGGGAAGGATTTTTTGGGGGAAGAGCTGTAACATAAATTTCCCCTTCTTGCTCCTCTACCTAGTGTTGTAGTTGGGGATGGGAGCTACTTCTAAACTAAATATACAGCGAGAGGAGCTTCACTGGGACCACATGGAGAGCTTCTGTTAGTGCCCAGAAAATGGGGAACTTAGGGATGCGGTGATTGACATGAACTTGAGAAAGTTAGAATAGCTCATATCCACCAGCCATTTGGGCACTGCATTTCCCTCTGATGGAGGGTCGGAGGTATTCCCGGTATGGTAACATGTAACCTTTAGTAGGAAAAGGCAGCCTAGGGTGTTTTGGAAAGAAATCCTGACCAAGAGAGCAGGCTCTTGGGATAATGGCTTCCTACTAAGAGGCTGTGGAGACCGAAGCCAAGGATGTCCAGGGCAGCCATGTGAAGGACAGGCATTGCCTATGATTACAAGAGTGAAGTTTGCAAGACCTAACAGAAATGTTGGAAGAAGTCACCAAAGTACACATGAGAGAGAGTCCACTGTGAGCATCTGCCAGGTCCAAGGGGTAATGAGAAACCTTTACAGTGACAGATGTCATTGCATTTCCTATCCCTCTAGCCCCTACTGGGACATACTCTGCTGGGAAAGGACAAAAAAGGCCCTGTTTTTCTAGATCAAATGACGGATGTATAGCCGTCCCCAGGTGGGGAGAGAGGGATAGTTTCAAAGTAAGATCAAGTTTGGAGTTCTGAGTTCGATTGGTCTGAGATTCTTAATTTCTGAATCTTCATCATGTGATCTAAAAAATCTTGAGGACTTGAAGCTCCCATCAGAGGCAGGGTAAGGGCTATCACCACCCACAGAGAAGGTTTAAGGGGACAGGGGATGCCAACATAAAGCTGTGACAGGATTATACCCCAGGAATGCTGCTTGGTTAATGTACCAACTGTATGTACATTTAGGAGCCTTTTAGCTTACAGAGGGTAGTTTGAATAATAGCATGAGATTGCTAGCAATGGGTTGTTGGAAAAGGTGGTAAGGGTCTCCTTCAGAATCCTGAGGGTTACCAATATTAATAAGGAGGGTAGAGGGAGAGGAATGTAGAGTAAGCAGACATTGCCACAGAGGTGGGAAAAGCTAAAAAGAGAGTGATATTAATATCATGGAAATACAAAATCTGGAAGATACAGATTCTGAGGAGCCTGAAGTTTATTCAGTTATATATAATTGAAGCTTATTTAATTACTAATACAAATTAGGTACAAAGTAGATGTTTATTTATAAAGAGAAGTACCAAGAACATCATAATGTCTAGCAAAGAATATGACATTTTTATTAGTAAATTATTAACACCTCTAGATACCAAAGGAACATTTCATGCAAAAATAGGCTCGATAAAGGACAGAAATGGTATGGACCTAACAGAAGCAGAAGATATTAAGAAGAGGTGGCAAGAATACACAGAAGAACTGTACAAAAAAGATCCTCACGACCCAGATAATCATGATGGTGTGATCACTCACCTAGAGCCAGACATCCTGGAATGTGAAGTCAAGTGGGCCTTAGAAAGCATCACTACGAACAAAGCTAGTCGAGGTGATGGAATTCCAGTTGAGCTATTTCAGATCCTCAAAGGTGATGCTGTGAAAGTGCTGCACTCAATATGCCAGCAAATTTGGAAAACTCAACAGGGCCACGGGACTGGAAAAGGTCAGTTTTCGTTCCAATCCCAAAGAAAGGCAATGCCAAAGAATGCTCAAACTACCACACAATTGCACTCATCTCACATGCTAGTAAAGTAATGCTCAAAATTCTCCAAGCCAGGCTTCAGCAATACGTGAACCGTGAACTTCCAGATGTTCAAGCTGGTTTTAGAAAAGGCAGAGGAACCAGAGATCAAATTGCCAATATCCGCTGGATCATCGAAAAAGCAAGAGAGTTCCAGAAAAACATCTATTTCTGCTTTATTGACTATGCCAAAGCGTTTGACTGTGTGGATCACAATAAACTGTGGAAAATTCTGAAAGAGATGGGAATAGCAGACCACCTGACCTGTCTCTTGAGAAACCTGTATAGCAGGTCAGGAAGCAACAGTTAGAACTGGACATGGAACAACAGACTGGTTCCAAATAGAAAAAGGAGTCCATCAAGGCTGTATATTGTCACCCTGCTTATTTAACTTCTATGCAGAGTACATCATGAGAAACGCTGGGCTGGAGGAAACGCAAGCTGGAATCAAGATTGCTGGGAGAAAGATCAATAACCTCAGATATGCAGATGACACCACCCTTATGGCAGAAAGTGAAGAAGAACTAAAGAGCCTCTTGATGAAAGTGAAAGAGGAGAGTGAAAAAGTTCGCTTAAAGCTCAATGTTCAGAAAATTAAGATCATGGCATCTGGTCCCATCACTTCATGGGAAGTAGATGGGGAAACAGTAGAAACAGTGTCAGACTTTATTTTTTTGGGCTCCAAAATCACTGCAGATGGTGATTGCAGCCATGAAATTAAAAGACACTTACTCCTTGGAAGGAAGGTTATGGCCAACCTAGATAGCATATTTAAAAGCAGAGACATTACTTTGCCAACAAAAGTCCATCTAGTCAAGGCTATGGTTTTTCCAGTGGTCATGTGTGGATTGAGAGTTGGACGGGGAAGAAAGCTGAGCACTGCAGAATTGATGCTTTTGAACTGTGGTGTTGGAGAAGACTCTTGAGAGTCCCTTGGACTGCAAGGAGATCCAATCAATCCATCCTAAAAGACATCAGTCCTGGGTGTTCATTGGAAGGACTGATGTTGAAGCTGAAACTCCAATACTTTGGCCACCTCATGTGAAGAGGTGACACATTGGAAAAGACCCTAATGCTGGGTAGGATTGGGGGCAGGAGGAGAAGGGGACGACAGAGGATGAGATGGTTGGATGGCATCACCAACTCGATGGATGTGGGTTTGGGTGGACTCCAGGAGTTGGTGATGGACAGGGAGGCCTGGCGTGCTGCAATTCATGGGGTTGCAAAGAGTCGGACACGACTGAGCAACTGAACTGAACTGAACCCCTCTATTTTCCTTATACTTTCTTTACTGTACAATATTTGATTGCCTCCTCTCTCTAGAATGAGAAGAAAATAATTTGGTCTTCCCTTTAAGATGGTTAATAAAAGCTCAATTTTTATTTTCAATGATTTATCATTGATTTACTTTTAGAGGTGTTTATTATGAGTTTCAGTTTATTATTATTGGTAGTGGCAAATACATTTTTAGAATTATTAAATTTGGGAGAAAGTCTTTCACATGTAAAGTTTATTTCACATGTGATCATGAAGATATCAGGGCGTTTAAAGTATTCCTATGTAGCTGCTGTGGCAATTTCAAAACATGGGCACACGTTCTTTATCTCATCTCCCATTTAGAGGTAGAGTTATATGTCCCTTCCTTTTGAATTGGGGCAGGCTTTTGTATCTGTTTTATTCAGTAATGTACAGTGAAAATGAAGCTATGTCACTTCTGCCACTGGGTCAAAAAAGGTCATGCACTTCCCTGCTGGGTTACAGGAATACTTGATATTGGAGTCCTATCCCTCAGTGTTAGGAATCTGATTACAGAGAAGGCACTGTGCTCTGGGGAAACTCAAAAGACATGTGGTGAAGCAGTGTATGGGCTCTTTGGCAATCTCAGATGAGTCCTGTTTTGAAATCATCCCATCTTATGTGGTAGACATAGAATAAAGGAGCCCACAGATAATTCTAGCCCCTGCCACTTGAACCTTTCTATCTGAGCTCCCACATATAGTGGAACAGAGAGCAGACATCCTTGCTGTGCCAGTTCATGGTTCTAATCCACATTAAAAATCTGTTTTGTACTAGTAAGTTTTAAGATGATTTGTTACACAGCAATGAATAACATGAACAAATACCAATCTTAAACTGCTTGAATTAACATACATTTACCAGTTGGTTGTCAAAGTTTTCCTCATTGTAGTGGCATATTATTCTATGTTATTTTCCTTGAAATTAATTTTTCCTGTTAAATCAGCAGGAAATTGAAAAAAAATTAGTACAGATGTGATTGAACAAGGACATTTCAGGCTAGGGTAAGAACATGAGCAAAGATGTGGCCTGGCAAAGATAGGGGATGAATTTGGATAGAGTGTAGTGAACGTGTGGGATGGCAGTGGGTGATAAAACTGGAAGATTGTGTTGAGGCCTGGAAAAGATGAGGGAAAAACTATCACATTTTAGCATGTGTCTGAGAACAGACTATCAGATTCTGATGAGAAGCAGGAGGAAAACTATATTAAAGAATAAGGGACCTGAAGATGGATCACAAAAAAATTGAAAAGTAATATTCTGTTTGGTTAAGATTAACATTAGAGTCAGATAATCTTTGGTTTGAATCCTATCCCTACCATTTACTAGTCTATGAAGTCGGTATTAGTAACTAATTATACCTTAAACTGATTGCCAACCACAAAAATACATCCTTCTAAACCTAAACAAAATATGTTTCCAACTGAATTTCTCATTAGCTGGATCCCCCAAATGTCTTTGGTTATTCAAATGCCACCTAATATGAGGGGGATGTTTTGGAGGGGGAGTCAGTGTGGCTAGAGACCGTAATCTTAATTGAAGTTAAATAGCTCACTTTTTCAAGTAGGAAAACATATGATCATGTGAAAAACTTATGAGGGCTCCTCCCAGCATGCTACTCCTCTGTAGTTGGAGGACCTTGAAGCTTATGCTTTGCTATCTTTGTGATCAGTCTACTTCTGCTAATGGAGGTGTGTGTTTTTAGAATTAGATGGTTTGAGACTTATGAAGGGGGTCTAGTAGAATGAAGACTGAAAATCAGTCATTGACTTTAACAATTAAGAGTCCACTACTGAAATGTGAAAGTGGTTTCCATGAAAAGTAGTTGGGGTGTGAGCAAGGAAATAGTTTTGGTGAAGATCTAAAAGTGAAGAGTTTTGTTGGGTGAAATCCTGGAAATATGCTTCTGGACCTGGGATTTAATTTTTTTCCTGGTTGAAGTCCCAGATAAGAAATTCTCCTTAGATGGTCCCCTAAGTAGCAATAAGTTAGTAAAGCTTCTAGACTTAAAATTGTAACCAAATTTTCAGTTGTTATGATTGTATAAGTATTCATTTAAATTTTGAACAAAGGAGAGTGAACCAGCAGAGCACATCTGCAGCTAATAGGAACCAGAGTTAGTCTCATCAGAAGGGAAGCGCTTTGTCCTTCTCAGCAGCTGTTGTTATTCAGTTGCTCAGTCATGTCCGACTCTTTGAGACCCTATGGACTGCAGCACACCTTGCTTTCCTGTCCTTTGCCATCTCCTGGAGTTTACTCAAACTCATGTCCATTGAGTCAGTGATGCCATCCAACCATCTCATCCTCTGTCATCCCCTTCTCCTCCTGCCATCAATCTTTCCCAGCATCAGGGTCTTTTCGAATGAGTCAGCTCTTCGCATCAGGTGGCCAAGGTATTGGACCTTCAGCTTCAGCATCAGTCTTTCCAATGAATATTCGTGATGGATTTCCTTTAGGATTGATTGGTTTGATCTCCTTGAAGTCCAGGGGACACCAAAGAGTCTTCTCCAGCACTACAGTTCGAAGGCATCAATTCTTCGGCACTCAGTCTTTTTTATTGTCCAACTCTCCATCCATACATGACTACTAGGAAAACCATAGCCTTGACTATACAGACCTTTGTAAGCAAAGTAATGTCTCTGCTTTTTAATACAATTGTCTAGGTTTGTCATTGCTTCTTTTCCAAGGATCAAGTGTCTTTTAATATAATGGCTACTGTCACCATCCACAATGATTTTGGAGCCCAAGAAAATAAACTCTGTCACTGTTTCCATTGTTTCTCCATCTATTTGCCATGAAGTGATGGGACCGGATGTCATGATCTTCATTTTTTGAGTGTAGAGTTTTAAGCCAGCTTTTTCACTCTTCTGTTTCACTTTCATCAGGAGGCATTTTAGTTCTTCTTCACTTTCTGCCATAAGAGTGGTGCCTTCTGCATATCTAAGGTTATTGATAATTCTTCTGGCAATCTTGATTCCAGCAGCTAATGCTGCAGTAACAGTCACTGCTGCTGCCACTGCTGAGTGTGTGATGGAAGGGTCTGCTTTTGTCTGAATAGACACTAGAGGACCTCCAGAAGTCCCAGGCTACTCTAAGAAAACTTGATTATGAAGGGAAAGGGAGGATAAAGGGCCTCAGATTAAAAAAAAAAAAGTAGGATCAAAGAAGAAAAATGTTTATTTTAGGATGGAAAAGTCCTGAACTTGTTTTTGACTAAATGGACTAAAAAGACATAAGTTAGCAATGGGAGAAACAGGACAGTGAGGGAGATAACTACTAAAGCAAAGGAGATGGCTGAAGTTCAGTTCAGTTCAGTCATTCAGTCATATGCGACTTTTTGTCACCCCATGAACCACAGCATGCCAGGCCTCCCAGTCCATCACCAACTCCCAGAGTCTACCCAAACCCATGTCCATTGAGTCGGTGATGCCATCCAACCATTTCATCCTTTGTCATCCCCTTCTCCTCCTGCCCTCAATCTTTCCCAGCATCAGGAACTTTTCAGATGAGTCAGCTCTTCACATGAGGTGGCCAAAGTATTGGAGTTTCAGCTTCAACATCAGTCCTTCCAATGAACACCCAGGACTGATCTCCTCTAGGATGGACTGGTTGGATCTCCTTGCAGTCCAAGGGACTCTCAAGAGTCTTCTCCAACACCACAGTTCAAAAGCATCGGTGCTCAGCTTTCTTTATAGTCCAACTCACACATCCATACATGACCACTGGAAAAACCATAGCCTTGACTAGACAGACCTTTGTTGGCAAAGTAATGTCTCTGCTTTTTAATATTATATATCAGTTCAGTTCAGTTCAGTTCAGTCGCTCAGTCGTGTCCGACTCTTTGCGACCCCATGAATTGCAGCACGCCAGGCCTCCCTGTCCATCACCAACTCCCGGAGTCTACCCAAACCCATGTCCATCGAGTCGGTGATGCCATCCAACCATCTCATCCTCTGTCGTCCCCTTCTCCTCCCGCCCCCAATCCTACCCAGCATTAGGGTCTTTTCCAATGAGTCAACCCTTCGCATGAGGTGGCCAAAGTATTGGAGTTTCAGCTTCAACATCAGACCTTCCAATGAACACCCAGGATTGATGTCTTTTAGGATGGATTGATTGGATCTCCTTGCAGTCCAAGGGACTCTCAAGAGTCTTCTCCAACACCACTGTTCAAAAGCATCAATACTTCGGCGCTCAGCTTTCTTAACCATCCAACTCTCACATCCATACATGACCACTGGAAAAACCATAGCCTTGACTAGACGGACTTTTGTTGGCAAAGTAATGTCTCTGCTTTTAAATATGCTATCTAGGTTGGCCATAACCTTCCTTCCAAGGAGTAAGTGTCTTTTAATTTCATGGCTGCAGTCACCATCAGCAGTGATTCTGGAGCCCCCCAAAATAAAGTCTGACACTGTTTCTACTGTTTCCCCATTTATTTGCAATGAAGTGATGGGACCAGATGCCATGATCTTAGTTTTCTGAACATTGAGCTTTAAGCCAACTTTTCCCTCTCCTCTTTAACTTTCATCAAGAGGCTCTTTAGTTCTTCTTCACTTTCTGCCATAAGGGTGGTGTCATCTGCATATCTGAGGTTATTGATATTTCTCCTGGCAATCTTGATTCCAGCTTGTGCTTCTTCTAGCCCAGCGTTTCTCATGATGTACTCTGCATAGAAGTTAAATAAGCAGGGTGACAATATACAGCCTTGATGGACTCCTTTTCCTATTTGGAACCAGTCTGTTGTTCCATGTCCAATTCTAACTGTTGCTTCCTAACCTGCATACAGGTTTCTCAAGAGACAGGTCAGGTGGTCTGGTATTGCGATCTCTTTCAGAATTTTCCACAGTTTATTGTGATCCACACAGTCAAAGGCTTTGGCATAGTCAATACAGCAGAAATAGATGTTTTTCTGATACTCGTTTGCTTTTTCGATGATCCGGTGGATGTTGGCAATTTGATCTCTGGTTCCTCTGCCTTTCTAAAACCAGCTTGAACATCTAGAATTTCACGGTTCATGTATTGCTGAAGCCTGGCTTGGAGAATTTTAAGCATTACTTTACTAGCGTGTGAGATGAGTGCAATTGTGTGGTAGTTTGAGCATTCTTTGGCATTGCCTTTCTTTGGGATTAGAATGATAACTGACCTTTTCCAGTCCTGTGGCCACTGCTGAGTTTTCCAGATTTGCTGGCATATTGAGTGCAGCACTTTCACAGTGTCATCTTTCAGGATTTGAAATAGCTCAACTGGAATTCCATCACCTCCACTAGCTTTGTTATTAGTGATGCTTCCTAAGGCCCACTTGACTTCACATTCCAGGATGTCTGGCTCTAGGTGAGTGATCACACCATCGTGATTATCTGGGTCGTGAAGAACTCTTTGGTAGAATTCTTCTGTGTATTCTTGCCATCTCTTCTTAATATCTTCTGCTTCTGTTAGGTCCCTATCATTTCTGTCCTTTATTGAGCCCATCTTTGCATGAAATGTTCCCTTGGTATCTCTAATTTTCTTGAAAAGATCTCTAGTCTTTCCCATTCTGTTGTTTTCCTCTATTTCTTTGCATTTATCACTGAGGAAGGCTTTTTTATCTCTTCTTGCTATTCTTTGGAACTCTGCATTGAAATGGGTATATCTTTCCTTTTCTCCTTTGCTTTTCGCTTCCCATCTTTTCACAGCTATTTGTAAGGCCTCCTCCGACAGCCCTTTTGCTTTTTTGCATTTCTTTTTCTTGGGGATGGTCTTGATTCCTGTCTCGTGTACAATGTCATGAACCTCCATCCATAGTTCATCAGGTATTCTATCAGATCTAGTCCTTTAAATCTGTTTCTCACTTCTACTGTTTTTCTACTGTATTTCTCACTTCTACTGTATAAGGAATTTGATTTAGGTCATACCTGAATGGTCTAGTGGTTTTCTCCACTTTCTTCAATTTCAGTCTGAATTTGGCAGTAAGGGTTTCATGATCTGATCCACAGTCAGCTCCTGGTCTTGTTTTTGCTGACTGTATAGAGCTTCTCCATCTTTAGAATAAATGACAGGTAAGAAAATTGTAAATGAAAGTAGCTGTCATTTGTATCTCTACTGACTTTCTATTTCTTTTATGAAGTGTTATATGTTCTAGATGAATTGGCTCCTTTATCATAATAAAATGCTCCCCCTTACCCCTAGTAACATTCCTTCTTGTGAAGTCAATTTTGTCTGATATTAATAGAGCTACTGCAGTTTTCTTATGAGTAGCATCAGCATTTTATATCATTTTCCATCCTTTAATTTTTTCTAGAATGGTTGTATTTTTATGTTTATAGCGAGTTTCTAGGAGATAGCATACAGCCAATTCTTTCTGTTTTATCCAGTCTGATCATCTTTGTCTTTTAATTAGAAGGTTTAAGATTATTTAAATTTAATGTAATTATTAATATAATTTGGCTTAAGTTATCCACCTTGCTGTTTGTTTTCTGTATATTTCATCTCCATATGTTCTTTATTACTTCCCTCTTTTGATTTTTGATTATTCCATGTTTTTAATACTCTATTTGTTTTAATTCCCATTTTCATATTAACTGTATCTTGATTTTTTTAAAGCACTTTCTCTCAGATTTATAATAGACATCTTTAACTTATTAGTTTTCCTTCAAAAATACTAAATCAATTTATATATTATGCAGGAAGCTTATAACTGTATGTAGGCATATCTCATTTTATTTCACCTTGCTTTATTGTACTTTGTAGATAATGCCTGTATTTGTTAAAGCAAATTGATGGTTTGTGATAGCCCTGCTTCAAGCAAGTATATTGGTGTAATTTTCCAGTAGCATTTGGTTACTTTGTGTCTCTGTACCATGTTTTGGTAATTCTCAGAATTTTCAAACTTTTCATTAGTATATTTGTTATCGTGTGACTAATGATCTTTGATGTTATTATTGCAAGATGATTACGACTCATTGAAGGCTCAGATGATGGTTAGCATTTTTTTAACACTAAAATATTTTAAAGTATGTGCATTCTCTTTTGCAGACATAATAGTTTTGCACACATAACATACTACAATATAGTGAAAACATAACTTTTATATGCAGTAGGAAATTAAAAAATTCATGTAAGTCACTTTATTGCAGTATCTGCTTTTTGCAATAGTCTGGAACTGAACCTGCAGTATCTCCAAGTATTTTATTTCCCTTCCTATCCTTTGTGCTACTATTCTAATAATTTTATTTCCATATATCTTATAAACAACACAATACATAATTTTTTATTAAATAATCACTTTAACTTTTAAGGAAATTTTTTAAGATGAGAGGAGTGTTTTTTTATACTTACATATTTATCATTTCTGGTGTCCTTCATTCACTTACACAGACATGAGTTTCTATCTGATATCATCTTCCTTTTGCCTGAAAAACTTCCTTTAACAATTACTTGCAGTGAACGTTCACTAGCAAGAAGTTCTCTCAAATGACTTTGCTGAGTATAGGATTCTGTGTTGAATCTACCACCTGCCCTGGCTCTGCACTTTAAAGATGCCTTTCTATTGTTTTCTAGCTTGTATAGTTTGCAACAAGAATTCTGTAATTATTTTAATTTTTGATTCTCTGTATGTAATATGCCCCTTTCTCCCCTGCTGCTTTAAGATTGTCTCTTTATGTCTGCTTTTCAACAATTTGATTTTGTGGCTTGGTGGTTTTCTTTGTGCTTATCCTGTTTAGGAGTTGTTGAGTTCTAGAAATTTTTCATTTCTAGATTTCATTAAATTAGAAAAAAGTGTATAGCCATTAGTTTCTCATCTATTCCACCCTTCTCCTACTTTGTTGTATAATTGTGTTTCTGGTTATACATAGGTTAGAACAGTTGATATTGTCACTCGGGTAACTATGGCTTTCCCCATACCTTTCTTTTCTAGTCTTTTTTCCTCTGTGGATTTCACTTGGATAGTTTCTATTGTTTCATTCAAGTTCATTCATGTTTTGTTCAACTATGTCTATTTTTATTTTAGATACTGTATTTTTTATATTTAGAAGTTCTATTCATGTTTCATTTGTTTGCTTATTGTAGCCGTAATTTCTTTTAAATCTTTGAACATATTGAAACTAGCCATTTTAACTGTGTTTGCTAATTCTTTCATGTCTGTTTATGTTTCTGTTGATTTTTTCATATGTCTAGAAATTCTTTTTCCACATCTAAAAATGTTTTTCTTGGATGCCAGACATTGTGAAATCTTGTTGTTGACTGCTTAATTTTCTTGTGACCTTTAAATATTTTTTATTGAACTATAGTTGATTAACAGTGTTAATTTCTTCTATGTAGCAGTGATTCAGTTATATATATATGCCTATATATGTTCATATTCTTTTCTATTATGGTTTATCATGGAATATTGAATATAGTTCCCTGTGTTATACAATATAACCCTGTTGTTTATCCATACTATATATAAATTTGCCTATGCTAATCCCAAACTTCCAATCCTTCCCTCCCCCACCCTCCTCCTCCCTTGGCAACCACAGGTCTGTTCTCTGTGAGTCTATTTTTATTTTGTAGATATGTTGATTTGTGTCATATTTTAGATTCCACTTCATATGATATTTGTTTTTATCTTTCTGACTTTGCTTATGATAATCTATAGGTCCATCCCTGTTGCTGCATATGGCATTATTTCATTTTTGGTGGTTAAGTAATCAATTCTTAACCATCTTTATTCATAAAGTCACATCTTAAAGTCACATAATAAAGTCACATCATAAAGTCACATAATAAAGTCACATCTTTATTCATTCATCTGTTGATGGACATTTAGGTTGTTTCTGTGTTTTGGCTATTGTAAATAATACTGCTATGAATATTGGGGTGCCTTCATATTTTCAAATTATAATTTTGTCTGGACATATGCCTAGGAGTGGGATTGCTGGATCATACGGCAACTCTGTTTTTAGTTTTTTGAGGAAGCTCCACACTAGTACCCACAGTGGCTGCACCAGTTTACATTCCTACCAAGAACATAGGACGATTCCCTTTTCTCCTCACCCTCTCCAGCATTTGTTATTTTTAGATATTTTAATGATGACCATTCTGTGGTCTTTAAATACTGTTGGACTTTGTTCTGGCTGACAGTTAGGATACCTGTGGATTACGTTGATTCTTTCAAGGGTTGCTTTTAAAGTCTTTAGGGCATATATGAAGTAGACTTTATTCTGTGGCTAGTTAAGCCCTTCTACTTCCAGATGTTCAAGCTGGTTTTAGAAAAGGCAGAGGAACCAGAGATCAAATTGCCAATATCTGCTGGATCATCGAAAAAGCAAGAGAGTTCCAGAAAAACATCTATTTCTGCTTTATTGACTATGCCAAAGCCTTTGACTGTGTGGATCACAATAAATTGTGGAAAATTCTGAAAGAGATGGGAATACCAGACCATCTGACCTGTCTCTTGAGAAACCTGTATGCAGGTCAGGAAGCAACAAAACTGGACATGGAACAACAGACTGGTTCCAAATAGGAAAAGGAGTATGTCAAGGCTGTATATTGTCACCCTGCTTATTTAACTTCTATGCAGAGTACATCATGAGAAACGCTGGGCTAGAAGAAACACAAGCTGGAATCAAGATTGCCAGGAGAAATATCAATAACCTCAGATATGCGGATGACACCACCCTTATGGCAGAAAGTGAAGAAGAACTAAAGAGCCTCTTGATGAAAGTTAAAGAGGAGAGTGAAAAAGTTGGCTTAAAGCTCAACATTCAGAAAATGAAGATGATGGCATCTGGTCCTATCACTTCATGGGAAATAGATGGGGAAACAGTGGAAACAATGCCAGACTTTATTTTTTTGGGCTCCAGAATCACTGCAGATGGTGATTGCAGCCATGAAATTAAAAGACGCTTACTCCTTGGAAGGAAGGTTATGGCCAACTTAGATAGCATATTTAAAAGCAGAGACATTACTTTGCCAACAAAGGTCTGTCTAGTCAAGGATATGGTTTTTCCAGTGGTCATGTATGGATGTGAGAGTTGGACGGTGAAGAAAGCTGAGCGCCGCAGAATTGATGCTTTTGAACAGTGATGTTGGAGAAGACTCTTGAGAGTCCCTTGGACTGCGAGGAGATCCAACCAGTCCATCCTAAAGGAGTTCAATCCTGAGTGTTCATTGGAAGGACTGATGTTGAAGCTGAAACTCCAATACTTTGGCCACCTCATGTGAAGAGTTGACTCATTGGAAAAGACCCTAATGCTGGGTAGGATTAGGGGCAGGAGGAGAAGGGGACGACAGAGGATGAGATGGTTGGATGGCATCACCGACTCGATGGACATGGGTTTGGGTAGACTCCGGGAGTTGGTGATGGACAGAGAGGCCTGACGTGCTGCAATTCATGGGGTCGCAAAGAGTCAGACACAACTGAGTGACTGAACTGAACTTACTGAGGTATAATCTTTGGGATGTCTACTCAGTTCCCATGTATGTAATGAGGTCTCTTCACTTTGAATTGCAGAATTCTTCATGATGACTATCAGTCTGGTAGGCACAAAAATGTGTTACTCAGACAAAGTCTTAGGGAACTCTTATTTAGATTTCTAGAACTTTTAAATTTCTCTATTCTGTCCTCTACATTTTAGATACTTTAGCTTCTCTGAACTCTGATTTGTCTCCTTAATTCAGGAAGACTCTGAGGCCCTGTTTGCATTTTGCCATCCTAGTCTATGGTCTGAAAACTGTCCCCAGGCAAAATATGGAAAATTGTAAGATCACCTCCTTTATTTCCCTTTTCTAAGGAATTAGAATCCTACATTGTCATCCTTGTTTGAAAACAGTTGTTTTACTATTTTGTCTAACTTTCTAGTTATTTACGATGAAGTTGTAATAATTCTTAACCCCATTACTCCCTAATGACTCTAATGGAGAAAGATGCAGTAATTTTATCAAATGTTTAAAAGTGGTAGCAATTTGTGAAAGTAAAGTAAAATATGGCAATATTTATGAAAATATGTGTAGCTATATACATTGAATGACCTGATCTTATAAATGTATACCCAGTGATTAAAAGAAAGTTATTCAAAAAGAAATGATGATATTCTGTGATATAATGTAATTATACTATTAAATTCCTCTAATAGGGCCGGAATCTTTGTAAGATTTTTAATATAGCATTTGTGTGCAGATTTGTTTCTTCCTAATAGTACTGAATTTCTGGCAAGTGATTGAACAAAACAAGGGCATTAAGAACATTTATTTTTTAGAATTTTGATTTTTTAATAGAACCAGCAAAATTATAACAGTAAAAAAATAAAATCAGATTGCATGGCATTTCCTTACATTTAGTACTCTGTGTGTGTAATCATATGAGTTTGCAGACTTTTCAGGATCTTTTCTGTAATTAGGGGTTCTAAAGGTCTTAATCTAATATTTAAAAACAGTAGATGATAAATCTAACCATGAATTTAGTATTAAATATTTTAGTCCTGATATTCTCATGGAAAAATTGAATACTAAAGGTAAAAATTATTCATATTTTTATGCTATTATAGTCCACTGCCTTGTCATTATTGATCTTTTTAGATATTTGTAACAACATCTAGCATTATTTAATGATCAGTTAATTGGGATCTTGTGTTGCCAGCTATACTTTCTTCCTTCAGCAAATATGGCTTTCTAACTCAGGGCATACACTTTTGTTTTGTGGGCCTGAACAAGCCCATAGACATAATATTTCAACTTGTGCATGGTTGGCACATACAGTGTTTTTTCCACCCCCAAAGCAATTCTAACTTGGACAGTGTTTTAGAGCTGCCTTCTTTATGTGGGGCATCATTTCTCCACGTTGTCATTGTCATAATAGCTCCCCATTCTAGCCATTAATGTTAACTTTTTTCATTCAGGAGGTGTATTTGTGGCCTTAGGCCTGTCCTCTTCATGGATTTAAGATACGTGCTTGATCTCTGGTCTAGAGTAACAGAGAGAGCTAGAATAATGGAGAATGAGACTATTAAAAGGACTGAAAAGTAGTCCTTTTATAGGTTTACACATGGTTCCTATAGTTTTCATCTCAGATTATGGATTTAATATTCTTAATTCTTAAAGAAGAAGAACGAAGTTGTATTTGTCTTAACTTAGTACTTATTTCTCCAAGAGATTGGACCTGAATAAGGGAACAGATAAACCTGCATTCTTCAACTAATGGAAGAAAGATTTAATCAAAAAGGAAGTTGGTAAAAGGCAACTTTCTATGGGAAAAGAGGCTGGAGGGTAGAGAAGACCTATTTTCTTTTTCTCTTCCATCAGTTGGAGGCAAAAACTTGCTGTTCCTTTAAACTTTAAATTAATTTAAGTTCTTGCCTTTGTCATGGCAAGACATTTACCTAGAGAAAAATCTGTTAGTACCATAGCTAGTGATTCAATATGCACAGAAATTACTATGGAGAACATAGGTTCCCTTTTAATGAATATCCATGGGCAATAGGTAAAAGCAAAGTATGTGAAATGATACACAGTATTTTATTTTACATTCACCTCAGAATAAGAGGAAACTAGGAAGGCTCAGAAAAATTTTGTTCTTAGATTGCTCATTTCTTTCTCCATTAATTTGTATTTCCTTTGAGCAAAGTGAATAACTTTGCATTATGGAACATATTGTGTTTGTAGAAGCAGTATTGTATGTTGGCCCATCTGGTGGGGGAACTTGTTCCCTTTTGTAAAAAACCTTGCCTGTGTGTTATGACATCATTCCTTATAAAGGTAGAGATAGATTATTGTGCACATATAACATAATGAATTTATATGAGATATAGTGACTATCCCATGAGTGAGGGAACAAGACATAATTTGGGGTTGGAGCCTAGAGTGATTTATGAAGGTCATTGTCTTACAAGTTCAGATGCTTTCCATATGGCGTTGGAGAAACCCCCTTATGTACTGTATGTATAAAACATATGTAGCAAATTAGTTTCTCTTACATTTTTTTTCCCTAAATATGTTTTAGTTTAAAAATGACAGTGTCTTTTGTTTATCTGTAAAATGCTATATATTTTTTTTTCTAAGAGAGGGATTATTTGTTAATAAGAAATGAGAGTTTTTAAATGAGGCTGACAGAATCAAGTGTGAGCCCCTTTGACACTGGGCCTTGCTGTGGCTTGGGTGCCAAAGTTTCCCATCTCATTGGATTTATGGCTTAACTTCTGTATCACGCTTAACTTGAGTGTGCTCAGCAATGTGACCTTGTCTGGGAAGAGGAAAAATGGATGGTTCATTTTCCAGCTGTAGTGTATTATATTTCCATCTAATTGCATTTTCAAATAGATGTGAAGATGCAACTACTTCCACTTAAAAGGAAATTGCTCTACTTAAAGAAACATGGAGAATGGATTAGGAGTAATAATCAGAATCGAAAGTATTTTATACCTAAAAGAATAAGCTTTTGTTTGACCTAAGCAACAATCCTATTGATGGATTTTTTTTTTTTTTTTGGTCTTTGGTTTTAGTTGTGAAGACTTAAAGGGTACATGCCCTCAGACTCTTGTCCAGTTTTTTCTAAACCTTTAGGAATTGTCTGATTTTATAAACCTTACCCACTAAAATCTATAGTCTACATATTCCTTTTTAATACTGAAAAGCATGAGTGCTTTTCCAAATTTCATATTTTCTTTGAAAAAAATTGTAATGCAATTTGAAAATCTGGAAACTCACTGGGATGTGACAAAAACAAGACTGGAAATCATTGGAGCTTTAACCTCAAAGCAAGAGACTACCTAAACATTTTTGTTGGAGAAAAGTTTCTTGTCTTATTAAACACGTCTGGCTGGATGTATGTATGCAGTTGGTCTATATCTCACTTATGGTATCCATCAAAACTGAAATATTCAGCTAGGATTATAGAATATTCACAGTCATACAGTTACTAAATCACATGTTACAGTAGTGTAATGATTACTTCTTGGTTTACAAATACTGATAAGTGTGTTTGGAAAATATTCTTAGAAGATAAAAATAAAATCTGGAAATATATGACTTTCTTTTTAGTTGGGCCAGAGCAAAGTACCTAGAAAATCATTAACCAGGATGAGGGGGATATTAGGATTTGAACAGAGTTTTTTAGCTTTTGATCTCCAGATTTAACTCAAAATGAACAGGTATTTGTGTAAGCATATATATATTTGTATATGCAATAATACATTCAAATTCAGCAATAATATTAAATTATCATTAAGGGATTAAAATACATCAGTAGTTCATCTTGGCAGAATGTCTACCAGCTCCCATCTAGTGCCACCAAAGCCTGATAACTGTATTTTAATTTCTATGCAACAGTTGGTGTCTGTGCACCAGAATGTGTGAGCTATCTGCTTATCTTTGGAGGAAAAAAGAATTGCTCCAGTGAAGTTTTAACAATTGCTTTGACAACTAGCTTTTTAGATAATACTTTTCCTGTAGATAAAGAAGGGGTACTGGTCTATGCAACTGTCAATTTAGCTCTTTCAGAATCGCCATGATCGTTTGCTATAATGAAAATTTCCCTCCATGTAGGCGGGCAAATTTTGATCTCAGTGTAAATCTTCCTCTTTCTTCATTCTTCTCACAGACAGCTCATACAGCTGTGTACTCTGTTTCCTCAGCAAAGGCATGTGCAGCTACAGTAGTGTGATTTGGGTGTGAGGAAGTTGTACAGTAGCAGGTCCTCTGAATGTCTTTCTCCTTGTTCTCCGTGTTACAGCTGTGTGTGTGCCACATTCCTTAACAGATTTCCATGGGATCATGGTTGGCTTTGGAGACTGAGGAAAGAAGATAGAACTCTGTGAAGTCCGAACATCTGTTAGAGTCATGAATGGCTATGGGGATGAGCTCATCAGCAGGTAGGTCAACTAACTACTCAACCCAGCTATCATCAGCCAGATTCACTACTGTTGCCCCGTTGAGAATCCCTAATGTGTCCCAGGGGACATGAGATTAGATAGTCATCCAAAGAGCTAATTTCCTCCTTTCTTGGGGTGGTGGTGGGGGTGGGGATGAGAATGTGGAAGAAACGGGAATGTGAAAGGCCATTTCTGGAGATGTATTTGAGTAACTCACACCATGACATGTAAAAGAAAACAAAACAGCAAGTAGAGATCAACAAGCCTTCACTCTGGTTTGTCCTCCAGAGACAAGACTCACTACATCTTGAAGGAGGATGTTAACCTAGATTCTATTTCTATCTTTGAACATTATTTCTCAAACTAGGCTCACAGAGAATCCTCGTGGCCCACTCAGCATAGTGGGCCCGCTCAACATGGTTTATCACTAAAAGGGATGCTTTTCTCTAATTCACAAATAAACAAAAAGGGACAAAAGGAAAATATGTGAAATAAACTGATATCATGCCTGGTATCTTCTTAATACTACTGTTTTACTCCATAAATTTAGTCCTTATTATTTCTAATTAGGTCTACATTTGTTAAATTCTACTGTTTGGTAGGCAGACCACTAGGTTGGAAATATGTACATGAATCATACACACATCCTGTCTTTAATCATCTTCCAGTCCAGTGGAACAGACAGGCACATAGAATTTCATTTTGTTGGGGAGCAGTAGCAGATGAACCAGAAACAAATAACTACGAATTGAACAATTTTGAAATTAGATTTTCTTGAATGTTTTTGAAGATGTAATGATTTATATACATGTAGTGTGAACTGTATTTTCCATCAGTTAAGTATGTTCCTAATTTTTTGTGATGGCATTAAATGATGGTATGGGGGAGGTGTACCAGCTGTAAAACTGGGCTTAAATCTCTGCTCATGAGCACAGTGAGTTTCTGAGTTTCACCTTCTTCATCTGCATTACTTGGGTGATAATGCTTTCTATGCAAGACTGTTGAGAGAGAAACTGCGTGTAAAGTGCCAGCACTTGCTTGCAGATGTGGAAATCTTTGCTACATCTCAACTGAGTGGTAGTATAATAACACTTTTGGATAGTCTAGTGATGAGGAATAAATTTTCTGGTGACAAAATAGTAATGATTAGAAATAAATAGGGACTCAAATGCCAATAATTACGGGTTGAGGTATAATGTGGGGCCATATTATTGCTAGGGAACTTACCAACTTTCAACTAAAAAGTTCTCAAACCTGTGGTGATTGATATATCACTATCTTATCCTCCTTGTGATTACTTCCTCTGTGTATTGTCTCATGATATTACAGAACGAGTTAGAAAGCGCTATAGGGGTCATCTAGTGCTGCTTCCTCCATTCTGGAATTGAGAGTGGGAGGCCCCAGTCTTTCTGTTCGTTAGTAATAGGCCTAGGAGAACTCACATGTGTTGAGATCACAGATCTTTTCTCTATCCCATCTGGCCTCCTACTCGTGCTTTCTGCAGGTGACCTCCTGGTTGTTTGTGTGCACACAAACACTTTTCTGCAGTCTACCTGGTGCCTGACACATCAGGCTTCTGGGTGACATTGATAATATTACTCTGGTTGGTTACTCTGGTTGCTTACTCTCTTTATATTTCCTTTCCCCAGAACTTATTTTCTTAATGTTTCAAATCAGTGTCAAATATTTGACAGATGTTTTCCAAAGTGGCCTTTTGTTGCTTACTTAGAGTGGAAATATTAATGCTTGAAACAAAACTGTGTTCATGTTTTTAGTAGACTCATTCCCCCACTCTCCTGCCCTTAACAGCTGGCTTTGTTTCTTCCAGTCCTAGACTTTTAAAAGCATGTTCCTTTTCACTTGTTTTGTGTTAATATGTTTCAGAAGTGTTCATTAAGTGGATCAATTTTTCCTCCCCTTTCAACACTAGAAAACAAAACAAGTTGAATCATGTCAAAAACAAGTAGTCCACAGGGATGAAATAAGTATCATGGTCTTTCTGGATATAATTTAAAATTTTGAGGCCATATCATTTTGTGAATTCTATAGAGACTGGTTAAATACCACTAGGGAGGAAAAGTTTGTTATATAGAAAAGCAAATACTTTTTTTTTTTTTTTATAGCTTTGAATCCCTAAGCTTTGAAGAATTTATTATGAAAGTGACCCAGTAATCCATAGGCTGGAATTTTTATACTACATTGTCAGGTTATGAATAAAATACCCTGTTGTATTTATATAAGACAAAAGCATTTTAAGATTTATTGCTTTTAAAATACATAATAAGCTTTATACCAATATACGATATGGATTCCCTCACAACATATATTATTGCTATATAATTAAACATATTTTGGTGTGTAGGATGTTTGTAGCCTCAGTATTACAAAATACCTCATTGCCCAGATGTGGCTGCTCATTAAGCATTTCTTGAGGGACAAATAGTTGTCTAGAAATTGCCTCAGAAATCACATGGGGATTTTGGATCAAGATGGAGAAGTGAGAGGATGTGTGGCCCACAAACACATCAAAAATGCATCAACATGAGGATCAATTCTTATTGAAAACTAACTGGTGGAGGGACTCCTGTACAACCAAGGCTGTAAGAAAGATACATATATGATCGGCTCAGAAGGAGAGAAAATCAATCAGGTTAGGATCTATGCCCCTGATGGGACTCAGAAGAAAGGGTGAATACATGGGCAAACACCAGCCCTGAGGAGTGACTGGTTTAAGCTGCATATTGGATGACCCAGTCCTGAGGTCCTACCCGCAGAAAACAAACCCTTGAGAGGACTGCTGAGACCAACAGAAGGGCTGTGGGACTGCGCTCGTGAGGAGCATGTGTGCGATGGCTTACACAAAAAGCAGGGCAGAGAGAGGTCTGCCCTAGTGGACAGTGGGTTTCCCACGACTGTTTCTCCCTAGCCCCAGCTGAGCCAAGGCTCTGGCCCCACTTCCTCTGTGTCACAGCATGGCACTGGATCTGAGACAATCATAACAGGCGAAAAGATGACCATGGGATGCAGGGACCACCTGGTCCTGGACTGAAAGCCTGCTAAGGCCCTGGTTGTTTCATCACACCTCACCCCTGGGGCAAGAGTTGAGTGTGGAGAGAGGGTAAAGCACAGCTTCCCCGGTGGCTCAGATGATAAAGAATCTGCCTGCAATGCAGGAGACAGAGCTTTGATCCCTGGATTGGGTAGATCCCCTGGAGAAGGGGAGAAAGAAATGGCAACCCACTCCAGTATTCTTGTCTGGGAAATCCCATGGAGAGAGGAGCCTGGAGGGCTGTAGTCCATGGGGTCGCAAAAGAGTCACACGTGACTTTGTGTATTAGGGCTTCCCTTGTGGTTCAGTTGATAAAGAATCTGCCTGCAATGCAGGAGACCTGGGTCGGGAAGATCCCCTGGAGAAGGGAATGGCAACCCACTCCAACATTCTGGCCTGGAGAATTCCATGGACAGAGAAGCCTGGTGGGCTACAGTCCATGGGGTCTCAAAGAGTTAGACACAACCACGCAACTAACACAACAGCAACAAAGAGAAGGGAGCCAGCTTGGGCTGATGCTTGGGGCTTTTTGCTCCAGCAACTTAGGATCAGACCCCACCCCCAACAGGACTGTGGTCGCCACTGAGCAGAGGATGTCCTGCCATACCAGGTGCCAGCTTTAGCTCCTCTTCTTCAGCTTCACTCTACCCAGGCGGTAGCTGCCAGTACATCTAAAGAAAGACTTAATTTCGATCAACATCAAATCCAGCTCTCCCACCAAAGGCATGGGCACACACAGTCTGTACTGGGATGCTCCCACATAAAGTTGCCTGTTCAAGACTGCAGTAAGTTTCATCTGAAATTCATAAAGGCAGAGATAGTTAAGCAAAATGAACAGGCAAAGGAACAATTCTCAATTGAAAGAACAAGAAAAATAGGGAAAAAAGATCAAATAAACAATTCACCAGATAAAGAATTCAAAGCATCAGTAATAAAATGTTAACTGAATCAGGCAAAAGAGTTGATGTACGTAGTAAACACTTTAATAAGGAATTAGAAAATACAAAAAAGACCCCATGAGAAAGAATTCAATAGCTGAAATAACACAATAGAAGGAATGAATAGCAGACCAAGTTCTACAGAAGAATTCATAAGTGATCTTGGAGATAGAATGATAATAATCACACAGTTGAAATAGACAGACAAAAACAAAACAACAGCAACATATAAGCTCTCTAAGATAACATTAAAATTGCCAATGTTTGCATTATAGAGGCTCCAGAAGGAGAAGAGGGAGAAAGGTATTTAAAATGCATTTGAAGAAATGATAGTTGAAAACTTCCCAAACCTAAAGAAGGAAATAAATATCCAGGTACAGGAAGAACAGAGGAACCCAAAGAGACCCACACCATGATATAGCATAATTAAAATGGCAAAAGCTAAGATAAATAGACTTCTAAAGGCAGCAAGAGAAGAGCAAAGAGTCATGTACAAGGGAATCCCCATAAAGCCATCAGCTGATTTCTCAGTGGAAATCTTGCAGGCCAGAGAGAGTGACATATGTTGTCTTCAGTTCAGTCTCTCAGTGGTGTCCGACTCTTTGCGACCCCATGGACTGCAGCACGCCAGGCTTCCCTGTCCATCACCAATACCTGGAGTTTACTCAAACTCCTGTCCATTGAGTCAGTGATGCCTTCCAACCATCTCATCCTCTGTCATCCCCTTCTCCTCCTGCCCTCGATCTTTCCCAGCATCAGGGTCTTTTCAAAGGAGTCAGCTCTTCCCATCTGCTGGCCAAAGTATTGGAGTTTCAGCTTCAACATCAGTCCTTCCAATGAACACCCAGGACTGATCTCCTTTAGGAGGAACAGGTTGGATCTCCTTGCAGTCCAAGGGACTCTCAAGAGTCTTCTCCAACACCACAGTTCAAAAGCATCAATTCTTCTGTGCTCAGCTTTCCTTATAGTCCAACTCTCACATCCATATATGACTACTGGAAAAACCATAGCCTTGACTAGATGAGCCTTTGTTGGCAAAGTAATATCTCTGCTTTTTAATATGCTGTCTAGATTTCTAGGAGAAATATCAATAACCTCAGATATGCAGATGACACCACTCTTATGGCGGAAAGTGAAGAAGAACTAAAGAGCCTCTTGATGAAAGAGGAGAGTGAAAAAGTTGGCTGAAAGCTCAACATTCAGAAAACAGAGATCATGGCATCCGGTCCCATCACTTCATGGCAAATAGATGGGGAAACAGTGAAAACAGTGGCTGACTTTATTCTTTTGGGCTCCAAAATCACTGCAGATGGTGATTGCAGCAATGAAATTAAAAGATGCTTTCTCCTTGGAAGGAAAGTTATGACCAACCTAGACAGCATATTAAAAAGCAGAGACATTACTTTGCCACAAAGTCCGTCTAGTCAAGGCTATGGTTTTTCCAGTGGTCATGTACGGATGTGAGAGTTGAACTATAAAGAATGCTGAGCACCAAAGAATTGATGCTTTTGAACTGTGGTGTTGGAGCAGACTCTTGAGAGTCCCTTGGACTGCAAGGAGATCCAACCAGTCCATCCTAAAGGAGATCAGTCCTGGGTGTTCATTGGAAGGACTGATGTTGAAGCTGAAACTCCAATACTTTGGCCACCTGATGCGAAGACTGACTCATTTGAAAAGATCCTGATACTGGGAAAGATTGAGGGCAGGAGGAGAAGGGGACTACAGAGGATGAGATGGTTGGATGGTATCATCGACTCGATGGACGTGGGTTTGGGTGGACTCTGGGAGTTGGTGATGGACAGAGAGGCCTGGCGTGCTGCGGTTCATGGGGTTGCAAAGATATGACTGAGTGACTGAACTGAACTGAACTGAGTTTGGTCATAACTTTTCTTCCAAGGAGCAAGTGTTTTTTAATTTCATGGCTACAATCACCATCTTCAGTGATTTTGGAACCCAAAAGAGTAAAGTCAGACACTGTTTCCACTGTTTCTCCATCTATTATCCATGAAGTGATGGGACCAGATGCCATGATCTTTGTTTTCTGAATGTTGAGCTTTCAGCCAACTTTTTCACTCTCCTCTTTCACTTTCATCAAGAGGCTCTTTAGTTCTTCTTCACTTTCTGCCATAAGAGTGGTGTTGTTTGCTTATCTGAGGTTATTGATATTTCTCCCGGTAATCTTGATTCCAGCTTGTGTTTCTTCCAGCCCAGCGTTTCTCATGATGTACTCTGCATATAAGTTAAATAAGCAGAGTGACAATATACAGCCTTGATGTACTCCCTTTCCTATTTGGAACCAGTCTGTTGTTCCATGTCCAGTTCTAACTGTTGCTTCCTGACCTGCATACAGGTTTCTCAAGAGACAGGTTAGGTGGTCTGGTATTCCCATCTCTTTCAGAATTTTCCACAGTTTATTGCGATCCACACAGTCAAAGCCTTTGGCATAGTCAGTAAAGCAGAAATAGATGTTTTTCTGGAACTCTCTTGCTTTCTTGATGATCCAGTGGATATTGGCAATTTGATCTCTGGTTCCTCTGCCTTTACTAAAACCAGCTTGAACATCTGGAAGTTCACAGTTCACATATTATTGAAGCCTGGCTTGGAGAATTTTGAGCATTACTTTGCTAGCATGTGAGATGAGTGCAATTGTGCAGTAGTTTGAGCATTCTTTGGTATTGCCCTTCTTAGGGATTGGAATGAAAACTGACCTTTTCCAGTCCCGTGGCCCTGCTGAGTTTTCCAAATTTGCTGGCATATTGAGTTCAGCACTTTCACAGCATCATCTTTTAGGATTTAGACTAGCTTAACTGGAATTCCATCATCTCCACTAGCTTTTTTTTGTAGTGATGCTTCCTAAGGCCCACTTGACTTCACATTCCAGGATGTCTGGCCCTAGGTGTGTGATCACACCATCGTGATTATCTGGGTCGTGAGGATATTTTTTGTACAGTTCTTCTCTGTATTCTTGTCATCTCTTCTTAATATCTTCTGCTTCTGTTAGGTCCATACCATTTCTGTCCTTTATTGAGCCCATCTTTGCATGAAATGTTCCCCTGATATCTCCAGTTTTCTTGAAGAGATCTCTAGGTTGTCTTAATTATCTTTTATTTCAGTACAGACTACCCTATAATTTAGTAATTCTTCAGCTGAGGCCTTGGAGGGAGTGGAGCTGGAGCATCCAGTCTAGCTTCAGGCATTGCCTCAGGTGGCCTCCTCACTCTGTCTGAGAAGTTGGGCTGCTCACGTAATGGCTCTATTCTAAGAGTAATCAGAGTGAACTAAAGCATGAACCATGATTTATTAAAGCACATCATTACTTCTGCTGCATCCTATTGGTCACACTACTCAGAATCAACCTAGGTTCAGGAGGGAGAGAAATAGGTAAATGAGAAGAGTGGTAGGGAAGATAGAAATATCTGTACTTCACCACAAGAGTGGTGTTTTCCTAACAGAGAGTAAATAAAAACATTTTTTCCCGCATAGTCTCTGCAGTATGCTAGACATTGGGAGTAGAAGAGATTCCCAGTTAGTGGCTCAGTTGGTAAAGAATCTGCCTGTAATGCAGGAGACCATCTGCAGTGCAGAAGACCTGGCTTCAGTCCCTGGGTTGTGAAGATCCCCTGGAGAAATAAATGGCAACCCATTCCAGTATTCCTGCCTGGGAAATCCCATGGACAGAAGAACCTTGTGGGCTACAGTCCATGGAGTCACAAGAGTTGGATATGACTTAGCGACTAAACCACGAGGGTTTGAAGTCTTTGAAGAGATAATGGTCTTTCATTGATAGCCAATGTGTTTTCTGAGGCTTGACAGTTACTGATAAGTTTATTTCCAGCTTTGCATTTCTTGGCTGAAAGAAACTGGTATCTGGGTTACCTCAATCTATAGTGATCATGTAGTATATTATAAAAATAAAAATAATCCATTCTTCTATCCTGGGAAATTAGGAATTTAGATATCTTTGTGGGGTTTTTATGAATCTTAAAAAAATGTTTATGAAAGTTTAAATTATCCATGTAAATATAATTGAATCCTACAGTTCACTAATTGACATGATTTTAATCAATAACTTTAATTTTTCTCTTATCAAATCACAGATAAGAGCTGCTAAGTAGTCCCAAGAGGACTGATTCAGTTTTTATCCCTTTCCTGCCTATTATGTGGTGTAGGTGCAGAGGCACAGTGTGAGGACAGGTAGGCAGAGAGCAGGAGAAAGGAGAGGGGCCAGAGACCTAGCGCAGTAATTGTTGTTGTTCAGTCACTAAGTCATGTCTGACTCTTTGTGACCCCATGGAATGCAGCATGCCAGGCTCCTCTGTCCTTCACCATCTCCTGGAGTTTGCTCAAGTTCATGTCCATTGAGTCGTTAACCCTATCCAACCAATTCATCCTCTGCTGCCCTCTTATCCTTTTGCTTTCAATCTTTCCTAGCATCAGTCTTTTCCAGTGAGTTGGCTCTCCACGTCAGCTCAGCAATTACTTGCAATCAAAAGTATCAAACTACCAGCTCTTACCTAATGTCTCAGAAAAGTTTCATCTACTTCTTTGATACCTGCTTTTATCCAGTCTCCCAGAAGACTCTCAAATTCTTCTTTGAATTCCCCCACACTGCTGGATCCCAGATCTTTTGCTCCTACCACATCTGTTTCTTGAGCTCTGGGTGCTCATTTCCAGATATCTAAGAGATACCTCTACTGGTCTGCCAGATAGTCACCTTGATTTGCTTCAAATGAATATTTTTATTTGCAATCTTCAAGCCTATTTCCTTTCAGTATTTTATATCTCAATTAATGCTGCCATCATCTACCAGTTGTCAGTCATCAACATCAAGTCTTCCTTGATTCTTCTACTCATATTCAGTTTTTATTTAAATTTGGGCTTTTCCAGCCTCTTGAATATATCCTGAGTATCTTTCTTCTCTGTTCCCACCACCACTGATTTAGTTCAGGCATTCATCTTCTCTTGCTCGCAAAATAGCTATAAAATTGTCTCATTATCTTCAGTCTCACTTTCTTCTAGATTATCTTATACAGTTTTGTCAGAATTACTTTTAGAAAAGCTACTCATCTGCTTAAAATCCCTCATGAATCTCTGTTGCTCACTGGTTGGAGAACAAATATGTCTTGGTAGACTACAAATCACCCATGGTAATTTGTAATCTTACCAATCATTTTCTTTACAGGCTTCAATTCTTGCCAGTGGTATTCACTATCTCATTTATCCTTGTAATTCCAGAAAACGTAAGGCTTTCACGGGTCCGTGTCTCAATATGTGTTGTTCCAACTGCATTGGGGTCCCTGTCTTTATCATGTCTGCCTGGTAGACCTGATTCATCCTGTAAAACTTATCTCAGTAGCTTTATAATGACCTCTTGAGAAACCATTTGAGAGTTACCGCCACTGATAGTATATTTGTAATTTATTGGCTTAATATCTGAATCGCCATCATTCTTCTTCTGCCAGTATTCAGTGGCAGTATTGTTAATTGTCTAAATTTAAATAAAGTATAGTGTTCCTACTAATTAAAATAATGGAACCCAGAATAGTGTCTGATATTCACTGTGCCTTCCCCTTACTATGGTTAGCATTTTCTACTCCACAAAGCAACTATAAATTCAGATCCCCAGGAATCACAGTCATGCTGCTCCTGAACAACTGACAGAGTCACATATAATTGCTCTCCATAAATGGTAATTTCATAAATGCTGTTTTAATCTCATTTGAATCTGGTTTTTCAACCAGAAAGTGAAAGTCACTTAATAGTGTCCGAGTCTTTGTGACCCCATGGACTGTAGTCCGTGGAATTCTCCAGGCCAGAATACTGGAGTGGGTAGCCTTTCCCTTCTCTAGAGGCTCTTCCCATCCCAGGGATCAAACCCAGGTCTACTTCACTGCAGGCGGATTCTTTACCAGCTGAGCCACCACGGAAGCCCTGAGTCTGGTTAACCAGGTAAATCTGGTTAACCATATGCAGGTATCAAGGAAGCTAGACCCTCTGCCTTTCTTCCTTCCCTTATGTTTAGTTGCTAAGTTGTGTCTGATTCTTTTGCAACCCCGTGAGTTAGCCATGGAATTTTTCAGGCAAGAATACTGGAGTGGGTTGTCATTTCCTTGTCCAGGGGATATTCCCAACCCAGGAATTGAACCCGTGACCCCTGCTATGTCTCCGGGATTGTAGGTGGGTTCTTTACCGCTAAGCCACTGGGGAAGCCCTTTCCTTATATATCAAGATTTAGTTCAGTTACCCATGTTTATCTTACCCATAGCTGATGGAACTGAATCAGTATTGTTTATCAAAGTCATTATAAGTGACTTTATTTTTGGTATTTAAATTTTTTTCAGTCTATTTCAATATCTCACAGAAGATAAAAATTAATTTGTAAAAGTTTTCTAGTTTACAAATTATTTCCCCTTTTCCATATTGTAATATAAGGCAATTTGTTTAACATTCCCAGTTTTCCAAGTTATAAGATTTTATTAAATATTAAATGCTATGTATTTTTTGTTCTGATTCTGATGTTTTAATTAATAGGTCCATTTTACTTAATTTGAGCTTAGACATTTAAAACTAGTGCCCCGCTTGAACTGTGTAGAACACAGGCAGAATGATAAATACCAGCTTGCAATGTTAAATAATTTCCTGATAAAGGGGATATATTACTGATATCACACATTCTCCTCATTCAGTCCATGAATGATGATGTTCTTGATAGGACAAAGCAAAAGATTCACAGACATGCTACCCTTGACACACCTGAATTTCTCAAACCAAGAGTAGCAGCTGTATATTTAATAACTTTTGCCATGTGAATAAAAAAATCTAAGTGGTATGTTTGTAAGGGTATTGAAGAGACGTGTGTTCCCACAAAACAAATTTGAAAAAGGAACAGAGGCAATTTAGGTGAAAGAGGATTTGTTAAAGCAGCTTGAGTTAATTAAATCTCTTGTTGGCCTTATTTATTTGGTTTCTTGCCAGTACGCCTTATTTCTTCTCTCAACTTAGTGTTGGCTATCTTAAAGTTGACTGGCTTGAATGGGAGGACTACACCCTTAATTTGATTTTCCCCCTGAGTCATTTCATTCAACAAAGAAATTTTACTGGGATTTTTTTTTTTTTCCTTCAAAGTCTTTTTTAAATGCCACATTGTACTGTGTCTAGAAAATAACTTGGAGTATGGTTACTGGTATGCAGAACATGGAACTTACAGGAAGCAGTGTGATTAGAAGTCAACTGAATATTTGAGGGAATTAATTCCCACCCAAAACTCAATACTAGTTTAGAAACACTGGAACCCAGAATTTTCATGAGTGGAATATAGCTTCAGTTATTTAAGAGTCTTCACAGAGGGCATGCCCCTCAATATATGCAGTTTAGATGGATATCCTCCTGGAGGGCAGAGCCAAGGGCCAAGGAGAACTGTGGATGAGGGGGTTCCTCATAGAGAACAGAATCCAGATTAAATCAATAAACTCTTCCCCACCCCAGAACACAGAACAGAGGGCCAGTAGAATGTCTGTCCAGTGACAACCATATGTATCCCATTTCTCCTTTTTCTGGATGGAGTGTTTATTGAAGTTAATCCTGTCCCCGTTCCACCACTGAATATGTTGAGTATCAAGTAAATGTGGGGAAAGGAGGAGCAGAAAACAGGTTGTTTTAGTCAACTGGGCATCGGTCAATAAGGAATCTTTTGCAGACTTGATGGTGTATTGAACATCACCTGAAATTTTGGATCTGAAATCTGTAACTGGTGAGGATTTGGGGTTGTACTTCTAGGGAGTGGATAGGTGTGGTCTGTGTGTGGGAGGAAGATCAAAATGGATATTTGGTGACCAGACGGTGGACTATGAAAGAGGCTGGCAAGATAGCAACTTGCTTCCATCTTCTTGGACAGACAAGAAAGTTAGATTTTTTCAGTTTAACTTGTATTTAGAAGTTAGAGGCATGAGTCATGTGACTATATATCATACAGATAATGGAATGTGAGTGGAAATGGTTTCTGCCAATTCCAGGCTTGGCTTCTAAAAATCTCTTGTGCAATCTGTCACACTGTCTTGTCTGTTAAACTTGCTGATTGGGTGGGTGGGTGGGTGGGAGGGTGGATGGGTGAAGTGGTCGATTCCAACAAGACTCTGGAGGATAGTGGATCCACATGGTGGAAAAGGTCAGCTCAAGAGTATGTCATGCAAGTTGAGCAGCTGTACAGTGTTAAGTGAAAGAAAGTGAAGTCGCTCAGTCATGTCTGACTCTTTGCGGCCCCATGGACTGTAGCCCACCAGGCTCCTCCATCCATGGAATTTTCCAGGCAAGAGTACTGGAGTGGGTTGCCATTTCTTTCTCCATGGGATCTTTCTGACCCAGGGATCGAACCCGGGTCACCTGCAATGCAGGCAGATGCTCAGATCCTTTACCATCTGAGCCACCAGGGAAGCCCTGTACAGTGTTAAGGTGATTATATACTTTCCAAATCAGGGCAGTTTTAAGAGTAAAGTGGGGGGAGGTACTATTAGTAATTGTGCAGAGACAACCACGTATCCCATGACAGTCCAGGACTAATTTAATGTACCATTGTTCTATGAAATGTAGGTATCTCAGGTGTGGGCTTGTTTTTGTTCATTCGCTAAGCTGTGTTCAACTCTTTGTGACCCCATGAACAGCAGCAGGCCAGGTTTCCCTGTCCTTCACTATCTCCCAGAGTTTGCTCAAACTCATGTCCGTTGAATCAGTGATTCCATCCAACCATCTCATCCTCTGTTGCCCCCTGCTCCTCCTGCCATCAATCTTTCCCAGCATCAGGTGAAGTCTAGATTAGTCTAAAGAGTTCCTGGGAAAGAACCAGACAAGTGAAAGAGGTGGCAGTTGAACATCTGCCCAGACAAAGGGTGTTTCACTACCAGGAGAAACTTCAGACAGAACCAGCTAAGCAAAAGGCCTTTTCCCTTTTATCTCTAATTCTCTCTCCCCACCCTGACCCTGGAGATTCTAGAATAAAAATATTGAATAGGAAAAGAATATTGAAGAGAAAGTTAGAAAAACACTAAAAAGCATTAATGACATCTGATTTCCCCACTGCTGATTTGCAAAAGCCCAGATCAGCTGTGTACCTTGAATTGGATGAGTAATTGGACTTTTAAAAATCAAAAATGAGGTTTTTTTTTTCTTAAAGTATCTGCAAAAATTATAGGATCTACTTGAAATGATAGCAGTAATAATAGCTAATGTTTATGTAGTACTTTAATACATTATTCTTTATACATAATACTTTTTAATATATGTCAAATGCTGTCCTAATTATTAGTTCAAGTATTCACATTAGTTTAATGTATATTATATTCACTAACATATACATTAATTATAATTAATTGTGGGAGCTAGGAGCTGGGATGGGACTCTGATGGTTTGGTTCTCTTGGATTTGAGTTTCTTGCTGCTAAGTATTGCCTCCTTCAGCTTAACTGCCTCTGCAGAGAGCAATCAAAGATAGTAGTGGGGGAAAGTTAAATTGCTTTACAACAGTACCTCATTGATTCTAACCTGTTTTATTAAACAATTAGACATGCATAAGAATGCAGTGTCAGTGTTTAAGAATCAGTGATAACTAGAAAACTGGAGAGAAAATTGTGATCCTAGAACTGTAGACTTGATATAATCTCCCCAACCTATCAAAACTAAGAGAACAAATGAATTTCTTAAAGAGTGGATACAAGGTGTCCAATTGAGAGTCTGTTGAAATACTTCCTGTCAATCAGTTTGTATCTGTATAGAACATGGAGGGGCAATGGGGATGTTATGAGAATGAAGAGCTTGAGAAGAGAAGCAAGAGAAGCGGAACAGTGTCCCCGGAGACAAGACTTCCAAGGAGAATAGTCATCAGTGTTATAAAAAGCAAAACGGATGCTAATGCAAAAAATCATGAATAGGGCTTTGTTAGTTTTTTTTTATTTTTTAAAGGAAGCAAATTTTGCCTTGTTAAAATCAATTTCCTGCCTATGAGAGTCAAGATCAAATGAAATAGCCTTCTTTTCCCAGGTTCTACCTAGACTGTGCTGAACATGTGGCTAGACCTTAGCTGCACCACATCCAACAATGTTAAGTAATCCTGAAAGGATGTGGTATTTTCTAACTTTATCACAAATGATTTGTCTAATTTTTATGATTTGTAATTGTGGGCTACTCCAAAGAGTAGGGTATCTGAGGCTTTTCATGATAAGGCTAAACACGATTGCAAACCAATGAAGATGTTCTTTTTCTCAGTAAAATAAATTTAATATCACAAATCTGGGTCAGAAACTAGGTGTATGAAAGGGGGTCTGGATGACTCTGTAGCTTCCTCTTTGCATCAGAAGCCAGAATCTAGTCAACTTGGTCCAGATTATTGCCAGTCTGTACAGCTACTCTTCCCATTGCTTCTCCTCGTGGATGGCCACCAATTGAGTTGTACTGAAGCATTATGAGGTTCAGTAGTGTTTGCAAACCATGCTCTGCCTCCTTGTAGACAGACCATTGATAGGAAAGAAAGATGGAGGTTTTACTCTATACAGATGGAATTGCCACAACTTTAGATTAAAATGATTAAATATATTTATAATTTGTTTGGAGTATGAAATGACAAACTAGAGCAAATAAGCACTAATCTAGCATATTGCCCCTACTCCTCTTTTCTTTCTGTGCTTACTCCTTAAACATCAGGTTCACTTCGTCTATTAACACTTTGCAGGAGCTTGCCTCCTTTCTGGGTGCCTTTAAGGTAATAGCTATTAAGCTCTTTTACTTCTTAAATTACAGATTTAGTCAACAAGATTTGCTTTATTGCTTTGTCATTTTCCATTAGGAATAAGAAATGCAAAATTTTCAAGTCTTTTATTAGTATTTACTTTTAAAGCTGCAGACTCACCGTGAACCTAACTTTTTCTGTACTGTAGCGCCACCACTGAGAGAGTTGTCATTGTTGCTAAGTCGTGTCTGACTCTTTGCGGCTCCATGGACTGTAGCATGCCAGGCTCCTTTGTCCTCCACTGTCTCCCAGAGTTTACTCATCATCTCATCCTCTGCCACCCTTTCTCCTATTGTCTTCAGCCACTGCGAGAGCTTGAAGTAAAAGAAATAGCAGAAAGGGGACTAGAGATACTTCTCATTAACTTAGGACTTCCTGGTTTAGAGGCACCCCGTTCGTACCATGGAAACTTAGTTGATTTAGCTTCCACAGTCTGATTCTCTAATTCTTTATGCCTTAGAATCTTTAGCATAAAGTTTGTGATGGATAGATTATTAGATGCAATAATTGTTTGATTTTTATGATTATTAGAAGATATTATCTGAGGTAATAACTTAATTCCTCTAGTGGATGACTACTCACCCATCTTTTATATTCTCCTCAGTTCAGTTCATTTCAGTCTCTCAGTTCAGTTCAGTTCAGTTTAGTCACTCAGTCGTGTCCGACTCTCTGTGACCCCAGGAATTGCAGCACGCCAGGCCTCTCTGTCCATCACCAACTCCCGGAGTCTACCCAAACCCATGTTCATCGAGTCGGTGATGCCATCCAACCATCTCATCCTCTGTCGTCCCCTTCTCCTCCCGCCCCCAATCCTACCCAGCATTAGGGTCTTTTCCAATGAGTCAACCCTTCGCATGAGGTGGCCAAAGTATTGGAGCTTCAGCTTCAACATCAGACTTTCCAATGAACACCCAGGATTGATCTCTTTTAGGATGGATTGATTGGATCTCCTTGCAGTCCAAGAAACTCTCAAGAGTCTTCTCCAACACCACAGTTCAAAAGCATCAATTCTGCGGCGTTCAGCTTTCTTAACCATCCAACTCTCACATCCATACATGACCACTGGAAAAACCATAGTCTTGACTAGACGGACTTTTGTTGGCAAAGTAATGTCTCTGCTTTTAAACATGCTATCTAGGTTGGCCATAACCTTCCTTCCAAGTAGTAAGCGTCTTTTAATTTCATGGCTGCAGTCACCAACAGCAGTGATTCTGGAGCCCAAAAAAGTAAAGTCTGACACTGTTTCCACTGTTTCCCCATCTATTTCCCATGGAGTGATGGGACCAGATGCCATGATCTTAGTATTCTGAACGTTGAGCTTTAAGCCAACTTTTTCACTCTCCTCCTTCACCTTCATCAAGAGGCTCTTTAGTTCTTCTTCACTTTCTGCCATAAGGGTGGTGTCATCCGCATATCTGAGGTTATTGATATTTCTCCCGGCAATCTTGATTCCAGCTTGTGTTTCTTCCAGCCCAGCGTTTCTCATGATGTACTCTGCATATAAGTTAAATAAGCAGGGTGACAATATACAGCCTTGACGTACTCCTTTTCCTATTTGGAACCAGTCTGTTGTTCCATGTCCAGTTCTGACTGTTGCTTCCTGACCTGCATACAGGTTTCTCAAGAGACAGGTCAGATGGTCTGGTATTCCCATCTCTTGAAGAATTTTCCACAGTTTATTGTGATCCACACAGTCAAAGGCTTTGGCATAGTCAATAAAGCAGAAATAGATGTTTTTCTGGAACTCTCTTGCTTTTTCGATGATCCAGCGGATATTGGCAATTTGATCTCTGGTTCCTCTGCCTTTTCTAAAACCAGCTTGAACATCTGGAAGTTCACGGTTCACGTATTGCTGAAGCCTGGCTTGGAGAATGTTGAGCATTAGTTTACTAGCATGTGAGATGAGTGCAATTGTGCGGTAGTTTGAGCATTCTTTGGCATTGCCTTTCTTTGGGATTGGAACGAAGACTGACTTCTTCCAGTCCTGTGGCCACTGCTGAGTTTTCCAAATTTGCTGGCATATCGAGTGCAGCACTTTCACAGCATCACCTTTGAGGATTTGAAATAGCTCAACTGGAATTCCATCACCTCCACTAGCTTTGTTCGTAGTGATGCTTTGTAAGGCCCACTTGACTTCACATTCCAAGATGTCTGGCTCTAGGTGAGTGATCACACCATCGTGATTATCTGGGTCGTGAAGATCTTTTTTGTACAGTTCTTCTGTGTATTCTTGCCACCTCTTCTTAATATCTTCTGCTTCTGTTAGGTCCATACCATTTCTGTCCTTTATCGAGCCTATCTTTGCGTGAAATGTTCCCTTGGTATCTCTAATTTTCTTGAAGAGGTCTCTAGTCTTTCCCAATCTGTTGTTTTCCTCTATTTGTTTGCACTGATTGCTGAGGAAGGCTTTCTTATCTCTCCTTGCTATTCTTTGGAACTCTGCATTCAGATGAGAATATCTTTCCTTTTCTCCTTTGCTTTTCGCTTCTCTTCTCTTCCCAGCTATCTGTAAGGCCTCCTCAGACAGCCATTTTGCTTTTTTGCATTTCTTTTCCGTGGGGATTTTCTTGATCCCTGTCTCCTGTACAATGTCACGAACCTCTGTCCATAGTTCATCAGGCATTCTGTCTATCAGGTCTAGTCCCTTAAATCTATTTTTCACTTCCACTGTATACTCATAAGGGATTTGATCTAGGTCATACCTGAATGGTCTAGTGGTTTTCCCTACTTTCTTCTATTTAAGTCTGAATTTGGCAATAAGCAGTTCGTGATCTGAGCCACAGTCTGCTCCCGGTCTTGTTTTTGCTGACTGTATAGAGCTTCTCCATCTTTGGCTGCAAAGAATATAATCAATCTGATTTCGGTGTTGACCATCTGGTGATGTCCACGTGTAGAGTCTTCTCTTGTGTTGTTGGAATAGGGTGTTTGCTATTACCAGTGCGTTCTCGTGGCAAAACTCTATTAGCCTTTGCCCTGCTTCATTCTGTACTCCAAGGCCAAACCTGCCTGTTACGTCCAATTCTTTGCAACCCCATGGACTGCAGCACACCAGGCCTCCCTATCATCACCAATTCCCGGAGCTTGCTCAAACTCATATCCATTGAGTTGGCAATCCAACCATCTGATCCTCTGTCGTCCCCTTCTCCTTCTGCCTTCAATCTTTCCCAGCATCAGGGTCTTTTCCAATGAGTCAGTTCTTCGCATCAGGTGGCTGAAGTATTGGAGCTTCATTAGCAACTGTCAAAAGTCATAGAACTTTTTTTTTGACACGTACCCTTTGCTGTATTTATTTTTGGCTTTGCTGTGTCTTCATTGCTGCATGCAGCCTTTCTCTAGTTGTGGTGCACGGGCTTCCTATTGTGATGGCTTCTCTTGTTGAAGAGCATGGGCTCTAGTCACGCAGGCTTCAGTAGTTGCAGTACAGGGGCTCTTTAGTTGTGGCTCTCTGGCCCTAGAGCATTCAGGCTCCAGTAGTGCGGCTCATAGGCTCTAGAGTGTGGGCTCAGTACTTGTGGCACATGGGCCCAGTTGCTCCATAGCATGTGAAGTCTTTCCAGACCAGGGATAGAACTCACATCCCCTGCATTGGCAGGCAGATTCTCCTACATATCCTTAAGAGAGTATTATCTTACAAATGCTATTTTGGTATCTTATTTGAGTAGTTTAAAGAAGGTACCCAAAGAAAAGAGTCCAACTTGGCCAGGCCTAATTGTAAAGATCCAAAGGGTATTCTAAAGAAACAGGTCAATTTAGAAAATTTACCATAAAAACTCGACTTGTTCTTTTACTACTAATGATTGGTAAAATTGTTGCTTTTATGTACACAGAGACAAAATCTATGCAGAGATTGTAAGTCCTGAGACCTGTTTAATTTATCTGCAGCATTGTCTCCATTGACTCTTCAAAATGCCATATTCTTAAGGAGAATCTGAAGGAGGATCATGAAGAAGAAACAAAAGATATCTTAGACATCTTTTGAAAAATTTTAACATTTTATAATGATTTAAATGTAAGCAAATCAGAGACACATGGATTACATTTCCCTTGGAATACACATGGGTTTGAAAAATTAAGAGAAAACAGGCTTGGCACATTGTGGTTGGGTATTACTGAGCGTAAAACATTTGGGGAAAATATTTAGTTTTTTTTTTGACAAGTGCCAAAAATGACTGAGCTCACTCATCTGCTTTCCCTCTCCTTTGCCTCTAGCATCAGCCTGAAGTTAGAGGGCTTTCAAGGTGAAAGGATGAGGTTTTGTATTTCCTTGTCAGGAAATTAACCTTGTCTTATCTCTCTCTTCCTCCATCTTCTTTACCATATCTCCCACTACATAGAGGGATGAACAACTTCTCACTTAAATGAGTGATAACAATTTTGGAACAGTGTGTTTAAGAGTTGAGTGAATTCATATAACAGTACTAAACTCTGCAGAAGCCAGAGAGGGGGAGTTAATAAACCCTTTCTGAGTCAAATTGAGTAACTTTAAAGAATTATCTGCCTTGCAGTTGTATTGTGCAGTTGTTAGCTGCACTGTGCCTTGCTGCAAACTCACTCCTTCCCTCCACCACAGATATTTATTGAGCACCTATTATGTACAAGGTAATGTTCTAAATACTGCCAAAAGTTGAAGGTTTGATGTTTAAGTATTTCTGAGTGGTGACAACTTAGTAGAAACATGTAGTAGATAAATGCCAGGTTGAGTATTGTGAGGTTTCATTTCTCTTTTAGGCATTTGCAGGTGATTATGGAAAACCCATTATTTGTTCTCTACTTATTCATCAAATCTGCATTTATGTGGTGTTTATCTGGCACATATGTCTATTTGATACTGATTCTATAGTGCAAGAAACAAAGTGATTCATTCATAAATACATGGTCTGATTCTACCTACTTGAATGGTGTTCTAAATGTACGTCTGTAGACACAAAGCCATCTCAGGCTGATGTCACAGTGGAAAAGACATGGCTTTGCCCTTACATCTCCTTGGAACTTGATTTTTAAAACTCTATGTCTACAGCAACCCCCGCCCCAAGTTCCCTATTGTTGTTGTTTAGTTACTAAGTTGTGTCTGACTCTTTTGTGACCTCATGGACTAAAGCCTACCAGGCTCCTCTGTCCATGGGATTTCCATGGGAATACTACAGTGGGTTGCCATTTCCTTCCCCAGGGGATCTTCCCAACCCAAGGATCGAACCCATGTCTCCTGCATTGGCAGGCAGATTCTTTACTGCTGAGCCACCAGGGAAGCAAGTTCCCTATTACCAAGGTTCATTGGAATTATTTGTTTTAAAAAGTGACAAGTAATAGCAATTTAAGGAAATAAGAGACTTTAGGTAGCTCATAATAGGCAAGATATTTATAAGCCATCTATTCTTTCAAATTAAGGTAAGGGAGATTTATCATGGCATAAACAGTTGAGTCTACTTTTCTGCCTTCCATTATTATAAACATGGAGTCTAGAAACAAAGACCAAAGCTGGAAGTGCAAAGATTCATTTTTTGAGCTTTGGGGAAGGGATTTATTAGGTCTGTAGAAAAATAAATCAGTCAGGTTTAAAGCCTGAGTGCACTGGGGTATGAAACCTGAAAACTGACCTTTGATCTACTCAGTCTTGGCAGGCACACTAGGATGTGCTACTTGGACTTGGTGGGCAAGCAGTCAAGATTTTCAGAGCAAGAGGATATCAGTGTCCTGAGAGAATGTCAAAGAGAATTTTTGAAAGGACCTGGCAGTCCTACTATCTATATGTTTATCTCAGTCTTTGCTTTTTTCTCCTCTTTTCAACAGATGATTGCCACTGAACAAATATCTCTTTGCTTAACAGTGTACTAAAATTTTGCAATATATGAAAGTTACTGCCAATCACTTTCATGGAAAGATAGATTC
Source organism: Giraffa tippelskirchi (assembly GCF_054371585.1). NCBI lineage: Eukaryota > Metazoa > Chordata > Mammalia > Artiodactyla > Giraffidae > Giraffa > Giraffa tippelskirchi. The sequence goes on along the minus strand of NC_137275.1, from coordinate 91,921,689 downwards.
TTAAAAAATCATTTGCTTTCCCTTTTTCTGTCTCAGAAGAACTTCATTCCATGACTCTTATGTTTTTGATAGCTAGATCATAAGGTAATTCTCTTTTTAATTTTTTGAGGAATCTCTATACTGTTCTCCATATTAGCTGTATCAGTTTGTATTTCCACCAAGAGTGCACAAGGGTTCCCTTTTCTTCACATCCTCGCCAGCACTTACTATCTCCTATCTCTTTGATAATAGTCATTCTAAAGATGTGAGGTGATACCTCATGGTGTTTTGATTTGCATTTCCTTGATGATTAGTGATGCTGAGCATCTTTTTATGTATCTGTTGACCATATGGGTGTCTTCTTAAAAAAGAAGTCTGTTCAAATCTCCTGTCCAACTTTGGTTGAATTGTGTTTTGCTATTGAGTTGTATGAGTTTTTAAAAAAAAATTTGATATTAACTCCTTATCAGATATAGGACTTAGAAATATTTTCCTCCCATTCTGTATATTGTTTTTTCCTATTGTTGTTATTTTTCTAACTGTCTAGGTTTTTTGTTTGATACAGTCCCACTTATTTATTTTTGCTTTTTCTGCTTCTGCTTTTGGTATCATGCCCCCCAAAATTATTAGTTGCCAAGCAAGGAGATTTTTTCTTATATTTTCTTCTGGGACTTTTATGGTTTCAGGTGTTTAATCCATTTCAAATTGATTTTTGTGATATAAGATAGGGATCCAATTTCATTCTTCTGCATGTGATTGTCCAGTTTCCCCACCATTTCCCTATTGTATATTCTTGACTAGCTTATCATAGATTAACTGATAATATATACACAGGTTTATTTCTGGGCTCTCAATTATGTTCCAGTGGTCTATATGTCTATTTTTTATCACAGTAACATACTGTTTCAATTACTATAGTTTTGTAATACAGTTTGAAATCAGGAATTGTGGTGTTTCCAGCTTTGTTCTTTTTTCTCAGTATCACTTTGTTTATCCAGAGTCTTTTGTGGTTTCATGTGAGTTTTAGGATTGCTTTTTCTATTTCTGTGAAAAATTGCCATTGAAATTTTGATAGGGATTGCAATTGAATCTATAGATGCTTTGAGTAATATGGACATTTTAACAGTATTAATTATTATGATCCACGAAAGTGGAATATCTTTTTATTTATTTGTCTTCAATTCCATTCATCAATGTCTTGTATTTTTCAGTATATAGATCTTTTACTTCCTTGGTTAAACTTAATCCATAAGTATTTTATTGCTTTCAGTGCTGTTCTGAATGTGACTATTTTCTTTCTTTTTCAGATATTTCATATAGAAAGGCACCTGATTTCTGTATATTGATTTTGTATCCTGCAACTTTACTAAATTCACTGATTAGTTCTTGCAGTTTTTGTTTGAGTCTTTAGGATTTTCTATATATAAGATCATATCTCCTACAAAGACAATTTTCCTTTTTCCTTTCTGATTTGAATGCTTTATCCTGTTGGCCTCTTCATGGGTTTCCTGAATGTCGTCATGGCACGACAGCTGGCCAGCCCTGAGGAAGTGATCTGAAAGAGAAAGGGAGAGAGAGAGAGGGAAGAAAGGCAGGAGAGAAGGAGGGAGAGAGGAAGAAAGATTTTGAGAGGGTGCGTGACCTTCTTAGCCCAAGATGAGAGTCTCAGTCTTCTATACTGTAATTTGGGGAGTGACATGCCATCATGTCTGCTGGAAATTACTGTTTATAGAGACTTATGCTGCTGCTGCTAAGTCGCTTCAGTCGTGTCCGACTTTGTGCGACCCCATAGACGGCAGCCCACCAGGCTCCGCCGTCCCTGGGATTCTCCAGGCAAGAATACTGGAGTGGGTTGCCATTTCCTTCTCCAATGCGTGAAAGGGAAAAGTGAAAGTGAAGTCGCTCAGTCGTTCCGACTCCTAGCGACCCCATGGACTGCAGCCCACCAGGCTCTGCCGTCCCTGGGATTCTCCAGGCAAGTATATTGGAGTGGGTTGCCATTTCCTTCTCCAATGCGTGAAAGTGAAGTCGCTCAGTCATGTCCAACTCTTAGCGACCCCAAGGACTGCAGCCCACCTGGCTTCTCCACCCATGGGATTTTCCAGGCAAGGGTACTGGGGTGGGTTGCCATTGCCTTCTCCGGTTTATAGAGACTAATCTTAGTATAATGTGGGAAGCACTACACAGGATGTAGGTGTCAGCAGGTGGGACTCATTGGGGACTGGGTTCTACAGTATATTTGAGAATCAAAGTAGCAGGGTATTCTTGGGCTTCACATCACCTATTTAATTATCAATGTTTATTTTCCTTTCTCAACTATTTTTTCTAGGTCATTAATCTTTTACAGACAGTAAAGGATTTTTTTTTTTTTAATTACTCATTGGTCACAAGAATTTCTAATTCTTTCACTCTCCCATTTCAAAAGGCCTGAGGTTTTTCCACAACTTAACCAGCAGATGGAGCACGAAAACCTGACATTTTAATAACTACTTTTATCAGGTTACATGTAATACTGTCTTACAGCTTTGAGAGGGGCCTTAGCACTGGTTTAAGCCTCTCATCCCACAGGTTAAGAACAGTGATAAGAGTTAGTACTAGAATCTAGCTTTTCTGCATTTCCCTTGCACCACCTGCCCCAACTGGAATCACTTGATGGTGCCTCTTCAGAGCATTGAATTCCATTCATTTCAATTATTTATTCAGTTCCTACTGTGGTGAATTCATTCAACAATGAATAAAACAGTTCATGTTCCATAAGAGACTGCACTTTGGTTGAATACAGTGTATGGTGCAGTGGCAAAGAATCCATCTGCCAATGCAGCAGATGTAAGAGACACAGAATCAATTCCTGGGATGGGAAGATCCCCTGAAGAAAGAAATGGCAACCCATTCTAGTATTCTTGCCTGAAAAATTCCACGGACAGAGGAGCCTGGTGGGCTACAGTCCATGGGGTTGTAAAGAGTTGGACAGGACTGGGCATCCATGCAATATACTAAGAACCACAATATCTTAGGATTTAGGGCTGTGATATCTAAAGGCCATGTCATAGGTGTTGAGGTAATGTGAGCCTGAGCATGTATCTTAAAGAATTAGCGGAAATTATCTAGGAGGAGTTTGAGTGACAGAAGAATATTTCTGAAAGAGGGAACATGAGGAAATATAGAAAGGATAAAAATAGCCTGGTATCTATGGAAAACCAAGTAGTTCAGTATTTCTGGTGCATGAAAGAAAAATTAAGGGTAAAATCACTCAGGTTTACTGAGTAATGATTGTACTCTCACAATTAATAGGACAGTCAGTCTTATAATCACCTTGTAGTGACTTGGAGACTTTCCTTGGTCAGGCAATCATTTAGTCTGCAAATTGTTTTTGAAAACCTACTGTGAACCAAGCTCTATTGTAGGTGCTGGGAACACAGCAATTAATAATAAAGATGAAATCCCTGTCTTACATGGAACTTACATAACAAGTGAGAAGTTAGAGATCAAGAGAAGATAATAAGTGCTTTGAAGAAAAATAAAGCAAGGAAAGGGAAAGAGGAGAGAGTGATGTGTTGGGAAGACATAATTTTGAATGAAGTCATTCAGGTAAACCTTACTGAGAAGCAAAGACCTTAAGGAAGTCCTTTGTGGAAGACGCTTACTCCTTGGAAGAAAAGCTATGACCAACCTAGACAGCATATTAAAAAGCAGAGACATTACTTTACCAACAAAGGTCCATCTAGTTAAAGCTATGGTTTTTCTAATAGTCATATATGGATGTGAGAGTTAGACTATAAAGAAATCTGAGCACCAAAGAATTGATGCTTTTGAACTGTGATGTTGGAGAAGACTCTTAGAGTCCCTTGGACTTCAAGGAGATCCAACCAGTCAATCTTAAAGGAAATCAGTCCTGAATATTCATTGGAAGGAATGATGCTGAAACTGAAACTCTGGTACTTTGGCCACCTGATGCGAAGAACTGACTCCTTGGAAAAGACCCTGATGCTGGGAAAGATTGAAGGTGGGAGGGGAAGGGGACAACAGAGGATGAGATGGTTGGATGGCATCACTGACATGATGGACATGAGTTTGAGTAGGATCTGGGAGTTGGTGATGGACAGGGGAGCCTGGCGTGCTGCAGTCCATGGAGTCGCAGAGTCAGATACGACTGAGCCACTGAACTGAGACTGGTCGAGAAGATTATAGAAGTCTTGTAAGTCAAAATGTGATGAAACAGTTGTTGCAAGTGGAGCACAAAGAAGGATTATGAATCAGGAATTTCACAAGACAATATATACCATTTGTTCAATATAGCATATGTATACATATACATACTATAAAGACAGTGAGTTTGCCAATACACTAATGACTAGAGGAAGCCAAAAGTCTGATGACACATGTTTCCTGGAGTTCATCTTAATGCTGCCAATGTTGTGAAATGGATGCTTTGGAATTCTATGCCAAAGAATTTGTGCTTACTTTTTGCTTTGTTTATTCATACTTAGTTTATTCAACTTATGTTTGAGTGTTGGTGAGTTCATAGCACTGCACTGAGTATTCCTCTGTGTACTGTCTGTGGCAAACTAGTGGACCAGCTGTATTTGGATATATTTTAAGGCAGATTACAAAATAATACTCAAGTCTTTTGGGGCTTCCCAGGTGGTTCAGTGGATAAAGAATCTGCCTGCAATACAGGAGATGCGGGTTGGATCCATGAGTCTGGAAGATCCTTTGGAGGAGGGCATGGCAACCTCTAGTATTCTTCCCTGGAGAATCCCATTGACAGAGGAGCCTGGAGGACTACAGTCCATGGGGTCGCAAAGAGTTGGACATGACTGAAGCAACTGAGCACTCATGCGCTCAAGTCTTTTACCTCCTTTACCTATAAGGATTGTGTATCCATCCTAAAGGAAATCAACCCTGAATATACATTGAAAGCACTGATGCTAAAGCTCCAGTACTTTGGCCACCTGATGTGAAGAGCTGACTCCTTGGAAAAGACCCTGATGCTGGGAAAGACTGAAGGCAAAAGGAGAAGGCAGCGGCAGAGGAAAGATGGTTAGATGGTCACCACCTCAACAGACATGAGTTTGAGCAAACTCCAGGAGATAGTGAAGGACAGGGAAGCCTGGTGTCCTGCAGTCCATGGGATTGCAAAGAGTTGGACATGACTTAGCTACTGAACAACAACAATCATATTAGAAATGAAAAATGCAAAGATATCCTTTTAAACTTTGGCCTGTTTGTTTCTTGTTTCATCTAAATCTCTATTTCCCAAGATGTTTTATTGCAAAAAGATAATCTTGCAATTTTATGTATCTATCTATATAAATAGGTATATAGATATACTGAGCATCTATTCTACTTTTCCATAGCCCATGAGAAAGACAAAACAACTTTTATTTACGCCTTTGAGGAGCTCAGAGTATAGAGTAGATCAATAAATTGTAATAAGTTTTCACATATTCTCTAAGTTAATATTAAAATTACTTTTTATTTTCTCTCTCTCTCAAATCTTCATGAAGGGCAGAGACTGTATTTTATTTGTTCATTTCTGTGCTTCTAGTTCTTGCTAAATGTCTAGCATAAATATTTAGTGAATAAATAGTGGACCCCTATCTGAATTGTTTTCTTTGTTCATTGCCTATATGAGAAACCCCACATAAATCAGTCTGGAGTGGTTTAAGTAAACCACTATGTTATGTGCTGTGTATGCTCAATCAAAGACGAGGAGGATGATAATTGTTCCAATTATCCCAGTGCTGTATTTCTACAGTCATTTTATTTGGTGCAGGCTAGGCTTGCTAATTACTTTATACCCAAGTGGAAAATCATTAAAAGGCATGTCTCTGCAAAGCAGGGGGACAGGGGTTGCAAACCTGACTTTCAGGGTTCCTCTTTGTCTTATGATTTATGAGTCTTTAACTGCCAATCTCCCTTGATATGTAAACACATGGTCCTTCTATGTTGATAAATCAAGTAAATTTTATTTGTGTGTTTTATAGTGTAATATCCCTTTGGGACACCATATAACATTGACACTACAGGGATAAATTTGGACAGACTTAGAATAGAGTCTGTGTTTTAATGATCTTTGTGGGATTTACTGCTAATGTGGTAATTTGGAAAACTTTTTTTTTTTTTTTTCACCAGAAACGCTGTCTTTACATTGAAATAGCAAAAAGTTCAATCATCACCAGCTCCTTTCTTTCTGATTTCATCCCACAATTTCGGAGTCACAGAGGGTTTCAGGGCCAAATGTAACTTCTGAATTAACTCTTAAGTCACCAACTTGAACTTAAACATGTGTTTTGAACTTCCCTGGTAGTCCAGTGGCTAAGACTTCATGCTCCCAACAGTGCTGGAGACACGGGTTCGATCCCTGGTGAGGGAACTAGATTCCACATGCCACAACTGAGAGTTTGCATGCCACAACTGAGACCTGGCTCAGCCAAATATGTAAATAAATATTTTTAAAAATCCATGTATTTTGATTCTTAGTGTAGTCTTAAGGGTATTATTATCTAAAGAGGAAGCTGGATGATAAAAGCGGTTTAAAAGTACTGTTATTTTTTTTATGGTTTCTGGAACCAAAAGACAGACTTTCATTTTACAAATGAAACAATTAAAAAGGTGTATTTTATTCTTAGACTTGCCAACCTTTTGCCTGGAAACACTTTTGTGTGTGTGTTTGTAAGAGAGAGGGGGAAAAGAGAGCTATATCAAAGGATTATCAGTTGTGACAATCATGGGTTAATTAGTAAAACACCTTCATCTAAGATACACCTTTTCTTTTTAATTTAAACAAATTTTTTTACACAACATTGCTAAGGCAAGGTAACAGTAATTATCAATGCAAAGACTGTTCCTCAGGCTCTGTCTCATTTACTGGGTGAATAATTTCTGATTTCTCTAAAGTTTTCTCTAGATTTGACTTCCTTTCTAAGTCACAGCACTGGGCTAGTGATGGACCCAGATATACTGTACCATGCTAAGTTGCTTCATGTCTGACTCTGTGTGACCCTATGGACAATAGCCTGCCAGGCTCCTCTGTCCTTGGGATTCTCCAGGCAAGAATAGTAGATTGGATTGCCATTCCCTTCTCCAGGGGATCTTTCTGACCCAGAGATTGAATCAGAGTCTCTTACATCTAACCTGGATTGGCAGGCAGGTTCTTTACCACTAGTGCCACCTGGGAAGCCCCAGATATACTATGAAATATTAATAAGCAGAAGTATATCTGCATCTTCTAAAATGACTTCCACATTCTTACTTCAGAATAGAGGTTATATTTACTCTTGAGATGTTGTTGTTGTTCAGTCATGAAGTCACATCTGACTCTTTGCAACATCATGGATTGCAGGCAAGCCACGCTCCTCTGTCCTCCACTATCTCCTGGAGTTTGCTCTAATTCATGTCTGTTGAGTCAGTGATACTGTCTACCCATCTCATCCTCTGCTTTAGGTGACTACATTAATTTTTTTTGAGTGTCCCCTTTAACAGTGGTCGGGCAATGTTTACTTGACAATGTAACTTTACATAGGAAATAGCACAATTGAATATAATTTTAGTGAGAAAGAACTTTAGAGATCTACTCCAATGACTCATTGTATGGAACAGGATTATCTTAGCATAGGCTGCTATAAGAAAATGTCATAGACTGAGCAGCTTAAATAATCAACACTCATTTCTCACAGTTCCTGTGGCTGAGAAGTCTGAGATGAAGGTGCTAGCCAACTCAGTTTCTGTTGGGAACCCTCTCCCTGGTTTTAAGACTGCTGCCTTCTTACCATGTCCCCACATGATGGAGAGAGCAAGATCCCTCTCTCTTCCTCTTTTTATAAAGCCACTAATCTCTTCATAAGAGCCTCACTCTCATGGCCTCATCTAACCCTAATTTCCTCCAAAAAGTCTGATCTCCAAATACCATCACAATGGGGGTTAGGGCTTTAACATATGAATTTTGGTTGGTGGTGGTCGTAGGAGCACAAACATTCAGTACAAAGCAAGGATTCTGAGATCAGAAAAGTCAAATGATGTGTAAGATCACACAGAAAGTTAACGGCTAAACTAGACCTAGGAGTCTTATCTTTTAAGTGATTTATTATTCTTTGGATTTCCCCATTAAACTCACAATGGAAACACTCTAAGGCAATGATTATCTAATGTTTATCCCATCCTCAGATGATGAAAGAATGTGCATGTCAGCATTCTAATTTTTTGCAAAGATGAAGAAGTACAGAGTGTAAAATTTCTCCTGAAAGTCATCATGATCCCTGCTGTGAGGCCTATAAAAGGCATTTTCTTTGGGGAAGCATTAACTGGGAGCTATGACAAGACTGGAGAGTTGCTCCATTCCCTTCCCAAGCCCCTCCCCTTAGTTATAATAAATGCCAGGAGTAAAGGCAAGTAGATCCTACAGCAGATGTGTTGATGAAATTACTTGGTGAGAGGGAAAATTGGAGAAGTTAGCTTGATGGACAGGAAATGCAGCCAATTATATAGCTCCATTAACTCCAGATAGCCTTAAGACTGGACTTCGCTACTGAGTGATGAGTGAGACCTTGGAGGAGGAGATGTCGTCTTGGCTGCCCCAGCCTTGACTGAGCTCCCTACTGAATACAACCAAGTAAGTCAGCTACACCATGTTGAGAAGAATAACTGCCCCATTATTCTGTGAACTTAGCTCACAGAGTCATGAGAAGTAACACACCATTGTTATTTTAGACTGTTAAGTTTTAGGATGGTATGTTATACAGCAAAAAATAACTGAAACAGTTTACAAAATCTATATGTTGGCCCATGCATCTACTCTTTCCTGCTTTGGAACATCTTTAGTTCATAGACTGACCCAGTTACTTTTCCAGTTTCTGCACTAAGATAGAAATTCATGAGAATCCTTCACATGACCGCAGTCCTCTGTCATAAATTCTCAGCTACTGTATGCCTCTCCTCCTCTCTTCCCATTACTGCCAGTGTCTGCAGACAGTCAGACTGGAACCTAGACATTTCAGCTAGTTCCAGGCACCCCTGTCATTCTCAAAATGCAGCTGTCCCATGGAACCAGGCTCCTACCTTGGTCTCTCATTCTCTGCTCTGTCCCCTTTCACTGTCTCGACTGGACAGTCCTTCCACTAAACTTTAGTGGATGGTTGGAGTACTGGTTTCCTACCTAGCCCCTGGTGATTCTTTGTCTTTAAGAGTCAATTCTATTGCCAGGCCCAAACAGTTAGCAGGGGAACAGAAGAGTTTGTAAAATACATGGACAAACTCTTTGGGATGCGTAACAGTATTGCCGAGCAGAAAAAACATGGACTTTGGAGTCGTACCGACCTGGTTTATATTCTAGACTGCCATTTACTAGCTTGTAATTTGGGGTCAACTTTCTTCATCTCTTTAAGATTCCATTTTCTAATTTGTGAAACAGGTACTAAGTAAACAAGTTACAGCTGTTGTTAATTTCTACCATACAACACTGCTTCTGCAGCTCTGTTGGTTCCCCATCCTTGTTGGTTGTGGAAGACTTCTTACTTCTCCCGGCCAGCACACACATTGTAGGTTCCAGCTCACCTCACGCCCAAGCCAGCCATGTCTAGACACTTAGGGTTTCCCAGAAAAGCAAGCTACTTGATAAGCAAAATGATAGTTGAAAGGCCACACTTAATTGATTCCTTATAGGTCTTCTGCTGCATTTTCTTTAGACTTGGGCTGATTTTCATTAGCTCTTATGCACACGAGCATGTTCAGATGCTGCCCTACTATTCCTTACTTCTTTCTACTATAAATCCTTTGGAAATCTGGTTATATTTAACTGATGATTGTGAGGCAGTTTTGCACTGTTTCTAAATAGTATCCTAATGGCTGTTCAGTTTCCCCTATACATGTGTGTACATGTGTGTATGGTGTGTATGTGTACTTAGTGACTAATCTTTTATACGCACTGTCAAAATTTGGGGGACAAAAAGCAAACAAAATCTATAATTTTGTAAACAAATCCAACCCATTTTGATGCTGTACTCGATTTTGTAAGTTGTTTTAATTAATCACATAGGAGAAGACAAAAGACTTTGGGAGTGTTTATTCTAACTCCAGGACTGTATGCCTGTCACTGTACTGGATGCCCTGATGACTGGGAGTGATGCAGAAGGGAGGAGGTAATATGTAAATACACTAATCAAATCAGTGCAAATCATAATACATCCCTTTAAAGGGTCTGGGAGACAGCTGTGTAAAAAAGAATGCTTTGCATTTTCATAGGTTTGGGTGAACTTCTTTAGCAAATCCCATCTCCTTGATTCTGTGATTCGAGCTCTGTTGTGTTTTACTTTGATTATTTTTGGCTCTTGTTTTTTTTTTTTGTGGGACTACATATGGTAGAAGTTGGCACTTCAGGCATAAATGGCTAGTCTTATTTTCTTCTCTTTGTGGTCAATTGGCTTTGTAACTTTTGTTTTCAATAACTGAGCTACAAAACCATGCAAGCAGAGCTTTCGTGAGGTTTTCCTCTGTGACCAGAGTGGGGGATGATGATGTGACAACTGTCTCAAAGGTTTTCTTTGGAAAATATGGATCATCATCTTTGGAGAAATAATTTTTCCCTTTTTCTTTTATTCCCAAAAGATTCAACAAATTATTCCACTTTATAGAATTATATACCATCATTCCAGTGCCTTAATCAGGTCACAACTTTTGGCCACTTGTTTTATATGCAGGAAATATTGGTATCAGTGTAAAATTTAAAGAGTCAGGCAGATGCTCCCATTTCCCTGGGATCCTAATGGAGATGAGAGAGAGGAGGAAGTGTTAGAAGGGGGAGTTAAAAGAAACCAGAATGGTCTTCTGAGTTGTCTTAAGTTAAGGATAAAGCAAGAGAAGAGAGCAAGAACCTTGTGAAAAACAGTTTTCAAAAGTTTTCAGTTTTTAATCAAAATAGTAAAAGACAGGTGTGAGGCAGTGTGAGCATATTTTAATGACAAGGTACAAGTTTTAGTGGTGAAATGGAATAATCTCTAATGCTGAATTTTAGAAATAAATTGTGTTGGCTCCTTCATTCCTAAATTGAAGAACCTGGAGTAATAATCTCTAGGGAATAAAGGGACGCAGAATCCCTCAGGATCATTCTGGAAAGTAGTATTAAGAAGGTGAGGTATCTGGCATGTGTCTGTAACATTTCTAGTGTTTATTCTAGAAAGTGTTTATTATTTCCTGGGGGAGGGTAAATTATGAGAGTGGAGGTTTCTCTCACTGAAACTCTGGAAGAATCCTCTGGGTACAGTTTTTCCTGGAGGTAGGAGAACAGATAGAATGCCTAATATAGTTTCCAGAGATCAGATGCCTATAGATAATTCAGCCTGCTTAAATAATTTGCATTGACACCACTACATTTATCTTCTCATGTACATTTCTGTCTAATTCTTTGCCTGTCACATGGGTAAAAAACCAAGAAAGCTCTCATATTAAATACAGTCAGTATTTCTCAAAAACAGATTGCTAAGAAACCAAAGGAGAATTGGAAGGTATAAAAGTACACTGAACAACATTATTAATTGGTAAGAAGAAATAAGATATAAGACTAAAAATAACTTGAAATGCCAAGTCCCATTGAATGTATTTCCTCAATATCTTCTGAAATAATCCACTTCTGTCTTACCTGTTACCACTACGATGGTCTATGTATACGTAATTTCCTCTCTGGATTACTCTGACAATTTCTAATTGAATTCACTCATGTTCTGCTTTTCTCTATCTGCATCCAATATCTGCACTATTGCTATTACCGTTTGGATAAAAACCTTTCAGTCACTCTACACAGTCTGTTGTATAAAGTCAGATTTCCTTATGTGGCTCACAATGCCATCAGGACCTTTCTTATTGTACTGTGTGTGTGTTGTGCTTAGATGGTCAGTTGTGTCTGACTTTTTACGACCCCATGGACTGTAGCCTGCCAGGCTTCTCTGTCCACGGGGATTCTCCAGGCAAGAATACTAGAGTGGGTTGCCATGCCCTCCTCCTTCCTGACCCAGGAATTGAACCCAGGTCTCCCACACTGCAGGTGGATTTTGTTTTACCAGCTGAGCCACCAGCCCTCAACTAGCTCTATCTAGCTTTGCTCTCACAATATTAGACCTTTTTACATTTATGGCTTTTCTGACTAGAGTGACTTTTAACCCCCTATTTTTCCCTATTTCACCTTTTCCCCCCCAAAGCAGTTCTTATGTGTTAAAAAAAGAAAAAAAAAAGTGAAACACCCGAACCAAAACAAAGAAGCAGGATCCTATGGTCAGAGGATTGGTAATGGGAGGCTTTTTCCAGTGTCAGTATCAGGATTATAGTAACATCATGAGCTATTTGTCTTACCTTAGGCAGAAAGCCCCTCATTCAAACATCAAACACCTTTAAAAAATATTTTAATGCATTTATTTAATTGAAGTACAGCTGATTTACAATGTTGTATTAGTTTTAGATGTACAGCACAGTGATTCAGTTATATACATATATATATATGTATCTACTCTTTTTCAGACTCACTATCCCCTTTCCCTTTGGTAACCAGAAGTTTTCTGTGTCTGTAGGTCTATTTCTGTTTTGTGTATAAGTTCATTTGTATCATTTTTTTTAGATTCCACATATAACCGATATCATAGGCTATTTGCCTTTTTCTGTCTGGCTTACTTCACTTCGTATAATAATCTCTAGGTCCATCCATGTTGCTGCAGATGGCATTATTTCATTCTTTTTTATGGTTGAGTATATTCCATTGTGTGTGTGTGTGGGTGGGTATAAAACACATATCTTTATCCATTCGTCTGTCGATGGACATTTAGGTCCTTCCATGTCTTGGCCATTGTAAGTAGGGCTGCTATGAACATTGAAGTGCACGTATCTTTTCCAGCTATAGTTTTCTCCAGACATATACCCAGGAGTGGGATTACAGGATTATATAGTAACTCTATTTTTGGTTTTTAAAGGAACTTCCAGATTGATCTCCATAGTCTGTCTACCAGTTCATTGGTACATTGCCACTGACAGGGTAGGAGGGTTACCCTTTCTCCACATTCTCTCCAGCATTTATTATTTGTAGACTTTTTGATGACGGTCATTCTGACTGGTATGAGGTGATACCTTACTGTAGTTTTGATTTTCACTTCTCTAATAATTAGCGATGTTGAACATCTTTTTATGTGCCTTTTGGCCATCTGTATGTCTTCTTTGGAGAAATGTCTGTTTAGATCTTCCATCCATTTTTTGACTGGATTTTTTTATATTGAACTGTGTGACCTGTTTGAATATTTTGGAAATTAATCCCTTGTTAGTCCCATCATTTGTAAATATTTTCTCCCATTCTGTATGTTGTCTTTTTGTTGATGGTTTCCTTTGTTGCACAAAAGCTTTTAAATTTAATTAGGTCCCATTTGTTTATTTTTGTTTTTTATTTTCTTAACTCTAGGAGGTAGATCCAAAAAGATACTGCTGAGATTTATGTCAAAGACTGTTCTGCCTATGTTTTCCTCTAGGAGTTTTGTAATATCTAGTTTTACATTTATGTCTTTAATCCATCTTGAGTTTACTTTTGTGTATGGTGTTAGATAATGTGATTTCATTCTTTTACATGTAGCTGTCCAGTTTTCCCAACATCACTTATTGAAGAGACTGTATATTCTTGCCTTTTTGTCATAGATTAACTGACCATAGGTGCATGGGTTTATTTCTGTACTTTCTATGCTGTTTCATTGATCCATATATTTGTTTTTGTGTCAGTATCATGCTGTTTTGATTATTGTAGCTTTATAATATTGCCTAAAGTCAGGGAGAGTGATTCCTCTACCTCCATTCTTCTTTCTCAGGAATGATTTGGCTATACCAGGCATTTTTGTTTTCATATAAATTTTTAGATTATTCATTCTAGTTCTGTGAAAAAGTGCCATTGATAATTTCATAGGGATTGTATTGAATCTGATATTGCCTTGGATAGTTTAGTTATTTTAAGTGATTCAAAGGTCAGTATTTAAGTCTTGATTTATGTTTTTATACATAGGCATAAACTGAAAGTTTAATAAGAAAAAAAGGTACCGTTTATAATAGCAAAAAGAAAAGAAAAAAAAGTGAGTTACCTAGGAGTAGATCTTATATAGTTAAGACCTGCATGAAAAAAACTGTTAGGGTTTCTTAAATGGAGAGCTACATTGACTTAGTCTGTTTCAGCTTCTATAACAGAGTAGGCTGTGTAACATATCCTCAGACTGATTAACTTATAAACAATAGCAGCTTATTTCTCAGTTTTGAAGGCTCTGAGTCTAAGACCAAGGCATCAGAGTGGTTGTATTCTGGTGAGGATACTCTTCCTGGTCTCCTCCTCATTGTATTCTTACATGGTGGAAGGGGCTAAGGATCTCTGTAGGGCCTCTTTTATAAGGTACTAATCCCATTTATGAGGATTCTAACCTTGCCCAATACTTTGGCCACCTGATGCAAAGAGCTGACTCATTGGAAAAGATCCTAATGCTGGGAAAAATTGAAGGCAGGAGGAGAAGAGGACAACAGAAGATGAGATGGTTGGGTGTCATCACCGACTAAATGGACATGAATTTGGGCAAACTCTGGGAGATGGTGAAGGGAAGCCTGGTGTGCTACAGTCCATGGATTGCAAAGAGTTGGACATGACTGAGTGACTGAATAGCAACCTTGTCCAACTGAAAGTCCCACTTTCTAATACCATCACCTTTGGGGGTTAGGATTTTAACATTTGAATTGAGTGAGGGGTACAAACTTTCAGACTACAGCATGTATCTTTGTTCATGAATATAGACTCATGAACTCATGAGTATAGAAGGATGTTACTTCTTTTCCTTTCAATATGTTATATAGAAGCATATGAAATGGTGATCTTTGTAGGTCAAAAACAGTTTAATTTCAAAGTCAAAGGTTTAAACTAATATATAAGTGCAGTTATAATTCAGATGCAAATATGATTTTTGTAGGAATTTGATAAGTTTTTCTATAATTTATATGGAAGATCAAAAGCCTAAGGATACTTAGGGCAGTGCTGAAGAAGTAGAAAAAGTCAAAGGGACTTACTCTATCAGGTATAAATAATTATCTAGTGACAGTAATTAAGATAGTTTAGCATTGGTCCAGGAAGAGACAGTTAACCAATAGGACAGAATAGAGAGCTCCCAAAGAATCATATGCCTATATGGATCAGGTGCATCACAGATCCCTGAGCTATGGTAGACTGTTCAATAAATGGTGCTGGAGAAGCCCCAAAATGTGCTAACAATAAGATCAAAAATCTGCAGACAATACTAAGCTCCTTTAAAGCAAGAAGAAACACTGATTTAAAGAAATTATAGGAAGATCCTTCATGGCCATTGATGCAAGGGATGCAAATGAGTTTCGCTGTTTAGGATCTACCTGTTCCATGACACAGAAACCATTCTGTAGTATCCATGTCTGGTCCAGGTCCAGGTAAATTCTGTATTCTTATTTCTGAAGCCTCTTTTCTGGTCTACTTGTTTATGGGCTGCAGGCCCTTGGAAGGTAGGGCTATAGGGGGCAAGATGTGTGAAAAAGTTCTTATAGACTCTCAAAGAATCAATTCTGTTTAAACAAGCTTAGCTTGGGATTCAGTTCAGAATATTCTGTGCCCATCACAAACCCACACATCCCTCCTCCCCTTCAGCACATGATTAAATGGAGTTTCACTTTTATTAGTGAACATCAGATATTCTTTAGTGAATCTGGTGAAGTAAATATCATAGTAAATAATTCCAAAGGCAAATAAAATATTATGTTTTTATATGCTCTCTTGAGATAAATATTAAGTGATACAGTTGAGCTCATCAAAATGATGTTCTCTGAAATCTTAGACCAGCTCATCAATAAAACTGCTCTTGCTGAGTAACATAATAAAGAATCTACAGTCTATATTGGTGTCATGAAAGGGTGTACAATTAAATTGAAGTATTACATCATTAGCAATGTAATTAAATTATCTAAAAAAAATGACTTAAATCATTTGACAAATTAAAATACACACAGACATCATTACCATGGACTTAATGACTGCCAGTGAATAGCTTTCATTTCAAGCTGAAATGAAACTTTCCAATCCCTAAAAAGGAATCTGTACCAAATATCTAACATGTAGGCCTTGAGGTAGACTACCATGGACTTTGGTAACATGCCAAAGAATGTTCAAACTACTGCACAATTCCACTCATCTCACACGCTAGCAAAGTAATGCTCAAAATTCTCCAAGCCAGGCTTCAACAGTACGTGAACTGTGAAATTCCAGATGTTCAAGCTGGATTTAGAATAGGCAGAGGAACCAGAGATCAAATTGCCAACATGCGTTGGATCATTGAAAAAGCAAGAGAGTTCCAGAAAAACATCTACTGCTTTATTGACTGTCCCAAAGCCTTTGGCTGTGTGGATCACAACAAACTGTGGAAAATTCTTCAAGAGATGGACATACCAGACTGCCTGACTTGCCTCCTGAGATATCTGTATGCAGGTCAAGAAGCAACAGTTAGAACTGGGCATGGAACAACAGACTGGTTCCAAATTGGGAAAGGAGTACGTCAAGGCTGTATATTGTCACCCTGTTTATTTAACTTATAAGCAAAGTACATCATGCAAAATTCCAGGCTGGATGAAGCACAAGGTGGAATCAAGTTTGCAGGGAGAAATATCAATAACCTCAGATATGCAGATGACACCATCCTTATGGCAGAAAGTGAAAAAGAACTAAAGAGCCTCTTGATGAAAGTGAAAGAGGAGAGTGAAAAAGTTGGCTTAAAACTCAACATTCAGAAAACTAAGATTATGACATATGGTCCCATCACTTCATGGCAAATAGATGGGGAAACAATGGAAACAGTGTGAGACTTCATTTTTTGGGGCTCCAAAATCCCTGCAGATGTTGACTGCAGCCATGAAATTAAAAGATGCTTGCTCCTTGGAAGAAAAGTTATGACCAACCTAGACAGAATATTAAAAAGCAGAGACATTACTTTGCCAAAAAAGGTCCGTCTAGTCAAAGCTATGGTTTTTCCAGTAGTCATGTATGGATGTGTGAGTTGGACTATAAAGAAACCTGAGCACCAAAGAATTGATGGTTTTGAACTGTGGTGTTGTAGAAGACTCTTGAGAGTCCCTTGGACTGCAAGGAGATCCAACCAGTCCATCCTAAAGGAAATCAGTCCTGAATATTCATCGGAAGGACTGATGCTGAAGCTGAAACTTCAATAGTTTGGCCACCTGATGCGAAGAACTGACTCACTAGAAAAGACCCTGATGCTGGGAAAAATTGAAGGCAGGAGGAGACGGGGACAACAGAAGATGAGATGGTTGGATGGCATCACCGACTTGATAGACATGAGTCTGGGTAAGCTCTGGGTGTTGGTGATGGACAGGGAGGTCTGGCGTGTTGCAGTCCATGGGGTCGCAAAGAGTTGGACACGGCTGAGTGACTGAACTGAACTGAGTCCTTGAGGTGTCCAAATACCTGGACTATGTATCAACAATTCAGATTTTAAATTAGTACTCAAATAAATGTTATAATTGAGGTGATCAAATCACAAGCTAAATATAATCTTCCAACCAAACAACCCATTGAAGAGTATGTAGCAGAATTAAGATTTCAAACTTACCACAAATCCCAGAAGTTTACATCCCTCAAACAAATGCATTCCATTCGAAAGCAAACAAAATAGCTTTTCAGCATAAGAAGTCCTTTGAGTTTCAAACACCCTACCAAAGCCAAGTAAGTACTTCATCATGCAAATCAACTCCTTTCAGGGAGATGGCCAGTCAGCAGCATGCATGGATGATACTGAGAAAAGCAGAGATTGTTTTCATCTTCTCAGCAGGACAGATTCCTTATGCCACAGATTAAATGCAACCCCCTCTTAACATCTTTAAAAGGAACAGTTTACAGATTTTTTAAAAGGATGTTTTAAATGAAGTAGGTTTCAAATAAATTCTTTTTTCTTTTTTCTTTCTGTAGCCTCTGAGTTAGCATTAGAAAGAGCAGTTGTGCTAAAGTGGATATAGACACACAACATTGGTGTCCCTGGATATGGTGACCACCAACTATTGATTTAATCATTTGGAAAAAACTAAGAGTCCTAGCAATAGGTATAAAGGGTTGTTATCATATTGGCTTCCCTTGTGGCTCAGCTGGTAAAGAATCTGCCTGCAGTGTGGGAGACCTGGGTTCCATCCCTGGATTGGGAAGATCCCTGGAGAAGGGAAAGGATACCCACTCCAGTATTTTGGCCTAGAGAATTCCATGGACTGTATGGTCCATGGGGTTGCAAAGAATCAGACACAACTGAGTGACTTTCATTATGTTCATTAGTGTGGCATTGAGTACATTACTAACTCATCCAATTATTGAAAAATATTGTTAATCTCTATTCATATTCTAGTATATAGAGGAGAGTGGACTGGAGTTGAAATTGTGACTGATTCTCAAGAGAACAGTACTAAATGGAGGCCCAGATGTGCCTTTAAGGGGCTTTGTGGGAGGAGAATGCCACATTTAATAGGTACATCATGGATAAAAACCATACATGGACATGAATGATGAGGATCTGATAGTGGGGAAGAAATAGGGTAGGTAAACTTTCCATATTTGGGGGATTTTAGCTCCTAGAAAATTTAGGGCAGAAAATTGAGGACCGTGAAAAGAATTTTATTAAGTGTGCTGTATGTTTGGATATAGTCTAATTTAAATATGTTTTGAGTTTTTTCTAAATTTCTTAGAGCTAGGACTAAATTTTCTTAAATGTGACCCTATTGCAGAACTCAATTGCCATGGTTTCCAAGTACATAAAGTACCTGTTCTCTTGTGAAGAGAAACCTAGCTGGTCAGTGTAACTCACTGCATATGTCTTAGAAAAGGCATTCCAATCTCTAAATCCATCTCAGCAACATAGGAGAGGGCCATACCCCAATCACTATACAGCTCTGGTGAATGTTTGGTTTGGAGATCATTTGCAAGCAATTGACACCATAAAATGAAGGTGTCTCTTAGAGGCTTAGAGAAAGCTGGCAAAGGAATCGAGCAGCTGTTACTCCATGTTTCACCTTAGACAAGAAAAATATTGTGAAGGAAAATACTTAGGCTTAAAGAAGGAAAGGATATGAGTCACAACCAGAGAAGTCATAACATTGAATATCAACCTGTGTTGTGTGAAGGAAACGGCAACCCATTTCAGTATTCTTGCCTGGAGAATCCTGTGGACAGAGGAGCCTGGTGGGCTGCTATCCATGGGGTCGCACAGAGTCGGACACGGCTGAAGCGACTTAGCATGCATGCATGCATGCATGTGTTGTGTGGGTGCACAACCTGGCTGAGGAGGCCCCCTGGAAGGAAGGAGTTAGGGTCTTTCTTCAAGTGAGTAGAGGCAAGGCCAGAAGATAAATTTTGGCTATACTTTGATCATTTGTTTATAATTATACCCAGTCTTCTGGTCTTTACTCCAATCATGATGATATACTTGTTTGTCCTCTATTCTCACAAATTCTAATTGTTGCTGAAAAATTTGCTTGTTCCAGTAGGCAAATACCAAAGTGAAAGATTTTGTTTTGATCTTGCAGTCTCTTTAATTAATGATTTATAAAGTAATATTATATACCAAAAGGTTTTTAAATGCCTTTTAAATCTTTATCAAAATATGAATTTTTAGCGTAGATTTTACGTCAATACTTCTTACAGTGCTGCATTAGCTAAATCATTTAAGTAGAACATCCTGCTGAACTGTATCATATAATAGCATGCTCATTGTCATTTTCATTCGTATTCTGAAACATATATTATACTAGAAACAAAATTGTGAGTATCTAGAGAGTCATTCTTGGTCAGGAGTAACAGTGGATGATGATGATGTCAGCACTGGCTATTAAAATAACAGATGCAATCGTGAAGTTAAAGCTGACCAAACCCAAAGTAGTACCCTCTGCTTCTTAGCCTTTGAATTCAAAGTATGTTTTCCTGCTTGAGGATGAGATAAAGGAGAATCAAATAGCATTTAAGGTTTTTGTAGCAAGAGATTTTCACTAGAGTACCAACTCCAGTTCTGGTGGAAGAGAACCTCTGAAAGGAAAATTCTCTATTTTTGGATGGAAAATGCACTTTGGAGCAAAATCTCATCTTGCTAATTGAATCTTAGCTTATGTGTTTTTTTTTTCTACTGTGTTTTGCTACATTAAAACATTTATTTAAACCCTCATGAGAGTGGAAATGAGAATTATGGAAGATAGATATATTTATAGTTTCTTGCATCATCAGAATTCTTTTTAATGTTCCGATGGTCAGGTTGGAGGCTGGAGCTTTGATTTCTAACTAAATCCATTTGACTCTGCAAACCTATGAATCTTTTGTATTTGATGTTAGAATACCTAAGAATTCTAAATCATTTATTAGTTTTCATCCTAAAATATAAATTCTTCATCATATTGATTATGTATTTTGCTTGTTTGATTACAAAAACCATTTGATTCTACTTTTATTTAGTGAAGAATAATGAAAAAGAACACAGCAATGGTGCCTTTCCACCTAGAGAAAGAATTATTTGATAAAATAAATCTGCTAGCTTTTGAGAAAGATCTTTGAAGAACAGTCTTGAACTTGCATTTTTATTTGGTTTTAGAGATCATCATTTCTTAGAGCAAATTCTATAGTTGATCAAAGGATGAAAATTGAATGAGAAAAACAGATAGACTGAAAAACATTATCTCCAATGAGATGCTACTGTCACCTTCAGTTTTTTTCTATGAACAAAGGCAATTGATGATGCCCATTAACAGTTGTCCCTTATTATTCAATTTTTAGTTAGACTATCATATAGAAAGTTTCTTCCACAGTCCTCAGCTGGGGTTTTGGGCTTAGGATTTGATAACCAGCAGTTAAAGAACCATTGAAATTATAGGTCACTGGTAGTTTGCTTGCTAAAGGAAAAATGAATGAAGCAGATAGCTTTGCACACAGTCGGTGCCCAATAGTTGGTAATCAGATGAATGAATGAGTCAAAACAATGTTAGTTTATTTTAGTGACTATTTTGATGTTTTAGGTTTGTTCTGGCTCAACAAGTTTGATAATTGTTGAAGTAATTTGTTCATACCTCTTCCTTTCCAATTCAAATCAACAAGTTTAAACACTAGTTTCAATATATTACCTCCCTGTTAAAAATCTTTGATGAATATATTGACCTCAGGATAAAATGAAACTTCAGTTCAGTTGATCAGTCATCTCCAACTCTTTGTGACCCCATGGACTGCAGTACACCAGGCTTCCCTGTCCATCACCAACGCCTGGAGCTTACTCAGACTCAGGTCCATCGGGTCAGTGATGCCATCCAACCATCTCATCCTCTGTCGTCCCCTTCTCCTGCCTTCAGTCTTTCCCAGCATCAGGGTCTTTTCAAATGAGTCAGCTCTTCGCATCAGGTGGCCAAAGTATTGGAGTTTCAGCTTCAACATCAGTCCTTCCAAAAGAATATTCAGGACTGATTTCTTTTAGGATGGACTGGTTGGATCTCCTTGCAGTCCAAGGGACTCTCAAGAGTCTTCTCGAACACCAAAGTTCAACAGCACCCATTCTTTGGCACTCAGCTTTCTTTACAGTCCAACTCGCACATCCATACATGACCACTGGAAAAACCATAGCTTGGACTAGATGGACCTTTGTTGGCAAAGTAATGTCTCTGCTTTTTAATATACTGTCTAGGTTGGTCATAACTTTTCTTCTAAGGAGCAAGCGTCTTTTAATTTCCTGGCTGCGATCACCATCTGTAGTGATTTTGGAGCCCCCCAAAATAAAGTTTCACACTGTTTCCATTGTTTCCCCATCTATATGCCATGAAGTGATGGGACCAGATGCCATGATCTTAGTTTTCTGAATGTTGAGCTTTAAGCCAACTTTTTTGCTCTCTTCTTTCACTTTCATCAAGAGACTCTTTAGTTCTTCTTTGCCTTTTACATGTGGGGTCTTCATGGCAGTGGACTGATTTCTACAGTTGTGGTGGGTGGGCTCCAGAGCTGGTGGGCTCAGCAGTTGCAGCTTGGGGGCTTTTAGTTTCTCCAAGGCATGTGGGATCCTAGTTCCCAAAGCAGGGATTGAACCTGCATCCCCTGAGTTACAAGGCAGATTCTTAACCACTGGACCACCAGGAAAGTCCACAATGACACTTACTGGCCTTCAAAGCAATGATTTCCAAAATCTGATTTCACCTGATTTATTCAATCAAGTTTATCACTAATAATAAATTCATTCTGACTTTGTTGTACCCCTCACTATTTTCTAAATGAAACTAAACAACAAAAAATGCTTCTCATTTCCAAGTCTGAATGTTTTCAGTTATACTCACTGATATTCTTTTCCCTATCAAAATTCTATAAATTCTCCAAGTAAACATTTAAAAAATTGTTCAGTCAGTCAGTTCAGTCACTCAGATGTGTCTGACTCTTTGTGACCCCGTGAACTGCAGCACGCACGCCAGCCTTCCCCTGTTCATCACCAACTCCCAGAGCTTGCTCAAACTCATGTCCATTGAGTTGGTGATGCCATCCAACTATCTCATCCTTTGTCATCCCCTTCTCCTCCTGCCTTCTATCTTTCCCAGGATCAGGGTCTTTTGTAATGAGTCAGTTTTTCGCATCAGGTGGCCAAAGTATTGGAGCTTCAGCTTTAGCATCAGTCCTTCCAATGAATATTCAGGACTGATTTCCTTTAGGATGGACTGGTTTGGTCTCCTTGCAGTCCAAGACACTCTCAAGAGTCTTCAGGACCTATTAAAGTGTCAATGTCCTGAGAACAGAGTTCCTGCTGCCCCCCTGAAAGCCACCTGCCTTCCCACTGCAGTAGTCTTACCAGACTTTGGATAACAGCCCATTTCTTTTGAGTCTCATGCCATCAGGCAATGCCATTCTCCTCCCATTCCTTACTGATGTCATTTACTGATACCTTAGTCTTTTCTTTTTACTCATTGAAGTCTCACAACTTTGAGACAGCATTCACAATGGTCCTCTCCTCCTCATCTACTGTCAGAGTTGAATGTTTCAGTGCACTTGTAGGAAACAATCAGGTTTTAAAATTCTAGCTTTCCATTTCTCTAGTTAATTTTCTCACCTCTTTGGAGCCATCCATTTCCATAGCTACACCGTGAATTTTTTCCATAGATGTAATTTGAAAATTGTAACTTCATATATCTCACTCTGATCCTACTCTCTTAACCTGTTAAGCTTCCGTTCACCCTTGCTACCATGATCGCTGTCCTTAGAACACTCTAGTCTCTAAAATTCTCCTATTTTTCTCCCATCATGTGACCTTCTCCAGGGCACTTTATTTTTCACTCAGTCTTACTCCATGGAAATAAGAGCAAATGACCAATTTTCCCATTTCATCCCTGATTTCCTTGAAACCCCTATCCTTTTACTACACAGTAGTGTTTCATAACTCAATCCAAAGTCAGAACCACAGTCCTGGTTCTTGAGAACTTTACATGGGTGGCTGAAGGCTAGTAGTTTAAATCATACACGCATGTAGTTGTTGTTGTTCAGTTGCCCAGTCATGTCCAACTCTTTGCGACCTCATGGACTGCAGCACGCCAGGCCTGCCTGCCCCTCACCATCTTCTGAAGTTCACACAAGTTCATGTCCATTGCATTCATGAACCAGCCATCTCATCCTCTGAAGCCCTCTTCTCCTTCTGCCCTCAATCTTTCTCAGCATCAGGGACTTTTCCAGTGACTCAGCTGTTCACATCAGATAACCCAAATACTGGAGTTTCAGCATCAGTCCTTCCAGCGAGTATTCGGGTTTGATTTCTCTTAAGATTGATTCTTAAGATTGACAAGTTTGATCTTGTTGCTGTCCAGGGGACTCTCAGAAGTCTTCTCCAGCACCACAGTTTGAAGGGGGCAATTCTTTGGGGCTCCACCTTCTTACAGTCCAGCTCTCACAACTGTATGTGACCACTGGGAAAACCATAGCCTTGACTATACTGACCTTTGTCAGCAGAGTAAGGTCTCTGCTTTTCAACACACTGTCTAGATTTGTCACTGCTTTCTTGCCAAGAAGCAAATGTCTTCTGATTTCATGACTGCAGTTGCCATCTGCAGTGATTTTACAGTCCAAGAGGAAATCTGTCACTACGTCCACCTTCCCCTCTCTATTTGCTGTGAAGCAATGGGGCTGGATGCCATGATCTTAGTTTTTTTAATATTTAGTTTTAAGCCAGCTCTTTCACTCTCCTCCTTCACCCTCATCAAGAGGCTCTTGAGTTCCTCTTTGCTTTCTCCCATTAGAGTGGTATCATCTGAATATCTGAGGTTGTTGGTGTTTCTCCCACCTATCTTGATTCCAGCTTGTAACTCATCCTGCTCAGCATTTCTCATGATATGTTCACCACGTAGATGAAACAAACAAGGTGACAGCAGACAGCCCTGTCGTACTCCTTTCTCAATCTTGAAACAATCAGTTGTTCCCTACAGGGTTCAAACTGTTCCATACAGGGTCAAGAAGCAACAGTTTGTGTTCTCTGAAGTACAAAATACTTGCACGTAAGTTTCTCAGGAGACGGGTAAGATGGTCTGGTATTCCTATCCCTTTAAGAGCTTTCCACAGTTTATTATGATCCACATAGTCAAAGGCTTTGACGTAATGGATGAAACAGAGGTAGATATTTTTCTGGAGTTCCCTAGCTTTCTCTATGATCCAATGATTGTTGGCAATTTGATTTCTGGTTCTTCTTCCTTTTCTAAACCCAGCTTGGACATCTGGAAAGTCTTGATTCACATAATGCTAAAGCCTAGCATGCAAGATTTTAAGCATGACCTTACTAGCATGGGAGATGAGTGAAACTGTCAAACGGTTAACACATTCTTTAGTACTACCCTTCTTGGGAACTGGGGTGAGGATTGACCATTTCCTGTCCTGTGGCCATTGCTGGGTCTTCCACATTTACTGACATATTGAATGTAACACCTTGATGTCATCATTCTTTAGGATTTTGGATAGTTTAACTGGAATTCCATCACATCCGCTAGCTTTATTAACAGCAGTACTTCCTAAGACCCACTTGACTTTGCTCTCCAGAATTTCTGACTCTGGGTGGCTGACCACAGCACTGAAGTAATCCAGTTCATTTAGATATTTTTTGTACAGTTCTTCTGTGTATTCTTTCCATCTCTTCTTGATCTCTTCAGTGTCTACTAGGTCTCTACTGTTTCTGTCCTTTATTGTGCTCATCTTTGGGCAAAATATTCCCTTGATATCTCCAATTTTCCTGAAGCATGCAGTTTGGTCCTGTTCAATTTTATAAACTTAACACTGTGCATAATTTTTCCTATATCTTTGGTTAGCTTTCTTTTTCAGGCCCTTCTGAATTTGCCAAATGGAATCATACAATATGGAGTCTTTTGTGAGTGGCTTGTTTTTAGTTAGCATAATGTTTTCATGGTTTATCTATACTGTATCATGTATCAATACTTCATTTCTTTTTAATTGTTGAGTAAGGAAATGTATTGCCAGGTAAGAAAATGGTGAAATTTCTGGGTTATATAGTAACTCTGTGTTTAACATTTTGAAGACTGTTTTCTAAAGTGGCTACACCATTTTACAGTCCCACTAGAAATGTCTGAGGGTACCAATTTCTTCACATTCAAGCCAACAGTTGTTATTGTCTGTCTTTTTTAATTATAGCCGTCTTAAATGAGTATGTGAAGTGGAATCCCACTGTGATTTTTATTTGCATTTCCTAAATGATTAATGATATTGGGCACCATTCATGTGGATTTTCTTTTTTGCCATTAGTAAGTCTTGAAAAAGTGTCTATTCAGGTCCTTGCCCACTTTAAAATTGAGTCATGTATCTTTTATTTTGGAACTGTAGATATTCTCTGCATATTCTAGATAAAAGTCCTTCATCCAATATATGATTCACAAGTATTTTATATCAGTGAGTGGTCATTTTACTTTCTTGATGGTGTTCTCTGAAGTATAAAATATTTAATTTTCTAAAATCTGATTTTTAAAAAATTTGTTTCCTTCTTGTGCTTTTGATGTGATATTTAAGTAAATATGGATTAACTCGAGGTCACAAACATTTACTTCTGTTTTCCTCCAAGAGCGTTAAAGTTTTAGTTCTTATATTTAGGTCTGTAACACATTGTGAGTTAATTTGTGGTCTGAGTGAGGTAGGGGTTCCAACTTCATTTTTTTGTATGTGAATATTCAGTCATCCAAAAACCATTTGTTGAAAATACTATGCTTTCGCCTTTTAATTGTCTTGATGCCTTGTTGAAAATAGATGGATAATATAAGGTTTATTTCTGGACTATCAACTTATTCTATTTATCTGTTTATTATATTAGTTTCCTATTGTTGCATCACAAATTAGCACAAACATAATGACTTAAAATAATACAAATTAAAAATCTTATAGTATTTTGAAATGGTCTCACTAGGCTAAACCCAGCTTTTTTGCAGGGCTGTGTTCTCTCTAGAGGCTCTGCGAGAGCTTTGCTTTTGCTAGTTTCTAGACACTGTATGTATTCCTTCACAGTCAGGAGACACAGGTTCAGTCCCTGGGTTGGGAAGATCCCCTGCAGGAGGAAATAGCAACTAACTCCAATATTCTTCCCTGGAGAATCCCATGGACAGAGGAGCCTGGTGGGCTACAGTCCAGAAGGGTCACAAAGTATGGGGCATGACTGATCTCAGAGCACTTCAGTACTTCCACCTTGAAAGCAGTAATCAAATTATTCTGACCTCTACTTTCATCACATCTTCTCCAACTCTTTCTCTTCTGTTCTCCTCTTTCCATGTAAGGATTCTTGTGATTTCATTGGGCCCATTTTGATAATCCAGGATACTTTCCCCATTTCAAGATTCTTAATCACATCTGCAGATTCTCTTTTGCCATGTAAAGTAACATATTCCCAGGCTGAGGGGATCAGGGCACGGACATCTTTGGAGATGCTATTTTTCTACTATGTATCATTATGCCTGTAACTCACTGTTTTGATTACTGTAGCTTTATAGTAACTTTTTTCGGTGGAGGGCAGAGTACTGGATTTACAATATTATATTATTTTCAGTTGTAAAACATAGTGATTCAATATTTTTTATAGATTGTGATCCACGTAAATTTATTTAAAATGTTGGCTATATTCCTTGTGTTGTACCTTAAACTCTGGATGGGAATGTAAAGTGGTAGAGCCACTATAGAAAATAGCATAGAGATTCTTTAAAAAATTGAAAATAGAACTATTCTATGATCCAGCAATTCCATTCGTGGGTATATATCTGAAGAAAATGAAAACAGTAATTCAAAAAGTAAGTTTGGAAGTCTCCAAGTGTGAGTCATTTAACTTTATTCTTTCTCAAGAATTTTTTGCTATTCAAGTCCCTTGAATTTCCATGTGAATTTTAGAATCACTTTGCTAATTTGTGCAAAATACCTAGCTGGTATTTTGATACAGTTTTGTCAAATCTAAGATCTTAATAGTATTTAGTCTTCTGATCCATGAACATGGAATATCTCATCATTTATTTAGACTTTCTTTAATTTCCTTCTATAATATGTATACTTTTCAGTGGACTAGATTGTACTTCTTTGTTGAAATTGTTTCTAAGTGTTTTATCTTTTTGAGGGTATGATACATAAAACTCTTTTCTCAGTTTCTTTTAGGGTTGTTCATTGCTAGTATATACAAACATAATTGATATTTGCATATTGATTTTATATTCTACAACTTTGCAAAGCTTATTTTTATAATAGTTATTCTGTGAGTTTCATAGGATTTTTTTTATATATAAGATCATGTTATATGCAAGTTGAATTACTTTTACTTCTTTTGTTTCAATCTGGTTGCCTTCTATTTCTTTTCCTTCCTAGTCTTACTTGACTAGACCCTCCACCTCCATTCTAATGCTGAAGAGAAGCTGTAAGAGTGGACATCCTTATCTTCTTCTTAATATTAGAAGAAGGATTCAGTGTTCATTATTAACTATAATGTTAGCACTGGGTTTTTTCACAGATGTATCATCAGGCTGAAGAAGTTCTCGTCTATATTTCTAGTTTGCTGAATGTTTCTATCATGGAAGTGTTTGTCAAAATGATTTTTCTTTATCTATTGAGATGATCATGTGGTTTTTGGCCTTTATTGTATTAATATAGTATATTAAATGGATTTTCAGAAACACCTTGCATTTCTAGGATAAGTCCCACTTGATCATGCTGTATAATCCTTTTTGTATATTGCTAGATTTAGTTTTCTATTATATTGTTGAGAATTTGCCTATCTATTTTTATAAGAGATATTTGCCTGTAAATTTTTCTTGTGATGTCTTTGCTTTGATTTGTTATCAGGTTAATACTGCCTCATAGAATGTGCTAGGAAGTATTCATTCTTGTATATTTTTGAATAGTTTATAAAGGACTAGGGTTAATTCTTCTTTAAATGCTTGGTGAAATTAAAAAGTAAGACCATTGAGGTCTAGCCTCTTATTGTTTGATGTTTTAAAATTGATTCAATCTTTTATCTGTTACAGATCTACTCAAATTTTCTGTTTCTTTTTGAGTCAGGTTTGATAGTTTTGTGTCTTTTTAGAAATCTGTTAATTTGTTGTCTAATTTAATGGCAAGCAGTTTATTCCAGATCCTTTAAAATTACATTTCATTTTACATTTTACGTATTTACACTTGAAGTTTATATAAGTATAAACTACATGTATGAAGTGCTTGTGTTTTCAGTGTACAGTTCTATGACTTTTAAATGCATATCACCCAAACCCTTTGAAGATACAGAATATTTTCATTATCTCAGAAATTTTCCTTGTGATCTTTTCCAGTCTATTCCCTTCCTTTTGCTAAAGCTAAATATTATTCTAATTTCTATCACAATAGCTTAACGTCCATTTTTAGGAAACCACTAATCTGTTTTCTACTACTGTGAATTAATCTGATATTCTAGCCTTTTGTGTAAATGGAATCCTAGTTTGTACTCTATTTTTTTCTGACTTCACCCAGCATAACTGTTTTGAGATTCATTTATACTTTTACATGTATCATTAGTTTATCCTTTTTTTGCTGACTAGTATTCCATTGAATAGATATACCACAAACATTCTCGGTCTGAGTGGCTTTCATTCATTCCCTTTTGCAAAACTCTTCCTTTGTAATCACTAACTCAATTTTCTTTCTCTCCTTCCTTAATTTTCTTGGACACTGGGCTCCATCTTAGTCTCTTTCATCTTTTCCTTGTCTGAGCTTCCATCTCCTCCAGTCTCATATTTTATTCTTTTTCCATTACTCATTATGAAGAACAAAAATGTAAGTATTTATGAATTTCCCAAAGGTTGACATATAAGGATGGGCTTATAAATTAGAGGTGCTTTTCCTTATGTTTGTTCTTGGATTCTCAGAACTGTATGATATACTCATTTAAACTTCAGGGTGCATTGCCTCAAAAACCATTATGACAGAAAGCACAGTATAAATAATAAATAAATAAAATGTCCTTCTAGTTACCAGTTTTTGATATGCCAGGTGTGGTTTAAGGAACTTCTGGTAAATCCTGGGTATGGAGCATTAAGGCAGATCTGTTATCTATTATTAGGGCCTGGATGTAGGAAGCCCATTTTTAGATGGTTTCCTCCCCTTGGGTATCTTGAACTGGGTGTTAAAGAGTGGAACATATGTTTTAGATGTAGAAATTCATAAATAAAATGGCCTTTGGGTAAGCCTAGGTATTTTAAACATCTGGTCCTCAAATGCAGAAATTAGCTTTCTATTCCTCTTGATGTAAGAACTGTCACGTAGATGGGGGAAATTCCAAGGCCACGACAACAGCCTTCTAACTGATCTCATTGTTTTCATTCTGTCTGCATATTATCATATTTTAATATTCCTATTTTTCTGAAGCACAGATTTGATTGTTTCTTTCTAATTTAAAAAATAGTCTTTAGCAGTCTTCTGGTTTCCTTAGAATAATTTTCAGTTCCTATCACTTGGCACTAATGGGCTTTTACTGCTTATTTCCTTTCACCCACTACATCTTCTACAACTCTCTGTTGTAAGCAATGTGGCTAGCCTGTGTATTCTCCTGTCTCTGTATTTTTGTTCTTCTTTTTCGCTTGCCTAGAATACCTTTTCTTACTCCTGAAATTATAGCAACTTTCATTACTGGACTCCAATGTCACCCTCTGTGAACTCTAACCCTGAGTGTTTTCCACATCATAATTACTGTCTCTTCTAGCTATTCTGGAGCTGTTCACATACTAAGCGGTAGGTCATTAACAGACCCATAGCTGGTAAGTGGCAGGATTCAACTGCAGTGTTTCTCACTCCAGCACTGATACTTTTATCATCTCTGACTCAGTCATCATATATGCCTTTTATCATGAAACTTATAACTGACTATGTTGCATTTTACTTCAAAAATATTTACCTTGGGGCTTCCTTGGTGGCTCAGTGGTAAAGAATCTGACTGCCAATGCAGGAAACACAGTTTCAATCTCTGATCCAGGAAGCTCCCACATGCTGTAGCGCCACTAAGCCCATGTGCCACAACTGTTGAGCTGGTGCTCTAGAGCCTGGGAGCTACAGCTACTAGGAGGTGCAACTACTGTGCACCCCAGAGCCTGTGCTCTACAAGAGAAGCCATCACGATGAGAAGTCTGCACACCACAACTAGAGAGTAGCCTCCACTCGCTGCAACTAGAGACAAGCCCATGTAGCAATGAAGACGCAGCAGAGCCAAAAATAAATAAATAACTAAATAAAGTTATTTAAAAAAATATGTCTACCGTGGGCATAGACATTTTACTCATTCATCAAGTGTCCCACAATGCTTTACAGAAGACCTTTCATCACGATGTTTAATAAATTAAAAAAATGTTTCCCAAATTCTTTCTGCCTATGCCAGGCATCATTTCTGACATATGGAAATGGTGACTCCATTAAGTGACATTTTCCCTATGATCCACTGTCGACGATGGAGTGACTGGAATCCCATGTTCCCAATTTCTCCAGGGCTCAGCTGGTAAATAATTCGCCTGTAATGCGGGAGACCTGGGTTTGATCCCTGGGTTGGGAAGATCCTTTGGAAAAGGGAAAGGCTACCCACTCCAGTATTCTGGCCTGGAGAATTCCATGGACTATATAGTCCATGGAGTTGCAAAGAGTCAGACATGACTGAGTGACTTTCACTTATCACTCATTTAATTTCTGTTCATGAAAGAAGAAATCTGAATTTCTTCAGACTCCTTGAAGGCCCTCATCCTTGGTCCGTGTGCCCACAGCCAGAGAACAAGAGGTACTAACAAAATAACCTTACAGTTGTGGAGACAGTGCTCAGAGAAGGGAGGACTTAGAACAATAGGCTGCTGCTGCTGCTAAGTCGCTTCAGTCGTGTCCGACTCTGTGCGATCCCATGGACGGCAGCCCACCAGACTCCGCCGTCCCTAGGATTCTCCAGGCAAGAATACTGGAGTGGGTTGCCATTTCCTTCTCCAGTGCATGAAAGGGAAAAGTGAAAGTGAAGTCGCTCAGTCATGTCTGATTCTTAGCGACCCCATGGACTGTAGCCTGCCAGGCTCCTCCATCCACGGGATTTTCCAGGCAAGAGTACTGGAGTGGGGTGCCATTGCCTTCTCCGAGAACAAGAGGCAGAAACCTATAAATAATATCTTAGATAAATTAATGTTCATATCTTAATAAAGCAATGTTTTATTTGCTATGTTTTCCATGTGTATTCTGGTAATAATATCGTAATCTGTCTGGATGCTACTTCAGTGAAACTGTGGACAGAAAAAGGCAATGGGTTGAGTATTTTAATTCTAGAGCCCTACTTCTTAAATCTCATTGAGCAGGACAACAGCAGATGTCTTTGTTTTCCGAGAAAAAGTTGTCCATGTTGCCTCCATGTTTGAGTTGACTTTGTACTTTGTGGCTGGGATTATTTTTAAAAGTTTAATTATGTAGTGTAATCTATGCTTTTGGTGTTAATAAGTGACTGAATACCATGCCATGCCATACTGACTTTTAAGAGGTCTCTACGTTTTCAAAGAAACAACTAACCACTGAAAGAAAAACCCACTTGGATGCAGAGGGCATAAGTCCTTCTCAGTGTATCTCTCAAGGTTCCATCAAAAACTCTGTATAATCTGACTGTCTCTGACAGTGAAAAGAAGTTGTTTTTCTCACTGCTTTCCTCCTCAGTAAGTTGGTGGTTCCTCATGTAAAGGATTTTACCCCCCCCATCTGGGTAAAGTGTCAGATATTTTCCATCATTTCAGTGGGAACAGCAGCCAAACCACTGCAGAGTGAGCCATGCCAAAGGGAAGGATGTCCAGGAGTGGACCACAAATTGCCTCCCAGGATCTCGTATCATAGTTAATTAATTGAGTGCTGACAGTGTGTTTGCCTCTCTGTTAAGCGAGAGAGAAGCAGCAGACTCAACTTTTTGCATTCAAGGTCTGAGTCAGTCAGACCCTATAGGGTAGGTTGAAATACTTCGTTGGTTATATCTCAAGTACGAACTGCTTTACCTTCATGGTGTAATTTCTTCTCAGACATCAGGGAAATTATGATTTAATAACATTAAAAAATATGACATTCAGGAAAAAATTGAGAGATGAAAAGCAGTTGCCTGATGAAAAAAGAAATCTTTCCTTTTGTCATCCAAATCCTGTTTTCTTACCTTCAAAGTGTTAGCTAGAGTTAATTTCACTTGCTCTCTGTGTAGAAGAAAATAACCCTCAGAAACAAACCCAAATTCATTTTAGTTCCCTGGAGATTTGTGGTTTTTGACTATAAATGCAGACTCCTTGTCTATGTGACAGGAGGTGAAATTGGGTGAAAGCCAAACTGAGTCTTCAGAATATAACCATGCCTTGCAAATGCCAATTATTCTAATTGGGTTACCTCTCCTGTTAACAAGTTCCTTTGCTTTCCTAGACAGTTATATAGGGAATTCTCCACAAGTTCTTCCCATCTCCTATGACCCAGATGTTGTCTGTATAAGAATAAAAATGTGAACAAATCTTGAAGAACTTGACACAACTTTAGATTGTTGGTTTCCCTGAGGGCAGGAGAGATTAAGAATGTGTTACCTTCAAGTTTGTGGTAAGTGATTGATGAATTTAATAAAATGATTTGAGTTTTGATAGGTACTGTTTCTTGGAGCAAGTATCAGTGAATCACAGAAGAGAACTAATTGCACCTACATGTAATTCTAAATCCATGAGGACGAACATGTATTTGTTTATTATACTGAGTGAGGAAGAAGGAAGATAGAATTATGGTACAGGAAATAGAAGTCAAAGTGGAACAAAATTGTTTACTGGCAGATATGGTGGGATAAGAGGTTACAGCTAAAAACATGAAGTATGAGTTTTGAGTTTCTCAAATAAAAAAAAAATACTTATGACCAGCCGGTCATATTATATCACTTCCAAATATCTCTATGGCAGAACATTTTTTATTATATCTTGATGCGGAACTTAAAAGATATAATTTCTTCTGCAAACGAACCATGTATCTTCTATAGTAAATCAGATGATTCACAAGCAATTTAAGTTGTGATTGATTTCTTTTAAGGAAACAAAGTTTTGGCTGAGAGTTTTGGGTTTGGGCTCAACAGTCATATATTTCTTACGCACCTATTATGTTCTGGGCCTGAGCTTGGAACTAGAGTCTCTGTTCATTTTATTACCGTGTTGTCCGTACTCAGCATCTCAATAAACAGACATGATTGCACTCCTGATAGAAGGCAAACTTCACTTGTGAATTTAAATACTCGTATTTACTGTAGCTCTAACTCAAGACCAGCCTATTTCAAGTCATTTTCTTGGTTCTTTCTGTGATAAAAATATTCTGGCCAGCAGAGCTGTTGTGGGATTTAAGCTTGTTGTAAGTTGACTAGTATGGATGTCAACCCAAAGGCCACTCAGTATAGCAGAGCGGCCTGTGGGATTTGGAACACTTTGGATTTTTCCTCCAAAAGCATCTATAATGAACAGAGTTATTTCGAAAGCATTCCCTGCAGTTCATGCCTTAATTCAATCATCTGGGAACAGGAAAGCAGATCCCTCTCAATACACCACTAACTTGGATTTCTATGGTATTATGCACAATCTTCTCATTTATTTTTACAGTGATAGAGTGGTTTCCGAGCCAAGTTCTCCAGGCATTTGGGGAAGAAGGAAAAGGTTTTGAATGGTTCCAAATTCTTTAGGTGACAATTGATGTTTTTTATTTTCTTGTTCTTCTTCAGAAATGAAAACAAACATACTAAACTCTGTACCTTAGAGCAGAAGGATGTGATTTTTGGCTTCTTGGATCCTTTTGGCAAAAATCAACTCCTTTGGCTCATAAATATTTTGTTTCTACCACTTCTCTTTAAATTCTTTACTTCTCTAGCTTTTACTAATTTGCTTTATAACTTTGAACCAGAAAATTAAAAAAGAGAACCTAAACTACATAGGAGGAATAGATAGGACCTAATAACATTATTCATGAAAATGGTATCTATCATTCCCTTTAGCATTTGCTTAGCAGTTCCACAGAAGGGATAATTTACTAGATTTCTGAAGATTTTATTAGTTCTCAGATGGACATTCAGTAAATTATTATATGGAAATGAAGTCAGTTAAATACATGCTGATTTTTAAGAAAAACCCTTCTAAATAAACAAAAATTGTCAATAATCTAGCACTTACCTTTCTATTTATTCACATTCTTTCCCCCAAATCCTTTTCTCTCCCTAATTTTTTTTTTGAATTATTAACAATAACTTTCAACATTTACTTTGTAGTGGACATAAATTGGTAACGGTATATTTCAGACCAAGCAAAATCTGCATTGACTGAAGTTATTAAAGAGTGAAAATGATTGTGAGAAAGAAGTCTCTAAGCAGCCTAAATGAGCAAAAATGCCTAAACAAACAAAAAATTTCATTATGAGAAAATGTTTTCATTCTATGTAATGAAATCCAATCAAATTGCTTTCACTGGAACTATGTTTTAATGACTTAACAGTATTAATTTTAACAAGTCATTTCCAAATACAATGTATCGCAAGTATTTTCTTTCAGCATCTAGCTGAATTAGAGCCATGTGAATGTGTTTTGCAGTATCCAAGAGCAATGTAAGGAGTAGAAGAGGTTTATGTTT
Source organism: Giraffa tippelskirchi (assembly GCF_054371585.1). NCBI lineage: Eukaryota > Metazoa > Chordata > Mammalia > Artiodactyla > Giraffidae > Giraffa > Giraffa tippelskirchi. The sequence goes on along the minus strand of NC_137275.1, from coordinate 91,886,544 downwards.
CTGTAACAGAATTGAAAGTAGCAAAAATAAAGAGAAAGTTTTGTTTCCCAGAAATAACCAACTATGGAGGAAATTTTTACTGCTCTAGGATTCTATATTATCCTAATATTTTTAGGACAATACCTAGGAGGTTAGTAAAGAAATTAGATGTTGGTATATGGGAAATTGCTTCTAAGGCAAAAGGGAATGGGAGGAGTTCCTTGGTTATTTTTATAAAGTTAACCCTCTGACCTATAATTATCTTACTTTTCCCTCCAACTTCATGGTTCAACTCCTGAACTGAAAATTGAAATTGCTTTAATTTCATTTAGGGATCAAAGAAAAATCCTTTTAATTTTAGGGGTTTTTTTTTTATGTTTTAAGAAATAATATTTATTTATTTTGGTTGTGTTGGGTCTTCATTGCTGTGTGGGCTTTTCTCTAGTTGTGGTCGCACGGTTTTCATGGCAGTGGCTTCTCTTGTTGCAGAACAGAGGCCCAGGGTGCACAGGCTTCATGGACTCAGTATTTGTGTGTCGTGGGCTCTAGAGCACAGGCTCAATTGCTGTGGTACATAGTCATAGTTGCTCCATGGCACGTGGGATCTTTCTGGATCAGGGATTGAACCTGTGTCTCCTGCATTGACAAGTAGGCTCTTTACCACTAATCCACCAGGGAAGCTCTAACTTTAGTTTTGACTTTACAACATGGGAATGCATAAAAATGAAACTTTAATGGAATTGAATTTAACTCTAGAATAAGATAATTGGTGTTTGATATATAAATCTCAGAACATTAGGTTGCAAGGAGATTCAAAGTTAGTTAATAATAGGTATTCAAAGTAATAATGATAAGAACAAGATGAATCAAATTTAATTTCTTTTAGATAATGATTTTGTGCCAGAATTAGATAGGGCTATTTGAGGCAGTCCTCACATAAAGCTATAAGCTTCTTGATGTAGTAAGGTCAGATAAAGGAGATTATATCTAAGATGCTTTGACGTAATCATCATCACTAAAAAGAATGGCCAATGAAGAATTACAATCCACCTCTGCCATTCTCTTCCAGAAGCCCAGGTTAATTATTTTTGAACCAAAGTTGAAAGGTATTACTGCACTCTCCTGCTTCACCTGATAAAGTTCTACTAGATATGTAGAAAACTGGGTAAAGAAATGAGTGAATAGAACTGTGACCCTAAAACAAAGAATCTGAAAGAACACATGGACCTTCTACCTGCTTCTTTCTTGAGACAGACCACATGCATCCCTATGAACTTAACACTTGTCAGCTTAACATTGAGTTAAGTTACACTTTGCAATGGCTCTTCTAATTATTTTCCCCACAAAATATAACAATAGCAACAAAAAGCTGTGTCGTGTCCCTTGGAATCTGCAGCCCTGAATACCAAAAAGAGAGTGACACAGTTTGGGTTAAGTGAGCTGTCCTGGTGGTTGTTGTTCAGTCACTAAGTCATGTCCAGCTCTTTGTGACCTCATGGACTGCAGCACACCAGGCCTCCCTGTCACTCACCATCTCCCAGAGTTTGCCCAAGTTCATGTTCATTCATGCTATCCAGCCATCTCATCCTCTGCCTCCCTCTTCTCTTTTTGCTTTCAATCTTTCCCAGCATCAGGGTCTTTTCCAATGAGTCACCTGTTTGCATCAGGTGGCCAAAGTAGTGGAGCTTTGGCATTAGTCCCTCCAATGAATATTCAGGGTTGTACTGGTACCTGGCTTGAAAGATGACCCAGAGAACACAAAGGTAGCATGTTTCTGTGGAATGTCTTCTTTCTGGACCTCTTCTATTTCAATCTATTTACTTGAATTGGGCAATAATCAGATTTTGAGAGGCACAGATCATGATCCCAGTAAAGGCACTCTGCTTCCCTCTTTACTATTTAATAAATTTAACTTTTATTAGAGGTTAAATCTGATTTATCAAATGGTTTTAGCATGTTGAAAAATATAATGAAATAGAAGCCCAGAACTTCATAAAAATTGCACCCAGTAGAATTCTGTTAGAGAAAAATATCAAAGGGTAAACTAGCAAAATGAATTATACCTTTAACTGCACTATCTAGGGACAATTTGATTCTGTTCTACCATCCAGCAAGGAGGAACCCATGTCTCATGTTCAGTCAGTCTTGGCTTGGCAAGGGAAGCTGGTGTTCCTCTGTCTCAAAGTCTTGCTTTGATGCTGATTTCATCAGGATTCATTTCAGTCTTAGGTCCCTATCAGAGAAGACTGACATTGACACTTCATCTTCCCCTTTTAAAATTTTCAGTACTAGGTTTGATGGGTTTGATGTTGAATTGGTTTTTGGAGATGAGGAAGAAGCATATATTTGTCTAGAAATTTTCTTAATCTCTGTGAAAGGACGTGTGACTATTCAGCATCAAGTTCATGCCACATTAGCATTCTACAGAGAAACAGTTACAAGCTGATTGCATTATAGGTGTGATTTTTGGATATACCTCGGCCAATGTCCTGAGCATATTTTTACATCCTTTTTTTGTTGCTGAAAAATGAAGAATCAGTAGTTCTCTGTGCCTCAACAAGGGCTGAAATGTCACTTCAACAAACACAGTGACTGTAATGATAACTAGTGTTATGTTTTTCAGTTTAAAAGTACTTCTAAATAAACTTTAGTACATCCAGACACTCAATTACTACTCAGTGCTAACAATAAACGAGCTATCAAGCCATGAAAAGACATGGAGGAAGCTTAAATGCATATTACTTGATGAGAAAAGCCAATCTAGGCTATATGCTGTTTAATTCCCACTATATGACATCCTGGCAAAGACAAAACGTTGGGAGACAATAGAAAAATTAATGGTTGCTGGGATTAGGGAAGAGAGGGGATGAAGAGATGGAACACTGAGGATTTTTAGGACAGTAAAACTATTCTGTAAGATACTACAGTGGTAGCTACATGTCAGTATACATTTGTCAAAACCCATAGGACATGTGACATAAAAGTGAACCCTAGCCTAATCTCTGGACTTAAGGTGATAATGATGTGTCGATGTAGGTTCATCAGTTATAGTAAATATACCACTGTAGTGCAGAATGTCAGTAGTGGTGAAGGTTGTATATATAGGAACAGAAAATCTCTGGAACCTATGTACTTTCTGCTTAATTTTTCTGTGAACCTAAAACTTCTTAAAGATTACGTTTCCTAATTTAAAAACATACTTCCTATATTAATCTTAACAATAATTCTATCGTATGGTTAAAGCATGTTATTTTCATTTTCAACAAATCCTGATCAAATGCCTACCTACTCTTCTAGGCACTGGGATCAAGGTGGCAATTGTCCTTGCCCTGTGGAATTACATGGCTATGTTGATTTGACTGCCAATCAGTTTGATTTAAAATTCAAACTTGGTTCCCTTATCTCTGTACCTGATAGTCTTTCAACTACATTTCACAAGTTACTTGTGGCTAAGCCTTAGTGGCAGAACAGAATATAAAGGATATAAGACAGGGTTAGAGTTAAGTGGTCAGCAAAGCATTACCGATTATAAACATAGACAAAAGGACATTGCAGTCTGAGATTCTATACCTATTCAAGGGGGAAGTTGTGTAGATACCTAAAAAACACTGTTTGTAAATATGAAATATTGAAAATTGAAAATATTTGCTTCAGGATATGATGGTGCCTTAGAAACACTTTTTTTTGGTAGATGAGTTGCATTCACAACTACAGAAAAGAGTGATTTTCGGAAGTATTTCTAGTATTTCCATGGTAGATTTGATCAATATGTGGTCGTTTACAGCTTGGCTGTACAATGGATCTTTTTTCTTTTGAAAATATGTCTTTTTAAATAGACTCTCTGGAAGCAGTTTAAAGGGAATGTGTTGATGCTTAACTCTATTACAACAGACACTAGATGTGCTTAAAGTTCTTTTCTCAAAATTGGTCTAGATCTCACTGAGGTTATTTTCAAGTATGGAAATTCATTTCATCAACATCATTCGTTTATCATCAAGCTCTATCCCTGCTTTGGCTAAATTAAATAGTTTTCAAAACCACAATTTAATTATTTTTGAATCATCCATTAAAAAACCCCACCTTAAAAATGAAATTAAGTCCAGATTAATTATAATAGGAAAAAAAAAAAGAAACCTTGGCATTTCTTTAGGGTTCTACCCTAGGGTTTTCCAGTTTTATCACATTATAAAATAAACTCAATTTCTGTGCTCATTATGAAGTAACATTGATTTCTAATGTTGCTGCTGCTGCTGCTGCTGCTAAGTCGCTTCAGTCATGTCCGACTCTGTGCGACCCCATAGACAGAAGCCCACCAGGCTCCGCCGTCCCTGGGATTCTCCAGGCAAGAACACTGGAGTGGGTTGCCATTTCCTTCTCCAATGCATGAAAGTAAAAAGTGAAAGTGAAGTCGCTTAGTCATGTCCGACTCTTTGCGACCCCATGGACTGCCACCTAACAGGCTCCTCCATCCATGGGATTTTCCAGGCAAGAGTACTGGAGTGGAGTGCCATTGCCTTCTCCCTTCTAATGTTAGGTGCTAGAAAAAGCTTTGGAGTCCCGAGCTGCTTGGGTTTGAATCCTGGCTCTACATTGCCTTGAGGAAATTGCTTAGTTTCTCTGTGTATTCTGTAATTTCACTATAAATTGGATTAGTTGTAACTGCTCTATAAGGATTATGTGAGCCCACCAACATAAGGCAAGCTCCCTTGGTAGAGAGGATTTATCAGGACACAGTTTCCTATTAATATTACCACATAAAGCCAAGGATAGAGTTAGCATTATTTTGGCTTCTTTGGATGATGCAGAGATGTTTTTGGTTGCATATTAGCTTTTTTAGGTTCTCACTGTGATGGTATTTTTAATCAGCTCAGGGGTCTCTGACTTCCTCAAAGTTCTCGCAGATCACTTCTTGAATCACAGGCTCAGTCTCTGAGCTTGGTTGGATTTGCTACTCTGCCTCCTAGAGACAGATTCTCTTTTTCTTTATTTATTTATATTAATTTATTTATTTTAGTTGGGGGCTAATTACTTTACAATATTGTAGTGGTTTTTGCCATACATTGACATGAATCAGCCATGGGTTTACATGTGTTCCCCTTCCTGGACCCCCCTCTCACCTCCCTCCCCATCCCATCCCTCTGGGTCATCCCATTGCCCCAGCCCTGAGCATTTGTCTCATGCATTGAACCTGGAATGGCGTTCTGTTTCACATATGATAATATACATGTTTCAGTGCTATTCTCTCAGATCATCCCACCCTCACCTTCTCCCACAGAGTCCAAAAGACTGTTCTATGTATCTGTGTCTCTTATTCTGTCTCGCATATAGGGTTATCGTTACCATCTTTCAAATTCCATATATATGCATTAGTATACTGTATTGGTGTTTTTCTTTCTGGCTTACTTCACTTGGTATAATGGGCTCCAGTTTCATCCATCTCAATAGAACTGATTCGAATGTATTCTTTTTAATGGCTGAGTAATATCCCATTGTGTATATGTACCACACCTTCCTTATCCATTCGTCTGATGATGGACATCTAGGTTGCTTCCATGTCCTGGCTATTATAAACAGTGCTGTGATGAACATTGGGGTACACGTGTCTCTTTCAATTCTGGTTTCCTCGGTGTGTATGCCCAGCAGTGGGATTACTGGGTCATATGGCAGTTCTATTTCCAGTTTTTTGAGGAATCTCCACACTGTTCTCCATAGTGGCTGTACTAGTTTGTATTCCCACCAGCAGTGTAAGAGAGTTCCCTTTTCTCCACACCCTCTCCAGCATTTATTGCTTGTAGACTTTTGGATAGCAGCCATTCTGACTGGCGTGAAATGGTACCTCATTGTGGTTTTGATTTGCATTTCTCTAATAATGAGTGATGTTGAGCGTCTTTTCATGTGTTTGTTAGCCATCTGTATGTCTTCTTTGGAGAAATGTCTTTTTAGTTCTTTGGCCCATTTTTTGATTGGGTCGTTTATTTTTCTGGAATTCAGCTGCAGGAGTTGCTTGTATATTTTTGAGATTAATTCTTTGTCCGTTGCTTCGTTTGCTATTATTTTCTCCCATTCTGAAGGGTGTTTTTTCACCTTGCTTATAGTTTCCTTTGTTGTGCAAAAGCTTTTAAGTTTAATTAGGTCCCATTTGTTTGTTTTTGCTTTTATTTCCAATATTCTGGGAGGTGGGTCATAGAGGATCCTGCTGTGATTTATGTTGGAGAGTGTTTTGCCTATGTTTTCCTCTAGGAGTTTTATAGTTTCTGGTCTTACATTTAGATCTTTAATCCATTTTGAGTTTATTTTTGTGTATGGTGTTAGAAAGTGTTCTAGTTTCATTTTTTTTGCAAGTGGTTGACCAGTTTTCCCAGCACCGCTTGTTAAAGAGATTGTCTTTTCTCCATTGTATATTCTTGCCTTCTTTGTCGAAGATAAGGTGTCCGTAGGTGCGTGGATTTATCTCTGGGCTTTCTATTTTGTTCCATTGATCTATATTTCTATCTTTGTGCCAGTACCATATTGTCTTGATGACTGTGGCTTTGTAGTAGAGCCTGAAGTCAGGCAGGTTGATTCCTCCAGTTCCATTCTTCTTTCTCAAGATTGTTTTGGCTATTTGAGGTTTTTATATTTCCATACAAATTGCAAAATTATTTGTTCTAGTTCTGTGAAAAATACTGTTGGTAGCTTGATAGGGATTGCATTGAATCTATAGATTGCTTTGGGTAGTATACTCATTTTCACTATATTCTTCCAATCCATGAACACAGTATATTTCTCCATCTATTTGTGTCCTCTTTGATTTCTTTCATCAGTGTTTTATAGTTTTCTATATATAAGTCTTTTGTTTCTTTAGGTAGATATATTCCTAAGTATTTTATTTTTTTCATTGCAATGGTGAATGGTTTTGTTTCCTTAATTTCTCTTTCTGTTTTCTCATTGTTAGTGTATAGGAATGCAAGGGATTTCTGTGTGTTAATTTTATATGACAGATTCTCTAGAAAGACTTCTTACCACTGGAGGCAGAGGCAGGAGGGAGGAAATAATTAAAGAGCCTTAATGGCAGCTTCTTACCAGATTACTTTCTCTCTCCTGATGTTAGTCATTATTGCTGCGAGTTTTTCTTTTCATTCCAAGTCTTATTGCCCATGGCTTGCATTTCAATAGCAAAACAACTAGTGCTGGATTTACGGTTATTGTTCTTTTACGTAATCTTGTCCTTTTAGCATCATGCCAAAGGTGCTTATGATTTCACTACAATAACACATTTGGTTACTTCACAAAAGTCTCACTCAGTTCTCTGGTGTCTTCCTCCTTATTTCCACTGTTATCTCTCCATCTCTATAATATGCCACACTGCATTCATCACTCACAGGTATCTCTTTAACAGGATTTGGAGCTAAAATCCTGCTTTTTCATATTAACCAGACTGTACTGTGGCAGTATTTCAAATGTTTAACACATTTTTCCCCCCCAGGAAGTAGTTTAATTCATGGTGGGGCTTAGTCTAGGCATCCACTTATGCTTTTCTAGTTTTTTTTGTAACAAAGAGGAGGAGCATCTGAACTTTACTGAACTTTACTGGAGATACGAGCTACAACACAAGCAGAGGACAAAAAAAGAATCAGTAGACATCAATATTTGTGATTCATATTCATTTTTACTCTAAATTAAAATAAAAAATGTTTTAGAAATAGAAAACATTGCAGGGAAGTATTAAGCATAATGTAATAATTATTTATTTTCCCACCAGCAAGAAAGAACCACCATTTATATTCTGATGTGTTTGCTTCTCATTTTCATTATTTTCTGTTTTAATGAAAAATCATTTGACCATATTTATAAAATTGATATATGCCGATACCATGATTCCAGATAGTGCAGAAAAAGTAAAATTAAAAAGATTGAAAAAAGTTCAGTCACTCCTATCATCTGAAAACAAACATTATTATCATTTAGTAAAGATCATTTTGGACATATGTTTATTCACATAATATAAAGGAAGAAGATGGAGAAGATAAAAATAATAAAAATTAGATCATGATAATGATACTATTTCTGATAAAATTAATATATACTTTGAACTGAATTAAATATAAGACAAGCTGAGCTGAAATTAAAAGGAATAAAAACTTCATATTATAAATATATACATAATATATTTTACATCCATTTTGAAATCTATTTCTAATGCTAAAATTATTTTGTGTTTGCTCTTAGTATTTTATAATTAAATTTCCCTTTCTAAGTCATATATCATTCTAATGATTTATCATTGGCCTTTAAGCTTTTATTATACTGGATTTATGTACTTATTAAATTATAAGAAATTTTCTTCTTTTGAGTTATTCTAGTCCACATCCCTAGTCTTTTTACATGCTCTCTCTCCCTCCCTCCTTCCCTTGTATTTTCTCTGCTATTTCATAGGGTTTGACTCATGCTTCAATGGTTTTGTCTAGATATTCAGTTTGCTGTTATAGAGAGTGGGTGAGTTTTTGACTCTTTCAACATTATTTGAGTTTTCCAAACTACATGCTATTGCGGGGAGAGAAGGAAAGTGGAAGAGAAGAGGGAGAGAGGGGAGGGAGTATTTAGTTTTTGTTAGAACACCTGGGTTCTGTTCTCTCTGTTGAAATATTTTGAATTTTCTGATTATTTCTTACCTGGGAGTAGGAATAGAACTTTTATTTCTGTAAGAGAAAGTCAAAGCCATTTTCTAACCTTTTGTACATCCCACTGTATCTCAGGAAAAGGAACAAGAGAAGGACTTACATCTAATGTCCTTTTACCTAGATTCGGGACATTAATAAAAATTTTTATGACTTTATCTTTCAACAGTGTGCATTGTGGTAGGTGCGGTTGGGTTAAGTTTCTGAGCACTGCAGAAGAATTTTCTGTTTCTTTTATTGGGAGCTGGGTTTTTGAAGATACTGTGTCAGGCTTTGATTTTGTTGCAGATTGTCACAGATTCATTTCCTCTCTGTAGGCACACTTCTCTCCAGTGTGGCTTCCTCCTGTCAAGAAGGTAGCATTTATTTCCCTACCCTTTCAATCTAGGCTTTGCTGTGTGCTTGCTTTGGCCAATGGGATATTTGTAAATATAACATGAAAAGCACTTGAGCAGTGAGGTCTGTTATTTTTTGCTGTTCCTGGAACTCTTTGGACACTATATGTAAAAGTCTATGCTAGACTGCCAGAGGAAGAACAACATGTGGCCCAGTTATCCTAGTATCTTGGATGACAGCATGCCTGTTGCCAGATGTGAGTGAAAGATCCTTGATCACACAGCCGAGTAGACCAACCTGCTAAACTCATGAAAGAACCTAAGAGAGATCAGCCAAACAAAGATCAGCACAGAAGAGTGACATAGATGACCCAGAGAAACCTGAGCTAAAGAATGATGACTTTCTTAAGACACTAAGTGTTGATTTATTATGTAGCAAAAGCGAATTGACCCAGTACCTTTTTGTTACTAGTTACAGGAACAGGAAACTTCTAAAACATAGATAAATTGCTCAGTCAAATTTGCAATACTTAGTTGGTTAAGGTTGTTAATTAGGACACTTCTGAATATTGTGCTGTGCTAAGTTTCTTCAGTCATGTCAGACTCTTTGTGACCCCATGGACTATAGCCCACCAGGCTCCTCTGTCCATGGGATTATCCAGGCAAGAATACTGGAGTGAATTTCCATGCCCTCCTCCAGGTGATCTTCCCAACCCAGGGATGGAACTTGAATCTCTTATGTCTCCTGCATTGGCAGGTGGGTTCTTTACCCCTAGTGCCACCTAATTGCAATATAAACTCAGCCAAAATTACTTGTTAGTTATGTAATATTTTGTAACCCAAGAATACTGGAGTGGGTAGTCTATCCCTTCTCCAGGGTATCTTCCCGACCCAGAAATTGAACCTGGGTCTCCTACATTGCAGGCGGATTCTTCACCAACTGAGCTATCAGGGAAGCCCACTTTGTAACCCACCTTCCCATAAGATAAATTCAGAGAGTTCATACATTTAAAACATTTTGCTAGACACGTCTGTATTCTTCTGACAGTCTAGGCAATCACAACAGTCCTTCTGACTGGCTTCTAACTGGGACAGCTCTGTTTTAATAAGCTTATGCTTCCAGTTTCGTAGGGACTGAAAAAAATGATTAATTGAATTCACCTTCTGTATTTTTTCCTATGCCTATCTTTACCCTTCCCTTATTTTGAGTTTTATTCAGAAAGGTATTAATCATATACCAGAGGAATTTACAATGAATTCATTTTAGTCTGTCGATATAGGAGGTCTCAACGCAAATCCTACAAAGGGGCCACAGAAAATAATGGCAAACAAATGCTCAGAAGTAAATTATTATTGAATTCAGCAGAATGTCACGTTTGTTTTCAGCCTCAAGGGCTTAAGATCCTTTTCATGGGCTTCGTTGGGAAAGATCTGAAGGCTTTCATGTCACAAAGCCTGGAAGGTTGATCATTTTGGCCGTTTTCCAGGCTGACCTATTTATTTGAAAGACAGCCTGACTGCATATATACTTTTAGGTTTTGGTGCTGGCAGATGAGGTTAATAGTCTAGGCAGGTGTCTCCAACACTGATCTAGATGGCTTGAAACCTTGACATTTTGCTAGATGAGGATACATTCCAGGCACATTTGCATGTTTCGGCTCCATCAACTCAAGTCAAAATTCATACTCTCTGACTTTGGAATGTGCACCAAATGTTAATAATAGCAATTTGGCTTAGTGAAAACAGACCCCCATTTAGAGTCTGAAAATTATGATTTGAATGTGGCTCCACAACTCATTAGCTGGGCAACCTTTGGCAAGTCTCATAATTAACTTTAGCCTCAGTTTTTAAATCTGTAATATGAGAGTGATAGTATACTGCTTCCCACAAGGAACTGTTGTGAGTCGAGTCAGTGTTTATCACTTTGTCAATTATAATGCAGGGTATAATAAAAGCATTACTGCACATCTAGAATCTCCAGAAAAAAAGGATCCTTAGGTTTATAAGACTTCCCTCCCTCTTAATTTTCCTCTTTGAATAATCCTTCAGGCATGTGTTCCTTTTGTGATACTCCAAATCTGTGCATCTCTATCCAAGAGCTATCTTCTGTATTCCAGAACTGTTTCTCTAAGTGATCACGGGTCACCTTTTCTTGAATATGACTGAGGCACCTCAAAATCAGCAAGTCACAAATGGAGCCCATCACTCACTCTCTCTGGGAATGTTTCTCCTGTGTTCTTTACGTTGGTTAAGGGCATTGCCGTATATCCAGCTGCCCAGAACAGAAGGCCTAGCATCATCTAGGGGGAAGCCAATGGCAACCCACTCCAGTGTTCTTGCCTGGAGAATGCTAGGGACGGGAGAGCCTAGTGGGCTGCCGTCTCTGGGGTCGCACAGAGTCAGACACGACTGAAGTGACTTAGCAGCGGCAGCAGCATCCAGGACACTTTTTTCTCCCTCATTATCTGTATCCAAATAAACACTAAGTCTCGAATTCTACCTCCTTGATAGCATTCAGATCCATCCACATCTCTCCATCCCTCTTGCCCTTTAATTTCTCATCTGGATTACCACCACAGCATCTTTTGTCATCTCTTTCCCTCTTAATTGCTCTCTCTTATTTTTCACACTGTAGCAATCTAAAAACTTCAGTCTATACATCATTTTTTAAAAATTCAATCTAATGGTGTAACTCTCTTCAAAGCCTTCTGTGGCTCCTTTAGTGCGTCACACAGAGTTTAATGTGTGAAGGCCACCATACCTTGACCATGCCCATGTCTCTAGTCTTTTCTCTGTCTCCTTGCACAATTTTTCTTCTCCTTGGTAGTTGTTGAACATGCCATGAACTTTTTGGTCAGTGTTTTTGTTCTGCCTGCAAAAACCATCTGCCACTCTTCTTGCCATAACCATTTGTCTCTCAAGTCTCAGATCCAGGTGTCACCTTCTCTAAGAAGCCATTCACGGCAATAAATCACAGTGTACTGCAATGATTAATTTACCTGACCAGACTAAAAGGTAGAGGCCTTGGGTTATTCATCAGGTCACAGTTATCACTTCCTATTGACTGCTCATGTGTCCATCTTTGGCAGGGATTCTGCCAATCTGTTACTAAAGTAATCCAACATCACAGTTATTATTACTATATTTGGAGTCAGGCACATATAATTTTGGCTTCCCGAGTGGGCTAGTGGTAAAGAACCTGCCTGCCAATACAGGAGACCTAAGTGACACAAGTTTGATCCCTGGGTCAGGAAGGATCCCCTGGAGGAGGGCATGGCAACCCACTCCAGTATGCTTGTCTGGAGAATCCCATGGACAGAGGAGTCTGGTGAGCTACAATCCATTGGGTCGCAAAGAGTTGGACATGACTAAAGTGACTGAGCATGTGCACACACATATATAATTCAGAGTCTAATCTTTTCAATCCATTTCCAAGTTTCAGTCCCATCAACTCAAGGAAAAATTCATACACTGACTTGGAATTTGCACCAAATGCTAACAACAGCAATTTCACTTAGGAAAAACAGATCCCAACTTAGTCTAAAAATTATGATTTGGACTTGGTTTCACAACCCTAGTTGGACAACCTTTGGCAAGTCTCATACAGTTTTTTAATCTGTAATATGAGAATGATAGAACACTACTTCCCTCAAGAAACTATTTACTGTGAGTCAAATGAACAGGAATGAAAACAATATCTCTTTCCTAGAATAAAACACTATGTCCCATAACGGCTCAAAAATGATTATTATTTCCAATTTTAATTTTTATCAGTAGATAAACTTGAATATCAAACTTATGTCTATGAGTCAAATGCATGGTTTCTAAGGTGTGGATTTTGAGACATCCATATTGATGCTTCAGCATACTCATTGATTACTTCCAGGTTCCTTAAAGTAGATTGACAGAAAAATTGTACTGTGAATAAGTTATATTTTATTAGATTAAAGAATTCCTGTTCTGATCCAGTGACCACCAAACATTTTATTTCTTGTTTTGGATCCTAACACTAAAGAAAACACTAAGTAAAACAAAACAATACCAAACCCAAATTTAAAACAATAAAACAGGAGTTTAGAGACCTGAAAGCCTGGGTCACATCTTCCTAAGTAAATTCAGTGCCAACATAAGTTCTTCTACCTGGGTTCACAGCACAGCAGCCCCTAAAAGACCCAGGAGTAAAGGAATCAGGAGGCTAAACATATTTCCATTTAACCCTTGCTGCTGCTGCTGCTAAGTCGCTTCAGTCATGTCTGACTCTGTGCGACCCCATAGACGGCAGCCCACCAGGCTCTGCCGTCCCTGGATTCTCCAGGCAAGAACACTGGAGTGGGTTGCCATTTCCTTCTCCAATGCACGAAAGTGAAAAGTTAAAGTGAAGTCGCTCAGTCATGTCTGACTCTTTGCGACCCCGTGGACTGCAACCTACCAGGCTCGCTCCTCCATCCATGGGATTTTCCAGGCAAGAGTACTGGAGTGGGCTGCCATTGCTAACCCTTGCTAGTTCATCATAAAACCCAATTGCTCTTATGGCTCCTTGTTGACCTGCTTTGGTACTGATTCATTCACTTATTCCTCCCACAATTGTTAATTGAACACCTACTATGTTCCAGGCTCTGTGGTGGACACATACAACTGTGTGAGTGTTTGGTTGTCTTCTGACTTATCCTTCACTGTGCCTAGGCTCCTCTTGCTCTTATGCCTCCCTTAGAGTTCAAGTTGCCACTGGTATGATTCAGGGAATGAGGAATACCTAGACAGTGTTTAGTTCTCTGTCACAGAGTGCCTGCTTTGCTTTGGTTCGTGATTTACTTTGCTTACTCTCAATCTACAGTAAACATAGCTATTTCTTCCCCTACCTCCTAAATCCAGAGGCCCTGATTAGGTTGTTGCCACAGACACAGCTCTCTACTCTCTACCTTTGAATTTTCTTTCCAGCTGTACCTCTGCTCAGAAATCAAGGTTGTCCCCAAATCACCATCTTGTGGCCTAAACCAGCATTGCTTACCATCATCGGCTAGCCATCTTAATCCATTTCTCCAAGGCAGCATTGCCAAATAGAAATATAATACAAGCCACATGTGAGTGCTGTCGCTCAGCCGTGTCTGACTCTTTGCCGCCCCATGATCTGCAGCCTGCCAGGCTCCTCTGTCCATGTGATTTTCCAGGCAAGAATACTGGAGTGGGTTGCCATTTCCTACTCCAGGGATATTCCCTACCTAGGGATCGAACCCACATAGCCTGTGTCTCCTGCACTGTAGGTAAATTCTTTACTACTGGGCCTCCCTGGTGGCTCAGACAGTAAAGAATCCACTAGTGCCACCTGGGAAGCCCTAATACAAGTCACATAAACATAATTTTAAATTTTCTAATAGCACAATAAACAAGTAAAATTAATTTTGGTTATAAATTTTACTTAACCAAATATATAATCTATTATTACTTCCACATATGAAAGTGAAAGTCGCTCAGTCTTGTCCAACTCTTTGCGACCCCATGGACTATACAAGTCCATGGAATTCTCTAGGCCAGAATACTGGAGTGGGTAGCCTTTCCTTTCTCCGGGAGATCTTCCCAATCCAGGAATTGAACCCAGGTCTCCCTCATTACAGATGGATTCTTTACCAGCTGAGCCAGTAGCGAAGCCCAAGAATACTGGAGTGGGTAGCCTATCCCATCTCCAGCGGCTTTTCCCGACCCAGGGATCAAACTGGGGTTTCCTGCACTGCAGGCAGATTCTTTACCAATTGAACTAGAAGGGAAGCCCACTTCAACATACGGTCAGTGTAAAAAACAAACTATCCATGAAATATGTATACATACATACATACGTACATTTGTCATACATAGTTTTAAAAATCCAGTGTATATTTTACATTTCAGTATATCTAGATTCAGACTAACCACATTAAGTGCTTAATAGCCCCATGTCCTAATGGCTACTATATAGAGCAGTGCAACTGTAAGGGTTATCTATTCATTCATCCATCCATCTATTTATCAAAACATATCTTAAACACATACGTTGTGCTCAGCACCTTTATAAATTCTCATATTATGCAATAGTCCTTGTTCTCAAGTAGCTACAAAGTACATTGAAAAGCTGACTAGTACTTTAGCTATTTCAGAGACATGACGTGATAGTAATGATGTGGTATACACATGGGTGCCAAGGGTACCCAGAAGAGAAACACTGGGGACAAAAATAGTTGCAAGAGGAGGTGATATTTGAACTTAGTCTCAAGAAATGAGCAGGAAGAAAAGAACAGGAAATATACTCTAAGGGGAGGGAATGGTATAAAAAAGGCACTGGGATATGAGTGAGCTTGACAGAGCATGATGCATATAGCAGATACAAATGTTTGCACAGGACTGAGGCCAACAGAGTGCAGAAAGAGATGAGGCAGGAGAGATGGATAAGAGACATATCACAAAGGGCCTTAAAGGCCTTTGCAGCTTATCCTGAAGCTGGATGGGAGGCGTTGTTTCTGTGTAGTGAATAAATATAAGTAGAAAAATGCAATATAATATAGTGTGGTGCTGAAGAAGATGAACTCTGGAGGCATACGGCCTGCGTTTGAATCTGAAGCTTTATATTATTATGTCTCCTTTCTGTGCATGCGTTTTCTCACATTAATCATAGATAATATTAGTATCTCCATTACAGGGTTGTTGTGAGACTGTTATCAACTGTTACATGGAAAATTCTTAAATTGATTACCGCAGTAGGCTTGACAAGTGGTAGACCTTATAATTTAAAAATTGTAGGTAGTAAAGTAACACAATGAGGTTTGTATTGCATAGATATCGCAGTGTCAGCTAAGGGTGAGGAGTGAGTCCAATAAGGAGATTGCTCAAAGCTTTTAGTATGATGTGATGCAAGTATAAACCAGGGCACAGGTGGTAGAAATGGAGAACACTGACAACTTTGAAAAGCATACAGAAGGTGTGAAGGCTTGGTAACTGCGTTGGTGAGGGAGGTGAGATGTATAAGAGTCTATTAGGACCCCTAGAGTTTGTCTTGGGCACTTGAGTAAATGATGGCACATTTTTACAACCTGGGAAATATAGAAAGAGTAAGTTTTTGGTGGGCATGGGAGTCAGGGATGAAGGATGAGCAGGAGAAAATGGGTTAAAAATGATTAATATAATTGGATGTATCAATCTGGGTTTAATGATACAATTCAATATTTCAGTTTGGGGTTATACAGAGACACTCCAGAGTGAATGTTTGATAGACATATGGGTCTAAGACTCAGGCAGTGACTTCTCATTTTCCACAGTATGTTTAAGCATCTACTTAGTGTTGATTAATGTTGCAGATTTTGAGGACACAATGCACATCCTGTCAGAATAATCAGTTCTTGACCGATAGGTGATGTTTATACACAATTTAAAGCAGTTTATATGTATACCACAAGCAAATCAGATTTTTATAAACTATTTTCAAAAGATTATGCAGACCCACACGTAGCTATAACTATTTTAAAATTAATTTTTAAAACAATAGGAGTCTGACACAAAAGAAATTTAGTCTATTTTACATGAACTTAAAGAGTACAGGTTATAATCTAGCAACTCCTCACACATGTAATAATGACTGTAGCGTGTGCAAGTGCAAAAAGTTAGGGGTGGAAGCTGTGACCAAGAACTATTTCCCCCTTGTTTAATTTCGTCTATAACTAGAAAACATTTCTATCATATAGTAGCGATCCCTCATTCTTCCTTCAGGCTATCCGTTAAGAATGGAATGTGATTTTTTTTTTTTTAAGATTCAGACTCAAGTCATTCAGTAAATTCAGGAAATATCTATGTAAACTAATGCCAGAGAAGTGGATCCCTGGACACTGGGGCTCTGTTAGAGCCATTTATAGGGGAAAATCCCCAGACCCAAGTGAAGGGGTTCATTTAACAGATGTGCACCTGGCAAGCACTAAAACAGGGAAATAGGGAAGAGTTCATTGTGACAAAGGACAGATATAGGGATCGTTTGAGAGCTAGAGAAACCAGTGGGCAAAGATGCTGAATGGGAGGGCTTAGAGTAAGCCAGAGAAGTGGAAAGATGAATCACAAGGTTTGTGATAGACTTTGCTTTTGTTCCCCCAATTTATTGCCTCTTTCTATACAAAGATTATGCTTTTCTGTTTAACAGACATCGAGCTTGGTCTTGTGACTTACTTTGACCAAGGAAAAGTGGGCAGTGCCATCATATGCCCCTTTTAAAGCGTTCCATCTTTGTTCTCTCTCTTTCAGATGAACTTCCTGTTCCAGATGGGAGCTGTCAGTCTTGCCCACGCAATGTAAGTTGAAAAGTTAATTTTTGTTGTTGAAAATCACAAAGATTCTGGGGTCGCTTGTTACTACAGCATAATCTAGCCAAAGCTTATCAATACAAGGTAAAACTTGAGCAAACTATGAGATTATGGGCAGGTGAAGGTCTAATTTGATATCAAACCTAAGAAGAAAACTTCAGGTCTCTGGGCATTTCCTAATGTTATCCCTGCCATCCTGTGTGTGGTTCCTTTAGTGTTGTATCACTGCAGTGTGATATCATGGCTAGGCATCAAACAGTGGCTCCCTGACACACTAAAGATATGACCTTTGGCAGATTATTTGTTTCTGTTACTCTGTATCTCAGTTTCCTCTGTAACAGGGAAAAGAAAACCTACCTGTGTTTGTAAGTAGTTTGTTGTATTGTATGATTAAGTTGTTGTAGTCTGTTGTAAGGATTAAGCAAGGTGACGAGTGTTTCACAGATACCTGATATACGGTAAGTACTGAATAAATAGTTAATATGATTACTGTTTTGGTTACCCTGAATCAAATATGCTTAGAATTAAGAATTTCATTAAAGGTTTTGCATATGATAACCCACTCAATGAAAAAATTCATTTATGGAATTACTATAACAGATATTTGCTTAGTTTTTGCTCAAGAACTTACATGGTGGTTGCATATTTCATTGCTGCTTCTCAAAAATAGAAATAGACATGCAGTTTTCTAGATTAAATAAGTGATTTATTATATGTTATGATACTGACATTGATTTTCATACATTAAAGGAGGGCACTGTTCATTGAACTGCTTTAGGACAAGGCTAACTGATAGGAAATGGGAATTAGCCTCTGTAGTGTGGTAAAATAATTAATTATGGTAGCAGACTTATCATAAAGGATGGAGGAAGGTTTTTAGAATAGGAAGACGTGAATTTCTGTGACAATGTGTTGTAGCCAAAATAATGCCCAGTACCCCCAAAGATGCCCATATGTTAACCTCTGGAACACTGAATATATTAGGTTACATGGCAAAGGAAATTAAGGATGTAGATGGAACTAGATAAAGCAGAAAAAAAGAATTCTCCCCTGGATGCTCCAGAAGAAACACAGCCCTGCTGACACCTTGATTATAGCTCACTGAGACCTTTCCAGCAAATGGTGCTGAAAACACTGAATATCCACATGCAAAAATAAAAACAACTTCAATCTTTAATTAACTTAAAATGAATCAAAGATCTAAATGTAGAACCTAAAACTGAATATTCCAGCAGAACACATAGGAGAAAATGTTTGTGACCTTGAGTTAGACAAAGATTTATTAACTACAATACAAAAGCACAATCTATATAAGAAAAAAATATATAAATTAAACTTCATCAATATTTAAAATTTATGGACTTTTAAGTAATTTGTTAAGAGTGTGAGAAGACAATTCATATTTTGTGAGAAAATATTTGCAAATGTTATATCTGATGAAGGTCTTGTTTCTAGGATATATAAAGAACCCTCAAAATTTAATAATTATGAAACAAACAGCCCAATAATGACCTGTATAAAATCTTTGCCTAGACATGTTTCCAGAGAAAATAGATTAACTATAAGTAAACACATGAAAAGATGCTCAATAGAGAAATTAAAATTAAAAACACAACCTGATAGTACTCTTCGCCTGTTCAAACAGCTCGAGTTAGATGATTGGTCGTGCCAAGTGTTAACAAAAATGAGGAGGAACTCCTATCCATTGTTGGTGGAAATTTCAATAGTAAAACCACTGTGCAAAGGGATTTGGTAGTTTCCTAAAAATTTAAACTTACTGTTACCGTATGGTCTATTCACTATATAGTCCTAGTTACTTACCCAAGATGATGGAAATTATAGGTCAGTACAAAATCTTGGACAGAAATGCAGATAGCAGTTTTACATATGATAGTCAACAATTGCGAAAAAACTCAAATGTCCAGTGATAAGGGGCTGCATAGATACATTGTGTAACATTCATAAACATGGAATACTACCCAGCAAGAAAGAAGACTGAACTAGTGGTACACACACAATGTGGATGAATCTCCAAATAATTATGCTGAGTAAGAAAAGTCAGACAAAAAGAAGAGTTCATTCTGTTTGATCCAGTTTACAAAAATGTTTAGAAAATGCAGGTTAATCTACAGTGACAGAAAGCAGATCAGTGGTTGTCTGGGGATTGAGGAGAAGGAGAAAGGCAAACAGTGGACAAGGAGGGAGAGAGATATTTCGTAGGGGCAATGATAAACTTTCAAGGGTGATGGATGTGTTCACCATACTGCTTGTGGTGATGGCTACTCAGGTAGATGCATGTCATAACTTATCAAACTACATACTTTATATATGTTTATTGCATGTCAATTATACCTCAATAATGAAGAAAATAGACCCTGCCCTTTATTATCCCTTGTGCTGTGGTTGAGGATAAGATCAACTGGAGTGGAAAAAAGAAAGTCAAGTTTGAGTTGACCTTCAGGTTTCATAACATGAATTCTTGTTAAGTTGCATAGTGAGACTAACAAGAAATCTATAGAGACACATACATTCACACTCATATATACTCATATTTCTCGGGACCAGTTCTTCCTTTCTCTGAATAACCATTTTATGTGAGAATCTGCAACATCTCACATGAAGTTTGAATTTAAAATGGAGATTTCCCCATTTAAGAATTTTAAAGTTGTCATCTGATTTAACATACCATTAATGTTTTATGGACTGTTGTTGTTTTCAAGTAGCAGTTTTCTATAGTAGGGTTAGTGAATTTCTGGCTTGACATTAATCACTCTGGTTTTCATTTCTGTACATCAGATGGCAGGGATTTCTGATCTTTATGTGAAGTAGTTCTCCAGTATATTTTGGCTAAGCTCTTAGGAAACTAACATCATCAAAAAAGGAAAATGGCAAACAGTCAAATTATACATATTTAAATTATGTTGCTTATCTTTCTATTTTTCCACTCTCTTTTTATTCTTCATAGGGTGAATTCTTTATTGAGTGCCCTATTTAAATCTTTTGCTTCTTTTGTTAGCTTGAAGACATATTTTGTATCTGTATTTGCTGTCACATTATGTAGACATATTAGTTTCAGTTTCTGAATTTTTAGGATAGTTTGCAACTTATGATCCCCCTCACAAAAAAAGTATTTTTGGTGGCATTTTATAAATTATGTACCATCTCTGGAAGATCCCTTTCAAAGACATGTTTAAGTGAGCTGTAGAGGCTCATGACAACTACTTCTTTCTAAGTCAACACGTGCCTTACACAAAAATAGCATGTCTTGTATTCTCCCCTTCTGTTTATAAAAGGACCTTCTTGTGTCCTCTCTCTCTGTTCTTTACCCCTGCCTCTGCCTATTTTAAATTATAGCTACATGTTATCCTAATTGTTCTTCTAAAAGGTAGGCTAAATAAAATGTGATTTATTATCATGTGGGAGGTTTCTTCCTTTGAGGACTGATATCTTCTTTTATTATTTGCCCTGATCCTATATTAGGCCTTTATTAGAGCAAATTATAAATTTTGTTTTTTTGGCCATCTATGGTATCATAGCAGGTGACTGCCTTGCAGAATATTTAGAATTATATCATAGACTTGAACTCTTGGTAATCAGTTTCATTTTCTAGTTCAAGGGAGAGACAATGAGTGAGATTATCATTATGATAATGAGAATGAATGAAGTTATGAGATATAATGGAATGCAAAGTTCTTTCAGCTGGACTTTCAGTTTTAGTATTTTTGGATTAAAAGAAAATGACACTCCATAGAAAGTGTGTTTGATTTTTATTATCTCCTCCTCAAACATAATGCTAATCTTTACATGTTAGGTGGGAATTTGATTGCTACAAATGCTCAACTTTTCTTTGACAGGTTAGCAGAAGAGGGCCATTGTAAAAATGCTGACCTTAATGGCAAACTTCAGAAACATGGACTTCACCTAAGACCCCGGGCCATTAATAAAATAGGACAATTTCAGAGCAAGCCAGCACAATATTCCATAAATGTATACAAAGGTTGTTTCTTATTAAAATTATAAAGTTTTAAAAATATTAACTCATTACAAAATTATCCATCTGTGATGCATTGTTACTGAATACATGTAATTTGTTTTGGCTTCAGTGAAGAGTGAAAAAAAATACCTGGAGTCTTCACAAAGATGGAACCTTAGTAGAGTAGTTTAAGAGTATGGACCCTATGGATGACAGCCTGGCTAAATGGATGCCTTAGTTGATTCCAAGTTTTATCTTCAGCAAATTCTTAAAGTTCCTAATCCTCTGTTTCTCAGTTCTAAGGTAATAATAGGAATCACTTTCTAGAGTTGTTAGTATTAAATACTGCAGTAAGGTGGGTGAACTTAGAAGAGTGACTAACACGTAGAAGTTAATTTTTAGATACAACTGATATAACATTAGTTTCAAGTGTATAACGTAATGATTTGACATTGGTATATGTTTCCAAATGATTACCACAGGAGGTCTAGTTCATATATCACCATACATAGTTAACAACTTTTTTCCTTGTGATAAGAAATTTTAAGATTTACTCTCTTAGCAACTTTCAAATATGCAATAGAGTATTATTAACTATAGTCACCATGCTGTACATTACATCCCCAGGACTTAACTTATTTTATAACTGGAAATTTGTACCTTTCGACCCTCTTCACTCATTTTGCTCACCCCTAGCCCCTGCCTCTGGCAACTGTCAACCTGTTCTCTGCATCTGTGAGTTCTTTTATGGAGGGATTCCACATATAAGTGAGATCATACAATACTGTCTTTTTCTCAGTAATTATTATTTTTAAAAAGGGTATTTTTATTTTTTAAATTGATTTTTTTATTGAAGGATAATTACTTTACAGAATTTTGTTGTTTTTTGTCAAACCTCAGCATGAATCAGCCATAGGTATACATATATCCGGAGAAGGCAATGGCACCCCACTCCAGTACTCTTGCCTGGAAAATCCCATGAACGGAGGAGCCTGGCAGGCTGCAGTCCATGGGGTCACTGAGTCAGACACGACTGAGCGACTCCACTTTCACTTTTCACTTTCATGCCCTGGAGAAGGAAATGGCAACCCACTCCAGTACTCTTGCCTGGAGAATCCCAGGGACGGGGGAGCCTGGTGGGCTGCCGTCTATGGGGTCGCACAGAGTCGGACACGACTGACGCGACTTAGCAGCAGCAGCAGCAGCATACATATATCCCCTCCCTTTTGAACCTCCCTCCCATCTCCCTCCCCACCCCACCCCTCTAGGTCGATACAGAGTCCCTGTTTGAGTTTCCTGCACCATACAGCAAATTCCCATTGGCTATCTATTTTACATATGGTAATGTAAGTTTCCATGTTACTCTTTCCATACATCTCACCCTCTCCTCCCCTCTTCCCATGTCCATAAGTCTAAATTGCCATCTATATAGCCATGCAGAAAGTACATAAATCACATGGGTACAGCAAGATGAACTTTCACAAAATGCATTTTGAAGTGTTTGCTTTCTGTCTCATGTCTGGATCCCTTTTTAGTTCTTCACTTTTGTTCTTCCGTCTTTCTCTCCTGCTTTAATTTATGCTGTTTTGTTATGTTTCATTTGAGCTCTCTCAAATCCTTCTGGAACAAGGAGGGATAAAAATAAATTCATAAATAGATGAATAGGTGACTGGATGGATACACAGTTCTCTGACAAGACCAGGAAGCTGATCTGTCCAGAGTCACCAGTATTTCAGGCCATGTCTCCATTCTAGATGTGAGGAGATGCCTCCCAGGAGGGATGAGGTGGGTGGATTAGAGCAAGGGGAGGGCACAGGGGCCATTTTTACTTGACCCTAATGCCAGCACTCTCCTCCTAGTCACTTGCCCTCTGGGTCTCCATCTGTATCTCTAACTGCTTGTTAATTCACACCTTCATTCTACATTCCCAGTTGTAACAAGCACCTTCATGGCATTCCTGTCTTCAAAGTCCTCTGCTGTCAGAAGCAGGCTCCGTCATTGCCCCTAATGACTGAGGGAAATGGCCAGTGCCAGAGAAGATGCTTTGTTACTCCAAGGAGTGATGGCTTTCTGTCAGTGAAATCTAGACTCATTAGTATTATTTTTTTCCCTCAGGGCAATAACAAACAGCTTCATTTATTAGGAGCAACAGATATTTTAGCTATCAAATTTCTTATGCAAAGGTTGACCAGAAGTCAGTATTAAGAAGTAACATGTTGCTCTTCTAAAAACATAAGTGTTAATTGCTCAGTTTTGTCTGACTCCTTGCAACCCTGTGGACTGTAGCCCAACAGGCTCCTCTGTCCATGGGATTCTCCAGGCAAGAATACTGGAGTGGGTAAACTCCCAGTCAAAAACTGTGGGGTAAGACACAGAATATACTGGATCTCAACCTTTGACTGAGACTTTTCTAGAACTCAGTTGCCTTTTCTATAAAAGTACAGATTTAAATTAGATGAGGTCTAGGGTCCTTTCCAACCCTATCCTCTCTCCCCCACTACCCTCTCCCCACAAAAAACCCCACATGATTTGGGGTTGGTAATGATGTGAGAATCCTGACCACTCAAGTGGCAAAATGTTTCTGGGTAATAACACATTTTAAAGCAATTGTTTAAACAAAGGGAGAAGCCAATTCTTCTGATACTAATTTGACTTGAAAACAACTTTACTGGACTTAGTTCTTTTTCTGACATGGTATTCAAAAACGGAGTGAGTTAAGGGCCAAAGTCCTGAAACAAACATTGCTATGAGAATATCTGACTTTCTCAACTGTAGATACTTCAATCTTTCAAGGTATGGAATCAAATAAATAGCCTAAAAATACAAACTGGATTTGGAGTTTTTCAAAGCAAATGAGGAGGCAGAATTCTAGAGGAATTAGCTCAGGCAAGCTCTCCAAAGGGGCTCCCATTTGAAATACTCACTTCAGGTCTTATCATGGAACTGAATCCCTGAAGGCTCCAAGTGCAGCAAAATACTCAGGAACTCAAAACGAGGGGACAGGCCAGCATAGGTCACAGACAACCCAGCCCAGCCCGGCAAGGCCAGAGCTACTTGGCCCCAATCACAATGTAAGGAGGCCCAGACCTGCCTCAGGACTCTGTGACCCCATCCCCTAGGCCACTGGAGCCTCCTTTGTGCTGCAGGATTTGGGTCTCACTCCAAATTCTTCTCTGCAGTCCCCTCAGGTTTCTAAGAGAAGCCTCTTCCTGCTCAAGACCCTCTTCAACTGCAGGTCCGTGTGTGCTGCCATCTTGATTCACTGTGTACCAGTACAGTGGGAGAAGGCCAGAAAGAGGGTCTCATTTAACATTTACTAATCAGATATTTGGCTTCTCTGGTGGCTCAGTGGTAGAGAATCTGTCTGCCAGTATAGAAGATGTGGATTAAATTCCTGATCCAGGAAGATCCTCTGGAGAAGAAAATGGCAACCCACTCCTGTATTCTTGCCTGGAGAATCCCATAAACAGAGGAGCCTGGTGGGCTGTAGTCCATGGGGTCGCAAGGAGTCAGACACGAATAGCAACTGAATAACAACAATCAGATATTTGGGCTTAGTATTGATGTGTGTGGTGGGCTGTGCAGGGAGTTAAGGATATCTAAAATTAGGCAAGGTGGATGCAAATATGAACCATGGACAAATTTTGCCCCTTCCTCCCTCCCTCCTATTTTTCTTTCCTTTAGCTATTGTTAGGTTTTTTTAACAAAGATCCTTATAATGTTATATGTATTCTTACCTTTTTTTCTACATCCCAAAGAGATAGGCTAAGAATAAATAAATTGATGAGAAATTGATCAATATAAGAATTTTATCTCTGATGCATGTTCATGTCCATGTTTTCTTTATATTCCAGAAGAAGATTTTCTAGTTTCTCTCAGAGAGGGAGGATATTGTCTGTCTCAAGGGAAACAGGTCACAGAGAGGGAATACAGCCTATGCTTTGTTTTGTTCTATAACTTCTCTGATCCACAAGCTCTCATTAATAAAATGCTGCTGCTGCTAAATCGTTTCAGTCGTGTCCGACTCTGTGCTACCCCATAGACGGCAGCCCACCAGGCTCCCCAGTCCCTGGGATTCTCCAGGCAAGAACACTGGAGTGGGTCGCCATTTCCTTCTCCAATGCAGGAAAGTGAAAAGTGAAAGGGAAGTCGCTCAGTCGTGCCTGACTCCTAGTGACCCCATGGACTGCAGCTTACCAGGCTCCTCCATCCGTGGGATTTTCCAGGCAAGAGTACTGGAGTGGGGTGCCATTGCCTTCTCTGTAATAAAATGAGGGAGCTGAATTAAATATTCCCTTCCAAAACCAGGAAGCCAGTTGGTTTAAAACTGTTTTCCTGGTGGTCTTCTCTCACTCATGGAATTGGAGTTTTCCAGATAACAATATTTTCTCTCTTGCTTTCACAGTTTAGTTGGAAGATAGTCTCTGTTCACTTGAAATCTGATGATGAGCTTTCTAGGCTTCCCAGGTGGCGCCAGTGGTAAAGAATCCACCTGCCAATGCAGAAAGACACAAGAGACAGACCCAGGTATGATTGCTGGGTTGGGAAGATCCTCTGGAGAAGGAAATGGCAACCCACTCCAGTATTCTTGCCTGGAGAATCCCATGGACAGAGGAGTCTGGCAGGCTATAGTCCATATAGTCGCACAGAGTTGGACACAACAGAGCACACAATGACTTCTATATTGAGTTTAGCCCTTTTGTACCAGAGACATATATATTTAATCTCTTTAATTATTCGATTTCTTGGCTTTGGTTTTGTAAACCTCTTATCCTCTGGCCTACACTTCAGTCTCTCTTTCACTTATTTTGCTTTGTTTCATTTTATTTTCCCTGCTTATACGGTGCTGATGTATATGTATAGGACATTTAAAAAATCTGTGCAGAGATCATGAGGATTTAAATAATAGATTTATTTGCAATTTGGTATCTTTTTCTTTCTGTTATTATAATCCATCTTCCAGGTTTCCAAGTCTCTTAATCTTGAAGTACATTTCCAGCCATTTTTGCTGTTTTATTCCTGTCAGATGTTGAAGTTTGGCTCCACCCGGCTTTTCCCTTACTGGCCTAAACTCCCCTACTTCTCTGGGTATTGGTATTTTACTGGTCTCTTGCTGCCACCTGAAAAATATTACAGGTTTCAATTTGAATACCACATCATTATGTACAAAAGTTTTTTTTTTAATCTCCTTTGTAAGCATTTATTTTTCTTGTTCATTCTCATCTTTTCAAGTCTACAGAAAAATAAATATTTTTTGTATTTTTCTCCCTTCTGCTGCTTTCCCCTGTCATGTGTTTTCAAATAGTTTGTCATTTAAAACTCTGTATGCTTTGGGGGCAAGACAGATTGATTTCTCATGAAAAGTTACTTCCACAGCCTAATGATAACCATAGAGGGGAGAGTATAAATCTGACTATAGATATGTGAAAGGTATCAATGGGGACAATGAGACCAGGAAAGGAGACGAACTTTCTCTGAGATCATTCAGGTAGCAAATGTTTGAGGATGGATTTTAACTTGGGTTTGCTCAATATACAAACTCATGCATTGTATTGGTAGATTTAAGCTACAAGTATCCAAAAGTACAGCTAATCAGAGCTGAAGCAAATAGGGTTTTATCCTCATAGAAGAAGAAATCTGGAGGGAAGTAGTCCTGTGCTTGGAGAAGGCAATGGCACCCCACTCCACTACTCTTGCCTGGAAAATCCCATGGATGGAGCAGCCTGATGGGCTGCAGTCCATGGGATCGCAAAGAGTTGGACACGACTTCCCTTTCACTTTTCACTTGCATGCATTGGAGAAGGAAATGGCAACCCACTCCAGTGTTCTTGCCTGGAGAATCCCAGGGATGGGGGAGCTTGGTGGGCTGCAGTCCATGGGGTCGCACAGAGTCAGACAGGACTGAAGCAACTTAGCAGCAGCAGCAGCAGTCCTGTGCTTGGTGCAGTGACTCAATGACATTGTTGAACTCTCATGCACCTGGAATCTCTCCTTAGCATGTTGGCTTCTCAACTCCATAGCATTTGTGACTTCCACAGGTCAGGGACTCATTTTTACTTTAAAAGTGGGAAGGAGAAGAATAGTCACAAACACCTCTTTAATTTGAAGGCAGTGTTTCCTACAAGCCCTTCTTTTCTACCCTCAACAGGTTTTTTTCCCCTTATATTAATATATCAGTAAGACTTTGTTACATGAATTTGTTACATGACTATAAGGAAAGGAAAGATACATTAGTATTTAGCTTTTCAATCCTTTATGGGAGAAGAGGGCAAGGCAGAAGGGGTTAGATTGTCAATGAGATGACCACTATGGTCTGAATTTTGTGTCTCCCCAGAATTCATATGTTAAACTCCTAATGCCCTGTGTGATGGCATTGGAAGGTGAGGCTTTTGAGAGGTTCTTAAGGGCGGGCCCCTCTTGAGTAGGGTTAGTGCTCCACAGAGATCCCTCACCCCTTCCACCATATGAGGACAAAATGAGAAGTCTGCGGTCTGGAAGAGGACCCTTAGCTAACCATATTGGCACCATGGTCTCAGACTTCTAGCTTCCAGAATGTGAGAAATAAATTTCTGTCCTTTATAAGCCACCCTGTCTCTAGTATTTTGTTATACATCCCAAATGAACTAAGATACCGATCAACAAAGTCATAAGCTAAACCCTCCTGCCCTCAGCTGACCTGGGCATGAGCTTGGTCTGGACAGAGGGACCTCCTTCAACAATGCAGACTGTCACCTTGTGATTCCATGAATGGATAAATGACAAATCCATTGTGCCTTGTTTGCTCTCTTTAATGATAAGCAGGAATAATCATACTATTTAGTATATTCAAAGATAGTTCAATTCAATATCATTAGAGAAGACTTGCTATATAAACATTTGGTAAATACAATCTCTGACCAAGTTTTCAAACTAAACATAATGCATAAAATCTTGAATTAAGGACATGGTAGAAGGGGATGGCTATTTTGACAGTCATGATTCAATTAGTAAATGCATCACACCTTGTTATTTTAACTTCGATACTCAGAGATTTATAAAGATTGTAAATTATCCCTTGTCTTTCATTACTGATGTGAAATTCCTTTTAGGTATAATTTTCATCTGGAGATGAATATCAATCAGTATACTAAAAGATGAAGGCAGTATTACGTTTTATTGCAAGAACATTCATCTAGCAAGCCTCAGGTTCAAAATGAAGGTAGTGACTGCAAGACCTTTTCTGAAAGCATTTTAGCACTAATTCCATATATGTGCATACATATGTATATGTGTATATATATATATATGCATACATATATATGTGTATATATATATATATGCATACATATATATGTGTGTATATATATGCATACATATATATGTGTATATATATGCATACATACATATGTGTGTGTGTATATATATATATATACACACATACATACACACACACACACACACACACACACACATACATATAATATATGGGATAGCACAACAAGTAAAGAATCCACCTGCAATGCAGGAGACACAAAAGACACTGTTTTGATCCCTGGGTTGGGAAGATCCCCTGGAGAAGGAAACGGCAACCCACTCCAGTATTCTTGCCTGAAAAATCCCATGGACAGTGTAGCCTGGTGGACTGCAATGCAAAGAGTCGCGAGGAGTGAGACACAATTGAACAACTAAGCACAGCATACAAACACACACACACATTTGGAATACTTGATTTCACTCTTTTTGAAATATCTGGAGTTCGTTTATTAGAATGTCTTTTAAAAACAGCTTTTCTACCCCTAACATTGGATCCATGTGGAGGACAATTATTGTTAAGATGGCTGTTACCACCTATACTTTCATTGCTTATTTTTTGATCTGTTTTGTTACTCTTATAGTCTTAGTATTTGAAACAGTGCATGGTACATCGTGGTCAAAGAATACTTACTGAATGAACAAATGAATGACATTCATGAATAGCAAATTAAATAAGGCAAAGAGTAGAGGGAAATTTCAACCAAGGGCTCAAGGGTTAGTAAGAGGATTCCAGAGGATCTAGATATTTGGAAAGTAAAGAATAGCTACAGACTTAAGAAAAGCAACAGTTAGAACTGGACATGGAACAACAGACTGGTTCCAAATAGGAAAAGGAGTACGTAAAGGCTGTATATTGTCACCCTGCTTATTTAACTTATATGCAGAGTACATCATGAGAAATGTTGGGCTGGAAGAAACACAAGCTGGAATCAAGATTGCCGGGAGAAATATCAATAACGTCAGATAGGCAGATGACACCACCCTTGTGGCAGAAAGTGAAGAAGAACTAAAGAGCCTCTTGATGAAAGTGAAAGAGGAGAGTGAAAAAGTTGGCTCAAAGCTCAACATTCAGAAAACTAAGATCATGGCATCTGGTCCCATCACTCCATGGGAAATAGATGGGGAAACAGTGGAAACAGTGTCAGACTTTATTTTTTTGAGCTCCAAAATCACTGCAGATGGTGATTGCAGCCATGAAATTAAAAGATGCTTACTCCTTGAAAGGAAGGTTATGACCAACCTAGATAGCATATTGAAAAGCAGAGACATTACTCTGCCAACAAAGGTCCGTCTAGTCAAAGCTATGGTTTTTCCAGTAGTCGTGTCTGGATGTGAGAGTTGGACGGTGAAGAAAGCTGAGCGCCGAAGAATTGATGCTTTTGAACTGTGGTGTTGGAGAAGACTCTTGAGAGTCCCTTGGACTGCAAGGAGATCCAGCCAGTCCATCCTAAAGGAGATCAGTCCTGGGTGTTCATTGGAAGGACTGATGTTGAAGTTGAAACTCCAGTACTTTGGCCACCTCATGCGAAGAGCTGACTCATTGGAAAAGACCCTAATGCTGAGAAGTACTGGGGGCAGGAGGAGAAGGGGATGACAGAGGATATGAGATGGCTGGATGGCATCACCGACTCGATGCACATGGGTTTGGGTAGACTCCGGGAGTGGTGATGGACAGGGAGGCCTGGCGTGCTGCGATTCTTGGGGTCGCAAAGAGTTGGACACGACTGAGCTACTGAACTGAACTGAACTAAGAAAAGTAAACCCCAATGAATTGGAAGTGGAGATTACAGCTAGAGGAGAAGTCCCTGGCTGGGTTACAAGAAGAAAGGGGCCTGGGATGCATGCGGATTTGCATATGAAGGGAAGGAAAATAGGAGTGAGGGGATGAATCATTGGAAACTGCTTCCAGATCTTGCCCCTGGCTACAACAAGATTTTGCTCTTTCTTCATTTGACCTATGGAAGTAACTGACCAGTATTAAAAGCTGTAAAGTTCTATTTTGAAAGTTTGGATTCTTTCTGTCTTTGGGTTTGTTACTGTGCGGTTACTACCAAGTGAGTTTTGTAAAAATCTAGACTTCTTAAAGCAGCGTATTTCTAAAAAATTCTTAGCTTTCTTTGCTTACTTAAAAAAAAACAACCAGGAACGAAAACCTGACATATTTCTCTATCAGAGACATTTGATTAAATTCTGAGCCCTCAAGCAAACACATATAAAAAGATTTTCCTATGCTGTGTTAATTTTAAAAATAAGCAGATCTCCAGTGGAGAGAGGTTTCTTCTTTAGCAAGCCCTCAGGGTGGGGGATATTGCTACGTACGTTTTCTTCTAAATTATGCAGTTTAGATTTATCTTCTAAATAAGCAGTGCCATGTGTCAAAGGGAGAGTTGGAAGAGGAAGCAGAAGAGAAGCAGCCCTGGTCTGCAGAGTGTCTCCAGAACATTTTAGCAGGGAGAGGATCTCATTTCAGTATATTCAAATTTATCCTTTCTCTGAAATTAAGACTTTTTTCATGAATATTGGAAACAGAAGGGTTCTCTCCCCCACTTCCTGTAGCTAAATAATTAAGCCTGTTGCAAGACATACAGTCAAAATGGGTTTCCTAGTTACAGATGCTAAGGAATAGTGACAAAGTTTTCTTATTATAGTCATCACCATCAGCAAACATTTGTTCTTTGTAGACTGTTTCTTAGAAACAATTAGTTTTGAAGAAATTGATATATGTTTTTCTGTCTGCAGTAAGGAAAATACAAAACAAAGGTGTTTTCATCATTTAGCTTTGGTGCATTGTTGCCATTTTTAAAATCAGTAAAACACTACTCAGGTTACATGGCAAGTGAGGAAGGTGGGGAAGGAAAAGGGAGAGGTGAGGGGAAAGGGAGACTGAGAAAATGTTGAGCCAAATCTATTGCATTCAGTTTCAAAAGAAACATACCAGGCCTAGTTTTGCACCAGACGCCATTTATTTATGTTGTTTAATTAAGGGTAATCCTATTTAGTACAAGTAAACATTTGCTTTCTATCATTTACTACTGTGTTTGATTTTCTCATTTCTCAAGGTTGAGAACTTGTGGTCATTAAGATTCATGGTTATTACACTCATTTAGAAGCTACATTCCACATACTTTTCAAGAGCAGGCATAGGAATTATTAATTTTTCACTTTAAGATATTTTGATTTATGTTTCTATGGTAATACATGCACTGATAACTAAATTTTAAATATGCAGAAGACAGTCTAGTGAAAAATGCTTTTTCCCTCATGCCAATGCTTAAGCCAGTTTTTTTTTCTCCAGAGGCAACCACTATAAATAATTCTCTTTTTATTCATGTGAAATCTTCTCTACATATATGTTGTTGTTCAGTCACTCAGTCATTTGCGACTGAGCAACCCCATGGATTGCAGCATGCCAGGCTTCCCTGTCCCTCACCATCTCCTGGATTTTGTGCTCAAACTCATGTCCATTGAGTTGGTGATGCTATCCAACTATCTCTACATGTATACACATACTCCATTCTTTGAAACACAAAGAGAACCCATTTTCTTTCATCCCTTTATGTCTCTCTCTCTTTACCATGTTTTGGAGTCATTTCTTAGCAGTACCTATAGTACTGTTCTGTTATTTTTAAAGGTTGCATTGTTTTTCATTTTATGGCAGCAATACATTTATTAAAGAGTAACCAATTGACTGGGACTTCCCAGGTGGAGCCAGTGGTAAAGAACCCACCTGCAAAAGCAGAAGACATGAGAGACGCGAGTTCGATCCCTGGGCCAGGAAGATCCCCTGGAGAAGGGCATGGCAACCCACTCCAGTATTCTTGCCTGGAGAATCGCATGGACAGAGAAGCCTGGTGGGTTCCAGTTCATGAGGTCACAAAGAGTCAGACACAACTGAAGTGAATGAAGCAAGCAAGCAAGCCAACCAGTTGATGGGGCAAATAAGTTAAAATAGATTAATCTATAGTTTGTTCAGTTGTAATAAACTAACCTGCTTCTAGAATTTTCTGTTCTTTCTGTTGCTCTATCTGCCATCTATCTGCCTACGTACCTACCTATCATTTATCATCTACCTTGACAGAGAGAGAGAGATGCTACATTATATGGATAAAAAGCAAAATTAGATGGATTGTGATACTGATTTAATCAAATTCTCCTCATTTTACAGATGAAGAAAGAAAAGTTATATAATTAATGGGAAGGCACTGCTCTTAAAGCATTTTTTTCTTTCATCTCTGCCAATAGCCGCCAATAATTCATTCCTTTATTGACCTAAGCATTGAGAATCTGATGTGTGCAGGCATTGTATGAAACTTATTGGATCCAAATGAATTTTCATTCTTGTTGAGGAGACATACAAATAATGAAATGGAGAGAAATTCTAATGCAATACATAGGAAAGAATGTAATGATATGGGAACAGATTATGATTTTAGATGCCATGGAAACAGAACAAGGAAAACATTCGTAGATTGGAATTGTCAAAGCAGCTTTCAGAACTTAGAAGTTCTAAGAACTTAGTTCTAAGTCTTCACAAAGGATTTTGATAGAAAAATAAAAAGTTAGACATTCTAAGCAAGCAGAAGCTATGTACAGAAAGATTCTGAATGTGGAGAGAACAGAGATTGCTAAGTAGAGTGTCATGGTTCACCTGGTGATGACTGCATGCTGCATAGCTGACAGTCTCCTGACAGAAGTCCTAGATATACCTGTGTGTGAGGGAAGCACATTAAGAGCACAGCCTCTGGGCAAGGCTCCCAGGGTTTGGATGTCAGAGGAACTGACATCAGCTATGTGATCATTAACTATTTAGTTAACCTATCTAGAAGCTGCTGCTGCTGCTGCTAAATTGCTTCAGTTGTGTCCGACTCTGTGCGACCGCATAGATGGCAGCCCACCAGGCTCCCCCTGGGATTCTCCAGGCAAGAACACTGGAGTGGGTTGCCATTTCCTTCTCCAGTGCATGAAAGTGAAAAGTGAAAGGGAAGTCACTCAGTCGTGCCTGACTCCTAGCGACCCCATAGACTGCAGCCTACCAGGCTCCTCCGTCCATGGGATTTTCCAGGCAAGAGTACTGGAGTGGGGTGCCATTGCCTTCTCCGTATCTAGAAGCTACAGTTTCCTTATCTATACAATGAGTAATAGTACTTACTTCAGAAGAGTGTTGCAAATATTAAATGAACTAATTAATGCAAAGATCTAGAGCAATGTATGACATATTGTAAAGCACTCTATGAAGATTCTATTCTTCTTTTAATATTTTTTTCTACTGTTAAATTTTATTGTTTTCTAATAGATTTTTTTTTCTATCAAGAATATAAAACCGTTCTTAGCTTTCAGGTTGTACAAAGATGGGTGGTAGGTAGGATTTGCTCCTTAGCCATAGTTTGCTACTACCTATTTCTGATATTCCCACATAAATCTTTTACTCAGTAAAGTTTGCTAGAAATTAGTGCTTTTATTATATAATGGCTGCTAATCTTACCACTTCCTAGACAATGAAACAGTTTTAAACATGCCTTGTCAATATTCTAGTCATGTATTTTAGTTCTATACATATTTTAACTTCCATAAGACACATATATTGTTTTACAGAGTCATTCATTTATGCTTTCCACATATTTACTCATTCTATTACACTCCATTCTTTTCTGCATATTTAGAATTACTTTCTTTTGCCTGAAGAACCTCTAGTGTTTGAGTGGGGAGTGGGGAATGGACTTACTGCCAATAAATGTTCTCCACTTTTGTTTATCTGACATAATCTTCATTTGCCCTTTATTTTTAAGAAGTGTCTTTCTAGGTTACGAATTCTGGCCAGAAGTTGTCTTGGTTTAGAAGATACCACTTCATTCTCCTTTGACTTCATTCCTATTGAGAAATCAGATGCTTATTTAAAAGTGTTTTTGTCTCTAGCTGCTCTTAAAACTCTTTATCTTTGGTTTCAGAAGTATATCTAGATGTTTTCTTTGTATTTATTTTGTTTTGGGTTTATAGCACTTCCTAATTCTGTTGCTTGGTGTCTTTCATTCTTTTGGAACTTCTTGGCTGGTATCTTTCCAATATGGTTTCTCCTTTTTCTATTTTTCTTTTGGGATTTCAGTTATATATATGATAGACCTTTTTTCCATGTCCCATATATTTCTTACATTGCCTATCTTTTTGTTAAAAAAAATCTCTGCTTTCATGCAGGTATTTATATTTTTACTTGTATTCCATTTTACTAACACTCTTTTCTGTGGTGTCGCATATGCTTTGTTGAGTTTCTTAGTGTTGGTAATTGTATATACTATATATTGTATACACTAGTTCCAAAATTTTAATTTCCATAATTTAAGTTCCATAATTTTCTTACTGTGGTAAAATTCTCCATGTAATCATTTAATTTCACAAGCATATTAAAGACAGTTATTTTAGACGGATACCATTATTTGAGGTATCTATGAATTTACTGTTTTTTATTTTGGGGATTTCAGTTGTTTTAGTTCTATATCCTAGCATACCTGTTAAGTCTTGATTAAATACTTCATG
Organism: Giraffa tippelskirchi; assembly: GCF_054371585.1. Lineage (NCBI taxonomy): Eukaryota > Metazoa > Chordata > Mammalia > Artiodactyla > Giraffidae > Giraffa > Giraffa tippelskirchi. The sequence goes on along the minus strand of NC_137275.1, from coordinate 91,851,467 downwards.
TATTCAATAAAAAAGTTATAGTGCCTCTGGATAATGTTATCTTTTTCTAGTGTTTACTTTTTTAAGCTGTCAGACATAGAATGTGTATCTGTCATTGTGATTGACTCAGAGATTACAGAATTTGAGTCTGAGTTTCACTGTTTCTAAAGGTTGAATTATTTCTAGTTTACCTTATTTCTAGATTTTAGTCCTTGGAGTATCTCACTGGAAAGCCTGTTTTATATTTTCTGTTTTTTTGTTTGTTTTCAGTTAGGTTCCATCCTTTTTGGTAGGAATTTTTGCCTCTTTAGTATCATGCAAGAATTTGTAACCTCTGCTTACTTTACTATCTCTTAGCTGCTTCATTCTGACTTTTTATCTTTTTGCCATCTTCATCTTAGGAATTTGAAAATGCCTTTTGGAACCCAGAAACAGAATTGTGGATTCATGTCAAAATATTTCTCTTTTGGGGGAACATGTGTCTTTTTAAATCCTGATTCATATTGTTGCTTTCTAAGCTTTTGAAGAGCTGGGTTATCCTGAACTTTTATAGTTGTTCTTGGTGGAAGAGTTGGTCTGTAAAATGTTACTCTCTCAATTGTGCTAAGTTTTTGATAATATAAGACATGGTCCATTTCTTAACAACACTTCAATTAATAAAAATGTACACACACACATATGCACACATATAAATGTATGGTAAGCACTCTAAGTTCTAAATGTTCTAAGTGTGGTTAGTTGTGTGGTAATGTGTGAGAGTACTGTAAAATTCTTTTAATAGTATGTAATTATTTTTCTTATTTATTTGCTTGTTTGTTGTCTCCCTCTAGAATGTAAGACTCATGAAGAGAGGGTCATAGTTATCTTATTTATTGCTGGTACACAGTATAATCTTGATAAATATTTTTTGATAAGTGATTGCTGGATTTGTGTGGTTATGAAGTTTGTGTTGTATTTTATATCTGTCTTGTGAAATCGCTACATCACATGTAGAAGGAATAGCACTTGGCACATATGCCACACATCCACACATACATTTCACTTCTTTGAGAACAATTTATATGTAGTGTAAGGAAAGTTATGACCAACCTAGACAGCATATCAAAAAGCAGAGACATTACTTTGTCAACAAAGGTCCATCTAGTCAAGGCTATGGTTTCTCCAGTAGTCTTCTATGGATGTGAGAGTTGGACTATAAAGAAAACTGAGCGCCGAAGAATTGATGCTTTTGAACTATAGTGTTGGAGAAGACTCTTGAGAGTCTCTTGGACTGCGAGGAGATCCAGCCAGTCCATCCTAAAGGAGATCAGTCCTGGGTGTTCATTGGAAGGACTGATGTTGAAGCTGAAACTCCAATACTTTGGCCACGTGATGCAAAGAACTGACTCATTGGAAGACACCCTGATGCTGGGAAAGATTGAGGGCAGGAGGAGAAGGGGACGACAGAGGATGAGATGATTGGATGGCATCACTGACTCAATGGACATGGGTTTGGGTGAACTCCGGGAGTTGGTGATGGACAGAGAGGCCTGGCATGCTGCAGTTTATGGGGTTGCAAAGAGTTGGACACGACTGAGCAACAGAACTGAACTGAATACTGATGACTTCATTGACACATGAAAATAAATTTTTCCATTTTATAGACAGGATACTTGAGATATGGATGTTAAATCATTTGCTTGACTTAATTGACTGCCCTAGGATAGAATCTCAGGGTTCTGTTCTTCAAGTCACATCCAGGTGAAATGTACAGAGAATTTTTCCCTAGACTCTCATGGCTAAAACAGTATAACTTCTAACTCTTTCCCTCTATATCCTCACATATTCTGTTTGATCATTTTTAGCCACTAAGGTGAATCTACAGTATAAATTGTAAAATTGGTTTTTAAAATATAAACACAAATTACACACACACACACACACACACACACACACAGACACACACATATAGTTTTTCAGTCACCCAGTCACGTCTGACTCTTTGTGACCCCATGGACTGCAGCATGCCAGGCTTCCCTGTCCTTCACAATCTCCCAGAGTTTGCCCAAACTCATGCGCATTGAGTCAGTGATGCTATCCAACCATCTCGTCCTCTGTCATCCCATTCTCCTCCTGCCCTCAATCTTTCCCTGAATCTGGGTGTCTTCCAATGAGTCAGTTCTTTGCATCAGGTGGTCAAAGTGTTGGAACTTCAGCTTCAGCATCAGCCCTTCCAGTGAATATTCAGGGTTGATTTCCTTTAGGATTGACTGGCTTGTTCTCCTTGTAGTCCAAGGGACTCTCAAGAGTCTTCTCCAACACCACAGTTCAAAAGCATCAGTTCTTCAGTGCTCAGCCTTCTTTATGGTCCAACTCTCATATCCATATATGACTGCTGGAAAAACCATAGCTTTGACTATATGGACCTTTGTTGGCAAAGTAACATCTCTGCTTTTTAATATGCTGTCTAGGTTTGCCCTACCTTTTCTTACAAGAAGCAAGTGTCTTTTAATTTCATGGCTGCAGTCACCATCTGCATGTGTGTATATGTAGAATTCAAGGGATGTGAAAGTGGCATTTTACATAGATTTTAAAATTTGTTTTAAATAAAATTTTATATCTATTCATGTGCATGTGTGCTCACTCATGTCTGACTCTCTGTGACCCCATGGACTGTAGCCCACCAGGCTCTTCTGTCCATGGAATTTTCCAGGCAAGAATAGTGGAATGAGTTGTCATTTCCTACTCCAGTGGTTTATATCTATCACACACACACACAGACATATGTACACATATATATACAGATATAGTAATAATTCAGGTATATAAAAGAAACACATTTTACCTTGGAGGGGACATTTTGAACTTGAAATGCGTTTCCAATGTGAAAGTGCTTATTGATGACGATAAGCTATGTTTATCTTCTGTCTGCTCAAGTTTAGTTTGTAATCTGTTTGCTAGGGATTAATCACCTTGGTGTGTGGCTGTCACCCTCGAGTCATCAGCATTTCTCCTGTCTTTTGTGATTGCTCTTTTAATTAAGCACACTTTATTATAAAGTACTTTGAAAGGGAAAACAAAAAACTTCAAAATCCAAAATATCCTTCTTTAATTTCATTTGTAGGAAGTGGAGAATAAGGATTTGCACAAGAGAATAGTGTATTCAGGTATACTCTAATTACTTGCACATGCAAATTTAACACATTGCTAATGTTGAGGTGCTTTATGTGGGTCTCTGTCTATAGATATGATTCTGGAAATCTTCTATTGGCTTTTACATTCAAAAGACCTGACCAGCTTTATGCAGTATAGTAATATCATAAAATCCATATGATTTCTTATATTTATTTTCAAAGAGCTTTTTAAATTATATGTTTCAAGTATATAGCATTATAGTTATGACATCTGTAAACATTACAGAGTAATCACCACCTGAAATCTAATTACTATTCATTGTCCAGTTGACCAGTTTCACCCATTTCGCATACCCCTTCACTAATCCATTCTCCGTATCTAAGTTTGCTTTATATTTTTGTTTATTGGTTTTGTTGTTTAGATTTCATGTATGAGTAAAACCATATGGTTTTTAGGTCTTTCGCCTCCTTGTTTAAGTTATTCCTAGATATTTTTTTCTTTTTGATGCAATTATAGATGAGTGTTTTGTTTTTCAATTTCTCTTTCTAACAGTTTGTTATTAGTGTATAGATCCACCATAGATTTCTTTATATTGATTTTGTATCCTGCTTTACTGAATTCATGTATTAGTTCTAAAAGTTTTTTGGTGGATTCTTTAAGGTTTCCTGTAAATAGTAGTATTTGCAAATAGTAATGGTTTACCTCTTCTTTTCCAATTGGGATTCCTTTTATTTCTTTTCCTTTCCTCACTATTGTGACTAAGACTTCCAATATTGTGTTGAATCAAAGTAATGAGAATGGGCATCCTTGCTTATTCATAGTCTAAAAGGAAAAGCTTTCAGTTTTTCTTCATTGAATATGATGTTAGCTGTGGATTTGCCATAAATGGCCTTTATTATGTTGAAGTATATTTCCTCTGTTACCACTTTGTTGTGAGTTTTTATCATAAATGGATATTGAATTTTGTTATATGCCTTTCTGCATCTATTGAGATGACTATGATTTTTATTCCTCATTTTGTTAATCTTATATATCATATTGATTTTTTGGATATTGAACCATCCTTGCATCTCTGGAATAAATTTCACTTGATCATCATCTATGATCCTTCTAATTTATTGTTGGATTTAGTTTGCTAATACAATTGACCATTGAACAATGCAGGGGTTGGGGTACTGACCATTCATGCAGTTGGAATTCTATGTAAAACTTATAGTTGGCCCTTTATAGTTCCTCTGTGTTCATGGTTCTACATTCCTGGATTAAACCAGTTGCAAATCATATAGTACTATAGTATTTGCTGTTGAAAAAACCTGTATAAAAAGGACCTGAGCAATTCAAACTTGTGTTGTTCAAAGGTCAACTATATTTTGTTAATAAAATTTTCATCTATATTTATCAAGAATATTGACCTGTAGTTTTCTTTTGTGGTGTCCTTGCTGATTTCGGTGTCAGGGTAATGCTGGCTTCATAAAATGTATTGGGAAGTTTTCCCTCCTCTTCAATTTTTTTGGAAGAGTTTGAAAATATAGATGTTAAATGTTTTGTGAAATTTGCCAATGAAGCTGTCTGGTTCTGAGCTTTTCTTTGTTGGCAGCTTTTTGATTACTGTATCCATCTCCTTATCAGTAATCAGTCTATTTCTTCATGGTTTAGTCTGGGAAGATTGTGTGTTTCTAGAAATTTATTTATTTCTTCTAGGTTGTCCAATTTGTTGGCATATAATTGCTCATAGTAATCTCTTATGATCCTTTGTATTTCTATGAGATAGTTATATTCAAAGAGATTTTAAGTGTTTTAATAACTTTAGTATAAAATTCACTAAAACAAGTGATGAAGGTTAGTTATGTTCAGTTTACAGACAATAAACTGGTTGCATATAGATTTAAGTTTACAAAAAATATGTTTAATAACCTAGAAATACCAATACATCAAATAGTCTCTTCCCTAGAACTGTTGATGCAAATTAATACCTAACCATGTCCTTTAGGATCAATTAGAACTACAGTAAAATCCACTTCTCCTTTCTTCATTTATTTCTCTTCTTTTTTAAGAACACAAGTTCTCTCTTGACATTAAAGAAACTGTCTTGAGGGGAAAAACACAAGTTAAGTGTTATTTTTCCTTTGTTTCTTCTTTCTAGTCTTTCAGTTACTCTTTATTTTGGTCTCTATGGGACTGTTGCATATGTGGGATGTTTCTGAGAACTTTGACTATAGGCACAAGATGTAATGTCTCTTAGCCTAGGTTATGATAAACTACACTGAATGGTTTTATAGTACAAAAATATCATAGGTTAAATTATGTACTGTACATATGGAATTTGTGTATCATGGTTTAATATCCATAATGCATTTGTGTCTGCATATATTGGTGGAGGTATCCCTTATAAAATTTTCTGGGAGGAAACATGGATTTAATTATAAGTGGACTTTTTAATTAATGTTAGTTTATAGATGAAACTGGACTATTTTCACCTCTGTGGGATGTTTTTGTATCTAATTTCCACTCTACATATTAATCTTTCTTTCTTTTGACACTCTTTTTATTGAGAACGCCTTAAGAGGTTTTACTTTCTCTTTTTTCCTTTGTTCTTAGTCTTGTCAGACTCAGTCATTCAGATCTAACACTGACTTCATGGTTAGTTCTATTCTTTCATTGTGTAGTTCAGTGTTCCATGACAAATAGGACACTCCGGCATTGTAAAGTTCCCAGAGAGGGGCAAGGAGTAGAATAATGGGAAATACGAAAAGATGAAGATGGGCACTGAATTCTCTTTAAGGCTGCAGTGTTTCTATGTCTTCCAAGAGGGTGACTATGCTGCATCCCATATCCATTTTTCATAAGGGTGTTAACCATCTGGTTCCTCTTGTTTTCCGCTTCTTGCTCCTTCACATCTGTTGCTTCTTCATTGTTCTACAAAAGCTTACATTCCATATTTGATGTTCATTTCCATAAACATTCCATATTCATGAGAATGCTTAGATTTTACCTGTAGGTCTAAGATAATTACAGTCAAACAGCAGCCAAGGTCATAATAAAGATCATATCCAGATTATACGGCTCACTGCCATGAAATCCCTGGCAAGAAATAGCTGCTGGTCATGTGTTGCCTGTCCAGGCAATCATTTGAAAGGAGCACCAGAGTTAGCAGTCTGACACATCCTTCCTGGTTGGGTCACTACATTAAGTGTGCTTAGCTATTTGTAAAGCTATCTCGAGAGAAAGAGCATGTTAAATTGGAAACACATGGACCGAATGACACACACAGCCTTGGAATTCAGAGCGCAGTGCGGCAGTGTTCAATCAGGTGCTTGACATCCTGACAATCTTGTCTCTGTAGGAAAAGAAAACACCTGGAAACCCTGGGTTCGGTGGTGATAAGTTCACATTTTGGGGCTATTTGCCTAGATTGGTTCCCCTCTGTTTTTCTTTCAATAGATCTTTCCATCTGCAGTTTTTCTCCTTCCATCATTCTCAAGCATCTTCAATACACATCTCTTATTTCCATCCTGTCATTCTGCCCTAAAATCAACTTAAGTTAAAATCAAAACTGGGTAGCATGTCAGAGAAGGGATGAAAATTTCCGTGGTCCTTTCCCTTGGATACTTGAGTTTCTTCAAGTTCTCTGTAACTTATTCATTGCTATTATCTTTAAAATAAAGCTTCTAGCTATAAATTATAGAGGCTAGATTCATACTGCTTCCCCGCAAAGCCAATGAAGAGACACTCTGACATGTAAAAATCAGTAGCATTAATTTCTTTAAGTAAAACCTTAAAATATATTGAATTTTGTGTAAATTTATAAACATATGGAGTGAAATTATACCAAACAGCTTATTTAGAAATTAGCATGTTCCTCTAATTTTACTGTTAGCTCTAGATAAACTAAAAGCAATAGTATGAGCAAATGTAAATTCATATGGACATTCTGTCAGGTATGAGGCAGTGTTTTATCGTAAAAATAATGCTCAACCAGGAGTCAGGAGGCCTGTGTTTCATCTTGGTTTTGCTATTAGCTTGCTCTTTTAACTTTTTAAAAATAAGATGGGGGAATTTACATTAGGTAAATGAGACTGAAATTCTGGCTGAATTCAAGAGAACACAGTGGCCTCAAATGTGGTTAAGGACGTTTAGTAAGTTAACGAAGGCAGGGGAGCTAAGTGAACATTTGGTTTAGGTCTGGGTTGGGGAGATGGTTACAAAGGTTGTTAACCTGTAGATGGAGGTGTCAGAAGGTAGAATGTTAGAAGGTATTAGACTGGAAAACAGTAGAGATTTTTCTGATCTGTTGCAAAAGAATTCAAGCCTGAAAAAGATAATGAATGAAATTTTCCTGGACAGATTGAAATTAGAAGCTGAAGTGTGAAAAGAGGTAGTAGTAACAACATAGACTGGGGCAATCTTGAAAAGCATTTTTAAGTGGAGTAAAAATAATCTTTGAGAAGATCAGATAAGAGAATAATTGCTTACTATTTGTTCAAAGCAGCATGTCATTGACTACCAGTGTGTCCCTCTAAGTCAGGATTTTTCATCATCAGCTCTGATATTTTGAGCTGAATAATCCTTTGTTTTGTGTATGGGTCATATGACTGTAGGATATTTAACAGCATCCTTGATCTCTACCCATTAGAAACTGATAACCCCCCTATCCAAGTTTTCACACTCAAAAATGTTTTCAGACATTGCCAAAATTGCTACCACTTGAGAACCAATGTTTTAAAAAAATAAATAATTTTTCAGAGGTCATATGTTCTAATGGTTAAAAGTTTGGGCTCTGAAGACAGAGTTACAGAAGAAGATTTGAGTCCTAGTTCTTTTACCTTTCTCACTGTGGGCTTTGAGTAAATCCCTTAACTTTTCTAAGCATCATTTTCTTCATTTGTAAAATGAGACTAGTAAAAATTACCCACCTTCTGGGATAATTGTGAAGATTAAATGAAACACACATGAAAGATATAGTGTAGTGTATGGCACATGGAAGTTACTCAATATATACCAGAACTTGTTCTTCCTATCATTTAGTAGTTATAAAATGGTACAAGAATAGAGGAGATAAACATAGTTGTTTCTGAAAGTAGATGCTTTGGCATCAGAAAATTTTGGCAGCCGAGTATCTGGGTCTCACTATACAGGCTGAGTCTTTAGAGGCATTGGTCTGTTGAATCTATTAGTCAATAAATACTATTTGAGCATCTATTAGGTGCCAAGCTCTATTCTAATGTTGATCATTGAGACATGAGCAAAACACACAAAATTTTTCAAGACCTTACATATTAATGGGAAAGACAAAATTGATAGATATGACTTCAACTTAGTGGGGTGTAACAGACACTACTAACTGATCATCAAAGTTAATTCTCCCCTTCTTTTACCAAAGCTGGCCCACAGCTTCCCAACTACACTAAGATTCTTAATTTAAAACTCTACACTAAATAGTATAGTATCCATTTGAGTAAGTGCTTTGTATTAGTCCAAGAACAGAAGTGAAGCCTGCCACTTCAGCCCTGACCCGTAAAAGCTTCCTCAAAGGGTTTTTTAATGATTTTTGTTTCTTATCATGAGCTGGAAGGTCACAACAATTATCAGAGTGACTAGAACAATCTTGAAAGTCACATGTTAAAAGTAGCAGAGCTCCTATCAACCTGGGTTCCTGAATGAGAGTGTGGAGCAAAGACTCCTTTCCAGGCTACAACCTACAAGATTGTCTCAACTTTTCAATGGAAGTGAAATAAGATCCTATTGTGTTTAAGTCATTGCAATATGGGTTTATTTGTTCACCAGTTATGGTTATCAAATGAAACAGGTGATCTAAAAAGATTTCTGTGTAGGGAGAATATTTGAGCTGAAATCTGACAAAAGAAAATAAGGTAGCCTTATGTGCATCTAAAAGATTGTTTCTAATGGGAAGAACAACCAGTGTTAAGGAGACGTCTTTGACAAGTAGCCCATACTGTAGCCCCTGCAATCTAGAGGGCCCATGCTGGTGGGTAATGTGGGAGCATACAGGTAGAAATGGCCTTAAGACAAAATGAAAGTATGGCCCCTAATTCTCCCTGGTTTATAAAGACAGATCTCCATGACAATCAGAAGCACTTCTTCCTTTCCAGAAGAACGATTGGCTCCTTTCTGCCTAAATCTTTTTTTTTTTTAAATCTGGAACTTCAATTGGCATATACATTCATCACATAGTAGTTACATGTTCAGATTGAAAATTCAGTTGAAATTGACTTGGGCAAAGACCATACCTGAAATCACTGGACATAGGTTAATGAAGGTCTCTCCTGCTTCATCTGATATCGATGAAAAGAGAATCTGTTTTGCAAGTTTCTCTGACAAAATGACCAACGGTGTAAACTCTTGAGATGCCTTAAGTGTCCTGGTAGTGTTATGTTGTTCAGACTTCATTAACCCTTGTTTGGATAAGAGTTTTACTTATCTCTGAGCTATACTTTTTCTGTAAATATCTATATTTGAATTAGGTTGAGATCTCAAAGAGAAAGATAACTCTTTGATATGTTAGTATCCCTTTTATTCAGAAAACTAATGTGTGCTCCATTTTGGGCTGTCAGCCCAGTAACATGGCTGTTTTATGTAAAATGGAGGCTGACTTTTGGAGACAACAAATACTCTTTTGTTATTTATTTAGCAAAAGTCATATAGTTTTCAATGTTATATTGAATACACATAAATTAAGTAAAACTGAAACAAGCTAGAAAGTAACAATATTATATGCTGATTTGTAAAATCCAATATAATTCACCCTTCAAATTCCATTCACCTCAGCATGAACTTTGGTGCTCCCATCTTATAGCGTTTTGCAGTGTTATTCTCAGTAACTTAGTCTCATGAGGAACTTAGAAGAATGGAAAAAGTGCTTCTTTTAAGAAGACTAGTATATTTCATTTTTGAACAAAGAATCTTTCATTCCTGGACTTCCTTCTCTCAGAAAAGAATACCATTTTCTATCTAATTACTCAAGACAAAATCCAGGAGTTATCCTTGTTTACTTCCCATTCATTGTTCCTTTTCCCCAAGTCTTCATTTTGGTCCTATAAAGGCTGTCTCCCAAATATATTTTAAATTCATCTATTCACTGCTATCTCTCTTATTAACCAACCATCATTTTTTAACTGACCTAAAATAACAGGTTTCACTGATTTCTATTCTTGTTTCACAAGAATAGACATTTCTATTCTTGTTTCACAACTATTCATACAGCAGAATGATCACCTAAAATCACCAAATATCAGAGTTAAACTCAAATATCTTGCTCTGACTTATAAAATACCACATGTTCTGATCCTTGCATGTTTCTCCTACTTTATTTTATACTATTTTGTCCTTGTTCCTTAGTCTACCACCACACTGAGCAGACCAAACGTGTTCTCACTTTAGGGCTGTGTGCTGTCACTTTAGTATGGAATGCTCTGGTCTGCGATCTTTGTATGGTTACCTCCTTCTAGTTGCTGCTCGGCTTTTAAGTAAGTAAAACAGTTCCTGTTAACGTAGCAGGCATGGGACAAATAATTTGTTGAAAGAGTGCTAATGGGAAAATGGATCCTTTTGTGATATGGAAGACAGTGACATAATAGATTGATGACGCATGGTCATATACCTGTGGGGCATGCAGTTTTTCCTTTTGAATTTTATTACATGATGTTGAAGGTCTATCGACTCCTTAGAGAAGAATTAAGCAATCATTTCCTTTTAAAATGGTTCTGTCTGTAGATTACATTTTCAGTTTCTATATTTTCGGCCTATTTTTCATGGCATATTCTAAAGAAGCACAGGCAATTTAGATGGAATATGCAATAAGAGTAAATCAAACCAAAGTGACCATAATGGTCTCATTTCCTGTTTCCTATATATCTCTCTCATGGGTATGGAGTTCTTAGTAAGTAGGATTGAAGATGGATATTTGATAGAGGATTGGACCCCTGGATGTTTTTCAGTCACTGAATCTTTTACATCTTATAATTATAGAGTTTCCAGAAATCAAGTTACAGCCCAGTTCATGCTTCTTTTCTATAGGCACCTTCTAAACCAGATTAACCTGTCATTCTAATTTACCTCTATTTCTTTTTAATTCATTTGTTACTGAAGAACATTTCTCTATGGTTCAGAATGAGTGTATACTTTTTTCTGTGTAGTGTAAAAAAGACAAGTAGTAATATATTAATCTGATGGCATTTGCTAGAATATCTGGAAAGTCAAAACTGACTTTTTTCAAGTAAGTGCTATAATGAAACAGAAAGGAAGTAACTTAAAACATTTCTTAAAGTTGCAAGCCAAATGATGCCGACAACAGCAAAGACATGAATCAAGCAAACTGCATCTCTTCCCTTGTATTGTGAGTTAGCCTGGTATATTCTTCTCCGTTCCTCAGATAGGGAGCAAACATCAAGCACCTTTCACGCTAAGCTTCAGATCAGTGGCTGGAACTTAGTTATTGAATGGAGGCCTTTGGAGTTTTGATCCTGATGATTCAACTAAAGTATATGAAAGTTTATGAAAAGTATATATAGACATTTATTTTAACTATATATATTGCAACACTAGATTTTAAACCCTGTTTAGGTTATTGATTGTGTCTAAGCTCGTTATGTAAATTCTGGAAGAATTTCTGAGATCAAAGTTCTTTCTGTAATAGGAGTGCAGGTTTGTTTCCTATAAACACTAACATTACTGTTTTGGTTTATAAATGGCTCATTTTTTTCCCCATAAAGTACTTGTATGATGCCATACAATGTTAATTATATTTCGATTGCTATATTTTTATTTATAAATGGAAATTGAGTATAAAATTTCAAACTTCGAAATTTACAGAAATGCTTGTTTGAAAAGACAGCATTTCATTGTTCAGTTGCTAAGTCATGTCCGACTCTTTGTGACCCTATGAACTGCAGCATGCCAGGCTTCCCTGTCCTTCACCATCTCCCAGAACTTGTTCAGATTCATGTCCACTGAGTTGGTGATACTATCTAATTATCTCATCCTCTGCCGGCTGCCAACTTCTCCTTTTGCCTTCAGCCTTTCCCAGCATCTGGATTGTTTCCAATGGGTCGGCTTTTCCCATCAGGTGGCCAAAGTATTGGAGCTTCAGCTTCAGCATCAGTTCTTCCAATAAATATTTAGGGTTGATTTCCTTTAGGATTGACTGGTTTGATCTCCTTGCTGTCCAAGGGACTCAAGAGTCTTCTCCAGCACCACATTTTGAAAGCGTCAGTTCTTTGGCACTCAGCCTTCTTTATGGTCCAGCTCTCACATCCATACACAACTGCTGGAAAAATCATAGCTTCGACTGTATGGACTTTTGCCAGCAAAGTGATGTTCCTGTTTTTTAATATTCTGTCTAGGTTTGTCATAGCTTTCCTTTCAAGGAACAAGTGTCTTTTAAGTTCATGGCTGGAGTACTACTGCAGTGATTTTGGAGCCCAAGAAAATAAAATCTGTCACCGCTTCCACTTTTTCCCCTTCTGTTTGCCATGAAGTGATAGAACTAGATGCCATGATCTTAGTTTTTTGAACATTGAGTTTTAAGCCAGCATTTTCACTCTCCTCTTTCACCCTTATCAAGAAGCACTTTAGTTCATCTTCACTTTCTGCCATCAAAGTGGTTTCATCTGCATATCTGAGGTTGTTGATATTTCTCCTGGCAATCTTGATTCCAGTTTGTGAGTCATCCAGCCTGGCATTTTGCATGATGTACTCTGCATACAAGTTAAATAAGCAGGGTGAAAATATAAACCCTTGACCTACTCCTTTCCCAAATTTGAACTAGTCAGTTGTTCCATGTCCGATTCTAACTGTTGCTTCTTTACCTGCATACAGGTTTCTTAGGAGACAGGTAAGGTGTCTGGTATTCCCATCTTTTTAAGAATTTTCCACAGTTTGTTGTGATCTACATAGTCAAAGGCTTTAGTGTAGTCAGTGAAGCAGAAGTGGCTATTTTTCTGGAATTCCCTTGCTTTCTCTATAATCCAGTGAATGTTAGCAATTTGATCTCTGGTTCCTCTGCCTTTTCTAAATCCAGCTTGTATATCTAGAAGTTCTCAGTTCATGTACTGCTGAAGACTAGCTTGAAGAATTTTGAGCATAACCTTACTAGCATTTGAAATGGGTACATAAGCATTCTTATAAATTTTTTCAAAATAAATCGACCTTTAGAAAGTCTTGAAATGCTCGGTTTTCTCATGACTGTGGTCTATGTAAAGCTGTGTGCTGTGTTTTGCTCCTTGTGTATAGATGAGTTGATAATGTATTTTATACCAAAAAACAAAACTGAAAACTCAAGACTTTTTTATGAAACTTTATGTACGTTCTGAGATATGAGAAAATGAGGACAGTCCACTGTCCTCATTAATATGGATTTGTTGCATGTTCTTTAGCTAAATTGTAATTTCATTTGGATAGGTCCTTTTTCTTTCTAGTCCTGGTTTTTAAGATGATGGTTCAATTCCACTGAGTTCTAAACAGAAGGTAGAAAATAGGCAGCTAAAGGGAAAGGAAATAAGCTAATTCATTTACGCAAAAGAGAAAGAGAAGCTAATCTCCCAACAGGGACTCTGTCCATTTCTGCAGCCTCTGAGCCACGGTATCAATTGCTGTCAACACTATTTATGTGGAAGATTGCATTGATGTAGTGTAATTGGTTCTGCAACACCATTGTAACACATTGAAGCAAAATAGCCTATCCAGGGCACTCAACACCATAATTAGTCAGAAGACCAGACATAATGTAAAACCCAGGAAGGATCGTTGAAAACATACAGAAAGGTGTTTCGGAAGTAAATGTTTTGGAAATAATGGTGTTTTGCTGTCCTCGTTACTATAGTGCTGAGTATCCCTGCCTGTCACGCGGGAGACCCAGGTTCGGTTCCCCGATGGAAAGTCAACACACCCTTTTGGAGAAGGGAATGGCAACCCACTCCAATATTTTGCCTGAGAATTCCATGGACAGAGGATCCTGGCGGGCTACAGTCCATAGGGTTGCAAAGAGTCAGACACGACTGAACGACTACACTTTGGAAGTAAAGTGAGACAGAGCATAAGAAAGTTTTTGATATTTTTAAGTTGAACATGATTATCAACTTCTGGTAATATTTTCAAATTGGTTAAAAAGTAGAGAATTATTTTGGAACTCTGATTTTTAGTCTACTAATTGGGACTAGAAGGTTTATTCCTCCAGTATTTAGGGGACAGTGACCTAGAGCTTTTGGAACTGGATCTGGTGCCTTAAAATGAGTGCTGTGTTGCACTGCAACTCCAAGGGTAGTCATGGCCATGTCTACTTCTCTGATGAAAAATTTTATCTATTTTCCTTTCAGGAAAGATTAAGAAAACTAAAGATCAGGATAATTAAAACCCCATGGACAAGTTTATTTGTTATTAAATCATTACAACCGGTGGCTTCATATTGGCTAGACTGATGATTTATTACTGACAAATAGAAACACAACTTCAAATTTTGTTATCTCTTTTATTTCATCTTTTGTCTTAGTATCTCAGTTCTTGATACAGTTTCATAATTCTATCAATGTATTTCTAAATTGCTTCTACTGTAGAGTGGTGATAAAAGACAAGATAAAAGTGATACTTTCTTGTTGGAGAAAGAACATCTGCCCATTTGTAATGCCTATGTGATTATACATAGCAAGATTTTCAAACACACATAGGATTTAGATAGACATACACACAAATGTACACATGTTAATTCTTCATTAAAATATGCATTCTATAAGTGTATGTGAATTTTTCACAGTGCATTGTTTGTATAATCTTTCTACTTGACATATTACTTTTTTAGAAACTAAAGGGATTATATTAGTCTACAAAAATAAGTACAAGTATTGATATTAGCTTACCTATAAAGTTCTTTGAAATATGAAATTTATTGGTGAAGCTTTATTGGTTAATAATATGGGCTAATATATTTATTTGAATTAAAGAAATAAATCCATAGGAAATCTGATTTGAGGCACTTGATTATCTTAAATTATCACCTATCATGGAAGGAAAGGTGAAATATTAAATGTGAGCATTTTAAAGATTAAAACCTTCATTATCATGTTCTTAAGTTAGCACAATGGAGTACCTGGCAGGTTTCTTATATTCTATGAAGAATTATCACTGTACATTTTCTGGGAATAGTGATTCAAAACATCAAACTAGAATTTGGGAAACTTGGTTTCTGATACAAACTTCAAGCTACCTAAATGTGTTTTTTCTCTGTAAAATGAGACTGCTCATTTATAAGTTTATTTTAGCTTTTCAGTATGTGATTTTGTAATATCACAGTAGGCCCTCCCAGAGACATAAAATAATCACATTTAAAAGTTTCATTGGTGCTTTTAATCTCAGTGCCAGAAATGTTGCAGGTGTTTCCTCCTCCACACGTTCTTTGGGACCTGAATATTAAGAGTTAAAGAACCACATATAACCATGGGTGGTACCGGTTAGTCCCCAAAAAACTTTATTTGTACTAAAAGTGTATTCTCAAGCAGTTTTCTGGGGATCACATTTTAGGATACATAGATGAAAGAAACTTAACCATATTTCTAACTTCACCTTAATTATAGCTGTTATAGAGTGGGAAGATAGATAACATTAGATAATTACAGCTGAATTTAAAGAATAAAAATCAATTAACAGTAAACAATTTTTCTGTGTACAAACGTTAACACCAGTCAGGATTCCATGCACAGCAGAAAGAACTAAAACTTGGAGAACAAGCAAACTGAGCATTAAAAGTGATTATGCTTCTCAGGAATCACCAAAGGGCTTGCTTAGGTAGTAAAGCAAAGGGAGAACATAGGGATAGTTGAAAGCTCTCTTGGGTTGTAGGTAGTATATTTTACATGTTTATTTGTGTTTTTGTTTATTTAGAATTATTCAGACAAACAAAAATGTGTAAAGAATACTCTAATGAACAACTCTGTGTATCCACAACTGGCTTACCCAAGGGAAATATACAAACCCAACCAAAATTCCTCTTGGGTCTTTTCCTAATTGCAAACCCTTCCCTTCCTTATAGTGGTATATCCTCTCCTGAATTTGATATTTATCATTCCCATATATCTCTTTCTTTCCTTCCTTCCTCCTTTTTTTTTTTATTTTTGGCTACACTGGATCTTCATTGCTTTGCATGGGCTTTTTCTAGTTGAGGTGAGTGGGGGCTACTCTTTATTGCATTGTGCGGGCTTCTCATTGTGGTGGCTTCTCCTGTTGCGGAGCACAGGCTCTAGATGTGCAGGCTTCAGTAGTTGAAGTGTAAGGGGCTCAGTAGTTATGACTCATGGACTCTAGAGTGCAGGCTTTGTAGTTGTGGAGCACAGGCTTAGTTGCTCTGCAGCATGTGGAATCTTCCTGGACCAGGGATCAAACACATGTCTCCTGCATTGGCAGGCGGATTCCTATCACTAGGGATGTCCTTTCTTTTTTAAAAAAAAATATGCATATATCTCTTAACTATAATTAGAGTTGTTTGGCCTACTTTACATTTTATGAGTCAGATACCACAATGTATACATTTTACACCCACTGTTACAAGATTCGACTTATTTTTGAGTACTCTAAATGATTAAGTGGTTTTATATAATTATACACTTTTATGCCTTCCCAGTTGATACTAGTGGTAAAGAACCTGCCTGCCAATACAGAAAACATAAGAGATGCAGGTTTGACCCCTGGGTCGAGAAGATCCCCTGGAGGAGGGCATGGAAACCCATTCCAGTATTCTTGCCTGGAGAATCCCATGGACAGAGGAGCCTGGAGGGCTACTGTCCATAGGTTCCCAAAGAGTCAGACATAACTGAAGCAACTTAGCATGCATATACACTCTTTTACATTACATTATGTTATTAATCTTATCAAATAAGTGGTTTGATTCATGGTTGCATATTTGTAAGGCACTTTCAAGGTGATAGAAGTATAAATATCTTTTCAAATTGTTTATAATAGCATATCATCTATAATACATGATCCACTTTTTCATTCGTTACTGGTAAAATGATATTTAAATGATTTCCTGGTCAAGGACAGTGTTAGGTACTAAAAATTCACCAGTGAGCAAAATAACTTGGTTCCTGTCTTATGGACCTTATAGCCTAATTCAAAGTCAAAGCTTAAATTTCACAAATAATCCCAGAAGGGAATATATAGTACATTAAACAGGAATCTATTGATTGCCTTATATAAATTAAAGCAATAAAACCAATGAAAACCTTGGTTCTTGCAGGACTCATATTCCAATTGGGTGGTTTTAGGAGGGTGAGGCAGACAAATAGTAAATAAGATGAGCTAAGAGTAAGCAGGATAAGTAAGAAAAATACAAAGTATGTTTAAAGGTGACATGTGCTATGTGGTAAAATAAAGGATGGATAGGGACTAGGCAATAAGGGAGGATTGCAGCTTTAAATATACTGTCTATAGAAGTCCTTACTTCTGAGAAGATGACAGTTGAGTAAATACGTGAAGAGAGGGCAGGTGAGAGGCTGAACAGTGAGTGTGGGTGTGGTTATATAAGAAGAGCACTTGAAGCAGAGGGAATACAAGTACAAGGACTTAAGGGCAGGCAGTGATTAGCATCCTTTCTGAAGTATAGCAATGGGCTGGAGTAGAGCACATTATGGGAAGAACAGTGGGTTTGAAATCAGAGGGGGAGAGGGCGTGGTGATGTGGGATACATCGATTGATTGATTTGCCATTGTAAGTTGTTTGGCTTTTGCTTGGAATGGGATGTAAAACAATTGGAGGGTTTAGCATGAAGATAGCATGATCCTACTTCTGTTTAAATAGGATCACCGTACAGGCTACATTGAAAATAGAATGAGCTAGGCATAAGAGCAGATGCACGGAAGCCAGTTTGTACAATAATTCTGTACAAATTTAGTTTGTACAATAATCATGGTAGCATGAATCTTAGAAGTGACACTGTTCTTTTCTATGAAAAGTTTATAAAGAGAAAAGAAAGCAATAAAGTTATAGTATTAAGGGTATGCAAGAAAAGATATACTTCTGACATAAATTTTTGTTGTATGAAAGATGATGGGAATGTAATTTTTTGTAAAGTAGGTACTTTGCTATGAGAAAACTACATTGAAAAATTTAGGAATCAACAAAATTTAGTGTTTCTTTCTCTGTGTTTTAATGGTACATTATACTAATTACTACGCGAGCTTCTATCTCACCATCATTCATTGCAATTATTTATTAAAAAGCACAGACATCCAAGATAAGGGTGTCCACTTTTGCCACTATTATTCAACATAGTTCTGGAAGTCCTAGCTATAGCAATCAGAGAAGAAAAAGAAATAAAAGGAATCCAGATTGGAAAGAAGTAAAGCTCTCACTATTTGCAGATGACATGATACTGTACATAGAAAACCCTGAAGATAGTATTAGAAAATTACTAGAGCTAATCAGTGAATTTAGCAAAGTTGCAAGATACAAAATCAATACACAGAAATCACTTGCATTTCTATATAATAACTGAAAAATCAGAAAGAGCAATTAAGGAATCAATTCCATTCACCATTTCAACAAAAAGAATTAAATATCTAGGAATAAACTTACCTAAGGAGACAAAAGAACTGTACACAGAAAATTATAAGACACTAATAAAAGAAATCAAAGATGACATAAACAGATGGAGAGATATTCCATGTTCCTGGGTAGGAAGAATCAATATTGTGAAAATGACTATACTACCAAATGCAATCTACCGATTTAATGCAACCCCTATCAAATTACCAATGGCATTTTTCACAGAACTAGAACAAAAAAATTCATATGGGAACACAAAAGACCCTAAATAGCCAAAGCAGTCTTGAGAAAGAAGAATGGAGCTGGAGGATCAAGCTTCCTGACTTCAGGTTATACTACAAAGCTATAGTCATGAAGACATTACGGTACTGGCACAGAAACAGAAATATAGACCAATGGAACAGGTTAGAAAGCCTGGAAATAAACCCATGCACCTATGGGTCCCTTATTTTTGACAAAGGAGGCAAGACTATACAATGGGGCAAAGACAGCCTCTTCAATAAATGGTGCTGGGAAAACTGGACAGATACATGTAAAAGAATTAAATTATAACACTTCCTAACACCATACACAAAGATAAACTCAAAGTGGATTAAAGACCTAAATGTAAGACCAGAAACTATAAAACTCTTAGAGGAGAACATAGAACACTCAATGACATAAATCAAAGCAAGATCCTCTATGACCCACCTCCTAGAGTAACGGAAATAAAAACAAAAGTAAGCAAGTGGGACCTGATTAAACTTAGAAGCTTTTGCACAGCAAAGGAAACTATAAGCAAGGTGAAAAGACAACCCTCAGAATGGGAGAAAATAATAGCAAGTGAAATAACCGACAAAGGAATAATTTCCAAAATATACAAGCAGCTCATACAACTCAATACCAGAAAAACAAACCACCCAATCAAAAAGTGGGGAAAAGACCTAAACAGACATTTCTCCAAAGAAGACATACAGATGGCTAACAAACACATGAAAAGAGGCTCAACATCACTCATTATTAGGGGAATGCAAATCAAAACTACAGTGAGATATCACCTCACACTGGTCAGAATGACCTTCATCAAAAAGTCTACAAACAGTAAATGCTGGAAAGGGTGTGGAGAAAAGGGAACACTCTTGCACTGTCTGTGGGAATGTAAATTGATACAGCCACCATGGAAAATGGTATGGAGATTCCTTAAAAAACTAGGAATAAAACCACCATATGACCCAGCAATCCCATTCCTAGACATATACCCTGAGGAAACCAAAATTGAAAGAGACACATGTATTCCATTGTTCATTTCAGCAGTATTTACAATAGCTAGAATATGGAAGCAACCTAGATGTCCATTGACAGGTGAATGAGTAAAGAAGTTGTGGTATATATACACAATGGAATATTACTCAGCTATAAAAAGGAACACGTTTGAGTCAGTTCTAATGAGGTAGATGAAACTAGAACCTATCATACAGAGTGAAGTGAGTCAGAAAGAGAAAGATAAATACCATATTCTAGCACATATATACGGAATCTAGAAAAATGGTACTGAAGAATTTATTTACAGGGCAAAAATGGAGAAACAGACATAGAGAATAGACTTATGGACATGAGGAGAGGGGAGGAGAGGGTGAGATGTATGGAAAGAGTAACATGGAAACTTACATTACCATATGTAAAATAGATAGCCAACGGGAATTTGCCATACGTCTCAGGAAACTCAAACAGGGGCTCTGTATCAACCTAGAGGGGTGGAATGGGGAGGGAGATGGGAGGGAGTTTCAAAAGGGAGGGGATATATGTGTACCTATGGCTGATTCATGTTGAGGCTTGACAGAAAACAGCAAAATTCTACAAAGCAATTATCCTTCAATAAAAAACAAACAAACAAAACAAACCAGACATCATTTTGCTGACAAAGGTCCATATAGTCAGAGCTATGGTTTTTCTGGTAGTCATGTATGGATGTGAGAGTTGGACCATAAAGAAGGCTGAGTTACAAAGAGTTGATGCCTTCAAACTGTGGTGCTGGAGAAGACTCTTGAGGGTCCCTTGCACAGGAAGGAGCTCAAACCAGTCAATCCTAAAGGAAATCAACCCTGAATGTTCATCAGAAGGACTGATGCTGAAGCTCCAATACTCTGGCCATTGATGCAAAGAGCCAACTCATTGGAAAAGACCCTGATACTGGAACAGATTGAGGGCAAGAGGAGACGGGGGCAGCAGAGGATGAGATGGTTAGATAGCATCACTGACTCAATGGACATGACTTTGAGCAAACTCTAGGAGACAGTGAAGGATAGGGAAGTCTGGCGTGCTGCAGTTCATAGGGTAGAAAGAGTCAAACATGACTTAGAGACTGAACAACAAAAAATACATCTATCCGCATAAAACTGTGGACTCCTTTGGAGAAGGACTTGGGTGTTAATCTGCTTGTCATTGTTGCTGAAATGGCTCTGGGTGTATGGTAGGCACTTAATAAATTCACATTGAATAAGTTCAATGAGTTAAAAAATGAACAATGTAGTTTTCAGTAGTCTGAGTGAACTAGTTAATATCAGGCACTGTACTTTCTGTATCTTTTAATAGTCAGTGTTGGTAGCTTGTTGCTCTGGGCATGTAATTGCCTCCTGGCCTGGAACTGTGGCAATATGCTTAAATGCATTTATGTATTTGCTGTTACCACACAGTATACCATCATACCCAGGAACTTTACATTATTGCTGACTTTTTTTAGTACCCTGAAGTACTATAGGAATTGTGCCTGAGAATTAACTGTGTATCTGGCCTAACCCAGAGAAAGATTAGGACATTTTCCTGAGTAGAGAGAGAATTTGTTGACCTTATATGAAAAAGGTCAGCTTATATGAAAAAAAAAAACCTTCATTTCTCAAATGATTACATCTGCAAATGAAATCCATTATTGTTTATCATTTGTTGAGCACATACTGTGTACTCAGTGCTATACAAAAATTCCCAAACTACAAAAAACATGGAGGATGACATGGTATATGCCTCAGGGCTTAACAATCTATACCAAGCACAGCATGCAATTTTTATATGATAATTGCAGTAAAAGTGACTGTATCTTGAAAGTGATAGGCTCTTGTAGGTTTTTATTATTACTTTTATGATTAGAGAGGACTTACAAAGACATTTTGTTCGAAAAAACTTACCAAATGAAAAATTTTTAGGGGTAATACTTAAAGAGGAAAGAAGTAGTCAAATGATACACAAATGAATTAGTTTGACCTGATCCTGGAGTGAACTCGAGTGCTTATCTATGTGAAGAGGTTACTGGTGAGTCAAGAAATGATTTGGGCAAATTAAAGTAAATAATATCCATGGACTCATATACAGCTAGCGTTTCATTGTTTTACAATATGAATCTTAATTCTAATAATGGGATCAATAATCAGTTCAGTTCAGTCACTCAGTCGTGTCCGACTCTTTGTGACCCCATGAATTGGAGCACGCCAGGACTCTCTGTCCATCACCAACTCCCGGAGTCTACCCAAACCCATGTCCATCGAGTCGGTGATGCCATCCAACCATCTCATCCTCTGTCATCCCCTTCTCCTCCTGCCCCCAATCCTACCCAGAATTAGGGTCTTTTCCAATGAGTCGACCCTTCGTATGAGGTGGCCAAAGTATTGGAGTTTCAGCTTCAACATCAGACCTTCCAATGAACACCCAGGATTGATCTCTTTTAGGATGGATTGATGGGATCTCCTTGCAGTCCAAGGGACTCTCAAGAGTCTTCTCCAACACCACAGTTCAAAAGCATCAATTCTGCGGCGCTCAGCTTTCTTCACCGTCCAACTCTCACATCCATACATGACTACTGGAAAAACCATAGCCTTGACTAGACGGACTTTTGTTGGCAAAGTAATGTCTCTGCTTTTAAATATGCTATCTAGGTTGGCCATAACCTTCCTTCCAAGGAGTAAGCGTCTTTTAATTTCATGGCTTCAGTCACCATCAGCAGTGATTCCGGAGCCCCCAAAAATAAAGTCTGACACTGTTTCCACTGTTTCCCCATCTATTTCCCATGAAGTGATGGGACCAGATGCCATGATCTTAGTTTTCTGAACGTTGAGCTTTAAGCCAACTTTTTCACTCTCCTCTTTCACCTTCATCAAGAGGCTCTTTAGTTCCTCTTCACTTTCTGATAAGGGTGGTGTCATCCGCAAATCTGAGGTTATTGATCTTTCTCCCAGCAATCTTGATTCCAGCTTGTGTTTCCTCCAGCCCAGCGTCTCTCATGATGTACTCTGCATATAAGTTAAATAAGCAGGGTGACAATATACAGCCTTGACGTACTCCTTTTCCTATTTGGAACCAGTCTGTTGTTCCATGTCCAGTTCTAACTGTTGCTTCCTGACCTGCATACAGGTTTCTCAAGAGACAGGTCAGATGGTCTGGTATTCCCATCTCTTTCAGAATTTTCCACAGTTTATTGTGATCCACACAGTCAAAGGCTTTGGCATAGTCAATAAAGCAGAAATAGATGTTTTTCTGGAACTCTCTTGCTTTTTCGATGATCCAGCAGATATTGGCAATTTGATCTCTGGTTCCTCTGCCTTTTCTAAAACCAGCTTGAACATCTGGAAGTTCGCGGTTCATGTATTGCTGAAGCCTGGCTTGCAGAATTTTGAGCATTACTTTACTAGCATGTGAGATGAGTGCAATTGTGCGGTAGTTTGAACATTCTTTGGCATTGCCTTTCTTTGAGATTGGAATGAAAACTGACCTTTTCCAGTCCTGTGGCCACTGCTGCGTTTTCCAAATTTGCTGGCATATTGAGTGCCGCACTTTCACAGCATCAATAATAAGTTCTAGTATTTATGGAAGGAATTGTGATAAAATAGCAAACATAGAAAATAACTTCCTTCTTAGATTTCTCTGAGCTTTAATACACGTTTAAATAACTCAAATACAATCATAGAATGCGTAAGAGATTCCAGACAAATAGCACAAGATTTGGATGAGATATACAAAAAGATAATGCTGTTTCTCTAAAACAACAGGGCATTGGAGAGTGTTTGTTAAAGTGTCATGCTTAGAAAAGTTTATAGAGAGAAATGTGCACCTGAAATTGTTTCTAAATCACACAACTTGGAGAATAGGCTTGGGGTTGGGTCAGGCATTTTCCTCATCAGCTTTTATGGGAAGCAGAGGCTACAGTCAAATTATCTAAAATATTACTTTTACTTTTAAATTGCAGTACATGTTCTTAGAATTGTTGTCTCAACTCAATTGCCTCAACACTGTCATCTTTACTTTCTATACTCAGGTGCTCACTGTCACAGAACACCATCATACTGCCAAGCTTTGAGCTTGATGTTTATCTCTGTGATACTTTTACAGATTACCATTTTCCCTGCTAATTTGTAATATTTAGGGAGTCTGTTGTACACCCACAACAAAATAAACACACAACTCAGAGCACATCTATCCAATGGGCCACTCCAGCTCAGTAAAATCCTAACCCGAAATGGTCACTATATAGCAGACAGATTCTTTACTGTCTGATCGCCCAGGGAAGCCCATGATTTTCTCCTTTAATGATACTCCCTAAGATCACCCTAGGCTCCTAGACCCTTAGCTTCTGCTTTATCTTATGCTGTATCTTAGCTCTGAATTCCCCATAATGCTTGCTACCACTTATCTTTCTGATAGAAGGGGAAAGATACAAGAAGAGGCCTTAAGCAGGATGAATTCATAAGAATCATCATCATCTAGATAATTTTTGCTGAACTTTAGAAGTATGTAAAAGCAGGAAGTCAAGAAACACCTGGAGTAACAAGAAAATTTGGACTTGGAGTACAGACTGAAGCAGGGCAGAGTTTTGCCAAGAGAACACACTGGTCATAGCAAACACCCTCTTCCAACAACACAAGAGAAGACTCTACACATGGACATCACCAGATGGTCAACACCAAAATCAGATTGATTATATTCTTTGCAGCCAAAGATGGAGAAGCTCTATACAGTCAGCAAAAACAAAACTGGGAGCATACTGTGGCTCAGATCATGAACTCCTTATTGCCAAATTCAGACTTAAATTGAAGAAAGTAGGGAAAACCACTAGACCATTCAGGTATGACCTAAATCAAATGCCTAACAATTATACAGTGGAAGTGAGAAATAGATTTAAGGGACTAGATCTGATAGACAGAGTGCCTGAGGAACTATGGATGGAGGTTCATGACACTGTACAGGAGAGAGGGATCAAGACCATCCCCAAGAAAAAGAAATGCAAAAAAGCAAAATGGCTGCTTGAGGAGGCCTTACAAATAGCTGTGAAAGGAAGAGAAGCAAAAGGCAAAGGAGAAAAGGAAGGCTATACCCATTTGAATTCAGAGTTCCAAAGAATAATAAGGAGAGATAAGAAAGCCTTCCTCAGTGATCAGTGCAAAGAAATAGAGGAAATCAATAGAATGAGAAAGACTAGAGATCTCTTCAAGAAAATTAGAGATACTAGGGGAACATTTCATGCAAAGATGGGCTCAATAAAGGACAAAAATGGTATGGACCTAACCGAAGCAGAAGATATTAAGAAGAGGTGGCAAGAATACACAGAAGAACTGTACAAAAAAGATCTTCATGACCCAGATAATCATGATCACTCACCTAAATCCAGACATCCTGGAATGCAAAGTCAAGTGGACCTTAGGAAGCATCACTACAAACAAAGCTAGTGGAGATGATGGAATTTCAGTTGAGCTATTTCAAATCCTGAAAGATGATTCTGTGAAAGTGCTTCACTTAATATGCCAGCAAATTTGGAAAACTCAGCAGTGGCCACAGGACTGGAAAAGGTCAGTTTTCATTCTAATCCCAAAGAAAGGCAATGCCAAAGAATGCTCAAACTACCGCACAATTGCACTCATCTCACACTCTAGTAAAGTAATGCTCAAAGTTCTCCAAGTCAAACTTTAACAATATGTGAACCGTGAACTTCCAGATGTTCAAGCTGGTTTTAGAAAAGGCAGAGGAACCAGAAATCAAATTGCCAACATCCGCTAGATCATCGAAAAAGCAAGAGAGTTCCAGAAAAACATCTATTTCTGCTTTATTGACTATGCCAAAGCCTTTGACTGTGTGGATCACAATAAACTGTGGAAAATTCTGAAAGAGATGGGAATACCAGACCACCTGACCTGCCTCTTGAGAAACCTGTATGCAGGTCAGGAAGCAACAGTTAGAACTGGACATGGAACAACAGACTGGTTCCAAATAGGAGTATGTCAAGGCTGTATATTGTCACCCTGCTTATTTAACTTATATGCAGAGTACATCATGAGAAATGCTGTGCTGGAGGAAGCACAAGCTGGAATCAAGATTGCCAGGAGAAATATCAATAACCTCAGATATGCAGATGACACCACCCTTATGGCAGAAAGTGAAGAAGAACTAAAGAGCCTCTTGATGAAGGTGAAAGAGGAGAGTGAAAAAGTTGGCTTAAAGCTCAACATTCACAAAACTAAGATCATGGCATCTGGTCCTATCACTTCATGGCAAATAGATGGAGAAACAGTGGAAACAGTGACAGACTTTATTTTTTTGGGCTTCAAAATCACCGCAGATGATGAGTGTAGGCATGAAATTTAAAGACACTTACTCCTTGAAAGGAAGGTTATGACCAACCTAGACAGCATATTAAAAAGCAGAGACATTACTTTGCCAACAAAGGTCTGTCTAGTCAAAGCTATGGTTTTTCCAGTAGTCATGTATGGATGTGAGAGTTGGAGTATAAAGAAAATCGAGCACTAAAGAATTGTTTCTTTTGAACTGGGATTTGGAGAAGACTCTTGAGAGTCCCTTGGACTGCAAGGAGATCCAACCAGTCCATCCTAAAGGAAATCAGTCCTGAGTATTCATTGGAAGGACTAATGTTGAAGCTGAAACTCCAATACTTTGGCCACCTGGTGAGAAGAGCTGACTCATTTGGACAAACCCTGATGTTGGGAAAGATTGAAGGTGGAAGGAGCAGGGGACAACAGAGGATGAGATGGTTGGATGGCATCACTGACTCAATGGACATGAGTTTGAGTGAACTCTGAGGTGGTGGTGGACAGTGAGGCCTGGTGTGCTGCAGTCCATGGGGTCGCAAAGAGTCGGCCATGACTGAGGGACTGAACTGAACTGAAAAGTATGTAATTATTTGCTGCTCGGATAATTTCACATCATTTTTCCTGAACCTTAACTACCATTATGCTCCAGTTTATAACATTCTCTCTTTCCCTCTGCAGAAGAACTTATCTTTTTTCCCATAAGTTAAAATTCTCAAATCTGATATTGTCTCTGTGTTGACTTTTGTTTTCTTAAATAGCTTTTTCCCCTTCAGTTTAGAGAATGAATTGTTTGTCTCTGTCTCTAAATCTTACCACCTGTGTTCTAAAGATCATATCTCCACTCCAGGAGTTCTCCAATTTAATTATTGTACCTCTCTCTGTGCTTCGAATATTTCTTTTCTCTCTTTTTATATATATATATATATATATAAAGTCATATAATCATATAAGTAGTTATGTAGAGTCATATATAACTATAACTTTATATACATAAAGAGAAAATAAATATTGGATTATACAACTCGGATATATATAGTTTATATATGTTAATAGTGTATATATAGTTATATATCACTCTAGTCACTCAGTTGTGTCCGACTCTTTGCGACCCTGTGAACCGCAGCATGCCAGGCCTCCCTGTCCATCACCAACTCCCAGAGTCCACCCAAGCCCATGTCCATTGAGTCGGTGATGCCATCCAACCATCTCATCCTCTGTCGTCCCCTTCTCCTCCTGCCCTCAATCTTTCCCAGCATCAGGGTCTTTTCAAATGAGTCAGCTCTATAATCCTATATAAATTACATATATATGTATTATATATATATAAATTATATATATCACATAACATAAGGCAGAGGGAAGGTCTGAAATTTCTCTACCTTCCCATGGATAGTCCTTCAGCTTCCAAGATAAAGAGTTAACTAGTATTAATGTACCATATGTTAGATAATAAGAGGTTGAAAGAGGGGAAAAAAACAAATATATATGTATATGTTTTTTCTTCTGATAGCTTACAGACACACACACACGCGTGCGTGCGTGCGCGCACACACACACACACACACACATATATATATAGGCTTCTCTGATAGCTCAGTTGGTAAAGAATCCCCTTGCAATGCAGGAGACCCTGGGTCAATTCCTGGGTTGGGAAGGTCCGCTGGAGAAGGGATAGGCTACCCACTCCAGTATTCTGGCCTGGAGAATTCCATGGACTGTATAGTCAGTCCATGGGGTTGCAAAGAGTTGGACATGACTGAGCAACTTTCACTTTGCTCAGTGGTTGTTTGGTTGTTAAAGTGAAAGTGAAGTCACTCAGTCGTGTCTGACTCTTTGCGACCCCATGGAGTATAGCGTACCAGGCTCCTCCGTCCATGGGATTTTTCAGGCAAGAATACTGGAGTAGGTTTCCACTTCCTTCTCTAGGAGATCTTCCTGACCCAAGGATTGAACCCGGGTATCCTGCATTGTAGACAGAAGCTTTACTGTCTGAGTCACCAGGGATGTCCATTGGTTATTATATACATTTATAATTGTTATGTATGCTAATATACATATCATACATATATGATGACTAATTTATATATAGCTTATACACACAAACATATTCATATCAAAATAAGAAGGAAAAACCATATCTACTATAGTTCTTATTTCTGCAGCTACCTGTGTGGTCATCACTGGTATTTATTACTGCCTTATTACACTACTGCTGCTGCTACTGCTGCTAAGTCGCTTCAGTAGTGTCCGACTCTGTATGACCCCATAGACGGCAGCCCACCAGGCTTCCCCATCCCTGGGATTCTCCAGGCAAGAACACTGGAGTGGGTTGCCATTTCCTTCTCCAAAGCATGAAAGTGAAAAGTGAAAGTGAAGTCACTGAGTCGTGTCCGACTCAGCAACCCCATGGACTGAAGCCCGCCAGGCTCCTCCGTCCATGGGATTTTCAAGGCAAAAGAGGACTGGAGTGGGGTCCTTTGCTCTCAGCAAGCACCTGAGCTGGTTGTGATTCTTTGCATGGTATGGTTACCAAAATTTTCACTCCTGAGTCATATGAGCTACTGACAACCCTGGCTAAACTGGGTTTTTATAGTTTTCTTTTGACTTTGACAATAGGACATGGTAGTACTAGAAGCGCCCTTGATGATCTACTGAATTTCGGAAATATTCCTCTTTACCCTCATTGTCATTTTCACATTTACCTTGATAATCGGGATCAGTCACCCAGGTAGTAGAGTACCCTATTTCTTTGTTGGCTAATTCAGTGATAGGAGCCAGAGGCCAGATGGTAGTCTCAACTTGTGGGCAGTGGCACCTGGGAACTCTCTATTCTCTTTGTATTTAGAAATCTCAGTTTGATGGTGGCGGTTTCCAGTGTAATTTCTAGCCTACATAGAAGGGCCATTACAAGGCTCTTTAAGGATGCTAGTGCTCACTTATTCCTCACAGCTGTGGCACAGGGCACGTTCTCTGGACCCACAAGAGGTAGGTGAACATTTCTTTCAGGATAAATCCATTCTAACATCTCAATATCCCTAAGCAATTGGCTATCTTCTTCTATAGCAGGTTTCAGAAAACTATAGCCCATGGGTCAAATACAGCCTACAGTCTGTTTTGTAAATGGTTTTATTAGAACACAGTCTTTTCCATATATTTACATATTTTCTATACCTACTTTCATGCCACAATGGCAGAGTTGAATAGTTGTGGCAGAGAATATGGCCTGCAAAGTAAAAAAAAAATAATATCTGACTTTTTATGGAAAAGGTTTGCTGGCCCTGCTTTATAAAGGAAGTTCTGGCATTTCAGCTTCATTTAACATAGAACACCTTTGGGTTTATACTTCAATCAACTGAGCAAACTTCAGGGCCGTTCCTGGCCCTTTTCAAGCTAAGACATCAAATCTGGGATTTCTACTTAATGGGCCCATGTCAATAACTTCATCTCAACTCCTTAATTTTATATGCCTTCCACCTTAATTTTATATCTTTAAAGTCAATTCCCACACATTTTTACCTGGATTTCTATTGGTCTAAATTGGAAAATTCATGCGATTCTTTTTGGGTGTATTTCAGCTCCATGTGTGGTAACATTTTGTAAATCACACCTATGGTCTTGCTGGGACTGGACTCTGGTTATAGGTCTAGAAATTACCCTGTAATTTGATTTCTACTATTCTGTCATATTTGACATTGTTGATTAAACTTTACTTCCATTGATTTCCTTAATTGAGTCTCTTTATGGTTTTCTTAATTATCTGTATACTATAGCCTGCCAGGCTCTTCTGTCCATGGAATTCTCCAGGCAAGAATATTGGAATGGGTTGCCATTCCCTTCTCCAGGGGATCTTCCTGACCCAGGGATCAAACCCACATTTCCTACATTGACAGGCAGATTTTTTACCACTGAGCCACCTAGGAATCCCCAAATATTGGCTAAGAGATTATTTTTTTAAAACTGCTAAATGATGCATGAATATATTCTCTACTTGACATACATAATGCATAATAAATATATTTATATTTATTAAAATACTTATCTCTTATTATAAAAATAATGAACATTTGTTTAGAAAACATAGAAATGAAGATTAGCAAGGCACTTTTCTGGTGGTCCTTCCCTGATGGCTCAGACAGTAAAGAACCTGCCTGCAACACAGGAGACCTAGGTCCGATCCCGTGGGTCAGGAAGATCCCTTGGAGAAGGGAATGGCAACCCACTCCAGGATTCTTACCTGGATAACTCTATGGACAGAGGAGCCTGGCAGGCTACAGGCTACAGTCCATGGGCTCACAAGAGTTGGATCTACACAACCTGAAGCTATTGTATCAAGCTCATTAGGCTACCATCAAGTAGTCACATTGCTGTTCATTTGTTATTGATGCGTGAACCTGTATACCTATAAATAATTGTGAACACGTCAAGAAAATAGTGTGACCAGAGATCTAAGAAAATCACAAAGAGTTACTTAAGGAAATCAGTAGAAGTAAAAGTTTAATCAACACTGTCAATATTTATGACTGAATAGCTTCAGGTTAGCCTAGCCTATACGCTAATGAATAAATTGTGATAAAATTTTTATGTCACACAGTATTGTAATCATATTCATAATACATTATTGGAACCACTTTTTAAATTATTTGCTTAATTTATATATTTGACTGCATTGGGTCTTAGTTGTGGCACGTGGGATGTTCATTGTGTCACAAGGCATCTTTCGTTGAGGACACAGACTCTCTAATTGAGGCACCCAAGCTGTGGTGCTCAGGCTTAGTTGCTCTGTGGTATGTGGGATCTTCCTGGACCAGGGATTGAACCCATGTTCCCTGTACTGGAAGGCAGATTCTCAACTGCTAGATCACCAGGAAAGTTCCAGGAAACATTATTCTATTTTAAAAATTTACCTGTGAAGAAAGGCTGAGAGAGAGGCATAATGGACAGTAATGTAATTCTTTGAAAGGAAAGTTATGAAACAGTAATGGAACCAACACATTATTATTAATTTTATATTAAATATCACTTACCTATGTGTACGTAAGACATGGACTATTTACTTTAACATGAGTTTAGCACACAGTGTTCTGTACCATGAATACTTAGCGTTAATGATGAAGATGATGGTATCAAAATGTCTCATACAGTTCTTGCCATACTGTTATATTTTCACATGGCAACACTCACATACATACCCAACAGATAGGTTTATATGGCATGATGATTATTTACTTTTCACTGAGTGGAAGTGGATCATCATAAGATGAGGTCTTTATCATCAGATGAGATCTTTGTCCTCATCTTCCTGTTGAGTAAGCCTATGAGGGAAGAGAAGAGAAGAGGTTGGTCTTGCTATCTCAGAGATAGAAGGGGTGGAGGAGGTAAAAGGGGGGATAGGAAAGGCAGGCAGACTTTGTGTAACATTACAGATATACATAGTAATTTCTGCTTAACTTTTTACTTTTTCATGTCTCTAAAAATATTTCTATGTGGTTCCAATCCTTCCATCATTTGCTTTAGTTTCAGTGCCTGTATCATAGAAGGGTTCATATTGTCAGTCAGTTCAGTCACTCAGTCATGTCTGACTCTTTGCGACCCCATGGACTGCAGCACGCCAGGCTTCCCTGTCTATCACCAACTCCCAGAGCTTGCTCAAACTCATGTCCATTGAGTTGGTGATTCCATCCAACCATCTCATCCTCTGTCATTCTCTTCTCCTCCTGCCTTCAATCTTCCCAGCATCAGGATCTTTTATAATGAGTCAGTTCTTCGCATCAGGTGGACAAAGTCTTAGAGCTTCAGCTTTGGCATCAGTCCTTCCAATGAATACTCAGGACTGATTTCCTTTAGGTTTGACTGATTTTATCTCCTTGCAGTCCAAGGGACTCTCAAGAGTCTTCTCCAACACCACAGTTCAAAAACATCAATTCTTCAACGCTCAGGTTTCTTTATGGTCCAACTCTCACATCCATGTATGACTACTGGAAAAACCATAGCTTTGACTAGATAGACCTTTGTTGGCAAAGTAATGTCTCTGCTTTTTAATATGCTGTCTAGGTTGATCATAGCTTTTCTTCCAAGGAGCAAATGTCTTTTAACTTCATGGCTGCAGTCACCATCTGCAGTGATTTTGGAGCCCAAGAAAATAAAGTCTGTTCATATTGTGCCTAGTCACTCAATAGAGTCCGACTCTTTGCGACCCCATGGACTGTAGCCTTCCAGGTTCCTCTCTCCATGGGACTCTCCAAGCAAGGATACTGGAGTAAGTTGCCATTTCCTTCTCCAGTTCATGTGTAAAAGAAATCAGAAGCAGTGTTGAATAATCATAACCTTTCTGCCACACTGTCTAATGTGAATTTGTTTTCTAGCATTGCTTTCTCGTTTTCTTGCACTGGTTTAGAAGCTTGAATCACTTTTAGTCATCTTCTGTTAATTCCTTTGGTAAAAGAGTCTATTAACTTTTGAATTTCTCTAAGATCCATATCTGAAATCCTTCCCCCTACCTTTTTTGCCATATTCACAATCTTTCTTGGTTTCCTTGATTGGCTCTGTTGTAAACTCTGTGAAGTCATGCACAACATCTGGACAAAGTTTCCTCCCACAGAAATTTATTGTTTCAGACTTGATAGCTTTCACAAATTTTTCTAGAACAACAATGGCATCTTAAATGGTGTAATCCTTACAGACTTCCATGGTAATCCCTCTAGTGGAGCTCTCTTCCATAGCATTGATAATCCTTTCCATAGTGTGTAATGAGCCTTAAAGGTCTTTATGACTCCCTGATCCAGAACCTGAATTAGAGACAGTGTGCTTGGGGACACCACTTTGATGACTTTGGCTAGGGGCATTGTCGAATATCAAAAGAACTTTATAAGGCTGTCCCTCGCTGGCAACATACTTCCTCATTTCAGGGACAAAGTGTGGATAGAGCCAATCTATACAGCTAAAGAGCTTTCCTTGTGGCTCAGCTGGTAAAGAATCTGCCTGAATGCAGGAGACCTAGATTTGATCCCTTGGTTGGAAACATCCCCTGGAGAAGGGAAAGGCTACCCACTCCAGTATTCTGGCCTGGAGAATTCCATGGACTGTATAGTCCTTGGGGTCACAGAGAGTTGGACATGACTGAGCGACTTTCACTTTCATAAATCAAAAGGGGTCTCATTCAGGTCTTCTTTTGTTGTACAACAAAAAGACGAGTAACTGATATTTATCTTTTCCCTTTGAGGTTCAAGTGTTAGCAACTTTATAGGAAAGGAAAGTCCTGATCATAAACCTGATTGCACTTGCATCAAAGAATAGAGTTATCCTATGACTTCCTGCCTTAAATTCTGGTGCTCACTTCTCCTCCTTACTAATAAATGTCATTTGTGGAATTTCTTTCTTTCTTTCTTTCTTTTTTTTTTTTTTTTTTTTACCACTATAGGACACTTGTGTCTGTATTGGTAAACTGTTCAAGTAGATGTCTTTCTCCCCAGTGATTCCCTTAATGGCATTTGGGAGCTGGTTTGCTGTCTCTTGGCCTCTAGAAGTTGCTTCTCTTGTCTATCTTGATATTTTTAAAGCCAGACCTCCTAAAATTACCAAACCATCCTTTGCTGGCCTTAAACTCTCTAGCTTTAGATTATGCTCCTTTTTAAGTTGTCATAAGACTTTGATTTTGTTTTTGAAGTCATATTAGAATCTACATAAACATATTTTTATTATATCAATCCTGCACCCACATAAAAGCTATATTTTCAACATGAGACAAAAAGCTATTTTGCAAAAACTACAAGGTTTCCTTACCTACTGGTATAATTTCAGTGACAGCTTGATGAATTTATTTTCCTTTTTTTTTTTAAACAGTGTTCCTTATCCTGGATTAATTTATCTCGATAGGATGTGCCGCCATAACTGCAGACCTTGATCTATAGTGTATATCAAGCAATTTAACCTTTCCTTGCAATGTCATGACTTTCCTGTGCTTGTTGGGAGCACTCCCAGCATCACTAGTAGCACTTTGTATGGGTCTCATGGTGTTATTCAAGATTTATATGGTATTATGCTAAGCACAATGAAAAGTATGCAAGAACCATAAGAGATCACTTTTAATTGAGATAGATTGTTTACTGGAGAGACAAACTGCTCGTAAGTAGATGACTAATGTCACATGGTATTTTCAGCTAATACAACAGGAGCTCACCACAATGGCCAACAGGAGGTGGCTACAAAATTATTACAGCACTGCAGTATGTGTTACAGTTACTTTTATGCAGTTATGATTTAGCACTGCATCTTTACCTTTGTTTACATTTCTTTCAACTGCAAATGGCACTGTGTATTGTCTGTTAGTGTCAGTGTTTATGTGTGTACTTTTTTGATAAAGATTGACTTTGTATAATAGATTTGTGTGTGTTTTATGGTGTGGATGATGAAATAGACTAGTATGTACATATATTTTGTGCATTCATGACATGATCTTTTAATTTTTTTGATATTTCTAGGCTACATTGTTTGTCTTTTTTTCAAACTGTTACAACTCTTCAAAATTTTTTTCAATGTATCTATTGAAAAAAAAATCTGTGTATAAGTGGACCCATGCAGTTCAAACTGTTGTTCAATGGTCCACTGTAGTAGCATTTTGTGGAAGGCATTATGAGATAGTAGTTTAGATTACTGATTCTGCTTTCAGACTTCTTAGTTCAAAACTCATATCTGACATTTACTAGTTCATTGATCTTGGGCATATTTCTTAACTTTTTTGCACCAGTTTTCTTGTCTGTGAAATGAAGGTGATAATAATAGTACCTACCTCACAAGTTTGTTGTGAGGATTAAATAAATTTATAGTTGTGAAGCAGTTAGACCAATGCAGAGTTGTTTGTTACTATTTTGTAGTTCTAGGAGACTGTATATCACAGAAATAAAGTATTGCTTTAAAGTACCTTACCGAAGCATTGACTTTAGATCTCTTTTAAGAAAAGTCTTTCCACTGATTTTTCAAAAATTTTGAATATTTATGTGAAATATAATGTTTTTAATTCAGCACACTTTACTTTTCTTCTGAAGGGTTTCCTAGCTTAAATATTTTAAATTATTCATTAAAACTAGCTTCCCCTTCTTTAAACAATCCTTTACTGCAGGAATGTTTGTATATGTATATATATGCATATATTTGCATATGTATGTGTGTATCGATGTATATGTATGTGTGTGTATAAGAAAACGTTTACTATTTATGATTTTCATTCAGACTTTGACTCTGAACATAAATGTAAAATGAAGTTCTGTGTTTGGCCTATTTCATCATTTACTATCAGTTGAAGTGGAATCATGTATATGGATAAAAGTTTCCTATTTAAAATCTTTGCAGATCTAGTACGTTTTAAGAGATTATTCATTAGCTTTAAAGAGGGGAAGAAAAACCTGGGCATTTTGTAACTTTTATATCGTTCTACCACAGAAGTGACATGTTTAGGGACTGTATTGCATTTGAATTTTTTGTCTCAAAGTATCAAATAAATGAGGATCAGAGTTTGGATAAGCAAGGGAATACAAATCATTTTTGAAGATATTCATTGTGGTTCAAGGATTTTATGACATGGGTCAACATGTTTCCCATTTAATAGCAGTTTATGATATATATGCTATTGTTATATGAATTGTGTGGTTGTACTAAGATGCTCGATATATTTCACTCTTCCTGATTGGTGGCCAGTGAGGTCAGAACTGTTCCATTAATCCAACTGAGCACTCATATGTGAACTTTTGCCTTGATTCTTTTTTTAACTTTTGAAACCACAAAATGTATAATAGTAATTAGTTATTCCAGGATGTTCATTTCAAGATTACTGCCTGGGGTGGTGGAAGCCCTATGTTATTTGGCTACAGACCAGTTGTGTAATCCCTCATAAATGTTCTACATCTTGCATTGCAATACTTTGGAAAGGAGTTGATGCACCTTGAAATGTACATTTGCTTCAAACTTCAATTCAGATAAACTATGAAAAAAATTAGCGTTGGGCCAACTGCATTTTGGTGCTCTATTTTTTCAGACATCTTGTGAATGAGCAGTGTTCTGGTGAGAAAGTTTCTCTGACATATAGTATGTTTGACAGATATTTGAATGTGAAACCATTGCTTTTATACCACTCCTTAAATGGTTTTGCTTATTTTTATATCTTATGTCTTTTCATTAATAAGGAAAACATATTTAACACAATGCACAACTGAGACACTGTGTATTACTCTATAGATGGTAACTTTCTTGCTGCAATTGCACTTTTTATGAGTTGGTATATTCATTAAATATTATAGCATATTGTCCAGTAAAACCATAGTTTTTGTTCTACACTCTTCACATTTGATTCTGTTCTCCAAGACTCAACTCTTCGTCTTTTTACTCCACTCTCTCCCAGCCCAAATAGTTCTTAATTGTATTCTGTCTACTTAACCTTCTTTGAGTTAGGATTTTTATTTTCTCATTCTCTTCCACAATAAAAATAATACAGTAATAATAATGATAATATCAATTTCAGCAAGTACATTTCATTTTTAATTCCATAGATTTCAGTGATTTTTTTTCTGTGTTTCTTAATCTTGAAGCCTCTGTTATCCTTCGACCACATTACCTTTCCCATTCATTTCCATTTTTCTTCCTTTTCCTTCACAGCTTTATTTTCTACAAGAAGTACTTCTGTGATTTATCTATAGTGGGCATATGATAAACATTGACTAACTTTATGATCATTATCTTCCATTTGCTTTTCTTCCATATTTGTTTCAATAAATCAGTATTGAATAGATCAGGAAATGAAGTGCATTATTGTTTTCTTGGTACACATGCTCTGTCTAAAAGTGGGAAGAAAATCTGTATCTATGCACCTAATTGGATTATTATTAAATTGAAAAGTTTCTTGAAAGAAAATTACTTTGGTCATCTGTACATCTAGGTGATAGAAGTTCCATCTTCTGCCAAAGAGAGATGGTGAGCTACTAGTGGGCAATGAGCATGTTTTATTCATCCTTGTGTTTCCCTCAAGTACCTAATGCAGAGCCTCACACAGTGTAGTTAACTTAGAAACTGGCTAACTAAGTTAGTTAATTTATTCTTGTCTGGGGCATTATGATGGTCTGCCCAACTATTTCTGCTAAATTAATAAACTAACGTGATTTTACTATACTTCTTTTGACCAGATGAGTTTCATGCCCTCAACATAGCATATACTACAGTCAAGACAGACTTTCTGAAAATTTCACATGGTTCATAGCACTCTGCAGTGAAGTAAAACTGTCATTTACTTAGAGTTGATACCCTAGATGCTAGACTAGGAAAATGAAGAAGTAGCTCTAGAAACCAGAAAACTAGATTTGTCTTTAGCAATCTAAACATTAAAATTGGAAGGTATTGACCAACACCTAAAGGATGAGAGTTGGAGTGAACTTCCTAGTGTGGATTTGATTTCTGTTGAAGTGATTACTAATTTTAAGTAATGAAGACCCTAGGAAAGCTAGGAGTAAGTTTGAAATTAATTTAAAACGAGCACATGATGGATTGTACTGCCAGCTATTACAATGGAAATTTATTTAATTTTTTTCTCCAGAAAGCTTTTTATTTATATAGGACATCTTCCAATCATAGGAGATTATTTAGATAGGTTCTGTAGGAATATACATAGCTATTGTTCAATCAATGGAGTTCCTGGTTTTATTTTTCTTAAGAACTGTTGATGACAGCATCCAGAAATATTAGTGTTAGGTTTCTATGATTCAGAAATTGCCCAGAATATAAACTTCTCTAATTTAGTGAATTGAAGGAAGAAAATGAATGTTTTCAGCCCCAGTGGATTTTGATATGAATCCTAAACCAGGCTCAGTTTGGTTTTCTTACATGCTAGTTTGTAGACCTGGAGAAGGCAGTGGCACCCCACTCCAGTACTCTTGCCTGGAAAATCCCATGGATGGAGGAGCCTGGTAGGCTGTAGTCCGTGGGGTCGCTAAGAGTCAGACACTACTGAGCGACTTCACTTTCACTTTTCCCTTTCATGCACTGGAGAAGGAAATGGCAACCCACTCCAGTATTCTTGCCTGGCGAATCCCAGGGACGGGGGAGCCTGGTGGGCTGCCGTCTATGGGGTCGCACAGAGTCGGACACGACTGAAGCGACTCAGCAGCAGCAGCAGCAGTTTGTAGACCACATATTAGCTTTAAGTAAGATGGCTGCGTGTAGCCCTACAAGTGTTTCCTACTAGTTAAGTGGTACTCATTAGAAGAATAGAGTTATAGTGTTATTTATTTATTTTTAATGATATTGTGTTGATATTTAGTAATAATTGACCCAGTTTATAAACTCTTCCATTTTAGCCTATACTGCCAATGTCAGTAGGGAATGTTTAATTATTTTTCTAACAGTACTAGGTGGAGGTCCATAAAATGATTTAATTATAGTATCATTTCAGATTTAACTTGTGACCAGTATCCTAGATTTATATGGGTACAGTACAAAATATATTCTTATTACAACATAGGATACAATGAGAAAGGTAACCTGGGGCTGTACAAAGGGCAAACATTTAAAAATTGTAATACATTTAAATTATTTAGTATTAATTAAATTAATTTATCATAAATTTAATTAATTTTAATTATATTTGTGTGAATCCATGCCATTAGCAGTTATGAACTTATGATACATTTGTGACAGTCCTATCTGTATATTTACTGAACATGATATTTATTATGAAAGGTAATGCACTTTTTGAGAAAATGACAACTTATCAGTGCCTCAAAGCCAGCTGTTAGAACCACCTTATGAAAATACACAACTTTCAGTTTCCCCAAGTCTTCTTGTTCTTGTTTCTGATTAAACCAAATAAGAGAAGTTCTCTTTCCATATCTAAATATCTCTGAGTAACAAAATGTCATTGTTAATATTCATTCAGGGCTATGTGAAAGGTGGAGGGAAATGAGAGAAAAAAAATGAAGCACAGTTTTCCAACCCAAAGGTCTCCTGAGCCTGAGGTAAAGATCAGAGGAGGAGTCACAGTGGGGCAGCTGATTACAAGGTCTAGGGTAGATTGTCGTGCCGGCAGGAAATGATGAAGCCTGGCTGGATCCCAACAGGAAATCAGAACAGGAGAAAACTGATGCTGAGAAGAAGGGTTGAAAGCAGAGCAGCTGGAAAGACGAAAAGAAACAGAACCCTTCCCACCATATCCAGTAGGACATTGCAGGTGTATTTCATTTTGGCTCCAATTCCTAAAACATTGATTATCATTACCATCAGCTTAAAAGCAGTTCAGAATTCAATCTTTCAAAACAGAAGCCTGAGAGTATTTGATTCTCAGAAAAAGGTCCAAGTCTATGATGTGGAAACAAATAAACATCAGTTATGTATGTCTTAATAAGTGAAGAAAATCACACAAGGCAGCTCTAGAAATCAAATATTTTGGAAGAATTTCAGAATTTCCTGGAGTAGATGTACTGATTTCCTTATTTCCTGCATGTGTGCTAAGTTGTTTGAATCGTGTCCGACTCTTTGTGATCTCGTGGACTGGTACCTGCCAGGCTCCTCTGTCCATGGGATTCTCCAGGCAAGAATACTGAAATGGGTTGCCATTTCCTTCTCCAGGGGATCTCCCAATCCAGGTATTTGAACCTGCATCTCTTTCGTCTCATTAGCGGGCACATTCTTTACCATTATTGCCACCGGGGAAGCCCTTTACTCATTTCCTACTTGTATCAATTATTACAAGGAAATTGAATTATAATATTACAAACAATTTTGCTTGAATATAACAAATGATGATGCTTTATTGTATCTACGTTTGAAAAAATCTCTATGGTAGAAAACCAGAACTAGTCTCTGCTGTTAGCCATCAGGATGTCATTGTGCATGAGGAAGCAAGTGAGTGGCTCTAGGATGGTGAGAATTTCTGCCTGTCATCTGGGTGCTTGGTTACATGGTTAGGTTCCACTTGTAACAATTCATCCAGTGGTGTACATGACATGTGCATTGTTCTGTTCACATTTTATAATTCAATAAAATGTTTGAAGCAAACAAGTCTAGGAAATGGATGTTTTGGGATTCATGACTTGGAAAAATGATTTCAAAATGCTTAATAAATTATATTTAATGATAACAGGGGACCCAGATGTTACTAAAATCAAAAATATGTTGACAAAGATGATTTTGTTTATTCCTAGATTTTGGTTGTGGGAAACAACCTAATGCAAACCCATTTTTTTTTTTAAAGAAATATAGTTCTCAACTCAACCCCAAATTAGCTTAATGGATCCTGTATGGTTTTGATAGAGATATTTTTTTGACAGGCCTTTAAAAATCATCTTAGTTCTCTAAATAGCTCAGCCAAACTACTGAACTGGTTTATCACTTTGATCAACTAGTTGCCCTTCACTAGTTCAAAGTTTCAAAATGCTGAGCCAATAGGGAATTCAAGCTAATTGCTGGTCAGTAGGTATTGATATGGGCTTCCCTGGTGGCTCAGCTGGTAAAGAATCTGCCTGCAATGCAAAAGACCCTGGTTTGATTCCTGGGTCGGGAAGATCCCCTGGAGAAGGGATAGGCTACCCAATCCAGTATTCATGGGCTTTCCTGTTGGCTGAGACAGTAAAGAATCCGCCTGCAATGCAGGAGACCTGGGTTCCATCCCTGGGTTGGGAAGATCCCCTGGAGGAGGGCATGGCAACCTACTCCAGTATTCTTGCCTGAGGAAGCCCATGGACAGAGGAGCCTGGTGGGCTACAGTCCATGGAGTCGCAAAAGAGTTGGATATGACTGAGTGACTAACACCCACCCACCCACCCACCCACCCACCTACCCACACACCTACCCCTCCCCACACACACACACATACACACACACACACACAAGTATGAGTTATTGGGAGGCAGGATAGGAATTTGGGATTGGAAGGAAGGCTGGTGTTCTGTTTCTTCTCCATGTAATGGCGTTTTGGTGACTCCATGCTTTGAGCTTGTTCATGAAGACTTTAGACCTGTAGGGATTTGCTGCTGAGCAAGACTGATGGGAGAACAGGAATGACAGTTCTCTCTTTTACTAGCAGATTTAAGTGAATGGCAACTGTGCATCAACCAGAGTCCTGATCCCCATTCTCCTAGCTGAAACACATTGGTATGGACTCTTCCCTTCCTTAAAATAATCCTGAATGGAAGGGAAAATGTCACGAGTCTGCATGGTGACCTGTCTCCCTTATTGATCTTAGAGGGGACAACACCTAATGCTGTCCTCTGATAAAAAGGATTCAAAACCCAGAGTGTTTAATTAAAAATCCTGAAAGTAAGGATTGCAAGATACTTTTTAGGGTAAGTATTTCTAAATGTTATGTT
The DNA here is from genome assembly GCF_054371585.1 of Giraffa tippelskirchi. NCBI lineage: Eukaryota > Metazoa > Chordata > Mammalia > Artiodactyla > Giraffidae > Giraffa > Giraffa tippelskirchi. Next base: position 91,809,925 of record NC_137275.1, on the reverse strand, counting down.
GATAATGAAAAAAGTAGTATTATAAATCTAAAACTTGTTTTTCATTTTACCAGTTCTCAATGCGTGCTTAAATTCTCACCATTTCTTTACTAATAGACAGTTCCAAAGATTTCACTCAAATTTTTCCTGGACTTGGGGAATAAATTGGCACCAATGTGCAGCCAATATTTTAAATTACATAAACTATATTGAAAATGGTTCCATTAATTTCTTAAACCCATGTCAGGTAATGGAAAACAAACTTGCATCTCAGATAGCCTTCCAAGAATGAAATGTGGAGTTAGTGATTCCAGTAACTTAGAATGGGATGGTGTAAGATTTTCCTTCTTGGTTATTATGGATTACTGTTGTGGTGGACTTGTGTCTGTTTTAAATAATCTTGTTGATAGTGAAAAGTAGATTGTCTGTTTTTAGGGTAGGGGAATCCATATGCTAGTTTTGGATTTGAGAATTACCTTACAGATATTAATGGCTACTGGTGTATGACAAATCAGTGTTGGCAAGGATAATGAATCTAATTAAAATGAACAAACTTATCCAAAATTTTAGGCCCCTGTAGACAAAAAAATAGGATAAAGCAGCCAGGGCCCAGATGTGTCCATTTTCATTTTCAGCTAGTCCTAAGAAATATGAGCTCTCCCATAATTTCCATTGTCAGTTTAATGGCAGACTTAGAAATGCATAGCAACCTGAAGGAGAGAAAACTCAAAACAAAGTGCTTTTTTAAAATTAGAATGCTAGACTTCTAATTTAAAAAAACAAATATGCAACAAGCAACAGAGGTTTATTGTATAGCACAGGAAACTATAGTCATTAAAATAATTTAAGAAATGTGTGTGTATATGTATAACTGAATCACAAAAAAATTCTACCTTTTGAAGTTTAGTAATGTTTATCTTGTTGCCAGTTTATGGACATCCAGTAACAGCATATGAAATACAAAATTTTAAATACGTTTGTGTAGGGCTGGGGCAATGGGATGACCCAGAGGGATGGGATGGGGAGGGAGGTGGGAGGGGGGTCCAGGAAGGGGAACACATGTAAACCCATGGCTGATTCATGTCAATGTATGGCAAAAACTACTACAATATTATAAAGTAATTAGCCCCCAACTAAAATAAATAAATTTATTAAAAAAAAAAAAGAACGGAGAAAAAAGATTAATATAAATTAATACAAATAGAAATCTATTATATTTAGATTATTAATGACATCATTTAAGATGCTCCTGTTCTTATTTTTTCTGCACTTGATAAAATATTCTCAGAGAAATGTTAATATGTCTCATTATGATTATGTATTTTTTTCTTTTCCCTTATATTTCTTCTGATTTTTGCTTTATGTATCTTTGTTTCTTTGTTGTTAGGTGTCTGATGGTTTATGATGTCTGTCTTTTTTGTGAATTTTACCTTTCATCATTAAAAATATTCACCTTTGTTTTAAAACAATTAATATTTCAGTCTTCAAACCGACATTTCTGAAAGTCATAATTTTTTGAGGTGTTAAATTATAAAAGTTATTATTTATGATTAGGTTATGTAGCAAAACAAGCATAAGAAAACAAATGAAAAAAGTGCACCTCACCTCATTTTTAATGTTATGTTATATCTTGGCCATAGAGAGTAAAATGAAACTGATTAAGAGCAAATGTTAATTCTAAAGTTGAAAGTGAAAGTCGCTCAGTCATGTCCAACACTTTGTGACCGCATGGACTATACAGTCCATGGAATTCTTCTAGGCCATAATACTGGAGTGGGTAGCCTTTCCCTTCTCCAGGGGACCTTCCCAACCCAGGGATGGAACCCAGGTCTCCTGCATTGCAGATGGATTCTTTTTTTTGAGATTTTAACGTCTTTTTTTTTTTTTTGATTTATTTTTATTTTTTTTGCCATACACTGAAGCAGGTGGATTCTTTACCAGTTGAGCCACAAGGGAAGCCCCAAAATACTGGAGTGGGTAGCCTATCCCTTCTCTAGCGATCTTCCTGACCCAGGGATCGAACTGGGGTCTCCTCCATTGCAGGTGGATTTTTTTACCAACTGAGTTATCAGGGAAGCCTAAATTCTAAAGCTGGCACATCACTAAAGTGGAATGATGCTTCATTGAAGACTTGTTTTCTACAAAAGCCACTAGAGTGTGTGTGCTTTAAAAGCAGGATCTTTTGGTGCATGTTGTATACTAAGAACTAGGACAATGCTTGGCTTTTAGTATGTATTGGCAAATAATTGGAATAAAACAATGACTGTGCATTATCTCAGGTATTTTTGTACGCACAGTCTAATGGAAGTCATACAATATCTTAAAACACACACAAACACAGCCACAAAGCTACTGGATAGGCCAGGGAAATTTAGCTAAGACTTGTACTGAAAAATAAGTGCATGTTTGCTAACTGACTGATTGGAGAGGATGATATAAGCAGAAAAATGGGAGACATAGAGGCCTGAAAAATATACTGTGCAGACAGATTATATTCTGAAGCATCAAGAGTTTGTTGATTAAGAGAGGCAAAGAGTGAAGGTAGAGAAGGCTGGATAGTTGAAATGAGGCCAATTGATGAAGAAAATAGAAGAAAAAGATGTTCCACTCTCTTCCACCACCATATTTACCCCACTAATTCCTCCTCTCCCTGCCCCCATTACTTTCATCTATGCTTCCAAATTCTTTGCTCCATCCTGTTGCTAAGGATGAATGGCCTACCTTCATGTCATGGGCTGCTTTGCTATTTGTATTACAAGCGTCATTCCTTCTCACCAATTTAAGGATAACATTTAAGAATTCATCATTCCTGCATCAAAATTTTTAATCCAGCCTGACTTGACATTCACAGCAGCCTAAAATCATGCTGTAATTTTGTCCATCTTATAAAAATTCTTTTTACTGCTTATCTTCCTCCAGCCATGACCCAATTTCTCTTTTGTACTTTATAGCAAATTTCCTCAAAATGATGTTGAAAAGAAGACTGTCTCCAAGTTATCTTTAATATTCTCATAAACCTACTGCACTGTTTGAGTACAGCTATATCCATTTTATCAACATCATCATCACCTCCATATTTTTAGACTTAAAGTTAACTTCAGTTCTAATGTCATTTGACCAAACAGCAATTTGACACTCTATGATTTTTTTGGAGAAAATACTGGTTTGGGACACCACTTCTTTTTGGTTCTCCTTCTGTCTTACCTGCAGTTCATTTTTGGTTTCCTTTGTTGGCATCTTCTAATGTTTTTAATCTCTAGATGTTTAAGTGCTTCAGAGTTCTGTCCCCAGACCAATGCTTCATCTATATGAACTTTCTAGGTGACTTTATAGAGTTTCACGACTGGATCTCAAATTTGTATTTTTAACCTAACTCCTAGTATGAATGCTAGACTTTGTGTATACATGCATATGCTACTCTCAACCAGTTATTTTCCTTTGCATTTCCTGTTATATATTTGTTTGTTGTCTTCTCTTGAAGGACATAAACTTCATGAGGACAGAGACTTTATTTTGTTCAATGCTCTCAATTTTGTTGATAGTTACTGCTTTGTCAAATAAAATGTATGCCTATCCTATTATCTAGTATGTATTCTAAAGAACCTAGGCCCATAAGAATGTTTATTTCAATATTATTATGGAAGCAGAAAGGTGAAGTCACTCTTAGGGACTGAATGGGTAAAATATAGCAGATGATCAATATTTATATCAAAAGCATCAGCTTAGATATGCACATAGCTATATGGATAGATATTTAAAATAATTCTGAGTAAAAAATATAAAAATCACTAATGTTACATTAAATATGTACATAACAATTTTATTTATGTAAATTAAAAACATGTGCACAAACAATACATTTTGTTAGTATTAATATAATTAGACAGGTATACATTATACACATTAGAGTGGTTGTTTAAGAAAGGAAGGGGAAAGGAGAAAGTTATATGGTAAAAATGAAGAGATAAAGGAATGAATGAATGGACAAAGGAGAAATTGCTTGGGCCAATGGTGATAATGTGCTTTAAGCTGAGAAATACGACTATCTCAACCGTTTGCAGCTGAAGCACACCAGAAGGAAGTATTGAATAAACAAAAGAGGTATTGTAGAGTTTTCAAGTGATGAATAGAGGAGTAGAATAATAAAAAATGCCCAACCCAAAAGAGATAGAAAACTATTTATTCTGTTCTTGAGTTCCTCTGCTCAAAAATTCAACAACTTGATAGAGAGAATTCCATGAATCAAGTTCTGATCACCCACGTCATTCTTGACTGTGCCAGGTTTTAAGAGGATAAGACTGGAAAAACCAGTATAGAGGGAAAGTAGGGTAGGATCAAGATTTATCTTCTCACCCTATTTGCTCATTGACTGGGAAAGATGGCTTTCCAAAGTAAAACCAGGTTGCTGTTAGGATGATGATATGAAACTACGCAACTGAAAAATAAAACCACTAGAGACCATATGATACCAAAATTTCTTTATTAATAACAATTAACATTGACCCTCGGTAGCTGTTGAATGAAATGACTGATAGAAAATCCCGTATATTTTTCTCTTGAAAAAAAATAAAAGGTACCAAAAGAGACTCTAGTTTCCAACTATAAATTTGCACTGAGAGCTGCCCAGTTCAGTTCAGTTCAGTCTCTCAGTCGTGTCCAACTCTTTGCAACCCCATGAATCGCAGCACACCAGGCCTCCCTGTCCATCACCAACTCCCAGAGTTTACCCAAACTCATGTCCATCGAGTCGGTGATGCCATCTATCCATCTCATCCTCTGTCGTCCCCTTCTCCTCCTGGCCCCAATCGTTCCCAGCATCAGGGTCTTTTCCAGTGAGTCAATTCTTCACATGAGGTGGCCAAAGTATTGGAGTTTCAGCTTCAACATCAGTCCTTCCAATGAACACGAAGGACTGATATCCTTTAGGATGGACTGGTTGGATCTCCTTGCAGTCCAAGGGACTCTCAAGAGTCTTCTCCAACACCACAGTTCAAAAGCATCAATTCTTCGGCCCTCAGCTTTCATCACAGTCCAACTCTGACATCCAGACATGACTACTGGAGAAACCATAGCCTTGACTAGACAGACATTTGTTGGCAAAGTAATATCTCTGCTTTTTAATATGCTATCTAGGTTGGTCATAACTTTCCTTCCAAGGAGTAGTTCAGTTCAGTTCAGTCACTCAGTTGTGTCTGACTCTTTGCAACCCCATGAATCGCAGCACACCACACATCCCTGTCCATCACCAACTCCCGGAGTTTACCCAAACCCATGTCCATCAATTCGGTGATGCCATCCAACCATCTCATCCTTTGTCGTCCCCTTCTCCTCCTGCCCCCAATCCCTCCCAGCATTAGGGTCTTTTCCAATGAGTCAACTCTTCATATGAGGTGTCCAAAGTATTGAAGTTTCAGCGTCAACATCAGTCCTTCCAATGAACACCCAGGACTGATCTCCTTTAGGATGGACTGGTTGGATCTCCTTGCAGTCCTAGGGACTCTCAAGAGTCTTCTCCAACACCACGGTTCAAAAGCATCAATTCTTCGGCGCTCAGCTTTCTTCACTGTCCAACTCTCACATCCATACATGACTACTGGAAAAACCATAGCCTTGACTAGACGGACTTTTGTTGGCAAAGTAATGTCTCTGCTTTTAAATATGCTATCTAGGTTGGCCATAACCTTCCTTCCAAGGAGTAAGTGTCTTTTAATTTCATGGCTGCAGTCACCATCAGCAGTGATTCTGGAGCCCCCCAAAATAAAGTCTGACACTGTTTCTACTGTTTCCCCATCTATTTGCAATGAAGTGATGGGACCAGATGCCATGATCTTAGTTTTCTGAATGTTGAGCTTTAAGCCAACTTTTTCACTCTCCTCTTTCAGTTTCATCAAGAGGCTCCTTAGTTCTTCTTCACTTTCTGCCATAAGGGTGGTGTCATCTGCATATCTGAGGTTATTGATATTTCTCCCGGCAATCTTGATTCCAGCTTGTGTTTCTTCCAGCCCAGCGTTTCTCATGATGTACTCTGCATATAAGTTAAATAAGCAGAGTGACAATATACAGCCTTGATGTACTCCTTTTCCTATTTGGGACCAGTCTGTTTTTCCATGTCCAGTTCTAATTGTTGCTTCCTGACCCGCATACAGGTTTCTCAAGAGACAGGTCAGATGGTCTGGTATTCCCATTACTTTCAGAATTCTCTACAGTTTATTGTCCAAGGTAAGGAGCAGCGGCTGCACTTTGCTGGAGCAGCCGTGAAGAGATACCCCACGTCCAAGCTAAGACACACCCAAGTAAGATGGTAGGTGTTGCAAGAGGGCATCAGAGGGCAGGCACACTGAAACTATAATCACAGAAAACTAGCTAATCTGATCACATGGACCACAGCCTCGTCTATCTCAGTGAAACTAAGCCATGCTGTGTGGGGCCACCCAAGACGGATGGATCATGGTGGAGAGGTCTGACAGAATGTGGTCCACTGGAGAAGGGCATGACAAACCACTCAGTATTCTTGCCTTGAGAACCCCATGAACTGTATGAAAAGGCAAGAAGATAGGACACTGAAAGATGAACTCCCCAGGTCGGTAGGTGCCCAATATGCTACTGGAGATCAGTGGAGAAATAACTCCAGAAAGAATGATGGGATGGAGCCAAAGCAAAAACAATACCCAGCTGTGGATGTGACTGGTGATAGAAGCAAAGTCCAATGCTATAAAGAACAATATTGCAGAGGAACCTCGAATGTTAGGTCCATGAATCAAGGCAAACTGGAAGTGGTCAAACAGGAGATGTCAAGAGTGAACGTTGACATTCTAGGAATCAGCGAACTAAGATGGACTGGAATGGGTGAATTTAACTCAGATGACCATTATATCTACTTCTGTGAGCAGGAATGCCTTAGAAGAAATGGAGTAGCCATCATGGTCAACAAAAGAGTCTGAAATGCAGTACTTGGATGCGATCTCAAAAACGACAGAATGATCTCTGTTCGTTTCCAAGGCAAACCATTCAATATCATGATAATCCAAGTCTATGCCCAGACCAGTAACGCTGAAGAAGCTGAACTTGAACGATTCTATGAAGACCTACAAGAGCTTTTAGGGCTAACACCCCAAAAAGATGTCCTTTTCATTATAGGGGACTGGAATGCAAAAGTAGGAACTCAGGAAACACCTGGAGTAACAGGCAAATTGGGCCTTGGAGTACAGAATGAAGCAGGGCAAAGGCTAATAGAGTTTTGCCAAGAGAACGCACTGGTCATAGCAAACACCCTCTTCCAACAACACAAGAGAAGACTCTACACCTGGACATCACCAGATAAAACACCAAAATCATATTGCCTATATTCTTTGCAGCCAAAGATGGAGAAGCTCTATACAGTCAGCAAAAACAAGACCAGGAGCTGACTGTGGCTCAGATCATGAACTCCTTATTGCCAAATTCAGACTGAAATTGAAGAAAGTAGGGAAAACCACTAGACCATTCAGGTATGACCTAAATCAAATCCTTTATGATTATACAGTGAAAGTGACAAATAGATTTAAGGGGCTAGATCTGATAGAGTGCCTGATGAACTATGGATAGAGATTCATGACATTGTACAGAAGACAGGGATCAAGACCATCCCCATGGAAAAGAAATGCAAAAAAGCAAAATGGCTGTCTGAGGAGGCCTTACAAATAGCTGTGAAAAGAAGAGAAGCAAAAAGCATAGGAGAAAAGGAAAGATATTCCCATCTGAATGTAGAGTTCCAAAGAACAGCAAGGAGAGATAAGAAAGCCTTCCTCAGCGATCAATGCAAAGAAACAGAGGAAAACAACAGAATGGGAAAGACTAGAGGTCTCTTCAAGAAAGTTAGAGATACCAGGGGAACATTTCATGCAAAGATGGGCTCAATAAAGGACAGAAATGGTATGGACCTAACAGAAGCAGAAGATATTAAGAAGAGGTGGCAAGAATACACAGAAGAATTCTACAAAAAAGATCTTCACGATCCAGATAATCACGATGGTGTGATCACTCACCTAGAGCCAGACATCCTGGAATGTGAAGTCAAGTGGGCCTTAGAAAGCGTCACTATGAACAAAGCTAGTGGAGGTGATGTAATTCCAATTAAGCTATTTCAAATCCTCAAAGATGATGCTATGAAATTGCTGCACTCAATATGTCAGCAAATTTGGAAAACTCAACAGTGGCCATAGGACTGGAAAAGGTCAGTTTTCATTCCAATCCCAAAGAAAGGCAATGCCAAAGAATGCTCAAACTACCACACAATTGCACTCATCTCACATGCTAGTAAAGTAATGCTCAAAATTCTCCAAGCCAGGCTTCAGTAATACATGAACTGTGAACTTCCAGATGTTCAAGCTGGATTTAGAAAAGGCAGAGGAACCAGAGATCAAATTGCCAACATCTGCTGGATCATTGAAAAAGCAAGAGAGTTCCATGGAGTAAGCGTCTTTTAATTTCCTGGGTGCAATCCCCACCTGCAGTGATTTTGGAGCCCCGAAAAATAAAGTCTGACACTGTTGCCACTGTTTCCCATCTATTTCCCATGAATTGATGGGTCAGATGTCATGGTCTTAGTTTTCTGAATGTTGAGCTTTAAGCCAACTTTTCCACTCTCCTCTTTCACTTTCATCAACGGGCTCTTTAGTTCTTCTTCACTTTCTGCCGTAAGAGTAGTGTCATCTGCATATCAGAGGTTATTGATATTTCTCCCGGCAATCTTGATTCCAGCTTGTGTTTCTTCCAGCCCAGCGTTTCTCATGATGTACTCTGCATATAAGTTAAATAAGCAGGGTGACGATATATAGCCTTGACATACTCCTTTTCCTATTTGGAACCAGTCTGTTGTTTCATGTCCAGTTCTAACTGTTGCTTCCTGACCTGCATACAGGTTTCTCAAGAGGCAGGTCAGGTGGTCTGGTATTCCCATCACTTTCAGAATTTTCCACAGTTTATTGTGATCCACACAGTCAAAGGCTTTATCATAGTCAATAAAGGAGAAATAGATGTTTTTCGGGATCTCTCTTGCTCTTTCGATGATCCAGTGGATGTTGGCAATTTGATCTCTGGTTCCTCTGCCTTTTCTAAATCCAGCTTGTACATCTGGAAGGTCATGGTTCACGTATTGCTGAAGCCTGGCTTGGAGAATTTTGAGCTTTACTTTGCTAGCGTGTGAGATGAGTGCAATTGTGTGGTAGTTTGAGCATTCTTTGGCATTGCCTTTCTTTGGGATTGGAATGAAAACTGACCCTTTCCAGTCCTATGGCCACTGCTGAGTTTTCCAAATTTGCTGGCATATGAGTGCAGCAATTTCATAGCATCATCTTTGAGGATTTGAAATAGCTCAACTGGAATTCCATCACCTCCACTAGCTTTGTTTGTAGTGATGCTTTCTAAGATCCACTTGACTTCACATTCCAGGATGTCTGGCTCTAGGTGTGTGATCACACCATCGTGATTATCTGTGTCGTGAAGATCTTTTTTGTACAATTCTTCTGTGTATTCTTGCCACCTCTTCTTAATATCTTCTGCTTCTGTTAGGTCCATACCATTTCTGTCCTTTATTGAGCCCATCTTTGCAGGAAATGTTCCCTTGGTATCTCTAATTTTCTTGAAGAGATCTCTAGTCTCTCCCATTCTGTTGTTTTCCTCTATTTCTTTGCATTGATCGCTGAGGAAGGCTTTCTTATCTCTCCTTGCTATTCTTTGGAACTATGCTTTCAAATGGGAATGTCTTTCCTTTTCTCCTTTGCTTTTCACTTTTCTTTTCACAGCTATTTGTAAGGCCTCCTCAGACAGCCATTTTGCTTTTTTTGCATTTCTTTTCCATGGGGATGATCCTCATCCCTGTCTCCAATACAATGTCATGAACCTCCATCCACAGTTCCTCAGACACTCTGTCTATCAGATCTAGTTCCTTAAATCTATTTGTCACTTTCACTGTATAATCATAAGGGATTTGATTTAGGTCATACCTGAATGGTCTAGTGGTTTTCCCTACTTTCTTCAATTTCAGTCTGAATTTGGCAATAAGGAGTTCATGATCTGAGCCACAGTCAGCTCCCTGTCTTGTTTTTGCTGACTGTATATAGCTTCTCTATCTTCAGCTGCAAAGAATGTAATCAATCTGATTTCGGTGTTGACCATCTGGTGATGTCCATGTGTAAAGTCTTCTCTTGTGTTGTTGGAACAGTGTGTTTGCTATGACTAGTGCGTTCTCTTGGCAAAACTCTATTAGTGCAAAATAATCTAAACTTCTAAATATGATATTTATTTTCAGTTAGTGGAAACCAGGGATACAAAAACCAGTGCATAGTTGAAATCATTACCAGCAAAAAGCCAAGAAAAGACACATGCATGCATTCTCTCTCCACACATTCTCTGTAACACATACACACTTGCATGCCTGTGCATACCCAGTTTCACTAGGTTAATATTAATAGAATAGCCAAGTTTGTAATCATGTGCCATCTTAAGCTAATATTTTATTCTGTGCATGTATTTTACTTTTATAGGAGGCATAAATCTTTCATAACAGAATTTTTTTCTTATATAGTAGTTAGTATTTTCCCAATTTTAATGAAATGATGACACCATTGATGTTTAAATCTCAAATTCTTTTTTATTGTACAATTACAGTTTTACTTTGCTTCTCTTGTTTTTCTATCTTGAAACTTTTAATTTGTATGATTTTATTTACTGACATCTTTCCTAGGGAATTTGGGAGGAGCAAAGATAAGAAGGGAATGGAGATGAAAACAAGACTTTTGAACTCCTGTAAGGGTTTTTTTTTTTAGAGGAAGTAGAATCCAAGAATTCGTTCTTTCACTGATTTATCAAACACCTTCTAAGCATCTATATTGAGTTACATGTGCTAGGTAATAGAAGAAGGCAAGGCTTCAAAACTCTTTCTAGACACTGTATGTATGTATATATTTATATAAAAGTATCTACCTATCAGTCCATCTATTTCCCTATCAATATACTCCAATAACATAGATAATCATAAGCTGTATGCATTATAACTCAATCTTTGTTAATGCAGTTGGGAAAAAAACAAACACATGATATCCTTAGACGTTGGTTATAGAAGTCTCAAGAGACTTTCCTCCTGATTTCCATTCTTTACTTTTTTAAATTAGAATCTTTTCAAGCACTGTTTCTACTTACTACATGCCACTATTCTCTTCAGTCACTTTGGCAAAGCAAATCAAAGAAGTATCAGCCATTCCAGGCTTTAGCCTGAACAGATTGTCCGAATCTTCCAGCTGATTGTCAGAGAGGAATGCAGGTTGTCTGTTCACTGAGCACCAGGGTGCCACTCAGTGACAGAACACTGCCCTTGGGCTTTGAAATCAGGGAACCTTGAACCCCACAGAGAATGACTGAACAGACTCTGAGAGTCCACAAATAAACCCCTCTGGTCCTCTGCTCCCTCTGTTTACTTGCCTCTCAGCTATTCCATTACTTGATGTGCTTTCTGACACCAAGCCTCCATTCCTGTGAAGCTATGCCCTTGCCAAGTTAAGATAAATGACTTATTTTGTGACATGCCAGTTTAGATAAAGGTGATATGTGCTTCAGGACTTTTTCTGTGGTAAGGTCAATATCACTTAACTTGTTATATTCTTTTATTTATTGATTGGTTTGTTCTGAGCTCAGGGAAGGCACGATTCCATCTGGACTTAGGTATTGAATTCACCCTTTCATCTTTCCAACCTTTGGAATCTGTGTGTCTCATGGAATACAGAGCTAAGTGGGAGGTGTTCCTTTCTTTAAAAATAGATGCATTCTGGGCATAGACTACTATGGGAACATTTTTGGACATTTCACATTCCTCTCCAGTGGGTACCATAAAGTCATAGCCATGAAGTCTTGCCAAGAACAGCTAACTTGTATCCACAGCTCAGAAGTACTGATCTTAGCATTATTTGGCTTCATTTCTAACTTTCCCTCACTGGTTGTCATAAAGTGTTCTGAAGCTATTCTAAGCATACTCTATTTTCATAATGCCCTTCTATGAGCCTTAGGTTACATGAGGTATGTTACCATGAGGCAATGGTGAGAGGTGAAACATAATTATTATTAGTTTGTTTATTTACTTTATAAACCTATAGGCTTTGAGTTCTGTTTAGGAGTTATTTATATGATGTTCTTACTCAAGAATCTCCCTTTAATTATTTAAAGAACAGTGAGTGCTCAGTCATTTACATCCATTAGAATATTGAAAAACAAACCTTTATTTAAAGTTTCAACTGCATAAGTAAAATGGAGATTTCATTCATTTAGGCCAGTGGAGGGTATCTAAGATTTATCCATAAATTGCTTTCTGTTTTTTAAATATATTTTTCAATTATCAAGCCTATTTAGCAACATTAAAGGGAACTATAGACTATCTCACATCTATCTATCTATCCATCTATCTATCTATCTATCTATCTATTATCTATCTATCTATCTGTCTATCTATCTATCCGGTTTGCTATTCCCTTGCATTTTCCACCTACATATGTTTTCATAGAGTTATATGAAATTTTATAATTGGCTTAAATAAATCACTTAGAATTTTTCTATCATGATTATAGCCAAAATAACTTCTTCAGCTACTACTAATACCATACTTTCACCTCTGACATCATGTATTTTACTTGAATATATCAAAACAATGATTTGTTTTCCATAGAGATCTGGGAAAATTTTTTCACATTTTAGTTTGTTTGTTTGTTTTTCTTGAGTATGGGCAGAGGATATTTACCAGTGTGAAAATATCAGAATACTGTTTTTCTAAACTGATTTAACAAATAGAAGCTGCAGTCATTAGGTTCAGAGTAGGTCTCCTTTGAAGGCCATGTGCTCTCTTAATATATTTAGAAATTGGAAGAAACTTCAAGGCACACAAAAACAGTGGCAGATTTCAACAACTATACCCAGACCTCTAGCCACAAGCAGAAATGCTGCATTATCCGGTATGGTGGTCTGGTTCTAATAAAACTAAGCCAGCAGTCAATAGTTATTTTTCTCACTGTCCCCTAAATTTTATCTCACTAAACAACTTTTGACTGTTCCTTAATTCTTAATCTCTAAAAAAAAATGTATCAATAATAGTCTGAGTGATTAGAACCCAGTTATTCTTTTTGTTTTTGTACAGTTTTCCACACCTCTGTGTACTTATATTTAGGAAACCATGCTGCTGAATGACTTCTTATTACAGACTGTTTCTGTGGGCTCACTGGTGATTGCAGTTGTTAGTGCTTTTTGTTTTGCTTTGTAATGCATTATAGTTGGTTACAAAGCCTTGAAACAAGTGGTAGGTGCAGTTTTTTAATAGTCTCCACAGCTTCCCAGAACAGTTGTACTCAGAACAGTATATGCACTTCCTTGTTCAATCAAAAGAACAATGACCAGAGAACTACTCTTGAGACAAATGTTCCAACAAAAAGAAGAAACTTGTGATGTCTGGTAACTCATTTCTCTGAACAAATGTGCTCAGTCAGGCCTTCTGTAGTTCAAGGAGACTCTCCTTTGACCTATTCTGTCCACTCTTTGACCACCCAGGCTCTACATGTTGACCACCCATTCATTTTGACTGGGTTTAAACCACTGAGACTATAGTTTTTATCCTGTTCATAGCAGGTTGACACTTATCTGTGACCACTAAGTTCACCTCAGTCCCACATCTCTAGTTGTCTACTTCTTCACTGTTTATTTAGTGATGACTTCAACAATTTTTCTAACCCCAGACTCGTATTTTCTCTAAAATTGCCTTATTCTTAAGAATACCTTATTTCCTGTTCTTCTATGTTGGATATGACTTGTTCAACATTGTTCTACCCCATCCTCCAATCTTTCTCAACTTTTTTTTAACTACACACAGACTCTTTATTAACATAAGACACAACAAAAATGACAAGCAAAATAAAATAAACTACTCTCATTTTAAAAATTCATTGCTCTTCTAGGTGGAATGTGAACTTCTTGAAGGCAAAGGCTTTGATCTGCTTATTTCCTTAGCATTTAGTAAAATAAATATTTGTTGAGAATTCATCATCTTTATATTTTTAATCTCTTGATATATAATGGTTAATACACATTAAAACAATTCTATAGTCTTTAATCAATTTAGCAGAGGTTCTTAACATTTTCAATATCAGAAAGTTTTTGAGAATCCGAAGAAAACAATGTATTCTGTCCTTAGAAAAACAAGTATGTACATACATGCACATACATACTCCTCTACCTCTCTTCCCACCCTCTATATCTCTTTCCCTCACATACACACTCGTACGCACATGCACGCAAATATACATACTATTTTTGCATACACTTTTAAATCATCCTGGGGTTCATCAATGAATGCCAAGTTAATGATTACTGCCCAGTGGTTTTCATAGATAACATTTTCAGTATTATTTTGTGGGACTGTTAAATAATGATGTTAGAAAAGAATGAGAACACTATAGAGCGGGAGAAGGACATAAAAAGGGTGAAAATAGGAGGATCAAGGGAATAGGTGGTAATAGACAAAAGGACTAAAAGGTGTCGCAAAGTAGGCATGGAACATTGATTTTCTGGGATCAAAGAAGTTCAGGATTTAGGCTGAGGTCTGAACTGAGCTTTAGACTGAGAAGAGGATCATAGTACAAAGCAAGGTAATGATATCCTCTACCCTCTGGGCAATATGAACCCAGAGAGAACGATTCCTTACAGATGTCAAAAGGGATCAATTTTCATTCTGGGATCATTGGATCTTAAGTCTGACTATCATGAAGAAGAACTAGGAATATGGAGACAGCATCAAGTCTGGGAGGATGACTCAACCTTGAGTCATACTGGCATATGGGTTTTGGGAGAGGAAAATGGGGTGCCTATCCTCGAAGAATTTCACTCCCTACATTCCATCCTTTAAGGTTCAACTGGAGTTAGAAAGAGACTTCAGATGTAATAACCATGGGACCATTTTACATTCTTACGGTAATGAGAGTAATTGTAAATACTTATTGAGAATGTATAAACAAGAAGCTAGGCTGAGTGCCTCACATGGATTATTTCATCAGATCCTCACCATAACTCTAGAATGAAAGAACCATTATTTCTCCCATCATGTGAATGGAAAACCAGGGATGGAAGGGATGAAATAGCTTGCCAAGGTCACAGAGCCAAGATGTTGCACAGCTTGGACCCACATTTTCTGACATCAGATTTAACTTTCTTAACCACAACTTTAAACTGACTTGAGGCAGAATTGTTGTAGCAGAGGCTGCTAGTGGTAGATGGAAGAGATACTTGGCCTTAGCACCCTTCAGCCAAGTAGACATTAGTGATATAGTTGATTTCTTCTTCTCAAGTTTTGAACAGCTGTGTGGTGTTTAGACTTAGCCCAGCATCAGTATATATAAATAACCCTAACTTGATCTCCTTTGATTTTATTTTTGGATGTCATAGCTTTGTCCTTTCTTTATTCTAGCTAAGCCTCTACTGCATGTTCCCTGAGTAGAAGAACGATCCATTTCAGGAGTGTATTTTATGGGATGCTGACACTGGCCGCTCCATGGAGATCTTTGGGCTCCCGCCAGGGTGTAATTGGCACCCAGGAGCAGACAGGATCCAAAGCACCAAAAAGTGAACATGTTTCACAATAAGCCTATCTCAGCATGAGAAAAGCAATAAATTGTGAAAAGTCTGAGCAGCCATTCTCCAAACACATATACAAAAATTTTTTTTGTGCTAAAACATAGCTGATTGCCAAAAATGAGGACAACAGGGCTGTCTTTTTAACAGTCTCCATGTAACTTTTTTTAATGCTGATTATTCAAAACACTTTAATATCTAGTACCAGGGGATTTAGATATTAAATTAGTAGTCATTCATTTATTAGACATTTTTGAACATTTACTGTATGTCAGGCCATATTCTAGGAATATAGCCATAAACAAAGATAGGCATAAATTCACACTTAAGTAGTCATTGTGGATGTAAACATGCTTGAAAGAAGCAGAGAAGATGGGAAGAAAAGATATCCATCATTTACCTTTTTAAGGTTCCAAAAATTCCCCTGTATTCAGTTCAGTTCAGTCACTCAGTCATGTACAACTCTTTGCAACCCCATGCACTGCAGCACGCTAGGCTTCCCCTGTCCATCACCACCTCCCGGAGCTTGCTGAAACTCATGTCCATCGAGTTGGTGTGCCATCCAACCATCTCATCCTCTGTTGTTCCCTTCTCCTCCTGCCTTCAATCTTTCCCAGCATCAGGGTCTTTTCTAATGAGTCTATTCTTCACATCAGGTGGCCAAAGTATTGGCACTTCAGCTTCAGTGTCCTTCCAATGAATATTCAGGGCTGATTTCCTTTAGGATTGACTGGTTTGATCTCCTTGCAGTCCAAGGGACTCTCAAGAGTCTTCTACAACACTACAGTTCAAAAGCATCAGTTCTTCGATGCTCAGCTTTCTTTATGGTCCAACTCTTACAACATACATGAATACTGGAAAAACCACAGCTTTGACTATATAGTCCCCTGCATTACGAAGTTATACTTTTGGTGCCAGTTGATTGTGACAGCAATTCCAGTGGATTCAGAAATGTTTTATTTATATTTCTCATTCATAATTACTTGTCCATACATCATAAATAGTCACACAAGGACATGTGATGTATTCTGATATTTTTAAAGAAAATTTTGGTTTGTACATAGCTTGGTTTTTGTCCTATGCAAATCTCCCCCATGGATCTAAGATCATAGTTGGGATGACCAAATTAGATGATCTCTGGAGAATCATTCCAGGTCTGAGGGTGGAATGCTATCTTGGGGAAACTGCTAGATATTCCCTGTTAGAAGATGTTTCTAAAAATTAGGGCATCTCTTATTTGACTCATCTTTTCTATATTAGAATATTTTTAGATAATTCAGCACATATCCCTGAATCTTAAAATTATTAGACTATTAAAGGGTTCCTGAAATTTATTTTGTCTTTGTTCTCTAATTAGACAATTCTTTCCAAAGTGGTCTCATAAATAATTTCTTTAATTCTTTTTTCTCATTTAGGAGGAATGCAAATTGAAGCCCTTTTGCCTTTGTAACCAAGAGTTAGACCTCACTATGCCTAATAAAAAATGTATTACTACATTCAGTATAACTTTGCTAGTTTTTGTTAAAAAGTACTTTAAAGTAGGAAAAAAATCTGACCTTATCATTTTTCTTGTATATATCAGATTCTTGAAGAAAGCCATATAGACATTCAGAAAATTTCTTGAAAAATTTTAAATAAGATAACACAGAATGAATCACCTTGCTTGCATATAATATCTGATAAATCATTACACCCTCCCTAAATCTGTCTAGATGGATTATTTCCATAGTGCCTCAGATTGATGCTCCATTTTCAAATCCCTATCCTGATAAGGTCATAATTCGATAGTGCTCACTAAGTTTTAAATCTTATGCAGCAGAAAAACTTTGGTATTATCTTGTGCTTTATTGGGTACAGACATATTGCCACTCAAAGTATTTATATCTTTTTGAGAATTCACTTTTATAGAAAAGATCTGAGATGGACTTTAGGATTATTTAAAATGAAAAGATATTTCCATCAAACTGTATGTTATTAACCTGGCCTTTTAGATGAACTTGAGGTAGTTTTCAACTAGATAATTTGATCTAATTGATTATACACAATATAATTGAAAACCAGAGAGCAGTAGCAGTTTCTACTTGAATCTCAACTATAAGCCCTGGGATTTTGCCTTTATTTAATCATTGGTTTCAATGCTTTGTCTTAGGGCTGAGAGAAAGGAAAGGAAGAAAATGTTAGGAGGTGTTAACCTAATATCAACAATTGAATCTGAAAAAATTAGGTCAAACAAGAAGTAAGGGCAAATCCAAATCATTAATGAAATACTTTCACTGGGTGCAGAGCTCTGTTTTATAAAGATGATATAAAAGATGTAAAAATAAGTTCCTTCTCTTTAAGAATTTTAATATTACATTTATATGGTGGCTGAAATGACAAAAATTCATGGAGAAAAATGTCAAATGTTTATTAATGCTTATTAATTCCTAAATCATTTATTTAACTGTTAACAAGAGCAACATTTCTTGGGACCCAAAGGAGAAAGAAAATAGAAAAAAGTTGCATTTGACATTTCTTGTGTCAGTAAACTAAAGAATATATTTAAAAACTCTTAAAAGCAATTAAAGAGTAAATTCAATACCTACAAATTAATGTCAGAGAGGACATAGACATATCAAACATAACAGTAGAAATAAACATAGTGGTATGATATATTTTTAAAGTAGTGAGAGACAATATTCCTAACTTAGAGTTTTATACCCAGCAAAACTATTATTCAGAGACAAAAGAGAAAAAAAAAGTAGAAGACAAACACTGAAGAAATGTACAATCCTTAGAATCTTGGTGAAAGAACATGCAAAATTTGCATTTTCCAAAAAAAGAAATCCACTCCTAGGAGGAAGGCTACAGAAACAAGTAGCAATAGCTAGCAGAGATACTAGTGTACATGTGGGTAAATCTAAATGAGCATTGGCTATACATGATAATGATGATATTAGGAAGATGATAATAATAAGAACTGGGAATTCAAAATCAATATCAAATTTAAATACTGGATAACAATAGAATGTGTGAAGCCAAAGTAAAATTACTTCAAGGTGCTTTTATTAACTAGAAAGGTTCTTTGGAGATTCAATCAGCAAAATCCAAACTGCACGAATCTCTGCAGGATCTCTCGAGTCAAACTGCCTGAATTCCCCATTGTGTGACCTTGGATGACTTATGTAGATACTCTATTTCTCAGTTTATTTATATGTAAAATGAAGTTGACAGTAACAGTACCTATTTCATAATGTTATTATAATGCTGCTGCTGCTAAGTCGCTTCAGTCGTGTCTGACTCTGTGTGACCCCATAGACGGCAGCCCACCAGGCTCCTCCGTCCCTGGGATTCGCCAGGCAAGAATACTGGAATGGGTTGCTATTTCCTTCTCCAATGCATGAAAGTGAAAAGTGAAAGTGAAGTCGCTCAGTCGTGTCCGACTCTTCGCAACCCCATGGGCTGCAGCCTACCAGGCTCCTCCATCCATGGGATTTTCCAGGCAAGAGTACTGGAGTGGGTTGTCGTTGCCTTCTCCAGTTATTATAATGAGTTTGAGGCATAGAAACATTTAAAAGGATACCTGGCACTATGAGAGTATCATTATTTATATATACATATATTAACATATATATAATACATAATTACATATTTTAATTATATAAAAATATAATTTTAATTATATAAAATAATGTAGATACATATATTAATACACAATATATATACACACATATACATATGTGTGTATGAAATATATCCTAAAATAATAAATTCACAAATAGAATTTGCTCAAGATTAGTTATTTTAAGGCCTTTGTTGGGTCTTGAATAAGATTGCTATATGATGATGCTATTTGAAGGGAAGTAGAAAATTGCCAAACATATCTTTCTTGGTTTCAACGCAAGAGGCAAATTAGATGTTTTGTGATTATTCTAAGATTTCATAGAATGTCATCTTGTTCTGTGTCTCTTTTTTTTACTTAGAAAATGATATTAGAACAATAAAGTTAAGTTTGAAGCAAATAATGTGATACCTTTACTTAATGTGGAACATTTTTGTATTTTTTAGTTCTCAGTAGTACTTAACAAAGAAAACTTGATGCAAAATAACACAATTAACAAATATATATTTTACATTGTTTCCTTAAGCCTACTTTAATAGAAAGATCATCTAGATTATAGGGCAGCATCAAAATGAGTTAACTTACATGTTGCCATCATGTTGTTAGCTACTTTTACTTTGGAATGAATTAACAGGTTTTTCTTCTCCAATTATATTACATTCACTGCAATCATTGCTCTTGGAGAGTGCAAGACACATCCCAACCATAATAGTTCACACCTTAAATAAAAATTGTAATTTCTTTTATATTTTTAAGTGTATTTCCTTAGATAATCAGGACAAAGGGAGGTAAAGAGAAATATCTTTCCATAGCTAGAGGTTATTTCAGTTATAAGGAGCTCACTTTTTTAGGAAAAAAAAATCTTGATTGAACCTACAATTGGGACATTTCTCACATAAAATGATATAAAAATTTCATGTTCCCACCTGTTACCTCTTCCTATCTTTGTTTCTGACCTACTTTGTCTTATTCTGAGGGCTGGGAACAGGGGACTGCAATTCTGCTCCTTGATAGCAGGTGCTGGGACTTAACATTTAGAGAAGCAGTAGCATGGGCAGTTTACAGTGTTCAACTATGGTTATTTCAACATGGTCTTCCAGGAGAGTCTCTAAAACTGGCTCCTCATTCACTCTTGAGGATGGATTCCCTGAGGATCACTCTTTAGTGTGCCCCTGGTACCCACTGTGTAGCCCTGGCTCTGTTTCTGAAGGGTGCTTCAGGTCGAACAAAATAATTATGTTGGACTCTTTGATCTGATCCGATTTGGCCAGCTGGGAAAGTGAGCTTTTTCTCTCCAATCCTCTGAACTTCCAGTTTGGCTGCTGGCCTTCTACTGTGGTCTATTCTCCTAATGTCGCAGGGTTCTAGCTCTTCACAGCTGCTTACACTGGCATTGTCCCCCATTCTGGCGTGCTGATTTATCTCTGCTGGCGCTGGCCCTGTTCCTCTGGCTTTTGTTCTCGGCAATGCTGCTGAGTTTTTCCCCTGACTCATGGTGAACTCCCAAATGCCTCAGGAAGGCTGGGATATTATCACATTTCATTTGCTGCCCCCATATGAGGTACCAACTTAACTGGGATGAGAAAGAAGGAATCAGCTCTCAGATAGAAAGCTGAAGTCAACATTTACTCATCTCTGAGCCATAGTAGCAGGAAGAAAATGACACACTGTTTGAGGTTTGGATTCTAAATTACGGTTTAGAGGGGTGAGGAGATTTGTTTCAGTGTATGTGTATAGAGTCAGTATGAGCTTTCATCTTTATGTTATAAGGAATTGTTGGGAATTACTTATGAAAGAGTTGCTGAAAGCCCCCCTAAACAATGGGAAGTTAAATCCTATTGCTGAGAATATACTTTAGCAGAAAAAAAATTAGTAAAGCATCATGTATGAAAATCCTTTTCCCAGTCCCCTACAAAAAAAAGTCTCTCTTTTTCCCCCCACCTCAGTAGGAGATCTTATTGCAGTGCAAACTCATTTGTCAGAGACTGAATATACTCCACAGTCCTTTGCAAGGGATGACATAGGCCACATGGTGTTTTGACAGTATTAAAACATCTGGTCAACTAAAAGCCTCCATACTGTGGCTCTACAAAGGAAGTAGGTCACCTGAGGGAATCAGAGATGAAGAACTGCCAATGACTGAACTTGGAAATGGAAGTCTTAAAAGTGAGGAGAAGCTTACCATTCACTTGATTTCTGGCTTTTCTCACTAAGGTTGATTGTGTTGTATTTTGTTATTTTTCTTCATGAACCTGAGTTTAATCATAAGGAAGTGCTTATTCAGGAAATTGGCTCTGAATATTCATTGGAAGGACTGATGCTGAAGCTGAAACTCCGATACTTTGGCCTCATGATGTGAAGAACTGACTCATCGGAAAACACCCTGATGCTGGGAAAGATTGAAGGCAGGAGGAGAAGGGGACAACAGAGGATGAGATGGTTGGATGGCAATCACACCGGCTTAATGGACATGGGTTTGAGCAAGCTCCAAGAATCGGTGATGGACAAGGAAGCCTGGCGTGCTGTAGTCCATGGGGTCGCAAAGAGTCAGACATGACTGAGCAACTGAACTGAGGAAGTGCCATAATTTACTTTTTTAAAGATTAATTTATTTATTTTAATTGAAGGCTAAATACTTTACAATATTGTGGTTTTTGCCATATATCAACCTGAATCAGCCACAGGTATACGTGTGTCCCCCCCATTCTGAACCCCCCTCCTATTTCCCTCCCCAGCCCATCCCTCTAGGTTGTCCCAGAGCCCTGGCTTTGAGTGCCCTGCTTCATACATCAAACTTGCACTGGTCATCTGTTTTACATATGGTAATATACATGTTTCAATGCTATTCTCTCAAATCATCCCACCCATGTCTTCTCCCACATAGTCTAAAAGTCTGTTCTTTACATCTGTGTCTCTTTTGCTGTCTTGCATATAGGGTCGTCATTCAGTTCAGTTCAGTTCAGTCGCTCAGTCGTGTCCGACTCTTTGCGACCCCATGAATCGCAGCACACCAGGCCTCCCTGTCCATCACCAACTCCCGGAGTCTACCCAAACCCATGTCCATCCAGTCAGTGATGCCATCCAACCATCTCATCCTCTGTTGTCCCCTTCTCCTCCTGCCCCCAATCCTACCCAGCATTAGGGTCTTTTCCAATGAGTCAGCTCTTCATATGAGGTGGCCAAAGTATTGGAGTTTCAGCTTCAACATCAGTCCTTCCAATGAACACCCAGGATTGATTTCCTTTAGGATGGATTGATTGGATCTCCTTGCAGTCCAAGGGACTCTCAAGAGTCTTCTCCAACACCACAGTTCAAAAGCATCAATTCTGCGGCGCTCAGCTTTCTTCACCGTCCAACTCTCACATCCATACATGACCACTGGAAAAACCATAGCCTTGACTAGACGGACTTTTGTTGGCAAAATAATACCGTCTTTCTAAATGCCATATATATGTGTTAATATACTACATTGGTGTTTCTCTTTCTGGCTTACTTCACTCTGTAAAATAGGCTCCAATTTCATCCACCTCATTAGAACTGACTCAAATGCGCTCTTTTGTATAGCTGAGTAATATCCCATTGTGTATATGTACCACACCTTCCTTATCCATTCATCTGCTGATGGACATCTACGTTATTTCCGTGTCCTAGCTGTTGTAAACAGTGCCGCTATGAACATTGGGATACATGTGTCTCTTTCAGTTCTGGTTTCCTCGGTGTGTATGCCCAGCAGTGGGATTGCTGGGTCGTATGGCAGTTCTATTTCCAGTTTTTTAAGCAATTTCCACACTGTTATCCATTGGCTGTACTAGTTTGCATTCCTACCAACAGTGTAAGAGGGTTCCCTTTTCTCCACATCCTCTCCAGCATTTATTGTTTGTAGACTTTTTGATGGCAGCCATTCTGACTGGCGTGAGATGGTACCTCATTGTGGTTTTGATATGCATTTTTCTGATAATGAGTGATATTGAGCATCTTTTCATGTGTTTGTTAGCCATCTGTATGTCTCTTTTGGAGATCACTAGCTATTTGAAGTCATTATGGTTAGGAAGGAGGATATACTAATGGCAAATAAAATCCTATTTTCCTTAAAAACATGCTATTAAAAATACTCTGTTCAAAGAAGGAACTCAAAATTGCAAAATTGCCAAAACATAACAGCAATGAAAAGAGGAAACAATCTTTGGGATATAACTGAATCAGTTATCAGAGGAAATTTTATGGCATTAAATAGCTATGTCAATAAAAATTAAAACAAATGAATTAAACACTTAATTTAAAAAGCTAGAAAAGCAAGTGTGAATCAAAAGAAGGCATAGAGAAAGAATTGATATAAATAGAAACTAGTGAGTTAGAAAACAGAAAAATAGTCCTAAAATAATAAGCTATATCATTAATATCAAATTTGGGAAACAATTACCTAGTATAATTTTTAAAATGATAAAGGCACAAACACACATTAGAAATCAAAAAGAACAGTATCAAATCAAGCAATTTTAAAAGTTCTATTTTACCCAACTATGTGCAAATAGATTTGAAATCTTGATACAAGTGAATAAATAAAAATTATTATAATTGTCCTTAGTAAAGTGTAAATAGAACAATAAATAAATAAAAATGAAGCTTCCCCACAGAAAAGCACCAAGTTCACTTGGTTTCATAAAAAAATTCTACCAAACCTTTAATGATTTGATAATCCCATCATTAAAAGGGATTATCATTGGTATTATCACTCCCAATGCACTTAAATTATGCCAGAGAATATAGAAAAGAAAAAAATCTTTCAATTCCATGTTCTGAATCTAGTATAACATTAATCCCCAAAGCTGAATGATTGTACCAAAAAAGAAAAGTAATGAAAAATCTCACTTATGAATATCAGTGTAAAAATCTTAAGGGAAATATTAGAAAGCTGAAATCAACAGAACATTTTAAAAATAACTGCATTATGACCAAGTGCTGGGGTTAATTTTAGGAATGCAATGTGGTTCATTAATTTCAGGGGTTCGCTATTAGAAATTCTGTTGCATTGATATAACATATTAAGACTAGGAAGAAAAGTCGTGATCATCTCCAAATGTAACAGAGAGGGTATTTTACAACTTTCAATATCCATTTATATTATAGACGTTCAGTATAATAGCTATTGATCGTATTTACCTATCATGAACTTTCTCTCTCCCTTTTTCCCTCTCTTTTTCCCACCCTCTGGTTGGAAGTATTAGCCAATGAAAACAACCCAAGAGAAAACAAGTGGAGGTATAAGAATTAGGAAAAGTAAAAGTATGTCTAGGTGGAAAATAAATGATTTTATATCTGTAAATCCTAAAAGAAATGTTGGAGAGCTATCAAAAACAGTAGAGAATTTAGTATAATAAGTTGTTAAATTAACAGACAAAAATCAATAGGCATCATATACACAAGCAAAAATGTCAGTATATAAAATGGAGATCTCATTTTCTGTCAAAACAGAAATTAAATTCATTTGTATGAACTCTACAAGAAATGTTCAAAACTTAGGTGAGGAAAACATTAAACATTTTTGAGAGTTGAAAAGAAAGTCATACTCTTTTCCTGGATAGGAAAGCTCAATATCTTGAAAACTATATATATAACTATATATATATATATATAAACTGCTTATTAGTTTCACGTAATTCCAGTTTTTTAAAAATCATTTTTTCCCAATAGCTGGCTTATAAAGCTCATTTGGAAGGAAAGCAAACAAAAATAGACAGAAAAATACGGAAAAGAAGAGGAAGTTTGTACATACAGTGGGGACACAGCTAGCTATGTTCAAAGTTAAATATATACAGAAAAAGGATATAAAATCGAGGCCATTTGTTAATGATACATAGATAGACTGACCAATGGAATAAAAGGAAATTCAGTAACTAACCCAATCATGTAAGAAAATTTAGAATACTTATAAATGTCAACCACATATGTCAATAAATAGGAAAAAATAGATTTAAGTAGTGTTGGAGAATGGCAATACAGAAAACGACAATGTGAGATTCATTCCTTATATTTTACATGAAGCTGAAATCCAAAAGGATCAGAGATTGTGTAAAAAAAAAAACACAGTTGGGAAAGAAAGCATGGGTGACTTCCTACAGATGTAGGAAAGGGAGAACGTTACTGAATCAAAATCCATAAGCAATCCAAAGAAAGAAGTTGAAATTTTTGATTGTGTTACATTTTTGCAGAGCAAAATATGCTGTAAATAAACATACAAGTAACAAAACTGGGAACAAAATGTCTTCAACTTATGTTAGAGGCAAGGGTTAATGTTCCTAATATAAAAAGAATATCTGAAAATACAGGGATGTGGACCTATAGAAAAAATGAGTTAAAATACAGACTATGCACTGGCTTATGAGGCAGATTTGGAACTTAATGGCATGGTGTCAGAGGTGTGATGATAAATATTTAATAATCAGCTCTCCAAAAATGGGGGGGGGAGTAGTAATTTGTGATTTGTTGCTGTTTTTCAGTCACTCAGTCATGTTCAACTCTTTGCGAACCCATGGACTGTAGCATGCCAGGTCTCCCTGTCCCTCACCATATCCTGGAGTTTGCTCAAACTCATGTCCATTGAGTCATTGATGCCAACCAGCCATCTCATTCTCTGTCATCCCCTTCTCCTCCTGCCTTCAATCTTTCCCGGCATCAGGGTCTTTTCCAATGAGTCTGCTCTTCTTATCAGGTGGCCAAAGTATTGGCGCTTCAACTTCAGCATCAGTCCTTCCAATGAATATTCAGGGTTGATTTCTTTTAGGATTGACTGGTTTGATCTCCTTGCTGTCCAAGGGACTCTAAAAAAGTCTTCTCCAACACCACAGTCCAAAAGCATCAATTCTTTAGTGCTCAGCCTTCTTTATGGTCCAGCTCTCACATCTATACATGACTACTGGAAAAACCATAGTGATTTTTGCATTTGCTAATTTCCCAGATATAAATAGTCCCACCAAGGCAGATTTCAAGATACCAACTTGACATCACTGGATATAGAATTGGGACTGGTTCTCAGGGCAAGCCATTATAAGCTGGTCCAGTTTATTGTTTCATGGCCCACGTTAAAAGATCTAGGAAATCTTCAGACAGCTATTGTAGC
Organism: Giraffa tippelskirchi; assembly: GCF_054371585.1. NCBI lineage: Eukaryota > Metazoa > Chordata > Mammalia > Artiodactyla > Giraffidae > Giraffa > Giraffa tippelskirchi. Next base: position 91,783,592 of record NC_137275.1, on the reverse strand, counting down.
ATTTGGTGTTGTTTCCATCACCTCCAAATAAACAGTTGGTCTAAGACAGAGGCCTGCATTTTTAAGCCATTGATCAAACCTCTGGCTCCTTAAGTAGTATATGTCACCTAGCTGCCTGGTGACCAATTTAGTTTTTCCTACCATGACTTTTCTCCTAGTATGTTATGTGATCATCCATCAAATACTTACAGAATTTATTTTTTATATTGTAATATGGTTAATTAAAATATTATATTGGTTTCAGATGTTTTTGCTGTTGTTTGGTCGCTAAGTCTTATCCAGCTCTTTGGGACCCCCAAGACTGTAGCACGCCAGACTCCCTGTCCTTCACCATCTGCCAGAGTTTGCTCAAATTCATGTCGATTGAGTCAATGATGCTATCTAACCATCTCATCTTCTGCTGCCCTCTTCTCCTTTTGCCTTCAATCTTTCCCAGTATCAGGGTCTTTTCCAATGATTCAGTATTTTGCAGATTATAGTATAAAAGTTATTACAAACTAATGGCTATATTTCCCTGTGCTATGTAGTATATCCTCCTCGTTGCCTGTCAATTTTATATAGAGTTTGTATCTCTTACTCCCATACCAACTTGCCCCTCCCTCCTTCCCTATCCCTTCTGATAATCCCTAGTTTTTTCTATAACTGTTTCTTTTTAGCTATATACATTCATTTGCATTATTTTTTAGATTACACATATAAGTGATATAATACAGTATTTATCTTTGTCTGACTTATTTCACTAATCATAATATTCTCTGGGTCCATACATATTGCTACAGATGGCGGAATTTCATTCTCTTTTATGGCTGAGTAATATTCACATCTTTATCCTTTTGTCTATTGATGGAGATTTGGGTTGCTTCCGTACCTTGGCTGTTGTACTGCCATGAATTCTGGGGTGTATGTATCTTTTTGAATTAGTGTTTTCTGCTGTATGCCAGTACTGTGCCTGTTGCTGACATTTTATGATGAGCAAAGGAGACTTAGATTTTTGCCTACATTGAGTTTGTAGTATCATTGAAGCAAAGACCCATTCACTAAATACCCCTTGAATATATCATTACAAAACAATCAGTGTTAAATAGGTGTGTGTGTGTGTGTGTGTGTGCACGCGCGCGTGCGCGTGTGCCCAGTTGCTCAACCATGTCCAACTCTTCGCAACTCCATGGACTGTAGCCCATCCAGCTCCGCTGTCTGTGGGATTTTCCAGGCAAGAATGCTGGAATGGGTTACCATTTCCTCCTCCAGGGGATCTTCCCAATAAGGACCAAGATTTTGTGTTGTTACATAACTGAGCATACCTGACCTGTCCAGTATAGAGGCTGAGAAATGGCTTCTCTGTGGAAGTGCAATCTGAAAGGAGATTAGAAGGTTTCAGAGGAATTAATGGGAATATGTGAGGGTGGAATATCCAAATAGAGGACAGAGTGTGTATAAAGGTCCTGAGGTGGGAGGAGTGACCAGTGGAAAGAAAAGGAGACCAGAAAAGGTGAGAAGCATCCAGTCAGAGGCAGAGTGGTTGGAGATGGGGTAAAAGAGAGCAGAGATCAAATCCTTCATGGCTCTTTACCCACTGTGCTTCTGAGAGAGTGTTACGTGTCAACTTGGGTGCAACCAGATGCAATCTCCAGCAGCATGTTTTATTTATAATATACTCTACCAAAACATCTGCTTTAAACTCCTCAAATACTCACATTCATGTTGTTGATATCTGGATTTCCTCCATTTTATTGTGCATTTCCCACAATTTAAGCTCATGAGATAAATAAATATCTGGTAAATATTCCTACTATAGGCATTACTGTAGGCAGTAATGTTCTAATGTCCAGGCAAGGGAGGCTCTGCCCTTGCCTTCTGCTCTTGCCTTCTTCCTGCCATTCCTCCCCTGAGGGGAGAATGACTCTGAGGCTAGGAGTTGGTGCCAACTCAGAGCCTCACCCCTACTCCCTTCTGGATTATTCCCTGCACATGGGAGCCTTGAATCCCTGCCTGACAACACCAGTTAATTTTGGTTTAATTTTTATTCTAAAATAATGCTTATTGAAAATAGAAGCAATTTTAAAAATCAAACAAAAAGATGAAATATGTATATAAACATCAACCAAAGAAAGACACTGTCAACATTTTAGGATAATCTTATCTAGGATTACCTTATGCTTTATAAACCAACGCTACTGTGTTGTTGAGTTTATATCTTATAAAATCCCTATTTTAATTTGCAGTTAATATTATAAATAAAGTTTTCCTATACTATTCAAAACAATGGTCACAAATTAAACTATAATTTAATCTATTATTTGGTTTTCAAAGTGTTTCCTTGCTTAATTCAGTAATTATCTGCCGTTATAATGATCACTGCATTAAGCAGCTATCTGTGTGCTTAAATGATGTCCACAAGTCAGTTTATTTCCTTAGGCTAAATTTCTAGAAGTCAAATTGTATGAAATTTTTAAAGTGTTTGGAATATATTGCCACACTTAGTTTTAGAAATTTTATATACTGTTTAACATTCTAAACAAAGGTTATGAAGGTGCTGTGTGCTGATTTCCTCACAATTTCCCTAAAATTGAATGCTATGAGTGGACAACTTCTGCTAATCTGACAGAGTGGCTTCATTTGTGTGTGTATATGTGTATCATCTTTTCACAGTTCTTTATTTATGGAGATGTTGATTTCTATGACAATATCTCTGGGCAATTTATGTGGGAATGGTATTTCAAATGTGATATGTTCTGTATTATCACCTAATTTGTGTTTTGCCTTCTTATTTTGGCCAGTTTAATTTGCACACAAAATTTAAAATATATGTGTAATTAGATGTATTTATCTTTTATACTGTAATTTTTCCATTGCTTTTAAGTTTAATGATCCTTCCCTATGCAGAAATCAAATTACATTCATCAATAGTTATTTTTGTTGCATACAACTTTTGCAGTTAACTCTTTGGTCCACAAAGAGATTATTTCAGTGTATGAGAAAAACTTAAATTGACCACACATTGATTCCATCCCAATAGCTCTCCAGTTCTCCTTACTCTGTTGGTCAAGCAAGTCATCTTTGCCCCCTTGGTTTGTGAGGTCTCTCTTTTATCAGTTATAAAACATTGAATCAGGCTGTTTTGTTACATAAACCTGTTTATTTTTGGACCAGTGTAAGAGTTTAAATTGTAGTAGTGTTAAAATATGTGTTCAGTTCAGTTCAGTTGCTCAGTCATGCCCGACTCTTTGTGACCCCATGAATCACAGCACACCAGGCCTCCCTGTCCATCACCAGCTCCCGGAGTTTACCTAAACTCATGTCCATCGAGTCGGTGATGCTGTCCAGCCATCTCATCCTCTGTTGTCCCCTTCTCCTCCTGGCCCCAGTCCTTCCCAGCATCAGGGTCTTTTCCAATGAGTCAACCCTTCGCATGAGGTGGCCAAAGTATTGGAGTTTCAGCTTCAACATCAGTCCTTCCAATGAACACCCAGGACTGATCTCCTTTAGGATGGACTGGTTGGGTCTCCTTGCAGTCCAAGGGACTCTCAAGAGTCTTCTCCAACAACACAGTTTAAGAGCATCAATTCTTCAGTGCTCAGCTTTCTGGGTCATGAAGATCTTTTTCGTACAGTTCCTCTGTGTATTCTTGACACCTCTTCTTAATATCTTCTGCTTCTGTTAGGTCCATACCATTTCTGTCCTTTATTGAGCCCATCTTTGCATGAAATGTCCCCTTGGTAGCTCTGGTTTTCTTGAAGAGATCTCTAGTCTCTCCCATTCTGTTGTTTTCCTCTATTTCTTTGCAATGATCGCTGAGGAAGACTTTCTTATCTCTCCTTGCTATCCTTTGGAACTATGCATTCAAATAGGTATATCTTTCCTTTTCTCCTTTGCTTTTCGCTTCTCTTCTTTTCGTAACTATTTGTAAGGGCTTCTCAGACAGCCATTTTGCTTTTTTGCATTTCTTTTCCGTGGGGATGGTCTTGATCCCTGTCTCCTGTACAATGTCACGAACCTCCCTCCGTAGTTCATCAGGCACTCTGTCTATCAGATCTGGTCCCTTAAATCTATTTCTCACTCCCACTGTATAATCATAAGGGATTTGATTTAGGTCATACCTGAATGGTCTAGTGGTTTTCCCTACTTTCTTCAATTTAAGTCTGAGTTTGTGCCATCTGTCGCAGCCACCGCGCTTCTGCCAAAATATGTGTATACCATTCAATTACACTATTGGTGGAACTATGTCAATGGTTGTATATCTAAGAGAGGACTAGGAATAGAAGAAAAGCTACTCATGATCCAGTTTCTCTGAATGCACAATGAACTCTTTGAAGGAAGCCACTAGATTTTATGTGTTTGGACTCTGTCCATAGGGTCAAGCAAAATGCTATCTATACTGTGCAAGCTCAGATGATATTTTCTATTGTCTGCCTGGTCAGAGGCCAGCAGGAGAATTGATTTCAGCAACTTTTTCCAGAGACACTATTGAAGCTCTGCTTCCAAAGCTTGCCAAGGCACTGAAGAGTGGACACATGGACCAAAGTCTTCTGGCTTTTTCTCCATCTGGTCATATATTTTCTAAGGTCCCTGGAAGAGGCAACTACTGTTCTTCTGTGCTAAACTATTAAGTAAAGAATATGATGAGATTTTCATTTTACTTTGTTTGAAGGTAGGATGGGTTATAAATATCGCCACATGAGCTACAGATAAAATATGGCAAGAGATATTAGAGAAGCATAATTGTATTGATGAGGAGCTATTTGATGCATTTAAAGTCTTATCTGTGAAATCACAAGTAGAGCCCTCCTTAAACTTCTCATACGTTAGAAATTGTGATGGCTATCAAACAAGTATTAATTAGAAAAGACTGAGAAATCATCTAGTCCAACTCTTTTATTTTATAGATTAAGAAAAGAGAGAGAGATCCAAAGAAGCTGAGATCTGTTTTCATGGTCACACAGTTAATAAATTAGTACAGATAACTTCTAGTTAGTTAGGAATTATCTAACTAACTCCTATCATTTATCATTTTAGTCCTCTTATCATACCCTGATTTCATTAATTAAAGTGACAGGGACAATTTGAGCAACCCCAGAACCTCTAATACTCATCTTTCTATATGACACATAGGTGTAGAACTCGTGTTTGGAAAATTCCTGGTGAATTGCAATGGACCTCTTAAGAATTTCCCCACTTTTATTCTATTTCCACAATCCCAAAAAACTAGGCCACAGAAATATCAATTCACTGGAATTTAATAGTTTTCTTTTTTCTTATGTGGTTTGAGAGCCGAATCTCTTAAAGCTTATAGCTAAATTCAGACATGTGATGTGCTTTCTGATGTCACTTTTAACACAAAAGCCAGAAGTTGCTGAAGCATCTCAAAATTACTGGCTTCAATACAGGGTTGTAATACAGTGTTATAACACAGTGTCTCGCTCCCAATATGGTAAATCATATGTACTTTCATCCACTATGTGAAAATTCATTAATTTAAAAAAATTTCCACCTTTTATAATTAGAGGAAACAGTTGCTTAAGTGGAAAAGTAAAATGCAAATATGAGTCAATACAGATCTATGTGATTTCAAAATGGGGAGGGGAGTATTGGAATCCATTATTTTCTTGTTTATTATCAAGTGATCACTTTTTCAGGATACCAAAAAACAACCTCAGAAAGCAAATAGCTAAAGTATGTCTAATTAATTATATGCAACTATCATATAATTAATAGCACCATTACTGAGAAACAGACTCTACATTATCTAGTCCAACCTTCTGTTATTATGAAATCAGATATTAGGTTTTCTTTTTGTGAAGATTTTTATGCTAAATTGCTTGGTGAAAATTTGTTTTTTTGTTTCTTATAAAGAAATTCAGTGAGTTAGAATATTCCATGGGTAAATAGGGAGCTCAGGCCTCCAACAATCCACTCCAGTATTCTTGCCTAGAGAATCCTGGACAGAGGAGCCTGGTGGGCTGCTGTGCATAGGGCTGCACAGAGTTGGACACGACTGAAGCGACTTAGCATGCATGCATGCATTGGAGAAGGAAATGGCAATCCACTCCAGTATTCTTGCCTGGAGAATCCCAGGGACAGAGGAGCCTGGTGGGCTGCCATCTATGGGGTCACACAGAGTCAGACATGACTGAGTGACTTAGCAGCAGCAGCAGGCCTCCAAAGGTCTCCTCTTTATTTCTTTAGTATTAATGAAAGAAATTGGAGGTCATAAAGACAGTTCTTATTATCAAAATTTTCTCCATGATTTTGAACATCTAGAGAAGAAATTGTTGATGTGGCAACATCAAAGCTTAAACTAGTAAGACATTATATTGGCTAGAAGATGATACAATTAGTTTTCCTCTTTACAAAAGGAAGGTTTTGACTATTGCTTAATAGTTTGTATAAATGGTATGTTTTGTACTTTGAGTCTGTTATTACATCTGCATTTTATGAAAAACTCAAATTTTGGATTTAGCAGATGGACTCATTGGAATTAGGTTTGCTGAAAAAAGTCTTTCCAGATTATATTATGTAAAATGCTAACACAGTAGACTTGCCTCAAGATTTTCTGGAACAATGATTAGGCCTGAAAACTCTTAGGATGAGGAAATAGTTGTTCCTCATCTGCCTTTCCTTCTGGAGTGTTCCTGAAGAATACTCAGCATGCCTTCAGGTGGGAAGGGCGGAGTCCTTCTAGGAAAGGCCTGGTTCTTACCTCCAAACAGGTCCATGAAATAAGCCCATTGTCTTTCTCTCTGACTGACCCAAAGTCCTCAGTGCAAAGCAAATAGCTTATGAAATTTGCTTTTAATTTTTAAATGAAATGCATTTGAGTCAACATCCCAACATACTTAAAAACAGGAGTTTCATGACAGTGAGTTTACATAGTGCACATTTGCTGCAAAAATTTCATGACGTAGGGTCAATTGCTTCAGAGGAGAAGCAGTTTTAAGAAGGAAACAGACCCTCAGATATTTTTAGTTCTTTAAAAATTATGTGCAAAAATGGACAAAGCAACCCTAGGATCCTGGTGAAATTTTGTTTTTAAAAGTAGATGTCAAAACTTCTTAGTTTTCTTCTATTTTTTAATTGGAAGAATATAATTCAATTTCTGTGAACATGTAATTGAAAGAAACATGAAATATTTGAGTAGCAATGTACTCAGGAAGGAAAAAGCTTGGGGGGATGTTGGATGGGTTGGATGACGGAGAAAAGAAAAGCTGAATGAAGTAAAATGAATAGTTGCTAATACACCTCAAGATCCAACTTAAAAAGCAGTTTAGGGAAAAACTAATTAAGAAGAATTGGTCGTTTTTTGTAGACGTCTTTCTACTCTGGGAAAAGGAAGTAGTGGGCATATGGAATACTATAATAATATCTTTATCCCTCTCTTCATCTCTCCATCCTAACCCCTCATCTGCCTTTCCTTCTTATCTTTCTTCCTGCCATCCCTCCCTTCCTCCCTCTTTTCCCTTTTAATACCATAAGACAGAGGAAAGGACATCATGAAAAGCAAATTGACTTACAGTTGTTCTATCGCATTAAGAAAGAGGTGCTTAAATAAGTTGTGGTACATAATATATACAATGAAATATTACTCAGCCATAAAAAGGAATGAATTTGAGTCAGTCCTAGTGAGGTTGTTGTTGTTGTTGTTCAGTTGCTCAGTCATGTCTGACTCTTTGTGACCCCATGGACTGCAGCACACCAGGCTTCCCTGTTCTTCACCATCTCCCAGAACTTGCTCAAATTCATGTCCATTGAGTCAGTGATGCCATCCAACCATCTTGCCCTCTGTTGTCCTCTTCTCTTGCCTTCAATCTTTCTCACCATCAGGGTCTTTCCTAGTGAATCAGTTCTTTGCATCAGGTGGGCAAAGTATTGGAGCTTCAGCTTTAGCATCAGTTCTTCTAATGAATATTCAGAATTGATTTCCTTTAAGATTAACTGCTTTGATCTCCTTGTGATCCAAGGGACTCTCAATAGTCTTTTCCAGCACCACAGCTCAAAAACATCAATTCTTTGGCATTCAGCCTTCTTTATGGTCCAACTGTCACATCCATACATGACTACTGGAAAAACCATAGCTTTCACTATATGGATCTTTGTCAGCAAAGTAATGTCTCTGCTTTTTAATATGCTGTCTAGGTTGGTCATACCTTTCTTTCCAAGGAGCAAGTGTCTTTTAATTTAGTGGTTGCAGTCTCCATCTACAGTGATTTTGGAGCCCAAGAAAATAAAGTCTGTCACTGTTTCCAGCATTTCCCCATCTATTTGCCATGAAGCGATGAGACCGGATACCATGATCTTCATTTTTTGAATGTTGAGTTTTAGGCCAGTTTTTTCACTCTCCTCTTTCACCTTCATCAAGGTACACATTTTTTTCCAGTAAATTTTAGATTGTGATTTTTCATGTATACTAGTAAAAGAGGATTCTTCTTATACTTGAAATTCTGCATCTCACTGAAATTATTACACAAAATTTGTGGAAGACACAGAACTTGCATAGTCTAAATGATTTCCTCCAAGGTATTTGTTACCTCCAAAGAGAAATATAGTAACTCCAAGATAGAGAAATCCAGGAGACACCATTTACCCAATTGATGAAGATTAAAATCACAAGTATTGAGACACTATTACACTGTTAATCATTTGATAAAATTCCTTGAGGAGGCAATAATATAATTTCTGTGATGTTCTTTTCAAAAATACAGAAACTTACTCCAATTAAGAGAAAAAAATCAGAGGAACCCAAACTCAGAAACATTCTGCTAAATAACTAGCCAATAATCTTCAAAAATATCAACATCATGAGAGACGTGGAAAACTGAGAAACTATTATTGATCAGAGGAGACTAAAGGCATAACAGATAAATGTAACATGGGATCTCAGTAGGATACTAGAACAGGAAAAAAAGTTAGTGAAAAAATCTAGTGATGTTTGAATAAGGTCTGTAATTTAGACAATAGAACTGTTGTACCAAGGTCGATTTCTGGCTTTGATAATTGTACTATTGTTATGCAAGATGTTAACCAGAGGGCAACTGAGTAAGGAAAGGGTGTACAGGAACTCTCTGTTAATCTAAATTACTAAGTCTTCTGTAAGTATAATTTTAGATCAAAATAAAAAGTAAAAAAAGAAAAAGAGAAACAATAGATCCCCAATGACATCATCGTAACTTTTGGTTCCAGCTCTGCCTGAAGTCTGAAAATTTTCTCCTAACATTGTAGTTAGGTGACATAATACATTGCCCTTTTTCTTAAAAAGATTTAAGCAAAGTAAAAATCTCTAGCTTAACTTTGTTACTATGGACAACTTGAAAGTGAAAGTCACTCAGTTGTGTCCGACTCTTTCCAACACCATGGGCTGTAGCCTGCCAGGCGCCTTTATCATGGAATTCTCCAAGCAAGAATCCTGGAGTAGGTAGCCTATCCCTTCTTCAGGGATCTTCCTGACCCAGGAATCGAACCGGGGTCTCCTTTATTGTAGGCAGATTCTTTACCAGCTGAGCTAAAAGGGAAGCCTCCTGGACAACTTACTTGAGCCAATAATATACACTGTCCTGAAAAAAGTGCTGATTTCATCTCTACTTTTTTGTAGATTTTGTTGAGTTTTAAACAGGGATTCTCATTGATAGCAACTTCCTGGCTCTACAGTGCTTTATTCTTGAGCTTGAGCACAGATCACATCTTTGTGTGGCTTCTAGACGTAGCTCACTTACATGAAGTGCCTACTTATTGTTTCTCAGATCTTTCATAATTATTAGAATCTCAGTGATGACTTTTTGGCACTATTTATGAATACACTGTCTTTTTTCTTTCTCAAAATTTTTGTAGAACTCTTCTTAGCAGTAATATTAAATTATTTATAACAGATATCTAATAACTATCTGTGCAAGAGAATGTATAGCTGCCTTACTCTGTGTTCCTCTTTCTTTCATTTTAAAAAAGCTTTGAGTGACCATTTTGTGTTATGAAGTATTTTTCAGCAAAGAATACTATAGACAGATTCTTACCAGCATATCTATATTCCAGGCCACAGAATGTAGGAAAAAAGGAATGCCGGATAAGTGACTGCATTTTAAAGGTCACTTGGAGGTTGTGCCATATCAGTTCTGCTCATTTCCATTAGTCTAGACATAGTCACAGGGACTCATTTCCTTTATGCCAAGGAAGCAGATAGATCAATTCTGCTGAGCAACCTTGTATTCCCTAAAACTTTTGATGATGGGGACAGTTACTTGAAAGAAGACGGAGAGAATGGGAAGATCAAATTGACGAATATTGCTGCCATAAGAGTCGGACATAACTGAGCGACTGAACAACAACAGGGCTTCCCAGGTAGCTCAGTGGTAAAGAATTTGCCTGCCAGTGCAGGATCTGCAGGGACCCGGGTTTGATCCCTGGGCCAGGAAGATCCCCTGGAGATGGAAATGGCAACCCACTCCAGTATTCTTGCTGGAAAATCCCATGGACAGAGGAGCCTAGTGGGCTACAGTCCATGGGGTCACAAATAGTCAGACACGACTGAGCAACTGGGCACGTGTGCATGCTGCCACTTACTGAGCTGCAGAAGTTTCCAAAGAAATGAGTTGCCGGGGGCCAATGAGAATGAGGATTTGTTTTTCATTATGTTAGCCTTGAGATTCAAATGAAAAACAAAATGAATGTCTACTAGGTAATTAAATTAAAATGCCTGAGGTTTAGGTGTCAGGTCAGGGGAAAGATAATCTATAAACTCACTGGGAGATAATCTATAAACTCATTGGGAGTTTCTGCTACAAAGATGCTCCTGGGAAATTTGAAGGATGAGATGAGGCAAATTAACGTAGGAGAACAGTAGGAAGTTCCAGGGGTTTTTTTCTGCAGAGATAAGAATGATGAAGAATCTGAGAATGATTGGGCTTAGTTTATCTGCTTAACTAAAGACCCTACACTTAGTAGCATTCACAGTGTAGAGGGGCTTATTCTCCACAAAACACTCCGAGTTTTTACTTGACTCTACAAAGTTAAGTGGATATTGGTAAGAGCAGACAGAGATGCCCTCGACTTCCTTCTTTTTAGAAAGCGCTTCAAAGAAGAACAGTTCCTAAGACTCTGGCTTCTGTCTTTTGTGTAGTCTCTTTTGGCTATAGTATATTTCTTCTGAATTTGCCATATATGCTTACTGAGATCTGGTAAACATTCAAGGTCAGCTGATATTTTCATCATGATAGGTTTACTAGAGCCTTGTAAACCTATCATGATGGTTGGGAGCTTCACTTGTGCATCCTTCAACTTGAGATGAGGTCCAAAGACTTTAAAGGAATCCTCTGAGCTCTTCAAAGCTGGCCTCTCATCAGGTAATGACGACACTCCAGTTAGTCAACAGAGCCCAAGAGGAAATTGGGAATGATGAAGTGTTACTTTTGCGTTCCACTTTGAACTTTTTATTTGGTCTCCTGTAGTCTATTCTTCTGTCTCTTTCCCTTCCCACCTTCTTTTCTATCCACTTGTATCACTCTTAACAGTTCATCACAAAAAGTAAGTAAGAATTGGATGGTCTCCATCTCATTTTTTAACACCTTTGACTAAAAGTGGATTTGTGACAGTAATCACTTCCAGAAAGGACTTATACTAGGTGCCAGTAAATTGCCTCTTGCTTCCAACTATGCAAGTGTGTAAGGGCATGGGGATGGGAGAATGAAGTGGGGTTTGGTTTGATTTGGTTTTCTCCTGCTGCTAAGACTGTGCTAATTACCTCTGCTCCTGATCTTTATTTAGGGGCCCCAAATCTATCTGATTAAACATTTTAATAATTCCTGGGCCAATGTGCTTTCATCACAGATTCTCTGTCTCTCACTTGCTCCTTAAGTTCCATGTCATTTACTTAGAAATCAAAATATTAAATAGAGAAGTGTATCCATCATCCCTCTGTTTACTTGTTGTTAGTCATTCAACATTTGTTCAGTGGATATGTATGTATGCTTTGCACTCAACTGAGAATTATAAAAACTTTAAAAGATGGTTTTATAGTCATTACTTCTGTAAAGTTTATGATGTTTTAGGGTGATATAACTTCCATCTGACTAAGATGGCAGAGTGCGCTCATCTCCTGCAAGAACTCCAAAATTACAACTCACTGCTGAACAACCGTTGACAGGAGAATGTTGGATCCCACCAAAAAAAGATACCTCACATCCAAGGGCAAAGGAGAAGCCCCAGCAAGATGGTAGGAGGGGCGAAATTACATTTAGAATCAAACCCCATACCCACCAGAGATTCTCAGAGGGCTCAAACAAACCTTGTGCACACCAGGACCCAGAGACCCCATAGAGATTGAGCCAGAACTGTGTGTGAGTGTCTCCTACAGAGGTATGGGTCAGCAATGACCTGCCACAGGGGCAGGGGCTCTGGGTGCAGCAGACCTGGGTATGGCATAAACTCTCTTGGAGGAGGTATCCATTAACCCTACCATAGAGCCGCCAGAACTTACATAGGACTCAGAAAACAGACTCTTGGAGGGCCCAAACAAAACCTTGTGTGCACCAGGACCCAGAAGAAAGGAGCAGTGACCCCAAAAGAGACTGCTCCAGACTTGCCTGTGAATGTCCAGGAGTCTCTGGCAGAGGCATGGGTTGGCGATGGCCTGCAGCAGGATCAGGGGCACTGAGTGCAGCAATGCATGCATGGGACCTTTTGAAGGCAGTAACCATTATCTTCATTACCTCCACCATAGTTTGGCCTCAGGTCAAACAACAGGGAGGGGACACAGCCCATCAACAGAAAACTGTATTAGAGATTTACTGAGCATGGCCCCGCCCATCAGAAGACCCAGTTTCCCCCTCAGTCAGTCTCTTCCAACAGGAAATTTCCATAAGCCTCTTATCCTTATTCATTAGAGGGCAGACAGAATGAAAACCACAGTCACAGAAAGCTAACCAAACTGATCACATGGACCACAGCCTTGTCCAAATCAATGAAATTATGAGCCATGCCATGTAGGGCCACCAAAAATGGACGGGTCATGGTGGAGAGTTCTGACAAAACATGGTCCACCGGAGAAGGGAATGGCAAACCACTTCAGTATCCTTGCCTTGAGAACCCCATGAGCAGTATGAAAAGGCAAAAAGATAGGACACTGAAAGACAAACTCCCCAGATCAGTAGGTGCCCAATATGCTACTGGAGATCAGTGGAGAAATAACTCCAGAAAGAATGAAGAGATGGAGCCAAAGCAAAAACAACACCCAGTTGTGGATGTGACTGGTGATGGAGGTAAAGTCCGATGCTGTAAAGAGCAATATTGCATGGGAAACTGGAATGCTAGGTCCATGAACAAAGGTAAATTGGAACTGGTCAAAGAGGAGATGGCAAGAGTGAACATTTTAGAAATCAGTGAACTAAAATGGACAGGAATGGGCGAATTTAATTCAGATGACCATTATATCTACTCCTGTGGGCAAGAATCCCTTAGAAGAAATGGAGTAACCCTCATAGTCAACAAAAGAGTCCAAAATGCAGTGCTTGGATGCAAGCTCAAAACTAAAGAATGATCTCTGTTCATTTCCAAGGCAAACCATTCATTATCACAGTAATCCAAGTCTATGTCCTGATCAGTAATGCTGAAGAAGCTGAAGTTGAATGGTTCTCTGAAGACCTACAAGACCTTCAAGAACTAACACCCCCCAAAAATGTCCTTTATATTATAGGGGACTGGAATGCAAAAGTAGGAAGTCAAGAGATACCTGGAATAACAGGAATCACAGGCAAATTTGGCCTTGGAGTACAAAACAAAGCAGGTCAAAGGCTAACAGAGTTTTGCCAAGAGAACGCACTCGTCATAGCAAACACCCTCTTCCAACAACACAAGAGAAGACTCTGCACATGGGCATCACCAGATGGTCAATTCCAAAATCAGATTGATTATATTCTTTGCAGCCAGACATGGAAAAGCTCTAGACAGTCAGCAAAAACAAGACCAGGAGCTGACTGTGGCTCAGAATTTGGCTTATTGCCAAATTCAGACTTAAATTGAAGAAAGTAGGGAAAACTACTAGACCATTCAGGTATGACCTAAATCAAGTCCCTTATGATTATACAGTGGGAGTGAGAAATAGATTAAAGGGATTAGATCTGATAGAGTGCCTGATGAACTATGGACAGAGGTTCATGACATTGTACAGGAGGCAGTGATCTCGACCACCTCCAAGAAAAAGAAAAGCAAAAAGGCAAAATTGTCTGAGGAGGCCTTAAAAATAGCTGAGAAAAGACAAGAAGCTAAAGGCCAAGGAGAAAAGGAAAAATATACCCATTTGAATGCAGAGTTCCAAAGAATAGCAAGGAGAGATAAGAAAGCCTTCCTCAGTGATCAATGCAAAGAAATAGAGGAAAACAACAGAATGGGAAAGACTAGAGATCTCTTCAAGAAAATTAGAGATACCAAGGGAACATTTCATGCAAAGATGGGCTCAATAAAGGACAGAAATGGTATGGACCTAACAGAATCAGAAGATAATTAAGAAGAGGTGTCAAGAATACACAGAAGAACTGTACAAAAAAGATCTTCATGACCCAGATAATCACGATGGTGTGATCACTCACCTAGAGCCAGATGTCCTGGAATATGAAGTCAAGTGGGCCTTAGGAAACATAACCATGAATAAAGCTAGTGGAGGTGATGGAATTCCATTTGAGCTATTTCAAATCCTAAAAGACAGTGCTGTGAAAGTGCTGCACTCAATAGGCCAGCAAATTAGGAAAACTCCGCAGCGGCCACAGGACTGGAAAAGGTCAGTTTTCATTCCAATCCCAAAGAAAGGCAATGTCAAGGAATGTTCAAACTACTGCACAATTGTACTCATCTCAAACACTAGCAGGGTAATGCTCAAAATTCTCCAAGCCAGGCTTCAACAGTACATAAACTTCCAGATGTTCAAGCTGGATTTAGAAAAGGCAGAGGAACCAGAGATCAAATTGCCAATATCCATTGTATCATCGAAAAAGCAAGAGAGTACCAGAAAAACATCTGCTTCTGCTTTATTGACTATCCCAAAGTCTTTGTGTGGATCACAACAAACTGTGGAAAATTCTTCAAGAAATTGTAATACCAGACCACCTGACCTGCCTCATGAGAAATCTGTATGAAGGTCAAGAAGCAACAGTTAGAACTGGACATGGAACAGCAGACTGGTTTCAAATCGCGAGAGTAATACGTCAAGGCTGCATATTGTCACCCAGCTTATTTAACTTATATGCATGGTACATCATGCAAAATGCTGGGTTGGATGAAGCAAAAGCTGGAATCAAGATTGCCAGGAGAAATATCAATAACCTCAGATAAGCAACAGAGAAGGCATGGCAATCCACTCCAGTACTCTTGCCTGGAAAATTCCATGAACAGAAGAGCCTGGTAGGCTGCCGTCTATGGGGTCACGAAGAGTTGAACACAACTGAGCGACTTCACTTTCACTTTTCACTTTCATGCATTGGAGAAGGAAATGGCAACCCACTCCAGTGTTCTTGCCTGGAGAATCCCAGGGATGGCGGAGCCTGGTGGGCTGCCATCTGTGGGGTCGCACAGAGTCAGACACAACTGAAGCAACTTAGCAGCAGCAGCAGCAGATATGCAGATAACACCACCCTTATGGCAGAAAGCAAAGAAAAACTAAAGAGCCTCTTGATGAAAGTGAAAGAGGTGAGTGAAAAAGTTGGCTTAAAACTCAACATTCAGAAAACTAAGGATCATGGCACCTGGTCCCATCACTTCATGGCAAATAGATGGGGAAACAATGGAAACAGTGACAGACTTTAATTTTGGGGGCTGCAAAATTACTGCTGAGTGTAGCCATGAAATTAAAAGAAGCTTGCTCCTTGGTAGAAAAGCTGTGACCAACCTAGACAGCATATTAAAAAGCAAAGACACTACTTTACCAACAAAGGTCCGTCTAGTCAAAGCTATGGTTTTTCCAGTAGTCATATGGGTGTGAGAGTTGTACTATAAAGAAAGCTGAGCACCAAAGAATTGATGGTTTGAACTGTGGTGTTGTAGAAGACTCTTGAGAGTCCCTTGGACTGCAAGGAAATCCAACCAGTCCATCCTAAAGGAAATCAGCCCTGAATATTAATTGGAAGGACTGATTCTGAAGCTGAAACTCCAATAATTTGGCCCCCTGAGGTGAAGAACTGACTCACTAGAAAAGATCCTGATGCTGGGAAAGATTGAGGGCAGGAGGAGAAGGGGACCACAGAGGATGAGGTAGTTGGATGGCATCACTGACTTGATGGACATGAGTTTGAGTAAGCTCTTGGAATTGGTGGTGGACAGAGAAGCCTGGCATGTTGCAGTCCATAGGGTCGCAAAGAGTCAGATATGACTGAATGACTGAACTGAACTAAGCTGAACTTCCATGTATTAAACCAAGTGAAATGTAACTCTATGAATGCACAGAAATTTCAGAATAACAGAAAGACTATGGTGGGAGTAGGGTTAGTCACCAGTGGGTTTTCAGAATAGAAAGTCTTGAAGTAGCCTTTAAGGAAGTTTAGGGTTTGGATGTGTTATCTGGTAGATATGTCACAAACTTTTATCAAATTCCAGTTCCTATTTACTATGGGACTGAGAAAATTTTGCAAGAGTTATAGGTGATAGTTTTGGTTCTAATCCTTATTATTACCATAAAAGTTGTTCATGAATTTATACAATGTGTTTTGTTTATTATATTCAAATTTCTTTTCTCCTCATACTAAACATCTTAATGATAAGGTCTATTCCTACCTGATCTTAGATTCCTTTGTGTATTGGCACAGTACTGTGTTGGTAGTAGACACACATTAAGAAGTCTAGGAGAGAGACAGATCGTAGGGTTGAAGAGAGTTAACATTGGAGCCAGGATACCTGGGTTCAAATTCAAGTAGTGCTCACTTCCTCCTAGCAGTGCACATGGACAGATTACTTAAAGCTTCTGTGTCTCAGTTTCTTCATCTTAACCTGAGGATAATAACACTATCTGCTCCATAGCACTGTTATAAGGTTTCAATAAGGTGATATATACAAAATTCTTAGAGAAGTACCTGCATATCATTATAATCATCATTATGATCATCATGAAATATCTATGGAAGTAAAATGGAAGCAAAGGGACCATTCTGGAAAGAGGACATAGATGAGTAGTTGACTTTAGGTAAGGTACAGATAACAGATGAAATATTTCAGCACTAAGCTGGGTAGTTTAGTAGATGGAGGAAATCAACACTGACTGGGTGAGGCAGCTTTAGTTTCGGGTCTAGGGGCCAGGCCATTCAGAGAGAGAGACTCTGGGCCACATCTCTGTCAGGTGATGGGGGGACGACACTGCTGTTAAGTAAGGTCTAGAGGGCATAACCCGCCAGGAGAAAGCTTTACAGATTTGCTGTACTGAGGGCTTTTATATCATAAGAAATGTTTATATCCCCATGTATTCAAGCAATATTAATGGAGGTATTTTGCTAAGTAGGGCTATATAATTAAATAGCATAGTCATGGTATTTGACCTTACAGGATTATGGTTTTGCGGGTGGTCAGATTTTAAACAACTTCAATTAAATGTGATGAGTTGCAAGGATGGGCAAGTGCAGTGGACAGTGGGAAGCATCTCCCAATCTGTTTTCTCTTCCTGCCCGCTCCATGCTGTCAACTGATGTACTTAGGAGCTTTCCAAAGCCAGCTCCAAGCATATCTTCCCCTGGAAGTCATGGATAGTATCATTAATTTCATTTTCTCTTGTCTTTAATCCTATCATTCTGTAAAAATGCACTGACATTCTAAGTTTTCATATTCTGAATTTGTACAGCTTTTACTCAAGAAGATATAGGAACAGAGTTCTGGCAGGCTATGTTTACTTCTGTTGTACTTCCTTGTGTCCTTTTCTAAAAATCCTTCTGGAATTAGAAATCTATTTCTTCAAAAACATACTCATTTTTCTCTTCCCCCAGAGCCCTTTTGAAGTCTGAGGTGTCGTCTCTGAGTTACCATTCAGTCATCACTTTTTAACCCATCTTTAGTGGAGTCTTTCCTGTATCCTTGCTCTTTGATTAATGCTTTTGATCTTCCTTTAATTTGGGAGAGCCAAGTCCATAATGAAAGTCAGGAGGTTGGATATCCTGGCACCGTGAAGAAGTAGCCAGTTCTGGGTCTCATTTGCAGTGCATTTTTAAATGATGAGTGTATACCTTTTTTTGAAGCATGGCCAAGAAGGTAAAGATACGTTTTGGTCGAACTACTCAAAGGCTCACTTATTATAGAAGCAGAAGAAATAAAAGTCCGATTCTTATTACAGAAAGAATGAAGAATCTTAGTAAACATTAATAAAATTAAAGAATTAAACATCAGTCTCTTTATCTCCTTAAACCTGGTGTGGCTTGAGGTAAGAGTCACATAGAGCCACAAATCCAAATGAACCACTGTAAACTTTCGAGCTGTATGCTCAAAGCGGTCAGTTGCAGAATTGATTTTTACAACCTGGCGAGACAGACAACTATCTACTGTCTCTTATACTAAGACTAATCTTTGCACTGAGTCATTTTAGACCCTCTCTCTCTCTGGAGGATATCTGCACAAACTGTAAGGTCCAATATAGTGATGATCTGCTGAACACATGCAGAACAGATGGCTGAAGGAACTATCAGCCCATTCCATTGTTACATTAACCAATCCTGCACTTTGCTACCCATGCAAGCACAAGGCTGTATAATGCCAGTTTTCAGGTGGTTCCCTGTGTCAATTCATGGAGGCCGCTTGGCATGGCTGCCTGTGGAGGGGCACAGGGATCAGCATCCTCAGACAATGCTGTCTAAATTTCTGGCAGTGTGCTTTTAAGGAATAAGAAAACATACTATGATGTCATTCAGGTAATGTCCAAGTTACATTTTCAGTCTCCCTAAGATAGTTGCTTGGGAGCTTTTGGGAATGAACTGCAACCAAAGTTCTGAAAAATTCAATCTGTATTCTCTGCCAATCTGGTGTTGGAAAGTCTTGTCCTGGACAATTATTTAGGAAGCAAAGGGAAACTGAAGAGTACAAAAAAGCAAATACTAAAGATGAAAGACTACTTGTCGGCTTCAAACGTTGCTCTGCCATCTCCATATTGTAACCAGTGGCCAAAATTTGCAGTTTGAATGGTTTTACACCCTCAGGGAGGTAAATCACAAATGTTTGCATACAGATATTTCTTAATCCACCTCTCATGCTATAGATCCAGAAAACAAAAAACACGGTACTGTCCTGGAGAAATTGTTTTCAGTCTCTCAGCTGACTAAATTTTAGGTAAGTCATATTCAATTAGTGCATCCTTGTATTAAGTAGTTCTAATAATATCAGGATGAAAGCCAGGTGAGTTGAAAAGGTCACACTGAGAGCCTGTGGTCTCTCTACCACAGTATTTTCCTGTTTACATTTAATTGAATTTTAAGTGGGTTCATAATGAATGGGTAAAACCACTGTACTGTTTCTGCCACTTGGTTATAATTAGTGACTGGGAATAAAATGTTCTGGTTTAATTTAGCAATGAAAGGGTTAGTTTGAAGCTTGCGAAGAAATGAAACACTATACTGTGTAAAGTTTTGTTTTATTTTGGACTACTTTTCTCTCATTTCTTTGGGTTTTTATGCAGTAGTTTTGTACCATGGACTTTGCCAGGGAAAAAACACCCCTGTCCTTGGACCTTACATACTATAAGATCACTTTATTGTTCAGACTGAAATAAGAAATCATTCAGAAAAGAAAACTCTTCAGAGATGATATGGATATTAATAGGAAAATGAAAGTGTATTAGATTTAGCATGTTCTATTCACTATATACATTTCTACAAATGATCATTTTCCAACCCAAATGGTTTTCCATTCTCATTGAAAATAATGGTTACTGCAAGCAATCTGTTAAGATGTTATTCAGGATAAAAACTACCAAACAAACTCTTTAGTTATCAAAACAGATAATTTTTATATAATCTGTGTAAGAAATGGCATATAGCAAAGCAATAGTTATGACTTTTTAGTTCAGTGGCAAGGAGACCCCAAAGATAGCAAGGATTCTGAGAGAGGCTTTGCAGGGAATTCAGATATTTAAACACAAAAAGCCTTTTAAAATTTTGCCTAAATGGCTTTCCCATCCTTGTTTCTCCCTTTCCCCCTTCACTCTTTCCTTTTATCTGGAAGATGTTAGTCGGAATAAATAACATGGTGAAGTGGCTTTGCTTTTTATGGTTTCCTAAGGCTATGACTATTTTACAGAGATTCGTTCCACTGGAAATCCCAGGTTTCCTGTTTTTATTATCCACACTTCACATGGTAGTTTAGACCAAATTGGCCATTGCAGAGTTTGGAGAGGAGTCTGTTTAACACAGTACATTGCACTGCTACTTCCCTACCCATCTCTCACAGCCACACTCTGGGCTGATCAGATACAAGGTCTCTAATACAGAAGAAGCCATCAGTGCCTCACCCTCTATCTATTTTTGAGGTTAGCCGCTGTTAGTTTTATTTCAGTATCCTCATTTGGCCTAGTAGGTTGATAATGTAGGAGAGGTAACAGGTAACTTGGGAGGAGAGATGACTATTAGAAAGCAGTTTCTCTTTTAGCAAGAGGCATCCCTTTCACAGTTTGAACCATCCAGCCTCTGACCAGAGGTGCTGAAGGCTTGGTAAGGAGCTCTCATTGCCTGGTGAAACTGTGACAGAGGAAGAACACATTTCACACAACCATATCATGGTGTCAGCCAGATTAAGCCCCTGATGAGCTCTTATAGATAGAATTTCTCTTCTAGAGGGTCCACATACTCAGCAAAGACTCTACTCCACACACATGGTAATTTAGTCAACAGCTGGAGAAATGGTAATATGTACAGCAGTTCATAATAACTGGCAATGAGTTAGACACAGCAGATAACCCCAGCACAGAATAACCGGGCAGAAGAGGAAGAAAGGTGAGAAATGAAAATCTTTGTGATGAAACCACCGAAGACTGAATGGGGGAGTGACGGTGTCTCTCTGTGTCCACTACGGGCAGCAAAGCTGCATGCTCCCTTGCCAAGGGCGCAGACTAGGTTAACTGTCCAGAGCTACAGCTCGTGGCTGCTGCTCTATCTCCCCAGCAATCAAGAACTGTCCTGGCTGCAAAACTTCTTGAAACGATTAATGTTCTGTTGTTGTAACTTTGACAATATGTCAGTAACTTGTTAAGTCCGTAGATGGTAGAGTTTGAAAAAACAAAACTGAAAACAGTTCAGGCACTGTCAATGCAAATCATCTGATCTCCAGACACTTCGGGAACACCAAGGGCAGTATTTGCATGTTACGCTGACTGCAAACTTAGGCAGTTAGGTTGTAACATGGCAGGCATTGTTGTCCTCATTTTATAAGCAACAGAAGAGAGATACTTCTGTAGTAGACAGAGTTCTTAAATCTGGGAGGGTTTGTGTCCTGACCCTGTTCCCTACTATGATGACACTAGATATTTGTAATTCTACAAAGCCTTTTTATAGTTTTCATCACCTCCTTGCTTTCCCTGACTACTTCCTCTCTCTGGTATTATAACTGAGTCATGATGAGGTACCAGAGAACCACACTCAGGATTGAGTAAAGATAATTCTAACTGTTTTAGCATTTTGGAGGAAGATATGGTCCATCTGAATATGTTTGGTTTGGGTTGCCTTTCCCAGTCTTCTTTTGATCTGTAGCCAAACAATAAGTTAAGCTGAATTTACAATTGTGCCCCTCTGCACTTAAATGGTGTGTGTGTGTGTCCGTGCATGCATGTGTATGCCTGTGAGCATGTGTGGGTGAAAGTTTTGTTCTTGTGATTTATAATAGCTCTGTATCATGATCTGGTGGCTTCCCTTGTAGCTCAGTTGGTAAAGAATCTACCTGCAATGCAGGAGACTGGGGTTCGATTCCTGGGTTGGGAAGATCCCCTGGAGAAGAAAATGACAACCCACTCCAGTATTCTAGCCTGGAGAATCCCATGGACTTAGGAAGCTGGAGGGCTATAGTCCATGAGGTCGCAAGAGTCAGACACGACTTAGAGACTAAACCACCACCACTGTAGCATGGTCATTTTATGGAGTTCTGTGAAATCGCTAGTACATGCCATCAATTGTGATAAACACAGCTGTTAATCATCAGTGTTTCTGAATTGCTTAAAAAAAAAAAGAAACCTGAGATCTGTCACTGATTCTGACGATATATACCATGATTGATAGGAGTCTGAGGTGACTATTTGCAACACATTTGGATCTTCTCCATTTATTGTTTTGCTATATATCCATCACAGAATTGTTGTTCAGTTGCTAAGTTGTGTCCGACTCTTTGCGACCCTATGGACTGCAGCATGCCGGGTCTCCCTGTCCTTCACCATCTCCTGGAGTTTGCTCAAACTCATGTCCATTCAGTCAGTGATGCCGTACAACCATTTCATCTTCTGTTGCCCCCTTCTCTTCCTGTCTTCAATCTTTCCCGGCATGGGGGTCTTTTCTAATGAATCAGCTCTTTGCATCAGATGGCCTAAGTGTTGGTGCTTCAGCTTCAGCATCAGTCCTTCCAATGAATATTTAGGGTTGATTTCCTTTAGGATTGACTGGTTTGATCTCCTTGCTGTCCAAGAGACTCTCAAGAGTCTTCTCCAACACTACAATTTGAAAGTGTCAATTCTTCGGCACTTCCCCTTCTTTAAGGTCCAACTCTCACATCCATACATGACTACTGGAAAAACCATAGCTTTGACTAGATGGACCTTTATGGGCAAAGTGATGTCTCTGCTTTTTAATATGCTGTCTAGGTTTGTAATAGCTTTTCTTCTAAAGAGCATGCATTATTTAATTTCATGGCTGCAGTCACCATCTGCAGTGATTTTGGAGCCCAGGAAAATAAAATCTCCCACTGTTTCTACTTATTTTCCATCTATTGGCCATGAAGTGATGGGACTAGATGCCATGATCTTAGTTTTTTGAATGCTGAGTTTTAAGACAGCTTTTTCACCTTCATCAAGAGGCTCTTAAGTTCCTCTTCTCTTTCTGCCATTAGAATAGAATAAAAAATTGTTAAATTTACCCACAGGTGCCTCTAATGTTAAGAAAACAATTCAAATCCCTATGACATGAATGAATGGGAAGATAAATAAGAAAAGGTGCTGTTTATTCCATCCCCTGAGGAATAAAAGAGTAAGCCAAAAGAGAAAGGGTCAATGTTTTTCATGAACATCATCTGGGTTATGAATATGTTCATTGTTTACATTTTTTTCAAGTGCATATTTGAGCAGCTAAGCATCTTCCCTTTGCACGCAGGGACATACGTGGCCATAATTGGTGAGTGGAAGGTGGGAGAATAGCCCCTCCCATCCCTTGGATATATTGCTTTTCTCCCAAGAGCACAGGAGTGGGGATAAACCACAAGAAATTCCATGTTTTTGTGAGATATGACTGGTCAGCAGGTGAAGTATTGGGTTGACCAAAAAGTTTGTTCTGGTTTTTCCATAAGAGGTTACAGGAAACAAACTTTTAGGCCACCCCAACAGTAGGGGAAGAAAACGGATTTATTGTTCTTGTAAACTATAAAAGGATAGAGGTGGGATGAACAGAATGCGGAAGAAATAGTAGAAATGTATAAGCAGAGAAAAACATATAAACATATTTTTGTTCCTTAAGTCATACACTGGACAGCAATGATTCTAAATTTCCACTCTTCGCTCTTGAATATCCTTAGTCAACTCTTTGAATGGCTTTGTTTATACTCCCTTTATTCAGTAGTTATGTAGTGAAAACTCCCTGAGGGGCCTGTTAGTTTGTTTCTTGCATCCTGTTATGATACTGGCACTCTGTACTTTGGTGTAGGCTGCTGGGACTGTAGACTGGTGGCAAGTAGAAAAATTGGCAGATATGGACAAGTTAGAATTGTATTGTTATAAGTAATGCATTTCAGTCTCTGGGTATCCACTGTATCAAGTTTCACAACATAAAATATAACTATTTTTGTCCATATATATTGCTTTATTTTAAACAGCTTGGGCTTATATCTAGTTAGTATATACCAATGTGTAAATATTGGTAGTAAAAATTTTTAACGAATTACAAGTAGCTGCTGCTCTAATCACCTGAGAAACTCCCTGTGAACACAACCCCTCAAGCTCATGTAGTCACTCCCTGGTGCCACTGCCTCTCCTTGATGAAGCCATTAAGTAACACCCAGCAACACAAGGCCCTCCTGGGACCGTGTTACTCATGGGGCTGGCTTTTGCCTGGTTGGTGTCTGTGTCATGTAAGTTGTTAAATATTTTGTATATCACACTTAAATGAAGGAAGAAAGCAACATATAACACTTGAATTAATTAGACAGGTGTATGTGTTAAAGATCAGGTTCCTGGGCTTCAAGAGCTTTTCTTTGAGGGAACTTACTCTATATTTTTTAGAGTCAGTAACTCCTATCCTAATTTAAGTACCTTTTTAATATTGATGTTATTCCTTAAATTAGACATTTCTTCATAAAGCAACTCAAAGTGTTGAAGTAGCAGGTATTTCTACATTATCCATTCAAGTCAGTAACAGCAAGATGTCGTGACCATATTTTGGCAAACTTTTGGGCTTATACTTGTGACGTGCTTGCAGGTTTAGAAATCAACCACAGGAGAATAATGCAAAAATAAATATTCCTGTGGGTATGTAGTACTTACAACAAAACAGAAAATTTTGTTTTCTCCCTGCACCTCACCAAAGTCCACTGGAGCGCAGTCTGTTTATCTTTAAAACATATTGAACTTAGATAAGCACTTTCTACGACTTGCCTTAAGAGAGTGTTTGCAAGTTAGTATGGATTGTGAACCTGAAATGAATTGGGCCAATCTCAGGTCTATTCTTCAGGCCTTAATATATCATAAAAGCCTGGAGACAGAAAGAAATGAAGCTGTGAGGACAAATGGAAAGTCAAGTGTACAAAGCCAAGTAGTGCTGGGACTCAAGCAGTCTTCCAGAGAATAAATCAAATTCAGCAATTTAGCAATTCACAACTGCACAGAATTTTGAATGTAGCAGCAAGTTTCCCAGGGCTCTCTACTTATTTGTTTGTTTGTTTGCTTTATCACTTTTTCTACCATGGGATTATTCTCATTCCACTTCACAGTTTTATATTTGAACTCTTAAAATATTAATAATGCCTCAGTGATAAAGCAAAACGTTTTACATGAAGTCCTTTTGCTTCTACTAGGCTGTAAATTCTTTGAGCACAGGTGTTATTTCTGATCCATTTTTGTCTCTATTATAAAGCTAGCATTATATTTTCCAATATTGAAGCTTTTGATAAATGTGTTACATACACTGATATGAGTTTGAAATAATGTCACTGAATTCTTCAAATTCAGCAAATGTCTAGTGCTCACGGTACAATGTCTGATATAAACATTTGTCTTCATGAAGTGAAGTAAATGTTGCTCAGTTATGTCTGATTCTTTGCAACCCCATGGACTATACAGTCCATGAAATTCTCTAGGCCAGAATACTGGAGTGGGTAGCCCTTTCCTTCTCCAGGGGATCTTCCCAACTCAGGGGTCAAACCTAGGTCTCCTGCATTGCATGCAGATTTTTTACCAGCTGAGCCACGAGGGAAGCCCAAGAATACTGGAGTGGGTAGCCTATCCATTCTCCAGTGGGTCTCCCCAACCCAGGAATCAAACTGGGGTCTCCTACATTACAGGCGGATTCTTTACCAACTGAGCTATCAGGGAAGCCCATTTGTCTTCATAGTAGCGTCTATAATGGGCTTTGCCATATAACCTGTGCACAGGTTAATCCAGATATTCTGATATCAATTTACATAAGGGAATGAGAATTTGTATCATAAATACATGTTTAATTAGAATACAAGAATCTTCCATAACCTAAAGTGATTTGTGTTATTGAAAAAGGATCCTATAAACCTCATTCCTCTAAAATGTTTAAGTGGCATCAGAGTACTACTGATAAAAATTCATGACCACTTAATGAAACCAAAATTATTATTTCAAGCTCTAAAAATTTGAAAATATAAGTATTTCCAAAAATGTTTATCAATTGTGCACATAATTCCAAAATCCTGAAAAAGAAGATGTAAAACTGTGGTGAGAGAAAGATTAAAAAAATATGCATGTGCTTATATTTCAGGACATCAGCGCTGATCATGGTGAAAGAATCAGCATCTTAGATAAAGTGAGAAAGGGAAATGACAGCTGTCTGCGTCATTCCCACTATTAGGGTCTTCTCATCTAGTCATTCGGCCTTTTACTTTACTTTATCATCCCTAATGGCTGTGGTTTCCTGAAGGGTTCTCTGTTACAGTCTTTGGCTAGACCCATGGGCTAAACTCATGCACAGCTCACACTGGAGCTTTTCAGCTCCATTTACCCTGGAGGAATCTCTCAGAACTCCTCTTCCTTGGCTCCATCACAGAACAATATTCCACTGGAAGGAAAATGCTGGCTGGATCCCTGTTGTCACCTAATTCTCTTTCATTTGATGAAATCCTGGATCCCTCTTTCAGAGAAACATTCAACAGACCGAAGCTGAAACAGAATAGAATTTATCTGACACTAAAGTACATGTGAAGTCACACTTGTTGTATGGCATCATCATGGAAAGCATGGGTGGCTTTGGTCACTGTGTGTCTGAAAATTGTTCATCAGAAAACAGGTGCTTGATGAAGAGAGTAAGAATGATTTGTAGTTTAAACAAATTTTTTTCATGTTACATTAGTGATGCAAGGCTTTGGAAATGAGAAGACCTGGATTCGAGTCAGCAGGAGATGCTGTTGATGCTGTGCCATTTTCTCTAGATACATTTGAGTTCCTGCCGCTGTGCTGGACGATTTCCAGCACACTAAGTACTTCGTACCTCCTGTTCTCCATGACTCACCTGAGAGTTTTCACTGGAGCCCTGGGAGCTTTCTCTGCTGCTCAGGGGTGCAGGAGAGTTAAGGTTCCCATGAACAACCCTCAACCCATGGGGTGGGGAGATGGTGGAGAGATGTCCAGGCTTCTAATTCTATGGTGGAAACATTTAGAGGCATGTTCTGTATGGTTTCTAAGAGTGTCCCCACCAAGACTGAGCCCCAGTTGCCCGCAGAGGTAACCCGTCCACTCACACAATCTGTATTGGATTTTTCCCTTCCTTGTCTTATTTCCCCAATGCTCTCACTTTTGTTTTTGAGCCTCCCTTCCCAAAGAAATTACCTATACCAAGTCTGTGTCTTGGGATCTGATTTAAGAACCCAAACTAAGATATGGTCCTAACTATGCTCTTAACTAGGGGCTTCCCTGGTGGCCCAGTGGTAAAGAATCTGCCTGCAATGCAGGAGATGTGAGCTCTATCCCTGGAGTGGGAAGAGCCCATGGAGGAGGGCATGGCAACCCATTCCAGTATTCTTGCCTGGAAAATCCCATGGCCAGAGGAGCCTGGGGCCTACAGTCCATGGGATCACAAAGAGTTGAACATGACTGAAGTGACTGAACATGCCCACTCAGATGCTCTTAAGTGGTACTAAGACTCAGAGGAAGCTTTTTTTTTTTGTGGGGCCGGTGTCTTAAGTTGTATGACCTATCAAATGACAGTTGGGCTAAATTGAGAATTTCCTTATTTATTGAGCTGCAAGAACTCTATTTTTAAAAAAATTAAATCTTAAAATCTTATAAAAATAAAAGCAATGAACACGTTTCTTAGGTAATTTAAAAGCTCTTTAAAAATGCTTTAGAGGTTTTTAAAGTGCATGGCTATTTGGCAAACATTTCCTTGTTGGTAGATCACTGAGGTATATTCTTGAGTTCTTGCAATTCTTTGTAGCACAATTTTGGAATAATTGGACTAGATGATCTTTAAGAGTCATGCCAAGTTTAAAATTCTGGGATCCTAATGATGAATAAAGGCCTGCGAGGAGCTCTTTACTGCCATTCTAATCTCATTATTTTCCAAAGTCCAAACCCATTCAGAACCAGGTTAGAATCCTTCTTCCTCATACATTTATCTTTGCATCACCAAATGGCTATAGTGTACACATGTATGCGTATTCACATATTTTGAAGAATCAATCAGAAATATAGTTTCCTAACTTGTGGGCTTCCCTGGTGGCTCAGCAGTGAAGAATTCGCCTGCAAATGCAGGAGATGCATGTTTGATTCCTGGGTTGTGAAGTTCCACTGGAGAAGGAAATGGCAACCCCCTCCAGTATTCTTGCTTGGAAAATCCCGTGGACAGAGGAGCCTAGTGGGCTACAGTCCATAGGGTCACAAAAGAGTTGGACATGAGTTAGTGACTAAAACAATAACAAACAACAACAAAGCTTGTGGCATGCTATAGTTTCCCAGAAATTTTAGTACAAAGACTATAAATTCTGATGATACGCTAGATGAATATAGGGGCAAGAAAATATTCCTCATTATGTTAATTTTTTACTTCATTGTAAGAATTTTCAGGTTTGTAACCTGTTATTTCATTAAAAACAAAACATATTTAGTAATACTTTTCAGCTTTAACACAGATAAAAGTGTATATATTGTTGCGAGCCTGTGTGTTGTAAAAAATTTTTTTTTGGTCTCAAATTCTAACTGTTGGCCATTTATATAATTCTCAAAAATTGTTTTCCTTTCTGCATCAAGGTATTTTGATGACAGTTTCAAAATAAGACTTTTGGTTTTTTTTCCTGAAAGTATCCACATTCCTCTTTGTTTCCTCCTTTCCCACACTTTCTGCCTAAGCTGGGACCTGGACTTTCATCAACTTGTCTCCTCCTATTATTTTCCTGAGAATGTTTCAGAACATTCCTTTGTCCTTCCAGGTAAACTACTAAACCTGCAACCACTTGTTTTCCCTGAAACTGGCTCCAGCACATCTTTCACCTCGCCAATCTTTCTAAGGACACTTTCTCCTCAGCTCTTAAACCCTGCACTTTTGCTTGATTTGTAGAGATACACAGGGGAAAAAAACATCTTTTCTTGCATTTTTTTCCCTAGAGGGATAGCTGCTGTCTTATTTCCATTGTTCATCAAATCTCTGCCTATGTGATTACATTTTTTTGAAGATTAATTGAACAGAGTTCCAATTTACTGAATGTGGAGAAAAGAGAGTAACTTCCACTCAATTTCCTGGCAAATATTTGTATCCAGATAAATAACATGTATGCAAGTTCCATTAGGAAGAATTATTTCTCCCAACTATGATTCTTAGTGATATGAGTAAGGTGTTTCTTATTGAAGCTGCAAGTCAGTAAGAAAGAGAATAATTTACATACTTATCTTAATCCAGCCATGGAGTTCCACCTTTCCAGAGGAGGTGATAGTTGTGAGTTCCTTTTATAAGTTATTTACCCAACAATTTTCTCTAATATTTCAAAGCTTTAAATTACAGAACAGTATTACATCAATACAATATTTTAAAGATTATAGTCATTTCTCAATATCCATGGAGGCTTGGTTATAAGACCCCTGCAGATACCAAAATCCACAATACCCAAATTCCTTATATAAAATGGATGCACTTTAAACCATCTCTAGATTATTTATAATACCCAATACAATGTAAACACTATGGAAATAGCTTCCAGGTGCAAAACAAATACATATTTCGCCTTTTGGAACTTTCTGGAATTTTTTATCCAAATATTTTTGATTTGCGGTTAGTTGAATCAGTGGATGTGAAACCCTCAGATGTGGAACCCAGGGACAGGAGAACTGGCTGTATGTCCTTTCCTTGTCAGAGGTTCTCATGAGCCCTTCAGTTTGCGCGTGTCGCCTTTAATTCTTTTCGTTTCTGAGCTAATCCTTTCTTTCATAAGAGGTGTACTCTACTACATAACTTCATCTAAATGCATCCGTTACTCAAACCACCCAGGCTGAGGAAAGGGGGTCTCTCGTCTCCCACATCTGACTGGAAGTTCCTTCAAGGCAGAAGCTCATCTCCCAGAGTTAAGCAGCTTGTAGGGTACCTGATAGTTCCTTAATATATGCTGGCTGAATAAATCACCAAATTACTGGAACACGTTTTTTTAGGAGGTGCTTTTGGATGAGACTTCATTAAGAATTTTTCTGTATGGCCCAAGATTTTGTGATTTGGCTTCTTTTCAAAGGCTGTGACCAGTTGTTTTTTTTGTTGTTGTTATTTCCAGTTCCATGTATGAATTATGTATCTGAAATTCCTTTTCTACTGTGCTTGGCTTTGATGGCATCCCAAGCTTTGAGATTACTTTTTTGGATTATAATACTTTATCTCATTCTTGGTCTGGCTTTATCTCATTCTTGGTCTGGATCTTCCATCTCAGACGCTGATGTGAAAAACAAAATTCCTTTTGCTTACGTTTCTCTGTCAGGTTTAGCTGTGCTCATATCAAGTGTCAGCCCACACCCTGCGGAGATGACCAAAGGTTCTGTGATAGATGCCAGGGTGGTGGTATATTTACCACAGACTGGTTTGGGGGCATTCCAGTGAGGGAAACAACTTCTTTTTTTTTTTTTCCTGTTTTGAGTTCTGAGATCTTTTAGCAAATTAAGCCAGTGTGTCTCTGCATTGTGTTTTCTGTTATTTCTGGGCAGGAATCATTACCAATGTGTTATTCCCTTCAGTACCACTGCTCCTAACAGTTGGCCAATGTGTAGCCATAGGTACAGCAGTTGATAACTTTCATATGTGTTTCCTTGTTTTTCTTCTCTATGTTTTCCCTTTATGGAGTTTCTCTTGGAGAATTTCTATGTTGTTCTTGTTATTTATTTTTTTATTATGACACCTACTGACAGATGTTGCCAGGTCAAGCTCTTAGGATGGTGGATGGTCCCCTTGGGCCTCCTGAGAGTGACATATTGTTATCATCTGCTTTGGGGCAGTAGGAATAGTGAGGCAGCCCCGGCAAAGTTCTTATATTTGTTTTCTTCCTAGCATCTTGAAAAGAAGAAAATCATCTCAGTTTGCCTCTATGTGCTTCATATGCTAAGTCACTTCAGTAATGTCTACTCCTTTGCGACCCTCTGGACAATAGCCCGCCAGGCTTCTTTATCCATGGGATTCTCCAGGCAAGAATACTGGAATGGGTTGCCATGCCCTTCTCCAGGAGATTTTCCTGACTCAGGGATCCAATCTGTATCTCTTATGTCTCCTGCATTGGCAGGTGAGTTCTTTACCACTAGTGCCACCTGTGAAGCTCAGCCATCTCACTTTGGCTCTATAGATGATCATGATGTTGGACAGGATTTTTCCCCTCTTAAGAGCTATATTTTTAAGTGGTGGTAGATGACAACAGTGAAAACAGTTATTTGCTGCATGCTAATTCTGTGCCAGGCAATGTTTAATATGTTTTATATACATCTTTCAGTTTATTCCCACGGCCACAGTATGAGTTAAGTATCATTCACTAAGTTTCTCCAGAGGCCTCTGGTTGACCTTCTTGTCTGCTTGCTAACCTGGTATTTCCTGCCTATCTCTGCCACATGCTGGCGTAATATGTAAAGCAATGTAATAATATGTAATATATGTAACATGTTATTATATAATGTGCACTTTTCTGAGCCTTAATGTTAAAATAATTTTCTCCTTTTAAAAACATTGTGTTTATCATGTGCCCTATTGAAGGATGAAGATCAAGAGGAGGATTATAACAACTATGCATATTATTTAATTTTCCTATTCGGTGGTTTTGCTGCTACCTATAAATCCCTAAGATGGCAAAGGGAAGAAGACATAAAATGGCATGTGGAGCAGTTTCTTTTCTGTTTCTGTCCTGAGCATGTCATCTTCCTGTATTTTATTACTCTTGTTGCTTCTCACTCCTTTCATTCTAGCCCTAGCCCTCAAGTTCACATGTACCAGACTTGAGAGCTACACATTTCTCTACATGTCTTTCAAACACATGACTTGCTATGAATAGTTTTGGCTGGTTGCTAAAGAATCTGAAGAACAGAGCAGTGGAATGACTTGCCAAGTTTATAGAAATATGTCAGAGAACTACGTGAGTAGTAGAGCTTATCCTTCTTGAGGCCTTGCTCAAATCTGTGGACTCTTCCCCGAGTCCCCCTCCACTTTCTCTGAAGGCAGAGCTACTCCCTCCTGGCCCTGTTATCTCATGTCACTTTATATATCCCTCAGCACAGCATATATCTCAGGATATTGTGACTGGAGGTTTATTTCTCTTCCCTGTTTGATCATGAAACCCTTTATGGCAAACACTGTTCCATTTATCCATGCATCCCCTGGGCCTAGAATAGCACTTGGCCTGTTGTCGATGTCAGACAAGAATCCACTTGGGGAAGGACTGTATCCATGCTATGCGGTTGGCTGCCATTTTTATTCTCATTCCTTGAGGTACTGCTTCATATGGATCCTGTTGTTTAGTGGGTGCTGATATAGAAGAGTCATCCTATTGACTCAGAAAAATATATGAGGTGATGTGGGGTTCAACCACAGAAATTTCATAACAAAGATTCCATTTTCAAGTTAAAAACTCTGAGTTAAAACAGACCTAATCCACTTATGGAAGCTGCTTTGTAAAAACTATGAATGAGTTTAAACACAGAGGTCAAATTTCAAAATAAAATTTCAACATCATGGTCAAGGTCTTCTCAAGGCAGTCAGGGTTTTGTGTATTTGCACACAAGCAAACACACACATGTGTATGTGCTGCTCAAGGTCATTTTGGTAGTTATATAAACTTTAATTTACATATGAAACGTTACTTTACCAAATTGTTTACATCCACGGATTTCCGACATCATTTCAGTTTGACCTGCAGTAAATTCCTCCATGTAAGCTCAGAAGGAGACACACCTCTATCCCAGATTTTAACTCACAAGCAGAAGTAAGTTATTAAAGGAATTGGGAGAGAAGAAAAAGAGAAATAGCTATGCTTCTAATAGAAGAAAGAAGGCAAACGTTGATTTAATCAATGGATTCACTTTTAAGTAAGAGAACAGATGTTTTCTGTTAAGTCCCTGGTGAAAATTCAGTAGGCGCCAGTGATACTCTGGGATCAGTGGCTTTTGATAAAGTTTGAAATGAAGGTCTGGGCTGTTCTTCCTGAATGAGCTTTTGCACAGCAGGCCTGTCCCTGCGGTGAGATTTTTCTCCTGAGTTCTCTCTTCTTTATACATTCATGGGCTCTCTTCCACTGTCCATTCACTTAGGTTTTTTACACCTTAGGGTAGGCAATAGCATTACATTTGTATATGGTTGTGCTGTGTGAAAATATTAACCGTAAAGAATTTAAGTTTCTACCTATAAGTACCTATTTGAATCTTGCATTTTCAGGCCCCATAGTGTTTTCAGATCTTACCTGGGTTATGGGCTGCTCTCTGAGCAGTTGGGTGTGAAGAGCAGTTGAGGTGTTAGTTTCCCTGATGCTGTCTTGTAACCTGTACTATGGAAACATTAACCAGAACTCCCCTCACCAAAACTTCAAAGGGTTCCTCCAAATAGTTCGAAGATTCTACATTCCCCAAAATGCCAGCTTTTCTTTTTCAATTTCTTGAAAATTGCCTGCTGTAATATGAGCCTTTTCCTTCTCATAAACACTCCAATTATGATAATATTCTTGGAATTTCTTTGCCAAACACAATTCATTATTACGATTTCAAGTAATACATCATCTTCTTTGCCCTTTTCTTGCCCATGCAGCCATCATCTCATCTAGCATTTGACAGACAACACTGCTGGGCTGTAAAATCCTTATGATCAGGGAATGCTTTACACCATTTTAGATCTGGCTCCTGCTACACAGTGGGAGTGCAGGAACTGTTGGTTGAATGAAGCCAGATATCTCCTTTATAATTATTTATTGGAAGGCATGTGTTGGCAGACCATTATAAAATACCCACTGAGGAAATCAAGATAGCCACATAACCAAAGTAATATGTCCCTTGCTCATATTTCCCATAATGAGTTCTCCCCTTCTCACCTATGCATTTTGTATTATCTGATAATCTTGGTGTATAGCTCCATTTGCTTACAGTTAGTCTGTACCGACACACAAGTATAAGAATATCTAGAACTACACAGTGGCTGTTTTGTTAAATAAACTAGTCTTAAAAACTGGTATTGTAGCATTAGCAGGCTAAAAAAATTTACAATCTAGTAATTTCCATTTTATGAGAGAGAGAACAAGTGAACATTTCCCAATACCTGTTTGGTATACACGGGCACCTAGTTCAAATAGCATCTCATTAATTGACCAAATTAAGTGGAGGGGATGATAAAAAAGTATAGTATTGAGACACATGGAAACTCTTCCACGATTCCTTTCCCAGTGGAGCTGTATTGGATCTCTTCTGGTTCTCACCCTTCAGTGTCATCCTTTATCCTGTTCCTCAAACTAAAACATCTGCAGTAGGAGCAGGAGAGTGTTTCCAAGGCAGGAGCCTGAGGAATGCTTGTTTGAATGGAGCTGACTTCTTACCCTCCCCAAGGGGCAGAGGTGTTGATAGTTTCCATCAGTAATGACCTCATAGGAAAGCCTTGTGCATCTCAAAAGCCACCACCACAGCTGGCACTGATTCAGGAGAAGCTGGAGCCTGGGCCTGGGTGATCATTGAGACAAAGCTATGCTGTCTCCTTCTGGGTGATCTGTTGGCCCCTTTCTAAACAAAGATTGGGAAGAAGCACAGGAGAAAACTTGTTTTAAACCATATCTGTCCTCTAGAATGAGAGCATCCAATTTCCCAGCCTTAAAATATTGAATGTGCTTTATTTAGAAATATTGTGATAACTTTCCTTCTTCTTAATAAAACCCCACAATTAATTACTCAGTTCATGCATTTGCTCATGAATCAACCCAGATGTGGTGAGTACCTGCCATGAGCTAAGTACTGGTGAAAGAAAGTGGAAGTGAAAGTCTTAGGCGCTCAGTTGTGTCCTAGTCTTTGCGACCCTATGGACTGTAGCCTGCCAGGCTCCTCTGTCCATGGGATTCTCCAAGAAAGAATACTGGAGTGGGTAGCCATTCCCCTCTCCAGGGGATCTTCCTGACCCAGGGATGGAACCCGGGTCTCCTGCATTGCAGGAGGCCACCAGGGAAGTCCTTGAGAGGCAGTAGGAATACCATGGAGAGCAAAACCAGAGTCAACCTGCCCTCGTGAAGCCCTTAGTCTGTCAGAGAGATGTGTGTGTGTGTTGGTCTCAAGTCATGTCTGACTCTTTGCTACCCCATGGACTATAGCCCAGCAAGCTCCTCTGTCCATGGGGATTCTTCAGGCAAGAATACTGGAATGGATTGCCATTTCCTTCTCCAGAGGATCTTCCTGACCCAGGGATCAAACCCAGGTCTCCTGCATTGCAGGCAGATTCTTTACCATATGAGCCACCAGGGGAGCACAAAGATGGGGCTCAGTCAGGGAGTTGCACAGTTGTACAAACAGAGGTCAGTTCTCTGAAGGGAGAGAATGTTGTCCTAAGAAAGTACATGAGAACAAATTTCATATGGTTTGGGGTCAGGAGAGGATACAATTTTAGTTACAGCCTTTGAAGCAGAATGGAAGTTACTGGGTAAAGGCGTGGGGAGGAGAGCTTTTCAGGCATGGAGAGCAGCATGGGCAGTGGGGGCTTGTTCAAGAAGCAGAGTGGAATATTCAGGAAAATGTGCAAACATAGTTCAGATGAGTCTTGAAGAATAGGCAGATGCAGACCATGAAGATTCTCTCTCTCTGTCCTCCTTTTACAACCTGGCTGTGGTTTTCACCTCCACTCCAGTGACTGGATGAGCATGCAATCATACTGAGCCTTTGCTTCTTTCAAGCACAGTGTAAGGAACAGTCCCTGAACATAGTAATCTCCAGAACGAATAATTATGCCTTTCATGGAAGTGAGGAATGCTAGGCAGAAAGAAAATCTAGTCCCTGGGCTTCATCATCTGTCTTCCCACCATTGAGCCAATCCTGGGGAAGAATGACCCTAGAAAGGGTACTTCATATTCTTTCTGGCTAGAAAACGTATAGCTTTCACCTTTGCTCCAACTAACTCAAGACCCTGCCTTGTGAACAACTAACTGAAGTTTCTTTTGTGACATTATCAGAATAAACAGAGACCAGCTGTTCAAGGTCAGTCATTTTTTATTTCTTCGTGTAGTTATTGAGTCTCCTGCTCACTACACTGTTAAATGGAGCTAAACTCTACCCTCTGAATAGAGTTGCGTCTTCATCTCAGCTATATTTGCCCTCCAGAACCTAGTGTTCTAAGCTTATCTTTCATTCTGGACCCTCTTTCTTAAGCTGTCACTGCTGTTGAAATTTCTTCGGCAACGTGCAAAACTGACCATATTCCTTGCTGAAAGTCAAAGACTTTTTCTTCATTAACTAGAAGATAATCAAAAGGCTTAAGAGAATGTTTCAAGTTGTTTATCATCTGGTTCTGCTCTATAATTTATCTTTATCCTCTTACACTCTAGTTCACTGACTGTGTGTTTTACCTCCAATCTGAGCCACTTTGTGGTCCCAGAACTGTCATGCTATTCCCAGCTTGAGCCTTTGCTGATGCCACACGTGAGTTTTCAGTTGTTTCTTATAGGTGAACTCCGCATGCGTGATGCTCAGTCGCTCAACCATGCCTGACTCTTTTGCAACCCCATGGACTGTAGCCTGCCAGTCCTACATGGGAATCTGTCCATGGGATTCTCCAGGCAAGAATACCGGGGTGGGTTGCCATTTCCTCCTCCAGGGGATCTTCCTGACCTCAGGATTGAACCTGTGTCTCCTGTGTCTCTTGCATTGGCAGGCGGATTCTTTTCCACTGAGCCACCTGGGATTCCCAGGTAAACTCTGACCTGCTGGCAAAGATTGTTTACCACTGCTTCTTTTCAGAAACCATTTGTGGCTCAGGGTCGGTTTTCTTTATCTCTATTTATATGCTTCGAGGGCACTAAGAAAACAGTTTGTTGTAATTAGGTTTCTGTGTTTTTTCATCCGCTGGATTCTGAAAGGAGGCATCTTGTTAGTATCCCCACCACTTAACATGGTGCCTTGAACATGGTTTTTGCTCAATAAATACTTATTGGAAAAAAATGCATTGATTTAAGATACTAATGGTGCTAACCACAAGACAGGAGAAAAAAAAAAAAAAAACTTTCCTAAAGACACAGAAACAATGGGAAAGTTAACTTATTTTGGAAGTTCTAGAAAGGCAATAATTCACTCTGGGAACTCTATACCATTTCTGTGATAGATGTTTGTAAGTGAAGCAATCAATAAATTGATTGCAAAAATATATCTAAATCTTCACCCTTCCCTGTATGCACAGCCTTTGCAATAAAACTTTTCAGCCCCTTCCATTAAGAGGTGGAGTCTGTTTTCCCATCCTTTGAATCTGGGGGAGGGGGTCTCATGACTTTTTTCAGCCAATAGAAAGCTGTGGAAATGACTGTAACCCAGTCCTGAGCCTAGACTTCCAGTGGCCTTGCATGATTCTGCTCTCTGTCTCTTGGAACCCTGTACTGCATGAGAACAAAGTCTATTCTGATGGAGGATGTGAGGGTAGGTGGTACAGAAATGAATTGTCCCAGCTGAGGTTTCCATAGAGCACACAGTTCTCAATAGACTTGCCACTAGGCTGCATATGGCTGTGCAAGCAAAGACCGCTCAGCTGAGTCCACCATAAACTGTAACCAGCAGAATCATAAGCTAAACAAATGGTTCTTTTATGCCACTAAATTTCAGAATAGTGTGATAAAAATGTTTCTCAGTAGTAATCTATTTGTCTTATTTCATAATTTATTTTTTATTCACAAAGTATTTATTGAGTGCATTCTGCAAATCAGTGTTTTAGGTTTTAATGGGATACATGGGTATATAAGATATAGTCCTTGTCTATAAAGGAATGTGATAAAAATTTCTAGGAAGAAAGTGAAAACAAATGTATACACAGGCAAAGATACTACGTTTAGCACAAAATTCCAATTAGGTGTGATAGTGCAGCCTTAAGATCCCATTTCCTAACTGGCTGATATTTAAGTTTCGCTTGCCTGGAGAATCCCAGGGACAGGGGAGCCTGGTGGGCTGCCGTCTATGGGGTTGCACAGAATCGGACGCAACTGAAGCGACTTAGCAGCAGCAACGTGAGTAAACAGTATGGAGTGACCTGTGAGCAGAGGAAACTGTTTTCAAGTCAGTTCCCAGTGGAATGGTCTGATGGTCTTTACTGAAAGCCATAGACCACCTCAGCTGCTCGGTGTCATCTAACACTGAGGCTGAGAGTGGGACCAACCAATAAAATGCTATCTTTTATCATGTTACATAATTGGAAAAATATTTCACAGAATAATCAAATTAGAATGTATAATAAAATTTTAATACAATAAAGTTTTTGTAAAGGCTTCACCACTGTGAATTTCATTTCGAGTTGATTCATGTATGAATTCTGACTTTTTGCTTGAGGAGATACTGACTGATATGGAAAATGACTGAATTTCCAACAACCACCAACTAGCTCAGAATATCCCCCATACTGGGATGTTCTAAGAATGGTCTTCAATAATCAACATTTTTCCCCTAAAGCAAATTGAACATGTAGTCGGGACTCAAAAATAATTGTTGAGTTGAAGTAACTTAAAAACTTTCCTCTTTGTTAGAAATAAAAGAATCACATTTCTTCAAAGAAGACATACAAAGAGTCAACAGACACATGAAGTGATGCTCAGCATCACTAATTATGCAAATCAAAATGACAATGAAGTATCTCCTCACAGCAGTCAGAATGTCCATCATCAGAAAGTCTACAAATAATAAATGCTGGAGACAGTATGGAAAAGAGAAAAGCCTCCTACACTGTTGGTGAGAATGTCAATTGGTATAGCCACTAAGGAAAACTCTAATTTGAAAAGACATGCACCCCAGTGTTTATTGCAGCTATTCTATTCACAATAGCCAAGACATGGAAACAACCCAAGTGCCCATCAACAGATGACTTAACAAAGATGTGGACTATTACTCAGCCATGGAAAAGAATGAAATACTTCCATTTGCAGCAACATGAATAGACTTAAAGAATGTTATACTAAATGAAGTATTCAAACTGATAAGGACAAATATTATATGACTTCGCTTATGTGTGGATCTAAAAAACAATACAAATGAATCTATTAATATATACAGAACAGGAACAGATTCACAGACAACTAAAGGGGAGAGAAAAGGAAAGGAAGCATAAATTAGGACTATGAAATTAATAGATACAAACTACTATCTATAAAGTAGATAAGCAACAAGGATTTACTATACAGCACAGGGTACTATATTCAATATCTTTTAATAACTTGTAGTGGAAAATAATATGAAAAGAAAATTTATAATTAAATTACTTTGCTGTACACCTGAAACTAACACAATGTTGTAAATCAAGTATACTTCAATTTAAAAAGAAAGAATGAACATTTGATGGTTTTGTGTTTCAGTAATTTCTTAATGTATCCAGATGATTAGAGAATGGAATATTCTGGCTTAATTAAATGGTCTATCAAAAGATTAATTTTTGTTTTATATATTTATAGTTTATCTGATAAAAAGATTTCAGTAGAAATACTAACACTAAAATAAGAGTCAAGAGTGAGTTCTTGTTATAGTGTTCAAACTTCATTGTATAATACTATAAGCAACATATTTTGGGGATTTCTGGATGTTTATATTCTGTATAGTCATGAGTTTCCTGCAAAAAAAAAAGCTGTCGCTTATAGTATTATGCCCATATAACCAGAAGTCAAACTATAAACAATCCTGAATTTTTCACTTTTATTGTTTTACATAGTAGTACATGGTGTTTAATTGTCAAAAAGGGAAATTAACATATAATGTAGAATGCTTCTTCCTGTAATGAAAAGAATTTATCTTCTCCAGATGTGTAACAAACCTTCTATAT
This sequence comes from Giraffa tippelskirchi, assembly GCF_054371585.1. Classification (NCBI taxonomy): domain Eukaryota; kingdom Metazoa; phylum Chordata; class Mammalia; order Artiodactyla; family Giraffidae; genus Giraffa; species Giraffa tippelskirchi. The sequence continues at coordinate 91,743,774 of NC_137275.1, read as the reverse complement.
GCTTTTCTATTTTGTCTGTAGCCATACATACCACAAATATCAGATATTTTTTCAAAATTCATTTTGAATTAAAATAGACTAACAGAGAAAGAGTTTAAATATAATTTAGCAGAAAGTCAAGTCAAATTATACATATTCAGCTTGAAACTCAGGCCAAAGCAAAGAGATTTATACCATTACAGCATGGGTTTGCAATAAAGGTATTTTAGTGAGGTAGATGAAGCCAGGGTATCAAGGAGTATTTATGTTATTTTGTACAAAATATTTAGGATGAAAAATGTGGGCACTATATTAAAATTAGTTGATAGAGTAAGGTTCCAGGAGGCACCAAGTTTTGTTTTGTTTTGTTAAGTACAGTTGTCATTATTTCTGTTTTCAAGCTTGGGTAAATCAGAGGCAGCTGGAAATTTCATTCAACCGACCAACTAACCAGTCAGTAGTTCAATGAATTATGTTGCAAAGATGTCTAACACTCTGTGTAATTTCCTATCTTGCACTCAATTAATAGTATTGAAGTTTAGCTGAATGAAATAGAATCTGTGACTTAGCCACTTAGTAGCTCTGTGTCTTAGGGTAGTTCCTTTTACCTCCCTAGGGCTGTAAGAGGTGACTACATTATGAGTTATAAAAGTCTAAATCTTCTTGGGACCCACAAATCATCAAAGTCAGAACACGGTCTTTATTTTCTTCAAGAACAAGTATCATTTTAAGGCAATAAAGGAAATAACCTACACATTTGCTGGACTGTACACTTGTTCCATTTATTAGTACTTCGCCAAGTGTGACCTTGAGGACAGATAAGTCCTCAAGAAACAATGGATTATTGGGTGTCTTGTGATTCATTTCTCTTAGCGTTTAAAGTACTGTCAGACATGATCTCGACAACCTAGAGCAGCTTATCTGGCCTCTGCTTCTCTACAGGGGTCACACAGTCTAGGTATTGAGTGGTTAGAGCCAGTACTGATGTTACTGCTTGGGCACATGGTTCCTAAGATTTTAATTAGTGTTATTTAATAGGTATGCTAAGTAGTGAATATGATGTGAGCTTATCTCTTTGAAAAAATTCCTGGGAAGCTGTTGGAATATAATGCTGGTATGATTATCATGATATGGCAAAAACTGAACAACACCCCCCAACCCCATGAGATCATAAATAAACAGGGGATTTTTTAAAGTGACATTTAAGATATGAATTTTTCTCATGTGTTTAATTTAGTCTTTATGGTAAAGTGCTTCTGCATTAGCTCTGAGGTAAAGAATCAGCCTGCAGTGCAGGAGTTGTAGGAGATGCAGGTTCGATCCCTGGGTCAGGAAGATCCCCTGGAAGAGGGCATGGCAACCCACTCCAGTATTCTTGCCTGGAGAATCCCATGGACAAAAGAGCCTGGCAGGTCCATGGGGTCGCAAAGAGTCAGACACGACTGAAGTGACTTCACCCAGATAAATAAAGTAGGTGTGATTACCCCCTTTTACAAGAGAGGAAAAATTGAGAGAGGTTATTGCTTATTCATTCGTTATTCAACACATATTTGTGAAATGCCTCCTCAGACACTGTTCTAGGTTTGGGGAGCAAGCAATAGGGGGTGATGAGGGAACAGGATGTTTGCATCCATGGAGTTACATTCTTGGGAGTAATTGTGGTCAGGTGATAACTAGCACTAAACAAGTGACAAGTGCACAAATAGAGATAATTTTCGATACTGTTAAGTTTATGAAGACAGTACAAGATAATGGGATAGACTGACTGGGAGGTGAACATAATGGGAGAAAGGGGGACCAGGGAGCACCTCTCTGAAAAGGTGACATTTGAGTTGGGATCCAGTTTGTCTCAGTGGAGTAACTAAGATTTTAACTTAGGACTCTCCTAGTGCTGCTGCTGCTGCTGCTGCTAAGTCGCTTCAGTCGTGTCCGACTCTGTGTGACCCCATAGACGGCAGCCCACCGGGCTCCCCCGTCCCTGGGATTCTCTAGGCAAGAATACTGGAGTGGGTTGCCATTTCCCTCTCCAGTGCGTGAAAGTGAAAAGTGAAAGTGAAGTCGCTCAGTCGTGTCCGACTCTTAGCGACCCCATGGACCGCAGCCTACCAGGCTCCTCCATCCATGGGATTTTCCAGGCAAGAGTACTGGAGTGGGGTGCCAATGCCTTCTCCCTCCTAGCGCTAGGTAACTCTAATAATAACCTTTCTTTTAATCACTCTTGATTTAAACACTACAATACTAAAAGGTCTATATTAATAACAGAAAATTTTAAAAAGTCTAAGTACCTATATCTTTTCTCCTCTTGAGATTGTTAGGGTCAAATTAAGAATGAAAGGAATGCAAAATCTGTAAAGAGTTGTGTACGCTACAGCTTTCTTCTTGTTATGTACCCTTGCAGTCTGGCATGGGATGCATGCTGAGAGAGTAAAAAAGAAAAGGAATGAAACATATATGCTATATTTTGGTTGAAGAAATGAGGAGTAGAGTGATGTAGCAATAAATAAAATATGATCATATTTATTCTTTTTCTGCCCCCAATGTCTTGAGGAAATAACCTGAAGATGAACATCAAAATCATCAAAAATCCACTGCCATGAAAATGATGGTTAATATTTTGGCATATTTTTTCCAAGATTGTTTTATTTGCATTTCTAAATAAACTAACTTTAGATTTGAATATAGACTTTTCTTTTTTCTTTTTTACTAACATTACATTATTAGTCTTATGTTATTTAAACTTCATGAAACATAATTTGTAATGGCCCCAGAATAGTTCATCATATGGCTATGCACTAACTAATGTTCTTAACCATTCCCCTGTGTTGAACGTGTAACTTCATCCAATTTTTTTTTTTTTGTATCCTAAATAGTACTGAAATGATCCTTACACATATTTCTATGTTTGTTCGCCTCATAATGTCCTTTGGATAGCTTTCTAGAGTGAAAGCACTGTCAAAAATAGGAAATTTCATTCAGAAAATTGCTGGGAAAATGTTGCTAGGTAGTTTCAGGCTCTCTTGCAAAGCCACGTTTGATGTCCTGTTTCACCACTTTGAGTAACTGACTTACAAGTGAAAGTTCTGACTTCCAAATGAAAGTCCCAGTGGGAGCCAATGGTCTAAACTTATCAAGTTTGATAGTTATTTGTCCAATATCCTGTTAATCAAAACTTATTTTCACCAAAATTTGAGTCCATGTCCAATGATAATTGATACTCACAGAATAATACTGAGACACTGAAAAATCTTAATCATCAAAAATGAAAAACTTATGTTCAGAAGAGCTTTGTATTATGTATTTATAAAATTATATGTTACTTGTATAGGATTGTATTTACAATTTTCTAAACCTTAAACAAATAACAGTTCTTTTATGCGTGTATGTTACTTTTTAGTTAATCATAATAGCCCAGTCCCTAAGTCAGGTTTAACAACAGAGTTTATTGCATAGTATAACACAGTTTGTTCCTAGTTAATTAAGTAAATAGGAGTGTTAGGTGAGTCATACACTCATTCTGTGCTGTTTTACTTTCCTCGAATAAACTTTCCTCAATTTTATTTCAACCATTCTCTATTTATATTGAAGTCTGTCAGAATAGCCATGAGGCCTGTCAGATGGCCTTAAGGGATTAGCAAATTATAATTTAGCTGAAAAATGACAATTTTAGCAGATCAGTGTTCCCCTCTGGAGGCTAAAAAATATGCATCGACTACACTAAGAAGAGAGATGTTTATTTGAAACTTATCCAAACAATCTAAAACCCCTAGGTGGAAGTCTTGAAGAAAAGGGATTTTCCACAGATTCTAACTTTCCACTTTCTCACTTTCAGATATTCAAGGAACATAGAATTAAATAGCCCATCTGGCTTTGTTGCCTGGGGTGGAAGGGAAAAGAAAAGAAAGAGACAGAGAAACTCAGTAAGAAAGAACTTGAATTTGGCTGAAACTTAAATCCAAGAAAGGGAAGAATAATGTACTTTAAATGAGGTATATTTGGAATAATTCATGATTATAAGGAAATTTAAATAAATGAAATTGAAGTTTATCTAAACAATGAAATAAATGCAAGCATAAATTACCCAGTATTACCTTCATCTTTATCCATTTGCTTTAGGCCATGTTAATTGTATTCTATTTCACTCAATGAGCTTATCTCTAAGTATAGCTATAGGAGAAATGATTTCCTTTAAAACAACTAATTTTATAGTCAAAATATCTCTTAAAGTTCAAGTTAAACAGAAGCTCAGTTCTTATTAAGGTAGGACTTACCATGTGGTGGAATAACTACTGAAGTGGGATTTTGAGCTTTTCCACTTACTGATCTGGGACTTCAGGAAAGTCAAATCACATTTCTGGACCCATTGTCTCCCTCTCATTAAAACGGTAGTATTGGAATGCTAATTTATCTCTTAGGTCACTTCTACTACCTACCCCTTAGAAAATGAAATCCCTGAATTTTATAGGTACCTGATGTATCTTTTTCTCTATCATTATTCTGATTTTTCTCTCCTTCCATTTTTTAAATTTACAATTGTGATTGCTCTAGAGGTATAAAAATAAATTAAACTTATGAATCATTTTGTCATTAATTTCCAATTTACTAGAGAATAAGAATAGTCTTTTGTTTCTTGTGTGTTTTCACATAATGGCTAATTGTTTTTCTGTGCACAGAGGAATTCCTAGCTCTGTTTTTAACGGACTGGCCAATGTCTTTACACACTCCCCATGGAACATTGTAAATAAGATAAACAGATGCATATGTTAGATCATTGAATCTCCATTGTTTAGTCTGTATGTGTGAGGCCTGAGGTTATGTATCCAGGTTCTAAATCTTTGAGAGGTCAGAGTCATTATCCTCTGCTTCTTACAGTTATTCTATCAAGCTCAACAAACCATCCCTTTCTGAGTGCCATTGTCAGCTGGGAGAACTAATCATGGTAAAAGTGAAAGTGTTAGTCACTCAGTCCTGTCTCTTTGCAACCCCACCAACTGTAGCCCACCAGGCTCCTCTGTCCATGGGATTATCCAGGCAAGAATACTGGAGTGGGTAGCCATTCCCTTCTTCAGGGGATCTTCCCGACCCAGGGGATCGAACCTGGGCCTCCCACATTGCAGGAAGATTCTTTACCGTCTGAGCCACCAGGGAAGCCCAAATCATGGTAAAAGAAAAAAAAAAAGTTATAAACATGATGTCACTGGGCACTTAGTGCTGACACTATCAAGAACTGTTTTCCTTAAGAAAGCCCTTCTGTGATGGGAGTGTTATTACTTGGGGTCACTGAAGGACAGAACTGTGATTAACCACATTTGCCACTAGAGGGCAGTGCTGACCATTCACAGAGATAGTGAAGCCATCGTGATGGCCTTTGGACTCTGAAAAGTTCAGAGATAGAAGAGTGTCTGAAGTTTGTGCCATTGGTTGAGATTATATGGATCCTGAGTCCCTTATGAATTTTGTATTATGTGCAGGCCTTATTAGATATAATTTGAACTTGGATGATGATTATATTCTATATTATTATTAAGGATTACTTCTCATTCCTGGATACAAGTCAATTGTTTCAGAAACTTAAGTAACTTCTTGCTTTGGAGGATTTCTCGATAGGCTCTAGGTTCCCCTACTTTTTCCTTTTTAAAAATGTTATAGTAAGCGTCAATCCAGAAGTAAATGTAGGGTAAATGTACAGGTCATAGTGATGGTATTAGAGGTACTTTGATAAGATTCTTGTACTCCCGTGCAACCTGAAACTCCTTCACTTTTCTCATTTGAAGGCTTGTCATTCTATCCTTAGGCATTAGTCATTTTGAACCAAATCACTTCCCTACAGTTTCTCCTACTACAAATGTTTGTTATTTGCATGTCTTATGATAGGAACTGTGCCTTGATCTTAGGCTTCAAGAATTCACTTGTCTTCAATATTACCTGAAAGATGTGATGCTAGGGCATGGTTTTTAGCTTATATTTACTTGACAAAGGTCATTTGGCTTTTTGATTGTCTCTCTATGACTATTTACCTTGATCAGCTTTCATTATAAGAGAATGAAGAACTAACTAACCTACTATAAATAAGTATTTCTTGTGTATGTTACTGCATTTAATGCTCATAACAACTCATAACATAACATAATGCTTGTAACAAGCAAAAGTAGGGATTGCTTGTTACATCCATTTTATAGATGAGTAAATCGAGGTTTAGAGTTGAAATAACTTTCTCAGGATCACAAAGCTTGTAAGAGAAGGGACCAGGATTGGAATCCAGGTTTGCTTGTCTCCAAAGCCCATATCAAAACCTGTGGAAGAAGATACAAAACAGCAAGAACTGGTATTACAGAAAAATAAATGAGTTGATTTTTCTGCAACACCAAGTTTGAATTTTTTTCTAGGTGTTTTCTTTAATATTTATTTATGTCTTTATAAAAAAACTTTTAATCTCTCATCCCATTTTTCCTTATTAAAAGAAAAGCTTATTTTTTGCTTCTTTGTTTTATTAACTACATTTTCCAGACTGAAAAAGGACTTCCCTAGTGATGCAGTGATAAAGAATCCGCCCGCAATGAAGGCAATGAAGGAGACATGTTTTGTATCCCTGAGGAGATCCCCTGGAGGAGGAAATGGCAACCCACTCCAGTATTCTTGCCTGGGAAATCCCACGGACAGAGGAGCCAGGCAGGCTACATACAGGCCATAGGGTCACAAAAGAATCAGACATGACCTAGCGACTAAACAATAGCAGCGAAGCCCGTGTGTTTTCCTAAGTATTGAATTACCTCATGTGGAATCCACAGTAAAATTTCTGTCCCCCACTCCCTATCACTCCCATTTCTCTACTCCATGCAGGGCAGGGGTTGATGATTTCTAATCTTTACTCTTCTAGCCTGCTATTCTAGTGAGAACATGTCCTGACCCTACTACATTTACTGATGTAATGTGATGCTCACTACAGAAGGTCTGGCTTTGAGTCAAGGTGTTTGAGCATTGTAGTGCCCCTCCAAGTCTTCTGACAGTTATTGAAACTCTAAAAGCCAAAGGGCTCTAGCAGGCAGCTCAGGCCACTGAAATAAAATACAATACACTGAACAGTAAACGATAGGAATTTATTTCTCACAGTCTTGGAGACTGGGAGTCAATTTGCTTTCCTGGTGAAGGCTCTCATCCTGACTTTCAGATGGCCACCTTCTAACTGTGACCTTACGTGGTGGAGCGTGAGAGGAAGCACTCTCTCTGATGTCTCTGCTTATAAGGGCACCAATACCATTATGAGGGCCTCATTCTTACAACCTCACCTAAACCTAATTACTTTCCACAGCTCCCATCTCTGCACATCATCACATTAGGGGTTAGGACTTTACCATATGAACTTGGGGAGAGGATACAATTGAGTCCATAGCAACCCTGCATATGAAATGCCAGCTAAGTTACCTGCCGGGAGAAATATCAGTAACCTCAGATATGCAGATGATACCACTCTTATAGCAGAAAGCTAAGAGGAACTGAAGAGCCTCTTGATGAAAGTGAAAGAGGAGATTGAAAAAAACTGGCTTACAACTCAGCATTCAAGAAACTAAGATCATGGCATCTGGTCCCATCACTTCATGTCAAATAGATGGGGAAATGATGGAAACAGTGACAGACTTTATTTTCTTGGGCTCCGAAATCACTGCAGATGATGGTGACTGCAGCCATGAAATTAAAAGACACTTGCTCCTTTGAAGAAAACTTATGACAAACCTAGACAGCATACTAAAAAGCAGAGACATCACTTTGCTGACAAAGGTCCGTCTAGTCAAAGCTATGATTTTTCCAGTAGTCATGTGTGGATATGAGAGTTGGACCATAAAGAAAGCTGAGTGCCAAAGAATTGATGTTTTTGAACTGTGGTATTGGAGAAGACTCTTGAGAGTCCCTTGGACTGCAAGGAGATCAAACCAGTCAGTTCTAAAGGAAATCAGTCCTGAATATTCATTGAAAGGACTGATGCTGAAGCTGAAACTCCAATACTTTAGCCACCTGATGCGAAGAACTGACTCATTTGAAAAGACCCTGATGCTGGGAAAGATTGAAGGCAGGAGGAGAAGGGGATGACAGAGGATGAGATGATTGGATGGCATCACCAACTTGATGGACATGAATTTGAGTAAGCTCCAGGAGTTGGTGATGGACAGGGAAGCCTGGCATGCTGCAATACATGGGGTGGCAAATAGTTGGACGTGACTGAGCAACTGATATTACCTTTTTCAAAATATAAGGAGGAAAACTGGAAGGGGGAATGTTGGGCAAGCATTTTACTTTTGTGTTCATCCTCTGTAATTTGGTGAAAATGATAGCCCATATTATTTGGTAGACATGGAAGTGATGTGGTAATTCTACTCCAGTAGTAACTGAGTTTCTGGAGAACAGCGCTATTCATCTCTGTATGACTGACAACTCCATGTTAACTGGCACATACATGCTGAGCAAGGCAGTGATCCTCTAGGGAGCAATACCTCTAAACCTGCCTTTCTGGGGGTGGTTTAGGGCTATGAGGATGATACACAGGCTTCCTGGAGTTCTCAATTTTCCATGTTTTAAAAAGTGGAAGCCAGGTTTATTGAGGTCTGATTTACACACAGTAAAAGTCACGTCCTTAAATGTATAGTTGAGGTTTTGGTGAATATACACATTAATGTATATTATATATCACTAGCATAGGGAAAAATAGAATATTTTTGTCATCCCCAAAGGTTCCTTATGCCCTTTTCTAGTCAGTCTCTTTCTTCCATACATAGCCCCTTGTTACTTAGTGTTAGTTGCTCAGTCATGTCCGACTGTTTGCGATCCCATTGACTGGAGCCCGCCAGGCTCCTCTGTCCATGGAATTCTCCAGGCAGGAATACTGGAGTGGGTTGACTTTCCCTTCTCCAGGGGCTCTTCCTGACCCAGGGATTGAACCTGGGTCTCCTGCACTGGCAGGCAGATTCTTTACCACGTGAGCCACCAGGGAAGCCCTACAAAGCCCCTACCTGCCACTAATCTAATTACTGTATATAGTTTTGCTGTTTCTGGAATATCATCTGAACAGAGTCACATAGTGTTTTGCCTTTTGGATCTGGCTTCTTTTTTGAGATTCCTCCATATTTTTACATGTGTCAGTAATTTGCTTCTTTTTATCACCAAGTAATATTCCATATTTCAAAGTTTTTTTTTCATTCACCAGTTAATGGTATTTGAATTGTTTTCATATTTGACTCTTCTTTGGGCCTTCCTGGTAGCTCAGATGGTAAAGAATCTGCCTGCAATGCAGGAGACCTAGGTTCAATCTCTGAATCAGGAAGATCCCCTGAAGAAGAGAATGACTACCCTCTCCAGTATTCTTGCCTGGAGAATTCCATGGACAGAGAACCTAGGCGGCCTGCATGTAGTCCATGGGGTTGCAAAGAGTCAGACGTGATGGAGCGACTAACACTTGACTCTTTTAAATAAAGTAGTTATATTCTGTTAATGTTTTTGTCCCATCCCTAGATTCATATGTCGAAGTTCTAACTCCCCACAATGACTGTATTTGGAGGTAAGGCTTGCGAGGAGGCAATAAAGGTTAAATAAGTTCATACAGGTGGTGTCCTTATATGAAAAATGGAGTTCCCAACCTTCTCCCCACCCCTTACCCACACTGAGCGCACCAAAAGAAGAGGTCAAGTGAGCACACAACAAAAGGATGGCTGCCAATCAGGAGACGAAGCCTCAGGATGAAATCGACTTTACCAGAAACTTGATCTTGGACTTCTCAGCTTCAAGAACTGTGAGAAATTTCTGTTTTTGGTTTTTTTTTTAATTTTTAAAAAAATATTTATTTATGTGTCTCCATCTGGTCTTAGTTGCGGCATGTGGGATCTAGTTCTCTGACCAGGGATCTATCCTGTGCCATCTGCATTGGGTGTGTGGAGTCCTAGCCTCTAGACGACCAGGGAGATCCCATATTTCTGTTCTGTGGGCCTTCCAGTCTATGGTGTTTTGTTATGACAGCCTAGGCAGACTAATACAATATCTGTGCACAAGTCTCTGTGTTTGTTGTTATTTAGCCGCTAAGTCATGTCCGACTCTTTTGCGACCCCATGGACTGTAGCCTGCTAGGCTCCTTTATTTGTGGGATTTTCCAGGCAAGAATACTGGAATGGGTTGCCATTTTCTACTCCAGGGGATCTTCCTGACCCAGGGATCAAACCTGAATCTCCTGAATTGGCAGGCAGATACTTTACCACTGAACCACCAGGGAAACCCCTAAGTCTCTGTGTAGATATATGTTTTTATGTCTTTTCAGTAAATACCTAGGAGTGAGATTTTGGAGGTCACATGGTAAGTTAAGTATATTTAAGTTAATAAGAAACTTCCAACCAGTTTTCCAAAGTGGCTGTATCATTTTGCATTTCCATCAATAGTGTGTGAGGATTTCTCTCGATCTACATAGAAGCCAATACTTGGTGTAGTTAGTCTTTTGAAATCTCAGTCATCCTAGAGAGTAGTGATAGCCTATTGTGGTTATAATAAATACTGATGTTGAGGATCATTTTAGGGCTAGTTTCCCATCTTTATTTGGTGAGACATCTGTTGAAATATTCAGCTCATTTTTAAAAGTTGAGTTGTTTTACTATTGAGCCATAATAGTTCAGTGTATTCTAGATATAAATTATCAAATATCTGTTTTGCAAACATTTTCTCCAAGGTTGAGTCTTCCCTTTTCTTTTTTCTTGATAGTATGTTTTGAAGCACAGAAGTTTGAATAAATTCCAAAATAATTCTTTCTTTTATATTTACTTCTTTTAGTGTCCTAAGAAATCTTCACCTAATCCAAGTTCACAAAGGTTTTTTTTGCTTCTGATTGACTTAGAAATTTTATAGTTTCAGATTTTACATTAAATCTATGATAAATCTAAGGCTAATTTTTGTGTACGGTCAATACTCACTTTTTAAAATATGAATATCTCTTCATTTTTAAAGAGTGAAATGTAGAACTAGATTGTCCTTTCTTGCCACATGGTGAATTGAGATTATTTTGATCATAGACCTGATGGAATTATATTAAATTAATTAAATTAAATTAAAACCTTAATTTTTTTTTAATATTGAAAAATTTTTTCAAAAAGCGAACAGAGGGAAAAATTCTATGCAAATAGAAGCCAAAAGAAAGCAGAGGTGCTATACTTTTATCATACAAAGTAGACTTTAAGCCAGAGATTGTAACAATACACAAAGGAGGTCATAATGTAATGATATAGAGGTCAGCTCAGCAAAACATGTAACATTTGTAAATATTTATGCAACCAATATAAAAGCACCTATATTACAAAGTACAGTAATCAAAACAGTATGGTACTGGCATAAAAACACATAACAGAACAGAATATGGAGCCCAGAAATAAACCTATGTATATATGGTCAACCAATTTCCAACAAAGGAGCCAAGACTATGTGAAAGAACAGTCTCATCAATAAGTGGTGTTGGGAAAACTGTATAGGCACATGCAAAAGAATGAAACCTGACCCCCATCTCACACCACACACAAAAATCAACTCAAAATGGATTAAAGACTTGAAGACATAAGACCTGAAACCGTAAAATTCCTAGAAGAAAACATACAAGGTAAACACTGGTTTTGATGATGACTCTGATTTCATACTAAAGAGAAAAACAAACAAGTGAGAAATCAAAAACCTTTTGCACAGCAGAGAAAATAATCAACAAAATTAAATGGTAATCTATATAATGGAAGAAATATTTACAAACCATGTTTCTAATAAGGGGATAATATTCAAACTATATAAAGAACTCCAATAACTCAATCCAACAACTCCAACTCTCACATCCATACATGACTACTGGAAAAACCATAGCTTTGACTAGACAGACCTTTGTCAGCAAAGTAATGTCTCTGCTTTTTAATAGGCTGTCTAGGTTGGTCATAGCTTTTCTTCCAAGGAGCAAGTGCCTTTTAATTTCATATCTGCAGTCACCATCTGCAGTGATTTTGGAGCCCAAGAAAATAAAGTCTGTCACTGTTTCCATTATTTCCCCATCTATTTGCCATGAAGTGATGGGACCGGATGCCATGATCTTAGTTTGCTGAATGTCAAGTTTTCAGCCAGCTTTTCACTCTCCTCTTTCACCTTCATTAAGAGTCTCTCTAGTTCCTCTTTGCTTTCTAAGCCATAAGCGTGGTACCATCTGCATATCAGAGGTTATTGATATTTCTCCTTGCAATCTTGATTCCATCTTGTGATTCATCCATCCTGGCATTTCACATGATATACTCTGCATATAAGTTAAATAAGCAGGGTGACAATATATAGCCTTGACGTACTCCTTTCCCTGATTCTGAACCAGTCTGTTGTTCATGTCCAGTTCTAACTGTTGCTTCTTGACCTGCATACAGAGTTCTCAGGAGGCAGGTAAGGTATTCTCATCTTCTGGTATTCCTATCTCTTTAAGAATTTTCCACAGTTTGTTGTGATCCACACAGTCAAAGGCTGAAGTAGAAGCAGATGAAGCAGAAGTAGATGTTTTTCTGGAATTCTCTTGCTTTTTCTATGATCCAACAGATGCTGGGGCAATTTGATCTCTGGTTCTTCTGCCTTTTCTAAATCCAGCTTGCACATCTGGAAATTCTCAGTTCACGTACTGTTGAAGGCTAGCTTGGAGGATTTTGAGCATGACCTTGCTAGCATGTGAAATGAGCGCAGTTGTGCAGTAGTTTGATCATTAGAAGCCTAAGGAATAATAAACACCCCCCAAATCTCCTTCCTATTTTAGTATGGAACTTAATGGCCAAACAAGCATCACCAGCAAAGACAACTAGCCCAATGTAAAGGGGAAGGAATCCTCTAGGGTTTCACTGCAAAGACGGAGTAGACAGACCCTGCCTATGTTATGCTCTGGGTAACCACTGGTTAGCACTAGAATAGAAAAACACGTGTTTGTATTTTCAGTGACAAACCATAAGGAGAATGCCAGGGAAGATGGCCTCCTGTTTGACAGTGGGAGCCCAACACTTAAGAGGAAGGAACACAACTGAACGTTAGAAAAGGGAGGCCTAGAACTTGACCAATAAGATAAGTTCTCAAGAAGATATAACCTAAGACAAAAATGGAGAAAAAAAATAGCAGCTCATTTCAGTGTAATGAAAGGCCTAAGAATGAGAAATCCTGAAGAGGTGTCACTTGACTAGATCATTTTTCATTTATACACTATAGTAGCAAATAGAACTAGGAAAAAAAATCACACTGGATTGCACATGATCTTTATTGAGCAGTTTGTCTCACTATAGAGAACTCACAGGCTGTTAGTTATGATATCGGAGTAAGAAGCTGGGCAGCAAACACGGTTACCAAACGTCATCTGGTTCCTCACGAGAAAAGGCCGCAAAACTGTTGTCTTTGTCACTAGATGGCAGCGTGTCCAATTGTGAGCTCTCTCTGACCACCTCTTTGGAACTCTTATCTGTGGTGTTCTTGTCTTGATCCTGTTGCAGGATTTTCATGTATTTCTCTAGAGCATTTTCACCACGAACAGATTTAGATTTGTCTTTCATTTCCTGAACACTTGATTCGTGTTCTTTTTCCATTTCCAACTTCAATGATTCTGCAATTAGCCTCCTTTCCTGATCCAGCTTCTCGAGTTCTCGCCGCTCCCTCTGCAGAGTCTCCTGCCACTCACTCTGCCTCTGCTCTTCTCCCTGCCTTCGTTCCTTGGCCTGCTGTTCTCGGAGTTTTTCTTCTTCCTTTTGTTCTCCAAGCGATGTCTGGTTGAAGCCCGGGTACTGAAAGGAGACAGGCCTGGTGGGCACAGGGGCTGCAGCACCGTCCACATGAGGCATGTCGCCGGCATGATGGAGCCCATCTCTCTCGAACTGCCTTGGTACGCTCCGTCCATATTCAAAAGATGGTTCAAATTCTTCATTATCCTTAAAAACTAGCTTGTCCGGATTTGAAAATTCACTTTTGTCTTGAAGTTCTGTATGTCTTTGATTAAGACCGGCCTTCTGCTCCAGAGGGCTGGAGAGTGAATGCATGGAAAGGTTGTGCCTGGACTCGGCAGGCGAAGGCTGTGGCTTCCTGTCGGGACAGGTGGCAGTGACAGTGGAGCGGCCCAGACCTTCCAGGTACATGTCACTATCAAGGCTTCTTGCTTTGGGGAGTGGCGTGGAGCAAAGCCGTCTGGAGGCTGTGCTCTTGTGTAACCCTGAGGCCATGCTACTGGGCACCTCGGACACCTCGCTCGCGTCCCCTCCGTGTGTGCTCACTGGAGGCTGCTGAGAGGTGACTCTGGCGTCCACAAAAACACACCTCTCGGGAGCAGCTGCAGTGATGTTCTTGAGAGTCCCCGGCAGACGCAGCGGGGGTGGGCTCCTGGCTGCCAACCGGCTCTTGGCAGGGCGCTGACTGACCCTTTGATGGTAGTTCTGGAAAGCTTTTTCCAGGCGCTCTGCCTCCTGCTCCAGCTCTCTCACCCTTACCTTGGTACTGGCTACAAACTCGAGGTCGGAATCAGGGGAACTGCCCTCTGCGCTGGCATTTGGGTATTTGGGGATCCACGGTGTAACTGGGCCTGCTGTCGCCTCCTCTTGTCTTAGAGGATTTTTCAAGAAATCCCCATTGATGTCGCCATCACGAGGCCCCACCCTGGTGCTCCTTAACCCGCTGATGGAGCGATTTAGCAGAGAGTGCCTCGGGTTGCGGTACACTGCGTTCTCTAGCGCTGTCTGAGTTTGTTTTAGTTGCGACTTTAAAATTGAAACCTGCGTAGTTAACCTGTTGACAGAAGCATCATATTCTAATACCTGGGCCTTCAGCTGGGCGGAGTGCTCAATTTCGCTTTGAAGCTGTTTTTGTAGAGCTTGCTTGTGGGTTTCAAACTCCTTATGCTCAAACGCAATAGCATTTTCTGCTTTCTTTAATTCTTTCTGAAAAATCAGCATTTCGGTAGATGGCTGAGCTACGCGGTTTAAGAGATGCATGTTTTCACTTTTCATGTCTTCCACTTGTTGTTTAAGTAGTTTATTTTGTGCCTGAAGCTCCAGTTTTCCTTCTTTCAGTAGAGAATAGTCACTCATCTCTTTAACCTTCTCACTTAGCATGTGGTTTTGCTTTGTTAATACCAAACACTGAGCTCTGACAGACTCCAACTCAAGCTCGAGTTCTTTCACACGGTTTATAGAACGATCAAGTTCTTCCTTTTTACAATTAAGAGCTGCAAGTTCCTCTTGCAAATGTATAGCTTTTTCTTTATTTTTCCTTTCATCTTCGATCAGTCTGTTGGTTCTAGTGATATAGTCTTCCTTCAGTTCAAGTTGATTCTTTAGAAGTTCGTTCTTGAGCTTTTGGTCATAGGTCTCCTCAATACTCTTTATATTCAACTCCCGCCTCCTCAGTCCATCAGTCACGCTTTTATTTTTTTCTTCTTGCAGCCTCTGGGCCAATTCAAAGGCTTCAATTCTTTGCTTCAGCTCAGCTTCTCTGCCTCTCAGCAAATCTATGTCTTTTAGTAGAAGCTGCCTTTGAGCATGGATTTCTTTTGTTTCATTCTCCTGGTGCTTTTGAATTCTCTCAAGGGTTATCTTTTCCTGAGACATCAGGGCTTCAGATTTTGCTTGACAAGTCCTCTCAAATTCGTTCTGGAACTCAGCAAACTCCTTCTCATACTTCCTTTTCTCTCCCATTTTAATTTTCACTATTTCAGTATCTTTAAAGTATTTCAACTTCTGACTCATTTCTGCCTGTAGCTGCTGTTCTATTTCCCTCTTATATTCGTTTAACTTGATTTCTAAGGATTCTAACTTTGGCTGCTGAGAGCAAGCACCTGCAAACTCATTGTCAATAAGCTGAAGCTTCTCCGCAAGCGAGTCTTGAACGGGAAATGTTGAACTTGTCTGAGTTGCCATATTGCAACTTTCTTTATTCTGATGATATGCTGCCAATTCTTTCAGAAATTGTATAAGAAAACCTTTTTGGTTTTCTTTATCAAATCCTGAAATCAGTGATTTGTAGAGACTGGACTCAGGACTGATTTTAAAAAGATGCAAT
The DNA here is from genome assembly GCF_054371585.1 of Giraffa tippelskirchi. Lineage (NCBI taxonomy): Eukaryota > Metazoa > Chordata > Mammalia > Artiodactyla > Giraffidae > Giraffa > Giraffa tippelskirchi. The sequence goes on along the minus strand of NC_137275.1, from coordinate 91,727,745 downwards.
AGATTCTGCATAGTAAATACCTTTTCTTTTGCCAAACCACTTTCCGGAAAGAAGACAGAAAGCGAATACTCATAGCCACATCTCTGTAAGTGATCAGCTACTAGAGAGTTGGAAGCTTCTATTAAGAGGGAGCTCTCTTCCACTGAGATGGATGGGGACTGCACTTTACCATTTAGAACAGGGTGCATCAGTTCGTGAATCAGCTGGTTTCTAAGTTGTATCTTGAGTGTGTCCAGTATACCCCGATCCTTAAACGTCTGGTACAGCTTTTTGCGCAGATCATCTTGACTCAACACATCAGATTTGGGGAACATGATGGACCAGAAGAAAATCGGTTATGGTTTACCTTCCGCTTCGCCCTGCGAACTAGGAACTCGGACAGAGGCGCGCAAGTCTTGGCGGTTCTGATAGGTGGGCGTGGCTGTGGCCACGCGCGACTCTCACGTGCGGAGACCGGAAGACTGAAGGCTAGAGAAAGTGCAGCATGGGCCTGGAATTCGCGCTGCCTGGAGCCGATGCCAGCCCTCTGAAAGCCAAGCAAAGCCGCCTTAGTGTAGGGCACTCCCTCTTAATTTTAAAGAGTGAAATGTAGAACTAGAATTGTCCTTTCTTGCCACATAGTGAATTGAGATTATTTTGATCATAGACCTGATGGAGTTAAATTGAATATTGACTTGGAAAAATATTTCCTCTGATTTTTTATAGCTATATCTATATTTACATCTATGTCTCTTCTAAACCCTGGACACTCTTCATACTTTATCATTTAGAAAAAAAATAAACCTCAAAAAGGGCAAAGGCAGCCTGTAAGTAAAAGGTTGAGAAGGAATTTCGTTCCAATATACTTGTACTTCCAATGTTCCAATTCATTCCAGAATCACTGAGATTCAGAACACTCTGTTATGGGTGAAAAGACTTTCTAATAATCTAATGCAAAGTGCCAAGGAATGTGTCTCAGTTGGAGTCCCTTGGATTTGAGTAGTTTTAGTAGGACAGCATAAAAAATGACTTTCAGTGAAAGTTGCTCAGTTGTGTCCAACTCTTCGTGACCCCATGGACTATACAGTTCATTGAATTCTCCAGGCCAGAATATTGGAGTGGATAGCCATTCCCTTCTCCAGGGGATCTTCCCAACCCAGGGATTGAACTCAGGTCTCCCACACTGAATGCCTGATAAGTTATTAGTATCTGTAATACATGGTCAGATTACTTCAATACACATAAAAATAAGCTGTTAGATAAAAGACAAAAAGACAGAGGAAACTTTTTCGATAGCTATTATGGCACTGGGAAAGATTCTTTCTAATTGTGAGTTAAGTACTTAGAGACAGGAAACAAAGGGCAGGAATAAATAAGTGCTTTTCTAAGTGAAGATGATAGTGGGGAGATCCTCTAGCAATTGCTTGTTTTGGTTTTATTATTATTAGCATGTTAGTAAATTGTCTGAATAATAGAATCTGCACTGAAATTAACATCAAGCTGTTATGACTAAGATATGTCAGATGCCTGGAAATAAACTTATGAATAAATTCTCAAGTATGTGAATGTAAAAATACAGACAAATGAGGTTTAATATATATATAGAGGTAAGAGATATATTTAAAGGGAAAAAGTGTAGAACTGATGGCGTCAAGGTATTGGTTATAACCTAGAAAAGCAACCTAGGAAAAATGGTAGTTTGCTCCTCAAGGCACCAACCCAGTGGCCTATCATGTGAAGAAAACTGGAAACAAATCAGACAACATCATCTTACAATTGTCTAAGAGCTGGAATACTATACATTCTCCAGGTCACCACTCCTCAGGCAAAATAGAGCTGGAAGTGTCCTGGAGAACAATAAGTAAAATGATCAAGGGGTTTCTATATGAATATTGATTCAAGAAAATTAGGATGGTTTAGGCTAGAAACATGAAAGCACAGAGGGAATATGATCAAAGCCTTAAAGTTGTCAAGTCTTACAGCTAGGTGGAACACGGGCTTGCTTATGAAATCACAGAATATAGAACTAAAAGCCCCTGGTGCTTGACATCCTGTATGTACTACAGCTTTTTAAACTATTGCTTTATAGATAAAGCAGTACAATTAGTGAGTACATTTTCTTTAATGGTGAATTAGGTCTGAATGAATGAGTAGTTTTTGGGACTATGATTATTGATGTTGGTAGAACCACAAAGCAAAAAATGTTTAAGTAATATTTCTAGCCTTTAACAAATTAAATGTATTATTTTTCCCCAGTAAAACCATATTGTGTATTCATTATACAGTAGAACTGTAAAACTATGGATTAAAAATAAGTACCCATACTCTCACTGAGAAATACAAAGAAAGTGTAACACTTTAATATATTTCTCCCATGCATATTTTTGTGTATCTGTGTTCATACTTAAAGTATACTTTTATGGAATATTATAAAAATAATTTCCTATATTATTATAATACTTTTTAATATATTTTTGTGCTCATAATATTAATTGTATGGACATACTCTAACTCACATGATCAATCCTCTATTTCTATTTCTCAACATGTGGGGGTCTTGTCAAACCAACCTGAACTTTTCTAGTGATATTTAAAGTGATGATTACTCAAAAATAGTCCCTTAAGGGGATGGATAGGAGAGTGGAAAAGACATTAGGTTATTGCAAGGTGCCTTAAAAATCTACATTATGTCAATTATTAACTAAATAGCATATACCTAAGGAACTTGTGATATGATTTTTAACTTTATTCACATGCTACAGGATTAATAGAAACCCATTTTAAAGAAACATGGAATGCAGAGTAGCTTTTTCTTTTGTCTTGTGTCAAAAGTACAATCAATAACATGAGAGGAGTTCATAATACTTTTAATTAAAAGGAGATTTTTATGCTTTCAAAAATTAGATAAAATTGCTCCTTAGTCTTCTTTTGACTGTGAATACCAAAGCTAGTGATACTTTTACTGAAAATTTCATTGAAAGCTGTCAGTATGATCGCTTCCATGTGGTTTGGGAGTTTCTTTTCTCTTAACATACATTATTTGAAGAAGGTAAAAGTGGGAAAATAAAAAAATTAACAATCCAACAAATGCTTTTCTTTGAAGAAGTATGAAGATGAATAATATACAGTACCTTTCCTTGGTATAATTAAAATAATATACAAAAAAGTAAGATTTTTATAATGTAACAGAAAGTCAGAGAAGAGAGAAAAACTAGAAAGCTTCATGGAGGAAGTAGGATTTCTGTTGAAGGATGGGTACAATCCATGCAGGTAAATAGAAAAATTGTAAGTCTTCTATTGGGAAGGCAAGGTAACCAAACCCATGGTGTCAATAATGCTATGACATACTAAGAGTATTAAAAAGATTACGTTGGCTGGAGTGGGGAAATTCATTCTGGAAGATACTGAAAAATGGAGATGCAAGATGGATGAAAGATTTTTGACTTTATCCCCATGAATAACGGGGCTCCTTGATGAGATATTTAATAGTAAGTTGACATAATAAATGTGACATTTGTATGTCATATTAGACATACAAATAGACATAATAGACATCCATCTAATAATGATGCATAATGGATTGGAGTGAAGAGAGACTGAACACAACAATACTAGAAACTATACAGAGAGACGAGGAACTAGGGAGACAAGGTCATTACCCACGCAGATGAATGCAGTGTTATGGCTTGTATTTCCCAAGACTAGGTCCACCCAGGAACCATTCTATTAGGGGCATTGTTTGCCTTATCTAACCTTTTTCAAACACCAGTAAAATCTCTGGAATTTCTCACAGTATTGTAGTCTCAGAGTAGCCAAACTTCTTACATGGTGTCTGCCTTTTCCCGTGTGAGTTTTCCAGGGGAACCAGGCAGAATCTGCAATTTTCTTATGATGTGGCCTCAAAAGTCATGGATCATCACTTGTGTCATATTCCTTTAGTCAAAAGTGAGTCACAGGGCTAGCCAAGATTTAAAGGGGGCTTCTACACTGGAGCATGGGCACTGAAATTCAGCCAGAGACTCATCACCAGTTCCTTGAATAGGGTCCGGTCTGTATCTCTTCCCTAGGCCTGATTCTGTACCAGTCAATGATCAATAAGGGAAATGGAACCATGATGAGGGGTTATAGGACTAGGGGATTTATTATAGGGAATAGACATTATGTAGTTCTGGCAGCTGGTGAATAAATTTCTATGAGGCTACTGCCTCTCTGTCTGGTGGTGGTCTGAAGTTGTGGTTAGCTGTTATAAAGAAAAGCTGGACCCAAAGCAGAGGAGAATGAAAGGCTGGAACATGAAAGGATGGACATAACGGACCCATGAAGGCAAACTTCTGCCTCTCATTTCCTCCAGCCTTGACAATGCAGTCCTTTCTAGAAGAAGCAGTGAGTCAGACTGAGAAGGAGAAGGAGAGACAGTAGGAGGTGGTGGAGCTATGGCTCCTGTTTCTGCCCCTCCCCAGCAAGACGAGACAGCAGATTAGTGACCGTGTTCACAACCTCCAGGGACACCTGGTGCCCTCTCGACCTTCAGAGCTTCACATCTGTACTTCAGCCCTTCAGATCTCACGCACAGTTCTCTTTTGGCCATGTCTACACCAGAAACACACAGTCAAGGGCTTCTGGGAAATGTAATTCTAACTCAGTTTTGTGGGCATTAGTACAAACCTCCATAAAGTTCTGTGCTGTGTGCTCAGTCGTGTCCAACTCTTTGAGACCCATGGACTGTAGCCCACCAGGCTCCTATGTCCATGGGATTCTCCAGGCAAGAATACGGGAGTGGGTTGCCGTTTCCTTCTCCGGGGGATCTTCCCGACCCAGGGATCGAACCCAAGTCCCCTGGTGTCTCCTGCACTGGCAGACAGATTCTTTACCACTAGCGCCACTTGGGAAGCCCCCCATAAAGTTCTTCCATCCTCCATTAATACAAAACACTTCTTGTAGCCTGTGTGAATGTCTGCATTTCACAGCTGGGGTGGATTTTTGAGACATAAATTGATTTTGGCAAGAAAAAAAAAAGCCTTCTGTGGAGATATTATTAATACACAGTTACTTGGGAGAGTCTCTTTATTATTTAGATATTTACTGATCTTTGATTATTTATTTATTTATTTATTTATTTTACAGCAACTGGTATGACACATTCCTGCATAGAGTGCCTCTTCAGGTAACTGATCTATTTCTGCTTTTATGTAAGTTTAGATGAAAGATATTTTTAAAGAACATTGCCATGGTGAGAGCTATACTTATTGTGTTCTGGCTTATAATGTTTCCTTCTCCTGGGGAATAAGAAAAGTGAATGGCAAAAATGAAATTTGAAAGTCATGTGGAGAATTGTAATGATGGTGACACTCTGAAATTCTAGTCATGATTCAATACTTTTTTAGTCTTTAAAACATTTCCAAACTTCTAATGTAAAAAATAATTAGAGAATATATGTCAAGTGGATATATGTGACAGATAAAGGTTACCATGGGTGAAAGTCATCCTTTCCAAATGCTTTAACCATCCTTCCTAAAGGCCATTAAAGTTATTTTCCTTTGTGTGATTTTAAGAGTATTTGAACTATCCTTTATACATCAGATTCTTTTTTCTTCGGCCTGGAATCTTTAAAAGATTAAAAGTTAGGAAGATTGTTTTAATCAGCATATAGCCAATGCAGTGCATTTACTAAGCATTTTTGAACCGTGAATAAACACAATTCAAGAAGATCTTTATGGATTTTGTGGGTAGGGAACACTGTTGGTTAAAGTTTGGCAAGGTTAATGTAGGGAAGGAAAGTGAGGTTCTTCAGTTAGTTATTTATTTCCTGTCCCTCCATCTTTATATTTAATGATTTAATGAAAACTCAGTCCAAAATAGAAAAAAAAAATCCATACTAATGTAAAATGTCTCTTGGCTTTTGACATGACATAGTGATACATGGATAATTACTTAGAAATAGCAAAATAATTTTAAGCTCTTTTAGGTAGGCTTCTCCCTAACCAAAACACCCAATTCTTTGCTCACTTGAGTGGATCCCTCCTTAACCAGAAAAGTTTCTGTCAGATTCAAAACCAAAATGGAAAGTATGAGAGAATGATCAAATATTCATTTCTATCTGGCAGACACTTAAAATTGACCCTCTTCTAGGCCTCATTTTTTCCATTCCACATGTTAGTCTTTGGCATCTCAGCCCTCTGCTATCTAAAAGCAAGGCACATTCCTCCCTTTCCCTGAGTACTAGAATGCTTTGCTACTGAAATAAAAAGCAAGTAAGTACTTTCAAAGGCTTAGATTCTCTTCCCTACACTTGTCAAAACCTTGAGCTGAGATGCCAGTCTGACTCCAGGCCACAAGAGAAGTTGGACCAGTTACTGCCCCAGGAAGTAGGTTAGCATGCATTGTCAGGAAGGGTGTGTGTGGCCTGATGCTAACACAGGTGGGCCCCAGATGGCCTCTTTCTTCATCACTGGAGGTACATCTTAACTCTTCGCACCCGATGTAAAGTACAGTTGGGGCCTTGGGCTTATTCTGCGTGCCCGTGAAAATGTATTATTTATCTTGAAACTATGTAGGTTCTTTTTAGGTTGAAAGTTATTTTTGGCTACTGGTTGCGGACTTTCTTTTTTCAGTGTTGAACCTAATTTTTGCATCCCATTTTAAAATAATCAGATTACGGCTTTATAAAATGGGGATTGTTTTTGAAAAAGTGTAAGCTCAACATGGACATGCAACTGGTTTTGCTCCTTATAGTCTAGTTTAACTCCAGAACTTAGCTGAAGTTCCAGAAGTTAAAATAGATATGTATTAGCAGCAGAACAGGTGGCATCAGACTTCACTTTGATACTCACTGAATTAGCGAATAATAATGTTTAGAAGTGATTTGAGCAGCCTTGTTGATCATGTATCTATTTGGGTGTTTCTCACAAGGAAAGTAGGAGTTGGAGTGATTCTAACTATCACAAAATAAGTGAAGTTAAAGTGTTAGTGGCTCAGTCGTGTCCAACTCTTTGTGACCCCACGGACTGTAGCCCACCAGATTCTTCTGTCCATGGGATTTTCCAGGCAAGAATACTGGAGTGGGTTGCCATTTCCTTCTCCAGGGGATCTTCCCAACACAGGGGTCAAACCCGGGTCTCCCACATTACAGCCAGATTCTTTACCATCTGAGCTACCAGGGAAGCCCATCACAAAATAACTAGGGTGATATTTGTAAGAGAGTTTAAGATCCAGTAGTATAAAATGATAATTGTGTATTAATCAGAGTATATCATCTCCAAAAAAGGGGCCATAATTTAGCAGAATGGGTAGTAACCCAAGGAAGTCAGAGTGAAATAAACTTATCTCGATGGCTAAAATAAAGGTGAAGTTCATTAACCAACAGTAGAAACAGGATAGTTTCTGAGTGCTCACCTGCTGATCTTTGGTCCTTATTGGGTCTCTGATACCAGTACTGGCTCACATTTGTCTGTGTGTGTGTGTGTGTACATGCATGTCTTTTGGGTAGTCCCAAGAAGAAAGCCAAAGCAAGGATAGATTCGGCGTTAGGTAGATCAGTCCTGAATGTTCATTGGAAGGACTGATGCTGAAGTTGAAACTCCAATACTTTGGCCACCTGATGTGAAGAACAGACTCATTTGAAAAGACCCTGATGTGGGGAAAGATTGAAGGAGTGAGGAGAAGGGGACGACAGAGGATGAGATGGTTGGATGACATCACCAACTCAATGGACATGAGTTTGAGTAAACTCCGGGAGTTGGTGATGGACAGGGAGGCCTGGTGTGCTGCAGTCCATGGGGTGGCAAAGAGTCGGACATGACCGAGCAACTGAACTGAACTGACTGAGTGGCTCGGTGGTAAAGAATATGCATGCTAATGCAAGAGACATGAGTTTGATTCCTGGGTCAGGAAGACCCCCCGTTGGCTTTTTGTGTTAAAGTTTGCTATGGACAGAGAAGCCTGGTGGGCTACAGCCCATGGGGTTGCAAAGAGTCAGACATGACTGAGAGACTAACACTTTCACTTTTTGCTATGTGTATGTCAGTGAGGGAGTTGGTAACTGAAAATGGACGTCCAAGTAGGGGAAGAAAGAAGTGGTCTATAAAGACTTACAGGAGGAAATGATTCTTGAGTTAAATCTTGAAATATTGTGAGGGTTAGATTTGGTTAATATGGGAAGGAAGAATATTTTAGGTTGAGGAAATGGCTTGTAAGTGAATAAACACGTAAAACGTGTAGAAAGGTGAGTGAGAGTGACCATTTGGGCAACAACAAATAGGTAGGGAAAGGGTTTGAGGTAATGGGATATAAAGTAGACAGAGGTCAGATGATGAACACCCGTGAGTGCTGTGCTCCAGCAATTTGAATTTCATCCTGAAACAAATGGGGAACCATTGAAGCAGAAGTACATAGTCATACCTTGATGTCACTTTGGTAGTAGTATGGAAGATTGATTAGAGAGTGTCAAGTTGAAATTAGATAAGTCATAATAGTTTATGTAGGAAGTTTATAAGGCAACAATATTCTCCTAAACTGATGCAAAAAATTCTTATAAAAATTTCAGTAAATACTGGAATAGTTAATTTTTTGTGTTTTATATCAAAGCAATGGTTTGGTTTCCAATAATAGTAAATACTATCTATATTCCTGAAGTTTGCTCAGCGTTCAGATATTCTTTCGATAAATTTGTGGGGGAGAGAGTGGTCTCCACGTCCTATTCCTCCGCCATCTTAGCCCCGCCTCCCTATCTATATTCCTAATTCATTTTCATGTGTGTTAGAAATGATTAGTAAATGTCCTAATAGTTATGAAATTAATATTTCTCTTCTAACTAAAAATGTGTTTGAAGCAATGTCTAAATGTAAATGTATTTCTAAATGCAATGGGGGTTTACACAAACATTTTGACAACCAATAGAAGAAGAAAAGTGCAAAATCATGGAATGCCTGGACGGTACATAACATTAGTCACTATCTGCTTGGCTCATGTGTATGTTACTTCTCATCTTGTGAAACCACCATTATGTACAACACCAGCATATGTTTACCATATGCTTTTTTATTGTTGAGTTTGTTTCCTGAATAATACATATAGTCCTTAACACAGAATGTATTTAAAATATAGTAAATGGGTCATCACCATAGCAATTACAAACAAAGTCTGTTAAAGGACCACAAAATATAACGTTAAGAGATAGAGAAGAAAGATTCTTTCACCAAATGAGAACCCCATTTCCCTTGAATTTTTCCTCCTATCTATTTTGTGATATTTTCTATTGTTCCTGAAGATGGAGATTTCAGCTTAGCATTTTTCCGAAGATTTGTAGGAGACTATAAAAGACTCCAAATAGAAAATGTTTGCTTTGCTACATACTTTTTCTGATCTATTAAAAGCATACAGGCATACCAGGGAAAAGTGGGCCTCTGTGGATCTTTTTTTTTTTTTTCATGAAACCAGTCTTTAAGTGGGGCTGTATCAAAATCACATGGTTCCAGTCATCATGGAAATACTTTGGTAATTGCTTCCTGGAGGAGCTGTAGAAACATTGGTAGTTATACACACACATACACACACACGTGTCAAGGTTTTCCAAATTTGGCCTCTTTGGAACACCAAAGGCCAAATCCATTAACCATGGGTAAAACAGAAATCTCTAAACAGTAAAAGAGCTCTGAAACTTAGCTAGTGGCTTCTTAATTTTAAACTATAGCAAAGTTCAAATTTGTCTAAAATTTAACCATTTTTAGGTAAACAATTTTTAGAAAAATCTTATAAAAAGACTATCTTTGTGGAAGAAAGGAATGAAATAACAGAAGAGAAAGGGGGCAAAAATAGGAGGGGCTAGAGAGTAAGTAAAGAGAGGTGAGGCTGCTCTCCAGCAATGGTCTTAAGTTTCAAACTAGAGTTTATCTAACCCTGGTTGAAGGATCCAGCAAAGGGAGACTTCAAACCAGAGGTAACTTGTTGGTAGAAGGGAGCCATTAAAATGCTCTATCTGGCAGAATTTTATATTCTCAATGAAAGAATTGCCCTTTAAACTCTGCCTCTGTTTCTTTTGTCATTTGGTAAACATTTCTCCACCTGTGTCTATACACTAAAACACAAATAGCTGAGCCACATGATGGCATCTTGCCAATATATTTTATGAATTTCTTTGCACTTATTTTGATCTGTGAACCCACTGCTTTATTTTTTAGGGTTTTAAACGTGTTAATATGTTTCAGGTTCCCAATTTCTTCTAAAACTGAGTTTTGTGTCATAATGTCACCAGTGCTTCCTTGTTTGTGAATTTAAAATCTTATAAATGGCATATCCTTAACTTAGTATGTGATATAGATTTGGGGGAATTATGGGTTAGTCTCCTCAAGGCAGGTACTTTCCTTTATAGTTTTTCTTCCTGGTCTTTTTCTTGATTTGAAAACTTTATTATACTTAAATATCCAGAGGAGACTATGTCCTAGTAGATGCCTCTATACTCTGCAAAGCTGCATTAAATGGTTTTGTAGTTAAGGGAATACTTTTACTAACTTACAGAAGTGAGTTAACTATAATGGTTTGTTCTTTCTGCACCTCACTAATCTGATGGCACTTATTCTAATACATTTTACCATGCTTCAGAGACTTTTAACAGTCTTATCTCATTAGGTTTACTGAGACAAAGAAATCAGTGTCTCCTGCATTGCAGGCAGATTCTTTACCATCTGAGCCACAAGGGAAGCCCTTAGTGCTTAAGCAATCGCTTTGTTAATACAGACCCAAATATCCTCTCAGAGAGAGAACCCACCCGGGCCATCTGGAGCTCACCGAAGTTTCCTTCCCACTCTGGGGGATTTTCCTATGCAGTAAATTAGATTCGAGATGAGTACATCTCTTTCCTTCAGTTCTCTATTTGGCCTTTCCTCGAAGAATTGTTGCTTTTGAACTGTGGTGTTGGAGAAGACTCTTGAGAGTCCCTTGGACTGCAAGGATATCCAATCAATCCATCCTAAAAGAGATCAATCCTGGGTGTTCATTGGAAGGTCTGATGTTGAAGCTGAAACTCCAATACTTTGGCCACCTCATGCGAAAGATTGACTCATTGGAAAAGACCCTAATGCTGGGTAGGATTGGGGGCAGGAGGAGAAGGGGACGACAGAGGATGAGATGGTTGGATGGCATCACCGACTCGATGGACATGGGTTTGGGTAGACTCCGGGAGTTGGTGATGGACAGAGAGGCCTGGCATGCTACAATTCATGTGGGTCGCAAAGAGTCGGACACGACTGAGCGACTGAACTGAACTGAACACTTGCAAATAAATTCTTTGAGATACATGTGAAGACCTTCGCAGTACTTTGGCAGCTGAGACGACTCAGCTCAGTCGTGTCCAACTCTTTGTGACCCCATGGACTGTATAGTCTGTGGAATTCTTCAGGCCAAAATACTGGAGTGGGTAGCCCTTTCCCTTCTCCAGGAGATCTTCCCAACCCAGGGATCGAACCCAGGTCTCCCGCATTGCAGGCAGATTCTTTACCGGCTGAGACACAAGGGAAGCCCAAGACTAATGTGAATTCAGTGATTTCCTAGGTTTTATAGCTAGTAAGTGGCACGCTTGGGCTTAGACCTATGGTCAAAGAGAATTCTTTCCTGTTGAAATTGCTAGAAGCCCATTTACCTTTCTTTTAGCCTTGAATGTCCATTTTGGTGACCACCAACATTCAAATCTGCAAAACTAATAAAAAGTTATTCTTTCTTTCTTCTCTGTCCATATCATTTTACATAATGTGACTCAAATATTTCTTAACAGGCTTCTCACTTCTTTTTTCAGCCTATTCATAAAAATGAGTATGTAGGAAAATGATAAGACTTTGGGCATAATTGTGTCTATTTATAGTGTAGCTATTGTGTGATAACTGAATTGCTTGTTTAAAATATGGTGCTTATAGGGACCCCTCCTTGGTGTCCCTTCCTCTGAGAGAAATATTCTTCTGATTCACCTATCAGTGTTGGCCATGTGACTAGTTTTAAAAAGTGAAATCTGAGAAGAATGGACACAGCCCATATCTGAGCAGAGGTTTCAGAGCCACTGCATGGCACTGACATTGTTCTTTTCCTGTTGAAGTATATTTCCCAAATCAGAGCCACTCTTTCTGCCTGGATATGGGAATAAATACTTGGGGCCACAGATGCCTCATGGCCAACATGCTGCATGTGTGAGAAATAAACCTCTGCTGTAAATCATTGAGGTTTGGAGGTCGGTAATCAGAACATAATGCAGCAAATTCTAACAACATACATGGCACGTCAGTAGGACTATTGGTTGCACACACGATGGATGTGATATATTTCCTGTGGGTGATTTTGATACACATATATTTCTAAATTAATTGGAATTTGTTAGATATTGTACCAACAGCTAAAGCTATTCTTTTAATTGCTATTTGCTGACTTGAAAGAATAAAGGACCATTAGCTGCTATTTTAATAATACTGTTATATGTTGACTATCATTACAGTTGATAAAGCACTTTCATATATAGTACCATCTCATATTCACAACAGTTCTGTGTAATAGGTATCTCCATTTTATAGAGGGATCCTTGCTCAGATTTAGAGAGATGTCGCAGATATTCTCAAAATCCTGCGTTAGTAAATGTGGAAAAGGAATTTAAAAAATGTCTCCAATTCAATGCTTCCCCCTTGCTCACTGTTTCACAGTTACCATCGTGTGTGACTTTCTTGTATAATTCATTTTCTCTGTGATATTTTCTACAATTATCTAAGTGTGCAGATAGAATTTTATAAACTCTGTAGTTAAAACCTATTTACATTGACATAAATGGGAAATTTCTGAGATTAAATTATTTTTTTTCTGCATGAAAACAGACTGTAATGGGGTTATGGAACAGGAGTGAATTATATTCCTTAGAAGTTGTCTATAAAACAATTATTACACTACCCTAGACACTTAGAAATTTGGAAATATTAATATTTTGTCTTAGTTATGGTGACCAAAGTCACCATAGTGAAACAGAGCAGGACTGAAACATGTACCCTGTCTGATTCACTAAACTTGATGTTTGTTGCTTCATAGGACATGGCAATGCTGGTCATAGATCATGATATTAAGACTGTTGATGGTAAATCAGAATGAATGCTACTCTGCATTTCTATAGCCAGTTTATTTTTGCTGTATGCTGCTGCTGCTGCTAAGTCGCTTCAGTCACGTCCGACTCTGTGCGACCCTATAGATGGCAGCCCACCAGGCTCCTCTGTCCCTGAGATTCTCCAGGCAAGAAGAGTACTGGAGTTGGTTGCCATTTCCTTCTCCAACGCATGCATGCATGCCAAGTCGCTTCAGTCATGTCCAACTTCGTGCGACCCCATGGACAGCAGCCCACCAGACTCTTCTGTCCACAGGATTCTCCAGGCTGTATAGGCTCTGATATAACAAACTTGAGTGAAAATTTCAGTTCTTTCTCTCCGTTTCACTCTTTCTCTTTGTGTGCATGACTATTGATGGGTGGAGACGGTTTAGGTGTTAACTCAGCCATAGATTGATATAATCTTTACACTCTTTCCTTTCTAAAAATAAGTTGTGTGACCTACAACTAGACATGCATAATAAATGTTCATGCTTTTTGAAACATGCATCTTTCTCCCTCCTACATAAAGATCTCTATATGTGTGCATGTTATGTTTATAAAATTGGCCTTATATTGCTTTAAATTTGTCTTGGCTGTGTTGTTGCTGTATGTAGATTTTATGTACAAATATTGTACGTAAGACTTGTAAAAATTTGATGATCTCAAGGAAACATGATATTAGTAAAACTGTTCTAAATGTGGTAATAAGATTTCTTAACCACGTTAAAAAGTAACTAAAGATATTTCACCCATTTATTTGTTATCATAGAACTTCCTCAGACTCAATATTCATAACAGAGCAGAACAATCACAATGGCAACAGGAGGTACATAATGGAAAACTTTATTTGTTAAACCATGTCATTCAAACCTGTATTTGATCCTATGTCCTATAGTAAGTTCAGTGGACAAAAATTGATTTGTTGGAAGATGAGAGGCAGCATAATATTAGCATATATTATTGTGTTATACCCAAACATCCTGCTGTTAAGCATTTCTTTTGAGTGAGTAAATGCTTGCCCTAATAAATACTCAGTATAAAACTAGCAGTTTATAAGGAAGGCACAAAATAAGTTTTGATATGTTACCCCTGAGGGGATGGGGAATCAGTTGTTTATGTAAACTCCACTTTATTTTATGCTGAGATAGCAAAAACCCATCAGCTATGAATCTTCTGAATGATTGCTTCCTTTGTGAATGAAAGCATCACTGCACTGCAGCTTTTGGCTTTGGAACCATTCATTTTAGTTCTAGGAACGTGTTTCATCTACCAGGAAGTGCTTTTATCTTCCACTAAAGGAAAACATCACATGAACAGTGATGGCACAACATGGGCAGTGGAAGGAATGACACATGACAGACAGATGCTTGAGGCTTGTGCAGCGCAGGGATGGGGAACATGCATGAAACTGGGAAGATGGATACAAACAAAATCAAACTTGAAAATTAGTTTTCCATTTGTTAATTCTAAGATTTTTGGTCTTGCAGAAGTTAGGAAATCCAAATCATACCTTTCTTAGTTGTGCTTTTTAGATTACTCATAACAAATATTTGTGTTATTATGTGAAACAGTGTCTCTTTCAACTTCAAATCATGTATGTTGATGTTCCTTGTACAAAGTGTTACAGAGTACAATCTCAAATCAATTTGATTTATTTTGCTGCCTGATTGATTTTAAATATGTAGTTAATATATCTGAATGTTTAGAGATTTTTATTAAGGCTTCATGATTATTGTTGTACATTAATGTATATTCATGCAGTTAGGCAACAGTAAAAATTTTTGGTTTCTTCTATTTCATGTACTAGGCTGTAAGAAGTATAGCGATATTGATCTACCTATAGTGATATTGACAGTAGAAAGACAAGAAGGAGTAAGCATGAAAATCTTGGTGTTCCAACTGTGAGACTAGTATAGCACTCTTTCTGACAGTGTCTTTCCCATGCTGATTCAGCAAGAGAGGAAAGAGTAACAGCAAACTTCACTTATCTGGCCTCTATGAACATGTGTCATGGGAAACTGAAAGAAATCTGTGAGCAAGGATGTTCTTTTTTTCCTGATAAATAATATTACTATAATTCTGAAATGTAAGAAAGATATTTCACAAGGAAAGAGATTCCTTATTTTCTGAAACCCTCTTCTTTCACTGTCCAAAAAATAAAAATAATAACACACTGAAGTTCTGTGACATCATCCACAATTTGTACTAGAACTAGGGGGAGGTGGAACTGTGTAATTGTCCTTAAACTTACGAGAGAGAATGGTCCAATGAAGTCTTTTTATTTTCTAATTTTATTGATTTGAGCCCTTTCACTCTTTTTCTTGATGAGTCTGGCTGAAAGTTTATCCATTTTGTTTATCTTTTAGAAGAGCCAGCTTTTAGTTTCATTGATCTTTTCTATTGTTTTCTTTGTCTCCATTTGTCTCTGCTCTGCATGATTTCTTTTCTTCTACTAACTTTGGGTTTTGTTTGTTCTTCTTTCTTTAGATGCTTAGATATAAGGTTAGATTGTTTATTTGAGACTTTTCTTGTTTCCTTGTATTGCTATAAACTTCCCTTTTAGAATTACTTTTGCTGTATCGTGCTTTCATTTTCATTTGTCTCTAGGGATTTTTTTTATTTCCTCTTTGATTTCTTCAGTGAGCCACTGGTTGTTTAGTAGCATATTGTTTAATCTCCATGTGTTTGTGATCTTTCCAGTTTTTTTCCTTGTTGTTGATGTCTAATCTCATAGTGTTGTGGTTAGAAAGGTGCTTGATATGATTTAGATTTTCTTAAATTTGCCAAGACTTGCTCTGTGGCACAGCATGTGATCAGTTCTGGAAAATGTTCCATGTGCACTTCAGAAGACTGTGTATTCTGCTGCTTTTGGACGAAATGCTCTATAAACATCAATTAAAGCCCTCTGGTTTAGTGTATCATTTAAGGGTTGTGTTTGCTTATTGATTTTCTGTCTGGATGATCTCTGCATTGATAAAAGTGGGTTGTTAAAGCCCCCCACTATTATTGTGTTACTGTCAATTTATCCCTTAGTTCAATTCAGTTCAGTTGCTCAGTCGTGTCTGACTCTGTGACCCCGTGAATTGCAGCACACCAGGCCTTCCTGTCCATCACCAACTTCTGGAGTTTACCCAAACTCATGTCCATCAAGTCAGTGATGCCATCCAGCCATCTCATACTGTCGTCCCCTTCTCTTCCTGCCCCCAATCCTTCCCAGCATCAGGGTCTTTTCCAATGAGTCAACTCTTCGCATGAGGTGGCCGAAGTATTGGAGTTTCAGCTTCAACATCAGTCCTTCCAATGAACACCCAGGACTGATCTCCTTTAGGATGGACTGGTTGGGTCTCCTTGCAGTCCAAGGGACTCTCAAGAGTCTTCTCCAACACCACAGTTCAAAAGCATCAATTCTTTATCACTCAGCTTTTTTTATAGTCCAACTCTCACATCCATACATGACTACTGGAAAAACCATAGCCTTGACTATATGGACCTTTGTTGACAAAGTAATGTCTCTACGTTTTAATATACTATCTAGGTTGGTCATCCCATGGACAGAGGAGCCTGGTAGGCTGCAGTCCATGGGATCGCTAGGAATCAGACACGACTGAGCGACTTCCCTTTCACTTTTCACTTTCATGCATTGGAGAAGGAAATGGCAGCCCACTCCAGTGTTCTTGCCTGGAGAATCCCAGGGACGGGGGAGCCTGGTGGGCTGCCATCTATGGGGTTGCACAGAGTCGGACATGACTGAAGCGACTTAGCAGCAGCAGCAGCAGGTTGGTCATAACTTTCCTTCTAAGGAGTAAGTGTCTTTTAATTTCATGGCTGCAATCACCATCTGTAGTGATTTTGGAGCCCAGAAAAATAAAGTCTGACACTGTTTCCACTGTTTCCCCATCTATTTGCCATGAAGTGATGGGACCAGATGCCATGATCTTAGTTTTCTGAATGTTGAGCTTTAAGCCAACTTTTTCATTTTCCTCTTTCACTTTCATCAAGAGGCTTTTTAGTTCCTCTTCGCTTTATCCCTTAAGGCTATTAGTATTTGCCTTATATATTGAGGTACTTCTCTATTGGGTGCATATATGTTTATAAGTGTTACATTTTCTTCTTGGATTGATACCTTGATCATTACAAAGTGTCCTTCTTTGTCTCTTATAACTGCTTAAAGTCTGTTTTGTGTGATATGATTATTGCTCTTCAAGTTTTAGTTTTGCATGATTATTGCTATTCAAATTTCTATTTGCATGGGATACATTGTTCCATCTTATTTTCAGTGTGTGTGTGTCCCTAGATCTGAGGTGGGTCTCTTGTAGACAGCGTATATATAGGTTTGCTTTTGTATCCATTCAGCCAGTCTGTGTCTTTTGGTTGGAGCGTCTAATCTATTTTTTTATTTTTTGTTGCTAAGTCATGTCTAACTCTTTTGTGACCCAATGGACTGTAGCCCACCAGCCTCCTCTGTCCATGGGATTTCCCAGGAAAGAGGGGATTCTTCCTGACCCAGGGATCAAACTCATGTCTCTTGCATTGGCAAGTGGATTCTTTATCACTGAGTCCAGGGGTACCCTTAATCTATTTACATTTAAGTGATTATGGATATTTACATTCCTATTGGGCTTCCCATGTGGCTCAGCAATAAAAGAATCCTCTTGCAATACAGGAGACGTGGGTTTGATCCCTGGGTTAGAAAGATCACCTTGAGGAGGAAATGGCTACCCACTCCAGTATCCTTGCCTGGAAAAGCCCATGGGGAGAGGAGGCTGGTGGGCTACAGTCCATGGGGTGGCAAAGAGTTGGACTTTTTGTGACTGAGCAACTGAGTACGCAAGCACATGTTCCTGTTACAATTTTCTTAATTGCTTTGGGTTTGTTTTTCATGGGTCTTTTTCTTCTCTTGTGTTGCATTTGTTATAAAGCTGATTTGGTGATACTGAACTCTCTTAGCTTTTGCTTGTTTGTAAAGCTTTTGGTCTGTTTGTAGAACCTGAAATGAGAATCTTGGTGGGTAGAGTATTTTTGTGACACTCCCTTCTGGCCTATAGTGTGCCGTGAAATAAGGTGATAATCTTATGGGAATTCCCTTGTATGTCACTTTTCCTTTGTTGCTTTAATGTTTTATTTTTTTCTTTGTTTTTTTGTCTTTAATTATTTTTGTCAATTTGATTACTATGTGTCTCAGTGTTTTCCTCCTTGGGTTTATACTGTGAAATTCTCTTCACTTCCTGGACTTGGGTGACTATTTCCTTTCCCATGTTAAGGAAGTTTTAAGTTATTATCTCTTCAAATATTTTCTTAAGTCCTTTCTTTCTCTCTTCTTCTGAGACTGCTATAAAGTGAATGTTGGTGTGTTTAATGTTGTCCAAGAGGTCTCTTACAGTGTTTTCATTTCTTTTCATTCTTTCTTCTGTTTTGGGGCAGTGATTTCTACCATTCTGTCTTCCAGGACACTTATCTATTCTTCTGCCTCAGTTTTTCTGTTATTGATTTCTTCTAATTTATTTTTCATTTCAGTATTGTTCATCTCTGTTCTTAAGTTCTTCTATGTCTTTGTTAAGTTTTCTTGTATCTTCTCAATATGCACCTCCATTCTTTTTCCAGGATCTTAGGTCACCTTTACTATCATTATTCCTGAATGCTTTTTCAGTCAGATTGCATATCTCCACTTCACTTAGTTCTTCTGGGATTTTATCTTGTTTCATCATCTGAGACACATTCCTCTGTTGTCTTCATTTTATGATTGCAGTTTCTGTTCTGCAGGCTGCAGAGTTGTAGTTTTTCTTATTTCTGCTGTCTGCCCCCTGGTAGATGAGGCTGTCTAAGAGGTTTGTGCAGGCTTCCTGGTCGGAAGGATACCTGCCCACTGGTGGGTGGAGCTGGGTCTTGGACCTTTGCTGGGTAGGGTGATAAAGTCATTTTTCACTAAGAATAGCTCTTTAATATGGAGAATATGCTGAAATAATTTCAAATTGGTTACTTTTCTCCTCACTTTGCCAAAGACAAAAAATTATTTTTCTTGGCTCTTTACCATGAGAACATTGTGTTGTTTCTGGACATAAAACCCAAGAAAGTATTCTCCCTTGCCTATTAAGACTGCAGGCTCTAGGATTTTCTCATTCTTTAGGTAGATCTATACTCTACTTCAAGAAATTCATCAAATGGACATTTAAGTTTTTCCTACTAGTTTATGTATCCAGTTGCTTTTGCTTTAGCTGAGATCATCTCAGCTGTGTTTCTGTATTTACATGTGTCCTCAATTTGGTGGTAAAGATTTACCCTGTAGTATCAATTCTCTTATAAGTCCAGGGAAAGTCATTGATTTTCTCATTTTTAAAATTTTATATTGGTATATAGTTGATTAACAATGCTTTGTTAATTTCTGATGTCAGCAAAGTGCTTCAGTTATTCATATACTTGTATCTTTTCTTTTAAAATGTATTTTCCAAAATAGGTTATTACAGAATATTAAGCAGAGTTTCCTGTGCTATACAGTAGTTCCTTGTTGATTATCTGTTTTACATATATCAGTGTGTACATGTCAATCTCAAACTCCCTAACTATCCCTCACCACCATTTTCCCTCCCCCCATAAACATAACTTCATTTTCTAAGTCTGTGAATCTGTTTTGCAACTTAGTTTGTATCTTTTATTTTTATTCCAAACATAAGCATTATCATGTGATATTTGTCTTTCTCTGACTTATTTCACTTAGAATGACAATCTCCAGGTCCATCCTTGTTGCTGTAAGCATCATTATTTCATTATTTCTATGGCTGAGTAATATTCCATTGTATATATGTACCACATCTTTATCCATTTGTCGATGAACGGTTAGCTTACTTCCATGTTTTGCTCTGGTAAACAGTGCTGCAGTCAATGTTGGGGTGTTTATATCCCTTTGGACCATGTTTTTCTCTGGAGTGGGCATATTGCTGGATCATGTGGTACCTCTATTTTCAGTTTTTTGAGAAACTTCCATTCTATTCTTCATAGTGGCTGTACCAATTTACATTTCCACCAACAATGTAGTACGTTTCCCTTTTCTCCACCATTTATTTTTTACAGATTTTTTGATGATGGCCATTTGACACCACCCTTATGGCAGAAAGTGAAGAACTGAAGAGCCTCTTGATGAAAGTGAAAGAGGAGAGTGAAAAAGTTGGCTTAAAGCTCAACATTCAGAAAACTAAGATCATGGCATCTGGTCCCATCACTTCATGGCAAATAGATGGGGAAACAGTGGAAACAGTGTCAGACTTTATTTTTCTGGGCTCCAAAATCACTACAGATGGTGATTGCAGCCATGAAATTAAAAGATGCATACTCCTTTGAAGGAAAGTTATGACCAACCTAGACAGCATATTAAAAAGCAGAGATATTACTTCAACAACAAGGTCCATCTAGTCAAGGCTATGGTTTTTCCAGTGGTCATGTATGGATGTGAGAGTTGGACTATAAAGAAAGCTGAGCACTGAAGAATTGATGCTTTTGAACTGTGGTGTTGGAGAAGACTCTTGAGAGTCCCTTGGACTGCAAGGAGATCCAACCAGTCCATCCTAAAGGAGATCAGTCCTGGGTGTTCATTGGAAGGACTGATGTTGAAGCTGAAACTCCAATACTTCGGCCACCTTATGAGAAGAGTTGACTCATTGGAAAAGACCCTGATGCTGGGAAAGACTGAAGGAAGGAGGAGAAGAGGATGACAGGGAATGAGATGGTTGGATGGCATCACTGACTCGATGGACATGAGTTTGGGTAAGCTCTGGGAGTTGGTGATGGACAGGGAGGCCTGGAGTGCTGAGTTCATGGGGTCGCAAAGAGTTGGACATGACTGAGTGACTGAACTGAACTGAATTCTGACTGGTGTGAGGTGAGATCTCATTGTAATTTTGATTTGAATTTCTCCAATAATTAGTGTTATTGAGCATCTTTTCAATTGCCTTTTGGCCATCTATCTATCTATCTATCTATCTATTTGATAAATGTCTATTTAGGTCTTTGGCCCATTTTTTGATTGGGTTGTTTGTTTTTTGATATTGAGCCACATGAGCTGTTTGTAAGTTTTAGACAGTAATCCTTTGTTGTTTGCATTGTTTGCAAGTATTTTCTCCCATTCTCTGGGTTGTCTTTTTGTTTTGTTTATGGTTTCCTTTGCTATGCAAAAGCTTTTATGTTTAATTAGGTCCCATTTGTTTATTTTTGTTTTTATTTTCATTACTGTAGAAGATGGATCTTAAAAAATATTGCTTCAATTCATGTCAA
This sequence comes from Giraffa tippelskirchi, assembly GCF_054371585.1. Lineage (NCBI taxonomy): Eukaryota > Metazoa > Chordata > Mammalia > Artiodactyla > Giraffidae > Giraffa > Giraffa tippelskirchi. The sequence goes on along the minus strand of NC_137275.1, from coordinate 91,706,402 downwards.
AGGGTGTTCTACCTATGTTTTCCTCTAAGCATTTTATACTATCCAGTCTTTAATCCAGTTTGAGTTTATTTTTGTGTATGGTATGAAAGAATGTTTTCTAACTTTTTTGTTTTCACTACTCAGTGAAAGTGTAGCTTTCCAGTTTTTCCAGCACCTTTTATTGAAGAAACTATCTTTCCTCTGTTGTATGGTCTTGCCTCCTTTGTAGTATTTAGATTAATTGACCATAGATGTGTATTTCAGGGTTTTCTCTCCTATTCCATTGATCTATAGTTCTGTTTTTGTGCCTGTACCATACTATTTTGATGACTGCAGCTTTGTAGTATAGTCTGAAGAAGGAGAGCTCATTCGTTCAGCTCTATTTTTCTTAGGTTGCTTTGGCTATTCAAGATCTTTTGTTTCTATATGAAAATTAAAAAAAATTTTGGTCTATTTCTCTGAAAGATATCATTGGTGATTTGATAGGGACTGCATTGAATATGTCGATTGCCTTGGGTAGCATAGCTATTTTAACAATATTCATTTTTCCAATCCAGGAACATGTTATATCTTTCCACTTGTTTGTGTAATCTTTGATTTCTTTCCTCAGCATCTTATAGTTTTCAAAGTATGGGTCTTTTGCCTCTGTAAGTAGGTTTACTCCTAGTTATTTTATTCTTTTTGATATGATGGTAAATGGATTTTTCTTTAAGTTCTCTTTCTGATCTTTTGTTGTTAGTGTATAGAAATGTAACAGATTTCTGAGTAATAATTTTGTAACTGGAACCTTACTGAATTCATTGAGCTCTAGCAATCTTCATTTTGTTCAGCTTTTTTTTTTTTTTTTCCTGAATGAAAATGATTACTTCTAAGACCAAGTCATGTCAGAGCTGAAACCAGCAGTCAGTATTTGATAAATAAAATTTCAGTTCAGTTCAGTTCAGTCGCTCAGTCGTGTCCGACTCTGCAACCCCATGAATTGCAGCACTCCAGGCCTCTCTGTCCATCACCAACTCTCGGAGTCTACCCAAACCTATGTCCATCAAGTCAGTGATGCCATCCAACCACCTCATCCTCTGTCGTCCCCTTCTCCTCCTGCCCCCAATCGTTCCCAGCATCAGGGTCTTTTCCAATGAGTCAACTCTTCGCATGAGGTGGCCAAAGTATTTGAGTTTCAGCTTCAACATCAGTCCTTCCAATGAACACCCAGGATTTATCTCCTTTAGGATGGACTGGTTGGATCTCCTTGCAGTCCAAGGGACTCTCAAGAGTCTTCTCCAACACCACAGTTCAAAAGCATCAATTCTTCAGTGCTCAGCTTTCTTTATAGTCCAACTCTCACATCCATACATGACCACTGGAAAAACCATAACCTTGAATAGACGGACTTTTTTTTGGCAAAGTAATGTCTCTGCTTTTAAATATGCTATCTAGGTTGGTCATAACCTTCCTTCCAAGGAGTAAGCATCTTTTAATTTCATGGCTGCAATCACCATCAGCAGTGATTTTGGAGCCCCAAAAAATAAAGTCTGACACTGTTTTCACTGTTTCCCCAATCTATTTCCCATGAAGTGATTTAATTCAGATCATTTTTATTGTTTAAAATAATCCTCACTCACTATCAATAGCTTATAGAAAAAAAATTACAAAGTCCATTGAAGAAATTCACTGCCAAGAGAAGAAAAGCACACATACAATAAATGGGAATACTTGTACTTGAGGAACTAGAATAATAGAACCCATTCTAAATGGAGTTTAAACAAAGTATGAGACTATATGATAAAAAGAGCAAGATTTTAAAAATCACTAGATATAGTTTTTGTAACTAAAAGTGTAGGATTGAAATAATAAAAACTTAGTGGTTCAATTAAAGCATTGATTGAATATAGATAACAATAGAATTAGAAGATATATCTGATGATGCCATTTCAGAATGCAACTCAGAGATTTTTCTAAAAAGACAAATCATGATGTGTTTGAAAAAATTTGTAAAGTAATTAGCCTCCAATTAAAATAAATAAATTAATTTTAAAAATAATTAAAAATTAAAAAAAGAAAAAATAGATGAATTATCTTCAAGAAAGATAAAATGAGAAGCTATGCTATATGTCTAAAGGGAGTCCCAGAAAGAGAGAATGGAACAAATAGAAGAGACAAAAAAGTCCTGATGTGATGGTTCCAAGTTTTTAAGAATTGCAAAAATATTATGAGTTCTTTGATGGTAAAAACAACCCTTGTGCACTGTTGGTGGGAATGTAAACTGGGGCAGCCGCTATGGAAAACAGTATGGAATTTCCTCAAAAAAATAAAAATAAAACTACCATATGACCCAGCAGTTCCATTTCTGGCTATTTATCCAAAGGAAGCTCTTTGCAGCATATTTACAATAGCCAAGGCATGGAAACAGCCTAAGTGTTCATCAGTGTGTGTGTGTGTGTGTGCACGTGCACGCACATGCGTGCGCGCATGTGCACGCTTAGTTTCTCAGTTGTGTCCGACTCTTTGCAACCCCATGGACTGGAGCCTGCCAGGCTCTCCATCCATGGGAATTCTCCAGGCAAGAGTACTAGAATGGGTTGCCATGCCCTCCTCCAGGGGATCTTCCCAACCCAGGGATTGAACCCAGGTCTCCAGCTTTGCAGGCGAATTCTTTATTATCTAAACCACCAGGAAAGTGGGTAAAGATAATTGTGTATATTTGCAGGAGACATAAGACCCGCAGGTTCCATACTGGGTCGGGAAGATTCCCTGGAGGAGGGCAGGGCAACCCACTCCAGTATTCTTGCCTGGAGAATCCCTAGGACGAGGAGCCTGGCAGGCTATAGTCCATGGAGTCGCAAAGAGTCAGACACGACTGAAGTGACTTAACACAGCACAGTACACACACAGGAATATTATTCAGCCATATAAAAGAAAATAATCCTGTAATTTCTGACATCAGGGAGGGACCTTAAGAGCATTATGCTAAGTGAACAAAGTCAGACAAAGGCAAATACTGTATATGATCTCACATGTGAAATCTAAAATGTCCAAACTCAGATACCGAGAACAAATTGGTGGTTGCCAGAGGTAGGAGATGGGAGATTAGCAAAATGAGTGAAGGTGATCAAAAGGTACAAACTTCCAGTTATAAATAATTTCTGGGGATGTAATTTACAGCATGGTGACTAGTTAACAGTGCTGTATTGTATATTTGAAAGTTGCTAAGAGAGTAAATCTTAAAAGTTTTCATCACAATAAAAAAAAATTGTAACTGTGTGGTGATACTTGTTAACTAAACTTTTTTTGGCAATAATTTTGCAATATATGCATACATCAAATCAGTATGTTGTATATCTGAAACTAATACAAAATATATGTAAATATAAAAAGATTTAAATCAATTTAAAAAGATTGCACATGTAGAAAAATCACACACAAAAAGAAAAACTTCATGTCTTTCACCATTTTTTTTACCCTTTTAATGTCTAATGGTTAGGAAGATATGTGATAATTTAAAAGTGACTATACATACAGTAACACGACTGAATTTATATCATATTAAACACAACTGTACCTACATACATTTGAAAGGTGATGATGTATAATAATATCTATAATAATATATGTGTAATGTGTAAGATGTAATATGTTTAACATATTAAAATACATTAAACAAATTAAATTTAAAAGCATTAAACAAATTAAAATACATTTCATAGTCTGTTCGTGGCCAAAGTTTAGTGCTTGAACATAATCATGAACAATTTGCCACAATTATTCACCCACAATATTTTTAAAAACTGTAACTTGATAGCCTCTCATGGCTCTATTTTGAAGTTTGTTTTTTACAGTCCTAGAAGTGTACTATTTTATACTGAGTTTCAGCCTTATTGGTCAACATAACTGCAAATTATATTATTTTCCAGCCTTTGCGCATTCTAACAGATATCCCTGGTCCCCAGTTGCTGCGATTTGTTTTGATGGAGACCCGGGCTGTTTTAAGACCCGGTGCAGCTCTGGAATGTAGGACTGACTTTGGATCTCAGGGTAGCCTACAAGCAATTGGCTAAGGATCAGAGTTTTGGCTGCATGGGTAGATCTGTGTCCCCTGAGAGCAGTTCTAAGTTCAGGTATCTTAGATGTTGGAGGATATTGCCAAAATAGTTTTTATTCCTTAAAAACATTCAGACCTCTCCCCAACCACTTTTTCAACCTAATAAATCCCAAAGGAACCTTAAAAATAAAATATATTTTCAAAACAGAATCTTTTCTCTCAATCATAGGAGAAACAGCAGTTTATCACTGGGTCATTCAGTTAGGATATATCCATGAAACATGCACGTTTCATGTTTTGAGAGGGTACAAGTAATAGATGTGTTATACTTTTAACCACACCTTTGTTTGCTCTGGGATTAAAGAAAATAGTGTGATTTCCTTAGTCATCTACAAGCTCAGAAAAAAAACGTGTGATTACAAATCATTGCCCAACCATCAGCTTTTTCTCATCTGTAGGGAATGCAGTTTTCTGAGGAACAAGTTTCAGAAAAATATGCTATTCTTTTATGTCTTGGTTTCTTATCTTTGAATCTCCACATAGTTTTTGGAAATAGTTTTTAGAAGTCCAAGGCATGTCGGCTCTTTTCAGCTCATTAATTCAACAATTTCAGTTGCTCTCTAAATCTGGCACTGTGATGGTTGGTGGGGATTCCCTGATGACCATGAAAGAAACGCATTAAATCCTCAGTGCCCTTGATGCCAGATTCTTGGCTTCAATGGGAAAATTTACTTCTTTTTAAAAAATATCAGAGATCTCTCCTCTTTTATTTTTTGAGCCAGAACAGTAGTCACCCCCAACCCCCATCCTAGCTCTGCCTGATCTTTCTGAAGGACTTTCTATTGCTGTACTTTATATATACAGCTGGTGGCAGAATAGTTCCCAGTATCTGCAGCGGCTCAGCAGTAAAGAATTCACCTGCAATGCCGGAGCCGCAGGTTCCATCTGTGGGTCTGGAAGATCCCCTGGAAAAGGAAATGGCAACCCACTAAAGTATTTTTGCCTGGAGAATCCCATAGACATAGGAACCTGGTGGGCTACCGTACATAGGATTGCAAAGAGTCGGACACAACTGAAGCAACTTAGCATACATGCATAATACTTCTAAACAGATCATTTTTCTAAACAGATGAATCAGTGATTCCTCTTAGCACACACAGCATTACGTACACACTGAAGTATCAGTTGCTCTGTTTTGGTTAAAGTGGTAGATAGACATTTTTCAGTACCGTTTAGTGACAAGAGCTTGGACACTAGACTGTTTTCTAAATCTTTCCTAGAGCTATGTAAACTTGGACAGGGTCCTCTTTTGTTTCTTGTTTCTTCATTTGTCAAATGAGAATAATATTACCTGGCTTATATGGTTGAGTATTTATTCAGAAATGACACAGTGCAGCAATAGTGGATGGTAACTCATATATAAATATGTACATTTTATTTTATAAGATGACCTATGGAATCAATACTGATTAACACAGTATTAGGGCACAACTCTGTTTGCCATTGGCCTTCCCAGGTGGCCCTAGTGGTAAAGAACCTGCCTGCCAATGCAGAAGGAGAAAAGATGTGGGCTTGATCCCTGGGTTGGGAAGATCCCTTGAAGGAAGGCATGGCAACCTATTCCAGTATTCTTGCTTGGGGAATCCCATAGACAGAGAAGCCTGGCAGGGTACAGTCCGTGGAGTCGCAGAGAGTCAGACACAACTGAAGTGACTTATTTGCCATGGATCTGCTCTTGTTTCTCTACCATATAACAATTTGTCCAGCAATCTTTCTTAACTGTGGTATATTTGTGTGTGTCTAAAATACATCTGTATATAGCTTTTTAAACAAAAACTGGTAGGAAAAATAAAGTAACCCAGGGTGTTCAGAAGCACAACTTCAGAAGACAGCACTTCAGAGGCTTAAAGGAACTTCCCTGAATATGTAACTGACTACCTGAAAGTGAAAAGGGGGTGGTAATTTAACAAAAGAGGGAGCTTTATCATTATGTTTGACTTTCATTCAGCCTTTTTTCCTTTTACATGAAGTTGGGATTATTTTACTCCCGTTGGTCTCTGATCTGCTCCAGTAACAAAATATGGTGCTAGTTCCGTGCTCTGCCATGCAAATAAATACAGCATACCCACAGTATTTAGCATAAGCTGTTCTCTTAGCACTTGATATGCAGATCATTATACTTGCAGCTACCAAGTTTTAGCTCTCCTTTTTCTTAAACATGAATAATTTAAAAAACCCTTTTCAGACCTGAAAGACACCTCAGTTTTTGTATCTCTTATTGGCTTTTGCCCAAATGTCATGTAAGGAATTTATTAATATTACTATAATACTTCAGAGGACTGTGGAATGTACATTCTAGGCAAATTTTTTTAGGCTCTGTTGGGGGTGAGGAGGGAAAGAGCAGAGATGATGGTGGGATAGAATTCTCTCCTCTGCAGGAGGGAGGAAGAGAACTTTCTTTGTGCCACTCTTTCATGCTGAGTCTCCAGCACTGTGCCAGCGGCATCCCTAAAATAATATTAAATCATTGGTTCCTACATGGGCTACTCATATGTTTCCGGTGACTCAGACGGAATTCAATAAGAATTCTAAAAATGTATTGGTGACAGTGAAAAAAGTAGAGACTAGGATATTTTATATTTCTTAGACAAGCCAGTACTATTTTGGTAAAATAAAAATGTTTCACACTTCATTGTTAATACTTTCACTTAAAATAAACCATCATTTTTGGTCTTGCTGCAGATATTTTGGAATATTATTTATCATGCACTACAGATATAATAAAAATTTTACTTAATATTTTTAAAGTTCTTAAAGTAATGGAAAAACTGACAGTTTAATCAAAAACATTGAGACTAGTCGCTGTTTTTAATGAGAATTTTCTCCAACACTAAGCTCTTTAAAAACATTTCATTTAGCTTAATCACTAAATGCAAAGTTCTTTGCCTAGTCCATTTTCTTTGACATATTTTCAGCTTTCGTTGGAGTTTTCCTCCTCTTTCTTATTAAACCCTCATTGTTCCTTAGGCATCTGTAACATGTTCCTCTCTAGATGTGTTGATTATCTATTGTCTCTCAATTCAAGACACCCTTTTCTACTCTGCTCTATAGGGCTGTGAGATGGTTGGATGGCATCACCGACTCAATGGACATGAGTTTCAGTAAACTCCGGGAGTTGGTGATGGACAGGGAGGCCTGGCGTGCTGCAGTCCATGGGGTCCCAAAGAGTTGGACACAGCTAAGCAACTGAACTGAACTGATAGGGCTGGGTGTGAAACTCTATGAATAACTTTTCCCAGTTTGCCTTATCAGCTGGCTTCTGTTAGGCCCTGCCAGTAGGGGGCCCTAGAGAGGCGGAAGGTGACGGGAAAGGGAGGGTTTCCTTTCTGGTTTTCCAGTGAGCAGCAGCATTGTTCCAGTAACAGTAGATAGCTGGCTGCAGCCTCCAGTTTCTTGTGCCATTATCAGTACTTGTTGGCGCCAAGAACATGTTTCCTTTAAAGACTGGAGTGTGAGCTGCTCCTGTATTCCCTCACACACTGGGGCACACTCTTCTGGGCACCTGTTGAACTATGTCCCCTCTGCAGAGTTCTTGGCACCTGCCAGACTGGACGTCTGAGAACAAGCGTCAAAGAGCTTTCTCCAAAGGACCAAACACCAGCTTTAGTGAGTCCCTCATCCACATTCAAGGTTCTGAAATTACCACCTCTTCTCCTCTGTTTTCCCAGTCCAAGGGACAGTAGCTGCTTCCTACAGTTATTAATCTCTGTGCAAACTCAGCAGTCCCTTTTCTGTTCTTCCAACCACCTAATATCTATTAACTGATTTACTATATTAAATTCCATTTTAGAAAAACCTAGTGTGCTTCCTATTTTCCTGGCAGGATTCCCATACAAAACAATTAGCCGCTCAGTCGTGTCCGACTCTTTATGACCGACCCCATGGATTGTAGCCTGCCAGGCACCTCTATCCATGGGATTCCAGGCAAGAATACTGCAGTGGACCCATTCCCTTCTCCAGGGGATCTTCCTGACCCAGGGATCGAACCTGGGTCTTCTACCTTGTAGGCAGTTTCTTTACAGTCTGAGCCACCAGGGAAGCCCACATGATTCACAGTTCTCTCCTTTTATTCTGCTTCGTTTACTAGATTCTTTTTGCCTAGGCCCATTTAGGCCTTCATAAACAATCTCTATATAAAAATCTGTATATCAAAGAGTTGATCCATTTCCTTAGCTTTAAACATCACATCTCTACCACTTCACATCATCAACTGTTCACACTTCACTCAGTATTTTTATTGGAATTTCCTATTATCTCAGTTTGCTGTGACTCAGATCAAACTCTTCTTTTACATAGCATTTCCATATTTCACTGTGTGCTTCCTCTTCAAACTTGCTTGTTTCAAAAAAGGATACCTCAACCATCTCGGTCAGGAAGACTCATACTTTAGAATTTTAAAATTCTTTCCTCTTGTTAGACTCGCATGTGGTCACTAATAATATCACCTGGATTATTCTCTTATACTATGTTTTGCATTTATCCTTTTTTTTACCCACTACCCTCACCAATATCCTAATTTAGATCCTCATTAGCCTCATTCCCTGATGACCAGTAAAATCCATACTGGCGTATCTGTTTCCAAAATTATTCTCTTGTGTACACTGCTACCAGTCCAATTCTCACAGACCCTTAGTTAAATCCCCTTCCACAAACCTTCAGTGCTTCCTTCAGCCTGGAAGATAAAATGCAAAGGGCTCAGGGGGAAATCTCACCTCAATAAATGTTTGGCCTTGTCTCTTACCATTACCCCCAGTTAAATCTCTTCTATAGGAAAATTGATTTTTCTCAAGGACTTGCCACTTCTCTAACCTTATTGCTCTGTAGAATGTACCCTGTTCAGTAAAGCTCTTCTTTGAATCTCCTTCCAAAAACATCTCAGACAGAACTGACCTCTCCCTGTGAGGGACTTTGCCTGGAAACCACTTCTGTGTATTAACTATCAGGCACTAGTCATGAGTTGCAGTGTTATAACAAGAGACGAAGGAAATGTGTATTTAACAGATAACAAGAGTAGTGTATTGTTGGTCGTGTGTAAGAGAACTCAGAATGTATCTATCCAGAGTTTTTATCCAATAATTTTTAAATGTCTTAAATGTTTTTTTTTTTTAATTAGAAGTCACTAAATTAATCAGCTATATTCCTTTAATTTTTTGTAGAGGTAGAATTTATTAATAAATCTTGATATTTCTCATTTTATGAGTGTAGGTGCTCTGTCATTCATAGTTCTAAAATTTTTGTCTTGTATCGAGATCTGGAAGAAATAAGAAAATGTAACATATGTTAATATATATAAAATATAGTATATTATTATGTTTCACTACTTCTTAAAGACATAAAATACCTTGGGGACGTTTTGAGAAAAAATTTGCTGCCATATTCCCTTCCTTCCTACATTCTTTCCTCCCTTCTTCCCTTCCTTTCATCCCCCGAAATATGTTGTAGTAACTCTTGCTCCTGAAAGCCAGGGTTCTAAGTGTCAGATTTCATGATTAAATCTGATAATGTCAAATCTCATTATTAAATTTGACCCCTCAGATAAATGCCAACTTTTGCAATGTGTAGAGATTCTGAGTGCTTCAAAGGAAAATTATCTACAGAGAACAAAATATTTATACAAAGGATACCAACAAAGCAATGTGAAACTGCTTTGTCTATACTTTCTTAAATGGCTTTCTATATAGTCCAAGCCTTGGCAGTGTGCTGACAAGTTGAGAGAGTAGTTATATATGGAAGATCCACAAATAACTAAAAAAAATATCTTGAACTATATATATTAGGAAGGAATCTGGAAAGAGCATCTTAGTCTTTTTGCTTTCAGAGTACTTTATAACTGCATAATTTTGGTACAGTACCCACAAACAAATCAAACTTCTAGTGTGTTTCAGGATAGTTAGTTATGAGCAGAGGCAATGAGTCCTCAAGAATGGCAACTCTACACCTCCCACAGTATCTATTTTTGCAATTAATATTTTGAAATTCAAGATGATCTAATTCTGTAACTAATAACTGGACCATGAAAATTTAAATTTATATGATGACATGTTTAATTAGATAATGAGTCCAGTGGTAGTAAATCCTCAGTAAACATATAAATACACACACAAAATCTGTCCTGCTTTTATTCTTAATTGGTCTTCCATGGATACGGAGAGTAAATGATAAATATTTTTCTCATTAAAATCCCTCATATAGTTGAAGTCAGCCAAAAAGTTTTCAGTGAATAGAATGAGCTTATTCCTGGTTTGCCCAAAATGGTCGCAGCATGGGTCAGTTGTCTTGGCAAAGTCTATAATAACCACTCCCTCCTTTTGCTCTGAAAAGTTTCCCAGATTTAAAATATGGGAATTGTGTGGTCAATCTACTCATTAATCTTCCCTCGTTTAGACCAAGTAATCCAATATTTAAGCCCTCTTTTTAGGATTATCTTCATTGTTTTTCTGTAAATCATCTCTACTTATAAGGAAGCAGGTGGCAATTTCTTCCTCTTAACAGTATGGAGACATTTCAGTACTTAAGGTACCTGTTTTCAGAAAAGATAGCACCAGATCCAGTAATTGAAAGACCAAAATTAAGGAGTAATTGAGGGGGTGAAAGTGTATTTAAGACTGATAGAAAGGAAGAGGGTAAGAGAAAATGTGCCACTGAAAAGTTTATGATAAGCAGATGAATTCCAGTACTAGAAATCAAATACCACGTATTTCAATTCCCACCAGAGGTTCAGTTAGAAATCGAATCCTTCTTTGCTTCCTGCCCTACGCCGGCATGTTGTTACAGGGCATGCACTGTTTTAACAGCTGCAGAGTCTTACCTCAGGGGTGACGGAATTGCACTGGTGATGTTGATCCCTGTATGGAGCTAAAGCTAAGAGGAAACTTGATCATTTATAGAATGATTTAGGAATTGAAGGTGAGTTATGCTCTCTGTATGAGGATAATGAGTTAAGAAAGTTGAAAGAATGTGAAGTCTTAGTACCAGTTTTGCCTAGTAAACCTAATACAGGACTTTCTCTTTTCAGACTAAGAATGAACAGCAGAGACAAAAATGTGCAAATAGTAAATTTTAAACAATTAAAATATGAACATTCAAATGTACATCTGAGCATCTGGAACAATCAAATGGCAAGATGTCATTTGCTTATTTTCTTTTTCTGTAGTTTTCTATCCTCCTTTTCTAACTCTGCCTCTGTTATTGTTTTCACCTCACATTTAATAACTGTGAGTGAGAAGACATCTGCTCCTTATATCCATGTATTCCTGTAGTCCACTAAAAGTTTTGTCTTGTATCAAGAGATCTGATCAAACTTAATCATGCGTTATGAACACCAAGAAGGTCCAATGTAACACAGATGGCTAGAGCCCCACTCCCAGAATTTCTAATTCAGTAGGTCTAGAGTAGAGCTCAGAATTTACATTTGTAAGGTATTCCAAGATGACACTCTTGCTGCTGGTCAAGGGACCACACTTGACAAGCACTGTTGTCATTTAAGGCCTTGCTGAAAGACTTGTCAAAAGCAAGCCACCTCGAGGGAAAAGGGTAATGCAAATGCATTGTTTGGGAAAAACCTGGGGAAGGGAAACACTGGTTCTCTCCCTCTGAGTTGTGAAAGGTTCATCACCATTCTTGTCTCTGTAGTCTCCTCCGCCAACCCTGCTTCATTCTTCTGAATTTGGTACTAGAGGTTACTCTTCAAACCATTCCAAGAGGGAAGCTGACTTTATTGAATTTAAATTCATTGATTAAGTGTATCATGGCTTTGAGAATATTAATAAAGGGTAACTTTTTAACACCTGGATTTTAAATGTTTGGTGACGTTTTGAGAAATGTAAACACAGCATTCATTAAATATACATGATGAACCTAGGTATATGATGGCATGAAAGATGGTGACCTAGTCTCATTTTCATTTATTCAGAATATTGCATGGTTAAAGCACAAGGGCAGAGGTCATTGTTTAGCTGGCATGTTAACTTGAATTCTGCTGTATGTCAAAGTATTCAGTTTTTTTCTTCTGCCTGCAGACTTTGCCTTTTAATTAATGTTTCTTTTCATATACTTACTACATTTAATCTGTATTTATTTTCTTCTTTTTGTCAGAGTCTCCTTCTATCTCCTCATATTTTTTATTTCTAATTTCACGTATTACTACCTTTACTTTACTCATTTTTAGTGCTGTAGTGATTTTTTCTGTTACCACTTGAACTTTTTTTTGCTTCCACTCACACCTTTTCCAGTATCTTTTAAAACAGAGTGGGATATGTGATTATTTCTCTTTGGCTAGAACCATTTTGTTTTACAAAACATTTTGGGATATCTTTCAGTGATATACACAAAACCCAGAAATACATACATACAATAAAAAGCCAAGGCTGTGAACAATATAGAAGAAAAAAGCAAACTCAGAAAATTTGTAATTAAGGAATGTATACTATAAAGACCTTAGTAATAACATACTTCTAATTAATACATTTAACTCTGAGCTTCTTGGCAGTTGAAGCAAAAAGAGATGTGATTAGTTTAGAGGAATCATGCTATCACTTAAGGAGAAGACATGTTAGTTGTTTGTAAGGTCAGGCTCAAAGGCCCAAGTCTTGAGTAGGTCTTTGAATAGAGGATTCTGGTTTATATAGTGGATGACATTTTAATAGTGTTATTGAGTAACTGTAGTAGCCCATTTCATAAAGCATTTTCAGGGCACCCATTAATGTAAGCCAGGGGGATAATGTCAAAGTACAACAAAGAAAATATCTTGTCAGAGGTTAAGTAAATATCACAGCATGATTCAGGGGTTAAAAATTAGGATGTCTAGAAAGATGCATACACTTCATTTGTTTCAAAACAGTCTCTAGAAATGAAATTCCTTTCAAATGACTTCTGATAGAAGTCAGCTAGCAAATAATTTGGAAGTATGTTCTCTGGTAATAAATAATTCTTTGTTACTTATTAAGGACAGACTCCATATTTTAAAAATTAACTAACTGAACAGAAGGGTTGACAACTTTTTGTGAAAGCCAGATCAAAACTTAACACTACTTCTTGAATAGATGACCACCCAATTTCCACATTGAAGTGGGCCAATGGAATAAACAAGTCTAAGAGTTTACTTAAGAAACAGTTTCTGAGTCTTTCTCAGCATATGAACAAATGAATTATTAAATCTCCAAGTTCTTCACCATACAATGTGACCAAGATGATTTAGATTGAAACATTTTCAAAGCATAAGTTACCAGCCACCTACTAAGTCTATAGGAAAAAAAAAAACAAAACTCAGCAAATGTACTGATGGACTATCTGGTTATAAGAAACTAATTTCCTTGGTGAATCTGATAGGATGAATTAGTTATGAATGTACATGTAACTAAATTAATTATCTTGTTATATGGTATTGATAGGATTAGTTACATTTTGAAAAATAACTGACCCAAATAATTTTGGTTTTAAAGTAAATGATTTTAAGCAATCTTTTTTGATAATAGTTGGTAAGCTGAACCAGTTTGTACTTAAGAATTCTGATAGTCATAGTCATAGCATAAGCATATAGAAGGATCATTCTGCTCTCAATATCAGACATATTTGTTCTGATAAAATAAATCAAATGTGTAAAAAGAAAATGGGTGGAATCAGAACATAGAAAGATTTTGTGTTCTTTAAAATTACTTGATTAGTCACTAGGCCATTCCTCCCAATCTTTATTCTCCCGAAAGAGCTATGGGAGATCTTCCCAGCAGCTCTGTATAGAGCACCAGTACCAGGAAATTATTTAGCCCATATTGACCATTAGTTTTTGCCCAGAATAAAAGGTTGAGTAAAACTCAATGAAAGTATGCCATTCTGGATGCTGCTGTCGCTGTTTTGTTGCTAAGTCATGTCCTACTCTTTGTAACCCCATCGACAATAGTCTGCCAGGCTCCTTTGTCCATGGGATTTCCCACGCAAGAATACTTGAGTGGGTTGCTGCCGGAGTCCAACTCCGGCAGCCAGGGAATCACCCTGAAGGGATGAACGGGGTTGGCGAATGATGCAGCCTCTCACTCATTTGGACTGCATCTCGGCAGAGAAAATGATGCAGTCTCTCGCTCAAAGCACTGGGCTGCATCTTTATTTTAAGCATCAGGTTTTCTTTTATACTTTTACAAAAGCATTAGGTCAGAGGTATGACATCTTCAGTTTCCCCTCACCCATATTTACTGTCTCCATAAATCATTGTTGTCCTTCAGAGTTCCCTCTTAAGTGTCCTTGTGATAACATTGTAACTCAAGTTTGTCTCTGGGCTGTATATTACATTCCTCAGTTTATTTCTTATCTCTTTAAATCCTGCTATCCCCTAGTAATTTAAGTTCATCATCTCCTAAAAAGGCTTTTAGCTATTAGTATGTCTAAAATACCTAGTTTCCATAAGCTATAGTAAAATATGCCAACACTACAACATACCTTAAACTTTTAGCTTCTAACTATTCTTAATTATTCCTAACCCCTAAACTCAGCAAACTTCTTTTGCCATAAATATTCCCCTTACAGTCAGGTTTCAGATAACAATGTTTCCCATGGTCTCAAGCTGCAGCCTATGTGCTCATTCTGGAGCATTCTTTGTAAAGATCCTTGAACAAATGTCAATAGTTAACTTTATGGATTATAACATTCTTCCCAGCCAACTCAACCAGAGGAAGGAAAGGACAAGTCAGAATCACAAGACCTAACTCCTTCGTCCCAGGACCGTGCCTGCGGGATGAGGAGAGGGGGTTGGGGCCGTGCCTCCATTTTGTCAATAATGCCTATCTCGGCTCCCGACAGGTTGCCAGTTCCTTCTCCAGGGATCTTCCCAGCTCAGGGATTGAACCCGCATCTCCTATTTTGGCAGGTGGATTCCTTGCCACTGAGACACCTGGAAAGCCTATCATTCAGGATAGACTTAGTCAAAAGGAAAAGATTCAACCATTTGTAACATTGGTCCTTTGTAAAAATAATCTTAACCCAAATCTATTATTTCTTATATAAAATATTGAGTCAAGAAATACCTGTGTGTAGTTTGTAAAGGAAAAAATTGGCATGGAGTTTGAGATAGAAATGCATAATTAATGATATCTTATTTCAGAAATGCTGTGGCTTTGCAACTCTTTTGCTAAAGATATATGTATATATATATGCATATATGTATATAGATATATGCATATATATTTCAAGCCTAGCAACACTGTTGTTCTATTAATGGAGAAAATAATTCTTGGTTTTAAAGAAGTTAGACTTCTGAGTGACTGCGTAAGAACTGGAATGTTTCTCCTTTCTTATGTCCATTCACTATAGTGAATGGAAGCACACACAAATGTCACAGAAGCTTGGGATACATGTGAAATGTACCAAAATAATTTTTCATAGAAGGAAATCAATTTTAACACCTTTTTGGGATATGACAGAAGAAAAACCCTGAAAATAACTGTGACTAGGATTGAAGCAAGCTAACGTATTTTCAAATCCATAAGTTAAGAAGAGCTGATAGTTTCACGCTTGTACACTGTATAGAAAAATAATGAAAGATACAAAATATATTATGTTGTTTGACTCTAAAAGTATCCTCTTGTATTCCTTATAATACATACATTTATTCCTTAGTGTAATAATTTATGCAAAACATGCTTTTTCTTATGAATAATTATAAATATAAATATCCCTGTTTCCTATAAGATTGTTTGAGTAGTTAACTTCTATTAAGACTAAGTGATACTTACTTAGTAAAAATGAGCTTTTTTTTTTTTTTTACTATTAGAAATCTGCCTCATTAGAGCCAAAAGACAATATTAAAGGTATGTGCATAAATTGGACTCTAAAAATGAAAAAAAAAATGCATCTGTGTTTTCTAGATTCTGTTTTTACTATATCTAGAGTGAGCTACACATGTTCTTGAGACTTCAGTAGATTTGGAAAGTTAGTAGATTTATACACAGAGAATTTCTCTTCCAAGCTACTTCATTATCTCTTCCTGAGCTTCTCGGTAAATCTTGTATTTGTAGAAAAAATTTGTGTCATGGTCTTCTGGAAATTTGGAAAGACTCAAAAATAACCCCTTTCTCAGAAGTTGTTTCTTGAGATGTGTTTCTTTTCCTATTGTCTCTGAAATGTAAAGTTCCTGCACAATCTTACATACCATTTCATTCTTCCTTCCTTGAATTGAAATTTTAGCATGTTCTAGCAAAAAAAAAATTTCATTTGTCATGTAGCCTATATATTAGTGTTCCAAATGTTCTTCTATAACTTGTTGGCTTCTATGATTAACCATTCTTTACATATCAGAGCACATAATTCACATTCTATCATGTTTATCTACGGAAATTCAAAGGTAAATGGGCCAATCATCCATATATACCACACCAGCATATTCTATGCTTTTTACAGAAATAACTTGGAATGCTTTGGATTCAATATGGTTATTTCATTGATCTGATGACAAATAAAGCTCAGCATAAAAGCCAGAAATTCTTAGTAACTTAAGTCACTGTAGAATTTTGTTGTTATTGTTATTTAGTTGCTAGGTTGTGTCTGACTCTTTGGCAATCCCCATGGACTGTAGTCTATCAGGATCCTCTGTCCATGGGATTTCCCAGGCAAGAATACTGGAGTGGGTTGCCATTTCCTTCTCTGGGAAATCTTCCTGACCCAGGGATCGAACCTGAATCTCCTGCATTGAAAGGTAGATTCTTTACCACTGGCTCACCAGGGAAGAAAGATCAATTAATTCTATCAACTGTCTCATATGTGTCTTAAAGGTCACATTAGCCCATTTGCGTTTTTTTTTTTTTTTTGAACTACATACCACATACAATACTTGCATGCAGGTCAGAATTACTTTAGAACAGATTTATATAGGACAGGACAGTCATTTAGGTATCAACTAGTTTTGCAAAATTATTTGTCCTATTCATCATTGAAAACTCGTTTTAAAGAGGGACTCAGGATAAAGTCACAACCACTCTCAAGATATGAAATCACCTATACCTGTTTGATGGAATGAGTAAATTTAGTGATCTGGCTATGGAGAGTCATTTAGAGATTTAAAATTGTTTGATTTGTAGTTTTGTGCTCTTAGAAACGTCTCAGTGCCTCAGAGCAATTATAATAAAAATGGCTAGTGATGCCTTTCTGAATTCATCAGCAAGAGGCACATATTTAAATCACAGCATCTCTATTAATAACCAACATTATTTGAAACAGAAAACCTCAGTAAAAGTGCTAAAACTGGGGAAATATTTCGCTTGCTACAAATGGAGAATTAATTTAGAAAGAATGATATTAGGCTCAGAAGAATATAAAATTTCTTAATAGGTAATATGGACTATTACCCATTAATAAGATATTAATTGTATTATATACTATTAATTATGGTATATATATTATATTGTATACATGATATATTAATATATAACAATTATAGTATAATTAATACTAAGAACAAGGCCTCTATTTGAATCAGGTTTCAACATAGCTACTGCACTGGATGAAGAAATGCATTATTATTTACTTGTCTTCCCTTCTCTTCTATTTATAAACAAATCCAAGTTAAGACCTATTTTCTTTATATACCATCAATGCTCACACTTTCTAGTACAGAGATGTAGACATACTACTGATTTCAAAAATCTGAATGTCAAAGAAACAGTGGGTTCTGTAAGTATCTATATCTATTTCAATTTAACAAATACCCCATTGAGTTTCCAGGCAGAATTCTGGGCACATTAAGTTACAAATGTGAATAAGCCATGGTACCTGACTTTCAGTGAAAGAAACAAATTGTTATGGGAACACAGAGGAAGAAATATGTTTTCTGAGATAAAATATTCAAAAGTTGATTCTCAAAGTGCAAAATGTATGGATTGTATCTTGATATGAATTAGAATTTTTTTTGTCAGATGAACAAGAGTAAAAACATTTCCAGTAGGAGAAACAAAGAAAAGAAAGAAGTATATCATATTGTGCAAGTAATATTAAGTATCTTAGTATGATTAGAGTGTTGGGAACTGGTAGGGAGAGTTATTTATTGAATAAATGAATGAATGGAGAGTGGCATAAATTGAAGAATGCTACTGAGAGGATCTATTAGTTAATTCAGTGCAGACCATGTGGATCCACTAAAGATTTTAATTAAGATAATGAAAGAAGCAGATTGTGTTTTGTAAACCCTGATAGTCTGGAGAGTGGGTTAGAGAAGGAAGCTATAGGGGAAATGGAAATTCAAGGAAACAATTTGTTTTGGCCAACATTATCAAAGTAAATAAGAAAATAAGTAGTTTTACATAAATTAGGATCATGGTGGCTGCATTCATTCCGTTAGATTTATATGGTGACTTTTTAAAAAAAAAAAACAACTGAAGAGAAGCCTGGTTTGGAGTCACTTCTCTTTTCAGATTTTATGCCCATGAGGTAAGGAGAATGGTATTTTCCCCTTATCTCTCTCCTGTCTATGGAATGGCTTATGCTATGTTATTTATCAGAGGCTTTGAAGTCTTTGAAAGAGAATGCCATAAAAACCATAGAGTGTTATTGTCTTTTGAACAGAGACTCACCATATTTGCCTTAATTATGCTATCTTTGAATGAGGACCAATAAGATACCAGCTGTTGGCCCATATTTTATACAAAAGTTTTTCTTCCTGAATGAATTAGATTACCATTTCCTGTGACACAGTCCAGCAGAAAATATTTCCCATCAGCAAAATTTCTTTGATGGCAGTAAGAATACCATTTCCTATAATGACGCATGTATTGGAAAATTCCTGGCTCCTGATGGTTTTGCTATGAACATACAAGTTATTCTCTTAAAGTGGAAAATACCTACCTAGAAAAACTATATTGGCTTTAGCAAATATTTATATTCCTTTCTATAATGCTTGTTAACAAACTTTCTTAAATACTTCCATGATTCATAGCTTTCAAATAATATACTATCCTAGGCATTTCCTTATTTCCCAAAGTAACTGCTAATGATGAAGATGTATTTGTGGTCCTTCTTAAATATTCCGATTCTTAAATGAAACATTTTGAGTTTATAAATTAAAAATTATTTATGCCCAATAATCTAATATTCTGATTATATTGTCTGACTCTTATCGTGTCCAACTGTTTGCGACTCCATGGACTCTTTGTGACCCCATGGACTGTAGCCTACCAGGCTTCTCCATCCATGGGATTTTCCAGGCAAGAGTACTAGAGTGGGTTGCCATTTCCTTCTCTAGGGGATCTTACCAACCCAGGGATTGAACCTGGGTTTCCCACATTGTAGGCAGATACTTTACCATCTGAGCTACCAGGGAAGTCCTATTATATTGATAGTTATTTGTTATAACCAAGTTTCTACTATATTTGCACTATTTTTTATAAAAATGTAAAAACATAGACAAAAGGATGCAGCATAGTAAAATGAACCCATTATACCCATAGCTGTTGCAGCATTGCTTCAACATCATTTTTTTTCTCCCAAATGCGCATGTCTATGTATGGGCATTGAGGGGTGATAGTAGTAATAGTTGGGAAATCTGTCTCTGTACATAATATAATATTCCATTTGAGGTTCTTGGGAGAGTACCAAAGATTCAGCAGCATGAGATCATTGGTTCAAAGCATCTGAAAAAATGTTTTTAAATTTAGGTTACGAATGCAACTGTCCAGTGGGGATTAATCCCCCCTGGTAGATAATGACCTTCAACACTTATATCACCACCAACATTTGAACAGTCAAAGCTAAGCAGGAGGAGGAGTATGCTTAGTCCAGGATTAGTGTGATTAAAGGAAACCTGTTCTGCTTGTTTTGTTCATCTGGCTCTTTGTAAATGCGCAGGGGAGGTGAAAATAGCTCCCATCATGAACAACAAAAGTACATTTATCCACCATCCCACCCTCTTCCAGATTTGCACTGAGACTGTCTTAACTGTTTGTATTATTTGTAGATGAAGAGAATGCCCCATTTCTATGCTGAGCTTTACTGTCAGGACAGAGTGGGAGTTGGAGTTGCTTAGCTGCCCAGCTCTCACCTGAGCATCTAGTCACCAAGAACAAGGATGTGAATGACAGCTGGGCATACTGGAGGGTACAGCCCATTGTAAAAATCATAACTTGTTGGTCTTCTATCAGAACCCAGTCCACTAATCTTTTAGTGTGAGGTCTGAACAAAGTCCTAAAACACTTCAAGGTTACATTTGAAAAAAAAAAAATGGATACAGCATATAAATCTGGATTTTCCACTTTTCTTAAAAAATTAGAATGTCTGATATCACTGCACCAACAATGGCCAAAAGGCATCTATTTCTTTGAACTGGCACCTTCTCCTAATATACTGCAGTTCCCACCCAGCCAGGGTTAATTCATGTATGTTACAAGCTATGGGAAAAGAACTTGAGTTTGCTAACCCTCCTGTAGAGGAATTAACAAATGCTGCTCCCCCTATGTAAATGGACTGAACCAAACAAGCTGGCTTCCAAGGACAGAAGCCCTGTTTGTGACTTTAAAATTGGATATAAGAATTTATATTTTGACCAAAGTATCAAGGTAAAATAGATGCGAATTTCTCCTGGATAATTCAGTTGGTAAAGAATCCACCTGCAATGCAGGAGACCTAGGTTTGATCCCTGGGTTGGGAAGATCCCCTGGAGAAGGGAAAGGGGTACCTACTCCAGTATTCTGACCTGGAGAATTCCATGGACTGTATAGTCCATGGGGTCGCAAAGAGTCAGACATGACTGAGTGATTTGCACTTTCACTAGAATATGAAATTTCCAAATAGATGACCTAGAACCAGTTTAGATAATATAAATACCCTGGAGGAATATAAAAAAAAAGGATAAGAGGGGAAGATTAATCTTTACAGAGTGTGTGGCTGGTTGTCAGTCCCTATTCACCCCAGAGAGAGAGCAGCCAAGGTGTGACCTCCTTTACCACAAGCCTAGTGATAGATGACTTCCCTGGAATCATTCAAAAGCTTGAAATATGTTCCCTAGGGTTAGAAGACATCATTAGAAGATGCCTAATTCAGCTAGACCCAATGGACATTAACTTGAGCAGACTCCAGGAGACAGTGAAGGACAGGGAAGCCTGGCATACTGCAGTCCATAGAGTTGCAAAGAGTCGGACACAACTTAGTGACTGAATAACAGCAGTTCATTCAGAGAGAGGGGAACATACTCTCTTTGGATTGCAGCCCACTTCTATTGAGGGTGGAGCAAAAAATGTGTTTTCAGTGATGTGGACTACCCATGAAAGAGAGGATCTATTTGGAATCTTCTTGAGAAGAGGAGAGACACTAACAGTAAGAGCCTGTGAGGAATGGACGATCTGAGGAGACACAGAAGT